>NC_089044.1:2767500-4031666 GCF_034140825.1 Oryza sativa Japonica Group
TATACAAGTAAGCTGGTCAAGTCAAAAGAAGGTTCCTGACTATCTAGTAAATGAGTGCACGAAGAAAGGGAATTTCATGTGTGAGCACCTTGCCTCTTTTAGGGAAGGCTATTTACCAAGTGAGTCTGCGCTGCATGCTACGAAACATAAGAATCATTTTGAATCCCACCCGGATTCAGCTTCTTTCAAACTAGCAAATGCACTTTCAGTGCCAACAACGGATCGGCTTGGCCCATTCCCCATCTGAGGAAGAATGAGTACCTAGATCTGCATCTACTAAGTATGCCCTTCAATTCATGTTCTGATCCGATGGAGAAGTCCTCCCGAATAGCTAGCCAAGATGGATTTTTGTTCCATACTGAAATCTGAGAAGTCAGGCAGTAGCTGTGTATCCATTTACCTCCAGCATCCGTTCTCATACCAAAAGGTAAGAGTTGACAAACCATAGCCAGGCACATAGTTAGTGGTAGAATGCTTATTGAAAAGAGAGGTACCACGTAATTCCCTTCTCACTCTAAGGCCTTGAACTTGAGGACAGCAAGTCTTTTTCTATTGATCAGAAAGTCAAGTAAGAAAGTAGCTATTCAGAGAGGTACTTTATTCTTATCATTCTTCTGTTTCAACCTATTATTTACCTTAGCTTCAGATCTTTACTCACTTTCAAACCTCAGATAGCGACACAAGAAGACATCAAAACCATAGTAGCATAAAGATCACCCCCCCAACCCCATCCCCCCTATACACTACTCTCTTCCTTCCTCCTCTTATTCTTCTCTTCCTACTACACCATAAATTATTTTTTTAAAAAAAACACAAAGTTGAAAAAATTTATGTATAGAAATACTATATATAAAAAGTTTGAATTCAAATTCAAAATTGAAACAGGTATGTAAACTTTTGACTTATAAACTTTATGTCTATAAACTAATATTTGAATTCAAATTCAAATTTGAATCGGGTATGTAAACTTTTGACTTATAAATTTTGGGTCTATAAATTTTAGGTGTATAAACTTTAGATGCATAGAAATACTATATATAAAAAATATTTGAATTCAAATTCAAATTTGAATCGGATATAATTCAAATTCAAAATTGAATCGGGTATGTAAATTTTGACTTATAAACTTTAGGTTTATAAACTTTAGGTGTATAAACTTTAGATGTACTATATATAAAAAATATTTGAATTCAAATTTAAATTTGAATCGGATATATAAACTTGATTTATAAATTTTGGGTCCCTAAACTTGAACTTGAAATGTACAAACTTTAGATGCATAAATTTAGGAAAGTAATACGGTGCCAAAAAAGAAAATCAGGTGGAAGGAAGGGAGGACCGAATCCTGATCGCCCCTGGCGATCCATCGCCAGGTAGCAATCTCGGGTTAAGTGGTCGTCGTGTGTACAGGGAGCCAAGACATACGCCAGTGCTGCGATCCTGCTACGTGTGAACAAAGGCTTCTATTTGCACTAACAGATCAATTTGTTAGATTTTTTGTTAAGTGTACACAGCCATCGTACTAGGAGTTAAGCTTCTGTGCTAAAGGCACATATGGACGAGCATACCATAGAACTACACCGTTTCCCTACTACACCAAGCCTGAGGTAAAATTTACAAATATATATGTTTCTCAAAATAATTTTACAAGTACCATTAATTCTCATACATATGTTGTTAGACCTATTTTTAATGGATATATATACCGCGTCGGCTGGTGATTATTCAAATAATTATTTTAGGTATGTAAATTATGAATCTGATAGCGCCTCAGCCTATAATGCGTCGGCTAGTGATTATTCAAATAATGATGAACTGAAGCTATTGTTGTTCATGTACCTGTAACAAATTGAATTGCAAGTTAGTAAGATGAAACCATCCAGAAAGTTGCATAGTATGATAAATGGAAAGTCAATTTTAGTTTTAACATTGGAAGGGTTGACTGATCACTTACAAATACATGAGTTCGTTCATTCCAGTTAGGTCTGGCAGTGGACCAGTAAGATTGCAGTTTGCAAGATGGCTAGTGTCAAATGAAAGCATAGCGCGTAAGCTATTAATATTGAATAATTGACAATTAATAAAGCAGACACACATAGTAAACTCACAGTTCTGTAAGCCTGGTTAAGTTGTTGAGGTTGGTAGGAACTGGTCCTGTCAATTGCGCATTGTTATCGAAACGCCTGCATCGATCGAACTTCATGACATAAGGCAGCAGTGTCAATCTATGAATTTTATTGTCTCATCCATAATATGCGCTTGTACTCACAGAACTTCCAATGTATTAAGAAGGCCTAAAGTAGAAGGGATGCTTCCGGATAATTTGTTGTTGTCAAGAAGCCTGGATAATATACAGATGGTAGAAATCAGTCTCAGGTCTGAGCTTAACAACAATAATTAAACACAATTATGATGAGGAATAAGTCCACTTTGACTCCCTTAAAACTGACCCAAATTTAATCCATGACCCTGAACCGCAAAATCAGATATCTTGACCCCTAAACTGTTAAAACCGGTGCAATTTGACTCCCTCGACGGTTTTGGTGAGCGGTTTCGCTGACGTGGCATGTTACGTGGCGATGTTGACCAGTCTTCGTCCTACGTGGCATTGACGTGGCGCTTGCTTGTCATTAGAATTAAAAAAAATATGTTGGACCCATTTGTCATTAAAAAAATTGTGGGACCCACTGGCAGGTGGGGCCCACATTCTTCATCCTCCCCTTCTCTCTCCCTCCCCATTCGGCAAGCAGGGGCCGGCAACAGCAGGCGGCGTCCGGAGTGGCGGCAACGGGAGGGAGAGTGGCGGCGCTGATTCTATCTTCTCCGAGCTCAACCAAGGGGATTGGCTACATTCATGAGCGGAGGCAGGAAGGAGGAGAGGGGCGGCGTGGTGCCGCTGTGGTCGCCGACCGTCGCTCGGAGAAGGGGGTCGCCATCTTCCCCTTAAGACATTTGCAGCAGGTGGAGGCCGGATTGGCTATGGCGGCGGCGACTGCCCAGACGCCAGAGGGCTCGACGGAGATCAGCAAGATGGCCACTGGCGGCGCCAAGCCCGCGCCGGCGTTCTCGATGCTGGAGAGCTGGCTGCTCGATGACGGCGGCATGGGGCATGGCGAACTGGGGCTCATGAACAAAAAAGGGAGAGAGAAGGGGAGATCGGGAGGATGAGGAAGGGATAGACTAACATATGGGCTCCACCTGTCAGTGGGTCACACAAATTTTTTTTGTGAATGACAAGTGGGCGCACATATTTTTTTAATTCTAATGACACGTAAGCACCACGTCAATACCATGTAGGACGAAGACTAGGTCAACATCGTCACGTAACGTGCCACATCAGCGAAACCGTCGAGGGAGTCAAATTGCATCGGTTTTAACAGTTTAGGGGTCAACATATCTGGTTTTGTGGTTCAGGGTCATGGATTAGATTTGGGTCACTTTTAAGAAAGTCAAAGTGGACTTATTCCTTAGGAGGATGAAGAATTTGGTTAGTCATACAGATGTATCAGCTTCATATTTGAGTTGACAATCTGGCTAGGTATGGTTCCAGAGAGCTGATTCGTCCCGAAATGGCTGTGACGAAACGTGTGTACATATTCATTAGACAACAGCAAAGAAAATGAAAAAAAATCTTATGAAATCAAGAATATTGTAATTTACTTACAAGTGCTTAGTGTTTGTTAGATTGTCCAACCCAAGACTTGTCCAGTTGGATATGGGAAGTCCTCCAGTGAGCTGATTGTCAGACAGATCGAACCAGTATAGCTTCGAGAGGCAGCAAAGCGATGGCGGTATGCTACCATTGAACTTGTTGGAATTCAAAGATCTGTAGGAATAGAGTACAATGAACAATACTTTTTTATTTAGGAAATGTACAATATTATACTGATACTATATGTGCAGAATATTACGACGAGCGATTACTGCGTGAAAGGCTGATACAGGAACATAGAAGAAAGCTTCGTGTTTGCTACTAGTTAGGTTGCTAAGTAAAATATATGGTGGCAATGTCATTAAGGCTTTTCTCAGACGTTAAAATATAGACATAACAATCTAACGGTGTAAATAATTCATATTTTCTTCGATTAATGTAGAATTTCTAGCTTTCACGGTGAATATGGTGACTTCTTTAAAGGTTGTTTTAATAATATAATAGATGAACACCAGGCCTGAGAATTCAATATTACCAACTAATAAAACCAGATAACCACCTCCTCCATACCTAAGGTACTTGATTATCCCAAAAGGGAAAAGGTTTAACTGCATCACACTTATCTTTCTAAATGTCCAGATCAAGTTCTTAACTTGTTACAAGCTTATAGGATTTTTTTTGTAGTTAAGCTTTTTAGGCCATCCATTTGGTTGTTATTCCTATTATCCCAATGGAGGTAATACTCTCACAGGAGGAAATTAATTAATTTTTTTACTTGCTGTTTACTCTGTACAAGCATTTTTTTAGATAATGGATACTCTGTATAAGCATGGTTGGCTAATAAGTGAAATAATCTTACCTGCCATATTTTAAAATTAGGATTAAAATATACAATGTTACCATCATGTCAATCTACATCACTAGGTGAACTTTAAATTCTGAGGTAAAAGTCCAACCAATAAAGTTCGAAATTGTTTATTTTTCAAATGATGGAGTTTATATTAAAACATTTTTCAACCAGACTATAAATCTATTAGATGTATTCTATTTTCAGATTAGATATGATCTAGAGAAGTTCAGGGAATGCGACCGCAGGCCTAAGATTTTAGACATAATCAAGAATCAGGTCTAAGTTCCCTACAGAAATATCAGGTTTGAGAGCTGGCCTATCTCTTTTGGTATTTCACCAGTAAAGCTGCAGCCAACAAGAATTCTGCAGAGAAATGAGAGGGGACAAGTCAAACAAGAATCCATGAACTGACTGAAAAATCTCAAGTTAGCAGACTAACTGAACTTCTCCAAAGTTAAACTACTCACAAGTTTTGGAGCTTGCTCAAGGTTCCAATGGTTGAAGGAAGGGGTCCACGCAAGTTCTTGTTGTAGGATAAGTCCCTGCAACAAAAACAGAAGCGTTTCAGAAGTTTGCATAAATTTCCAAATTTCCAACTATGCACATGTTTACGCCTAATTCGCAATCCAAAGTGCTCAAACTACAGAGAGAAGAGAATACATACAGGTACTGCAATTCTGATAAGGACTGAATGTCCCCGGAAAGCGTCCCGGACAATCCAAAACTTGACAGTCTTCTGTAAAAACACCATGAAACAAGAAGACAACATGAGTGATCTTTGTTACTCATATTACTGCATAATTGCAAGAAAAAAAAATCACTCCATGGACATATACAAATCTCTGATGCTGATATACTAACATGGACGTGACCCGGTTCCCGGTGCAAATTATCCCGATCCATTTGTCTCCACATGGATCGTTGCCATTCCCCCAGTTCGATGGTTTGGTGTCCGTGTCCCAGCTACCTGCAATCCCATTGAGGCCAGCAGCTGCAGAGATAGACAAGAAGAACATCAAAATTAGCACTGCAGCAACAAATACTGAAGAGGAACTGAACTATACTTACTGTCTTGCGTTCGTGTCGGCCGAAGCGACAAAAACCAGCACAATAACACTCAACAAGAAGATGATAATCCATGGAGAAACCCCCATGTTTGGACACACTCTCGAGCTGTCACTGAAATGCTTTTAGCAGCTCATTCTTTGCAAGGTCGGAAGCTCTGATTGCAATGCAACAGGCCAGATTAGTTGTTATTGTAAGGTAGGAGATGACACACAATTGTATATGCATCAAGAACTGGTCAACACATTGATATGCATGATCGATCCAATAAGTAACCTGCGTACAACTGGGTGTAGAAAAAACTGAGCAAGAAATTGGGGGAGAAGACCAGATGGAGTCAACAATCTGCAATTTGCGTTCGGAAAACGACACGAATAAATTTCTAAATTTTATCCATTTAACTAGCAAAAGTGCCCGTGCGTTGCACCGGGTGATTACGGAATGTGTACAGTGACAAAAGGTGTTGTTTGGTTTAGTCAACTAATCTGCTAAAAAAATTGTTTGCTTTTAGATAAATAATCTGCTCTATATTTGTAGAAATGATGTTTAGTTTGGATGATTTGTAGCATGAGAGAAAATGGATGGACGAATAATGCGACTGTCTTTGCCCAAAAGGCGACGGATGAAAATTTGTATCATGAACGGAAATATTTTTTTTTATGTAGAACACGAGTGGAATTTTTGTACTCAATGTACTTTGAATTGCGAGAATATATATATTTTTAGAAACACATAGTGCAAACGCACTCACAACACGAGTATTTAGATTGACGAAGTTACCACGAACGCCTCGAGCACCCGTGTCAAATCAAATATTTGAATGCAGGTTGACTGGTTCCACCACAAGAAACCTATCAAGTTAAACTATACTCACTTTACATTTGTGCGAATGTACCTGTGTATTGTTACCTAATAAAAATGTGTGGAGTTTAACAAATCTTAAAAATAAATCTTATTAATTTTGTGAGAGTGAGTATTGTTTTTTTATTTACAAATTGTATTTGAGGTCAAATATTAATAAGTTGACATAAAAAATGAAAGAAGATTAGACAATGAGGGGACAAAATAAAAGGACAAGGACATAGGAAAAAGAGAGCAGACGGACAGGCCAAGAATTTTTTTATTATTTAAACAATTTTAATAAATAGATACCCGTGCGTTGCTACGGGTAAACTAAAATTATAACAAATATAAAAATAGTAGATGATTAGGATTTAGTTTTTATGATATGAGCCCTTAAAAAAATATTCCTTATAGAAATAAAAAAGTTGTAAAAGAAAGACCCATTAGACTTTAAACCGAAAAAAATTAAAAACCAACCCCTATAAATCCCTATATGTGCCGATTATATGGTATACTTGTGTTGTTTTTTTAAAATACAGAGTGCTCTTTTTTTTAAAAAGAAAGGCCCGTCAGATCTGATACTTATCACCGAGAGAGCAAGCGGAGCGAGCGGCGCCTCTCGATCCTTCCTGTCTCCTCATCTTCTCGTTTTCCCCCGACTTCCCTTATCCTCCCTCTCTCCTCCATTCTTTTTCCTCTTTCTTGGTGTTCTCTCCCCCACTGCCGTCGCAGCCAGCGACGCCCTCCCCTCTCCCCTCACCAGTGCGCCGCTTCCCGTCCCCCTCGCACGGCGCCCTCCGCCCGGCTGACGGCGCCCTCCCCTCGGCGGGGCCCACCGAGGAAATAAGGCTCTCTCGTTTTCCTCTCCTCTCTGTCGGTCTTCTCTCTCGTTTTGCTCTCCTCTCTCTCAGAGCCGAGGCGGCAGGCCGCGGCGCAAGAGGGGAGGCGGCGGACGACAGGTGGCGGCGGCAGGTGGAGACGGTGCGGCCCAGCGGCGGGAGGCGGCATCGGTAGTGATGGTCGCGCCCTCCCCTCCACGGCAGCGGTGTGCGGCGGGAGGAGCGGCGGCCGCCCAGAGGCGCCCTCCCTCCGCCAGATCTAGCAGGAGGAAGGGCTTCGGAGCCACGCCGCCACCAAATGCGCCGGTCGCCTTGATGCTATCCCTGCCGCCGGCCCGCGTCGAGCTTGTCCACAAGTGAAGCATCTAGGCCCCCGGTGTTAATTTTGGTAATTAATGACAAGCGCTAATTGTGGACTAACCATTCTTTTGAGCTATATCTTTAAGTTAGGTTCACATTATGTGTGCGCAATTAAAATTGACGGCACAAAGCTAAAGGAAGAGAAGACGGTAAACTAGTGTTTTCATTTTAATTTGATCATGGCGTTAGGCGATCAAAATTGTGCTAGTTTATTTATAGCTTTGCTGTACTATTAAGAGGGGTAATGACCTAGCAAAGAGATGATTTTAAATTGCCACATTAGGTCATTATGCATTTAGACTTGTGCTCGCTTTTAGACTCTCCCCACATTTTAAGTTGTGCGCTCATTGTGTGGCCTTGCCAAGGCCGGTCTGACCGCTGGCCGAGTGCCGGTCTGACCGGCCGGCGTCGCCGGTCTGACCGCCATGTCAGGGCCGGTCTGACCGCCGTATCAACGCCGGTCTGACTGGTGTGTGCGGGCCGGTCTGACCGGCTGGCCATATGGCCCGGATGGTGCCGTCTCGGTGTGTCGATCCCGAGCCGCCGGAGCCGTATTCGGTCAGACCGAGCTGATGGCGGTCTAACCGAGCCGAGGCCCGTTTGGCCGGCCACCCCAAGTCGGTCTGACCGGCCTAGGCAGTGGGGCCCAATGACAGCCCTGCAACGGCTAGAAAACTAGCTGTTGTAGAGTAGTATGGTCTGACCGGCCACATACCTCCGGTCAGACCGGCAGAGCACTGAGTTGGGGGATTTCGCCCCCAACGGCTAGTTTTGGTTGGTGGGAGTATAAATACTCCCCCTCCAGCAACAAGGGGATTCTCTTGGCACCCAATTCAATTGCATACACCCCTTGCACCTCTCTCACACACCTTTGAGCTTAGTGTTCATCCATTGTAGTGGTTGAGGTTGTTCTAGCCAAGAGTCAAGTGCATTTGCTTCCATTGTAGAGCTAGTGTGGCACTTGATTGATTATCTCCACGCCGGGTCATTGCTTGTTACTCTTGGAGGTTGCCGCCTCCTAGACGGCTTGTGGAGGAGTTTCCCGGTGACCTCTCCGAGAAAATTGTGGAGGAGGCCCGGTGCCGGTTTGTGAGTGGTTTGAAGTTCACCACCTTCGGAGTGAAGGAAGAACTACCCTAGTGATCGAGGCTTGGGTAGTCCTCTCCGTGGGCCGGCTCCCGCCTTGCCCACCCCTTGACGAAGGGGGCGTACGGTGGCTTCGTGGTTGAGCGGTGGAGTTGAGATCGCCTCAATGGGGAGTAGGAAACCGGCGAGTTTCCGAACCTCGGTCAAAAATCTCGTCTCCTTGTCTCATTTACTTGTTGCATTTACATTTGTGCAATTTATATTTCTAGAGACATACTAGAGATCATTTCACCCTAGGATTGCTAAACTAGACTTAGGAAGTGTGATTTACTTTCCTAGTGATATACTTGAGCCACTTTCACCCCAGGATTGCAAAACATAACTTAGTTGCTTAGTTAGTCTTGTCCCTCACCGAGCCTAGTAACTTAGGTTAGTTTTGATTAGGTGTCATTTAATTTTAAATCGCCTATTCACCCCCCTCTAGTCGACATCTCGATCCTACAACAAGCCCAACGACCGCGCCAAACACTTCCGCCGCCGCACGTCGCCTGCAACCCGACGTGCCTCCTGCTGCCTCTTGTTTGCCAGCAAATTCATACATGATTGCCTTTGTTTGACTTTCTGTATTGCCGGATCGGATCGGATTGGGAGGGAGGAAATACATGGGTATTAGGTTTCTTGTGGTGATCAAATTCATGAGGTTAAGGTTAAATTTGGTATTTTCGTGTTGTTTTTGGTTGTCTGGTTGATTGATTGATTTGGGGATCTAGCTCGGGGATTTTTTTTTAATACAGACTCGGACTCTGGGAGGGACGGATCGCACGGACGGGTGAAAAATCGTGCATACGGACGAAAATCATGTGACGAACGGAAAAATATGAATCTTTTAATTAGTTAAGATTTAATGATGTTGGTGTCACATGACTTTTATCCATTCGAGTTAAATGGTTTGGGTAACACATCGCAATCACTTAAGCTGATAAGATAGTCTTTACCCAAACAAGAAGTAATGAATGGAATCGCACGTACAAGGAAGTACGATAAGTAGTACAAAATTGAGGAGCAAAATATGGATGATGTGTAAATGCTTCACATCTAAATATCTACCCCTCCGTTTCACAATATAAATCGTTCTACCATTTTTCACATTCATATTAATGTTAATAAATCTATATAGATATATATGTCTAGATTCATTAACATCAATATAAATGTGGAAAATGTTAAAATGACTTACATCGTAAAACGGAGGAATTACTTGTTTTGCTTTTATTCTTTTGTGACTTTTTTAGTTTTTTTGTCGCCAACGTGAGCTGAACCTGCTACAGACAATTGCAAGAAATATCCCTCCTAGTGGTCCTAGTTTAACTCTGTTTTGTATACTCTTTACTAGCAGTTAGAGGAGCCGGATTTTACATCCACTCAGAGCATCTACAATGTACATCTAAAGTGGATAATAAAGAATAAAATACTACTACTACCAGGTTGTATACATTGTGGGAGTAGTAAGTAACTAATACCAGGTCATATACTTACTACCTAGTCATAAGGAATAAACAAATGATTTCTCTCATCTTTCTCTCATGGCTAGTGATTGTGGGGTCCAGCTTACTACCCACTTTTGTTCTTTCACCATTGTGGCTACAACAACAACTAATACCCACTGATGCAGGGCCCACCCTTATTCATAAAGTAGGTAGTAAACATTGATGATGCCACAAGCGACTGGACGCACGCCCAGCCTGCCGTGCGGTGCCCCCTAGTAGTACTAGTACTACTACAGTACACTACTAGTACTACACTACTACTATAACTATTAGTACTACTACTATAAAAAATATATATTTCTAATGTATCAAAAGAAATATATACATGTACAAACTTTATATACGATGTGTACAAACTTTGTATACTTTGTATATGTACGTATTAAAAAATTGAAAAAACAAAAAAAAACATCACATATACAAACATTGTATATGTACGTATACAAAAGTTTGTATATAAACTTTATATACATGCATATACAAAGTTTGTATGTGTATATACAAAGTTTGTATACATGTATACAAACTTTGTATATGTACATATAAAAAGTTTATATACGTATATATAAAAAAATCGGAAAGAAAAAACCTGAAAGGAAAACCGCAAAAAAGGAAAAGAAAAAAAACCAAAACCGGAAAAAAACCAAACGGAAAAAACCGAAAAAAAACCAACCAGCGCCACGTGACCCCTCCCCCATCGCGTCGCTCAGCCCTCCCCCTCCCCCATCGCGCCACGTGCCCAGTCGCGCGCGGGGAGGGGGGAGCGCAACTGGGCGCTAATTAGCAATTTCGGATTATGGTGACCCTAAAACATCACCGCGAGATATAGAGAGAGAGAGGATTCCATCTCATCTGGAACCCTAGCAGCGGCGGCGATGACTCAGAATCCACGATTCCCATCACCATCAGCTCTGGCTACGGTAGATTGTCTCCCTCACGTCCCCGCTGGCATCCTCGCTGCTACATCCACTGCTTCCCTCCTCTACTCGGCTGGGCTCCTGTTTCCTTCCTCTTTTCTTCGCTTGGTTTTCTTCCTCTCTTCTTCGCTTGGTTTTCTCATGTGGCGGCGGCTGTGGACATCTAATGCGCGATGCTTTTAGGCCAGAATGTTTGACCAATAGGTTACTGGGAGGGTTGGTTTGATGTTCTGTTTTGTCATTTTTTAATTTTTCCATACCAAATTATTCCTTATTTCCCCTCTAATCGCTAGCAGGGTACCTTCTTAGGGCATCGCCACGCCTTACCGCCATATCGCAATAGCGTTGAGGCGGGTATGCAGCGCCTTAGCTCGCCATACCGCCTTAATAACCTTGCAACAGACAGATTAAAAACAAGAGATGCATACCAACGAGGCAATGCCTTTAGTTGGAACCTGGACCACTGATGCTTTTGCATTGTGAGAACCTCCGATCCAGATTGTAAGATCCAGACAATTCACATTAGTATGTATGCTTTGAATATTGTGGATTGCGGATTGCGGATTGAGGATGGCATGATTCTCCACAGGATGGACAATCAGAGCTGTGTAGGAGTTGTGTGTTGCATTCTCATCCATTAGAATATGAACAAGATGATAATGTAGGAAAAAATTTCCGGACATGCAAAGGCTTAAGACAAGGGGATCCAATGTCCTCAATTCTTTTTAACATAGTGGCTGACATGTTAGCCATTCTTATTGAAAGAGCCAAAGCCGATGGCCAAATTAGAGGGGTAATTCCACACTTAGTGGATGATGGTTTGTCCATTCTCCCATATGCCGATGATACAATAATATTTCTTGAACATGATTTTGAACAAGCAAAAAACATGAAGGCCATTCTTTGTGTGTTTGAACATCTCTCGGGGCTGAAAATAAACTTTCATAAAAGTGAAATTTTCTGCTTTGGGGGAGCTAAGGAAATGGAGGACCAATATAGACAACTGTTTGGTTGTAATTCTGGTTCCTTTCCATTCAAATACTTAGGAATCCCCATATACGATCGAAAACTCAAAAATTCTGATTGGAAATTTGTGGAGGATAGGTTTCAAAGAAAACTTAGCACATGGAAGGGCAAAAACAGCTCCTATGGTGGGAGATTGGTTCTTCTTAACTCGGTTCTTTCGAGTCTTCCCATGTTCATGTTATCCTTTTTTGAAATACCTCGAGGTGTACTTCAAAGATTGGATTACTACCGATCGAGCTTTTTCTAGAGCAGTGATAGCTAGAAAAAGAAATATCGGTTAACAAAATAGGATTATATATGCCGGCCAAAAGATCAAGGTGGACTGGGTGTCCTAAATCTTGATATCATGAATAGATGTTTGTTAAGCAAATGGCTATTCAAGCTTCTTAATGGTGATGGCCTATGGCAAAACCTTTTGCGCAACAAGTACTTAAAGGGTAAACCCCTCTCCCACATGTCACACAAACCAGGAACATCCCAATTTTGGGCTGGCCTAATGAAAGTAAAAGATCAATTTTTTCAGTATGGATCTTTTAAACCTGTTAATAGGATGGAAATAAGATTTTGGGAAGACACATGGTTGGGCTTGCCTAATGAAAGTAAAAGATCAATTTTTTCAGTATGGATCTTTTAAACCTGGTAATGGGATGGAAATAAGATTTTGGGAAGACACATGGTTGGGCTTGCAACCTCTCAAATATCAATATCCTTCTCTGTACAATGTGGTCCAAAAAAGACATTCTACTTTGGCAGAGGTTATGAGCACAACACCGTTGAATGTTTCATTCCGACGATCAATTGTAGGACCAAAGTTAGTTGAGTGGAATAATTTGATCTCTCGACTAGCTAACATAACCCTGTCAAATGAAAATGATTGCTTTATTTGGTCGCTACATAAAAATGGCCATTTTTCGGTCAAATCCATGTATAATGCGATCATCAATTCCAATGTAAGAATCCACAAGAGGATCTTATGGGAGGTAAAGGTACCACTAAAAATCAAAGTATTTATGTGGTTTCTTCACAAAAAAAAGTAATCTTGACGAAAGATAATCTCATAAAGAGAAATTGAAGGGGAAACAAGCAATGTTGTTTTTGTAATACACAAGAGACCATCCAACATCTTTTCTTTGACTGTCATATTGCACGTTTTGCTTGGTGATGTGTCTTCTTTGCCTTCAACATCCCTCTCCCCACAATGCAAAAGATATTTTTGGTGACTGGCTAAGGGGAGTACCTAGACCCACAAAAAAAATGATTTTGTTTGGAGCTTTATGTTGGTCAATTTGGCGTTGCCGTAATGATATAGTTTTTAACCATAAAAAAATGTCTAACATCATGCAGGTTATCTTCATGTGTTCCAATTGGCTCCACTCTTGGTGTATGATGCTTTCACAGGAACAACAGGATACTATGCGCAATGGTGCTACACGCTTAGAATTAGTAGCCAAGGAACTTTTATTCCAGTTTGGATGGCGTAGTACCTACAGAATTTCGTGATAGTATTCACGTGATTTTGAAAAAAAATATTATTTTAGTAGATCATATCATCGGCAGAAGTTGGGGGTTTGTCCCATCTCGCCTTTTTTTAACTTTTCTGTTCACGTCTGAATTTTTTGGCTGTGTGCCTACGGGCAGAGGCCGGAGATGTAGCCCATTTCCATTATTAAAAAAAAAGAATATGAACAAGAGCATCTCTGAATCAGTAAAAGGAACATATAATAATTTCAGTTGTAGAACATGTGTAACCAATAGGGTATAAATATTTTGATTTAGCTGACAAGTAGAAAGATTAGTTATAGTTCAAAATTATATGCATCATCATGTAGCTAGCAGCAAGAAATATTTTATATTGCTTAGAAGTATGGTAATTGTGCTGTTGGGCTTAAAAACTAGATATATAACTAGTTATGTGGGATAAGGTTCAGTAAAGACCAAAAGACCCTGTAAGATGAATCTTGATTTTATAAATAGTTAATTAGAGATAGTAATAACTTACTGGATTTAACCTCCAGAATTTAGTAAAAGTCCAGATGGCACCAGTAGTTCAGATTAATGTGCATATACAGGTATAGAAGATGAGTAGTGTGTTCCAGTAAAAAGAATTAAATTGGGGTGATAAGATTAATGAGTAGAAAACCATAGACGTTTATAGTAGATAGTCTATAGAAACTGTTTAGATTTAGAGCATAGCATCTGGATAAGTTTCTTATATATAATTAGTTGATCAATAGTTCAATTATTGGCCTCGTCAACCATTCTAATCAAGTATGACATAAATTGTGTTATTTGTTCTGTAAAGCATACATTGATGTCAGGACATATAGATAGTAGTAGTAAATCATCGAAAGAAATCAGTCACCATCTCTTTATATTCAATGTCAGATTTCATAGGTTATAATTCAACTATATAAAGTACAGATCTTGCCATAATTATCAAATTGTAGAACATGTAAATTGCTCAATAAACCTAATTCAGGGATTTAATCCTGCTAATGTGCCACTAATTTCAGAAATTCGGTTATTCTACATGCAAGCATATTTATAAGGACAAAATCATGTTAGTGTGCTTTTAATTTCAGTACTGCATTTACTCTAGGATATATTATGTAAGTATTCATTCATGGCAAAATTTGCTACAGGGCATTCAAAAAATATGTAATTAGCTGGTGGACACCGTAACAATACGAATTTGCTGTTGGACATCACAAAAAACTGATAATTAGCTGATGAACACTCCTAAGATTATTTTACTATTTATGGAGAAATTGGAGAGAGAAACACTCATTAAAGACAAATTTACCCTTGTCAAACTTCTTCTGTGGGGCCTACCTGTAAGACTTGTCTTCTTCGCTGGATCTTCCTCTAGTTCGACGAGGCTGGCAGTAGGACGACAGCGACCAGCAGTTGGGTGGCGGCGGCGGAGCTCGAGGGACCTGGGCGGCATCAAGGATCCTCATGCGACGCCTTCGCGGCTAGCTCCTCCGACCCAGCCGAGTGCAAGAGAGCCCAGCCAAGATCCAGAGCGACGACATGGACCTTGTGCGTGTGGTGCGCGGATCCGCTCCGCGACGATGGCTCACAGCCTCGTACTGGCACAGGGCAGCAGTCGTCATCGTCATCGCTGTCAGGGTCGAGATTCGGGGGCGGGGACAAGGTTCGCGGCTGGATCTGGCCGTTGTGGTAGAGCTCGCCGAACTCGAGCTCCGTAGTTGCTGTCGATGCTGTCGTCCATGGCGTTGGCGAATGGGGTGGAGCAGTTGCTGTCGACGTCGTCGTTCTAGTGCCGGAAAGGGTGGCCGGGATGGGCATGCGACCGGGGGGAAGGATGACGTGGATGCAGTCCAACGCGCAGGTGGGGCTCCGCGACCTCCACTTCCTCGACAAGACGTCCGGCCGGCAGGAAGGAGGGATCGAAGTATGTCGATCGCTTCTTGGACGAGATGAACCGCAACGGCCGCCTCCCAAGGAGAGCTCCGGCAAGTGCATTGGTGAGTCCGCTGCTTCCTTGCTTTCCCTAGCTTTTGGACTGACGGTGTGATCCAGAAAAATTTAAATTCAATTCCCAAAAAGCGATTAGCTATTGCTAACAAGAACATCAAAAATATCTTGGGTAAATAGGGATGAGGACTTGAGAGAATATTGTGTTGGAGCCACGCAAGGGCAGAATCATAAAATAAGGTTGCAAGTGTCCATCAGCTAATTACCAGTTTTTCGTGGTGCCCAACAACAAACTCACGTTATTTCGGTGTCCACCAACTAATTACACTTTTTTTATTACACTTTTTTGGATGCCCTTAAGCAATTTTTTGCCTTCATTCATTCATCCCTACAGACAGCAGGATAATCCTTAGTATAGCACCATCAAGTTCGTCATTAGGACGTGTTCACAAGCATCGAAATTCACAATAGGTTACCACACAAGAGAACACCAATTAGATCACACCACAGAAGTAGGGAAAGAAGGGATCAGAGGGGAGCTCGGGGAGACACGGCTGGTCTGAGCCATGCTTGAATCAGGGGCGATGGGGCTGGGAAATTCCAATCTCAGTCGTTGAGAGCAGTAGCCAGCAGCAGCATCGATTGGAGAGGGGTTGATGGCTAGGGTTAGCTTGGGGGCAGACTCATGAGGAGCCACAGAACATATTCAGGCTGGCAGCGGCTGCCGGAGCAGGGAGCAGCGGCCGGAGTGGGGTGGAACGGCGGCGTTGACGGTGAGACCTGAGGATGCGGCGGCGCAA
Source organism: Oryza sativa Japonica Group (assembly GCF_034140825.1). Classification (NCBI taxonomy): domain Eukaryota; kingdom Viridiplantae; phylum Streptophyta; class Magnoliopsida; order Poales; family Poaceae; genus Oryza; species Oryza sativa. Next base: position 2,783,927 of record NC_089044.1, read on the forward strand.
GGGAGAGCGAGAGAAAAAGAAAGAGAATGAGAAAAAGAGAGGAGAGAAAAAAGGTGGGCTAGGTAGATCGTGTTGTTGTGGGCTTTCGTAGATGGGCTAATAGAATTTAGAGGTAGAGTTAAAAAATAAAGAAAAAATAGTATATGACATTTAAATCCTTTAAACTATTCAAAGTTAATTCTTGCAAATGCTGATGTATTATTTTAATTCCCTTCAGCATATTTCTAAATTAAATTAAATTGTTTTTTAAGTAAATATATATATAACTTAATCTTTCATACTATAATCTAAATAAAAGTATTCCTTCAAAATATACCTTATAAATTATCTTGTCAAGCAAACCAAAATATATGTTCTAATTAAAGAAATATATCTAGAGATTATGGAATAAAATCTCTATAGTGAATCAAATTTCTTCTAAACAAAATAACTACTCTTTCTTAAAATAAGTTTAATAAAAGCAAACCCATAACCTATATAGATCCAGTATGTGAGTTCGAGTAGAACATCCCATTGCATTCATATAAACATTATCATATTTAGTTGTGTTTTATTGTTTCTTTTAGTTGGGTGTTTATCTTGGATTTCTAGAATTCTTTATTGATTTATTCATTCTTCGATTTCGGGTATCTCAAGCAAGTCCAACACCTTTGACCAACTCTTGTTATATTTTCGTATTTGCAATCTATATGTATCACCTTGCATTAATTATATTTTCTGCAATTAAAATAAATATGTTGAAGGATTCGATTGGTTGTTGGAGCAGTTGGTCATATTATGGATGTATTCTAAACTTGTCATTGTGGTGGGGGCTCAGTTGCATATATTTATCATCATAAGGTTAAAAAAACAACTGGTATATGGCATGCAAGTGTCGTAGCGATCGTGTCGACTATGTAACAGCCCAGGTAACCACGTACCTAGAGTGCCACACCAAAAACACTCAAAACCACTAACTCCCAAAATTATTAGAAATTTCGACAGTCTCCCCTATAAATACGAACATCCACGACAGGCAGTTATAAGATAAATCAATAATGAAATAATTCGCACAATCCAAACCATCCTAGTTCCATAAATCCCACATAAGAATACGAACCATAACTTTAATTGACATTTACAAATTCTACGCAAAACTTATGCTAAGCAGGATCATAATCTAAAACCAAATTTTTTTAGTGCTATAAATGTGTAATCCAAGGGTGCTACTTCCCGCCCATGCATGTCGATCTCAATGTGTATCTAAAATCAAATAAACAGAAGAGTGAGTACAGAAATACTTTTTTTATAGTAGTACAGAAATACTCAGCAAGTATAATATGGAACTAGAAAACACGTATACACATCATGCGCAATAAAGCCTGAACAGAAAACTTTCTTTCTTTGAAAAGAATCATATTTCAAACACCAAGTTAAAGACAATAGTAGTTCCCATCCCAGACAAATATGAATTGAAATAGTAGTTTCCATCCCGGACAATTGTGAATACATCCTAGCATTTGCCGGCAAAGCTGAGTAAGCGTGATCAGCACTTACCCACAGGAATATAAATAGAAAACCAAGTAGCACATCCATGACTCACATGGAACATGAATAACTGAAACCAGAAACAAAGAACCAAATTGAAACCATATTGCACATCCATGGCAAGCATGGAACTTGAATTATTTAACCAGAACCAGAATCCGGAATATCGAAACAAGAATAACGTCATAGACATAAGATAAACTTGAAATCTAAATGGCGTAAACAACAGTCTGAACATAAACAGTCACTTATCACATAAAAATATGTCAGAAATAAATAGATAGAGTAAACGATCCAAGAATCACACAATTAGTTCATCATGCATTTGCCTTTAACCTTGACGGTAACCCGACGAACCACCCTCCACACCAGATCTCCCCACACCTATGCAGCAAAACTACGAATAAACCACTATGTTCAACTAATAATAGTTACACTAAAATCGAAACCTAGAACATATAAACTTTAACCGATTTATATTAAACAACATATAGCAGCTTCATTACTGTTTTATGCGTAACTCGCAAACCGTTTACGAAATCTAGCAAATAATACTACTTCGGACATCTAGATAAAATTGTCTACATCTTTCATGTTGGGCACAAAATCAGATTAAGTCTTTATTGGTCTCAGATTAAACAAAACGAATTGCTATCTTGATTTCCGGACCAGGTCAGCACTGTTGTTTCTGATGTTTGTCTCAAACCGTTTATCAGAATCGAGTGAAACCAGCGCCGTTAGAAAGATATCGGCGATGACTACAAACTTTATTTAGAACAACTAATCTGAATCCCGATGGTTTAATACCAGATTTAAAAATACGTTTTCAGCCCAGCAGCCAATAAAATAAATTTGAGCTATCGGAAACAGATCGTCTTATGTATAAATTAGAAACAAATAGAGACTAAAACGAATTACCTAGCAGTACTAATTTGTAAAAAAAACAATGAATTTTGAAATATCCACCAAATTCCCCAAATTTCCTTTCTTCTATCTAATTTCCCCCTCTCCCTCCTTCATGTTCTTCTCTGCCTTCTAACCCTCCTCCTCTCTGTTCGTTGCAGACCATCAACAGGAGCAGCAGCATTCGTTGCAGATCATCAACAACAGCAGAAGCAGCAACGAGGATCGGCAGCAACAACAAGCCATGCATCAGCAGCAAGGAAGAGATCAGATCGGCAGCAGCAGGGAAATTAACAGAAGGAGCAGCAGCTCACCAGCGACCGGCTGTGGAGGACGACGGCTGTGGCGACGACCGGCGACGATCGGCGACAGCGGCGACGTCCGGCGATGGCGGTGCCCAAAACAGATAAAGACGGCTAGGGCTGGGATCGATCCCTCTCTTTGCCCCCTTTTTTTTTACTGTTGGTTATATATAGTCTAGAAAGGAGAACAACGGTCCAAATCGATTCAATCCCCGAGACTTCGTTTGGACTCCGATTACTATAAACTAACTTATAGTCTATTTTGCATTAGTCGGCAAGCCCTACGCATCCATGGTTCCTGGTCGTCTATTCGAACAACAATTTAAAAATTGCACTTTTGCGCATCTGTTCTAATATTTTCTGAAATATACTAATTTGAAACTCGGTGTATTATAGACCACATGACCTGGAATGGGACAGGCTAGCGTAGTAGATCTTTCTTAATGGCTTTATCCTGCGGGCTTAAGGACTTCCGTGAACCCCGTGAGCGTAGGCTAGCGATGAGGATTGCCGTTGTTGCGGGATCCGATTAGATGATGTGGATCGCCGTTGTTGAGGGAATCACCCGTAGAGATAATTGATAGATGGGATTGATGAAAAGCTTATGACCTTAGCCTTGCTGGCATACACCATGAAGTATGCTTCAAGCGCTAACGGGCGTGAGTATTAAAATGTTTAAGGCGTCTGTGGGTACAGAGCGACACACCTCTGGAGAGTGTATGAATTGTGATATGTCACTTCCTGTTTCAGGTAGAAACTATGAACGTGGCAGGAAAGGAACCTATCGGAGGTTCTAATACCTGTGGTGCCTTATATGCAGTAGATTTCATAATTACTTAATATGAGCTTTTACAACACTGTTTTTATGAACATGTATGAATTTCCTTGTTGGATTATGGGACTTTGGACATATATGTATTATGCAGGTGGATTATGAGCATATAATTGTTGGGTTGCTATAGTTGGACTTGTTGAGTACCATTCATACTCATCCCATATATATATATATATATATATATATATATATATATATATATATATATATATATATATATATATATATATATATATATATATATATATATATATATATATATATATATATATATATATATATATATATATATATATATATATATATATATATATATATATATATATATATATATATATATTATTCCTTATAGTGTTGAGCTAACAATTAGGTGAAGAAATATTCTACATGATTGATCAAGATCAAAGCAAATAATCGTTCCATATCTCTACATCAACTGAGAGTTGAAGGTGATGAAGGTCTATAGTAGCAAGGTACTATTAGTGCTTATTTTGGCAAAAGTTATTTTTTTACGGTTTTTATTTAATGGGTTTCGCTATAACTGTTTCTGCTATGCTACTCTAGTGTGCCTATTTCTCGGTAAGTTGATTCTTGCTGAGGAATGAGCCGTAGACTGATATTCTACCTCGGAAGTGAAATACGTGGGTCGCTACATATGTGCCCCTCCTAACACACTTTTTAAGAGACGGAAACCAACGACACATTCTGGTCTTACTAAAATCATATTGAAAGCTACACATGTGTAATATTCGTGGGTATTAAAATTTGGTACTTGGTGGCTGGAGTCATGCATCCACAAATCAACCTCTATATCACTAATGCTTCCTATATCCATTTTGAATTTTTGACTGAGAGCACATGAATTTTGACCAATTAAGATTTATGCTAAGTCAGATCGAGTTGGTCAAAAAAAATTAAAATGTGAAATCCTAGTAAAGTACTATCGACTAGTAGTCTATTGGTATGAATTTAATGTCAAATAACTAAATTATTTGAAAAAAAAAATGTTGTCGGTTCAAAGCTTAACAACTCAAAGTTAAAATAATGAAGGAAGTATGTTCTTATGGTTTTAAATTACCAAAGCTGTTCCAGAGAACAAATACACAGTGCAAATTCTTCAGGTTTTGATGCAACAATCCCCAATTTTGGCAGCCAAAGTCTGACGTTTTGCTTCAAATATTGAAATTCAAAATTCCGTGTGTTCACGATTTTAAAATTCTTTTCAACAAAGAATACTTCTAAATGGGAAATTTTATTGTTCGCTCTACAGTTGCACGCGCTTCGACAAATATGCCACGAAGTTGTCTGTACAGACTGTACTTCATGTTTTTTGTCCCAAATCTGTTTACAGAAGATCAAGAAAAAATATCTTTGGACAAAATGTAGAAGCACATGCAACTATGGAGAAAATCATCAATTTTCCATTTAAGATATTAACTGCTACTTCTGAGAAGAGCCTACAGGCTAGAGCAGCTGCTGGATTATCACAGAACAAACAGAATAAGATCATCTTCTGTTTACAGAAGAACTACGGAGCATAAAGATAATCTGATAATATCTTCGCATAAAGCAAATATATGCTCAATGGAGTATTAGCTGTAATCTCAAACATAGAGCAACTGACACATTGGCCTTTTACGACTGAAACATGCGTGATCTAACATAAGTTAGAATAGCTAATAATACTTATATGGTAGTATGTGCTTAATACGTTAGACATTGGTGAAAGCAGTGCAGATGCATAGCTGATCCTTGAACACCTCTGCAAACCAAAGATCCTACAGCCGTCCACTTCCATGAACTGCACCAGCATCTTCACCTTCACCACCTCCACCTGCCATTACTGGAGAGTTAGGCCAAATTATGGAAGACCATCAGTCCATCACAGAAACCAGCAAAACTGGGATATGTAACAACATTAACGCACAACACATATATGGCAATTCGAAATTCTAGCAATTTGACAACTACTTGTGGGTAACCCCAAAGGAAAGAAAGGTTCTTTCACTAGAATCCATCTTTCTGAAGGTCACTAGAATCAAGAATGCATGTTAAAGCTCTCTGTAATTAGTTCAGTGTAGTGCATGATGAAACGAATATTCGTGTCCATCCTTTAACGTAACCCACAAATAAAAGCAATCAGAAAAGACTACACATGAAAGGTTACTGGATACAATATAATCCAAATGAATACCCCCCTCCATCCCAAAATATATGATTGAACTAACCAACATTATATAAAAAGAAACAGAGGGAGTATTATTCATGTAATCTTTACCAACAAAGCTCATGGTGTGAATTGCAGATGCACAAGAACAGTCACAGGAAAAATAAAAGAAATATGAGATTGTCGTGCATGGTTGCTACAATGCTACCCCCACATCACAGCCTCTATTTTTGCAGGCATGTACGACGTGAAGAAAGCTAGTTAATTCTGAAAAGACAAGAGCATGAACTAGTTTGGCCAATTTATGATGTCATAAATTCGTCAGCTTTCTTACAGAAATGAGTAACTTCGGAGCTTAAAATAGCTAAGCGAATCATTTGTTATACTTTAAAAACTTTCAAACTTTATATAGTAGATGTTGTTGTATCAGTATTATAGAGTAAACATGCTATAGTTCTATATGGGTGAGGGTGACCCCAGAATTTTCCTTTTTAAATGGAAGGTAAAGCATAGCTCCTTCTACAATATGCAACACTGTAGTTACATACGGATGACTCCAAAAATATGTGATCACCATTCACATCCACCAGTACAATCTTTAGCTCATCCCCTGATAGCTGATTACCAGATTTCAATGATATATTCAAGAGAAATCAGAAGCTATATTCTTACCCATAAAAGGCACATATATTCAATTATGGTAGAAAATGGATACCAATGCAAGCCCTATGTTCTTACTAACTCAAACCATACGGGAATTGGATATTCACAGTAACATTTTAACAATATGCTAGTTGAGGTGCACCTCTGATAAGCCAATTTCTGCGTACTACCCATTTTACATCCTCTTGAATCCATGAATTGCAAGAAATATGATAAGTCACTTCAACAAAGTAAACTATCAACTTGATACTGCTAACATCCATTTCATATGTGCATGTCTGCATTCCTATCCACAAAGCACAAACTAGAAAGGCAATCTATAACTGCAACTAAACTCAACCAGAACAGACAGGGATTTGAAGTCATTTGTGCAATTCATCTTCAGATACTACGAAAATTACACATTTAGAGGCAAATCAAATTCAAAATGAGAGCAAGTAAACACATAAAAAAAAACATTGCATGTTATACCTGCAACATAGACGCTTGAATAGGGATAAACAAAGTCCACCACTCTGGAAGCAGCCACCTTCTTCATCAGCATCTCATCTTCAAGATGGAGCATGAAGATCCCCTCAATTGTCCATATGAACGCAGAGATGCCACCTTCGTCAACCCCGAGCAGCCGGACAGGCGGCACCAGAATCACCCGCCCACCTGCGCATGGCAATGGCATTGGAGCGAACACGTCGAGGTCAATGCTCTTGAGAAGCACCCAGCTGCTGGTGCTTGCGACGCCATCGGCGCCGCCAGCCTCCCGCGCCCACAGCTGCAGGCTGAACACGTCCATCACGGCGAGGCCGAGTGCGCCGTCCGGCGAGGCCATCAGCTGGATGCTGCTCCTCCCGTACAGAGCCAGAGCGTCGGGCGGCGGCGGCTCGACCACGGCGAGGGTCTCCTTGCCCATGTCGAGCTCGAGGATGTCGCCGTCGGCCGTCGTCGAGCGCCCAGTAGAGCGCGTCCCCGGCGAGCGCGCTGGGCTTCTTGCCCACGTCGCCGCAGCGCGCTGTCCCCGCGGTGATCAGCCTGCCCCACGCGGCGGTCTCCGACGAATAGAGGCAGGCGGACGCGCGGCCCTCGCCGGTGAACACGAAGGCGACGCGGAAGGAGCCGTGTCGGCGGGTGTCCTGGTCGCCAAGAACCGCGGCGTTGCAGGCCCGGACGTGGCCCGCGAGGCGGCCGAGGCGGACGGAGCTGCGGTGGCCAGTGACGGGGTCCCAGACGAGGAGCTGGAGCCAGCCGGGCCCGCTGCGGAGGAGCACGCGGCCGTGGCGGCATCCCAGGAGGCTCCAGTCGCCGTCGCCGAACACGAGCGAGGGCCCCGCGGGCGCGGCGAGGGCGACGAAGGAGGGGCCGAGGGAGCGGGAGTTGTGGTAGAAGCCGAGCACGGGAGGTGTTCGGTGGAATGCGCGTAAGCGGGGGAGGAAGGCCGGGCCGTGGATGAGGCGGCCCCAGCGCCTGCAGACGAGCGCGGCGCGGTGGAGGCAGTCGGGGTCGGGCGGGAGGCGGAGGAGGATCTCGAAGAGGAGGTCCTCCGCCGGCGGCAGCGACGGCGGCGGGGCGCCCGGGCACGCGCGCTGCGGCGAGGGGAGCATGCACCCCATCGTACGGACAGTTTTGGCGGGGGGGGGGGGGGGGGTTGCGCGTTCGAGGCTGTGCGACACTTGTCACTCACTGGCTCTATACTACGGACTCTATGGTCACTGATTAGTGGGCCATCTCTTCTCTTGTCCCTTTTTGTTTTGTTGTTTGAGCCAGTTCAAAAGGGCTAGCTGCAAGCTCTAAAACTTGCTAAAACTCTTTTTTTTTCCTCTCTTTTGTTGTTTAGAATAGGCTATTTGCTTGCTTTCACCAATTTAAGGTATAAGTTTCTAAATAGTACTGGTATATCTTGATCCAACGAATTGTACACCGTGTGATCACACGTTGTCATCCTATTCGTTGGTGTGGCATGAAGAGGGCTCATAACGAAGCTATCAGTTGTAAAATAGACGTGCAACACTTGGCCGCTAACTAATTAGTACCCGATTTTTCTCTCTACTATTTCTTTTATCTATCACATGTGTTAAAATCCTAAGTAAGCAGGCTATTTGCGAGAAAACGGACGATATGCCACTCTATAGGTTGGGTTGGGATAAAATACCGCTCAATACAATGCATCGGATAAAATGCCACTCAATACATTGCCTACTGAATGAAATGCTACTTTGGAGATTTTTATGTCCAAAATGTCCCGAGAGAGAGAGAGAGAGGAGAGGGGAGCGCCAGGGAAGGCCTCCCGGGCGGCGCCGGAGGCCTCGCCAGGCGATGTCGCCTCTTCCTCCGCTGGCCCGCTGCCCTATCCTCCTCCCCTCCATCATCCTCGCCAGCCGCCGCCGCCCGGCGAGGCCTTTGGCACCGCCCGGGCGGCCCTCCACGGCGCTCCCCTGATCTCCTCTCTCTCTCCAAGGACATTTTGGGCACAAAAATCTTCAAAGTAGCATTTCATCCTGTAGACAGAGCGCCAGGGAAGGCCTCCCGGGCGGCGCCGAAGGCCTCGCCAGGCGACGTCGCCTCTTCCTCCACTGGCCCGCTGCCCTATCCTCCTCCCCCCGTCATCCTCGCCAGCCGCCTCCGCCCGGCGAGGCCTCTGGCGCCACCCGGGCAGCCCTCCACGGCGCTCCCCTGATCTCCTCTCTCTCTCCAAGGATATTTTGGGCACAAAAATCTTCAAAGTAGCATTTCATCCTATAGACAATGTATTGTATCCGGTGCATTGTATTGAGTGGTATTTTATCCCAGCCCAACCTGTACAGTGGCATATTGTCCGTTTTCTCGCTATTAGCTCACTATTGTTTATGCTCTTACCACTTAAATACTGGGGATTCACTGTTATTTCTTGTCGTGTAAAAGAATGGGATGCCCATATTATGTGTAGCTATAATAATAATTGATAATAATAATGATGCTAGTAGATAGATAGATAGATCGATCGATCGATCATAAAGCAAAAATGTCAAATCAATATTGGTGTGCAAAATTTCTTTTATACTACATTAATTAAAGAAAGGCAAAATACAATGCCAATCCTTAAACTTATCATAGAATGTCATCTAGACCCATAACTTAACAAAATGCTCATTTAGAGCCTATAATTTTGGCTTAATGTACCACGTGAGATCGGTTAATTAGATGGGCCATAGAGCTAACATGACCATCCATAATGATGGGACCTTTTCATTTAACCCCTTAATTTCCACTACAGTAACCTCTAAATTAATTGCTCGGCTCAAAAGGGAAGGAAGAGTATAGGCCGGGTCATTCGTATGTGCACAAACTTAACGTCTCCCTATCGCGTCATATATCTCGCTATGGGGACCTTTAATTTGATTGTGGATGATCAATGTCGCCCTAATATATAGCTACTTCTTCGCCTGCTCTCCTATTCAAGTGGTGGCATGCTGAATTATGAGAGCCGATTTTGATATTATTGTAACGAAAGGGGCTGCATAAGAAACTTCACCCACGGTAGATGGCCACGTCAGTACATAGTTTACAAAACCATGCGGTTACTATGCAGTTATAGCGGTTACCATGCACGGTAACTTTTTCAGTTTTTAAACCACGGTACGTCTCGTGGTTTCTCGGTAATCGCGCGGTTACCGTAGTAATCACCTTATCGTGGGGGTGCGGTAACCGCGCAAAAAGAATAAGGGGAACCCTGGTCAGTACTCTAGTCCCGCAAGCAGCACTTTGGACTTGACGTGGTATATTAAACAAAGATTATGTATCTAAGATGTATGTTATCTAAGTTTATGAAACTAGATGACATCTTAGGATAAGTTTAATTAAGGGCAAGCAATCTATTTTACTCATAAAAAATCATGGATTTATGTAATCATTTGTAAAAGGACAATCATCTCCCTCTCCTTCAGTCTCCCCAATTCAAAACAGTATTAAATGGACATGTTGGTGGTTGCACTTGTTAATGTTCTTGTTGGCTATCTTGCTCTGGAGTATAAATTCGCTGAGTCTTAGGGGTTGTTTAGATTGTAGCAAAAATAAACATTTATCAAATTTTAAAGATTTTAGCAATATTGTCAATTTTTAGCATAATTTTTTATGTATTTATCAAAGTTTAATAAAAACTAAATGGATTATTTTACCAAAAAATAATATGGTTTAAAATGATATCAATCTATACAAACTAGATTAATTTGTTTGTACTGCAGCTAATATGGACCAAATATCACCAAAGATGCGTACCACCCCACTTTAAGGCCTCATTGACAGGCTTAAATTTCTCGGCCCATCCATCACACTGGGCTTTCCCTGGAGGCCGAGTTACGAAAATTTCAAAGCAGTGGGCTTTCGATATAAACATTCGCGTACGCATTTTACAATTCCCATGGACTTATGTAAACTTTCCAGCATTTTGTCTGTCTCTATCGTGCGTTTGAACTGCCCATTTAGCTCGGCCAATTAACTTGGTTGCACATAAAACGAGATAGATCATTAATAAATAATTAATTAATTCTTAATAATTTTACACTTAGAAAATAGATACATTTGATTCTTTTAAAGAAACGTCTATATGGTATTATAAAGTATTTCTAGTGTTTAGTAGTTTGAAAAGCGTGTACTCACAAAATATGTTGAAGTTGCTCAGCCAAGTTGCTAAATTAAACTCAGCCGACTGCCATTAGCTTTTGTGGTAAGAAATCGCGTGTGAATTAAATATGTGGGTGTGACATGAGAAACAAATGCTAGTACCAACGATTCTTTTACTGACATCGACGAAGTCTCCCATACGTACATGTAAATCACCACTTTTTTCTAATTGAATATACTTATAAAAAAACTTATAAAATTGTTAAAAACATAACCATTGTTCTTCATGACGAATCTAAAGTTTCTTAGCCTAATAATCGATATTTAAGTACATACAACGTTCTTTTGAGAATGGAGATAGTGTTGGATTATATGCACCAATTAGTTCAACCAAAAGCTCAAACCCAGGGAGAAAAGAGCTTAACACATACTACTACTCCATATCAACTACAAGGCAAAAGTTGGCCATACGTATAGGCCCAGTAGCTACACGTACAGGGTACAAAAAATTGGTCGAGAAACTTGGTATGCAACTTCGTTGGATCCTTCGGTCGTCTGGGATTATTTTTCTGTATATATCTTGGGTCCATCACTGCACTCCGGCAGGCCGGCCGATCAAAGCTGTAGCAGCTGCTTGCCCGGCTTTTAGATTTGGTGCTCGATCTCATCGCATCTTCAGTAGCTCTAGCTTCTCTCACCTTTTGGAGTAGCACGCGTGCATTGCTGTGCTTGCTTGGTTGGTGAAGTGCGCTCTCCATCGCCTTTCTCGTCTTCAATTCCGATGCAGATCGACAGAAAGAAAGAAAGGAAGGAGAAGTTTTTGCATGCACGCATATTCCCCTAATCTATTTATCTTGATTGATAGTTCTTCAGATAGTAGTATATAATTGGCGATCCATGTATATTCGTGCATATAAAACAATATTTTTAAACAAACGGCGATCGACTTATATGTGATTGGTGATGATTCTAGGTTTGGACGACAACGATCATGATCCATACTACTATGTGTTTTACTGTGCTGAGGCGTGTGTAAGAGTTGAAATTGAAATATGGATACAAGGAAGACGATGCCATGCATGTTCCCGAGATAACACATGGGAAGAGGAAGAATAGTTTTATCTAACCAAAACTGTTTATATTTTAGGACAAAAGTACAAGAGAAAGATGGTGCATAGCACAAGTTCGTAATGGTTAAGGAAGCCAACGATCGTCGCCTATACCACGCTACCATCCTCTACACCTCCCACCGCGATCTTAAAACCCATCAAGGAATGGTTCCGGAATCTATTATTGCACTTGGTATCACACCTGTTGCTAAGAAAAGAGTCAACTTTTTCTCTCTACTCTCTCTCACTCCTCCACCTCAACAAGAAGTTCTTGAGCAATTGTGAGTGATAGATTATCATGCATGGTTTAGTAGCATAACACATCGAGAAATGGCCACTCTAGTAAGGTCATTTGCTAGGATTGAGTATATTAATGTATAACATCGGTTAGAGTTCTCATAATATTAGTATCAGCGTTGAGTGGGACTTATTTACGGTATGTTTTTTACTTATCGATGTTACTCGGTGTAATTAATTAATACCTGATGCTCTATAATCATAGTTGATGAGGGACAAGACAACCGTAACCATACTTTGAGCCATAGGTTTGAGATAAACCTTGTAAACAAAGTAAAAAATTCCTATACATCCGATCCATGTGTACAACTGACGTCCAACTAGTGGCAGTGTAGACACAACTGCTGTTTTGCTTGGTCCACCTATATTGTGAAATACCAAGCTTATTGATTGGTGGATGCTTCCAATCAGATGAGAGTAGTCGTACGATCGGGTTACACATGTAGCGAGATTTGAAACAAATTTCATGAATTTGGTCGTCTATTTCTATTATCTCCTATAGCGCGTCACACAATGCACATTCCACTATCCATAAGGTGGTCTTCCTGCTAGCTGCACAAGGTGTTAGACTAGACGACATAGGTTCGAAGCCTCACCCCCTTATAATCATTTGATATTAGTCATTCCCTAATATTCGCGTTTTTCACATTCCGCTATCCATGGATTTATTGGATCGTGCCTTCCCTCCATCTCAACTCACTGCTCTTCCAGGTACGTACTCTGCTTTATTTAATTACCGTGTCTTCCTATTTTTCTTTGAGGAATCACCATATTTTGGTGATGCTGTAGAGCTTAGGATATACTCCCTCCATTTCAAAATGTTTGACACCGTTGACTTCTTATAGCAAGTTTGACCGTTCGTCTTATTAAAAAAATTTATGAAATATGTAAAACTATATGTGTACATAAAAGTATATTTAACAATGATTCAAATGATATGAAAAGAATAAATAATTACTTAAATTTTTTAAATAAGACGAATGGTCAAACACGTACTAAAAAGTCAACGATGTCAAACATTTTGAAACGGATGGAGTATTTGGATAATGGGAAATGAGAGGTGGGATTGGGATTGAAAAATTAATGAATGATTATGATTAAATGGAATAGGAAGAATGAATGATTAAAATTTAAAGATAAGTTTTGGTGGGAGGAGAAAACATTTCTCTATGCCATTAGCGAAACTGGCCTTATGGGCCAGCAGTAACAACCTCCTTAATCGTTGGACCAAATGAATGAAACACGTGAAACACCATAAGGCATACCCATGTGGCTGTGTGCTGCTGGGTGCAATTCATTTCTATTCATTCGCTTGAGATAGCAACCGTACGGGGAAGAACTACTCCATCCGTCTCGTTAAAAATCAATCTAGTACTGAATGTGATATATTCTAGTACTATAAATCTACCTCCGTTTCAGAACATAAAAAGTTTTATAGTTGGACACGGTTATTAAAAAAGTAGGTAGGTAGGTGAGAAAAATAAATGACGGAGGGTTGTAATGGGTTGGGCAGAGAATGTTGGTAAAAAAATTATTATATTTTAGAATAAATTATGTGTGCTAAAAGTTGTTATATTTGGCACGGATGGAGTAGATCTACTTCTGTTCAGATTCGTTGTATTAAAATATGTCACGTCCAGTAGAATATATCATATCAGTTCTAGTTTTTTTTATGGACGGAGAGAGAGTACCTTGGTTTAAAAAGTTTTATCCTTTTAAAACATTGTATAGTAAAGTACTCCCTCTGTCTTAAAATAAAAGAGATTTTGGATGAATGAGATATTTCTTAGTACAACAAATCTGATACCATCCATCTGAAAATATCGTAACATAATTATAATACTATAAAATTAAATTATATATATATATATATATGTAAATTTGTTTGGTGCTCCATGGTGCCCGGGCACCATTGTTGAAATTGAGTATATACCCAATTCAAATGAGCATGAAACTTTTTCAATTATTTAGGTATTAATATTAACTACTTTACTAACTAGTTGAAAGCAAGTTTGAACTGAATTTGAACTTGTTTTTGTTAGATTTTGATTCTAGGTATATAGCATCCATACATATAATTAGTTAGGTATGTAATCATGGATTGTGAAATAAAGTTAAATTTGAGTTGTTTTGTTGATAGGTATAGGTATGAATCGAATTCTTATAACTAGGTATATACTCACAATTTGAAAATTTTGAAAATTTTGAGTGATTTTGTGCATTTGAAACCATGGTGCCCCATATGAGTGTCCTATATATATATATATATATATATATATATATATATATATATATATATTAAGATACATTTCACTATAATATATCTCATTATACTATAATTTATGACGAAGTATTAAGAACGGATAAAAAAGCCAAAGTCTACTCAGATCAAAGCACATGTTTGTGTGCAGTTCATCCAACGGAAGCAGCAGCCCTACTCTACAGTGTAGTACCACATCACACTTGCTAGCTCATTTAATGCGGTCAATCTCGTCTCCCCGTGCACCACTGACCACATCGTCCTATCTGCGGGTACTTCTACCTCCCCGTTAAAAAATTGCAAGGTAAAAAACAAAAGGTTAAAAAAAATGCACCGTGATTTCTACCCATCCCGGTGCAAAGATTAACCTGACTTGACTACAAAATGAGCACCTTGTCTCACTTACAGTGGACCAGAATGTGTGGGTCCACGCTGTCGTATGATGTGTGCGGGTGTGAAACGCGTGAGATTCCTTCCCGGCAGGGTGGGGTCAGTGGAGTAAACAGCAAGAAAAGACGTGAAAGGTGTCCACTGGCTGGCCCACATGGGATTCTCTGTGAAATTCGCTTTTACTACTGCTCACCACTGTACGGTCCATTTTCGGTAGGACATCGTCTCTTTTTTTTCCTCTCCTTTTCTTTCTTTTTTTTTTCATGCCTGGAATTTTGGTATTGCGACTCTCTTACAAGTAATACTCTGGGCAAACTTAGAGCATATTTACTTTGATATCATTTTTAACCTTACCAAATTTTGATAAAGTTAAAAAAAATAACTATATTTAGTTTGATGTCAAATTTTGGTAACTATATAAAAAATCCTCTCAAAATTTTGACAGCTATGATTTGGTAAGGTTTTTTTTTCATCAAAGTAACCCAGCCTTACTACAGTAATATGACATGTTCCCAGCTGGCAAATGTCAGATCGTGAAATGAGGTTTTGCAAAGGGTAGGAATGTCAAAACTATAGCTTTCGCGTTTATTTCGGTTATTAGAGCACCCGCAATGGTAAAGTAGGGTGCTCTCTATAAAACATGTACATCTCAGCAATAGACTAGATTAATAGTAAACCACCTCAATAGTATGTCTACACAGGTATCTATAGCTCTCTCATGCATTGCCTCGTTTTTCTCTATAGACTATCTCTAATCTAGTAGATAGCTTTGCTCTCTCTCTTCATTTAATATCTTCCAAGTAGGAAAATATGCTGACATGGATCTCTTGTAGATAGCTTATAGATAACCATTGTGGGTGCCCTTAGTAGTACTTCCTCTCTCTTAAAATATACTTATATCACTAATCAATTAGTAGATACTAATCAGTAATACAATTCTGAAAATTTTTAAACTCATAGTACTATAATCAAGTATTGATCATTATATCTTAAAACTATTTTAAAACGAAAGAAGTAAAGATATACATAAGTGCAGTAGCAAGGACGTGTGTTATTCAACTAACTAATGAACGCTCTCTAGTTTTTAAGTTCGGGCTTTTAAAAGAAATGTTTGTCCCTCCATTTTCTCATAATCGACCCTAGCACCATTCAAACCTATTTTTTTAAGCATTTATTTTATTTGTGGAAATTTTATAAATACTTAAAAATATATTATATTTGTCAAAGTATATAGCTCAAAACGGTAAAATATGTTATATTGTCAAAAAAATTGTTAACATTCACGTTAACAATTAACATATGATACAACGTTTGCATCATACCGTCAGATTCTTTCCCAAAAAGGAAGGGGAAAAGGTTAATTAAGATGATTTTTTTAGATGAAAAGATGATAGTTGTATTTTAACCACCACCACTACAAGATCGTTGGGAAAAAAAGCACGGCGTGAAGCCGTGATACGAAGGACCATTGTAATTTACATCGACCCCATGACATTGTTTTGCCAGCTGAGAAACCACCAAAATTCGACGGTCGCTTCTCCCGTCCCAAAAGGTCTCTCCTATATATGCATGAGAAAATTGCGTATCTACTATCACAAAAGATTAGATTTGCTGGAATTAATATCATCACTTAAACAGATTTTGCTAGAACACCACACCCAACTGAATCGTGTATGCTGAAATGCCATCCTAGACCGATGAGGAGTTCGAGGGAGGAAGAAAAGCCAACTCCTCGTCTCCAACTCCAGGATGAGGAGGGCGAGCGGATGGGAGCGAATGAGGTAAACAGGGCGGGCGGTGGTTGTGAAGCCAAGACGTCGCTACCTCAGCACCCCATACTAGATCCCTCTCTACCATGATGACCGACAGAAATGAGGAAGTTATATCGCCTCGGCCGCCTCCGCTTCTCCTGCGAGGGCCGTCGTGCCTCCCGTTCTCTCCGCCCGTCACCAGCTACACCGGTCCTTTTCTCCGTCGGTCATCGCCAAGAAGATGGGGAGGAGTGGAGGAGAGAGGAAGAGAGGTGGAGCGGATAAGTAGTCACTAACATGCGGTGTTCACGTGGGTCTCATGTTGAGTCAGTTGTCACGTCAAATAAAACCGGGAACAAAACCGCTTAAGGATTTAGAGTCTTTTGGTTTTGCATTTTGTAACTCGGTAAAAAAAATGATGGAGCTCGTGTATACTATTCCTCGGAAAAAAAAAGAGTACTAGTCCGTGTTAGTTATGTTCACAAACCTGTGCTTCTCGGCTGGAGCTCATCGTCGATACCGCAATATGATGATCACCAACCGCATGCCCCATGGTGTTGTGCATTGGAGTCAGGGTTTACTTAAATCATTTAAGGTAGGGTTACCGTCATCCTAGGATTTAGTGGTTCCTGTGTTAACCGCATGCTTATCGTAAAAACCATACGATTATCGTGAGGTATATTGTGGTTTTAAAAAGGGACAATTTCGTTTATGCCCATAGTTTCATCTCTAATATTGATTTTGCCCCTACTTTTTAGGGTTTTCGCCCCCACTTTTTAAACCGAAAGATAATTTTGCTCATGTTTTGGATGGAAAAGTTAATGGTGTTAAATAGGACATTTATGCCCTCCCCCAAATCTATTTATTAATTGTGTTTTTGCCCCCATTATGCAATGGCTTTGGAAATTTATTTTTTGAATATGTTTAAAATTAAATGACAGATTTTGACATTACAATTTGGACAAAATTTAAATTTGAAGGAATTTTGACAAAATTTCGGCAGCATTTTGACAAAATTTCAACAACATTTTACATAATCATATGAAGTCATATTGTACCTTACAAGTATCTCAAAGCATGACAACATAATAGCCAACACCAAAATAGCAAAGTTTAGTTCATAGCAAGCACCAACATAATCAAGTTCACATCATAACCAACATAGTATCACATATTACAGGTTCAAATCATAGCCAACATAGTAACAAGTAGCTGTCCAGATCATGCATTCAAACAAAAGCACTCATAAAGCTATTACATATGAGGTCCAAACCATTGAGCTAGCCTCCCTCCTCTTCCTCCCCTTCCTCTCTCACCACCACCACCACTAGCAACACCACCACCTCCACCTCCACTAGGGGCAGCACCAGCGCCTACACCTACCCCTCTCCCCGCCGCCACCTAGCGTGCCGCTTGGCCGCCACCCTCTCCCCGGCTACTCTCCTGCACACGCCGGGAGGAGCGGCGCCTAGCCTACGCCCGCTCTCCTCCGCCGCCGCCCGCTCGCCGCCGGCTAGGTCTCCAGTTTTTTTGGACACGGGCTAGGTCTGTCGCCGAGAGGAGAAAGACTCTTTATGGTTAACATTTCGTAGGGGTAAAAAGTAAATCACTAATTCGGAAATTCTTTATTTCTGCCATAAACCCGGTCTCACTAACTTCTATCCAAACCAGAGGTAAATATCTGTTTCAGTGAAAAAAGGTGGGGCAAAAACGAAAACCCTAAAAGTAGAGACAAAATCAATATTAGAGATAAAATTGGGGGGAAAACGAAATTGTCCATTTTAAAAACTAAAAAAATTACCGCACTAATAACCGCACTGGGAGTTGAGGAGATCGAATCGACGATCCACCCAGAATGCGGTGGCACGGTACACAATTACCAGTAGTACTAGTATACCATGGCAAAGAGCGACCGAGGAGGCTAGGCCCATCCCACCCATACGGACCGGACTGGACCCGTCACGTCCATCTCCTCTCTCGTCGTGGGCCCCCACCGCATTTGCGCCTCGATGTCCGCGCCCTCAACAATCACATCGCATGTGCCCCCCTCTCCTCGACACCCCCATCGCTTCTGTACATTCCTACTCCACTCCGGTAGCATTACGATTAGCATCAACATTAGTTACTTCAGCTAAGTGATTTAGTCGTACTATTAGCACGATTTTACTGTTAATTGGTTAAGTAAATAATTAGTATGCTGTAGTAGTGCTAATTAAGTATAGTAGTAGTAGATTAGTAGTATAAAAATAATGTAATAGTGCGTGCCGTGCCCGGCTGCCCGTGTGCCGGGTCGCCCTCCCTCGAGCGACGAATCTGCCGGCCCTTAAACAAGAAACAAAACCACACGACTAATGGCATGTACAATGATTTTTATTAACGGTCTCTCTTTATTATCATACAAGCATATTGGTTGATGTGGACTAGAGAGAAAAAAAAAAGAGAAAAATGTTTGCTACGTATAAAAGATGATTGCTCCGTATGAGTATGAGAACGATACAGAGTCGACTCTTAGTATTTATTAGAAATTTTTTTATTGCATTGAGTGTAATAAAGGAAAGATGACTACTAAGAAAGTATTTTGTTATATTAATGGTTAGATACCGTATTATCTTAACTATTGTAACATGATGGCCTCTAATTAACATAGAGGCCTTACTGAGTCTCTCCCTTGGTACTTGCCCTAATCTCATCGTGAAAAGCCTCAAAACCTGCAATTAACTAACATCCTAATTAATCAAGTAATTAATCAACAATCTACAGCGTACAACCGATACAGTCTACCACTACCCCCTACAGTACAACAACAAAGCTCATCAAAAATACCCCCACTCACACTAGTCAACACATCGTCTCATGACTAAAATGTTTTTGTTACTACTACAATGGCGCCGACATGGCCGCCGGGCATCACCGGAGCACGAGCAGCCGCAGGGCGTGGACCAAGAACAGCGCCAGCGCCGCGGCGGGCGACGGCCGGGACAGGGACGCCGCCGCCGTCAGCTCGCCGGTGGCCATGTTGGCGATCCACGTCTCGCTGCCGCTCAGCACCACGCCCTCTTCGCCGCCGCCGCCGGCGTCGCCGCCCATCGGCATCGGCATGCTGGTGTCCGGGACGGCGTCCGTGAACGTCGTCCCCGGCATCGTCGTCGCCGTCGCCGTCCCGGGCATCGTCGCCCCAGGCATCGCCGTCGCCGTCGTTGGCGTCGTCGGCGTCCCCGTCCCCGGCATCATCGCCGCCGGCGTCGGCGTCGCCGTCGTCGACTTCTGGCTGCCGCTGCGCACCACGTGACATGGAAAGAGAAAGAACAAGCGCACATGGTCAGCTCACGAGCAATGTGTGTATATGCATCTGGAATCAAATCCATGGCTGCAAGCAAAATCAACAGTAAACTAATCGCGCGAAACAAAACAAAAGCTCGGGTTTGCACTTTTCTTTTCACCCTATCTGCAACTAATTAACTAAAGATAATGCCAAGATCTCCTCCACCTAATTACTACTACACTACAATCCTTGCACTTTCTTTCCATTTCTAGCTCACAACATGAACAGCTCACTAAGCATCCAGATTTGCAGCTCAGATCACTCTCTGACAGTGACAGTGAGTGAGTGACAGTAGCTAGCAGACAGCAGTGGAAAGAGCAGATGAATGGCGGGAGAGAGGTGAACCTTGGGGAGGAGGCGGGGCAGAAGGTGAGGGTGTAGTCGGGGCCGCCGGAGCAGGTGAAGGTGGAGGTGGGGTCGTCGAAGGCGTAGCTGTAGGAGCGGGGGCACGCCGACTTGAACACCTGCGAGTACGCCGTCGGCCGGCACGTCGACGGGTTCGCGAACGCGCCGCTGCAGCAGAACTCCGGCCGCCCGAACGCGTCGCACGCGCTCCGGCACGCCGCGCCGCCGCCCGCCCGGAGCTCCGCGGGGCACATCGCGTTCAGGTCCGCCGCGCACCCCGCCGCCGCGCACGTCGCCGCCGACGTCAGAGACCCGCCGCCACCACCGCCTCCTCCGGAGGACGATGGCTCCACCAGCACCGGCAGGTTGTAGCCGTCGACGAGGCTGACGTCGTAGAAGTCGAGCCCGCCGCTGCCGTCGAGCGTGAACTCGGCCAGCGTCGCGGGCGGCGCGGCGCCCGCGCCGTTGCACTCGGCGCCGCCCGAGCCGCAGTCGCCGGTGGCGCACACCATCCGGCCCCCACCCGCGCCGCCGTCCTGGACGACGGCGCACCCCGTGCGCGCCCACATCCTCCCCGACCACCCCGCCGGCGCCGGCACCGCCCGCGCCACGCCCGGCGGGAGCTCGAACCCCGTGGTGGCCAGCCGCGCGCTCCCGGCGTTCGACAGCACGCCCGGCCACACCGTGTCCGTGCACCGGTTGACGAACGTGAACGTCGCCGCCTCCACCCCCCAATCTGCGCACACACACACACACAAAACAAACCATGCCGCCATTACCAACCATCCACAACAACAACAACAAGAACAAGATCAAACATCACAGATTTACCTACCTCTCCATAAGACCAAGAAGAGCACAAGAACGGCGGTGGCAGATCTCGGCAACCACCCCATCGCCATTTTCTTGATGCAATGCAAATGCAATGCAAGAAGCGTGCAGTTGTCAGAGATTCAGGCACAGAGCAGAGCAGTGGAGTTACTCCACTTCACTTCACTTCTGCAGTGCACTAATGCAGAGAGAGAGAGAGAGGTAGGGGACAGCCACCACAAGAGCACTTGGGAGTCTTGGAGATGGAGAGGAGAGAGTCACAAGGATGGAGGAGAGGGGAATCTTTGGGGATGGGTACAAGGTTATACAGGGAGAGTGGGGGCAAATGGCTTTCTTTTTTTTTTTTTACCTTGCTTTTGGGGCAGGAGTGTACATATGCATGTATGATCATGTTTCCTGGGTAAAAGTGAGCTTGGGAATGGGCCTTGGTTGTTGATTGTTCCTGGGGCATAGGCTTTCTTTTTTTTTTTTTTTACTTTTTATTATCCTCCCCATCTGTGTATATTTTGTTATGGGATTGACAAGGGTTAGGGTAGAGTGAGTGGATTTTGAGGTCCCCCTCCCCCCTACATTGAATGGGGGGAAATATATAGGATTTTGATACTAAGTAGCAAATATATAGGATTTTGATACTAAGTAGCAAATATATAGGATTTTGATACTAAGTAGAAGTATAAAACAGAAGTTGCAAAACACATTAGCTTAAGAGTTTAAGAAGGAAAAGAAGACTAGTTGGAATTTTCTAATCCCACCATTTTATATTATGGGGTTGTTCAGATTATAGTCAAAATAAACCTCACTAAATTTTGGCAATACAAAAAATTTAGTAAGTTGACAATATTACCAAAATTTTGGCATTATTTCTTACACATTTATGAAAGTTTGGCAAAAAGATTTTGGCATTATTTCTTACGCATTTATGAAAGTTTGGCAAAAAGTTAAATGTATGTACATTTTGGAAACTTTACCAAAAATGTATGGTTTAAAATGACATCAATCTGAACTGCCCCTGTAAGTTGTTTTTGATTTTTTTTTCTAATCAAATTTCTTTAGGTTTTAGGTCTGACTAAGTTTATAGAAAAAATTGTAACATCTACAACATCAAATTAGTTTCATTAAATATAACATCAAATATGTTTTTTATGTTAGAAATGTTGTTGTATTTTTTTATAAATTTAATCAAACTTGAAATAGTTTGACTAATAAAAAAAAGTTAATGTGACTTATGTATTTAAAACAGAGGGAGTAATACTATTAGGTTGAACCTCAATACTAATTTTTATCCAAAATCTCATTGTCTTGAGCCATTTCAATTGAATTCGTAGGAGCGGCGATCCTTTGCTCCAAGTGAAAATGGAATAAGGATTATTTTTTGTAAGAAATGTTATGTACTGATCGATCGTGCATATAGTGACAGCTCTAGTTATCATCCATGCGTGTTCTATTTATTAGAACATGCAGCTTTTATTAGTTGGTCTAATGCTGATTATAAGCCATATAACTTGTTAAAAAAATATGATTTGTGGATAAACTTATGTATGTTGTATGTATATTTCCTTGGCGATTTTAAAAACCAATGCTAAAAAAATAAACTTTGATAAAAAAAAAATCAAAATCAAGTTTTTAAATTCAAAAATTAACAGCTGAAGGGCAAATGACGAGGTGATGAGTTTCTCGAATGCAATGTAAGTAAGAAATGAAGGGTTCCATTTGAAATATGCAGAACTTTTTTCCATGTCTCTACATAAATTGTACTAACTTATATAAAAGTTCTTCAAAATGTCCATTTGAAACCATGAATTTGATAGGACTTCTATGCATTTTTTAGGACAAATAGTCCAATTCTCCTAGGATTCTGGAAAATTCCCACATTTCAAACGGGAATTGAGATTCATAGGCATTATTCTCGCTTACATTAAGATTGTACCACTACTCAACCTCACCTTAATTTAAGACCAATGGTTTTTTTTTTTTGGGTTTAGAGAGATAGATGCACAACAGTACACACATCTGCCTTTTACTAGTTAAAGATGGAGGTATCCTTTTAGAATGGGGTAACCAAGCAGTCATGGTGGGGTTAAGAGGACTATTACACTCTTTTATAAAAATAAAGATAATTAGTACAAAAACATTGCGGCATGTTTTTGGGTTGCTTTTTGCCTAAATCCTGTTGGATAAGTGCTTTTATGGGGGTTGAATTAGGGTGGGGTTGGGTTGTTCATGTTCCTAAAGGCATTTAATAAAGGTTTTGAAAGTAGAAAAAAGCATGGGCTGTTCATGGTACCTCCATGTCCATGGTTGGTCCTACGAGTCTAAAGGCAGTAATGGAGGTGTTGAAAGGGCAGAAACAGATGATGAAATGGGGGCATAATGGATAGGGTAAATGGAGACAATCAACTACGGACACAGAAATGTACTGCTACTAGAATGATTTGATCTGATACCTCCGGTGCACATGTAGTTGTTTTCACTTGTCCAGTGTACAATTAATTTTGTTTCTAGAAGGATATTCTTCTCTACTAAAACAACAAAACATATGAAATATGTTAAGTTAGCTAACTCGTATTATTGATTTTGTTTCCAATCACTGTGAAATTGAATCTTATTAAAATGCGCATTGCTTCTCGTATTTATCTCTTTGTGTGATGATATGGTTTGCGGTTTTGGTATTTACAATGGGTATTCACTATTTAAAATAAAATACCATTTTTGTTGAATTATGTATAATAGAGAAATGTCGACTTCTGCAAGTTTATTCTTGCGAAAATGCTACATTTGTTTTGTATTTATGCAGTAAAACTACTTTAACATGACCATGTAAGTTTATTCAAGGAATCTTCAGCTCGTAAACATGCCATAAGGCATAAGCTACAGAAATAAAGGCATGTTTTGACTATATTATCATTAAGAAGGACCAAAATTTAAGTTCCGTGTTTGCTATTTTCATTTGGAACTTTTCATTTGTCCATGGTAGCTGGAGGGCGAAAAACAAAACTAGTCATCCTAATTCAGATTCCACCAGCCAACACATTTTTTTTTGAAGGAAGGCAAAAGCATATGTAGCTAGCCAAGCAAGCCAAACTCTCGAACTGAACTATTTCATAAACTAGTTTCTCATAGCAGTGAAATGAATTATCAAACTCTAGCTCATTGCGCTTCTTAGAATCTTCAGCTCTTAAACAAACGATAAGCTACAGAAATAAAGACATATACTGTTGGCTAGGGAAGCAAACTAACCATATTATCATTAAAAATGACCAAGACTGAAGTTGTTGTGTTTGCCATTCCATTTGGAACCTTTCGTTTGTCCATGGTAGCTGGAGGGCAAAAACAAAATTAAAGGTAAGGATACATGTAGCGTGTGCAAGAGGGACAGTATGTTCCTCGTACCATTGAGCTATCTGATGAAAATTTGCAGCTGTGGCAACAACCATTCGTTGAAAAAACTATGGTGAAATTAATTAGCTCTTAATTTGCAGCTGATCTGAACTTGGTTAATTAGTAGGGCAGTGTACAAGCAGCCCAAGTAGCTGAATCATGTGGTACACTTGGACAAGCTCAGAGACAGCCTGTTAGAGCACCCGCAATGGTAAAGTAAGGTGCTCTCTATAAAACATGTACATCTCAGCAATAGACTAGATTAATAGTAAACCACCTCAATAGTATGTCTACATGGGTATCTATAGCTCTCTCATGCATTGCCTCGTGTTTCTCTATAGACTATCTCTAAGTTAGTAGATAGCTTTGCTCTCTCTCTTCATTTAATATCTTTCAAGTAGGAAAATATGCTGACATGGATCTTTTGTAGATAGCCTATAAATAACCATTGTGGGTGCCCTCAGTGGATCTGGGCAGGGAGCTCCAGAATATCTGCTGCATTAAATTGTGGAAATAATACTGCAACAGATTATGTTGAGGCCCTGACAACATTACATGTCTTTTCCGATTGTAGCCAAAATAAACCTTATCAAGTTTGAGTAATGTCAAAATTTTGGCAAATGTCAAAATTTTGGCAAATGACAATATTGCCAAAATTTTAGCAGGATATTTTATGTATTGATTAAATTTGGCAACAAACTAAACGTAGATTTTTTTTTTGGCAATTTTACCGAAAAATGGTATGGTTAAAAATGGTAGCAAAGTGAATAGGCCCTACCTAGAATACTTTACATTTTTGGCATCCAGTGTCTTTGATAATATATCTAGTCAATTTTCCTTAAGAGTAGAATCTCAAAAAATAATTTATATGCTTTGACAAAATTACCACAAAATTACATGTTTACGGCTCATATACACTATCGTAAAATTACAGGTTTATTAATGACTTATTCTTTTAAACAAAACTATCGAATAGATTTACCACAAATTTAAGTTATATTTAGTGCCACATTTACCTTGAATCTACTACTACACATTTTGCAGGTTACATGAGAGGGGCAGCTGGCGGAGAAGAGAAAGGCCATGATGGATGCATATGCTCTCTCCTTCCTATAATGGGCTCAACATGCATGTGGGCATCGCAAGTTCGCAACATGGCATGATTAATTAAATCTATATTAAGATTAAATCAACATTCTCTCGCATTATGTTGCAGTAAAATATACCTTAAGTAACGAAATGGGCGTAGTTCAACTAATTAGATTTCTTGTGGTAGAACCGATTCAACGGGTTGAAGTCTTTGATTTGTCACATGTGCTCGCATTTATAGCTAATTATTCTTTTAGTAGCATGCGACATACCCTCACTAGTGAGACACTCATGGTGACTTCGACAATCTCAAAATATAGCAGCTCAGTTTTAGTTTTTTTTTTTGGAAGGGGTGATCGTACGCATGATGTGAGCAACTAATTTTGGACAACATGCATGTTGTACGCAACCCACCCTCAACATTTGTGCGCGCACAACACGCACCGAAATTTTTGGAGATGTTAATGGGGGGTGAATGTGCGTATGTTTTGGCCAGTCTTTTGATCTAGTAATTATTTTTAATCAGAGGATCAGAAGATCCCCTCGGCCACCTTTTGCCAGCAATAGCCTGTATACGTCTTGGGTTGCCTGCGTAGTATACATGGGCCTGCAGATTAGAGGATTGCATCAGAGATATAGAGTAAACCTAGCCCATTAGTTCCATCTGTGGGGAGGGTAACAGCCTGCTTTGCTGGCTTCTTTTCCTCTTCCTTTTCGTTCAATTCTTGAGAAATTGTTCTTCTTACCATCCCATCGAGTAAGAGAGCTGTTTTCTCCCTAAAAGTTACTACAAATCTTTATGTTTTTCTCATTACATAGAAAATCCGCTACAAACCCTGGCGTACGTGCACAAACATATAGGGAATAAGTTCACTTTATGTCCCTCAATTTATCACCGAGTCTGAAATTCATCCTTAAACCGAAATACCAGATATAACAAGTATCTCAATTTATAAAACCGGACCATCTGAGATCCTAGGCAGTATTACGTCTGATTTTAGTTGACGTGGCAAGTTGAATCAGCGTGGGACACGCAAACCCCACATGTTAGTGACTAGCATTTTCTTCCTCCTTTCTCTCATCCCATCTCTTCTCCTCTTTCTCCTGTCCTCTCCTCTCTTCCCAATCCCCTCCTCGGCGACGGATGACGGGAAGACGGCGTACGGTCATCGGGTAAGTCGTCCCTCCTGAATTGCAGCGACCTTACGCCATTGACAAGCAGCATCAGCCATGCCGAGAAGAAGACGAGAGGCGGATGCAGAGGACGCCTCTCCATTGCATCTCATCCGGATGCACAGCACGTTCTATCTTCTCGTCTCCAAGGTAGATCAGGGGCAGTATCAGGATGTATCGATTTCTTATTGTTCGATAGGAAGATCGAATCAGGGCCAGTCCTGACATTTTGGAGGCCCTAGGCAGACTTGACGCTATGGGCCTTGGAGTTAGCCCTTAAGGAGTTATATCTATTTTTTTTACTTCTAATACATACAGTATACTCTATAAAGCACATATACCATAGAGTGACACAAATAAACATTTTTAACACGGTAAATAATAAATCAAGCAGTTTGCAAGTTGCGATAGAGCAATTTAATCTTTAATAAATAATATCAATAGTATAATTGACAACTAAAAATACCATAGAAACAAATTAGTATGAACACCTTAATAGGAGACCACAAATATCCCATGTCCCTTATAAAAAAGAGCTTTTTCGCGACCTTATGAGTTATGTATAGCACCCGACAAATGTTTCTAGGTAATATTGTAACACCTGAAGCAGTGAAATTGCAAAGTAAATTGATAGAGGCATAGCTGCATAAAGCTTGTCGATTGACTTCTAGGTCTGTGACCTACCTTCAGCCTGAAGAAGAGGGGCGAATGGGAAATGGCCGATGAGCCGATGACAATCACAGATCACGCGGGCAGGGCAGGGACCAGCCACCATCCAGGCAGCCGATAGGAAGCGTCGACAGCGATACCGCCTTGGCGGCTTGGCCGATGGGCGACGGCGATCAGGCGCTATAGGCTAGTGGCGCCGATGCGGTCTCGGCACTCACGGCGGCCTCTCGCGGACTAGGACATCGGCGAGACCGTGACGAAGCGACGCGGCTCGGCCTGGGCCTGCGCTGCGGTTCTCATGGTGTGGGGCCGGTGGGCAGGGCGGCAGGCGAAGCGACGCGCACGCGCACTGCTCCCTGGCTGATCGCTGATTCGCTGAGCAGTTGAGGGCGACCTGAGGCGCGCGTCTGGGGCTCTGGGCTGTGGCTAGGCCTGTTGGCCGGGATGGGGTGGGAGGGGGTAAGTGATGGGCCCCCTCTGGCCTGGGCCCTAGGCGGTCGCACAACCCGCCTAGGCCTAGGGCCGGCCCTAGATCGAAAAATTCACGATTTTATTGTACTCTTAGACATTAATTTCTTCGGGACGTCCTTTTCAAGAAATGTCAAGGGAAAAACAGCTCAGCCGAGCCAGCCAATCAACATTTCGGCTCCTGGCTTGGCCCACCGTTGGAAACTCATGGAGGGAAGCGAATCAGGTTTCATTATGCCGCCCGTCTCTCCGCCGGGCGCTGCCTTCGTTTCCCACCGGCTGCAGCTCGTCGTGCTGTCCTTCATGCCACTCGTCACCTTGGAGGGGATTGGGAAGAGAGGAGGGGAGAGAGGAAGAATATAGTGCTAGCCACTGACATATGGGACCAGTGTTCCTACCCTGACTCAGCTTGTCACGTTAGCTAATACTGATGATACTACTAGATTTCAGGTGATGCGGTTTTGTACATTGAGAGACTTCTTGTATTGGTATTTTGGTTAGGGATGACTTTCAGACTTGGTTACAAATTCAGAGACTTAAAGTGAACTTATTCCAACATACGAGTTGGGCTGTAAGTGTGTAGAGTGTGGTAGTCATGGACAAAAGGGGAAAGGAAAAAGTCCACTTTGACTTTCTTAATTGTTCACCGAATCTAATTCGTGATCCTTAACTACAAAACCGGGCAGGATGACTCCCCCAATTATTAAAACTAGTACAAATTGAATCCCTCAGCGGTTTTGGAGGGCGGTTTTGCTGACGTGGCATGCTGACTTGGCCCATTATGCTGACGTGTCAGCCCAGTCATAAGGCCCACATGCAATTGATTAGGGAAAAATATAAAAAACGTAGGGCCAGCTTGTCAGGGCCCTCTTCTCCCTCTATCTTTAAAAAAAAAACAGCAGAGCAACTGCCGTCGGCGGCGATGGCGATGGCGGTGGTGCGGGGCGGCAGCAGTGGATGGCGATGGCGATGGCTGTCTGTGGCGCCGCTTCGCCTCGTCGCCCTCCTCCTCCTCTTTCATGGCCGACTGCTGCGTCGCGCACGCCACCCTTGTGGAGCGCGGCGCCGCTCTAGCCAACCGCCTGGAGGTGGCGCGCTCGCTCCTCGGCGAGAACGACTACACCATCACGCGCTGCAGATGCGGGCCCGTGTGGCAAATCCTCCGGCGCAACCTTGTCGCCGAGATGCTGCACCCGTCGCGCGTCCGCCTGGTGGGGAGGCCGAGGGAGGATACAACAGATCAACAGCAACTCGTGTTTCCTGGTAACAACTGCAGAGCTGAGCAGGACACAAGCCGCCGCAAGATTTCATCAGTGATAATCTTCTTTTGAAAATTAATCATCAGTGATAATCGAGCAGGGCAGGCGTATCCTTGAGATCCATCCCCTGGAAATGCACATCCTGCATGCACATCACAAGCAAGCAAAAATAATTCAGTCATCACAAACCTACACAAAGCACACATCAAGCTTGGGAATTCACACGCACGCACGTACCGATGCGAAATGGTTGACGTCGCGGTGGTGCGCCTCATCGGCGCAGACAACGACGACGACGTCCTTGAGCGTGGCGTCGGCAGGGAGCCGCCAGTAGTCGATGGCGATCGGTGGCGTGGGGACGTTCTCAATCTTGCCGGCCTCGATGTCCTTGAGGTACTCGGTGTAGGAGTCACTACTAGAAAAATCATTTGTTGCCACGAAAAAAATCGTGACATCAATACTAAAATTGTGGCAATACATACATGTTGCCACAATTGTAAAATCGTTGCTAGCCGTGATAATAGGTTATTGCAATAATTTTTATTTTGTGGTAATAAATTTAGATGTTGCCACGGAATGGATGTGGCAAAAAGTCATATTGCAACACTTCACATCGTTGTAATAAAAATTATTGCCACCACTCCATATGTGGCATTAGCTTTACGTACCAAATTAAAAGTTCAAATATTAATCTATCATGCTATCTATTTATCTACTTATTTTTTTTGATTTTGTGTCTTGGCTAGGATTCGAACCCAAGACCTATCCTTCACGCGTGCTCTCCTTTACCAACTCACCTACGTATCAATTCTGTTGGAAAATGTATATCGTTTCATTTGAGCCTAGCTAACTGAGATTTGAATCATAGATTTGAATATCTAAAAGATTTCAAATGAAAAAGTTATCACCTACAAAATTGTAGATCTCGTCGAGAGCTATATTTTTCATATAAAATTTGTCTCAATCCGTGTCCATATGAAAAAATTAAGTTAAATTATGTGACGACAATTTTTTTATTGCAACGAATTTGTTGATCGTGGCAACAAAAAATAGTGAAAAGTACCATGTACTATATAAATTGCCACAAAAATTAAAATTGTGGCGATAGAACATGTTTTTTGCAACAGTACGATTTTTTGTGGCGATATCTCATTTTCTATAGCAACAAAAGTACTAAATAAAACAACGATTGCAGATCGTTGCAATAAAAAATAATTATTTGCCACAGAAAAATTATCATTGCAATATATTGCTACGAATTATTTTTTGTTGTAATAATTTGGTGGCAATAGCTCAATTATCTTGTAGTGAGTGGATGGCCTCCTCTTCGAGGTAGCCGATGACGCGGTGCGCGAGCTTGGGGGAGAGGAGGTAGCTGAGGAAGTAGGCGTTGAAGAAGACGCGTTGGTCGGCGAGCACGAGCGTGCGCTCGTACCACCTCAGCTTGGCCACCTCCATGAAGGTCATGAGGTGCATCTGCTCGTTCTCGGCCTCCTCTAACAGCGCGCGTATCCAGCCACCGCTGTGCTCGAAGCTGGTGGCGCTGGCTCAGTCCCGGGCCTTCCTCTCCGACTACCTCATCAACACCACCAACGGTCACCCCTTCATCTTCGAGGGTGCCTTCTTCCTCTCCCTCGCCACCCGCATCAACTTCGGCACCCCCACCACCGACCCCGTCCGCTACCCCGACGACTGCGTCTGGGAGTCCGACATGGCGCGCAGCCCAACTTCCTCGTTGAGGTCGCGCCCGCTACCGCCTAGACCTGACCGAGGCTCGAGAGCGAAGCTCGGCGGCCGTGGCCCCTCGCCCGCCGTCGCCGCCGTGGCCCCCCGCCCGCCGTCGCCGCCGGCGGCGCCCCCCGCTTGCTGAATTGGGAGGGAGAGAGAGATAAGGGGGAGATTGGGGAGGATGAGGAAGGGATAGACTGACATGTGGGCCCCACAAAGTCTTCTTCTATGTGAATGACGAATGGGTCCCACGTGTATGTTTTTAGTTATAATGCCACCTAAGCGTCACGTCAACAGCAGACCAAGTCAACATTGCCAGGTAGACGCCACGTCAACGAAACCACTCTTCAAAACCGCCGAGGGATTCAATTTGTACTAGTTTTAGTAATTGGAGGAGTCATTCTACCCGGTTTTCTAGTTAAGGGTCACGAATTAGATTCGATGAACAATTAAGGGAGTCTAAGTGGACTTTTTCCAAAGGGGAAACCAACAGACAAGTTGGGCTGTAAGTGGTTAGCGGCCCATGGAACAGCCTTAGTTGTGCGTGTGTTAGCTAGAAGCTGGTTATATTACAGAGTAAATTTTAGAAAACCATGTGTATTAAGACATGTGGCATCTAACTTAGGTATTATGGTTTTAAAGTTTCACAAAATCCCATCCTTATGCGTTTTGAGTGTAAATTTACTTAAAATTCAATAGCAATGAGAGTACATAAAAAATTTAGTTATTGAGTTTCTATTAAGATTGGTAAAAATCCAAAATAAAATACAAATAGTCCGATCATCAAACGGGTAAAAATTTAAAAAGGAAATGTGACCCGAGTCGATCATGTGGCCAAAAATAGAAAATCCGAGTTGATCGTGCGCTGCTCCGAACATGCGGTTGATTACGAATTGACATTATTTTCCCACGTAACGCAGATATAGGCCACGCCCACGACGATTGGATATGGGAAAAGTCTAATTTATCCACTAAACTATTGGGTGAGTACGAATTACCCTCATATCCCGAAAATCAAACATATTTCACCCTCCACCACTAAAATCGGATGAATTACCCCCTTGACCCAATCCAGAGTGGTTTTGTCCTACCGCGTGGTGTCTGATAAACCAATCCAAAAATAAATAAATAAAGAAGGCTACCTCACCCCTCTCTTTTTTCTCTCTGTCGAGGCAGCCTACATTGTGGGTGCTCGTGGTGGTGTCCATGGCAACAGCCAGCCGTCCACGCCGAGGTCCATCCCCTTCTCCCTGTTGCGCGTCTGCAATGCCCTCCTGGCCTCCGCCGAGCTCGATGCCCCTCTCCCCTCTTCCTTTCTTCCTCATTTTGGCGGTCGACCGACGGCGGCATGGCGCGATGCGATGGAGTAGACGGCAGGGGCAAGGCGTGTGGCAGCATCGGTGATGACAGAGATGACGCGGCAAATGCAGATATGATGAGGACATCACTTTGTCGGATACACTCATAACTTCACACGTTCCAATGATAATTCCAAGTCCAAGTTCAGTTCGGCCTTCGGAGACAGCACTGACTTCAAACGGACCTAGCGCCTTCATGCCAACTCCGATTTGGGTGATCTTGGACTTAGTGGAAAGATTATCTCGCTACCTTTCAAACGCATCTGGTCTCATGTCCAAATTCATCTCGAGTCAACGGGAATCGCCAAAACAAGACAGTGCTGTTGCTAAAACCGAACTTGGGCCTTGGGCCTTGTAATAGACTAGGCCCATCTCGGAAGTGTCTCCCTCCACCTCCACAAATTAGCACTTAACCCTAGCTTTATTTTCCTCTACAAATAGCTTTATACATCCTAAAAAATAACTGGGTTTTGTTTAGTTGAATTTTGCCAAGTGCCATTCACCTTGTCTCTAGTCCTCGTTCGATTAGTCGGCGACTATTGATTCAGAGCCCCCAACAGTTGGTGTGTTGATTTGCCGAGTCGATTAGATCTACCACTTCAATCGCAACTATTCCTTTGTGTTTAATCACCTATTCGCAATATTTAGATTGCATCTTATCTTGTTCTTGCAGTGTTCTCTCGTTTGTATTGCAGGGATCATCAACCGCACGTCACGGTTGGTACGACATCGTTTGTGGTGTAGCGATTGCACGACGTCCTGGACTTGTTCTGGTTGGTAGCCACGTCGCAAACGTCGCACTCGATCAAAGCGAGAGTTATCCCCTCACCAGAAAATCAGGCCACGAGAGAGAGCGTCATCAAGATAGGCGCAACACCGAGCCTCCGCCGCCACTCTGAGTTGCCTCTCCTGTCCCCACCCATTGCCGCCGTCCTCGGCTCCCCCTCCGTCGTCCCTGCCCTACCTCCGTCGTCCTCGCTCGCCGCTGCCATCCTTAGCTCCCCCTCTGTCGTCCCCACTCGCCGCCACCGATGCAAGTTGCTCCCTATCCTCGCCCGCCGCCGATCTTAGTTGCCTATCCCGTCCCCGCCCTGCCTCCGTCGTCCCCGCCCGTTGTCGTTGTTCTCAGTTCACCCTCTGCCATCCCCGCTCGCCGCCACCGCTCCGAGTTGCATCCTCCATCCCCGCCTACCGCTGCCATCCTCGGCTCCTCCTCTACCGTCCCCTCCCGACAACGCCGCTACCCACTGCCACCGTCCTTGGCTCCCCTACCGCCATCCCCACCTGCTGCCTCCGCTCCGAGCCTCCTCCCCCGCCGCCGCCATCCTCGGCTCCCTCTCCGACGGCTGCTCGGTGATATAGAGAGAGGGGGAGCCGAGAAGAGGAGAGAGAGAGAGGATTGGGAGAGAGAGAGAGAGAGATAGAGAGGTGAGGGGAAAGAGATAGAGAGGATGAGACTAATAGGTGGGACCTTGCTGACTGGATTGCCACGTAGGACCAAAACCACTCTGGTTTAAGTCAGGGAGGTTCTTCATTTGGTATTGGTAGTTAAGGGTGAAAAATGTCTGGTTTTCAGGTCTGAGGAGGTAATTCGTACTCACCTAATAGTTCAAGGGTGTAATCGGACTTTCCCTTAGATTAAAGTGATGGGAAGAAATTAAAATGTACCATTCATCCTAAAATATAAGGGATTTTAATATGATGTCATACGGTAATTTTTTTTTTATTTTAGGACAGAGCGAGTAAGTCCGATACATGAACATTTTGACCATCTTAAAGTGATGGTTCTTAAGGTTAGCTGTACGCTGTTGCTTTAATTTTATGCTGACACGGCGATGATCAGAGCAAGCTCGATACATCGCGCTAGCGCCGTGCTGATCGTCAAAATCCAAAAGGCTCGTAAAAAGCATGGCCGATCGACATGATAATGAAACATGTCATTTTCCATATGGATAATATATAGTACTATGTTCATATGGATAAGTCGTCGCTGTGCTGCGAAACTTCGTCTTGATTACTACTATTCCAGCTGCTTAATTTGCACAACTTTAATTCTCTTTATCTAGCTAAGCTAGGTCCATCTCTCTTTCTTATCCTTCTAGAGATCAACCACACAAAAGGGCTCGTACGTCTCCCTTTTTAATTCCTTGCATGCATCCTGTCATCATCCACCTCTTTCTGTCCTCCATCGATTCGATATCCAATATGGTGTATATGGTCTTTCTCCTAACACACGTTTAATTAGTATCGTCATGCCTTACTTCAGTTTCTTACTTAAATTACTTTTTGGCACATGATCTTCTGTCTGTCCTTGCAAAAAAGATAGCAGTTGAGGGGACTCCAGCTTCCATTTCCATGCAACAACATCGATCCTGCCGAGTCAGTTCGATGGAACCCCAGCCTTGATCCGATCCTCTCGTGATCATAGGTATAGCTAGGATTTAATTTGTGCATTAAAAATGATTAATTATGTGATAGTAGTAAGTGCCTAAGTGGTGGAGCTAGTATATATTGACTATGTTATTAAACTTGCTCTTAGTGATTTGTGTTATGCGTGCATAAGTTCATCCACTAGGGATTATATATATTCTAGTGATCATACATATTACACGCACAATGTACATTTGTATGTCTTGTGTGTAATAAAAAAAAAGTATGCGTATAATATAAGTGGAAGTCATGGAATGCCTGGTCGATAATGTAGATACAATTTGAAACGAAAATAAAAGCAAGAGGTATTATTGTGCTTATTTTACTATATGAAATAAGGGCATTGAAAGTATAATATATGTAGTACTCCCTCCATCCCTAAATGTTTAACGCCGTTGACTTTTTTAAACATGTTTGACCGTTCGTCTTATTCAAAAAATTTAAGTAATTATTAATTTTTTTCCTATCATTTGATTCATTGTTAAATATACTTTTATGTATAGATATAGTTTTACATATTTCACAAAAGTTAATAAAACGAACGGTCAAACATGTTTAAAAAAAGTCAACGGCGTTAAACATTTAGGGAATGAGGGAGTATGATTTTTGCAACCTTTTGTTTTTCAAACACCCTAGTTAGGAAATTCCCCTAAGGAATTGAACCCTAACTCACATAAAGTTCCTTTGATCCCAAGAGCCCATACTTTGTTAATAGTAAAGAAACGAATGTTCATCGCAGGGACAAAATGTTGTGCTATCACATCGCAGTGCTGGACACTTGGAAGTGGCGTGGCATGTAGACTTAAGATTACGAAAAGAAGAATGCTGATGCATGCATATAATGGGTCACCATTGCACAAGATCACGTTGAAATTATTATTGAAATCCATGCATCTTTTGGCATGCAGCTCTCTCTTTTTCAGCAGAAAAAGCCTCTATATATAGCTTTTAGTTTTTGACCGGGCTGAATCTGAAAATCTTCTTGTACCAACTGTGAGAGACATTCTTGCCTGGTGCCACGTATGCATGTGGATTTTGGCTAGCTACTGGTAAAAGAGAATGATGTCAAAACCAACCGGATTATCACTAGATCTTCCTTGATCAGTCTTAAAGATGATGGGTAAGATAGGTTTATGTTGGCATTTAAATTGACCCTACCAAAGGAATCTTAAGATAATTGTACATTATATTGATAATTATTAATACATGTATACTCCCTCTATGAAAAAACCTAATACGGAATGTTTCATATCCTAGTATTAAACCTGTTCGGATCTATATACTATAGTATTAAAATATAGCACATCCAATATTATGTTTATTTTTTATGGGACAGAAGAAGCCTAGCATTTGGGACCCACATTGATATCACACATGTATGCATTACAGTCGTTATCATTCTTTCATATCACTAGATTAAATATTATATTAAGACTATTTAGGCAGGGGTAGAGCTACATTAATTAATTTGCCCAGGAACCTAGTAAAAAAACATTTTAGTTGGTTTAAATTAAATTTAAGCAACCGCATCAATCTAAATTTAGATCAAAGTAGAGTAATGCAAACTCTCGCCATTTCGTTATAGCTCTAGATCTAGCCCTATATTTAGGCACGTAGCTATCTAGTCTTAATCTACTATACTCTCTCTTTAATGGACGCATGCTTATCCGGAATGTAATATCTGTTGATCAGCTCGTACACCAGATATATATGGTCCAAATTTTTATGACCTTTTTGAGTCATACTGCACTGAAAATTAAAAAAGAGTAAAAGAAAAGTTGTACGAATGCTGAAGCTAGTCTCTGCATGCATATGGCAGCGTCGGTACGTGCAAGGTCGATCGGTAGGTACAAGAAGAAGAAGCTGAAAAAAGCTATGGCCGTCGTTGAGCCATGCATCAAATGTAATGTATGCCTTTTGTTTGTGTTAATTCCACTATATATACTTGCTACCTAATTATATATGTTGCTAAACAAGCTAGCACCTGCTGGCTGTGACATAGCAACCTTATCCATCTGGAGTATAATTATGCATCAAAATCGATCGAGATCGTTTTTTTTTTCTTTTTGAAACAATGGCAGTTCGTACTGTACTACGGAATGAAACTTTCCATGCATACACTCGTATTAATTGAATTTCAGTTACCTGAGACTTAATTACAGCTATATATATATTGCTATTAGATAAAATTGACCATGGTGTTCTAAGAAATTGACCGTGCATGCAGATCAGTAAACTAGCTAGCTGAAAAAAAAGTTAGTGCCTTATACTGATGTGTATAGCCAATTAGCCATTGCGAAAGTTAATTACCTAAGAACTTTCTGAATACAGTAATTAGCTTCATCAGGATTGTGTGAAAGTTAATTACCTCAAAGCATTCTGAATACAATAATTAGCTCAATCCTGATGAAAGCTATAAGTAATGTATTAAGAAAGCTCGAAGGTAATTAACTTTTAGAATGGACACTTTGTGAGCTTATCTTATGAGACAACTTGAACATGTATAACATTGTTCTCATTGTTATTGATCGATGTATGATATAATATATGGCATCCTAGCTATAGAAATGACTTGCCGAGCTTGTTTGGTTTGATGCTAATTTTTACCCTATCAAAATTTTTATAACTTTAATAATGACACATGCATGTTTGGTTTGATACCAAAATTTATCTACAATAGTTCAAATTCAATGCTACAAAATTTAGTAGTAACCAAAACTTACCAATGTTCTGACACTACCAAAATTTTGGTATAGAAAAATTAGCTTCGATTGCCCGGATAGCAGCAATGGATTAATTAAGTTTCCTCTCTTTAGCTAATTTCTACCCGGCCTACTGGTTCGACGTACAATTCAAGCATGATTAAGTACTTACTATCGAACTATGCATGGATCGACGTACTGTCTTGCGTTACTTTACTAAGTTCATAGCTAGCTCAGCCACGCACGCATGCATATGCATCACATTGCACCCCTCTGGTTCAAAAGCAAATTCATAGTCAAATTAGCTTTATATCCGATCCGCGTTTCAATGGCATTAGAAACGTCATGAAACTTTAGTACTAGCTAGTAAATCATTAATAACTAGGAGTAGAACTAGAGGATATATATGCTTGTGAAAATATATAACTTGCCCTCTACTACTTTGGAAAATGATTTTTGGAGATGCTCTCGGATTGCAGACGGTCCATATATGGGGCCAACCGTCTATGCAATACATTAACGTATTCTAGCTATTTCTATAGTCGTGTGTCCACTACTGGAGAAACCATCTTTACTGGGTTGGGCAAAAATTATATTAGCCCTGGTTCGAATAGGAACCGGGACTAAAAATGATCTTTAGTCCTGGTAAAAAAGCTCAGGGGTACTTTTTGATCTTTATACATCATTTTTAGTCCCGGTTCAATTACTGTCAGGCTATGTTAGACGGCAAACAAACCGGGACTAAAAATCGTATCGTTAATCCCGGTTGGTATTTACCAACCGGGAGTAAATATCAATCTCCCAAGTCTTAGCATCTCTCACATTCACTCTCTACCTTTATCTTTATACATCACGTACTTAATTCCTCTTTATCCCCTCTCCTCCTCCTCCACTCCTCTCTCTCCTTCTCATCCTTCCCTTCCCCTCTCCCTCCTTATCCTCCTCCCCTTCTCCTCGCAGAGGGTGTCCCCTTCCCCTCTCCCTCCTTCTCCTCCTCCCCTTCTACTCGCAAAGGGTGGCGCCTGAGGGCCGCAGGAGGCGGCGGCAGGCGCAGCCGTCGCGCGCGGAGGGCGGGGCTTGGCTGCGGCGGCCAGCGCGGAGGGCGGGGCCTGGCTGCGGCGGCCAATGCAGAGGGCCGCAAGCAGCAGCGCAGGCGTGGCCATGCCGCACGGAGAGCTGTAGGCCGCGGCGGATTATGTTGTTGTTTTGTGATGATTTGAGGATGATTTTGTTGTTGTAAATGATTTGGGATTATGTTGTTATGGATGATTTGTGATGTCAGGAGATGATATTGTTGTTGTGAATGATTTGGGATTATGTTTTTTAGATGATTTTGGATGTCGGGAGATAATATTTTGATATTGGAATGATTTGGGGATGGCGTAAGATATGCAAGATAGCAAAAAAAAAAAGAAAAAAAGAAAAAAGCTTTAGTCCCATAACAACAACCGCGACTAAAGATGGAAACACCAGCCACATGGCGTTACCATCTATGGTCCTAGTTGATAACACCAACCGAGACTAAAGATTCATCTTTAGTCCTAGTTATTTCAACCGGGACTAAACATGGACATCTTTAGTCCCAGAATCATAGTTCCGGTTGTATAACCGGGACTAAGGGGTTACGAACTGGCATTAAAAACCCTTTCTCCCGCAGTGGTCTAAAATCAAGGAAAATATATTGTTTCACTAAATGAATGGAAATGAAAACATCGAATGACATATATTAATTAATTGACATAAATATATGACGCAAGACCAATTCTATGTCAATTAATAGACGTCGTTCGATGCTTCCATCACCATTCATTCAGTCAAACAACATATTTCTCCTGATTTTAGACGCATGTATAGGACGCAAAAAAAAAATCTAGAAACATATTTCCTCAAGTTTTGAATACGGCGGCAGCGTCAGGGCCCGACGTGATCGAATGCGGCAGTGACACCAGTCGCAAAGTGCAAATTAAGGGTTGGACACTTATATATTGATGACTTATAATTACCCTCAGTAGTAAGGTAGGTAATTTTCACATTTAATATGTATATCATTTCCGAAAATACCCTTACAAATAAATTGTTAGATTTCATTTATACTAATTTGTGTGGTTATATTATACCCTTATCACTAGTATGGTGGGAGTGGATTTTGATCTCTCGAGGGGATGTCCTATCGTTGTTTACATATCACTTAAATGGTTATGATAACATGTATTATCATGTGATATATCACTCCATAAATATAGAGTAAAATACAGTAGCGGCCCTTAAACTTGCGGGCGGATGTCATCCAGGTCCACTAACTTGCAAATCGTGTAATTAGGCCACTAAACTTGCTAAATGTACCATCGCCGGTCCAAAATGCCGTTTGACCGCAGTCGCGCCGACGTGGCATGCCACGTGCATAGCTGAGCTGGCCCGCACCGTGCGTGACACACCGCCCACGCCTTGTCGTTTTTCATCCAGGTCCCTCTCTTTTTCTCATTTGGTTTCCACCACTACTTCTTCTTCCCCGGAGCGCCCAAAAATCTGAGCAGCAACTAGGGATGCGATTGAGGGCAAGGTTTGGCGGCGGAGCAGGTCGCGGCAGGTTCGGCGGCGGAGCAGGTCTCGGCAGGGTTCGGCGACGGAGTATGTCGTGGCAGGGTTCTTCGGTGGAGTAGGTCTCGGCGGGCTTCGGCGGCGAAGGCGATGGCAGGCTCGAGCTCCAGTAGGAGCACAACACGGTCGGCGACGAAAATATCCAGGCAAGGTAAAACCTTTCCATCTCCCATTCGGTACCTGGAGAGTAGTTTGTTGAAGTCAGTTGGTTTATTCATTTTGAATGTGCAGAATGGTGGATGCAAATTATGGCAGTGGTATGAACCAGGGACAACGCCATATTTGAAGCAGGTTTTGAATGATTTAGTCAGCACTGTTCGTGAAGTGAAGACAGAGAACTCTAAAATTAGAGCATCCCTTGCCAACTCAAGAGCTGTGATTGATGGACTTGTCACTGAATGCAATGTCTATGAAGCAAAGAGCATGGGACAAAAAGAGGAATGTGGCTCATTTGCTGAAATGGCATGTAGAATCAAGATGTTAGAAGAGAGTAGACGATTTATGTTGTCAGTAATTGTTGGTTTTGTAGTAGTCATATTTGCACTATTGCTTCTTAGGTAGATACCAAAGTTTGATGGATATGGATGTATTGGTGCTGGTGTGTTTTGTGTCAGCTAATAAGGCACTTGAGTGATCTTTTGTGTATGCTGAATCTGAACCATGTATGAAAAATGTATGCTAAATGCTATTATGTGAAGCTGAAATATGAGATTTTGTTCTGAAAATCGACATCTCTAATTTTTTTTCAGCAGACAACTGTTATTTTGTTCTAGCTTATGAAATGTCCTGTAAAATGTCATCTGGAAATAGCAAACATGCATCATGCATTACAGGCAGTAATTTCCCATATTCATCACAATACCAAATTTCTGGCATTTAGTAGTATTTCTAGTACTACATTCAGTGAACACATGTCTGGCATCACAAAATTCCCATGTTCTATCACAAAATAGCCACAAGTTTGGCAACACAAAATCAAGCAAGCATGCCCATGAAATCCATACAGGGTTCAAATTTTGGCATAACAAAGTACTACTAGCACTAAAGGACCATCAAACATATGGTCTAACACATATCACTTGTTTGTAGCAGTAGCTTTCTTCCTGGGAGCTCTGTTCTTTGAAGTAGTAGCAGCAACTCCTGATACTCCTTCAGTTGTACACTTCCTTTTGTTGGCCCTAGATTTTCCCTCTTTTGTTGCTGTGGTCATAGGGGTAGATACTACAGCTGGCTGGTTTGAAAGGATGTACTGGTTATCTGGGAGAGGACCATGTGTAGTTTCCATTTGACTAACTTGTGATGATTCCTCAAACATCTGTGTAACCACAGGATTAGGAACTTGTGATAGTAATTGGTCATATGCAGACTGAGATTGGGTCAGCACCTACAAGTTTACAAAGGTAATTAAGATAGAGTTATAATAGGGTAGTGATAATAGAGTGATAAGATAGAGTATTGTTTCATTACCTCTGCTGGTTCTTGCTTAGATTCATGCCACTCTTTTGTAGAACTTGCAGCTGGGATCCTACTTGTCTTCAGTTTGGGTCTGAGTCTAGCCTTTCTCAGTGGGCACCCTTTCTTGTTATGTCTAGGCTCTTTGCAGAAAGAGCAGTGCATCTCCACACCATGCTTGGACATTTTAGGCCCATTTTTTCCCTGTACCTCATGTGGTGCTTTCCTCCTAGACTTAGGTGGTCTGCCAACCTTTTTCTCATATATTGGAGGCTTCACTTCTGGCCCATTCACCTGAACCCACTTAGTCATATCATTGTAGGGCCAAATGTTAAATGCATATGCTCTGGAGAATGCTTCTAAACTATAGCAGGGTGGAAGAATTGACTCAGCACTAATTCTCTCACTCCTTAAGCATGAGATAGCATGGTTACAAGGGATGCCTGTCAGATCCCATCTCCTGCAGTCACAATGTTTAGCACTAAGGTCAACAATGTACTTGAAATTCCTATCTTCCACCTGAAAAATCCCTTTCCCGGCTGGCAAAACATAACATGTGTTTGCCATATCTGCATTTTTCAGTACTTTCTTCCTGATCTTGGGGCATATAGGCCCATGCCATTGCTCTGCCACTTCTTTCTGCTTACTATAATGCCTACTTATTAGTTGGCTTTTGATCTTTTCAAACATACTTAGGATTGGCAATTCCCTAGCTTCTAAGATGTACTTGTTGAATACTTCACAATTATTGTTCAATAAGATATCACACTTAGGGAATTCACTGAAATAAGCTTTGACCCAAGTTTTAGGAGGCATCTTTTGAAGCCACTCATATGCATCCTGATTAAGAGATTTCATTTCTTCCATGTTGGCATTCCACTCAACCTCTGAACTTGATCTAGCACATGCCCATAACTGGTTTTTCAGATTCTCACCTTTGAAATGTACCTGAAAATTGGAGTACAGATGTCTAACACAGAATCTGTGTTCTGAATCAGGGAAAATCTGTTGGACAGCTGGTATAAGACCCTGTGTTATGTAAAAACAAACATAAGAACAATTTGAAATATGTCAGATTATAAGAACAAAACTTGTTATGTAACCTATAAGAAAAATAAAGAACAGGTATACCTTTTGCTTATCAGTCATTATTGTCCATGGGTAGGTATTGTCAATGCCCAGGTCTTCCTTTAGGGTCTGTAGAAACCATCTCCAAGACCTCAATGACTCTGTCTCAACCACAACTATTGCAATTGGATATATGCAATCATTAGGGTCAATACCTACTGCTGTTAGGATCTGTCCACCAAATTTAGTCTTGATGTGGCAACCATCCAAACATATCAAAGGCCTACATCCACTCAAAGACCCTCTCTTACATGCATCAAAGGACATGTAACATGTGCTGAAACAACTGTCTACCAAGTTCAAAAAGAAGCAACTGCCTGGATTAGACCTTCTTAGCTCAGCCCCATAGTTCCACAACTGATTATATTGCTGAATCTCATCACCATATATGTCCTTGAAGGCCAATCTCCTTGCCCTGGCTAGCTTGCTTCTAGATGGAGTCAGATTCTATTCTAATTGGACTAACTTTGCAAACCCTCCAAGTGTCATCTTATCATTTGCTCTAAAAGTTTCAATGTACTTCTCAGATAGCCATTTAGCAGTACACCTTTTCAGCACCCATTCCTTCTGACATTTATGCTCCCCAAGATATGTCTTCACCATCATTGACTTGGACCTGCTATCAAATGATGCATATAAGTTCCATGGGCAACCCTCAACACAGTGGGCCCTAAGTCTTTTTTGCTCATTCCTAGGCATCTTGATGTCCACTCTAGCCTTCAAACTGTACTCTGTTATGGCCTTTCTAAGTACTTCTACTGAAGGAAACACCATGCCAACCTTAAAAACTAGGTTCTTAACATCCTCTGCCATGAAAGCCTTAAACTTTAATCTCACTTCACCATCATCATCTGAATCTGGGAGCTGCAAATCTTCATCATCAGTGGAAACTTCCTCCACATCAGAATTTCTAACTACTATTTCTTTTCCCTTCAACTAACTGCCCTTAGCTTTCTTCCAAAACTTTGCCTTGCAGTCAGATAAGTCTTCAACACCCACATCAACATTGTCAACATACAAGTCATCATCTGCATCTGATATATCAGTCACTATCCATAAAATATGGGTCATCTTCTAAGCTACCATCACTGTCACTGTCATCTTGTTTGTTTGGCACCTTCCTATCAGCAGTTGACATCTTCCTAGGACTAAGCACCTTAGGCAATTCACTAATAGGATTAGCTACTACATCATCCCAATCTACACCTGCAATTGTGTCACCCTGATCAAAATAGATAATAAAATTCTTAACCTTGTGCACAACTGATTTCATCACTTCAAAGTCAGCCCTAGTAGATATAACCCTAAGGCCATCTTCAAGAGTTTTTCCAGGGAGCAACCAATAAGCCTTAAAATCTGGATTCATATCATACCCAAGCATAGCTAAAAATTCATCAAAACAAACAATATCCCATGTTCTTGCTTCACAGTGGTCAATCCAATTTATCGTTTGATCTACATATGCCCTGTTGCTACCCTGACCAACAAAAAAACCACCATG
Organism: Oryza sativa Japonica Group; assembly: GCF_034140825.1. Taxonomy (NCBI): domain Eukaryota; kingdom Viridiplantae; phylum Streptophyta; class Magnoliopsida; order Poales; family Poaceae; genus Oryza; species Oryza sativa. Next base: position 2,828,152 of record NC_089044.1, read on the forward strand.
GTGTACCTCAGCGGTGAATTTACCATCATCAGGACCTGCATTGCAATCCTAATTAGCGGTATTACTCTCATGTTCTAGCCTACTCGAGAACAATGTCAGGATAATCATCCTACAGGAAAAAATAACATCTTTTTGCATAATCAAACGCCATATTCCTTTGTATCTATCTACCAACATCAATCAGTGCATGCTAATCTTGCAGATTAATGGATGAAATTTTGAAGTTACACTCACTGTACAACGGAGGCCCTTCCCCTTCCAGGCGGAAAATCATGCCGCCTCCCCGCGATTATGGCCGGCGGGAGGCCGCAACAGCCAATCTCGCCTCTTTGCGCTTTCGCTGGAACCCTATTTCTCCGGCGATCACTCCCCTCACGATCTCCGCTGCACTCTGCGCTAGGGCACTCCGGGGAAGACGAAGCAGCAGTGGATGTCGAAAGAAAATGAGAAAAACAGAGGGGCCTCGATGAAAAAAAACAAGTGTGGCCGGTGTCACACACGGTGCGCGTGAGAAAAGGCATGGTGCGGGCCAGCTCAGCTGTGCACGTGGCATGCCACGTCGGCGCGACCGCGGTCAAACGGCATTTTGGACCGGCGATGGTACATTTAGCAAGTTTAGTGGCCTAATTACACGATTTGCAAGTTAATGGACCTGGATGACATCCACCCGCAAGTTTAAGGGCCGCTACTGTATTTTACTCATAAATATATATACAAGTTCAAATTCAACTTCCACATCTCGTAACGAAAAAAATAAATTAAACTACAACTAGTTAAACCTAAATTCGTACTCAAATTTGTTTTTTTTAAGACTGTAGAGGCTGTGTATATGGATTATCTTGTCTCCTTCTGTCCTTCCCGACATCTTGCTCTAACTACGGGGGTCATTGTCTCTCAATGACGAAACTGATGATTGTGATATGCACCAAACTATTATTATGTCTTAGTTTTCATGTTATAGATATTGTAAAATCTTTTATATAATAATTTAATACACGTAAGCGCCACGTGCACACACATGCATATAAAGTGGTGGTAGTCAAATATATCTACATCAATATCTAGAAGCTTTTACATGTCATGAACCGAGGGATCATTATTGTTTTTGAAGTTTCCCCAATTCTTCCTAAAACCGAACAGCTGATCCAACCACCAAATTTTTCATGTGTTCCGCACGTGCTTCTATCCACGTCATTACTTTGTATATTTATATATTTAATATTACTACTCCAGATCAGGTTTTAGAAATTTTGCGTTCAAATTAATGCCTTTTGCAATAAATTAATTAATGCGTATTCGAAGCTTCTTACCTGCTTGCTCTCCTCTCTAGTAATCAGCGACTATGACGGGAGATAAATTTTGCACATGGAGAATACTGTTTTGGATAAATTAAACAACATTTTGTAGAGTTAGTTGGGCAGGTCTGGTCAAGGGACTTGGTAGAAGCGTCAATGAGAAGGGAGTTAGCTGGGAATTGAACAATCTGATCACTTGGCTAGTCAAAACCACTGGCTTGGCTTTTTCCAAAAGAAAAAATAATAATAATTGGACTTTCAAGCCAGTTAGCTTTTTTTTTTTACGGAAAAAGTACGAATTACCCCCCCCCCAAACTATCGCGGTCGTCTGAATTACCCCACTGAACCACAAAAACGGACATTCTTCACCTCGAACTATACAAACCGGACGAATTACCCCCCTTATCCAATCCGCAGTGGTTTTGGTCTACGTGGCGTACGCGTGGCAGTCCAGTCAGCGTTCTATATAAAAAAAATGTGGGGCCTACATGTCATACACTCTTCTCTCTCTTCTCTCTCACTCTCCTCACTCTTCTCATTCTTCCCCTCTCTCTCTCACGGTCAGCGGCAGGCGGGGGCAGCGGCTGAGGGCGGCGGCCTCGGCGCGGAGGCGGAGGCGGCGAGCAGCGGCCGGCACGGCTGGAGGCGAGCGGCGGCGGGCGCGGCTGGCGGCGAGCGGCGGTGCGCGGGGGCGGAAGGGCGGCGCGGGTGCACGGGGGCGGACGCGGAGGCGGCGGCGACGAGCGGCGGTGCGCGGGGGCGGACGGGCGGCGGGGGTGCGCGGGGGCAGACGGTCGGTGGGCGGCGGTGGCGGAGGTGGGGATGATGGAGACGGCAGCGGCGGCAATACTGGAGGAGGAGGAGGGATCCGAGGCGAGCTTCTTCGGCGAGGAGGAGAAGGGGCGGCGACAATAGAGGTGGATTGGGAGGCGCCATCCGCCCGCCCCCGCGCGCCGTCCGGCCATCCGCCGTCGCCCTCCACCAGCCGCGCCCGCCGCTGCCGCTCGTGCCACTGCCCGTGAGAGAGATAGAGGGGAAGAGAGAAGCGGGGGCGCCGCCGTCTCCATCATCCCCACCTCCGCCACCGCCGCCCACCGACCGTCCGCCCCCGCGCACCCGCGCCGCCCGTCCGCCCCCGCGCACCGCCGCTCGCCGCCAGCCGCGCGGGCCGCCGCTCGCCGCCGGCGCCCCCGCGTCCGCCCACGCGCACTCGTGCCGCCCGTCTGCCCTCGTGCACCGCCGCTTGCCGCCAGCTGCGCGGGCCGCCGCCGCCTCCGCGTCCGCCCCCGCGCACCGCCGCTCACCGCCAGCCGCGCCGGCCGCCGCTCGCCGTCGCCGCCGCCTCCGCTATGAGGCCGCCACCCTCAGCCGCTGCCCCTGCCTGCCGCTGACCGTGAGAGAGAGAGGAAGAGTGAGAAGAGTGAGGAGAGTGAGAGAGAGAGAGAAGAGCGTATGACATGTAGGCCCCATATTTTTTTTATATAGAATGCTGACTAGACTGCCACGCATATGCCACGTAGACCAAAACCACCGCGGATTGGGTCGAGGGGGGTAATTCGTCCGGTTTGTATAGTTCATGATGAAGAATGTCCGGTTTTGTGGTTCAGGGGGTAATTCAGACAACCGCGATAGTTCGGGGGAGGGTAATTCGTACTTTTTCCTTTTTTTTAATATAATGGAATAGAATAATAAAAAAAAGCTAACTGGCTTGAAAGTCCAGTTAGCTAGGATTAATATAGTTAATTACTAGCCTTTAATTGATGTTTTAATTGGTTATTAAAGTAAGAGGATGACTAACATTCTATTATACCCTTCATTAATATGAAAGAGAATAAGGAAAAAGGAGAACATGATAGGGTATTGCTGGTTTGATAGAGAAAACGAGAAGAAACATGTTAAAATAATATTAACGAGTTCTAATAGATCTTATTTAAAAAGACAGTTTTTGCAAGAAAAACCTTCAAAGAAAGTTTTTTAGTCATAGGGAGTAGTATCCTCTCTATATATCGAACTCATTTTAATTTCGGAGTAATTTTCGCGGCTGCTTAATTAGTCAACAACAGTAGTTACGCGGCAGGTGCATGCATGTATGATACTGTAACGAATCGTACTGTAACAGTAGTTAAGATGATTCCTTATTGATTAGACTGATCAATCACACGGCTGCTAGCTAGTCAAACTGGAACCTGAGCTTAATTACAGCAGCCGTCGTAAAGTGGTAAGGAAAGTGATTGATATGCCCTGATTCGTTTCACTCGATCATGCCGTTTATATATACCGACGTGAAGGAAATGGTTTGGCAACAGTACATATGACTATGTACAGTGGCGGATCTAGAAAGAAATAACGGTGGGTCTGAGCAAACTAGATAGAGTTACAGTCCCCTCCCATCTATATATGGTAAAAAAAATTAGTGGGGTCTTCGTAGGGCTCTAATAATCTTCACGTCAGTAGTGGAAGCTCGAGACCCCGCCGCCCCCATACTGGATCCGCCCCTAACTATGTATATATGTGCATGAATGCCTTATGGCTTTTTTCTGTCATGGCTGGCTAGCTACTGGTCCAAGATACTTTGCCCCCCTAGATTAGTAGTACTGTATTAGATAGCCAAATTCATGGATTTAAACTACTTTCTATATAGCTCTCTGATTGGTAAATCGATCTCTTCTAGAAGTCCAACAAAGTTTAAAAAATCTCACCACCACACTTGAAAGTACTTCGTTTTCACATTCTAATTAAGAAATTATAACTCTAACAAGATTAACATTGATGTGTGCACACGAATGGAATGCATCGTTTGAGTATATATGTCACACAATACGTGTGCGCTAAAAGGAGAACTACGCGTGTGCGCACACTCGCACCGTACGTGTGTGATGGGTCGTTATGTGCGTGTTTGTCATTGTGTGTTGTCTGAAAAAGCAGAATGGACACGAACATATATGTGCACAGTACTCATAATCCATCTAGTTTTCAAGTGGAGGACGTTATTGAGTTTCGGCCATACGTTTAATCATTAATCTTATTAACGATATTATGTAATTATTATTTGTTTTATTATAGCATACTAGACATTTAAGCATGACTTACTCCCTTCTTATCCTATTCTCTTTATAATATAAAACGTTTTGACTTTCCTCAAAGTTGTTATTTTTAAAATTTGACCATATTTTAAAAAATAAAAATATTTACAACACAAAATTAATTTAATTAAATCTAGGATTGAATATATTTTTTAAGTACATTTGTTTCGTATTGTAATTAAATTTGTAATGTTTTCATGTAAGATTGATCAAGCTTAAAAAGTCTAATTCTTTTTTAAAAAAAATTAAAATGTCTTGTGAAACGGAGGGGTACAATTTTTTAAGACAAATGATCAAATATATTTTTTAAGTATACTCCCTCCGTCTCAAGAAGAACGTATTTTAATTTTTTGTTTTTATGTCCAACGTTGTACTGTCCATCTTATTTGAAAAAAAATAAAAAAATAAAAAAATAAGTCACGCATAAATTATTATTTATTTTTTATCATCTAATAATAATAAAAATAGTAATCATAAAAAAAATTTAAATAAGACAAAAATTTATAAATAAAACGAATAGTCAAACATAGTATAAAAACTGAAAAAATATAGACGGGAGGGAGTAATAAAAAGAGAGAATCCATTATATGTCACTGACTTTGTCACATGTCTACACTTTACCACTAACTTTGTCACGTTTTACAATATATCATCGACTTTTGCTTAACTTCTACGATTTACCATCGCCGTCCAGTTAGCCTCCGTTAGCACTATACAATTTTGTCTAAATGACCAAAATACCCCTAAGATAAAAACTTCTAAAATTTGGATAAAATTATCAAAATATCGTATTATGAACACAAGATTGTAAACATCCAAAATTTAGAAAAAAAAACTTAAAATCTAACATTTCAGAATTTTTATCCAGATTTTGAAAGTTTTTATCCTAGGGATATTTTGGTCATTTTGATAAATTTGTACAGTACTAACAAAGACTAACCGAACGGCGATATGGTAAATCGTAGAAGTTAAGCAAAAGTCGATGGTATATTGTAGAACGTGATAAAGTCAGTGGGATATAATAGATTCTCTGGCTGTTTCATGTGACGACCGCAGTCCGCAGATGATGGGCAGACCGACACAGATATGTGTCAACCGGACATGATAGATATTCGTCGTTGTCTCAACCGGATCGAGAATTCGAGATGGAGCTATATAGCTTGTGCTTTTCCATGGACGAACGAACCGCGCGCGTCGCTCAGGCTGGCCGCGGCGATATGGACGACTGCCAGGTGAAGCCAACGGCAGCCGCCGGTTTGGATTTGGACGACTGGCCCTGATACTGATAGCTAGCTAGCTGGATTCTGCTATCACGATGGACGGCTCATATAACTCCACGTACGTACGGCTGATATGATGGAGATTAATTCATTAAGCTGCCTGCATATGCAGAGAGGCCAAACTTAGTTAGGCCGAGTAGTTAGTTAATTAGACCTAGCTTAGTTTAGTTAATTATCTTCCTAGGTCAGCTAGAGAGATTTGTTTTGTGTGGAGATCATATATGATGTTTACATTTGACCAGATTTAATTCGATCGACAAGTACGTAATCTTGCTATAGCTTAATTAGATTCCGATCCTGCTAAGCTGCTTGTAATTTAGGCTTCACGTACACATCCTCTCGATCGAGAGCTAGTAAAAGGCAAAAACGATTAAGCATTAAGCTAGCTAGGGATCGATCAACTAGGGTACGCAATTAATTAACAGCCGTTAATTACCTACTAGAACAAACCATGCGATTAATATTGAGTTTCTAGAGTGTACTTTCTACCCTTCCTTTGCGCGTCGGCACCGTCATTAATCTAGCTAGCTAAGCTAGCTTGGAAATCATGTTAGAGGAATGATAAAATTCTGTTTATATGAGAGTAGTACGTACGTCTTTCTACACCATCTTTTCTTCTTGCGTGTCCCCAAGTTTTCCTCGTTCGTGCTTGATTCGGTTCCCATCTCCTATACACATATCACACTATACAGCGTATACTTCATCTGTTTCTAAATATTTGACACCGTTAACTAATTAAGTAAATATTAAAAAATAAATTGTCGACGTTTGATGTCGCGATTCCGGTATTTGCATGGTATGGGGATCGTTGGTACTAGAGTATACGCGAGACTGAGGTAAAAGAGATGGAGACAGGGATTTTTATACAGGTTCGGGCCCCTGAATTGTCAGGTAATAACCCTACATCCTGTTGGCCGAAGCCGGTATTGCTCTTATTCACCATAATCACACCAGTACAATATTTGGGGTAGCCTATCTAACTGTTGTCGACATGGCGGTTTGAAGGTCTGACTTGTAGTCGACAACAGGGTAGTCTTCGTCCTCGAATCCGTGCCCGGCGAGATCAAAGACAGCGCTAGATCCCTACGGCCGGCCTCTGTAGGTACCGGATAGGGTCGATCTAGGTATGTCTCTGATGTCGATATCCGGCGTCTTGTGTTGGCGTATGTTGGCTTGTATGTTGATCTTGTGTCTTGATCTATGGTGGGTGTCTGTTGATTGTGTTGGTCGTGTCTCCCCTCTCCTCCTAGGGGGCCTTGTATTTATACCCATAGGTGTTCCCTTGTCCAAGTAGAACTGGGAAACTAATATGGATACAATCCGAGTAATTCTTATCGTTTCCATGTAGAACTCTGGTTGTCTTTCCTTATCCGGAACTCCTCCTATATCCGCAGGTTGTTTCCGTATAGGACATGGTATGTGGTGGGCCCTGCCGAGATTTAGTCAACTACTATTAGGTATGTGGTATCCATAACCCTGACATAAGTAATAATTAATTATTTTCCTATCATTTGATTCATCGTTAAATATACTTTCATGTATACATATAGTTTTACATATTTCACAAATTTTTTTAAATAAGACGGACGGTTAAACATGTGCTAAAAATCATCGGTGTCAAATATTTAAAAACAGAGAGTGTATTTAGTACGTTGCTTGCCATTTAATTTTACCTCAAATGATCCTTCATCCACCATCCTAGATCAAAGATATTCCTCTACCTTGCATGGCCGAAACCCTATTTGGGAAGAAATTCCTTTTAGGCTTTTAGTTGGCTTGACTAAAAAGGGCAAAACAGATCTTCGTGTACTCCCAGAAAAAATGGAGCTAATAAATGATCAACTAACAGAACAGGCATGAAAGCTAGGATAATAACTAACAGGCATGTACGTTAGAACATAGCTTATAGGCGTGGGATTAGCTATATATTAGTCATCGAATTTTAACTAAAAATTTTGACAGATATAAATATAATACAATCGTGATATAATTACCGTGTAACTTGCATGTAATTATAGTGTAACTTATATGTAACTTTCAAAAATTCCTAGGTGATATGCTAATTCCATGAAAAGGAAGGTAATAGTACCGAATCCCCTCACATGTGCGTGGGTTGTGATTTTTCCTTACCTCCTTTGCACGAATTTTAAAGCAAATCGAACGGTTCAAAATTAGATTGTAGTTACATGCAAGTTACAACGTAATTACACCACGATTGTACTATATTTACATCTATTAAATTTTTAGAAAAAAAATTGTCGACTAATTTATAGCAAAATCAATAGGCGTAAAAGAGATCGACTAAAATCTCTTGACAATAAACTTCCTCAATAAGAATTTGCAATGGTTCCCCCTCCATGAATGAACCATATAATTAATCTTTATTTGGTTTCGACAAACCACACATACAAATATTGTCCATAGGCGATCCAAGATATTCACTTCAGATATTCGGACTCGTAACATAAAGCCATAATGGTTCCCAACAACAAGAATGGAAGTACACTCCTATAGAAGAGCTATATTGATGTTTGGAGACTGTTAGCTGACTAATCAGTGCTACTACAGATATTTCACACATTATAACTGGGCTATATGCTGATGGGTTATCAAGGACAATATACTGGAATGGTATTTTAATTTAGTGCGTAAATATTAAACGAATATAAACTTTTTCTATCTTGTATTATACTCCCTCCTGTTTTAAAAAATATATGATGTTTTGACCATTTGTCTTACTAAAAATTTTGGTACAAATTATCATGTCTAAAGTATCTTTAATAATAAAACAAGTCATAATAAAATGAATGATACTACATGATTTTTTTTAATGAGATGAATAGTTAGATGTGTTATTTTCAAAAGTCATATATTTAGGAAATACAAGTTAGTAACATTCAACATTTTGATTAATTTGTGTTGCATAGAAAATCCACCCACCATTCTAGGACATTTAACTTTTCTATATCTGTGAAAATGATCCCTCATCTTTCATCCTACTCAAAGCACAGACACCTTGACACATACTTCCAACACGCCCATGCTGGCAAGCAATCCCTCTCTGTTTGCTAGTAGCTCAGTACCACACTGTAAGATTGAAGTAGAGATGCGCAGATGGCCATCACGCAGAGTCAGCAATTACTCAGCAAGAAAAGGTTCTTCCTAATTAAGGTTGACTTCTGAAGGGCCGACAACTTTCTCATTTTACGTTAGCATACTTCTCGATCAGCTAAACCAAGGTTTCTCAATTTTTTTTCCAAAAAACGTCATATCAAATCTTTGGACGTACACATACATGGATATATAGATTAAAAAAAAACCAATTGCACAGTTTATATGGAAATCGCGAGATGAATATTTTGAGCCTAATTAATCCATGATTAACCATAAAGTGCTACAGTAAACCACATCTGCTAATGACTGATTAATTAGCCTTAATGAATTTGTCTTGCGGTTTCCAGGCGAGTTATGAAATTAAATTTTTCATTCGTGTCCGAAAACCCATTCCAATATCCGGTCAAACGTCCGATGTGATACCTAAAAATTTTCTTTTCACGAACTAAACACCCCCCAAAATGATGGTTCGAATGGGCCCTAAGGCTTATTCAAGCTATTAGGCTAGAGCGGTTAGTGACTCGAAACACAGGAGAGATAATCAGGGACATGATTAATTGAGTATTAGTAACTAATAAACTTTAAAATAGATTTATTTCGGTTATTAAAAGAACTTCTATAAGAAAAAAATTTATATAAAACGGACTGTTTAGCAATTCGGGAAACTTTTTCAACATATTCTCTCCGTTCTAAAAAAATAAACGTAGAAAGAGATGTAACATCTTCTAGTATAGTAAATCTGTACTATCCTTTATCTAAATTTGTTGTTTTAGGAGGGGGTTGAGTTTTTTTTTTTGACAGAGAGAGTAAGGGAGTTGTCGTCCCAAAACGTAGAAACTTACTCAACATAACACTTTTTGGTCAGAAAATGCCTTAAAAACTCTACAGAATAGCCGGGAAAAACGGTTCAGTCCAAACACGGTAGTAAGCCTGCCATAGTCAAGCTCGCCTCTGCTCCTTCCTCTGCTGCTTCCCCGCGTCTCCTTCTTCCTCCCTATAAATCATGTCAGCTAGCCGTTGCATTCCACCAAGCAACCAACCACCAACTAACTCGCCATCCAACCACCTCCAACTCTAGCTCCATCCGCGGCTTGGAGCTCCCTTCTTACAAGTCGATCGATCGAGTAGTCGACAAGCGCAATGGCGGCGGCGGCGGGTGGCATGAGTTCGAGGTCGTCGTCATTGCTGGCCATGGTGTTCGTCGCCGTCGCGGTGCTCGCGCGGGCGCAGGATGAGCGCGCGGCGACGTTCACCATCACCAACAACTGCGCCTACACGGTGTGGCCGGGGCTGCTGTCCAGCGCGGGGTCGGCGCCGCTGTCCACGACGGGGTTCGCGCTCGCGCCGGGGGCGTCGCAGGCGGTCCCGGCGCCGTCGGGGTGGTCGGGCCGCATGTGGGGGCGCACGCTCTGCGCCGCCGACGGCGCCGGGGCGAAGTTCTCCTGCGCCACCGGCGACTGCGGCTCCGGCGACGTGCAGTGCAACGGCGGCGGCGCCGCGCCGCCGGCCACGCTGGCCGAGTTCACCCTCGACGGCAGCGGCGGCCTCGACTTCTTCGACGTCAGCCTCGTCGACGGCTACAACCTTCCCATGCTCGTCACCCCCAGCGCCACCTCCGGCTCCGGCAAGTGCGCGGCGACGGGGTGCGTGGCGGAGCTGAACGGCGCGTGCCCGGCCGACCTGCGCGTGGCGTCGGCGTCGGGGCCGGCGGTGGCGTGCCGGAGCGCGTGCGAGGCGTTCGGGTCGGCGGAGTACTGCTGCAGCGGCGCGTACGGGAACCCGAACACGTGCCGGCCGTCGGCGTACTCGGAGTTCTTCAAGGCGGCGTGCCCTCGCGCCTACAGCTACGCCTACGACGACTCCACCTCCACCTTCACCTGCGCCGCCGGCGCCACAGACTACGCCATCACCTTCTGCCCCGCCGCTCCCACCAGGTAAAAATAAAATAAATAAAATCCGCAATTGCAATAGTAAATAATGACCCCGCTAGTTAAAAAAAGAAAATTCTTACTACTCCAGTAATTAGCAGTTACGGAGTACTAGTAAGTCGCAATTAAAGAAAGAAAACGTTGTTATTATTATTATTATTATTCCTGGATTTGATCACGTTAATTTAGTTGGATTTTTGACCTTGGTTGGGTGTGCGAGAGGGGAAGCTGACAAAAAGAAAGAGGTTAGGTGAGCCATTTCGAGGAGGTGTGGTGATGGTGCTAACGGCTAGTAACGGATAAAAAACGGCTAGAACTGACACGTGGGGCCCATGTGGCCGCACTGCACGTTTATCATTAACTAACAAAACAATTGACAAAGTGGGCCCCAATGTGGTCAACTTTTGACGCTATTTCCACGTCACTGACAACTGGACCCAAAGTACTCAGCTCATTTACTACGGCTGGTCCCAACCTTAGTAAGGTTTGATGGTGTGCCCCACCTGTCAGTGAGAGTAACTTGGTTTGGTCATATTGCTAATCGTGTTGTTTTTGTTGTGAACAGCGTGAAGTCGTCGGGGCAGAACCCGCAGGCCGCCGGGCTGCAGCAGCTCAACGACACCATGGTCTACTTCGGCGGCGGCGGCGGAAGCCCGCAATCCAGCGGCGCGACGACCACTTCGGCTTACTCCTCCATTGCCGCCGCCGTATTCTCGGTCGCCGCCGTCGCTCTCGCCGCTCTGCTTTGAGCCGCCTTGGCTGGCAGCCTGGCACGTCGGCGTCGGCGTCAAAATGTCCACGTACACACACGGCGGCGCAATGGAGCAGGTTGGCCGCCGGCGGCCGCCTCCTGGCTGCGCTCCACTGCGCAGTGGGCCCCTGGAGGAAGACAGTGTTGACCGAGCTCTGTTACAGGGTTGACCTAGATATCGATGATTATAGTTTTAGTAATTCTTTTTGATTTTTTTGGGGGGATTTTAGTGTATTTATTAGGTGATTTTGTTGGGGCGGAGACGGATGATTCGTTCATTCTTTGTTACACCAAAATCAGATTATGTATGTAGGGTTTGATTTTGCATGAGATTAGTTACTAGTGATTTGAAAGGGATTTGTAGTACTAGTACAGCATCATTGTTGCTAGTACGAAGGGTACAAGGAGCTAGCTCTGACGTGATCGCATCGCTAATGCAGATAAGGACAGTTCCAATTCAGTGGACTTGGGCATAAATAAAAAAGGCGGCATTCTTCACATATTGTGTAATGATGGGTTCAACTTGCACGTTTTTCTTGTCCACAAAACTCGCCATTCTATATTCTTCTCAAAAGCTACTAGTATTCGGCTAACGATTTCGTGTCTGACCAAAGATCATTACGAACGCACTATGTTGGGGTAGTAACACATTTACTAGTGGTATTAGTTAGAGTGTCATGTGACATTTGGTGTGATTTAAATAATACTCCATCCGTTTCAAAATGTTTGACACCGTTGACTTTTTAGTACGTGTTTGACCATTCGTCTTATTCGAAAAATTTAAGTAATTATTTATTCTTTTCATATCATTTGATTCATTGTTAAATATACTTTCATGCACACATATAGTTTACATATTTCACGATTTTTTTAATAAGACGAACGGTCATACATGTGCTAAAAAGTTAACGCTGTCAAACATTTTGAAACGGAGGGAGTATAAGAAAGAGCAATCAGTTGACACCTTGACGATACGTGATCAATAATGTTTACTTCTAATTACATTCTACAAAATGGCTACATCTTCGCTAGTGGTCCACGTCACTGGTCTTCACTAGCGGTGTCTTAAGTGCGCCGCTAGCGAAAACCGCAACACCTTCGCTGGCAGGCCCGCTTACTCAACTGCCATTGAAGATTAGCTTTCGCTGGCGGTCCAAAGTCCCCCACCCCTCGTTACGTTGTTGCTAACGGTTTTCGCGTATGGCCGCCGGCGAAAATGTTAGGGCGACGCCATGAAAAATCATTTTTTAAAATAGTGGGTGATCAATAATGTTGACTTCAAATTACATTATACAATTTTCTCAGGGATATAACCAAATTGTAGTGTGAAGGAAAAAGAGGGAAATGGAATTTTTTTCAGCGGGGAATGGAAATCGATTATTCAACAATCTGAATAGGAATAGGCGTTGTCGACCATTTCACACTCCTTACATTGATCTATTAATGATTTTATAATGTTTCCTTAAAAATTGATCTCTCAGACACCAATGAAAATGATGACAGGAACCAAGACAAAAAAGAGAACAAGACAGCTAGACATTATTACATAGAGCTATCGAGGAACCTTGAGACTAAAATACATGATATTGGTGGCAATCGGTGTCATCAAAGAGGCAAGATGGAATGGCAAATAGTAAGAGGTAGGGGTGGGAAAAAAAACTTGGGTTTTCATGAGCTCGACCGATCCGTTTGGGCTCGCATAGCTTTGGTTTGGCTCGAAAACCAATAAGCCAAGCCCGAGCCGCTCGTTTCTGAAACAAGTTGAGCTCGAGCTACCTCACAAGGCGCTCCTTCGGCTCGGTGAGATTGCACACTTGGCCTGATCAGCTCAGCATGGCCATTCGTTTGATGGCCTGGCCCAATTAAAAAACTTAAGTCCTGTGACCCTTTCTAGTTTTTCACTCCGTCCCTATCTATTTCCGTCGACGCCACCACATAGAGCTAGGAACACCTCCATCTATTCCCATCCATCTAGATTCAGGAAAAAAGCTGAAGGTTGATGATGACTTGCTATTGTGTTGTTGGCTGTTGCTTGCATCTTGGCAATTTCCTTGCTGAAATGTGACTTTGATGGTTGTATTGACTATTTATCGACTATATTGAACTATTGGAGTAAATTTCTAACTTGATTGCTCATTGCTCTATGTTGATGTGTTGCCAGTAATCGCTTGGAACTCCCATTAAGAAATATTTTTATTGATAGGCTCGCGAGCTGGCCTGAGCTCAACTGGTCAAGAATGAAGATTGAGGCGAGCCAAGCTGTTGTTTTACCTCATGACAACAACCAAACCAAACCGAGTCGAGAGTCCCTTGTCACAAGCTTACACGAACCAAGCCAAGTCTGGCCCAATTCATTTCCAACCCCGGTAAGAGAAGAACACAAGTTTAGCGGATGTTCGATATCCAAACAGTAAGGAAGGTTTTCAATGTTGCTTTCAATAAAAGTATCACTGTTGCTATTGATGGTGCTGCTACATAAACTAGGAGCAAAATAGGAAATAAAATGTGTTCAAATAAAAAAAAGAGGGCAGCTAGCCCACGAGATACCGTGCAAAAGTAAAGTCACGGGACAATTTTAATGTGTGATTAATTTGTACACTATGCCGTACCACAGGTACCGGGTACCAGGTATCACAGGTACTAGGTGCCAGGTATCACAAGTATCAGGTATCGGGTACCAGGTATCACAAAGTACTAGGTGCCAGGTATCGCAAGTATCAGATACCAGGTACCAGGTATCAGGTATAACAAGTATCAAGTACCAGGTGTCACAGTTATCGGGTATCGGGTATCAGGTACCAAGTATCACAGATACCAGGTGCCAGGTATCACAAGTATCAGGTGTCACAGGTATCGGGTACCAGGTACCAGGTATCACAGGTACTAAGTGCCAGGTATCATAAGTATCAGGTACCAGCTATCACAGGCACTAGATACCATGCAACTGGTACCACCCCTGGCACCTGGTACCTTCGGTACCAGCTAATACCTGGTACATTTGGTACTGATTGGGTACCGACTGATACTTGGTACCTGGTACCTTGCTGGTAACTAGGTATCACAGACTTTGGTACCTGGGTACTAGGCCTGATACTGAGGTATATACAGATATACTTGTGCTTTTGATGATGCATGCACTAGTTCACTGGTTACTAGCTGCACACGCGGATACAGGAAAGCCTAGTTCTACCATGCAGTCATACAGGATGACTTGACTGGTTCTTGGGCCTGCCATCGTGCATGCATGCACACATTCACTAAGTGCATGGACCCCACTATGCATGACCCTACTGTGACATATGTACCAGACACATATAATACGAAAGAGCGGAAACGGAGGCGGGCCTAAAGGCCATAGAGCTGTTTGTGTCAGGACACGATTTGAGACTCGATCCCGTGTGACGGGATCCCGTTGTATAGTTTTTTTGTAAAAAAAAATGTTGAAAAGAAGCGGCAGATATATAATCTATTTTGCTTTATTAATATGACACAAATTTGCATCATGTTGGAAGATTATTTTTACACATGTTAATATGACATGAAATTGTATCATGTTGACACAAATTGAGAACTACGCTACAATACCATATCGGTATTAAGAGTTGACTATTCGACTGTTAACTAATGCACAAGATTATAGCGCATTTTTTTGCAACAATATTACAATATGTGATGAGAGGTTATTTTGCATTGTAGTGTAGTTAATGTCGTATGGAGCATGCCTTTGGTGAGACGTCTAAAAGCGGCTCCAGTGTGAGGTTTAAATCCATTTTGATGAATAAATATCAAAGCATGCACTCTGTGACGGCTGACTCGTGCTTGTCAAATAAAAAAAAAAGGTCGAATCGAACTCAACCGATTTTTTTTAAAAAAAATCACTTATTTCCCATGGTCATTGGCACATACAGGGTAGACATAGTGATTGAAGGTTTTTTTTTTTCATATTAATCCCATAAATCGATTTGAACAGTACAGCTATCAAACCAAATCTTTGCTCCTTTTTCTTGAATTGCAGCAGTCGAATTAGCATTGAAGCTACTCGAAGAAAACACGACGACACCTTAAGTACTTAGAGCAAGCACAATAATAAATTTAAGCTGACTATAACATATCCACGTAAACAAAAATGATGAAATGGTGAAGAAAGATAACGTGAGAGGACAACTATAAATTGTCGCCGCTTGCCTTAACTTCTCATGCATGTAAGCTATAATTGGACGGTAAGCTTCCAAGACATCATACAACATAGCAATTGGATTACACATCTAACAAAAAGTGATAATATCATAATACTACCATTTATATAATTGAACAAAGTAATTTTAACTCAAACTCCATATGATGATGTGGTAGGTTTTAAAGCTATCAGCGAGTTATATTATTGAACTTGCTCTTAGAGCAACATCAATGTATAATACCGAAGTGGATATTAGTGTGGGACCATTTGTCAGTTGGTAGTAGTTAAATCAGACACCACAATGCATATGGATAGATAAGAGGTATTAAGATGGGGCCCACAAAAAAAACACCGTTCCAAATTCTATCACAAATGTCTAACATCACAAATGTCTAACAGTTGTCTGAAAACTCTGAACAACTATTGTATTTTACTCCTTCCTGTCAGCAGTAGCAGAAATTCCTGGTAGTCTTTATTACCTGCTCTCACAATGGCTAGCTACTAGCTACTACTCCCTTCATTTTTTAGATGTTTCCTTTTTCAGATGTTTCCTAATATAAGGCATACATGAATACATGCTATTAACTAGCACTTCTTTCTCACTAAATTATTATTTTTTTCAATGCTCTATCCTTAAGATCTTTAATTTTATTGGGTGCATGCATTATACTCCCTCCGTATTTTAATGTATGACGTCGTTGAATTTTTGACCAACGTTTGACCATTCGTTTTATTCAAAATTTATGTGAAAATATGAAAATATTTATGTCATGCTTAAAGAACATTTGATGATGAATCAAGTCACAATAAAATAAATAATAATTACGTAATTTTTTTAATAAGACGAATGGTCAAACGTTGGACGAAAAGTCAACGGCGTCATATATTAAAATATGGAGGTAGCATATTTATTAGGGTGATCCAAACTATGAGGTGATAATAACTACTCTCTCTGTCCCAGAATATAGGGATTTTTAGGGCCGGATACGGGTATTAAGAAAGTAGGCAGAATTAAATGGGAGAAGGTTGTGATTGGTTGAGAAGTGGAGGTAGGTGAGAAAATTGAATGGTGAAGGGTTGTGATTGATTGAGAAGAGAACGTTGGTGAAGAAGTTATTATGTTTTGGGGCAAAACTTGAATGCTAGAAGTCGTTATATTTTGGGATAGAAGGAGTATTTCTTGGCCTTTATGGGTTAAGTGTGGTTGCGCCTTATATTTTGGAATGTAGGGAGTACCATAAAGTAAGACATCATTTATTACTTATTCACAGCTTTAATAGTACATTGTGGATATCCTTAGAGCGGGTACAATAAGCTGACTAGGCGGGCTCCAAAATTATGCACTACAGCATATTCCTACGTGGAGGGAAGAGAACTGATGGGAGAGAAGGAAATGGATGACAAATTTGTCGCCGGGCGATATCTCTCTTCTCAACGTGACTGCAGTCCAACTCGACTATTAAAAACACGCTTGGTAGGTCCCACACACCACAACCAATCCCCTTCCCCACCGAGCGAGATCGATCTCTCTTTCCCCCTCCACCCCAGCCGAGCCCGCTCGATCTCCGCCCGCCCCTCCCGTGCGATCTTGTGCGCTCGACTCCCACGCGTGATTTCCGCCTCTCCCTCGCGCGCACAATCTACCTCCTCTCTACTTACTACTTCATCCACGAGCGTGAAAATAAATTTACATCTTCCTATTTTGCCGGCCCCAAAAATCCGGTGGATTGACGATGCCGCCTCCACTATCCGCCTTCCCTCTTCTACCTCGCTTAATCGCTCACCGAAAACCCTAGTTCTTTACCACCAAGGCACTAACAACCTTGTCTCGCCAGAGGAAGAGAGAGGTTGCGCCACCTCCATGTACCATCGCGAGCTTTTCTTAAACTCCCGGTGTTTCAAAAATTGTGATATATGTGCCCATATGCAATAAGTACCTTGTTTTTTTTAGGATATCAATGGTATTTGAGTTATGATGTAATAGTGCCTTGTAATTTTTGTACTACAGAGAATTTGGTCCTGGCAGAAATGGTTACAAGAGTGCAATTTACTCTTGATCATACACACGGATATGTACATGTTATAATTAATTATTTGATTATAAGATATAATAAGTAAATAAACAATCTATTATATTAGTAGTGGGCTTTAACAATGAGCTATTAGTGAGCAACTGGCTATACTATTAGCTTTGCTAGCCTATAGCCCAACAAAGCAGTTTCCACGTAAGCACATAGTGACACGTCATAGCCACGGCAGCGACCTCGCTGGCTGAACTCAACTACTTGAAAAATACCGAGCTGGTTCAGGTTCCCTCCACAACTGCTCCCCCCCTCCACCTCCTCCTCCGCCGCCGCCGCCTCCGCCGCCGCCGCCGCCGCTTCCGCCGCCGCCGCGCCGCCCGATGCGCCTCCTCGCCGCGGCGGCGAGAGCACACCGTTCGTCACACCGCCATTTCCTCCTCTCCTCCAGCTTCCACCTCTCCTCCGCCGCCACCTCCACTACCACCTCCTCCACCTCCTCCTACGATCCCATCAAGCAATTCCTCCTCCTCCTCCCCTCCAACACCCACTCCCACCACCACCACCTCTCCCTGCCGGCCTCCCTCCGCCGCGACGCCGTCCTCGCGCTCGCCCGCCTCATCAAGGTCTCCCCTCCATGCCTCCTCGCGCTCCACGCGCTCACCTCCCCCACGTCGTCGTCGTCGTCGCCGTCACCGCTCCCGGCCCGCTTCGCCGCCGCGCTGCGCCTCGCCTCGTCGGCCCAGGCGCTCCCCACCTTCGCGTCGCTCCTCCTCGCGGCTCTGCTGCCGGATGCGACCCCTGATCTGCTAGCGTTCTGCGAGGGGTTCCGTGGGCGTAGCGGGAGGTACGCCGCGCGCCGCCTCGCCCTCCATGCCTTCCTCGCCGCTGGCATGGCTGACGAGGCGCTCGACGTGCTCGCGCGCGTCCGCCGCGCCGGGGACACGCCCAGCCTGTCTGCATTGGCGGCGCTGCTGCGCCTGCTCTTCCGTGGCGGGGAGGTCCGGGCTGCCTGGAAGGTGTTCGAGGAAATGGCTGCGAGGGGACCGAGGCCTAACCTTGCCATATTCAACGCCATGATCTTTGGGTTGTGCCACAGGGGTCTTGTACGTGTCAGCGGTGGCCTGCTCGGCGTAATGGGGAGGTTCCACGTCGTCCCGGATGCGTGCAGCTATAACATCCTGATGAAGGGGCACTGCTTGTATGGGCAGGCAGAGGATGCCTTCAATCTGTTTGACGAGATGCGTGTGACAGGTTGTTGTCCTACTATCGTCACGTATAACATATTGATGAATGAGCTTTGCCGTGAGGGCAGGATGGTGGAGGCAAGGATGCTGTTTGATGAGATGTTGCAGGCTGGAGTTGAAGTGAATACAATCACGTTCAATGTTTTGATTGATGGTTATGCAAAGGCTGGACAGATGGAGAACGCTAACATGGCCTGCGCAGAGATGAAGGCCATGGGATTAATGCCTGACTGCTGCACCTTCAACATTCTTTCGGCTGGAGCATACAAGTTTGGGAAGGCTGCGTTGTTTGTACTTGATCAGCAGCAGTTGCATGAAATGTTTGGTTCACAGTTGTCAACAGATGGGATAGATATGTTGATCTGTAGACTTTGTTGGGATGGGCGATTGGATGATGCCTGGGAGCTCCTGTGTAGCGCTATTGAGAAGGGTGTTCAAGTGAGCGTTTCAGGATTTAATGCGCTGATTGCTGCATATAGCAAGGAGGGATTTGATGAAGAAGCTTTTGAGCTATATAAAACTATGAACAAATTAGGTCTTGCACCATCATCATCAACTTTGAATTACTTGATAATGGGACTGTGTAATCGTGGGAGACTTGATCAGGCACGGCTGTTCTTAGAATATATGGTTAGAATGGGATATTGTGTGATTGCATCTTTTACCATCTACTTGGACTCATCCTTCAGAGCTGGTGATGTATTAGGTGCCTTGAAGTGTTGGGATGATATGAAAATAGTTGGTTTACAGCCTGATTTTGTTGCCTTCTCGGCATATGTCAATGGTCTTTGCAGACTAGATTTTCTAGATGAGGCTTACAATGGTTTTATCGAGATGATAAGAAGAGGGCTTGTTCCAAATAATTTTACTTACAACTCCCTCATATCTGCATTTTGTAGGGCTGGGAATGTGTCTGAAGCATTGAAATTAGAGCAGAAGATGAGGCAGAGTGGCCTTGTTCCTGATATTTTTACGAGGAACATTTTAATTGATGGCTTTTGCAGAGAAGGGGGATTGAACACAGCTAATAACCTTTTCTTTGGCATGTACAGTATTGGTTTAACTCCAGATGTTGTGACATATAATACAATGCTCAATGCATATTGCCGCTCTAAGGATATTAATGGTGCCATGATTTTCATGAATAAGATGCTTGCAGATGGCTGTGAACCTGATATTTTCACATATAATATTTGGATGCACAGCTTGTGTAGCAACCATCTGCTGAATCGAGCAATGATGTTACTGGATGAATTAGCTGCAACGGATTGTGCTCCTAATTCTGTTACATACAACACATTGATGGATGGGATCTGCAGCGATGTTCTAGATCGGGCCATGATTCTGACTGGCAGACTGATTAAGTTGGCTTTTCAACCCAACACTGTCACAATTAACATTTTGTTTTCTCATTTCTGCAAGAATGGTTTTGGAAAGCGGGCTCTTGTGTGGGCTGAGAAGCTGAGAGATGATTCCTTCAATTTTGATGATGCTACAAGGAATATACTTGACTGGGCATACAGGGATATGGAGGATGATCCTCATGCTAGCAGTGCAGACATTGATAAGTGCCTATTTCTCGAGTTCTTAATGCTCATGACATGCACAACTATTCGCAACAGCAGATCCTTCAAGTTTACACATGTACCTATAAATACAGTTTTTGGTCATTCTGGCAGAAAAAGTTTGGATACTGGATGATCATTGAAATGTTGAATTCATATCCGCGTGAGCTACTGGATAATTTTCAGGTCATGGACAGCTCTGCTGCAGGAGTAACATATTCACTGTTATGCTTTTTCATGACTGACAGTGCGATAAGATGCAATGGCTACTGTTCACATTGTTACTGTCAAATGGAAAGTCAAAGGATTTCAGGAATATATGGTGATGGAAAACAAGGAGAAGGTTTGTGACAAGGGTGTTGTTTGTTCCTTGTTGTCTCATTTTATCTAGCTAATGAGAAACAATCGTAAATGAACTGACTGATACTGATAGGCTGCTGGCAAGAATCTTTTAAAGATGTTGCCTGCTTAACAAGAGGTTTGAAACTTCTTAACATTCCTTTGATTTGTTGATCATGATAATTTTATAATTTTATAAACTCGTCACAGTTTGCTTTGTACCAGATGCAGATATCATGTTGGCAGTCACATTGAAATATCTGGGAGTATATATAGACAAGACCATGTGAGCTGTGGTTCTATACTTGAGCATGGATTGATAAACAAACATACACATATCAATGGGGATATCCAGATGGCGAGGCAGGCAATGCATGTTGTTTTTGTTTTGTTTTGTTTTTTTTTTGCTAGGTGTTCTCTATAGCTTCTCTAAGTTTTGTTGTTTCCATATTTTTAGGGATGAGTAGTGAGTTCTGGAGATTACATACTACATTTCTAATACTTTAGATTTCCATGTGAAATTTTGGTAGCACAATTGGATCTGAAACCACCAAATGTACATTCAAATATTCAAGCATACATACTAACATGAAGTGTCTGGATCTTACAATCTGGAGGTTCTCACAATGCATATTAGTGGTCCAGGTTCCAACTGAAGTCATTGCTTTGTTGGTATGCATCTCTTGTTTTTAATCTGTCTGTTGTTGGATATAATTCAGCAGATTAACTTGGCTCTTTAAGTCAGAGCTGTAAACATAAAGTCATGAGTGGATGTGAAACCTGGCTCCTCTAACTGCTAGGAAAGAGTACACAAAACAGAGTTAAATATGCCATTTTTATACAGTTCTTTTTTGACTTGTATCTTTATTGACAGTTGTTGTTCAAGCATAATACTGAAGCTTGCAGCTTGTCCTAGGGATGTTATTGTCTTAATTCTCTCCCATTGTAACCTTTACAGGTCATAGCATGGTCATAAGACAAGATAGCACTCGCTTCAATATCCATTGCCCCAAACTTGTCATCTTCAATAAGCCATTTACACAAACTGTGTTTTTGTTAACATTGTTGTCTTGGGGTTTTACTTATCAAAGAAATAGCAGAAAATATTTAATATCACTTCTCGGTCCCAATGAACTATCACACATTGGATATGATTTTAATTGAAGTTTTACTATGGTTCTTTCACCTTGCTCATGAATCCATCATGTAGTGATTTATCTGCATTTTGCTGACGAGCAGTGCTATGTTTACTTACAAAATTCTTACTAACAAAGTTCTCAACCATTTGATTCAAGTAGCAGGAAGTTATAGAAAAGCTAGATTCAGTCATGGTATGCCACATCACCGTTAGTAAGTTTGTAACAATTATTTTGTACGTGTAGCCTTTTCCTTTGCTGAATTACTTCAAACTATTTAAGAAGGTTTACAGTTTACACCAGTTGGGATAGTATTTCATGGACAGGTTTCACCTTTAGATTATAAACAGTGGTTACCTTTGTTCTGTTGTGGTTGAAATTTTACCTGCCAAACACTTTGTGAGCATCAGAACAAAAATTTATATCTCGATTTGCTCATATGATTCTGTACATGTTCACAATGTTTCTGAATATTTATCCGGTGCAATAGATGAATTTATTCATGTACGGTACTCAATAATATCTGGATACCACACTGTTGAATACTTGAATGGCCTAGGAATTTGAACTGGTAAGATCAAATTATGGCAAATGCTCTGATGCACTATGGTTATCATAGATGGATTATCGTTAGTCATCTTGCTTCATCAGGCAAAAGCATCCATAGTCTGAGTTGTTTCTGAAATTTTTTTTGAAGGGTGTGTAGTTGATTTCCCACTTCTGTTCTTGTATGATTATTATACCATTTCTGATCTGGCTCAAAACTATCGAAATTTCCTCTGTTCTGTTTGTCTTGTGGTTGAAATTTTAGCTATTCATGACTCGTGAGTAGCAGAGAAAAAAAAATACTTCAACTTACTCATATAATTCTGTACATGTTCCCAATGTTTGTGAGTACTTATTTGAATATAATAGTTGAATTTAGTAATAGACAGAACTTGGTAATGTTTGGATACCACAATTTGTTGAATGACCTAGCTTTTTAAACTGCTAATAGGACCAGTAAATTGTGGCGAATGATCTAGAAGTTCATTTCTTCTTTTGCTTCTGCAAGTATTTTTTTTATACATGTTTTCTTAGATGGCTTCCCCCATATATGTTCCATATTTGGCACAGTGTTTCATAGATTTCTAGTTATGATTTTAACTTAATATTGGAGTCAATCATCTGCTTTATTGTATGTATCTGATGGTTAGTTTGTTTCTTTATGCTTTGAATGCAAAGTGCTTCAAGATCGTAAGATGGGTATGCACTGATCTTAGGTTTAGAATTTCTACTTGTGGCATAACAATATTTGATTGCTGCATCCTGATAGTTCCTGTGATTGGCTTTGCTCAAACCACTGATCTTATGTTTAACATTGTTGTATGAGTGCCTTTGGTACTATTCATATCTGTGCTCAGTATTGATGTTCTCCTCGATGTCACTTCTTTTGCATATGACTTTCACAAACAGTGGAAAGCCTAAGGACTATGATGTCTGTGAAGGAACCAACGGATGGCCATGCGGTAGATCCGGAAAAATCCTCTGAATCAAGTGTAGGAGTTTGTTCAAAGGAGCTATCTGACAGTTCCAGTATTTCCTGTTGTAGAGAGAACCAACGGGACTTAAACTGCAAAGAAGTCCTACACGAATCATCAATCAATAGCTCCCCTAACCCCACCGTTTCTCTCATTTTTTTGGATTATTTTTGGGCTCCTTGTTTAATTTACACGTTGTCTTTTACTGTTTTGGGCTCCTCATGCAGATTAGCTTGACGCTTTGCCTTGTTGTGTCCGGTACCATCAACCGGGTGTTGGATGTTTATGCCGAGCATGTATGCTCTATGCGTTTTTTCAAAAAAAGAAAAACTCTCAGGAAACAACGAAGTAGTCCTCCTTATTCTAATTTTTACGAAAAAGGACTTACCTTTATATGAAATACAATGTAATCCCAAAAAGTACGAGGGCATTCTCAAAAAAACAGATCCTAATCCAATCCCTCCTCTTACTCTGCTGCCAACCCATCCCCAACACGCAACATCTCTCTGCCCAATCCGCCATCCCCATCCATCAGGCTAATCCATGCGGCCTCCTCCCGGCCGGGGGCAAGGACGGCGCCGGCGTTTACAAAGACGACGGAGCAAGGGGACGACATGCCTCCTGTGCTGACCTCCTCTACCGTGATGGCCTCCTCGACCTTGTGGTTGCGTCCACGGGGGGAGGGAGGAGGCGGCACCCGCCCGAGCTGCCGCCGGTGCTCCCCTCCTCCTTCTCCATCCACTTGTGGTGACGGCGGCGGTGGCGGCGGGGGGAGGGCAGATCCGGCGCCCGACGCCGGCGGATCCGCCGTCGTGCCCCCTCCCTTCCCTTGTGGCGGCAGTGGCGAAGGTACCTACGTTGGCGGCAGAGCCGGCCGCGCGTCTGCCGCCGATGCCCTTCCCTCATGGCGGCGTCGGACCGGCCGCCGGCGCAGGACTGCCATACGTCTTCCCCCGTCGCCGCGTTGCCTCTCCGTCCTCTCCTCCGCAGCTTCCCAACTGTTCCCCTCTCAACTCTCGACCTCTCCTCTCTACGCGGAACACCATGACCGTCGCCGCCGAGGTCGACGCATCCCCTGACGGAGAGGAGAGGAGGAGGCAAGCTTGCAATCGCACAACCATCTATCGATTTCTCCCTTCCTTCTCTTTCTTCTTTCTTTCTTTCTTTCGTTTCCCCCTCTCACATGTCAGGTTATTTTTTCTCCTCATCCTCTCCGGATGATTTCACTTTTGCTCGAAATCTCTCATGTTGTTGTGTTGAAGGCGGCGAAGGGGGAAACTTTGGTGGTGGTGGTGGCCGGAGAGGAGGATGGCGGCAGCGGCAGTGACGGCGGCGGGTACGACAAGGCCGGGATGGACTCCGGCAAGTACGTGCAGTACACGCCGGATCAGGTGGAGGCGCTGGAGCGGGTGTACGCCGAGTGCCCCAAGCCCAGCTTCTGTCGCCGCCAGCAGTCGCCAACATCGAGCCCAAGCAGAAGATCAAGGTCTGGTTCCCAAAACAGAAGGTGAGCAAAAGCATGCAGGGATATACTATCAAACTGGTTTGCCTTCTGTGTGTCTGGCTGTGAAATGTTCTGGACAAATTGGTTGACAATGGAGCAATAGCAATAGTAGTGTTCAATTGTTTGCCTTGGTTGTGCATACTCTGCTTCAACTATATTTAGGAATTGCAAGTCTATGTATTTATTTGTTTTGCTTCCTTTCTTGCATAATGGAACAACCTTTATATAATCAAGGAAGTATACTGTACTTATCAGAGTATGTGCCAGATTAAGCCATCCATTAATTAGATGCTGAAGTAAACTATATGACTATATTGCGATGTATTCTAATTCCACTACTTACAAAACTGTAGGGTATAAGATTTGCTTATTTTTAGAAGATAGGCTAAACGAGGATCCTTTAGGTGATATGGCCAAACTAAGACACATATACATAACGTATTATCATGCATCTGATAGTAATGCAAAACAATGCAGTCCTATTTACTTTCACTGCAGGTATTTAGGCTCATCTTTTATTTTTCTCAAGAGGCACTTAACATGATATACAAAATTTGAAGAGTTACATTCTTTAAAAAACTTCTATGAGTTCTGCCTAAATGATTGTTATCCATAGTGTGCCTAAATAATTGTTCGATCTAGAGGTGATCCAAAGATTCGTCTATATTAGACGTAACAATAATGCAGTGTTTTTTTTGTTTATTTTTTAGCCTACAAATGTTTGACAAGAAGAGGATGAAAGAGTGACATAGGCGAGCTCTGTAGCATATATAGAATGTTTGCTATCCACTGGTACATCTTTAACCCGAGCCTACCTACTGTATAGATGTGTTTAGTACGTGCTTACTATGCTTAATTTTGGGGATAATATAGTGCGACGTGTAAGAAAATTCAGAACTATGTTGTATGCTCTAGCTGAATTTGTTTACTTCCTACAAAAAAAATGGATGAACTACTGATCCAGTTCATGTTGTGATCCTCCTCCAAGGAGTTTGTTTTGTTTCTTTGCTATCTGAAAGATTCCTTTTTTTTTTTTTTGCTTTGTTGAAGTGGAAGGAGCTCATTGGTGTACCTTTGTTGAAATGGCTCCTTTTAATCCTCATTGTTTCACATGTCTGTTTCATTTTCGTTTTTAAGGGGCTGGCCTTATTAAAGGTTGTTTAAAAGCTTAAACAAGACTTCTGTTTGATTGATCTTTAGTCCCTATTTTACCTACCAGGTGAATTGTCGCCTCGGGTAAGATATTGCTAACAGGGAATTAACTCTATTTCATTGCCTTGTAATTAACTTGTTATACTAAATCAGAAGATTCTCCGGAGGAGGGGATCAGGGGAGAAGAAACCAAAGAAATGGCAGCAACCCTCTTTTTTCCGGAGGCGATACATTGATACTACTTCGATAGTAGTAGCGGTAGTAGTCGTCGTCTATATGGATATAGAACGCTACAGAGTTCACTACTGCTTTAGCTATTGATACTACTTCAATAGTAGTAGCAGTAGTAATATTTTGGAACTAAACACGGTCATATATATATATATATATAAGCAACTGCAACGAGGCTATAGGGTCGTAAACAATTCACTGACACGTACCGGGCCTCTCCATGTTTCATGAGACACACGTCATACGTGCAGTATGAATTATCACGGTAACAGTACACTATTCACTATTTATATAATCTTGGTGGGCCACAAAAGCCGGTGGAGAGTGTCAAAGTTTACAAGAAGACTCATCTCCCAGCTAAGGAAGCATATTTTCTGCATCAAATCCCCTTTTTATGCAAGCAAATTAGGCATTAATAAGTATGTTGTTCATTATATGATAAACAACTTATACTATGAACAAATAAAATGCATCCGTATAAGCCGACTCTGTTTACTTGCAACCTGTACCTTACCATTTTAACTGTGCGTTTTTTAGGTAAAATTGGTTATATAGCATCGAAAGTTTATGTTTTTGGTTTTATAGCATCGAAAGTTACCGGTTCACTTTAATAGCATCCAAAGTTCACACTGTTCCCATTTTTAGCACTTCCGTCAATTTTTCCATCCGTCTTATCGTTATTGATTCAACCACACACATGATATGACATTTCTAACCCTCATTGACATGCATTATACTTGTACTTGTGAGGGGTAGAAACGTCATATCATATGTGTGGCTGGATCAAGACGGACGGAAAACGATCGAGAATTGACGGAAGTGTTAAAAATGGGAACATGGTAAGCTTTAGGTGCTATTAAAGTGAATCGGTAACTTTCGGTGCTATAAAACCAAAAACGTGAACTTTCGATGCTATATAAATAAATTTGCCTTTTTTTAATCCATGTAGACAATTTGCATGCTCGCCAAGTGTTGCATTCTCTGTTTTACAGACATGCTACCTGCCCTTGCAACTGTTTAGTGAAGAATTTTAGATATCTACTCGCCTAATTCCACACAAAACACACCTTCCTCTTCATTATATCATCTCCACTCATTGACATACGTATCTAAACCCGGAAAGGCAAAGTTAACTTAGACTGTGTTTAGTTTAGCGCAAAGTTTGGATTTTGGTTAAAATTGAAGATGATGTGACTGAAAAGTTGTGTGTGTATGACAGGTTGATGTGATGGAAAATGACTGAAGTTTGGATCCAAACTTTGAATCTAAACACAGCCTTAAGCATAAAGCCCAGAACTAATAGCCCACCGATAAAAATAACTTTTCAACATGTACATAGGCTGGTGAATTGTACTCTTCACAGGCTGAGCTGAACCTTAGGTTGGCTCTAAGTCTGTCTCTATTAGCATCATGGATAAATGCACAAACCCTTAAACAAATATTAACTACTCGTTGCAATTTTATTTAATATACGTTCTGCATAATAAACCTATTGGTTCTCGTCATCAAACCCATTTACAACTAAACTCTGCTTTTTTGACCAATCTCTGTTGTCCTCACATCACATGTTACCATTTGCTTTTTCAAACTGCCCCATTTTCACCTGCCCTTACTTCGTAAATAAAAATCTTTCCCAATTTCTGTTAAACAAAAATTCCCCATATCATATTGTGTTGTTCAATCAAATTAATATACATATAATATACCATAGCGTAAGGTCTAAATGACCTTGATTACGTACACTTCTACCTACGCAAGTCAAGTGTTAGCGTGCGTGGCGCTCACATTTCTAGTACTCTTGAAAGGCCTGACAATAATTCGTTTTTCAGAACATAAAACTGCTGATCAATCTGTGAGATTAAGCTTCATGAACTGGATTCTTATTTCTGTACCAGTTATTCTGAATGAATCTGGTACCGCAAAAAACTGTGGTGATTCTTTGCTGCAGAATGATGTCAACGATTGAACAGATGTACAGCTTTGTTATTGGCACTATTCTGCTTCTTATGCGATCTCACCGTTGTGAAGGTTCTTAGTCATCATCTGCTGGTTGTCATTTGCCATTCGACTTGGGCAAAAATGTTTTGTAAGTGATGAATCTGCTTCGCTTTGGATGTGATGACACCCTGGACCAACGGCCCAACCTGAACACCTGGGCTTGATGGAGCACAAGTTTGAACCGGGCAATTCTTCCTTTTGAACTCCAAATAAAATAAAGCAAAGAAAGGAAAATTTCAGCATCCTGAATGCGTCGACACCAAGTAGAATAAGGCTGTGTTCGGTTTCAGGGGTTGGAAACTAATCCTTTCAGCATGAAAAATGGAGCGATCCATTAGCACGTGATTAATTAAGTATTAGTTTTTTTTAAAAAAATAGATTAATTTGATTTTTTCAAGTAACTTTTGTATAGATTTTTTTTTTAAAAAACGTACCGTTTAGCAGTTTGAAAAGCGTGCATGAAAAAAACGAGTGAGGGGGGTTGGGAAAAGGGGCATCCGAACACACCCTTAAAAGTGACTCGTAAACACCGCAAATACATGTACTTCACAACTACTCCCTTCATCCAAGAATATAGGGTATTATTTCTAAAATAGCACAAATTAAGAAAGAGAAAATAGTATATCTGTGTAGCTTGAAAAAACATCCTTGACAAAGTAGTAGTAGTACCAGTACGTTCTCTGTAATCTTTTTGGTTTTTGACACGGATGGTGTGGAGTAGTGGTACTACTAGACGTTCTCTGTATTTTTTAGTTTCTCACAGAAATCGATTGATGGAGGGCTTGCAGTCCTTGTTTGTTTTGGGAGAAGATAAATCCACTATATTTCTGGATATATCAATGGGGCAAAATCCCCTGTACTTCTAGACATAGTGAGTATTTCTTTCGTCCCTAGTTTTAACATAAGAATTTATCAGAAAAAAAATAGTTTCAGAGTGGTCCACTACACCTCTTTGAAACCAATAGTACTCTCTCCTCATCATTTTCTCTCCATATTACTAAAAGATATAATTTTTTTTCAACATTTTCCTTAATTTGTTTTGCTTAGCTAAAACTATACTCCCTCCGTCACAAAATAAGTACAGTTTTACACCGTTTATATCCAACGTTTGACCGTCATTTTATTTGAAATTTTTTTATACTTAGTATCTTTATTGTTATTAGATAATAAAATATGAATAATATTTTATGTGTAACTATTTTTTTAAAAAAAATATATAATTTTTTTAAATAAGATGGGCGGTGAAACATTGAACATGAATACTTACGGCTGCACTTATTTTAGAACGGAGGTGGTACCTATTTACGGATGGAGAGAATAGGTATGTTGTGATATTACTAAAGGTGCATCCTGATGAACAAATTACTATTAGCCAATAATGTGGAGTTCGGGTTCAATGCTTTAGAGGTAATTAACATGTCGTCAAAACTGTCAAATCATGGTAAGAAACCTCAGTCAAGTGGTCAAAGAGATGACCCTGATGTGATCAATCGATGTGGCACTTCCTCTCCTCTCTGCCCTAAACTGAAGAACTGATGAAAGGCTGGTTGGTTGAATCACCTGCCAAGCCATTCTCCAAGCAACAAAATGTGCAGAAATCCACTGCAGCAAAAGCATTTGGGCACTGGAAAATCAGAGTACTCTGCAAACGCTCGTAGTACCTACTCCTACTGCTTATAAACAGACAAGGTTTTTACTCTGTTTCATGCGGGAGTATTTACCTGTCACTCCTCAGTCACCAAAGTAAAATGTGCCGGATTGACTGCGTCACAAGTTCAGTGGAGTAAATAAAAAGTCACAGGGACGAATCAACCCTGCACTAAAAAAAAGAGAGGAACATACATGAGAGTAAGAGAAAGATAGTGTACTAGCTAGGAGTTTGGTTGTAGGTGTAGCATCTCCTGATGACTCAGCAGTAACATTCCTTTTCCATTTTTTTTTTAAATTTGATCTCTCTTCTTTCTTTCTCAAAAGCAGCTCCACACAAAAAGGACACATTACAAGACGAGAGACTTGAAACGTGTCTCTGACATGCATACCCCACCACCAAACATTCTCACTCTCACTCTCTCTCAGTAACCAGAAGAAGAAGAAAGAAGCAAAGCATACAATAGGATTAGGAAAAGAGGCTTACTTTTACTAATTACTAGCGCTAATTAACAATCTTGCAGTGATGATCAACTAGCTAGTAGCTCGCTAAAAACTAGTGCAATAATGCAAACCCAACCTCTGATAATCATGATCTTGATTGATCTCGATTAATTAGCTAGAGGCCGTGGCGGTGGTGCCGGTGATGGTGGTGGTGACCAAGGACGAAATGCATCGGTGCCGGAGCCGGAGCAGGAGACGGCACCGGAGCGGCAAAGATGCCGGCGGCGGTGGAGTTGAACGGCGGCAGCATCGAGGCCGGCGCCGGAGCGATGGCACCCGGCGGCGAGAGGGCGGCGGCGGCGGGGTGAGGCGGGCACTGGTAGCACTTGGCGAAGAGGCCGAAGGTGTCGACCTGGTGGACGAAGTTGGTGATGCTCGCCCACCCGCCGAAGCCGAAGCCGACCACCAGCACCCACGCCACCACGAACGAGTTTATCACGTACGCCCCCGTCCATCCTCCGGCGAACCTCGGCGGCCGCTCCACCGCGTTCTGCAATCCAATCCAATCCAATCAGTTATTAATTACTATCATCTCGTGATAGCAGGTACAATAGCTGACTATAAGTCAGCTATAAGCATATTTCAAGAAGATAAAAGAGTAGAGGTAAGAGTAGCGGGTTACAGATTTGTAAGCCAGCTACAGCACAGACTGTAAAATGCATATGTGTATGACAGGTGGGACCAAATATTGATTATGTAGTATATGTTTATAGGTAACTATTGTATGAATTGGCTATTAATTGGCTATTAAGTTAACTATAGATAATTTAGAGTCAGCAGTTAGCTATACTATTAAACTTGCTCTAATTATAATTTTCAGTTAGATTACTGTTCAAGAATCCAACAGAGAGCAGTATATATGAATGCAGGGATCAGAAAGAAAAGATTATGCAAAAGTCTAATAATATTGCACCTTTACTTAATTATATATGTTTGAGTTATTATACTACTGTTACCGAATTATACGAAACAGAACATGCAACTGTATGTATTGTATGTACTGTTTCAGAATCAAACAGAACAGTATATGGATGCAGATCAGGAAGAAATTAAAGATTATGCAAAGATAAGTTAAGCTTGCATTGGGATGATGTCACAAGTAGGTCATTAGGTGAATGATGGTATTCTACTGCTACTAGTATACTGTGATGATGCTGTTGCTGAAAGCTTTATTTTTGTTGCTTTCTAGACATGGTATCATGGGTGTCGACCTAGCTCTCTCTCTAATGCAAATACAATGCAATATTGCAATGCAGTCTGTCTGCTCGGTGCCAATGGCTCCCGGACAGCAGATGGTACAAAAACATTGCAGCAGGCAAGCATGCAGCACAGCAGCAGCAGCAAGCGTCCTGATTAATCTCTACACCACTTTCAGTAGCTTTATGGTACATATAGCTTTTCTTTTATCATATCATATCATATCGCCACTTGCTCTGGTTTCTAGCTCAGCTCAAAGGAATTGCATGCTGTCGCTGCTCAGATTTGTCTTGCATTCAGTCTCTTCTTCACCGAGAATGACACACTTGCAACACTCAGCAGCAGCAGAAACAATAATAATAGTGTTTAATTACCAGTGTTACGTTGAGTTCATTGGAATTTGCCACGTCCCAGCAGCAGATCAATCAAATAGACGCCAACTAGCTAGTCTTGTTAATGGCTAGCGCTAGCTTTGATTAATTAAGACAAACAATTAATTAATTAATTGATCTGTTCTAATTATCAGTAAGCACTAGAAGAAGCAAGCAAGGTGTGATGGGGAAGCATGGTGGGCTCATGCTGTCTAGGCTGCATTGCAACAACCAGCTGTTCCATCAATCACCAAACATTTGCTTCTGTATCTAGATAGCTAGCATTTGGCAACTATGTATACATAGGAACAGCACTGAAACTATATCATCTCTACCTAAAGCCTCAGCAAATATGGTTGCAATGGACCCCCAATGTAGGCACTCAAAGACAAATAAATTCAAGCATGTATATATGTAAAATGCATTTTGATGATGAGAATTAGAAAGATAAAGAAAATTAGTACTCCTTCCGTGTTAGGTTATAAAATGTTTTGGTTTTGCTCAAAGTCAAACTGTTTCAAATTTGACTACGTTTATAGACAAATATAGTAATATTTATAATACTAAATATAGTTTCATCAAATCAAT
Source organism: Oryza sativa Japonica Group (assembly GCF_034140825.1). Classification (NCBI taxonomy): domain Eukaryota; kingdom Viridiplantae; phylum Streptophyta; class Magnoliopsida; order Poales; family Poaceae; genus Oryza; species Oryza sativa. The sequence continues at coordinate 2,860,800 of NC_089044.1, forward strand.
AATTGAATATATTTTCATAATAAATTTGTCTTGAGGTTAAAAATATTACTACTTTTTTCTACAAACTTAGTCAAACTTAAAACAATTTAAGTTTGAACAAAGTTAAAACGTCTTATAACCTGAAACGGATGGAGTAAGAAGAAAAGTAAGAAGGTACCTGGCGGGATTGCGGGGAGCGGAAGGTGACCATGTAGGCGAGGGAGGGGATGATGTAGACGGTGAAGCTGACGAGGAGGGAGCCGACGGCGGAGTTGATGGGGCCGAAGAAGGGGAAGATGATGGCGAGGAACCAGATGGGGAGGACGACGGGGAGGCGGGCGGCGGCGCGCTTGCAGAGGGAGGGGCAGCCGTGGAGGCCGACGAGCTTCTCCCAGACGAAGTAGAGCGGGGTGCAGGCGAAGCCGAAGGTGATGAACTGGTGGATGAGCATGAGCACCACCGCGGCGTCGCGCCACGGCGTCCGCGGCAGCAGCGCCAGCGCGTTCGAGTGCGTCAGCAGCGCGTCCCCGAACGCCCAGTACGCCGCCGACGCCGACGGCAGCGTCAGCGTCAGCACGTACACCGTCGCCAGCAGGTAGATCGCCTTGAACTTCTGCGGCCGCCACATCGCGTGCATTATCTCCCTGCATTTGCATTTCATCCCTTAATTACTTTCTTAATTACTACTACTATAAGTTATTTTGACTTTGGTTAAAATCAATCTACTCCCAAGTTTTATAGATATAAATGTAGTAATATTTACAACACCAAATCAGTTCAATCAAATCTATAATTAAATGTTTATTTTGGTTAAAAATATTATTTTTTTCTTACAAATTTAGTCAAACTTAAAGCAGTTTGATTTCGACCAAAATCAAAATAACTTATAATCTAAAACGGAGGGAGTACATGTGTGTGCTTTCAGATTCGTGCAAGAGAAACGACGATGCAGGGCCCAGATGTTGGTGGGCATTGCGCATGTCATGCCACGTGTGACCGGACGGTTTAAAATATGGCACCTATAAGAGTTTATAGGTGTTTGTTCTAGGTTCATAACATCTTTTTTAGTTATAGGTGACCGATCGAAGTTAAATATTGGTTTTCTAACCTGTACCAAAGTGATTTTCCTGTAGTAGCATGTATACAGTGTGGTCTTGTCTTGTCTTGGTTTGGTACATAAAGACACAAACTATACTCCCTCCGTCCCATAATATTAAGGAATTTTGAGTTTTTGTTTGTAACGTTTGACCACTCGTCTTATTTAAATTTTTTTAAAATTATTAATTATTTTATTTTTGACTTTCTTTATTATCTACAATACTTTAAGCATAACTTTTCGTTTTTTATATTTGCAAAAAAAATTTAAATAAGACGAGTGGTCAAACGTTAAAAGCAAAAACTTAAAATCTCTTATATTGTGGGACGGAGGGAGTACAAAGTAGCTAGAGATGATGGATGCATGCTAGCTGCTATAGACTGAGCTTACACCAAAGGGCCCAGTTAGCTTGTGTTGGCATTTGGCATTACATTGCTATAAGACTAGCTTGATCCATTAAACATGGCAAAAATGACTGGTTAGACCACAAATACATGAGTCACCAACGAGATGTGATCGATGTTCATTCTTCATTTGCTAGCATATATATCACCCTCTTAATCAACTTAGACGAAACCAACAGCATATTATAGCCAACTGCCAAATTGATATGAGCTATATTTCGTAAAACAACTACAGAAATACATTCCATGGCTAATATTACGAGTTTTTTCGACGGTTGCTTAGACTCGACGGTAGCACTGGCTCAACAGAGGGGATTTGCAATTATAACACTGCAAACATTAACTTTTGTTATAATGACACTGGACCCATATTTTATAGACACAGATGGACCCATTTATCATCCACTCGAAGTGTTAAAACAGCGAAGCCCTCATGTTTACAGTCCCAATATTACAATTTTCTCCTCCATGGACAGATGAACGGGACACGTGTACTTGGATGTTAGGAGGAACCACATCCACGTCTCATCACGTGGTACCCCGTGTGTTCCTATATGTGCAAGTGGTGGTCCCTAAGTTTAATGGGACCACATGTCAGTAAGTACTTCAAGCCATGCGTGCATGGCACGTGACCATGCATGCCATTATGCCTCGCATGGTGCGCACTCACGCTCCATTAGCAGTGAGCCGTTACACTACTGCTAAGCTAGCTTAATTAGTGGAAAGAAGTAAACTAACTAACAATAGGCAGGCAGCAAGCCAGCTATAAGTGGATACAGTACTAATCGTTCGTACTTTAGAGTAATTAAACTAAACTAAACTTAGTAAAATTAAGTAGGCACTAATGACCAATCAAATGGTTAATCGAGCCATAGCTAATCAAGAGAGAGGATGGTCGGCTTACACGGTGACAGCGTGGCCCCCGAAGGTGTAGAGGATGTTGGTGGCCCCCGTGAAGTAGAGCACGATGCTTGTGGGCCCAGAGTGCGCCACACCCTCCACCTGCATTATTCCCAATATATGCACTATTACAATTACTATCTATCACTATTACTATCATTTTGTTATCATAAATAAGTGACGTTTGGGACTTTGATCTTATATTAAAAAAAGATGAGTAATTTTACAGTTCTTGAAGATGTATCGTGAGGTACTATTTTTTATATTATAAATTTGATACATTTTGGTACCTAAATACTATGAGGTACCAAATTTTATATTAAATTTTTGGTACATCATGATACCTCCTCAAGAACTATAAAACTGCTATGAATATTATGTAAGATATATATGTACCTGTCCGTGGATGAGGGAGGCGACGGCGATGTACCAGGCGGTGTAGGTGGTCATGAGGAGGCCGAGGAAGGACCAAATGCGGTAGTTGTGGAATGACGGGATGAAGACGGTGGTGGCGCAGCAGGCGCCGAAGATGTACGTCCATGTCCGCTTGTCCAGATGGTCGTTGATGTAGTAGATGTTGCTGGCACACCCGATCAGTTGGATCACCGACCCGAACAGCAAAAACGTGCAGTTGAAGGCCAGTCCCACATTCCTCCAGTGCCTCCCCAGTAGCCCATCCAGCACCTCAAACCACTGGTACAAAAACATGTATCACCATATCACGTACTGATTTATATATCGTTAACGATATTAGAGCAGGTATAATAGTAGGCTATATAAAGCCAGCCATAAACATACTTTAAGAAGATAAAAAAAAAGAGAGACATGTATCATCATATCACATATTGATTTATATATGTGAGAGATCGATTTTATAGTCCTTGAGAAGGTAAGTAGGTACCTGGATGACGTGGTTGCGGAAGTCGACCTTGTCGCGCTCCTTGCGGGTGCGGTACTCGAGGTAGAGGATGCTGATGAGGTAGGCGGTCCAGCTGCCGAGGAGGCCGTAGAAGAGCTGGAAGAGGAGGCCGCTGGCCATGCCCAGCTGCGCGAACGAGTAGGGCAGCGTCAGCAGCACCTGCGCCACCTGGTTCGACGCGCAGCTGAACCACGCGTCGTACGCCGACCCCCCGTGCCACAGCAGCCCCGACAGCCGCGTCCTCGCCGCCGTCTTCTCCCCCATCTCCGACGACTCCTCTTCCACCTCTCCGCCGCCGCCGTGCTGCTGCTGCAGCCCCAGCGCCTGCATCGTCGCCGCCCCCGGCCCCTTCTCGTCCGCGTAGCCGCCGCCGCTGCTCCCGGACGCCATGTTTGTTAATTAGCTCTGCTGCTGATGCTAGCTTTGAGCTGAACTACTCACTGTGTGTGTGTGTGTCTCAGCTGAGCTAGCTATGTGTATGAGCTGCTGCCAGTGTGGGTGTGTGTGGTGTGTTAAGCTAAGGGGAGGAGTGAGGTGGTATATATGGAGATGGTAGAGGCCGGCAGGGCTCCAGCAGCTGGGGCATAAAGAAATCAGTGACCCTCTTTTCCTGTCCCTTTTCCTAACCTTTCTTTGCACCTCCCTCCCTCTTTTCGCTTCAAAATTAAAAACAAAACAAAACAATGCGAGAGAAAGAGGAGAGAAGAGAGCGTATGAAGAGGCACATGTGTCATTTTACGTACCTCTAACGTGGTCATTGACATGTGGGTCTAGAAGTAGTGGGCTCGCATATCAGTGACCAAGTCTCTTCTGACTTTAAATCGGAGATTGTTAATCCGTGTGCTACTGGGGCTTTTCTAACGAAATCCTGGGGAAAGAAGAGGCCTGCAACCTGGGGCATTCATGCCAGGGAGAGAGATAGAGCCTAGTGTGAGACATAAAGTAGTGTACAAATCTAAGAAAAAAAAAATTCAACTTTTCAGCAAATAAAATGGTAGATGGATCGAGGTGCTACTGCTGCCTGTGTGCTGGTGCTGCGATGCAACACAACTGGAAGGATGAGGTGAGTGACAAGCCCCATTCGATGAGCTTGCGATTTTTGTACTACGTGAAACAATAATACACGTATCTGACAAATTTATGTTTATTAATTGGAGTCTGCATATGATTTTATATTTTTCATTTCGTTTATCAAGCAAGGGCGACATACTACATCATACTCCCTCCGTTTCGAAATATTTGACACCGTTGATTTTTTAGCACATGTTTTACCGTTCGTCTTATTCAAAAACTTTTGTAAAATATATAAAATTATGTCTACATAAAAATATATTTAACAATGAATTAAATGATAGGAAAAGAATCAATAATTACTTAAATTTTTTAAGTAAGACGAACGGTTAAACATGTGCTAAAAAGTCAACGGCGTCAAATATTTCGAAACGGATGGAGTATATATGTATACGATTGAGGGCTGGCTACAACCTAACAATTGCAGCTGACATTTAATTTGACATGTATCCGTCCGTTCGTCTGTATATAGTATACGATCGAATTGTTTAGTCGATTTGATCACGACGATCGAACAGGCGTACAGCAGCATGCATGCAAGATATATAGAGTATTTCTTGTGTCTTTGTCTTGTTCGGATTGCACTGTATGGGTTCCAATGCTTTTCTAGCAGTACTCCCTCCGGTTTAATTAACGTTTTAGATAAGGTTGAAGTCAAACTTTTATAACTTAGACTATCAATAACTTTAAAAATATTTAGTTTAAAGGAACTAGAACAACATATATAGATTTGTCTTTTAAAATACTATAAAAAAGTAAACATGCATTTATTTATTATATATATTATAATAGAAAAATAAGGTCAAAGATGTATCTTGTAGACCGTGTCATTGTCTAAAACGTCAATTAAAATGAAACCGGAGGGAGTATATACAAAATTAATTATACTCCCTCCGTTTCGAAATGTTTGACGCCGTTGATTTTTTAGCACATGTTTGACCGTTTGTCTTATTCAAAAAATTTAAGTAATTATATTAATTATTTTCCTATCATTTGATTCATTGTTAAATATATTTTTATGTAGGCATATAATTTTACATATTTTACAAAAGTTTTTGAATAAGACGAACGGTCAAACATATGCTAAAAAGTCAATGGTATCAAATATTTCGAAACGAAGGGAGTATATAGCAAGATCTCTATAGATATATTCCTTCCGTTCCCTATTTGACGTTGTTGACTTTTTTAAATATGTTTGACCGTTTGTCTTATTTAAAAATTTTTGTGAAATATGTAAAACTATATGTATACATAAAAGTATATTTTATGCTGAATCAAATGATAGGAATAGAATTAACTTAGATTTTTAAAATAAAACAAATGGTGAAACATGTTTCAAAAATTAACGGCGTCAAATATTTAGGGACGGTTACGTCTCTCTAGCTAGCTCAGTAGTGGCATGCAAAATACCATAATGTAGTGTGCATGCATGGCGAGAGAGAGAGAAGCTATAGCTGCTGGTGGTATAAATTACACGGGGAATCGTATAGTATAAAAAGAAAATTTGGCGGGGGCGCGATACATCCCGCCATATATACGCGCGCGCGCTCTCGGTGGCCGGCCGCCGGCGTGGTCTACCACGCCGCACGAGCGCCCGGCGACCACCACCCACACCTCTCCCGAGATAGACAGAGAGCTTTTCTCCTCGTCTTCCCTTCCGACTCCGGCAGGGCAGACGCCGCGCCTGCACCGGCAAGGCAAAACCCCCCCCCATCCCTGCATGCAAACCAGCATAAATATGTGTCATTTTTCTATTAGTATCTGCATCCAAAAATATACTGCCTCTGTTTTTGTTTTCCTATACATGACGTGATTGATTTTTTAAGATATATTTGACTATTCATCTCATTAAAAAATTATATAATTATCATTCTGTATTTTTTGTGACTTGATTTATCGTCAAATGTTTTTTAAGCATGAATTAAATATTTTTATATTTACATACAAATTTTAAATAAGAATAATGGTCAAACGCTTATCAAAAAGTTAATGGTTCATATATTAAAAACTGGAGGTAATAATATAATACTCTTAATTTATAGTATAGCATGAAACGTATTCTAATATCACAAAAATTGATATACAACTTATTTAGATTCGTAATAATAAGTTATACTTCCTCCGTTTCATAATGTAAGTCATTTTAGCATTTCCCACATTCATATTGATGTTGATGAATTTAGATAGATATATATGTCTAGATTCATTAATATCAATATGAATACGGGAAATGCTAGAATGATTTACATTGTGAAACGGAGGGAGTATTTCGTATTGTGGATTGAGATATTTTAGAATGCAGGGAGTACAATCTTGCAACGACCGAATGTGTGCCAGCTTGTTAATAATTGCGTGATTAAACTAGTAAACATATAATCCGGTCAGGGGTCGCGCATCTGCTAGCTTGTCTCTGCATGATGCTTAATTGCCGTTTGCTTTAGTTCGATCGTCTCCACATCGTCTGAGAGAGAATTATATCAATCCAAAGAAAATTAAGAGATTGTTTAATTATATGCATGTTGTTGTTTGTTGTTGGGTGTTGTTTTGCTGTCTTAATCTGATTGCACGTGAAAGCCCAAACGGTCGGTTTAGGTGGATATTCCATTCCCTTCTTTTATATTATTCCAAGTCGTAATTATTTATAGGGTTCGATCCGGCTTTTCTTCTTTGTTGTTTCATGTTACTCGCTTAAAAAAGACATCCGTGCCATAAGTAAGCTTTAAGATACAACATGACTATAAATAGTGGATCGAGTGGACGAGGGAGATGTCGGCCCTTGACAACCAACTTTTTCTAGCTAGCTACCTTTTTTAGTAACTTAATATTTTATTTTAAAAAAATGGTAAAAGTTTAACCTCGTATATATTGATAGAGATTAACTTCCGAGGCATCAAGACAACACCTATGTTGGTATTTGATACGGTCACAGATAAATTCGCAAGCATAAGAATATTGTTGTAGCATTTCACCTTAGAGTATTATAGGTTTATTTAATCACAAGGAATGTGTGTGTATATTATTTAAGAACATAATCCAATCAAGAACAACATCTAATGCTAAACTTATGTTAGATAGGATTCTTATGGTTTAATTAATTAGACTTAAGTTAAAGGTAAAACCTTATCGATTACTTCGGGCACCGATTCTCCTCTGGTCTACGAAGCTGAGACGGCCCTGTAGCTCTATGGTGTACCCGGACGTGGAAAGATACAAAAGGCGCATATGGCTGTCACCGTCTGCTGTCTACCTCAATTTCCGTGGAGCACACAACAAATGAAGATAACCGCTAACCTAGACATCACGTCTAAGTTATTGATTACTACTCTAGCTTCGCGCAGGAACTTCCTTCTTTATCCAGAGTCCTAGTACTGGAGTACTTAATATAAATACTAAGCGATGAACTCGCAACGGTGAGAATATATCTCACTCAAGTAAGTAATTTAAATACCAAAAGGAAATCTCAAACACTTACTTTATTAAAGAAGCATTCGCTGAGCTACAAGAGAGGAAGAGAGTACCGATAGCTTCGGAATTCCTCCAGGCCTTCCCCTCACTCTCTACCTATTTTCTCCACACTACTAAGGGATGCCTAAAGTATGAGAAGTGACTTGTACTCCACTTTGTTGTGTATTGTGAAATGGCTTGAGCTCCTCCTTTTTTGGGCCATATAACGGTTGGAATTACGGTTGTGGAGGTCGGTGCATCCACAACCATCATTGGGAGGTGATCTTGCCCGTTCACGTGGAAGGTGGAGATGAGGTGGGGCTATGGTGGTTCGGCCAAACCCCTGGTTCAGCAGACCTGTGGGCCCCAACTCTCTCCACCACCTTCTTCCAGGAGCTAACATGTGGGCCTCTAAGGTGGTGCACGGTGGTTTGGCCCCACTTTAAGTTGGTTTAAACTGTCATGTGGGCCCTCCAATCTTTGTTCTCTCGTTTGATTGGTCGGAGGTACATTTAGTTACATGGTGGGTGTAAATTCATCTAAAATCACCCGCATACAAATATTTACCAATACTTGTGAAAACAGTTAGTAATAAACCCCGACCATTAAATTTGATATTATATTTTGTATCTTTTACGTAGGAGTTGACGGTTCAAGTTGTTACTTAATGACCTTCAATAATCTACACATGAACTAAACAAGAACCATATCCGAACACAAGTTCTTAACTTGACTCTACACAGTATTACACACGTATCAAAATCATCTAGAAGTCATAATCACGAGATAATCGTAAGTATTCAAATAAACAACCTGAAACCGACACTAAATAGGTCTCTACCGGTTAGACCGTCAAGCTAGCCAGTCTAATCACATGATACACGCTGGTTTGACCGGCCTATCCTACCCGGTCTGACCACTATTACAGAAAAGCACATAGAGGTCGGCTCTATAGGTGTCGGAATAGCTAAAACTGGCAACTATAGTGCTTTTCCCATCCCCACAAGTTGAAAAAAAAAATAACCAGCACCTTTGAACAAATATAGGTGTCAATATTATATATGTCGGTTTTTTGAGAGAATTGACACCTATTATATATTATAGGTGCTGATTAATTAAAAAAAGACACCTATAAGCCGAGCCGCACGGGGGAGGGCTATGTAGATCTTATCAATTCGCTCTCTCTCTTTCTCTCGCTCTTCCTTATCTCCTCCGTCTTATCTTGTTCTCCTCTCCCTCCTCCTCTCTCACTCTCTCTCACATGGAGACAATGGGGAGGCGCCGCCCTCCGACCTCCTTCTCCTCCCCTCCCCCTCCTCCCGCCCCCTCTCTCTCTCTCCCACGGCGGCGCCCTCCCGTTTGCGGTGGCCTCCTCCTCATGGCGGCCCCATTCTCTAATCTCGGGGTGGCCACCGTGAGCTCCGGGCGTCCAGATCCGAACGCCACAAGCTCGAGGTGGCCTCCTCACGGTGACAGCGACGGCCTCCTCCTCACTGCACACAGTGCGCTGCAGCGCACCCTCCGTTGGCAGTGATCCTCCTCCTCATGGCAGTCCTCTTCTCCAACCCAAAGGGCGGCCACTGCGAGCTCCTGACGCCACGAGCTCTGGGCGGCCTCCTCCTTACGTCAGCTCCCTTATCCGGACCGACACGATCTCAGGGCGGCCTCCTCCCGTTGGCGGCGGTGGCACCCTTTCGTCGCGCGGCAACCTCCTCCTCACGGCGCACGGTGGCCATGGCACGCCTTCCCATCGGCAGTGTGATCCTCCTGTCGACACCCTTCTCCAACCTTTGTTCTTGTGATGAATTGATTTGTGATTTAGATCCGTGATGAATTCTGTGTGATTTAGATTTGTGATGAATTTTCTAAGATTTTGTGATTCAATTTTTGTATGAAATTCTTGGCTTGAAGCATCGATCGAGCGCTTCTTTTTTTATTCTAGGGACCTCAAAGGTGCCGGTTCTAAGACCGGCACATTTTATATTTCTCATCAGTGCCGCATTCTAGGTGCTGGTTGGGGAAACCGACACCTATGCACGCTTTCCAACCAGCACCCTATTTAGTTTTCTGTAGTAGCTAGTGGACCTGTCCACACAGTCAACAAAACTAGTTCTCTAATAATCTCTAAATATTAAAACCAATTATCTACTATGCCATTTTTTCATCGCAAATTAATAATCAAAACACACTTTAATTTCACAACTGGCATTAATTTACCATTGCTTGTTTCAATACAGAGCAACCGTTGATGCTGATTTTGAAACTACACTTAATTAATTAATGCCTTTTTCTTGGCAGTGAAAAAAAATTCTTAGTTTAATTATGCTCAAGTTACCTCAAGGCCCCTGCGGGCCGGGCAACCCAAACAAATTACAATCCAAACCCGCAGTTTGTGAGAATCAATTGTGTTTTTCAGTCACATGCACTCAGAAAGAGCTGACTAATTGCTAGTATAACTTTAGCATATTCGTATCTGGGCTATAGCCTATACTAGTTATGACTTGATATGAACTTAGTGGACCTAATTGACATCAAGCGGCTGCATATGTGCGCATCATGCAAACTTTCAAAACATGTCATCAGCACACATGACCAAAAGTGATCTGAGACTGGAAGTGCCTTTCAAGTGATGAACCTGAGATCATCTCAATTATTTGTGTTCTTAATTGTCAGAGGTGAATATGTTAATTAAGCTATATCTCAAAATAAACAATATATGTAAGATCTACTAGTTGTTCAAAAGAGAACTATATATATGGCCGGGTTATAAAGTCGGTAGACAAGCAGGCTGACCTTTGCATGTAGAACCACACTCATCATGCCAAATTTGTGAGGCAAACAATTTTGCCGACTTGAGCTCTGAAGCCTGCTGAACTGAAGGAGACAGAGTTGGTACAACCCAAATGATGGGAATCTAGGCCCCTCCACGTTATCAAATGAGAGCCCTAACCCAAGCATGCAAGCCCTTGCATTGCTCTCTCTTGCATGGTATCCTAAGCCTTGGCAACATAGGCGTGCATGATATGATCGATTAATTAACTAGAAACCAATTTAGTAACATTTTCATCCAAAAATATTAGAACCTAGTACTGAATAAGACACATCATCGTCCTAGTTAGTGCTTATATGAATCTAGATTGACTTTTCATATTCGAAGTACGTACTAGGATGTATTCCATCAAATACTAAGTTCTTAGGATGGAGTGAGTAATAATATATTCACCTATTCATATGCATCTAGCTACAATATATTTTCAGAGAAATTTCTGCAAATTAAATTACTCCAAAGATCGACATGCCCAAACAACGCCTTGCTGCATGCTAGAATTGCATCTCTGGAACTGCATTTCGTAGTTTCATCGATCAGCACTTGTACATGGTTTACAGCTAAAATCTTGATAAGATATATATGAAGATCAATTTAAACATTCGACATTTGATCTGCATGTCCCATACATGCATTGGGCTTTACACTATGCATGCATTGATCAAGAAAGGATTTAACTAGATAAATAAAGATTAGAGGTTTATATACATTAATCTACACCATCAGAGGGAGCATGGAGAGCAGAGAACCGCATCATTGCGTTTTGTGGCGAGCGTGTTATGGCTTTTGAGCATCGCAATGCATTCTATATATCCTCTCTCTCTAGCTTGCTAGCTACCTCGATCACCTTGTTTATCTTTCTTTCCGTTCTCCCGAGTTTGCACTGCCTCCCTAGCTATCCATCACAGCTAGCAGCTGCATCCTCTCTGCACATGAGAATATCTCACAGAGAGAATATCAGAGAGAGAGAGAATGTAGCAAGAACAATGTCCTATGAATGTATGTGAGCACTCCAAACTCCAAAGGCACTTTGCACAGATGGAGAGGAGACCAGTGACCAGAGAGCCTTTGGAGACTATGGCAGTGGGCCCATAAGGGAGACTATGGTGGTGTGGGCCCCAGGTGGCAGTGAGTGACCGAGTTGGGGGAGTGTGCAATTAATCCGAATATATAATAATATAATTATGTTCATGCATGCTAGTAGCTCTTGCAGCTTGGCCTGGGGGACATTCCTTCCCTTGGTTTTGGCACAGTGTTTCCCCTTTTGCTGTTCTCTTTTGGGGCTTTCCATGCAAATGTTACAACAACGGCCGGGGTGACTGATACAATTTGTTTGTACGCCGAGCCGGCCTACTCCTTTTATATTCTGCAGAATATATATTTGGCCAACCTGCTTGAATGCAATTTTCCGAATGGGAGAAGAACTTATTATACAATATAATGAGTGTAATCCTGAAGAAGCTGGAAATTAATCAGAGGGTTTATTTCAAAGGGAAATTGAAATTATATTAATTAATTAAGAAATCATTTCATGCACTCGATCATAACCGTCTATATCTACTAGCTAGCTGACACACATTTTCTTTCCTGAACTTTTAGTGGGTGTGTTTGTATAGAGACCGAAGATGACATATATTTCATTTTTCTCTTATCTAAAAATTTCCCTCATTTAAGAGATATATGCATTGACAACTCTTGAATATGATGTGCCTTTTCTCAGGAATTTGCCTACAATTAATGTTGCAATTTGCCGTGTTAAAGACTATTATCATCCCTGAAATTGGATTATTTTTTTAAAAAAATAGCATGCAACACCATACTTTGTCTAGAATTATGAAACTCTAACAAGTTAGTTAATGGACCTTCAATATTATTTTGTTCAACATTGTACATATATAATTAATTAAGAGAAAATTCTATGGTTTGCCGCCATTGATGAGAGACACAGGTTCTACAATATATTATCATGCAAGTTTGTTTTCTTCCCTTTTAGACATTGTCGTGGGTTAACCTTTGTTAGTTGTTTGATTTTCTATATTGTGCAAAATTCCCTTAGAGCTTTGCAATATCTACTACTCCACTAATTTATTATTAGTGGTAAGTAATGCAATTAAATCAAATTAGTGCAATTAAATCAGTAGGCAACTGTAGTATCATCTGATTTATCCCCTACCGTCGCGCTTGTTATTTGATCGATAATATGGATGTTACATTCAGTATTATTGAGTATTCACTTCTCTCTTGCATTTAAGAGATTTGATCCCATGAATTTGTAAGCTCTTTGTGAAGCGAGTCATTGCTTTGTAGTACTATTATATGTCACTAGGGTTTTGAATTTCAGGAAGGCCAAAATTCCGGGTGCACTGAATTTAGTCTCATACTTTTATTAATTTTGAATGCAAACACACTGGTGGAGAAATCATCTTTGCTCGGTCGCCCAAAATCCACAATAGTCCCGATTCGAATAGGAACCGGGACTAAAGATTATTTTTAGTCCTGGTTAAAAACTTTTTGATCTTTAGCCCCGGTTGGTAACACCAACCGGGACTAAAGATCATTTTTAGTCCCGGTTCAAAAAGTTATCGGACCGAGTTAGACCCCAATTCTTTTTTAGTTCCGGTTGGTATCTTTAGTCCCGGTTGTTTACACCAACCGGGACTAAAAAATCAACCGAGCTGGCGCCACTGCCTCGCCCGGCCGCCTCAGTCTCTCCCCCTTCCTCTCCCCTCTCCTCTCATTAATTAAACAACCCTTATCCCTTCTCCATCCTCAGCCTCATCCATCCTCCTCCATCCTCATCCCTTCTCCTCTCCCATTCCTCTCCCTTCTATTCTCTTCCTCCTCCTCCTACCACGTGAGGCCGGGCGGCGCGCGGCGGCAGGGAGGGCGCGGAGCGGCGGGCGGCTGGGCAGGCGGCCTGCGAGGCCGGTGGCGGGTGGCCGAGGCGGCGGCTTGCGAGGTAGGCGAGGCCGGCGGCCGGGCAGGTGGCTTGCAAGGCCGGTGGTGGGCGGCCGAGCAGGCGGCTAGCGAGGTCGGCGAGGCCGGCGAGGCGGCGGAGCTCCTCGGGCGGGCGGCGGAACCCGAGGCGGCAGCAGGCGGGCACCGGCCGCATAGGCGGCTGGCAGCGGGCGGCGACGCTCCCTAGGCGGCGGCGGAGCCCGAGGCAGCCGGGCGGGAGGCCGGCGAGGCGGCGGACGGCCGGCGCCCGATCTCTGCGATGTGGTTTTTTCCTGATCTATGTGATGTGTGCGGTCGATCTGTGTGATGTGGTTTCTTTTTCTGATCTGTGCGGCCGATCTGTGCGATGTGGATTTCTTTTTCTGATCTGTGTGATATGTGATGTGTGAATGAATTTGTGGAGATGATTTTGTGATTTTGTGAATGATTTGTGATGTATTTGGGGATAGAAAATGCAGCTTGATGTATTTAGGGATTTTTTGAATGATACGTGGTGTTCGAAAGATTTGTGGAGATTCGTGGGGCTCGAAATCATGCAAGCAGCAGGAAACCAAAAAAAAAAAGAAAAAAGAGCATTAGTCCCGGTTCGGAACTCCAACCGGGACTAAATCTTTAGTCCCGGTTGGTAACTCCAACCGGGACTAAAGATCCTTTTTTAGTCCCGGTTATTTCAACCGGGACTAAAAATAGGTATTTTTAGTCCCGGATTCGTAGTCCCGGTTGCATAACCGGGACTATAGGGGGGTTGTGAACCGGGATTAAAAAGGGTTTGTCCACCAGTGACATATAATAGATCTTGGGAATTCCAAGGGATTTCTTTTTATTTTTGCTCCTACTAAATAGATCTTATGTTTTCCCTGTAATATATATAGATGTCTTAATTTTTCATACAGGTATGTGAAGAATTTCGAGAAATTTCAGTGGAAAAAAAAGGCAAAATTCAATCTCCTTCAGTTACAGAATAAAATGTATCTGGAAATGATTTTATTATGGAATGAAGGGAGTAGTTGGTGTTATTGAGAATGCACTCTGTCAGGGTACTGAAATTCTCCAAATCTTACTGATTTTGGAGATTTCAGTCCACACAAAACCCTGTTTTCATATCACTAGATTAAGATATATAAGAAGGAAATTAAATATCACATTCCGGTCCAAATTCAAATTCTATCTGATTCCATGTTTTGCATTGGAAGCGGAGGAACAACATTTCTAGCAGCTGCCTAGCTAGAGTGTACAACATTTATGTATACGAATCAGATTACATGTTGACGGCATGATCACACCATTATCAGGAGTAGCAAACCATAATTTCTGGGATAAGTTTTCATTGTTCACTGTTGGATGCATAATTTGGAGCCTACAGATATATGATCATGCCAGCTAGCTACTACAACAACAATACCGATCCTATGTGCTACAGAGAATTAAGGATATAGAAACATCAAAAGCACAGCCAACAAGGTTAGAAAACCTGCATCTTATTGAAGAGGCACGCATGGCCTATTAGGTACCCCTAAGTAAGGACAAGGCATTTGTTAAGGTTATGTAGTGACCACTGACCAGTCAAGATGTAGTGAGACTACACATGACGGGGACTCCTCGCTCATGACTCATCAGAATCACCAATCATGGCTACATGTTCGTGCCGGCCTTCTCCTTTGCACCGTGCGTTACAACGGAATTTTAAAAAGGAAAAAGTACGGATTACCCCCCTCCCTCCCCCGTCCGAACTATCGCGGTCGTCCGAATTACCTCCTGAACCATAAAACCGGATATTCTTCACCCCCAACTATGCAAACCGGACGAATTACCCCCCTCGACCCAATCTGCGGTGGTTTTGGTCTATGTGGTAGTCCAGTCAGCAATACTATTTATAAAATAGTTGTGGGACCCACCTGTCATACTCCTCTCACTCTTCCTCTCTCTCTTCTCTCATTCTTCCTCTCTCTCTTCTCTCACTGTCAACTATGCAAGCGGTGGCTGAGGAGGCGAGGCGGCGGCGGCGGCGCGGTGGCTGAGGGACGGTGGACGAGTGTGGCGGCGAGCGCAGAGGCTAAGGGACGGTGGACGAGTGCGTCGTGGGGGAGACCTGTGACCATGTCCCTGCCGGCGTTCGGCACCAGCTCGTACTCCGGGTGGCGGCGTGTGGTGTCGTCACGCGGCGGCAGCATGGTGGCCCATCCACCCATCCGCTGAGGTGAGGCGAAGGGGGATCTCGAGGCGGTGATGGGTGGACGTAGAGGCGGACTAGGCGCCCAGGCGGCTAGTGGCAGAGGCGAAGGCAGACCTGGCGGCCGGTGGCGGAGGAGAAGGCGGACCTAGCGGAAGAGAAGGGGGAGCAAACGGCTGACGACACGACTGAGCTGCCTTCTCGTCCATTCTTCCTCCCTGCAGCGACGACCACTGCTCCTAGCAGCAGAGAGCGCTCGCGCAAAGGTGGTGGCCCTCCCTGCCACGGCCTTCTCCGCCCAGACCACCTCCGCTGCTATATTGCAGGAAAAGGAGAGGGGAAAGGGAGAAACGGCGGTGGCCGCCTTCCATGCAGCCGTCCACCGGTGGAGGCACAGCTCCATCTCTCCCGGCAACCCGCCGCCGCCCTGTCCCCCGCCTGCCGCCGCCGTCTCCGCGTCTCGCGCTGCCGCCGCTGCTCTGTCCCTCGCCTGCCACCCGTGAGAGAGAGAGAGGAAGAGTGAGAATAGAAGTATGGCAGGTGGGTCCCACAACTATTTTATAAATAGAATTCCTAACTGGACTGCCACGTAGACCAAAACCACCGTGGATTGGGTCGAGGGGGGTAATTCATTCGGTTTGCATAGTTGGGGGTGAAGAATGTCCGGTTTTGTGATTCAGGGGGTAATTCAGACGACCGCGATAGTTTGAAGGGGTAATTCGTACTTTTTCCTTTTAAAAAAGACCTCGTGTGATGGTTTCGATATTAGACTATTTTCTATTATCTAATTATCAGATAATACTACTTAAATCAGTCGAACATTATATGTTAGCTTGACATACATTTTATAAAATCATTCATGCTATATATTTTCCAGTGGTTAGCTTGACAAATATGATCCACCAACAAATTTTGTTTGGGGCCCCACATGACAGTTGTAGTGGCTGACTGCAGATAGAACCACCATCACTACCGATACTAACATTTAATGTATATTAAAGTAATAAAAAACATGTACATGTACACCTATATCACACTGATATATAGATTTCACTAGCTAAGTTTTTTTTTTATCTATTCCTCTCCATTATATTGTATCTAGATGGGTTTTGAGACCTTGATGAGGATTATATATGGCATACCATTTCAATGTATACGAGAACTAAAATATACTTTTAGTTTACATATTTTTACATGAGTTGAACTAATTCGTTGAAAATATTTATGTTTAGTTAGTTCCTATGCTATTTAGTTAGTTCCTATGCTATTGTATAAGGGCCTGTACGGCAAGCAGGTGTAGCAGCTGGCTGCAGCCAGCAGCTGCCTTTTTTTTTCTTGCTTCACTGTTCGTACAGGTTGCAGCAGCGCTGCAGCCCTTGCAGCCGAGCTCACCCTAAGTTGTCCTAGTTTACAACCAGTTAAGTCTAAAATGGATTAGCGAGAAGTTGAAAGAAAAAAAAACATCAAATTGAAAGTCAACACGCCCAAGTTGAAAGGGAGAAATGAATTAAGTAGACAATGCATCATAGAAGTACCCACCTTTACTTATAATGTCTACTTTCTCAAAGTAGTGATTAGGCCTTAGTACGTCTATTTTCTCCTGCAAGGGTTTTCCATGTTATATCCAAGTTCCATTTTTTCAACCTTTCCAGTCATGTGATTCCTATAAATCATTTTTCTCGGCAATATCTCAACAGATCTCATTATCTTGGGTAACACTATCTATATTAGTTTTTGAACTGGTCAGAAGTTCTACAGTATACGACCACGACCTCTGTCTACAAATAGGTTTATAGCCAAATATCTTTATATTTATATTTATGTACGGAGGTAATATATTAACATGAATTGAATTTCTTCAAGTTATAGTTACAACTTCAAATTAATTATAATTTGAATTTCTCACACTGGCCATATTCAATTGAATTTTATACTTTGCGTGATTATTGGATCCCAAGATTTTGAAGCCTTGGAGAAAAATAATATATATCTAACAAATGCCTAGTATAAAATTAAATAAATTGACTAACTCAGTATATATTCAAGATTATTAAAAACCATATATGCACATATATGAGAGTACGTACGACGACGTCTATATAGTACTCCCTCCGTCCCAAAATATATGGGATTTTGAACGGATGAGACTCCCCCCGTCCTAAAATATAAGGGATTTTGAACGGATGAGACCTAGTACTATGAATCTGGATAGAGATCGCTATCCAGATTTGTAGTATTAGGAAATGTCCCATCCATCCAAAATCACTTATATTTTGGAACGGAGGGAGTAATAGCCAGTGTGACCTTGGACATGGTTGACAAGTGAGCAAAAGCACCTAAGATATCATGGGCACTACACATTTTTTCTCTCCATTTCTACATGCCAGCATGCATGCTAGCTTGCACTCAAGACAAAGCAGGTATTTTGCGCCTGCAGACTGCAGACTACGCCACCACCGTATGTTTCTACTCATAACGAATCATGCCTACACATATATACTCTTCTACTCTCTCTTGCATAAGGCAGCTGCAAGAATCTATTCATGAGAGAGCAGAAGAAGAAGAAGAAAAAGGATCTTTAGGTAGCTGAATGCATGAGTGTATCACACTGCTCGTGACAACTTTTGGAACGTGTAGATGAGACAACATCTTTAGCAAAAAGGAGAACATACATTGATACCACCACAGTTTGACGACAGACCATGTTGCATTGCATGTCAATTTGACAAAATATATAAAGCTCACTTTACATAATTTGTTGTTAAAAGTACTTGTCTATATATGTATATATATAAGTATTTGTTTAATTTGTCAGGGTTTGACAAGTATAATAGGCTATATAGTACACGCCAGAGAGGAATCAAGTATTGCACATTCACATGCATGAAGAGCTAACTGCAGACATAAATATACTATATAGTATATAGAGAGAGCGTGTGTATGTTTGTACTTTATACCTTTGGGAGATCTTGGTCTGATTTCACATGACTCTCAGGAGATATGGGGGGCTTAAGTAGCATCATGCCTGCTCTCATTGTTCTTTCCTACCTGTCTTTTGGGTGCAAAATCCTCATCAAGATCGACCTGATGATGCTTGCCACCAACAGTATATATAGTTCAACATACTAGCTATAGTTCTTGAAGTAATAATTCAGATTTGAACTTTTTTGTAACTGCTCAGAATCTGATGTGTAGAGCTAGTTTAATTTTGAGTAGTATCAAGCAATGAGCTAGACATGCGTAGCCAGCTTGATCCTACGTCAGGCATTGTGCTCACACCGTCAGCTGCTTGATCTCTGAACTTTGTAGTGGCTTATTCGCTGAACTTTTCTGAAGGCAGCAAGTTGCAGATTTGCAGGTAGCTAGTAGCTTGCATAGTTAACGTTACCTGCAGCATCTCTCATCTGAAATTAGGACAGGAATAAGGAATTATTCATGCATTTCGATCTGAAGGACGTACGATCGATCGACACACACAGCATGTCCACCGTTGCCTGAACATATATCTGTCAATTGGACCATCTGATGATCGATCGAGTGCGTTTGTTGACACGCTCATCGATCGACCGATCTCTCTCCCTTGAAAGCTAAAAGCTGTTTGGCCCAATTCTTGTCAGGCAATTAGCAGCATCCACATGCCAGGGAAATGGCATGATGTGCAGCACCTTGTTGTTGCATACCTTTACAATTGTGTGCCCTGCTAGCAACAAGCTATCCTTTTCTGCAGGCAGCACACCATGCAAGACACTGAAAGGGCATTGATACCATTCACTCACCATCTCTGAATATCTGATGCAGCAGCTAGCTAGCTAGAATATACTAATTCTTTTCCTTGTGATCCCAATTTGTCAGCAGCAGCATTGCTTGCAAGCAACATGGCTGGTCCA
This sequence comes from Oryza sativa Japonica Group, assembly GCF_034140825.1. Classification (NCBI taxonomy): domain Eukaryota; kingdom Viridiplantae; phylum Streptophyta; class Magnoliopsida; order Poales; family Poaceae; genus Oryza; species Oryza sativa. The sequence goes on from NC_089044.1 coordinate 2,880,455, forward strand.
GTACACAGGGACACATCTAGAGAGAGAGGTGTTTTGCAGGTTTGTGCATGGAGCGGTTGGGTGATCGGAGAGCAAGGAGGCAGGGCATGCAGCAGGTAGCAAAGCGAGCAAGCTTTGCCCAAGCCAGCAGCTGCAGCAAAGAGAGCATCATTAGGTTAGAGAGAGAGGCATTCGTCATCTCCTCTGCACAAGGCATCATTTTGTCCTCCATCTCCTAATTGATGCCTTCTCAAATTTCATTCACCAAGCTTTACTATACAAGAAAGAACCTTAAGTTAAATGAGAAAGTAACCTCCTAGTACCTTCTCGAAGATGGTAAAATTACTCCAAGTTAAGTATCCCAATATTCAGAAAGAAAATGAATCGAAACGCTTCAGCCCTTTCAAATTGAAGGCAGAAAAGGCTACATTTGACTGCTAATATAAAGAGGACAAAATATTTTTATGATTTAGAAATCTAGTAGAAGTACTTATGATCTCATTTGTCTTGGGTTTTGCTCAAGTTAAATGTAAATGCTTTTGTAACTCTTTTGTTAATTAGTGGTTACATACATGCTTGCATCAATTAGGGGCATCTAACTTTACCAAGGAAGGCCAAACTTGATCGATCAAGTATCAAACCCAATTCTCTCTCTAGCTAGATGCCATTATCAGACACGGGCAGAGAAATTGAGGAAGAAGAAACAAGCAGATACAGAGCTCTAGATGGTTCAGGAGGATTCTAGGGCCAGCAGCAGGATTCACCAAACCGTTTGGAGTGGGGTTACCGCCACCCCACGGTTTGGCGGTTACCGCGAAAACTGCAAGGTATATCGTAGTTTTAAAAATTGATAAGGTTATTGCACGTGATAACCATACGGTTTTGTAAACCCCGCCCAACAGATAAATGGAAGAAACCAATTTTGAATTTTATTTTATAGATATTTTTAAAATAATTTTAGGAAGATTATTCACTTGTATTAATTAGCAATTATGAAAAGAGAGCTAGGCAAGAAAAGTGACAAAAGTATCCCAAAAATCAAACCCAAAATTCAAAGTCAGCTCCTGGATTGTAATCTGGAGAAACAAGCAAGGCCTGTAGTAAGCGCTAGCCCATTGGACTCGACACACTGGCCATATATATGTGGATCTCAGCCCAATCTTATCAACCAGCAGAAAATGAGCATGGCAGATTAACTGAATATGGATATTTTTGTTATGAAACCTATCTTATTGTGGATGAATTAAATTATAAGTGGGAAGCTTACTACATAAGAAAGCTTACGCTAGAAGCCAGCTTACAGAGGAAGCCAGCTTACGGCACAAGCCAGCTTACAGAGAAAGCCAGCTTACGGCATAAGCCAGCTTATAAAGGAAGCCAGCTTACAGGAGAAGCCAGCTTACGGCGTAAGCCGGCTTACGACACAAGCCAGAAGGTCCAAGGCTTACGACGTAAGCCTCCACCCTCCTCCGCCTATAAATAGGGCCCAGAAGGTCCAAGGCGAGGACAACCGATCTTCGGTCTCCTGCTTCTCCTCTTGTAGCTTGTACTCAAATCCAGAAGAAATAAAGCTTCCACTCACTCATACTTTCTGTGTTCCACAACTCTGTGTTTGGTTTGCTTGTGTGCTGATAAGTAGAATCGACTGGTTTCTCAACATGTCATCAGCACGAGACTCTTCCGAGCTAAAAAGGTAAACAGGTGAGAAATCAGTTTCTACTGATCATCTTGCTCTTTATATGCAAATCATTCTTCTACTATAGTTGAAATAAGCAGAAGAACATGGTACCTGAAGTACCATCCTCCGATATCCTCTCAGCAATACACGATAACATGATGGCGGCTCTCCCGCCGTTATCGTCCAATTGCTAGAGTTGATACATCCTCTCAGCAACGCTCGGTAACATGATGGCGGCTCTGCCGCCGTTACCGTCCAAAGGCTTGAGATGGTACATAATCTTAGCACTATTCGATAACACAATGGCGGCTCTGCCGCCGTTATCGCCCAAATTCTAGAGGTGATGTAGGTGCCTGAAGCACCGGCATGGCAACTTAATGGACGGCTCTGCCGCCGTTGCCGCCAAATATCGGAGGCAAACGAACCTTCTGCACAACCCTGAAGTGTCGTTATGGATGCCCTTTGTTTTATGGACACCACCCATATGGGCCCTTGATGCCACTAAGGTCGGCTCTATCGCCATGAAGCGTGGGCTCATAGTGGGGAAAGTACTATATGGTTTATCTTACTTTTTACAGTCTGCACAATATACATGAAGTGCCCATGTATGCTCTTCATTTTGTTTTACATGCTTACTTTGCTGTTTGCATGACTTTCATAACATTTTTTTTGTTATGAAATTGATTTTCTAGCATGATTGATAATATTTAATCAAGCAATCTGTAATCCTGAAGATTACTTAAGTTAATTTGCTAGGAAAGATTCTATGGGAAACTGTGTGATAATCCTGAAGATTACACACAATAGTAATCCTGAAGATTACGCATGACCAATTTATGTCGACCCCGCACATCGTATTTACCTGTCGTAAATACTAATGATGTTGCAGAACATGTCGGACATAGCAAAGAAGGAATTCACCGAGCTTGCCTTGGATGGTAGTAACTACCTCACTTGGGCATTGGACGTTGAGATTAAACTCGACTCCATGGGTCTCGATCATACTATTGTGTTGCCCGAAGTTGGCACTGTGGAGTCTACGAAGGCCGAGAAAGCAAAGGCATTGCATTTCTTGCGCCACCATCTCCACCCAAATCTGAAGTCTGAGTATATGACCGAGAAAGATCCACTGGTATTATGGCAATCCCTGAAGGATCGCTTTGACCAGCAAGGGTCAATTGTGCTCCCACAGGCACAACATGACTGGATCACCCTACGCTTCCAAGACTACAAGTCTGTGGTGACGTATAACTCTGCCCTCCATAGGATCATTTCTCAGTTGCGTTTATGTGGCCTGAAGATCACTGACGCTGAGATGATCGAGAAAACCTTATCTACCTTTCATCCCAACAACATAGTGCTGCAACAGCAATACAGGAACTCAAAGTACCCGAAGTACTCTGATCTTATCTCAGTCCTGTTAGTTGCAGAAAGGCAGAATTAGGTTCTTCTAAAGAATCATTCTGCCCGACCCACTGGGTCTATTGTAACGCCCCGATTTTCGTTCGGGAATAAAAATCAATTAATAATACATTTTCTAGAAATTAAATAAAAGTTAAATCAATTTAATCAAGTGAAATAATGGGAGAATTTGAAATTTTCCTTTAAAAATCATTGGCCGGGAATATTTTGTAATATTCTTTGTGCCCTAATGTACTCTCCGGAATTTTCCGTGAATTTTCGGAGCTCGAGAAATAGTTTTAATAGCACAAAGATCATTGCATCAATTAAAATAAAAAGAAAAAAAAATAAAATCCTCCCTCCTCTCTTTGGGCCCCTTTCGGCCCAATTCCCCCCCTCTCTCCCTCTCGGGCCGGCCTTCTCCCTCAGCCCGCTCGCCTCTCTCTCTCTCCCTCAAGTCTGTTTTGCCTCCCCAGCCGGCCTCTCCCTCCCTCCCTCTCCGACAGATGGGACCCGTGGACCCCACCTGTCATCCCCAACCTCAGGCCGGCAGCTGCCGTTGCTGCCATGGCCGCCCGAGCCGCCCCACGACGCGGCCGTTTCCGCCCACCTCCTCCACCCCGCGCGCGCGCGCTCGTCCGTGGGACCTCGCCGCCCACGTCCGCGCCGTTTCCCCCCACCTCTCCCCTCCAAAACCGCCACCCACACCCCACGATGCCGCCCACGCCACCGGCGGTTGCCGCCCCGACTCCGCCTCTCCCGGGCTCGATCCCGCCTCCCCTCCCCTATAAAAACAATCCCCCGGCCATCCTCTCCCTTTTCCCCAACTTTCCCGCACTCCCCGCGCTCTCTCCCGCTCTCCCCACACGAGCCCAAGCGCCGCCGATCGCCGGCGACCCTCCAGCCGGCCGCTGCCGCCACTGTCGACGTCCCCGCGCCGCGCCGCTTGCACCACCGGCTTCGCCGTGCCTTGCCGCACCTCGGCCCCACTCCGTTTTCCCATTTCATCGCCGGAACCACCTCCCCACCGCGCTCCCTCTCTCCACCACTCACCGACGAGCTCCGGCCGCCGCTCCTCGCCGCTCCAGCCACTGCCAAGCCGCGCCCTACCACCGTCGGCTTCGCTGCATCGCGTGGTACCCCGGCCGCTCTTCCACCTTCGTTGGAGACCGCCGAATCACCGCCGTCGTCTTCGCCCCGTGGAGTGCTGCCGCCTCCCTCTGCTCGAGCCTCATCAGCCGCCTCCTTCGCCGCCATGCCCCTCGGTGAGCTCCGCCGCCTCCCTTTTCGCCTCCTCCGCTCGTTTTCGCCGCTCCCCGGCCGCCCCCTCGCTCGTCGGGCCGACGCCGCCATCACCGTTGTCGTCGTCGTCCTTCCCGCGTCGGTGAGCATCTCCCTCCTCCTCCCCTCCCTTTCTTTTTCTCTCTTTGCCCGCCGGCCGCCGCATGCGTGTCGCCGTCGCGCCGCGCCGCGCCGCCGCCGGTGTCGCCGCCGGTGGCCGTCCGGCCGCGCGCCGCCGTCTGGTCGGGTTGGTCGGCGAGCCAACCCACCCCTCCGCCTTGCACCTCTACCGTGGACTCGGTCCACGGTGGGCTAGATCCTTTTGCCCGCTGACGCGTGGGGCCCGCTCATTTGGTGGACCCGGTCCAAGCCCGCACCTCCTTGACCCGCTGACGTGTTGGGCCCACCTGTCGGCGTCGGCGCCCCTTGCTGACGTCAGCGAATGCCATTTCCTTTGAGAAAATATTTAATAATTGCGCAATAAATCGTGTTTAATTCTAGAAATTCATTTAAATGGCCCAAAACTTCTAAAATTCATATCTAATTCATTCGAACTACGAATTGAGCCATTCAACTTGCAAAATTCATCTAAAATTGAGCTCTACATGTTGGTTTACTTTTTATGTACTGTTTTCTTGGTTTTTATTAGAGTTTTTCCTCGTTTTGCATGCCAGCGTGTAGTTCCCGTCGTTTCGGAAGATCGCGTTCGCAAGGATAAGAGTTCAGAAGATCCAAGTGAAGAAGCAAGGCAAGTCACACATTCCCCTTGAGCATGTTGATCCCAATTTACAAATGTTTTACTGTTTGCAAACAAATATGCATGTTTTGCTAATTACATGGGGTCAGGGTTTTACCTATCTGCTCGCTTGTGCCATGTTTACTTGATATCTGTTCTTTGTCAACCTTGGGTAATGAATCGACTAGCTCATGTTACTTATGTGACCTAGCTAGAACTATATGCTTAGCCATGCTTAATTACCACTAGCTCAGTTGATGGGATAATTGCAGTATTAGACCTTTTTAGTATCAGAGTGAGCTGCGTGCTCGAGACACCTGGCCATGCTTCATGGTCGTAATTATCCAACTAAAATGCGACTGAATGGTGGGCTGTGGGTGCATGGTTTTGCTGGTCGCACCCATGGCAGTTAAGGACCGGTTCGCGGGATGCCCTGGAAGAACTTATCGTACTTACCACAAGCCAGCGTGGGCAACGGCTGGGCTTGTAGTGTAGCTTTTCTCTAGCCGACGTACCCAGGCGAGGGTGGGCGTGATGGAGTTGGGTCGGCCGGGGTGTCCGGTTGATCGGCTTCCGGATTCACCGCGGCACGAAAGGGGGGCTGCCCGTTGCCTGCTGGGGACGGGGGCGAACCCTAAGGTGTGGTGCGATCGGTTAGAGGGGGTTATGCGAAGGGTCCTGTCACGGCCTCTTTCCGGTATGTCGTGGTGGCATGTCGGCGCACGGGAACGTGTCGTGGGGCTGTCTTGTGGGTACAGTTGTACACCTCTGATCAGAGTAAAACTATTCGAATAGCTGTGCCCGCGGTTATGGGCGGTCGACCAGATTCACCGTGATTAGTCTCACACTTAATAAATCGACCTAATACACTGTAGTTTAGGTGGGTTGGTTGGGCCTGTTCAACGTGGTGTAGCGTTGATCAGTGGAGATTTAATGTTACTTTAATTACTCAACAATTTTACTGTTTTGCTCAATAAAATGTTTTACAACCGCCTTTATGCAAATAGCCACAAACCGTCCTTGTGTTCCCCTTGCACGTCTGCATCGTTGGTGTGGCTTGCTGAGTACGGTGGTTGTACTCAGTCTTGCTATTATTCCCCCTTTTCAGAAGTGTAGTGCTTCTGAGCTGAAGACGAAGTTAGAGGACCAAGGCTCAGACCCCAGTTGAGTTTTGCCTGTGGAGTGGAGCTGAAGCCCCGCTAGGATCGCCTTTTTCCGCTGCTGCCGCTTTTGTTTCGGTGTGAGGACTAAGTGCCTCTTTTGTAAGTATTTTACGCTTTATTTACGTTTGGAACTGTATATTACTTGTCGTTTTGTGTACCCTGGCTGGTCCTGGACAGGGATTTAATACACAAAATAGTCTGGAAATTTGGGCTAAATTTCTGGGCGTGACATCTATGGCAGTGCCTGAAGCACACGCCAATGTTGTTGGAAACTCACATGGCCGTAAAAGAGGCCATGGTGAAAAGAAAGGGAAAGGTAAGGGAAGTATCATATTCAAGGGCAAGAGCAAGGGTAAACCCAGAGGTAAAGGCAAACTCAAGAAGGTTACAGGTGAATCATCTGGGGTAAAGCAGGATAACTGCTATAGATGTGGAGGCAGAGGGCATTGGTCCTGTAACTGCCATGTCCCCAAGCACCTGGTTGAGCTCTACCAACAAAGCATGAATGAGAAAAAGAGCCAACATGAGTCCCACTTCACCATTGAGCCTGAAGCTCAGATTGAAAAGCATGATGACATGCTTATCAATGTTAAGGATGGTGGGGACGTCCGTATGGACGATGATTGGGACAACCTTCTTGAAAAAGATGATGACATATTTGGAGATCTGAAGTAATCTCCTATATGTCAGTCATATGCAGTGTTCCGCATGAGTAGCACATGTAGAACTTTGGTCATGAATAATGCTCCTGAAGAGCACGCTTAGTCTTTTATTGGGCCTGAAGTCCTTGTAATGTTTCCCTTAATAGAATCAACTTACTTCATGTTTAATTTCATTTCTGTTTATGTTCCATAAACATACTTGGGTGGGAATCCCATGGCAGAAGAGGATATATGTCTAGTAGACAGTGCCACCACTAACACAATCTTAAGGGAAACTAGATATTTCCACACCTTAACTAAGAAAACTGGAAATATTATGACCATTGCCGGAAGCAATGCTCATATAGTAGGCACCGGAAGTGCTACTCTAGTTCTCCCTATGGGTACCCATATCTTTGTAAAGGATGCTCTTTTGTATCCTGATTCAAAGCGTACCCTCTTAAACTTTAAAGATATCCGTGCAAACAGTTTCCATATAGAAACTGAGATTGAGCAAGATGCTGAATATCTGCTCATATCAAAAATAGATGGATATCAAAAGCAAGTGGTGGAAAGGCTCCCTTCATCGCCATCGGGTTTGTACTACACGTACATAAAACCCACTAAGGAATATGTTGCGATGAAATCCATATTTAGAAACCCAGAGTCATTTAGAGTTTGGCATGACAGACTGGGTCATCCTGGGTTGGGTATGATGAGGAGAATCATCAACAATTTTGCTGGTCACAATGTTGAAACTAAAGACTTCCCTAATCCTGAAGATTTTATTTGCCCTGCTTGTGCAAAAGGGAAGTTGATCACTAGGCCATCCCTCCTGAAGATTAGGGATGAGTCACCTGTTTTCCTGGCAAGAATACAAGGTGACATATGTGGACCTATCCAGCCTCTGTCGGGCCCGTTTAGGTATTTCATGGTATTGATTGATGCTTCTACCAGGTGGAGCCATGTGGACCTATTGTCCACAAGGAACCATGCTTTTCCAAAGCTAATTTCCCAAATCATCAGGCTAAAAGCTAGCTTCCCTGATAGCTGCGTACAATCCATTCGAATGGATAATGCTGGTGAGTTCAGGTCGAAGGCTTTTGATGATTATTATTTAGCCATGGGCATTAAGGTAGAATATTCAGTACCACATGTCCACACTCGAAATGGCCTAGCTGAGTCCTTGATCAAGAGGATCAAGTTGATTGCACGGACACTGTTGCAAGATTGTAGGCTGCCAACCAGTTGTTGGGGCCATGCTGTGTTGCATGCAGCAACACTAATCCAACTCAGGCCAACTGCATATCATAGTACATCCCCCCTTCAGCTAGTGCGTGGAAAAGAACCAAGTATTTCCCATCTGCGTAATCCCACCACCACAGCGTACTTCTATAGGACCCCACCGGAAGTTGGGGATATACGTTGGTTATGAGACTGTCCATAATCAAGTATCTTGAGCCTATGACTGGGGATCTTCATACGGCTCGGTACGCTGATTGTATCTTTGATGAGGACCATTTCCCAACATTAGGGGGAGTAAGGCATCTAGAAGAATGCCGAGATGTAATATGGAATGCAACTGGGATGCAGTCCTTAGATCCACGCACTAGTGAAGTTGAACTGGAAGTTCAGAGAATCATAAATTTGCAAAATATTGCAAATAAGTTGCCAGATGCCTTCACTGATTACAAGGGAGTGACAAGGTCGCATATACCTGCAGTAAATGCGCCGGAAAGAGTAGAGGTAACTCAGAAGGTTACTGACTCTGCTCTTACCCCCCATCCTAGAAAGAGGGGGAGACCTCCGGGTGCTCGGGACAAGGTTCCGTGGAGACGTCCGCAGAGACAAGAACCTGAGCCACTTGTTCCACTCAAAGAATCGATTGAAGAAGCTCAACCTGAAGTTGAGAAAGCCCCAGAAGAGGCAACTCAACCTAAAGTTGAGAAAGCCCCGGAAGAGGCAACTCAACCTGAAGTTGAGATGGTCCCAGAAGGACACCATCCTGAAGATGAAGAACCCAGTGTTTTACGCGTGTACCTTGGCACTAGAAGATCGGAACACTCCAACTCGGTTGTTATGGGAAATCACGACGAGCTGGAGGAAATAAATGAGGAGATTTCCACTAACTATGCTGATACAGGAGAGTTACATCATAGAAAGACCACTATTGTCGACAAACACTTTGCTTCAAAGATTGCTGATATAATGGATCCGGATCCAGAACCAAAGTCCATGGCTGAGTGCCAGAAGCACTCAGATTGGGACAAATGGAAAGCAGCAATAGAGGCAGAGTTGCGCTCGCTTTATAAAAGAGAGGTTTTTGGGCCTGCAGTCCCAACAACTCCAAAAGTCATCCCTGTAGGATGCAAATGGGTCTTCCTCCGGAAGAGGAATGAACATGGCTAGGTGGTGAGGTATAAAGCGAGGCTAGTGGCACTAGGGTTCACGCAGAGACCCGGTATTGACTATGATGAAACTTACTCTCCTGTGATGAGTGGAATCACGTTCCGATACTTGATCTCAATGGCAACTAATATGAATTTGGATATGCAGTTGATGGATGTAGTGACCGCATACTTGTATGGGTCACTAGATTCGGAAATTTATATGAGGGTCCCTGAAGGACTCAAGATTCCGAATCCGAAAGGAAATCGCAACATGTATAGTGTTCGCCTGCAGCGATCATTATACGGATTGAAGCAATCCAGAAGGATGTGGTTCAATCGGTTAAGTAACTATCTCCTGAAGAGAGATTACTTAAACAATGATCATTGTCTCTGTGTGTTTATAAAATCCCTGAATGGATTTTGTATCATCTCGGTCTATGTCGATGATTTTAATATCATTGGCACCACAGAGGACATCAAAGAAGCAATGGCTTATCTTAAGACCGAGTTTGAGATGAAGGACTTGGGGAAAACCAAGTTCTGCTTGGGCCTGCAGCTCAAGCACCTCCCTGAAGGAGTGTTTATGCACCAGTCTACCTATACCAAGAGGGTCCTTGGTAAGTTCAATATGGATAAATGTCATCCATTGAAAACCCCCATGGTGGTCCGATCCCTGGAAGCAGATAAGGACCCATTTAAACCCAAGGAAGATGATGAGGAAGTGTTGGGACCTGAAGTTCCCTACTTAAGCGCCATTGGAGCACTAATGTATCTAGCCAATTGCACGAGACCTAATATTGCTTTTGCAGTTAATCTATTAGCTAGATATAGTGCAACCCCAACCAGAAGACATTGGGTTGGTGTCAAAACTATCCTCAAGTACCTTCGAGGTACTCAAGATCTTGGGTTATGGTTCCCAAAGAACCAAGATCCATCCATGGTGGGATATGTGGATGCTGGCTATATGTCGAATCCTCGTAATGCCAGATCTCAGACTAGGTTTGTATTTCTTTGTGGTAATACTGCCATTTCCTGGCGGTTTGTAAAGCAGACCCTGGTTGCAACGTCAACCAACCACTCAGAAATAATTGCTCTATATGAGGCCACACGAGAATATGTGGGGCTTATGCGGATGATCGGTCACATCCAGAAGTCATGTGGCCTAAACATTGATAACACCCCCACCATCATCTATGAGGATAATGCTACTTGTGTTGCACAAATACATATGGGCTATGTGAAAAGCAATTTCACAAAGCATATTACTCTCAAATTCTTTTATCCCCATGAGCTCCAGAAGAGCGGGGAAATAAATGTCCTGCAAACTAAGTCATGCGAAAATCTCGCAGATTTATTTACAAAGTCTCTGCCAGCATCAAGTTTTCATAGATGTGTTCGTGGCATCGGCATGAGACGACTTAGTGAATTGCAAGAATCAGGGGGAGCAAACAATTAAGAGAATAGCCCATGATTATGATCCTGAAGAATCACAAACAAGTCCTGAAGACTTGATCAACTGTTGTACTCTTTTTCCCTTGGTGAGTTTTTTTTCCATTGGGTTTTTCTCACGCAAGGTTTTTAACGAGGCAACAGGTGCAACACAATATTCAAAGTGCCATGTACTCTTTTCTCCTACCATTTTTTCCCACTAGGTTTTTGGGATGAGTTTTTATGAGGCATGCGCATAATTCAAATTCGTCCAAGGGGGAGTGTTATGAAACCTATCTTATTGTGGACGAATTAAATTATAAGTGGGAAGCTTACTACAGAAGAAAGCTTACGCTAGAAGCCAGCTTAAAGAGGAAGCCAGCTTACGGCACAAGTCAGCTTACAGAGGAAGCCAGCTTACAGGAGAAGCCAGCTTACGGCGTAAGCCGGCTTACGACGCAAGCCAGAAGGTCCAAGGCTTACGACGTAAGCCTCCACCCTCCTCCGCCTATAAATAGGGCCCAGAAGGTCCAAGGCGAGGACAATCGATCTTCGGTCTCCTGCTTCTCCTCTTGTAGCTTGTACTCAAATCCAGAAGAAATAAAGCTTCCACTCGCTCATACTTTCTGTGTTCCACAACTCTGTGTTTGGTTTGCTTGTGTGCTGATCAGTAGAATCGACAGGTTTCTCAACAATTTTAACCATTCTGTGGTCACAACTGAAAGATTATCAGCAGATATACATTTGCTATTCTGACGCCCCATATATATATAATCAAGGAACACATGCGTAAAAAGAAAATCCAATTTTATTGCAGGCTAAATGTTCAATTCAGCCACAACATGCACATGCAGAGGGACAGCCAGTAGTTGCACTTGAGCATTAGATAACAAAGGAGTCCAGTTACATTCCTCCAAATGCAATTGAAATAAGTTCACTTTGGGTCCCTGCCTAGTCCGATTTTCATCCCCTCGTCACAAAACCGGATACGATGGGTCCCCCAACTTACGAAACCGTTTAAATGAGGTCCCTCGGCGGTATTTAGTCCAGTTTTAGCTGAGGTGGTACCTACGTGGCTTCTTTTGACTAGGTCTTTATCCAAAGTGTCGTTGATGGGGTGTTTATGTGGCAATTAGATTCGAAAAAATAATAAAACACGTGGGACCCACATGTCAGTTTCACACACAAATAACAAAAAAAATTGTGGGCCCATGTGGATCCACACGTCATGCTCACTACCTCTTCTCTCTATCCCCTCTCTCTCTATCCTCTCTCTCTCCCTCTTTTCTCTCTCCAGCCGGCGAAGCAGGGAGGGCGGCTCTTGCCGACACCGAAGTCCCTGATGAGCAGGATCTTGAAGCTGCACCCGTCCTCACCACCGCCGCTGCTCCCCGCCCCCGGTGGCGCGGCCCACAACGCCGGCCGTTGGTCGAAAATTCCCCATTCCAAAATCCCAATCGCGTCGAATTGAGTGAAGCCATGAACAGTGTGGGTGCAGCGTCCAGGCTAGGTGGCGAGCCTCTGCAGACTGCAGGCCGGCGCGGCGGTGCTTGCCCGCTCCTAGTGCCGCGGTGCCACCTGGCCTGCACGGCTGTGCGCCTGCGTGTAGCAGCCCAGCTCTAAGCCGAGCAGGCAGCAACACCAACAAGTCAGCAAGGGCAAGGCAGCAAAGCAACTAGCCCGATTCAGCACAAATGGATAGAAAGGGGAAAGGAAAGGCTTTGGCATCATAAAAATGTAACATTTGTTGAGTATTTGACAAATGACAAGTGAAAACATTGCAATTTGCAAAAGTATAATGAACAATTTGTCATTGATTCACATGTCTGTAATTTTCCGTAATTTTGTTTGTAGATTTGAAGAGCTATTTCACCAGGTAGTCCAGTAGTTGCCGAGCAGTATGCTTTCATTCCACAGCGCGGCGGGGGGAGAAGTCGCACGACCTCGACGGCACCGTCGTCGGCGGGCCCAACGGCAACAACGTGTTCACCGACCACCGGGGCGCGTACCTACAGACGGAGGCCTGCACGTACAACACGGCGGCCATGGTTGGCGTCTTCTCTAAGCTCATGGAGGTCGAAGCCGAGCGCGGCGCCTCTGCCCGCTCCGCTTACGTCGCCGGCGACGCGCAGGCCAACCTCAAGACCCTGGTCGATGGCCTCGTCGCCAACGGCAACACCAACATCAAGGTGGACGCCGGCACGCACCCGCAGACGGCCACAGGCCACGGGCGGCTCCTCTGCTCCCAACGGTCGGCGCCCCGCGCCCCTCCGGCCACCGCCGCGCTGCGACTTCTCCCCCGTCGGCCGGCCGCTCCGCCCACGACGCGCCGCTTCACCCCTCGTCTCCGCCCCTCTCTGCCTCTGCCCCTCTGCTCTGCCGTCGCCCACTCCGCCCGCCGCCCACTCCACTCCGTCGGTTGGAGAGAGAGATGGATAGAGAGGATAGAGAGAGAGGGGGATAGAGATATGGTGGTGAGGATGACGTGTGGGTCCACATGGGCCCACCCATTTTTTATTATTTGTGTGCGAAACTGATACGTGGGTCCCACGTGTTTTATTATTTTTTCATCTAATTGCCACATAAGCGCCACGTCAACGACACGTTGGACGAAAACCTGGTCAAAAGGAGCCACGTAGGCACCACCTCAGCCAAAACCGAAGACAGTACCGCCGAAGGACCTTATTTAAACGGTTTTGTTAAGTTGGGGGACCCATCGTACCCGGTTTTGCGACCGGGGACGAAAATCGGACTAGGTGATAAATAGAGGGACCCAAAGTGAACTTATACCAATGCAATTTCATATCAAACAGTCACGGATGGGCTTTAGGAAAGCAGAACTGGGCCCGGCCCAGTAGATCACATAGCCCAACAAGATCTAAACCGCATGCTCTCGTTTCAACAAATTATCACACCGATTGCATTTGCATCTGCTGCACAGGCTAAATCAAACACGTAGCCATGAACCATTCACCTCACAAGTCACAAGCATTGCATTTCTATGGTTACCAGTGCAGGACGAAATGCTCAACTAGCCCAAGCAAGAATGGAGCATGACAACCTCAGGCACCAAAAGCTCTATAAATATTTGCATTGCACAAATCAAAAGTTTCCAAGTTTTAATCAGAGAAGTTCAAGATATCAGAAAGAACAACACATACCAGGATGTCTCAGCTCAAGTCTTCTAGCCTGGCTGCACTGCTGATCTTCCTCCTGGCAGTGTTCACCACTGCAGCAGCAGCGGCAGGTACAGAATGCCAGAACGATGTCGAGGTGCTGAAGACAACCTGCTACAAGTTCGTTGAGAAGGACGGGCCGAAGCTGCAGCCATCACCTGACTGCTGCACCTCCATGAAGGGCGTCAACGTGCCCTGCGTCTGCACCTACCTGGGCAGCCCAGGCGTCAGGGACAACATCAACATGGATAAGGTGTTCTATGTCACCAAGCAGTGTGGCATCGCCATCCCCGGGAACTGCGGAGGTGAGCAGGCTTCACTTGATTGGCCACACTGATCACCTGGGTAAGAACTGACAATAACACGCCGGCTCCTCTGGATTGCGACTTCCAGTGGGGCCCAGGTGTCGGTGTCAGCTGGGTAAGTTGGTGTCATCTGGTATGGGAAACTTTGATGTTTTGTACATGTGGTGGTGCTCTTGTCAACATTATATAGATAAGGAGAGAATAGGACAAACATGACGCTTGAATAGCAGAAGAGAAGTTCTATCCAGCAATATCAAAAGTACAGCTGTCATTTTCAAAAAATGTAAAACAAAAATAAAACGAAAAACCCACTATACTAGTGCCAATAAAAGAAGAAACAAAAGAGAACTACATTATTGTCAATGCCATTTGTTGATGTTATTATTACTTTTGTTTATAAGAATAACAATTGTACTTATAAGGCCTACGATTTATTACAGGATCCAAGGTCTAAAACAAGAACTGATTGACTTGGTGAAGTTGGCTGACAAAAGCAAGGCACCTAGCAGTTGCACGGCTGATATAGGTAAATAATGTTGGTCAACTTTTAGAGTACACGGATTGTACGTCAACCTTCAGCATGTTGTGATAACAAAATATGTATCAATGATGGTTGTCTATATACACTGAAAATGCAAGAGTATTTTTAAATCACATGTTGTATTGAGTATTGACCCAGCTATCAACTGTTTGTTGATGTGCCCTGTTCCTTAGTCTGATAAATGCTAATATAGCACATTGCTAAAAGCATAAATAAATATCTAGACATATTGGACAGGGTGAACGATGAAGAAATGTCCAAACTCCAAATATGAGTAGGATAAGTTTGAAAAATAACAAAGTAGCAATATATAAAAACAATCTAGGGATGCTCTGCAACATTAAAATCAATCACATATTCAGCAATCTGCATCTGCCAATACAAAACAATCAAAATTAATTTTCATACGCAATATGTAGGGCACCATGATATGCAAGATCCTTCTTAAAACAATTTTCTTGGAGTTCCCATGCTTCTAAAAATTGTAGATGAGCAGTTGACTTATATGCTAGTGTTTTGATTTTGAGTAAATTTCCCAGAACTACAGGTATTTTGACCAAACTATCGCGAAACTATAGATTTAAGGTGTTCTGTCACAAAACTACATATTTAGCACAAAATTTATCACAAAACTACAGATTTAAGGTTAACATCACAAAACTGAATATTTAATATTGAAGTTATCACAAAACTACAGCTTTTAGAGTTTAAATCCCTAGAACCGTTGTTATGTTGGAGCTATACACATTATTATTT
Source organism: Oryza sativa Japonica Group (assembly GCF_034140825.1). Lineage (NCBI taxonomy): Eukaryota > Viridiplantae > Streptophyta > Magnoliopsida > Poales > Poaceae > Oryza > Oryza sativa. Next base: position 2,895,930 of record NC_089044.1, read on the forward strand.
TGTTCCTAAATTGGTTCTAAGCCTATAGTTTTATGATAATTTAGTTACTAAACATGTAGTTTTGTGACACTTCATTTTAAATGTGTAGTTTTGTGATAAATTTGGTATTAAATGTGTAGTTTTCTTTTGTTTTTGAAGCTGAATAATGTGAAATTGCTTAAAAGTTATAAATAGCCTGGTCAGGAACCAAAGCTTCAGAATCCCACTCTTGCAATCCAACTAGACAGAAGTAACAAGAAAAACAATCAGCTAAATTTTTGGCCAACTTTACAGGTACACATATAATCTGTTTAAAATGCCTCTTGAATTACAATTCAATAATCCCAACCAATTTTACTGACAGATTGATTGCTAGAGATTTGTACAACCTACGGAGAACAAAACTCCGATAGAACAATCATGAACAACAGAAAAAAAAAATCTACTCTAATTACACATTGCAGCAAAGAAATTACTAACCCATGTCTGCTGGTCTTGCTGCCAAAATCACCTGGAGGCTCTGGACTGGAAGAGTTCCAGCCTTCCCTTGGCATCTGGAAGTAGTGCATCGACACGCATGTCCTGTATCATGTGAGCCTGTTTTGATGCCCAGAGAAGCACAGCAAGCACACCAGCTTGAGCCAGCTCCTCACTTTCTGGCACGTGCAATGCAATGAAACAGAGCAGTATCAGTGCCTCTATCTGCACCTCATCACCGAGATACACCAGCTGGACAAGGTGGCGAGCACCACCGCTGTCCACGATGGCCTTGCAGTGGTTTACATGCAGGTGGTTTTCATTGCATGCGAACTTGGTGAGCGCAAGCACGGCCTCCTTAATGACTGGTGGCTCACGCTCATCGAGCAGCTCCACAAGGGGAGCGATGACGCGGTTCTCACTCGCTGTGAAAGTGCGTGCAAGGCAGCCAAGAGCAGTAATGCAAGGGAGCAAGAGATCATCGTAGTCTCCCTTGCTGACAATGTGAAGCAGCTGGTCGACGACAGCCTTGGCTGCTGGAGAGCTAGGCTTGAAAGCCGACTGTCGCAGGGCAAGGCTGTGCTCAGCGACACGGGAAATTTCCATGATTGCCATTGCTGAGAAGTACTGTACGCTAGTACCCATGCCACCATCACCCTTCTCAAGAAGCACCGCGAAGCAGAGCAGTGCACGCGAATCAGTAATGCTCTTGCAGACACCTAGATGACCGCGGGCAAGCTTCCACAGAGCTCTCGCTGCCATGGCCTTTAGCCGTGCCTTGGTCTCCGGATCCTCCACCTCCCGGACAGCACCACGGCCACTAGAACCACTCGTGCCCAGCTGTGGCCTGAAGGGTGGAACCAACGACCCATTCGTCTTAGTCTTAGCAGCCATCGCGGATTGCACGACCGACTGCATCTGATTCCTTTTCGTGTCTTGCTCATTGGACACCCTTGGGGGCTCATCGGTGGAGGAGGAGGTGCCACGGTCACCACCGTGGCGCATGCTGAGCGTCTTGGCAAGCACGACAGAGTGCAGCGACGTCATGTGCTGAGGTGCAGCAGCGCTGTTCTTGGAGCTGCTGGAGCCGACGGAGTACCTGCTGTGCTCCTGGATGGTCCCTGAGGCGAGGTGACCGACGAGATAGCGGACGGCGTTGTTCTGCGCAAAGAGCTCCTGGCACGTAGCGCTCCGGTCAGCGAGAGTACCAATGGCATCGGCAACGGCAGCCTGCACGCGCATGGGTGGATCCTTGAGCGCCGCGGCGAAGACGGAGCACACCCCGGCCTGGACGAGCTTATCGATGCTCTCGTCGTCGCAGCCGAGCAAGCCGAGCGCGCGGGCGGCGGCCTCCTGGCCGTCGTCGGTGCCTTCCTTGAGCAGCCTAAGCAGCGGCGGCACGCCGTCCTCCTCGATGATGAGCTTGGCGAAGTGCTGGCTGTCGCGGGCGAGGGAGGCGAGGTTGGCGGCGGAGTCGGCGCGCGCGGCGAGCCCGCCGGTGTGGAGGCGCGCGACGTGGTCCCAGATGAGGAACAGTATGGGCTCGTTCTGCGCGATGTTGGGGAGCCCCCTCAGGTCGCCGTCGTCGCCGTCCCCGTCGTCGTCGCCGCCGCCACCACCACCACCACCACCACCACCGGAGCGAGGCGAGGAGATGCGCAGCAGCCACGCGACGTCCTCGAGCGCGGTGTCGAGGAGGGCGACGGTGCGGGGGAACCCCGCGGCGGGGCTGAGCGTGAAGAGCCGCCTGAGGCGCGGGTGGCCGCTGGCGCAGCGCGCGGCGAGGGAGGAGGCCTTGAGGAGCGCCTGCTGCGCCCCGGCCATGATGCGCGCGGCGGGGCGGTCGTACAGGTCGGCGCGCGCCGCCTGTCGGAGCAACGCCGCGAGCTTGTCCGCCCGCGCCTTGAGCTCGCCGCACTCCGCGCGGAAGCACCGCGCCGCGCCGCACTGCTTGGCGACCTCGTCGGCCAGCTGGATCGGCCGCGCCAGCATCGCCTTCACCCCCTCCCCCATCCCAAAAGAAAAACCAAACGATTCTCCGCCTGCTCCGCCTCCGGGAACCAGAATTCCTTCGAGAATCGCGTCTCCGCGGGGCTGAATCGGCGGGCGGCGAGGGATTTGGGGGGGAATTCCGAATTCGGGGTGGGGGATTTGGGGTTTTTGGTTTGCTTGGTGGAGTTGCGAGTTGGTGGAGAGGTGGGTCGTCGAGTCGAGTCGAGTGGAGAAGAGAGAGGGGAGAGGGGAGGTGGGGCCCACGGGCGGTGACCGTGTCGTCGGCCGCGTGTGTTTGCTGTTCTTGTTTTCGCCGTGGTTTCTCTGGAGATTCCCGGAAGATAGGGTGGGCGTTATCCTGGCCGTCCGATTCGGGCCGGTTGCAAAGTACCCCTTCTTTGGAGTATGATCCTTCTTTTTTTTTATTTCTTTATTATTATATTGTTTTCTTCGGCGAGGGGGATTACGACCGTTGACTCGTTGACCATGAATATGAGCTAGTACTTTTTTATTTTTTTAATATTTCTGGTGACAGTTGTTTGTTTTTTTTTTCTTTTTGGGTTTGGATTGTAGTTATCCAGGGGGAATGTACAACTGTATTTGGTCCTGTTCTGGAAACTGATAAATTCTAGTAACAAGGAATAACTGGGGTGTGGCCAATGAGATTTTGGAAATTATGGGTTTCCATGGTTATGGCTTTTTAGTGTGATACAACCATATATTCTCATAATTTGAGTAAAAATCTTAAACATCGTTTAAGGAGCTAAAGATTTTGAAAAAAAACAGTAGATAGTAAAAACTCCTTCCAAACATAGCCTTTATAGTACGATATGTATCAAATATAGCGGTCTTAAAACGAGTTACACCACGAGATAACTAAAAGGGGACACATTTATCCATGCTAAGGAATTTCATGGCTTTGGAGAAAAAAATTATCGGTTGCAAGAGCCAGGGGCTTTCTGTTTTGGCAAAAATTTTCTTTCGCGGTTTTGGATTGATGCATAATATATAGAGCCTATAGTTCCTCATGGTGGGGAGCACAAAGTTGTCCCCTAGTAGGAGCATAAGAGCATCAACCGGATATCTCCCTAAAAATGGCCAAACATGCATGTCACTATATTACATTTGACTAGCTCTATATGGTCTTATGGCACAAGGAATATGCCCATTATTTTTACCTTATTCTGAATAGGAGATGATTCTTTTTTTACCATATATTTGATCAATATATATTATAGGTCCCGTTTGAGATGGATGATGGTTATGATGAAGTAAGTGCACACGAAAAAAATTAGCTTATGATTAATTAAGTTTTAATTAGTATAAACTTGAAAAATGGATTTACTTGTCGAAGTAATTTTTCTATATAGGAAGTTTAGTTGTTTAGCACCATTTAGCTGTTTTAAAAACGTGCTAACGAAAATTGATGTAGAATCTGAATCTCATAATAAATGAACGGAGCCTCAGAATTGATAGAATCAACAAAATGAACTGGCCAAATCTATATTTTTTAAATGTGACCAATTCTTAATAGTCTGATCTAGTTTGATCCGATTTGTCAGCTGCCATGTCCTGTTCTCATCTACTACTACTGATGTTATCATCTCAACTAAAGAGGAGTTGAACAAACAAATTTTTAGTTCTGAAAAGAAACTATTTTCGATGCATCATTAAGCTTGGAGAAACCACTAATCCAATTAATTAACTTGCACGTTTCTTATATGTCAATAAATAACACCCCGCATGCATTTGATCTTCCATCCAAGATCGAGAGGCTCACGTACACAATCTGACAGAGGCCATATCGCAATCATTTATAACTAATGATTCCCTAGTCTTTATCAATGTATAGTTATGTCAGAAGAGAGACGTGAGTCACACAAACACGCCAATCCAACCATGCTGCATGCATACCAGGTGCTGAACTCTACGCTTCTCACGTTTTAACGCGGGAATTACTAATTCTTAATATATTTTCTTAACATATTAATAAATATATTAAATATTATAAAAATAATATATTGATTTGTTAAAATATTGTGCAAATGGTGTGAGGGGTGATGATGGGATATGCTTGCATGTTGATTTGTAGAATTAAATAAATTGTAGATAATGTTGTATGCTTGCATGAGGTTAACTATGTAACTATTACCAGCTAGTAGTTGATGATGTGATAAGATTGTATGTCGAGTTTTAGGCTTAGTAGATTATAACTTTATATAAAGTATAGATTATTTTTCTGTTATTTTCAGGGCAATCGATCATATCATACCTTGGAAATTAATACCATCAATATATACTTACTGTTATCATAATAAATTATCATAATAAATGATTAAATTGCCGTTGCAACGCATAGAGTTTCACTCAGTATATAGTACTAGTACATTGCACGTGGTGACTAAAAAAAGAATCTGCCAGTACCAATTTGCCAACACACAAAGTAGAAGTGAAGCCTAGCATTAAGCCAATAACAAATTGGTTAAACACAGCAAAAAATCCGCTTTACTTTGGAGAGCCAGCTGGAAAAAGTGATAATAATCTCCGAGGGCCAGCTGGTGTGGAAAAAAAGGAGGGAAAAATTCCCAGGCCACCAATTCTTGTCCTCAGCTTTTTGTGCATCGCACTTGCAGGAATAATAGAATTTAATACCACAGGAATAATGGACTAGTGGTCACCTGAGCGTTAATATCGTCATTCTGTCACTGTAATTGTGTTACCATGGAGTCGTAGTAAATACATCATAATGACTATAAATGTGTTTCATAGCACTAACATTATGTATATATTCACTTTACACATTTGTGCATTTTTATTCTAATATTTGAAAAAAACTAAAAATAAAATTATGAAATTGAAAGTACCTTTTGAGACATCTACACATGATATTCAAGCAGCCAAACCAAGTATTTAAAAATACATTTTGTGTTCAAAGTTTCCTTAAAAAAATATACGAAGTATATCCCAAAATGTGTTTTGCAATCCGATAGAGTAGTTTTTGGTTAAGCAGTGTATTTTACCTCGATTTAGTTAGTATCAAATAATAATATGCGCAATATTTCATATCAATATTCCATGAATTGAATATGATGTTTTTCTTAGAAGGCGTTATTAATCTCAAAAACGCATATTGCTTTTCAAGGTAGTACTCCCTCCGTAATTTAATTCATGACGCCGTTGACTTTTTAATCAACGTTTGACCATTCGTTTTATTCAAATTTTTTATGCAAATATAAAAATACTTATGTCATCTTGATGATAAATCAAGTGACAATAAAATAAATAATAATTATATAATTTTTTTAATAAGACGAAAGGTCAAACGTTTGTCAAAAAGTCAACAGCGTCATACATTAAAATACGGAGGGAGTATAAAATAGGACGTGACTACACAGCAAGTGGTAGCTGGTTTGTCTAAACCAGCTACCACTCAATCTATAAGAGGCACTATCCACCTATACTTCAAATACAATTTTCTCTTAAACTACTTATCCGATCTACGATCCGATTACACCGTTGTATTCATAACAATTAAATCTTTATAACAAGATCTCACATGATTATATTTTGATGAAAAATAATAATTTACTTTTATAATATATCTAAATTACTTTTAGATTTTACTAAATTACTTCTTAGACATATAAAAGTAATTCAATAAAGCCTAAAAGTAATTTACATATATTATAGAAGTAACTTATAACAAAAAGAAAGTAACTCTAATTAATACATTTTTTTCATTGGACGTGACTACACAGCTAGTGGTAGCTAGTTTGTACTCTATCTAGCATCTCCTTTCAACTTGAACCATGCAAAAGTTACTTCCAATTAACATTGAAGTTACTTTTAAAAATTGTTAAACTTACGTGTGTTGATCTGTGCTGATTAAATTTAATTTCTAGATAAAGTATATTTTTATCCCTACAACGAATTTACTTCTAATGTCGTGACAAAGTTACTTACGTTTTGTTTTAAGTTACTTTTATAATATATGTAAATTACTTGCAGACTTTATTGAATTTACTTTTATATGTCTAAGAAGTAATTTAGTGAAATCTATAAGTAACTTATATATATGATAAAAGTAACTTACGTATATAATAAAAGTAATTTACAAATATAAATATTTTTTCATCGTAATATAATCATGTAAGATCTTGTTGTGAAGATTTAATTATAACAAACACAATGGTGTAATCAAATTGTAGATCGGATAAATAATTTGAGAGAAAACTTTGTTTGAAGAGAAAAATGACATGGGAGAGAAAACTGTAGCCTTTCTCTCTGTGACTCTCTTTGAAGCAGGAATTGCGTGTGCGTGTGGTTGGAGATCGGACGGCTCTGCCAGCATCGCGCAATAGCGCTAAAACGAGAGGGGCTCTCGAATTAGATTTTACGTATAAAATAGTGGCGAGAGGAGTCGTTTTCGCACAGACATGCAACTTAAAGAAGTCGCTCGCGCATGAGCCCACAAGCATAGGCTGGTTTCTCACGTGGCCCGCTAGGCTTTTGTGAGGCTAAAAGTGTACCAAACGAAGATGTGGAGTCTTGATTTTTAATCTCTAAATACTTTTAACTAAAAAATTAAAATTTTCTGTTCAACTTTTCAAACTTCCAACTCAAATCCTAAACTTTTAACTTTACATATAAAACTCTCAACACGAGAATGATGAAATTACCTGGAAGTTCACGAGTCATGGAGAATACTCGGCATCCTTAGCCTACAAGGTGCAGTTCTTGGGGTCGCTAAAAACAAACTTTGACACCTTAATTTGGAAAGCTTGGGCCCACGCAAGTATAAAACCTTCGCATGGCTAATAATCTAAAATTGGGTCTGGACCTCGGACCGGCTGGCGATCAGGGGCTGGCAAAACAACGGCGTTTGTCCCCTTTGCCGGTGCACAGATGAGACATCCCTACATCTGCTGGCGGATTGCAGATATACAAGGAAAATCTGGGATGCCATTGCTACTTGGGTTGCCTGTGAACCCATCATGCTGATAAACTGAGCGCAATTGACCACAACACATCACTGGTGGGAATCACTTGAAACACGTCAAGAAGCACCCAAGCATGGGACTCGATTCTTAATCCTCATAATCTCTTGGGAAGTTTGGAAGGAGCGAAACCAACGAATTTTCCAAAACAAGGAGCTAACCACGGTGGCCCTAATCGCGAAGATAAAGGAAGAGGCGAAATCTTGGGCTATGGCTGGAGCCAAACACCTAGCAGAGATTCCCGACCGTGATGCTGTAAATATTTTTTTCCTTACCTGTAAAAAGAAAATTTCGAACGAAAGGCAAAGCTTGCCTATTCTTTTTAAATATACTATATCCGATTTTGAAAACTTTCAGCTTAAACTTGAAAACTTTCAAATTACGACATTTTCAACTCGAATATGAAAATATTCAAGTCAAATTTGAAAACTTTCAACTCAAATTACAAAAATTTTCAACTGATATTTAAATTTTAACTTTCAATTCATGATTTAAAATTTTCAACTCAAATATTTTTAATTATTAAAAATATGTCTATCGCTAATTGCCATTAGCATTAAGCATGCTGGGAGGCGATTAACGTTACACGCGTCGGAGATGCCGCGTTGGCGGTGCACACCATCGATCCTCTCTTGGCGCAGGTGCGCGCGCTTCGAAAGTGCCAGCGATGTACAAACCCAATGGGCTCAGTGCTCAACGAGAGGCATTTTAGACTGGGCTATAGCCCATCGAATGAAGCTAGCCAAATCCTGGCCCGGTAATGCCCGGCCCAACAATCCGAAATATCCAGTGAAAGGCAGGCACCTGCTCGCCGGCCGTTTGCTTAAGAGTGAAAATTAAGTCTGAACATTTCTCTTTAAGTGCCAAGAGAGCCATTCAAGATCATTTTGTCATATATTATTTTTTTGATTCGATTTGCTCTCCAATTTTCTACTCTGTTCGGACCATTCCAGCAAAAGTGTGTCATTCTGGTCCAAGATAGCTATGGACCATTTTAGCTTGCTACGTGGCGTTGATGTGACATGCCATACAAATGCGAGATTTTGGACTATTTGCCACTCTATTGAATGGCACATTCTCAAATGCTATCCATCTTTCCCAGTAAATTTGATTGTTTGTCATCGTGATTCACCAAATTGTTTCTATTTTATCACTTTTGACGGCCAACATACTAAAAGAAACAGAAAATGACCTCACTGCCCCTCTCATATCTTCTCTTCTTCCTCTCCGGCGTGGGAATCCCAGGTACAGTTGCAGTTGGATGGATGACACAAGCCTCCGGTATTTTTGACGGTGAGGTCGTTGATGAGCGAGGATATGTCGAGGCCACCTTGACCACAAGCGAGATACTCGTGCTGGTGAGAGAGCATACAACTTGACAGCTTGACCCACGCTGGCTCCTGCCCTCCTGTCGACGTTTGATGTCGCGATTCCGGTATTCGCATGGTATGGGGATCATTGGTACTAGGATATACACGAGACTGAGGTAAAAGAGATGGAGATAGGGATTTTTATACAGGTTCGGGCCCCTGAATTGTCAGGTAATAACCCTACATCCTGTTGGCTGATGCCGGTCATTGCTCTTATTCATCATAATCACACTAGTACAATATTTGGGGTAGTCTATCTAACTGTTGTCGATATGGCGGTCTGAAGGTCTGACTCGTAGTTGACAACAGGGTAGCCTTCCTCCTCGAGTTCGTGCCCGGCGAGATCAAAGATAGCGCTTTCGTCTCTCCTGACAGTATCTGGAGACACCGTAGGGGACTAGCCGTGCTTATCCCTGAAATCGATATCCGGCATCTTGTCTTGGCGTATGTTGGCTTGTATGTTGATCTTGTGTCTTGATATATTGTTTTGTGTCTTCTATGGTGGGTGTGTGTTGATCGTCTGTATCCCCTCTCCTTTTAGGGGGCCTTGTATTTATACCCATAGGTGTCCCCTTGTCCAAGTAGAACTAGGGAAACCAATATGGATACAATCCGAGTAGTCCTTATCGTTTCCATGTAGAACTCTGGTTGTCTTTTCTTATCCGGAACTCCTCCTATATCCGCAGGTTGTTTCCGTATAGGACATGGTAAGTGGTGGGTCATGCCGAGATTTAGTCAACTACTATTAGGTATGTGGTATCCATAACCCTGACACCTCCCCCCCGGGTGCCCCACCTCCATTTGCGTTGCTTCTCTCAAGTTCACAAGATTTATGCGAGGTAGAGGGCCTGCAACCGAGATGTATTGCCTTCGCCCCGACGACCCAACGGCGAACCATCAAGCATCGTCACATCCATTGCTCGTCCTGCTGCCCCAGCTCATTCATGGCAATAGTTGTCCCTACTGCTTGGCTTGTCCCATGTTGGAGACTGGTTCATGCCATGTCGGAGAGGAAGATGGTAGAAGGAAGATGAATGAGAGGGGCAATGTGGTCATTTTCTCATCGTTTTGCTGAGTTGTTAGTTAAAAAATGGTAAAATAGAAACAACTTGGTAGGTCACAATGGCAAATAATCAAAGTTAATGGGAATGATGGCATTTGAGAATGCACCATCGAAGAGAGTGATAAATAATCCAAAATCCCCACAAATGCTGACGTGGCACCAGCAATATCTCTATATTGACTGACAACTGGGGCCCACTTGGAAAAGTTTTCTTTCCTTTTCTCCTTTTTCTTTTTTCCATTTTCCTCTCTTCTTTCCCTTTCTTCTCTCTCTTTTTTTCCCTCTTCTTTAGTTGGACAAGCAGAAGTGGCATGCCACATCAGCATCCGTGTGGTATGCCACACCAGTGTCACATAGCATGCTATAATGGTCCGTAGCCATCTTGGACCAGAATGACACACTTTAGCAAGTTATGGGACCTGAATTAGCATTTTTAGAGTTCGGGGATCTAGATGACACAGTGACACAAGTTCTAGATGACACGTGATACAAGCTAAGTGACCGGTCGTACACTTTACTTAAAAATAAAGAAAATCAAAGCGTCTTATAATATGAAACGAGGAAGTAAATATTTGTATGGAAAAAATGCAAGATTTTAGTATGCATCCAATAAAATTAATTAAGCTAGCTAAGCTAGTAGCTAGGTATCCATTCAATCCGGCAAACATGTAATCACATCATAGAGAACAGAAGCTTTTATTTATATCTGAATAGTTAAGCTAGCAGGCAGGCAACAGACCAAGCTTCAACAACGCTAGAAGGGCAGTAATTAACTAGCTCGAGTAGCCGGTGTGAAAAACACACAAAGAAACGAAGCAATTAAACCAGCTAGTACTCATGTTTCCTCGCTTCGATCGATCGATCATGGCGCCGCGGCGAAGCCGGCGACCATCTATGGCTTTGCCTCCACCTCCACAGGCGGGAGCTTGGGGAACTTGAGGAATGGATTCTTCTTGATCAATGGCAGCAGCTTCTTGAACAGCTCGGGGTCAGCCTCCGCGTCGTCCTGCATCGCCACCTTCTTCTCCTCCGCCGGCGGGTGGTAGATCGGCGGCGACGGCGTCGGCAGCGGCTGCTTGTACACCGGCGTCGGGTGAGAGTACGCCGGCGTCGGGTAGGAGTACACCGGCGGCGCCGGGTGCGTGTACGACGGCGGCGGCTTGTGGTACGCCGCCGGCGCTGGCGGCGACGGGTTCTTGTAGTGGAAGAAGAAGTCCTTCTTGTGGAACGGGTCGCAGAGGAACGCCGACGCGCACTCCGACGACGGGAAGTGGGTGTCGCCGGCGACGGCGACGAAGGTCTTCTTCTTGTCGGCGGCGGCGTTGACGATCCACGACGGCTCCTGCCCGGGGCATGGCTGGTTCGACGCCGCGCTGTGCAGCTGCGCGAAGCATTGCTGCCTCAGCTCGCCGTCGTCGCCGAGGAGGTCCGCCGCGAGGGGCACGGCGAACGCGCCAGACTTGCCGACCTCGCCGGTGGCCTTCGTCTCGTACTCGCCGTTGCTGTTCTTGCACTTGATCGCCACGCGAACACCTGAACAAAATCAAGAATAAAAATGCAGCAGCATTTTCAACACAAAATATATACACAATATAAAAGAATATATTCAATGATAGATTTAATGAAATTAATTTGGTGTCATAAATATTGCGATATATATTTTTAATATAAATTTGGTTTAATTTAAAAAAAATTGACTTAGGACAACCAAAAACGTCTTGCATTTATGAGAACTTAGAACAAGCATTTTTCAGGTAGTAGTTTAAATAAATGACAATGATTAATTGGACCATATTGCGTGATTATTTATGATATCAACATACCCTTGAAAACGGCCTCAGCTTTCATGTTCTTCCTGGTGCAGTCGGCGCACTTGGCCAATCCGACGACCATGGACGCCGCCGCCGCGGCGTCGCCGTCGGCGGCAACGGCGAGCACGTTCACCAGCAAGACGGCGGCGCAAACGCCGAGGACTAGAGCCCTTGGCAGAGCCCCCATTGCTGAAGCTCACAAGAGATATATGATGATCAGCAAGAAGTAGTGGATTGGGAGATGAGCAAGAAGAGAGGCAGTGATGGGTTTATATAGTGATCAAGAAGAGCATATGCATGCAAAGCTACATGCAATATTATGTTCATATCCATGCAAGTGCAACAGAAGCATTTGGCATATGCAGGAGAGAGTAAATTAAATTGCAACTAGGTAGATGGTGTGTTAAATTAAACTGCGACTAGCTAGGTAGTAGATAGTAGTGATCAGCTGAGCTACCAGTTCAATCAGGCACCGGCTTTGCAGATTGTTAGTAAATGTGCCGTTAAAAGTTGATGATTGTTCTCTCTGTTTTCTCAGATCTGCAATTCTTGCCATTGTGCATCTGGCACTGGGCAACTTAATTATCTTTCCTTTAGGGCAATGCATGCAGAGATGCATGAACAATTAACTGCAAGTTTGCAACAACAATTGGCTGCATTGAAAGAACAGTTATTGTTGAGATTGTGTTGGAAGTACAAGGGGTGTATTTGCAGCATGGCCGGAGATTTTAATTTGGTCCCAGGTTTAACTTGAATTGTTCAAGTTGAATAACTGTTACATCTGTGGCACTGCTACATCTGTGCCACATTCTGTAGGTCACCATAGAGAAAGAAAGGTATTCATGTCTTCAGTTCAGCAGTATATGTAGGTACTATTAAAGAGATGTGGTGGATTCTGGGTATTCATGTATATATTGTTTTTTAACCTCAAATTTGACTGCTAGATCCAACAGTTTATAATGAAAATTTAACCAAAATGTTATCAATTGATCCTGCTTGGTTTTGGGCCCTCTGTCCTGTTGCCCTGTTGGTCCTCTTGCTGTTAATATTTTAAAACTAACCTTTATTTATTGTGTCGCTGTCAAAAAGAGGGTTATTGTAACATTTCAGTTTAATTCAATTATATTAATTCAGATATTCCAAATGAACTTCTCAGTGGTTTACTGAATTTCTGGAAAGTGTTTTCCTACTTTAACAATCTGCTATATATGTTGAAGGAACAACTATACTGTTGACTTTAATGGAATCTCATTGCAGTTTAGATGTGTTTAATGGCAAACTTTAAAAGTTTTCGATATTAATGTCCTTTTAAATATTTAGAATGAATTAAAAAAAATACTGTTAGTATAATTTTATCAGCATTTTTAAATACCTTGCAATAGAAATTGACGGTGAAACTTTTATCTTGAAGACCATATATACTAATATATATCCAAATCAACAGTTTCTTTTCCCAAGGAGTTTAGATGGTAACGTGTAACAAAATTTGAAACAGCTAAAATCTTTTTTCAAAATTTTATCATGCTGGTATTTATTGGGTTTTCTTTTCCTGTTCCTGTTGTGCCATTGCCAAAATAGTTTAAAAAGGAATTAAAGTCAAATATAAAATTTCAAATAACATTTCATAAAGAAAATGATCTGCAATAAGAAGTTAATTTACAAGTCTTTTGCAGCAATAGTCTACCCACCAGTTGAGCTGGCCGATGGAACTGCCTGTCCATTTGTTGGGTTATTTTACCTAGATTTTTTTCTACCATGGCTCGTTTAACGGTCCATCCTCTAGAACCGAACCCAGCCTAGCCCATCTGACAGTGTGTTCAGGGCAGGGTTGGAAATTTCGGACCGAAATTTCGGTCACTTCCGATACGATATTATTTTGGCTGAAATTTTTTATTTTTTAAATTTTTTTCATAAATTTAGGTAATATTTGTTTAAATTCAACTAAATTTTACTCAAAATTTCGGAAATTTTAGACCGAAATTTTTAAAATTTCCGAAATTTCGGAATTTCGGTGACCCCCGATATAAACGGCTCAACCGATAGAGTGAACCCTGTTCAGGGGATGGTGGGCTTGCGGCTCGTGTGACGCCGCTTGGACAATGCACCGTACGTGCTCCGTGCGGAGGAGGACGTACGGCGGCCCCGCCGACCCGGTTGATGATATCCCACGGCAGTTGCGTTGGTCATCGCCGGCAAAGTCGCCGGCCAGGGCCCATCGCAACCGCACCGTACCTTGTAATTTTATTGTCCGCACCGCACTGGACGTGTGTAACTGTGCGTGTACACATGGTACTCCTAATTATTTTACTCATGTGATGTGATTCAATGAAACAATATATAATTATATATAGTATTCCCTCCGTTTTAAAATAGTTGACACCATTGACTTTTTAGCACATATTTGACCGTTCATCTTATTCAAAAATATTTGTGAAATATGTAAAACTATATGTGTATATGAAAGTATATTTAACAATGAATCAAATGATATAAAAAAAATAAATAATTACTTAAATTTTTTAAATAAGACGAATGGTCAAGCACGTTATAAAAAGTCAATGGTGTCAAATATTTTGAAACGGAGGGAGTACTAAGTAAACAATATACTCCTACTATCATTTTGCCCCTGCAAAAGAGAAAGCATATGCTCGATCTTTTGTGATTCAATTAAACCGTACGTGAGTAAAAATACCAGAGTCCTACGAGGACTTGAGTACAACATTACTAGTGGATCATATTGTAATTGTAGTGCATATAATGGAAGTAATCTTTTTATCGACCAGATCTCGTAGTAATTTAGTTACTAACTTATCAAATGAGATTGGCAAGAATAATGGATAGTAATATTTTTATGAAGTACTAACACTACTACGTACAAATCAGGTTTTTGCTAGCGTCCAAATCAGGTTTTTGCTGGTTTTCATTGGCCTTGCCGACCGCCAGCAAAAATTGACTTTCGCAGGTGGCCAAGCTAAGAAGGCCGCTAGCGAAAAAAACTAGTTTCACTGTACAATAGGTAAAGAGACCCGCCAACGAAAATATTCTTATAGGAGGAAAAAAATTAAAATGGAAAAAAAATTAAAATCAGGATCCACAATTAATGTCCCAAATCCTTATCCCAAATTCACATGCATCAACACAAGCTTCCCAAATTTGTTATTGCCGAGCAGTAGGAAGCAGGAACCCAAGCTGAAGTTGTCGTCGTCGCCACCATCACCGAGCTGGCCGCAACCCTAGCCACCGAGGGTAACCATTGCCGAACTACGCGTGGAGCCATCGCCACCGAGGGCCACCGTCACCGAGCTTACACGTGGAGCCGTCGTCGCCGAGGGCAGCCATCTCCTTGGACTACCACCGCCACCAGATATAGCTAGACATCTGGCGGTCCCAAGCACCGCCACCGCTAGATCTGGTGGTCCGGTCTCGATTACCGTTGTCTTCGTTGTCCAAGATGCACATGCATGATGTTGATGGAGCTCTTGAGGTTCTGCGTGGCAGAGTAGGCAGAGAAGACGAACCATCGCCGTGGTAGCCATTGTCGTCCCGGCCTTGCCAACTCGAGCCGTCATGGTCATCAGGGCCATCCTCAACCTGAAGCAGTCGTGTCCCCTACGCTTTGCCACCGCCTCTCCCCTTCACCGAGTAGCCATCGCCCCCACCCTTTGCTGCAAACCGGCCGCCACCCCTTCCCCGCCACTTATTCTTCGCGAGGTGTGCACCGTAGGACGGCGAGGAGTTCGCGCAGTCCTGGGCCTCCTAGCCACCCCTTCCCCGTGCTGCAACAAACATCAAGAGAGAGAAGGGAGAGGAGAGGATAATACGATGCAACTGTTGGTTCAGTAGTAGGTTTTGCAGGTGGTGTTCATTACTCCGCCATTAAAAAATCAATTCTTAATGGCAGGGTGTTAAGAGCACCACTCACAAAGATAGAGGTATTTTTACAAGCGGTGCTCTTATTAAAATCCCACCTGCAAAAATTATTTTTACTGGCAGGGCTAGGTTTTTAGACCACTCTTCCATTTTCAGGGGCAAAGCTTTTTAGATCCACCACTGGAAATAAAACTCAATTGTCATAAAAATCGCTTTTTGGTAGTGTCACTGCTACAAAACTCCTCATAGGTATCAACTCATAGGTACCGCCATCCTCTCCTCTCTCTCGCAACCGCTCCTCCCCGTCTGTAGTCGCACATCCCCTCCTCCTTGTCATCTCTCTCTCTCTCTCTCTCTCGCACAACCCTACCCCTCCCCCTTCGTCCCTCGCTCCCTCCCTCTTCTTCCCCCACCTGGCCGGGAGGCTGCCAACGGAGGAGAAATAGGTCAAAGGAGGTACCTCTGCACCCAACGCTAGGGCGAGGCCGCGTCAGAGATGAGTTGCCCATCGGTGGAGTGAGGAGGAGGGGAGAAGGTGCCTAGGGTGAATGGTGGTGGTGTTTATGGTAGGGTGAGGGCGTGTTGAGCGGTCGGGCGGAGCATGCCACTGGTGAGAAGTCGGAGGTGGCGTCGATCACGACCACGACCACGGGGCCCGAGGGGAAGACGGTCAAGAAGTGTGCCAACGTGTCCGGCGAGCTCAGGCATGCCAAGCGGGACAAGTGTGAGAAGGCGGGGCACGATGGTAGGTGTGACGTACAGTAGCGGGGGCGGAGCATAGCGGTCAGCGGCGCCGCATGTTCTCCCGATTTGTGTGTAAGGCATCCCAAATTTCTCCCGATCTTGATTGGTTCATGTTTTTGGGATATATTGGTTGGTGTTTCTAGGGATGGATTAGTTGATTATTGGTTAAAATTTCTCGCCGATATATGTCTATTATTGGTTGATTGGTTGTTGTTGGATGCAAAGATGCTGCTCTTTTTATAGGGATGGATTGGTTAACAGATCCACCCGCGAAATATATTTTTGCATGTGGGTCTTTTAAGGAGCCGTACGAAAAAAATGCATGCCGGGTTTTGCAGGCACAACTAGTTACGATGATCCGCCTGCAACCTACGGGGGGCTCTTGTCCAGAAAAATCATTTTTTTAGTAGTGTGCATAATATGAGATGTTAGACCTATGACAGTTTGAAGTCACTTTACAGCTCAAAGAAGGATCTAAACGTTTCTAAAAAAAGGAAGCATCTAAACAGAATATTGGACGATAAAGACGCATTTGCCAACTTTACTCATATATTCTGTTGTTTTAAGCATATATGCTGATACGCGACTGGTTCCCTTCCACTCTACCTATATGCCATACGTTTTTCTCCTTTGTACAAATCTTCAGTTCACAATTGCTTTTCATACCTAGATTTCAAATAATTTAAGTGAAACATATAAAACTTTTTAACTCCTCAAACTTTCAACTGAGATCACAAACATTATACCAAAATCTAAAACATCTTTATATTCAAAATCTTTAACTTCTTCCAATTGAATCTCTGAGTTTTTGCTCAAATCTTGAACTTTCAACCGGTTGCAGAGCTCATCACCGGAGAAGATATAAAGTAAGGGGGTGCAGAGAAAGAAGGCAATGGTCGTCTCGCTAGGAAAAGGACCCCAAGATTGCTACTAGCACAACTTGGGGAAGAAAGAAGGGCCTCGCACTTGCCGCAACTACAACAAAAGTTTTATATAAAGACACTTTTGTAGAGGCATTTTGCAAATTGCCTCTTAGATCGGGAGTTTTATAGTGTAGAGACATTTTATAGAGGCACTTTAAAAATTTCCTAGAAAACTTTTACTCTATGAACACTTTAGAAATATTTTCAGCACATTTTATTAGATTTTATCTTGTAGAGGCATTCTTTCGGTACTTTAAACTGTGCCTGATATATAAAGACATTTTCTTGAGACATTTTAAACTCTGTAAAGACACTTCTTACAATAAAAATATATACTAAATGACTAAATATAAGTAACTCAAGGCAACAACATATAAGTAATGACTTGGGGTTGAGTTGGTTAGTACCTTGAAGATAAGAATGATTTGTGCAATTGATCATAAGTTTCGAGGATTGGCAAAAACAAGGGAAAATATTTTATTGTTTTTTTCATTGGTTTCATATGATTGTGGTACAATCTAATGTCTCTAGAAAATATCTCTACCATCTTATAGACATTTTGTAAAATGTCTCTTCGTTTATAGAGATAATTCACCATAAGACACTTATTAGACATTTTTTTGAATGCCTATGTAAAGGTATTTTTTGAAAAGTGTCTCTATAGTATTAGAAAAATGTCTCTACAAAATATTTTTCTTGTAATACGCCGTGTCACTAGGGAGGAGGAGGAAGGGTAGCTATGGTGTCTTGCTATGGTGAGGAACAGGAACATGTGACGTGATGGCTTGTGTAAAGGCACGAGGTGGTGTCAAGCCATGCGAAGCAAGTAAGGAAGTGATGAACTAATGTACTTGACAGATAGAGAGAAAATAAGGTGTTTGCTATTTCTGTTTGCACATGGATGTTCATCAAATAGGGGCTCTTTGGCATATGGGCCAATAAGTACTTTCTAGATATAAGTTCTCAATCAGCTTTCTTTATGACAGATGGCAATTACAGTTTAGAAGATGACAAATACACAATATCAGTTGTAGTACATGAACAATGATTAAAATGATTCATGATTATGATTGTAGATATTGTTTCGGCTAATAGTACTTTATCTGTTGTCTGATTTTTGTATGTCACCGAGGTGAGCGGCGCACCGAGCGGCCCATGCACGCATGCACTCGCTCAGTCACTCTTAGATGCTGCCGGCCGTGCTATGCGTACGCGATCCTCACTTGGTTGTTAGAGTTTGTATCGAATATATATACGTAGTCGGTTACAGTTTAAGACTTAGAGTTGTATTAGGTGTATGACTAGAGTATGAGTCGGACTCTATCCTAGGATCTCTCATGAATAGAGGGGCGTGCCTGTTGTAACCGCATGGCGACATAGCATAGCGAGAGGGAGCGGCTGCCGGCGACGACCGGTCGTGAGTCGTTGTAACTATGATACGCTGTAATATGCTGGATCGGGGAGGAGCGTCCGTAATCAGTGCCCTAGAGATGTAGGCCTCGGCTGAACTCCGTTATCAAATATCGTGCCTTGGTGTCGTCATCGTGTTTAGATCTCCTACGGTGTTTTCTTTCGCGTTTAGCTACCGATGTCGATTTCGGGGCTGGTTTTATAACAAGTGGTATCAGAGCCTACGGGAGATCCATGGTAGAGGTACGAGGGAGGTGCTCCACGCCGCGACGACTACACAGGGTGTCCAGGGACGGACATGGATGCAAGGTGGAGCACGGCGGCGATCAACGGAATTTGATCGGTGGAATCGGACACTTCAGGCGGCGGTTTGAACCGTTTGATGGCTGCAATCAACAAGGAGATGACCAGACGTGGTGCTCGGGTTGATGGCGGCGGAAGCGATTGGCAATCCAATCGGTGGGTCGGACACTTCAAGCGGGTGGCTCGAACTTTCCGGTGAGCTACTCTCAACAGGGAGACGTGTGGCCACACGCTCGGGGTTGATTGAAACTGGAGGCGATCGGCGTTCTCGGTCGGTGGAATCGAACACTCTTGGTGGGGTGGCCGGGGCCTTTCGATGAGTTGCGTTCGACAGGGAGATGGCTAGACATAGCACTCGGGTTGTTCGGCGACTGGGAAGACGGCATGTGATTTGTCGGCTTCGGCTCGCGACTGGATTGAGGGGTGGTCAATTGGAAGTCGGAGCAGATGGATCCTTGGTGCTGATGTGGAGGTGTTGATAACGAGGCAGTGCGTGATGGATTGCTACAGTGACGACGTACGCACGACAAGCATTGCATTGTGGCAGGCACTGGTTATTGATCGGCGGCATTCGCTGTCAATGGAATTGACCCGAAGTGTTTGGTGGCGGTGTAGGAAGTCGTGGAGGCGTACATGAAGCTTGGAGATGGTCAGGGCCGCGGCGGTGTGAGCGATCCTCGCGTTGTGGTCAAGCCGGCGGCGTAGACCAAAGCGGCGTCATTGGTAGCAGGCTCGGTTTGAGCGGTGATTACGCGGTATCTTTTCTGATGGGGTTCGCGGCGCAGTAGCGGATGCGGACTCGGAGTCCGGTCACAGCGCGTGCGGCACAATTGTAGAAGACGAAGCCAAGTCGAACACGAGAAGAGGCGGCGATGCGGACTCTGATTTGAAGAAATCGGATGCAATTGGCCTCATGAAGTCAGCAAAGGAGTTCCATGGGATTGCTTTGCAATCGAACAAATCACCAAGGCAAAAGGAGATCGGATTGGGACCTCTTGGCGGCGGTGATTTGGGACGACGAGCGTCGAGTGGTAGGAGCACGGCTTGGTGTAGTCGTCGTGCAGGTGCCGGCGAAGTTCGTCGGGCCAGCTCCGGTCGGAGGAGGCGGCAGCGGCACGCGCAGGAACATCACACAATATAGAACGAGCAGAAGTTGTCTGGAACTCGTGCAATGAGTCATAGCCAGTCATGTACAGGAGCAAATCCAAAGTGCATTGGTTAAATTAATTGCATGTATATGCAAGGTATCAATTATGATGCAGGAGCTTGTTGGCTTGGTAATCTTACGGTGGCTATGATGGGAAGGATGCATGAGACGTACAGATAAAAGAAGTTTTTGCATGGTGTGCAGGGCTACGGACTAATCTACAGGCGACAGAGCGGCACTAGTGCATTAGCACTCGGATTAGTGCATGTCGCGGGCGTGGTGGGCAGACGTGGTGGTGCAAGGTGCTAAGATCAGGAGTGGGCCAAGAGAAGAGGCTGATGGTGCGGATAGATGTTGGAGCGAGATGAACACGGAGACTGGTAGGAGGGACTCCGAACCCGAGTCCATGATTTTTGCCAGCCGAGTCAGTGTCTGTGATGGATGCCGAGGCCGTGGAAAAGCAACAACACCTAGACATTAGCACTTCGGGGAGCCCTTCGATCAATTGTGGCCAAGCTATCAGTGCAAAAGGTGCAGCTCGGGTGTAGGTGTGTGACAACAAGCGTGCGTGAAGAACGTCCCGGGCAACAGCGGGTGAAAATCGTTTGGCAGTACAGAATATATCCATAATCTGCAGGGTTTGCATGATGGGGATATATAGAATCTGCGTCACTGAAGGAGAAGAGCAAGCGCTATGGTGGTAATTTCTTCGAATGATTCAAAGCAACGGTGATTTTCTCAAATTATCAGGAATTCAGTCTACGGATGCGAAAAAGTGTGGATGTTGGATTTATTAGCTCGGTTCATAAGATGATAAGGAAGAAAGGGTTTTCTCCATGTCTGGTGAGTTTGATTTATCTATTTGGTTATGACATCGGTTATCTAGCCATGGATTATATCAAGTCATACTTAAGACGGTAGATAGAGGTGAACATGGTCTTCGAGAAGTCTATGATGTGACAGCTAGGAAGAATTCAATTCGCTTGGCAAGATGACTGTGGTGATATGAGAGAAGGTGGAGCATTGTTGCGGGTGGAGTCAGAAGGAAGAAATTACAGGGATACTGGAGTATCTTGTTACGATGAGCCTGGTGGAGGCTTGTCAGGGCGGCTCGGTGTGAGCGGCGAAAAAGGATCAACTCAAGTCCTGGTACACTGAAATTCGAGCAAGTAACGAATTTGGATTGGCGTGGCATATTCGCCAAGGTGGAGTTTGTTAGAGTTTGTGTCGAATATGTGTACGTAGTCGGTTAGAGTTTAGGACTTGGAGTTGTATTAGGTGTAGGACTAGAGTATGAGTCGGACTCTATTCTAGGATCTCTCATAAATAGAAGGGCGTGCCTGTTGTAACCGCATGGCGACATAGCATAGCGAGAGGGAGCGGCTGCCGGCGGTGACCGGTCGTGAGTCGTTGTCACTCTGATACGTTGTAATATGCTGGATCGGGGAGGAGCGCCCGTAATCAGTGCTTCGGAGATGTAAGCCTCGGCTGAACTCCGTTATCAAATATAGTGCCTTGGTGTCGTCATCGTGTTTGGATCTACTACGGTGTTTTCTTCCACATTTAGCTACCGATGTCGATTTCGGTGCTGGTTTTATAACATTGGTTGCCTCTATACATCGGATATGTATATAGAGGAGTAACAATCCTTGCTGTACCTGCATTAATAGAGCGGCACAGTTCTATTACCCGCAACACATGCAGCATCGTCGTATGCATCAGGAATATATAGCTTGTTCACGCCTGCAGGATGGGCTTTTTATGCTTTAGCAACATGGATTTCTCACGCGGAGGCGCCACAATAGCTTCTCCTGACTACTGAGTGGGTACTGCGACAAGTAGGCGAGATAGATGCACGTACAGAGGTGACGAGTCACCCGACCAACTGCAAGCACCACATGCACAAATTTAGTCTGAAAGGAGGAAGTAGAGTCTTCACAAAGCAATGTCGTTACTCTGCTAAAACCTGGTAGATTTGATTAATTTTATCAACCCATGCATTTTTCATGCGATGTTTGTATTGTGCATTTTTTTCACTAAAGCATTTTCAATGAATTTTTTCACTGATTCACCCAAAATAGATTTTATTATAAGTGATAGGAATAATACATATATAACTTAGATATCCATGGATATTTTTTTTGAAATATTTTCATGTTATATCTAGATGACATAGTATAATGAATGTTATTTTTATATAGGCATATTATAGGATATATATAAGCTATCAAGATATCTTTTAGAATTGCAAAATCTAAATCGTGCGTGCTCTCGTTTCGTCTTATAGCGCGACGCGTCTACCAGCCATCCATCCGTGCGAGTCAACAAGTAATGTGCACACTATTTTGTCTTTATCCAGCGACGGATGCATTTAAGGTTGACATTAAGTACTGTCACGGCGTGCGCCCTTTCACCTGCTACGTATTGAGGCCACCACCAACCAACAAGATTAGTTATACTAGTCTATCTTTCTTATAGAACTTTTGATGATTTATATCTTTTAAACCACACATTACTTTTAAAATTCGTTTGAACCATCCTACTACACTCAAAATATCGAATATATTCAAATATTTAAAAGTAATTTACTTAAATTTTAGAAGTAACTTAGTTATTCAATAGAAATAACTCTCCATAGTAATAGAACTAATTACGTAGCAGGTCAGTTGTAATAACTATGTGAAGTAAATTCACAAGTAAAATGTACGAAGATTTTTAAGTAAATACAAATATTTTCTTTATTTGAAGTAACCACTATATTTTTTTTTCAAAAAATGTAATTTTGCAACATATGGAAGGTAACTCTTCAAGGTATTAGAAGTAATACATTGTTAGAGGGAAGAAATTATGAAAAACAGAAGTAACTCTTCATGATACTAGAAGCAACTAGACTGCTAGAGAGAAATAACTCAAAAAATAGAAGTAACTTTTCATGGTATTAGAAGTAACTTAAGTACCACTTGATGCTAGAGGGAAGTAACTAAAAAATAGAAGTAACTCTTCACATTATTAGAAGTAGCTATACTACTAGAGAAAGGTAACTCTTCGCAGTATTAGAAGTAACTATGTTCTTAGAGGAGTTAAAAATAATGATAAAATTTATGTCGATTTGACAGTTTTATGGTACAGTTTGTTTTGTTTATATGTCTTTTGCATTATTTGGCACATGTTTAAAGGATGTGGGATAATTTTGCATGATTCTAAATATAACTACTTATAATTACTTTTAGATTTGAATAAATTACTTCTTAGATATTTATGAAAGTAAATTCAATAAAGCCTGAAAATAATTCACACAAATTATAAAAGTAACTTAACACAAAATAAAAGTAAGTTATCATGGTATTAAAATTTAAAGTAAATCAGTTGTGGTGGTAAAAACATGTGTCTATCTAGAAATTAAATTGAATCAACATAAATTATAGAACTAACTAAAAACAACAATAAAAGTAACATATTCACAATATTATGAGAATGTCTAAGAAGTAATCTAATCCAATCTAAAAGTAATTTATAGATACACAAA
Source organism: Oryza sativa Japonica Group (assembly GCF_034140825.1). Classification (NCBI taxonomy): domain Eukaryota; kingdom Viridiplantae; phylum Streptophyta; class Magnoliopsida; order Poales; family Poaceae; genus Oryza; species Oryza sativa. The sequence goes on from NC_089044.1 coordinate 2,919,542, forward strand.
AGTAATTTACTACACATATTCTTCTTCCATTAAAATATAATTATGTGAGATCTTGTTATAAAAATTAAGTTGCAATGAACATAATGATACAATCTGATTGTATATCAGATTAGTAATTTAAGAGAAAATTTTATTTGAAGTTTAGGTGTTAGGAAGTAGGTGGGCTCTTTGGCCAAGGCAACACATGAAATTGGTAGGTTGGAAAACTTCAAAAGCATGATCTGTTCATGAGCGGTATTATTTTTAGAGAGTGAAAGGTGCAGTGGTACTATTTTTTAGGGCCGTCTCTAGAAATTTGGGGCCCTAGGGTGAAATGCAAATGCCCTATAATTTAAAAAGTTATGTCTAATATAAATAAAACATATTTTCGCTCAATTATATAGATGTAATATGTGTTGTAATGTACAATACAAGTAATTTTATTCAAACATTGTAATTTGATTTAATGGATCATTCAAATTATAAACTACAATCATGAACTCATGGTAATTTGATGCATATTATGAATTTACAATCTATCATATATGTACTCAATCACTGTCTAATCTTACCGGTCCGAGGTCAAGCTGTCAAGAGTCGAGTCGAGGATGATGAGCGGACGAGGAGGGGGAAGGCAGGAGCCGAGGCGAGGCAGCTGTTTTGCCGTCACCGTTGCCGCTCGGAGCCTCGGAATCACAAGCAGCAAGTTGTGTCGCCGCCTCGCCAGTCACTGTGCATGGAATTGGGATGGACGTCTCAGCAGTTGTCACGGCGCGGAATCAGAATCGCAGAGCAGCCAGCTAGCAGCAGGGCCAAGTTAGGCCATCGCACAGTCCAATAGTGCCCCACCCCTGGCAATCTAGCATGACCTTGCTGATCGATCTGCCTAATTGGGCTATTGGCAGTTGCAAGCTATAGCTGGGCAATTGGAAGTGGGCCTCATGTTTATATGGGAAAAAAATTGGAGGCCCTATGCAATCGCTTATTTGGCACGTACCCATCGACATGCCTGCTATTTTTAGTAACAAGGTCGCTGATTAGGACAATTCAGCGCACACCATTTGATATAGTCTCCTCCTATTAGAATGTATGCTAATAAACAGAAGGCATCATTTACTCTTCTCTCTCTCTCTCTTATCTACACTAGAAAAAATATCCGTGCGTTGCAACGGAAAGGTTATTTTAATCATATTATTATTTTTTAGATAAGTTAATCATCTTATTATTATACGGTTTAGTTAAGGTGAAATTTACTATGGGAATTCACTTGGATTTGTTTCTTTTACAAAATTATGAGCTGTAATTAGAAGTTTGATTATCTCAAGTAATTATCATGTATGTTTTTTTAAAGAGATTTCTTATACGACTCTTTTTGTATTTTCAAAAGCGAACGAACTTAAAAAAACGACTCAAACACAGATCTGTATTTCCAAAAGCGAGTGATTTAAAAACCGACTCAAACACGAATGACGTACCAAAACACCGGCAAAAATATCTTTAATTTTTGTAAAAGTAAAGTGCATATGTGGTCCTTAAACTCGTAAGGTTGTGTCATCTAGGTCTCCAAAGTCTCAAAATACAGATTCAGGTCCCAGAACTTGTCAAAGTGTATCATTTAGGTCCCAAATCGATATAGCCCCTTTAGGATCCTACGCGGCGCTGATGTGTCACACCACATGAACGTGACGTGTCATTTTCTCTTTTTTCTTCTTCTTTTCTTTTTCTTTTTCTTTTTCCTTTTTGTTTTCTTGTCATTCTTCGGTTTTTCTTTCCTTTCTTATGCTCCGGTCGCAGAGAAAGGAGAAGAAAGAAAAAAAAAGGAGAAGAAAAATAGAAGAACAGAAGAAAAAGGAAAAAGGAAAATTTTTAAATGGGTTCCGTTTGTCACGTTATGTCCGTGTGGCATGCCACATCAGCGCCATGTAGAAAGGGGCTGTGGTGAATTGGGACTTATATGACACACTATGACAAGTTCTAGAATTTGGATATACATTTTAAGAGTTTAAGGATCTAGATGACACACCATTATTAGTTTAAGGACTACCTGTGCACTTTACTCTTTTTATAATAGTAGGGATATACAATTAAAAGAATATGTTTGATATTTTTTCTAAATGATAACGTCACGCCATTGTTCATATCTAAAATAAGAAGATACAAAATCAGAAAAGAATACGATCGATCATGGCTTGGATTTGTTCTTGTAGTCGTATCGCTGCGCAAGGTAGACGAACACGGCCACCTCCAGAGCGGCGAGCGCGGCGAGCAACCAGTAGAAGTAGTCCAGGTGCGCGCGGTTGAGGTCGTCGGCGAACCAGCTCTCTCCGCCGCCGCTCCTCGCCGCCGTCGCCCAGTCGATCGCCGCCACGAGCGCGCCGCTGGCGTAGCTCCCGACGCCCATCACGCCCTGGGACACGGCGAGCCCCACGCTGTGGAGCTCGCCGGCCACCTGGTCGTAGAAGAACTCCTCCAGCCCGATCACGGCGAGCACCTCCGCGACGCCGATCAGCACGTGCTGCGGCACCAGCCACCACACCCCCATCGGCACCGTCGCGCCCGGCCGGTTGACCAGGCCGGCGTCGCGGGCCACGCGGAGCCGCCTCGCCTCGACGAGCGCCGCCACGGCCATGGCGAGGCAGCCCGTCGCCATGCCGGCGCCGATGCGCTGGAGCATTGTGATGCCGCCGCCGCCGCCGGTGAGGCGCCTCGCGAGCGGCACCACCATGCGGTCGTACACCGGCAGCACCGCGATGTAGGTGAAGCTGACGAGGCACTGCAGCCCCGCCGACGGCAAGACGAGGCCGCCGCCGCCGCCGCTGCCGACGCGCCGATCCATTGTGCTGCTCTGCTTGGTGAACAGGGTGGACACCTGCGAGACGACGACGGCGAACACTATGCTGCTCAGCCAGATCGGAAGAAGCTTCACAAGGAAGAATCCCCTGCCGCCATCGCCATGGCCATCCACCACCACCACCACCTCCTCTTGTGGTTCTAGAAGCTGTTCGGCGGCATCCTTTCGGTTTCGGGAGAAGAAGAAGAAGAACCTCGCCGTCCACGCACGACGCGCCGCGGCGGCGCCGTCGATGGCAGGTCGCTCGGCGCGGCGGTACGTCCCCGTGCCGAGCAAGAAGACGGCGAGGTAGAGCACCATGGTGGCCCAGCACGCGGCGAACCCGACGGTCCAGCCGACGTTCTCGTCGACGTAGCTGAGCAAGGTGGTGGAGATGACGTAGCCCCAGGATATGGAGAAGTGGTACCAGTTGAAGTATGAGCTCCGCGACGCAGGCCGCCGCGCGCCGCCGCCGCCGCCGCCATCGTCGTCACCCTCTCTCTCGAACTGGTCGGCGCCGAACGCCTCGGCGCACGGCGTGTGGAAGCCCTGCGCCAGAGCTAGCAGGTAGAGCGCGGCGTAGAAGACGACGACGACGGCGCCGCCGGCGGACGACGACGGCGGCGACGTGGCTCGCTGCGCCGCCATGGACGACGACGACGCCGTGAGCATCCCCAAGCTGAGCAGGTAGAGCGCGCTGGCGACGATGACGGCGCGGTACCGGCCGAGGCCGGAGGAGTCGGCGGCGAGGCCGCCGGCGAGCGTGAGCACCAGCACCGTCCCGCCCCAGGCGTTCGCCGCGGTGGCCGCCGCCGCCGTGGACATGGCCATCGGGCCGGTGAGGTACAGCATCAGGTTGCCTTGCACGCCGAAGAACCCAATCCGCTCCAAGAACCCGACGACTGCGCCATGGCCATGCATGCACACGTCAGCAACAAATTAAGCCTGGCTGAGAGAGATGATGTCATCACTAAAGCCTGAGAAGCCGCCACTTACCGACGAGGAAGAAGGCGGCGCGCCAACCGCCGCGGCGGGCGTCGCCGTCGTCGGGGTCGGCGGCGGCGGCGCATGGCTCGGGACGACGTGCAAGGAAGCCGCCGGACTCCATGGCTAATGGCGCAACGTGCAGCTGTGTCAAGATTATATTTTATCGTGCTAGCTGTGCACTGTGCAGCATGGGCTAGTACATTTCAAGGCCAGAATATCAGTATTAGGCCTGGTTAACAAAAAAAACATTACATCCAATCTTTAGATATATACATGAAGCATTAAATATAGATAAAAACAAAATCTAATTAATTAATTGTACAGTTTGCATGAAAATTGCGAGACAAATCTTTTGAGCATAATTAGTCCATGATTAGCTATAAGTGCTGCACTAAATTAGGCTTAACAGATTCGTCTCGCGGTTTTCAGACGAGTTATGAAATTATTTTTTTTCATTCGTGTATTACCTTCTGACATTCGGTCAAACGTCCGATGTGACACTCAAATATTTTCTTTTCGCGAACTAGGCCTTAGCAATGCTTCTTTTTCCTTTTTTCCTTTTACAATATGTCTAGATCAGAATACCAATGATGCCTAGAGCCGAGTGAATAAGACATAAAGAAATAGTTAATATATGTCACTGTATTTAGCTATCAGTACTGACAAGTACTACCACCACCTAATATCTGGAGTGGCTGTCTTTGTACTGAAATTAGTTGGGCCCGCCACCAAGGGTCTACTCCTTCCGTCTCAAAATATAAGAAGTTTTGGTTAAATGGAGTACATTTTACTACTATAAATCTGGACTGTCTGTAGGGATGGCAACGGGGCAGGGCGGGGCCGGGTTGGGCTGGAACGGCCCCGCTCCCGACCCCCGACTTCACCCCCTGCCCCCGCCCCCGGTCCCGACTGGAGATGCGGGGCTAAATCTAGCCCCGTCCCCGACCCCTCCGTGGCCCCGCACCCTGACTGGGGCCCGCATTGAATAAAATCTCCATCCCATCAGCATAAGAAATACAAGACAGCTATCAATTCGGCAAGAACAAAAATGGTACAAAATTCACACACCATCAAAAATAGCATAATTGTACATAATTGACTCTCCGAACGGTGGCCGCGCCTGTGCGCCGTGCGGCTCGCCGGCCGCCGTGCCTGTCCCCTCGCGGCTCGCCGGCCACAGCGCTTCCCCTCGCGGCTCGCCGACCACAGCGCCTGTGCGTTGCGCCGACCGCCGCGCGGCTCGTCGGCCACCGTGCCCTGCGCACCGCCCGTGCGACGTGCGTCGTCGGCACTCGGTAGACCGGAGGGAGAGCGGGAGAGGGTAACCGGAGAGGGGAGAGGAGGGGAGGAAAGAGGAGGGGAGCTGGGGATGGGAGAGGCCGAGAGGGCGACCGCCGTGCCCTGGCGACCTGCATTGTGAAGCGCCGCCGCCGTCGCCTATGTGTGAGACGGGAGGGGAGATGGGGTTGGGGAGAGACTAGAGAGAGAGCTAGGGTTTTGTTTATATATGTCACTATTTTGTTGTATTGGGTTCTATTGGGCCTTTTATGCGCTACATTTTAAGAGTTTAATATACATCCCCCGGGGCCCTGCGGGTGAAATGTCTCTCCCGTCCCCTCCCCGCCCAAATACAGGGCCCGGCCCCAACTCCCCGCAGGGGACCCGGCCCCGCGGGGGAAATTGCCATCCCTAACTGTCTTACTGTCTAGATACATAGGACTAGGATCTGGACGGACCGAGTATTTGATAAGGCTTCAACTTCTAAATTTTTCTTCAGGATTTATGTCTAGAGTGAAGTTGTGGAGCATAAACTCAGCTCCAGCTCTCTAGTTCATTTTCTAGAGTACTCCAGCCTATTTCACTCCCTTTTTGACGGAGCTGAAACCGTTTGGCTGTGCTTCATTGGAGCTGAGACCGTACCCTCACTTTATTAAACTAGGAAATGAATTTTAAACTCCCAATGGGATATTGTTAAATATTTTTTTTAAATGTTAGCAGGATAGACAAATATTTGATATATTATTTCACAAACATACAAGTTAAATTTGACTTCTACATATTACATTAAATAAATAACACATTAAAGTATAGCTTAGTCAAATTTGTCTTACAGTTAAATTTAAATTTACATATCGGTAGTGATTTATCAGATATTAATTTAAATTGTTTTATTATTATTTGGATGATATATAAACAATGAATGATGTGGTCTGAAAAGTTTAGAATCATCCCGTATAATTGACACGTGACTGACATATCCCATCTGTTTTCTGATCATTTCATTTACTGTTCACTGTTCAATAATTATAACCAAACCAAACCGACCATGAATAGTTGCATAGATATAGTTTAAATCAAAAACTCAACCAAAGGACCGTAAAAACTCACACCATCTCTCCACAAGGCAAATTTAAAAAGTTGTGCTCCCGGTGACACGATCGAGAGGGTGGTGAGCAGCGGACGATCGATTACTTCTCTTTCACGTACCAGATACTTCCTCCGTTTTACCATCTAAATTATTCTTATATTTTCCATATTTATATTGATGTTAATGAATCTAGACATCCGTATATCTGTATAGATTCATTAACATCAATATAAATGTCAGAAATGCTAGAATAACTTACATTATAAAACGGAGGAAGTAACATGAAAAAAAATTCTCACAATTTATTAAATATAACTGGTAAAGATTGTTCTATAATAAACACGCTCAATGATTTGAGATGAGCTCTTCGACCTGTATCACAAGAGATCACGACCAGAATAAGGGTGTGTTTGAAAAGGAGGGGATCGAGAAGATTGGAAAGATACGTAAAACGAGGTGAGCCTTAGCACATAATTAATTAAGTATTAGCTATTTTAAACTTCAAAAATGGATTAATATGATTTTTTAAAGCAACTTTCCTACATAAATTTTTTGAAAAAAACATACCGTTTAGTAGTTTAAGAAGCGTGCACGTGAAAAACGAAACAATCTTTCTCTCTTTCTCCTGCGCTCGAATGCAGCCTAAGAGTAGTAACACGTGGTTTCGGGAATACATATACTATTATATCACATCACTGCTCACTCTCTGTCATTACTGCTTGATGTTAGAGGATACGAACCCGCACAAAAGATACGGGGACACGACGAACTCAAACCTGACATATCCTATTAATAATTAATTATGAATTAATATCGCCTGAGGGCAACTCATTACCCACTCGACAAAATCGAAAAGCACAAAACGAACTGTGAACTAATTTATTAGGTAAGGGCTAGACCAATTATGCAAGTCATATCAATTCCAACCACCGATCGACATGCAACACATCAAAAAATAATAAACCAGTATATATATATATATATATATATACGGCTCTAATGCTACTAATTGCCTTGACTAATTAAGCACCTCACAAAAAAATAATAATAAACAGATGCGGCTTCTTTGCTATAATTTCCGCACTAACGATCTTTGCTAATCATACATATTTTTAAAATATGGGTGATATGATCTTAAATTGTTTAGTTAATTACAAATAGAATAACAACGGAAACAAAAAAAATCACATGTTGTTGCCTTAAGTTTATGGGTCCATGGAATTTTTTATTTTTATACATATATACGAGGTTTGTATGTATACTTACCGAGTTTTTTTTAACAACGTAGTCACTCACAGCACACGCACACTCACCCCTATGAACGCACGCACGTAAACCCTACCCCTATGAGCATCTTTGAATACTGGGCCGGCAAATCCTTAAGATTGACGAAGTTACCAAGTTACCACAGGCGCCTCGCTGTCGACGGATAAATCCTAGAAAATTCGCTCTGTACACATACATATAAATCTTTTTTACATTTAAAGTGTATACATACTTATATAAAGTTTATACATATGCAAAGATTTTTATAAGTGTATATACAAAGTTTATATTGTATATTAATGTAAAGTTCAAATCACCCTCTACATTATGCAGTAGTACAATTTACCCTTTCGTAGCCCAGTCGTCTTCATCGGCGTCGTCGCACTCTAGCTATGCTAGTACGTAGTAGGAGCGGATCTACAGTTAAAGGGCTCTAGCTATGCTAGTACGTAGTAGGGGTGGATCTACAGTAAAAAGACCGGTGTTAAGTAATACCGATGACTTTATGTTAGAGTTCGCAGCTCGGCCCACCAACCGTGGACCACCCAGATCACATTGGGCTTGCTCCACCCCAGATTCAACCGGAGCCACAATTTTAGGTCCTGGACCTACACAACCCAACAGACTAGTCTCTTGGGTGAGGATTGCTCCCACCTTTTAAGTCATACTCCCCATCATCAATTACCGATCACTGGTGGAGAAACCATCTTTGGTCGGTCGGCCGAAATCCACAATAGTCTCGGTTCCACTAAAAACCGGTTCAAAAGATGATCTTTAGTCCCGGTTCAAAAGGTTAGAGCTACTTTTTGATCTTTAGTCCCGGTTGGTAACATCAACCGGGACTAAAGATTATTTTTAGTCCCGGTTTAAAAGACGGCAGGTGGTGTCAGACCCCTCTTTATCTTTAGTCACGGTTGGTGACACCAACCGGGAGGTGTGTGTAAATAAAATAACTTATTAATAAAATAAGATAAAATAAAATAACTTATAAAACAAAATAAGTTATTTAAAATAACTTATTTAAATAAAATAAGTTATTAACTTATTTTACACCAACCTAACACCAATCGACATGCACCGTGCGAGATCGAGAGGACCAAGGCGCACGGGAGGATCAGTTAATAAGTTCTGACATTTATCTCCTTCTCTCCTCACTCACCCCATCTCTTCCTCTTCCTCCTCCTCCCATCTCTTCCTCTTCCTCTTTCTCCTCCCATCTCTTCCTCTACCTCCTCTGGATCCGCCTCCTTCCCTCTCCTCCCCACTTCTCAACCTCCTCTGGATCCGCCCCCTCCCGTCTCTTCCCCACTTCTCAGGCGGCGGCGGCCGGGCGGCCGCGGAGGCGGCCTCGCGCGGCCGGGAAGCGCGGAGGCGCCCTCACGCAGCGGCCAGGCGGCGACGGAGGTGGCCTCGCGTGCCCTCACGCAGTGGCCGGGCGGCGAGGCACAGCGCGCGGCGGGCGGTGGGGTAGCGCGCGGCGCGCGCGGCGGGGACGCGCCGGCTCTCCTTTCTTTTTTTTTTTATAATTTGTGATTGAGAGATGTATAATTTCTTTTTTAGAATTTGTGATTCATTGCATGGATCTGAGATGTATAATCGATCTGTGATGCATTTGATTTGTGTGTAATTTTTTTAAGATTTGTGATGTATTTGATTTGTGTGTAAGTAACTTAGGATTTGTATTTGTGATGTGAATGATTTGTGATGTTACTTTGAATTTGGAGATTTGGGGTTTGATTTAGGTATATGCATGACACTCGATTTGGGGATTTGTTGTTTGATCTGGGTATATACATCCCACTTGGGAGAAAATAAAAAGAAAATAGACCAACCGGGACTGCCCCTATCCTCTCTTTAGTCCCGGTTGGTAGCATTAACCGGGACTAAAGATCCCTCTCTTTATATCGATCTTTACTCCTGGTTATTTCACCCGGGACTAAAGATAGCGATCTTTAGTCCCGGATTCGTAGTCCCAGTTTTCCACCAGTGGATGTGGGACTAAACCCAACACTTTTGGTAAAACCTATAGTGAAACTCTTTATCCATATGTTATAACATTATGATCTAAGCATAATTAGCATATTAAGACATCGATAGATATGTTATATGACACCAACGAATCGATTTTCTGGATCCGCCACTGGCACGTAGCATTGCAACGAGCTTTACCAATGAAGAAGAAGAAGATTTATGATGATGACTAGCATGCATGCAAGTAGTTGATTTAATTAGCTGCTATGTCCGTCTTGTGCTTTTTTCTTCACGACGACTGTCTCTGTCCGAATCCGTCTCGTGCATGCTCCCCGTGTGATTGAGGCATGCGACGCCGGAGACGCCATCGTGGCCAGCCGTCGCCTGGGGATTACCTCCTTGTCGGCTATATATCGCGTAGTCACCGCTGCCTCGTCTTCCCATCCTGGGTTCCTGTACTGGCAGCTGTGGCTTGCAAATTACTCCCTCTGTTCTAAATATTTTACACCGTTGATTTTTTAACACATAGTGGATCGTTCATCTTATTCAAAAACTTTTGTGAAATATGTAAAACTATATGTATCCATATAAGTATATTTAACAATGAATCAAATGATAGGAAAAGAATTAATAATTACTTAAATTTTTTTTAATAAGATGAATGGTTAAACATATTTAAAAAAGTCAATGGCATCGAATATTTAGAAACGGAGGAAGTAACGGTCAGATATCTAGCCTCCTCTGTCCCGGCATAGAGAGAGGTGGCAGCTACCTCGCCGCCGCAACGGGAGCACTGCCTTCGTTATTGCTGAAGCCTTGGTGAGGTGGAATCGTCCTGCTCCTCTAGCTTCTACTCCCGCCCGCACTCGCGGCCCCAATTATCGTCCGTTGAGGCTGAGGATAAACACGCATCACTGACAATTGGGCCTCACCGATTTTTTATTTGTATTTACTGACTAGATTGCAACTTGTACACGTAGGTCGAAAACCACTCTCGAATGAGTTAGGAGATAATTCGTTTAGAGTTAAGAGTTCAGGGTGTGAAATATTGGTATTTTAATTAGTTTAGGGGGTAAATCGTACGACATAAGTTTAGAGAGGCAACTTGAACTTTCACCTTCTTTATATAATATATGTATAAATTTTATATATACACATCTACGTATAGGGCAGAAAGATGACCGTGCACTCGCTTGTGGTGCCACGCAAGGGAGGGGGACGATAGGTGGGTCCCAACATGTGAGTGAGGCTTGATCGGGTTTGAAGGGTAGTATCGTACTTTCATAACTGTTTCACTCTTAAATTTATTCGGATATAATAAAATAATATTACGGGTGTCTAGTAAATAATTACTACTTTTTTGCAGTGCCCTAGCACAGAAACGTGTTCTTGCGGTGTCCCCTAGATAGTTACATTTTTTTTATATCATGTAGCAAATTTTGCACATATTAGTTTGAGCTATTGACTTAGAAGAAAGATTTATTGGTTGAAATCGATGGTTAGATTTGTTTCGTCAAAATTTATAGTAGTTTTTTCTAGTTTATTAGAGGGACTCTCGCCCAGCATGACCCTGTCGACCCCTGATCCAGATCAATACACAGGACATTATACAACAAGAGATATTTGCCAGTAATTAGACTTGCATACTTGAATGTTAATTATTATCACGTACTGCATTGTTAAAATCAACATCAATTCAGCGCATGCAAAGCACATTCCCAAATGCCGTAAACACGCAAGAAGCCATGAACACGCACGCGTGGCTTTGCATCCATTAATTTCTCCGATAAATGAAATGCACGCCAGTAGTTGCGAGATACAGTAGCTACATCATCAACTTATTTGGTGGAAATGGAGATCGAGCAGTGAACTCGATCGATCGATCAGTGGCTCCCCGGGGGACGGTAGATCGGAGTCGGCGATGGCGTGCCGTACGCCGGCGAGACAGGGGGCCAGAAAGGCGACGGCGATCCGTATCCCGGCGCCGTGGGAGGTGGGCATGCCGTCGCCGGCGTTCCGTATTCCGGCGTGGATGGTGGGCACTCCGGCGCCGGCGTTCCGTATGCCGGCGTGGAAGGAGGATATTCCGGCGCCGGCTGGCCGCATTCCGGTGCCGGCGTGGGAGGAGGAGGGCACTCCGGCGCTGGCTGGCCGTAACCCGGGTCGGCAGGGGGGCATTCCGGCGCCGGCTGGCCGTATCCCGGCGGCGTGCTGGGAGGGGAGCATGAGCATCCCGGCGCCGGCGTGCCGTACACCGGCGAGGGAGGCGGCTGGTACTCCGGCATGGGCTTCCTGTGGAACATGCGATGGCGCCTGTGGCAGGGGAAGCAGATGGCCACCGACGAGCACTCCGGCGAGGACGACGTCGACGACGGGAGGTGCGTCTTGCCGGCGACGGCGACGAAGGTGCCCGTCTCGCCCTCCGACGACAGCGGCTCGATCTTGGATGGCTCCTGGCCGGGGCACGGCGCGTCGGTCGCCGCGCTGTGCAGCTGCGCGACGCAGTCGGCGCCGCGGAGGTCGGCGGCGAGCGGCACGGCGAACGCGCCCGCGCCGTCGAGCTCGCCGACGGCCTTGCTCTCGTACTCCTCGCTGCTGCCGTTCTTGCACTTGATCGCCACCTTAAGTCCTGTCAACAAAATGAACAAAAATAAACACAACATTTTTGTGCATTTAATAGTTGCTTTGATTGGTGATCATGCAAATGCACAGTTAGATGACACAGTTTCTTTTAATCAAAGCGAATCGGTTACAGTGACTGATCCAAGAATTTTCTTGAGCCTAGGTAAAGCATAATCCTATGGCCTGCTAGTAAGTTTTTGGCCCAAGCAATATCATCTGTGATAACAGGCCCACACATGTCAATAGGTGTCTGTTACAACATCTGTCGTTATGGTAGAGGATGTGCGCACTTTTAGATCTAAACATAACAATGTTTATATAATCGACTCGATGGTTATTTTGTACCCAAATATCGCGTATATTCTACTTTTAATTTATGAGAGGTGTCAATTGTAATCTTTGTCAAATACCACTGTCCCATCATCAAGAGTGTACTCCGTATATACTCCCTCCGTTTCGAAATGTTTGACGCCGTTGACTTTTTATCACATGTTTGACTATTCGTCTTATTCAAAAAATTAAGTAATTATTAATTCTTTTCCTATCATTTGATTCTCATATAATTTTACATATCTCACAAAAGTTTTTGAATAAGACGAACGGTTAAACATGTGCTAAAAAGTCAACGGTGTACATGTGCTAAAAAGTCAACGGTGTCAAACATTTCGAAACGGAGCGAGTAGTTGCTTGCATTCGTACTTACCCTTGAAAGCGGTCTCGGCGTCCATGTTCTTCCTGCCGCAGCCGGCGCACTTGGCCGCGCCGACGACGACCGACGCCGTCGCCGTCGTCTCACCGGCGGCCGCCGCCGCCATCAGTATCATCAGCGCCGCGCCATGGAGGAGCAGCCAGCTTGCTCCCATGGCGAAGCTACAGTTGTGTGTGGCTCTCAATAGTAGTTGCACTGTTTGCAGGTGAAGAGCAAGGGCGTCCAATGAACTGCTTATATAGGCGATCATTGCATATATAATTGCATTACTGGATGTTAATAATTCAGCACTGATTATTTATTTTATCTATTTATTTACAGCTCGATCGATATGATGATCCATGGAGTTAAGATGTGCCACGAAAAGAGTTAATGTCAAACGTACGTATAGCGTAGGAGTGCTACAGTAAGCTACATTTTGTTTAGTTAATTTACCAGCGAATTAAATCTCACTGGCAGTGATGAAATGGTAGATAGTATAGAGTATAGAGTATAAATATACGTATGCATACTAGTAGTATGTACTTTGGCTATGTATAATTAAATGCCGGCTCAATTCAATATGTTGTCGCCGTTGTCATGATCTCTTATATCGTGAGCTACGCTTCTATGTAATAAGTAGAACTCTAGTTCTAGTTTGTGTTCATCTCAGTTTCGGGGGAAAATCCAGCAGTACCCACTATACATATAAAAATCTCATCGGGAGAAATTCAAATTGTTAAAAAATATTTCCCGAAATTGAAGCAGTTCAAAAGAGCTTTAATAGTTCCAAGAAATTTTAGTTGTCACTACATTGTTGATTATAAGCTGTAACGGTTTACCAACAAACAAAAATAATTTATAAATAAAACTTATATATATATATATATATATATATATATATAGATATACATTCTTAGCTGTTTAAATACAAATGTTGTAAAATAAACTACCGTTAACCCAAAAATCTGTCCCAAAATTAAATTTTGAAGTTTAAATTTTGGTTTATAAGCTAAAGGATGAACAATAGGAGTGCTTATTTTTTTTTCCTTGGACCAGAAAAATCTCAAGAGGGCCCGAGATAGCAAGATCCTGCAGAGAATCTTGCATGACCACACATAGGAGAGTAGAGGATGTAGTTATGTTGGATGCATGATCGAAGCACATGCAACGATGATCGACGACGTCGTGGGGTTGACTGTCATCTTCAATATGTTCATGTGTGTGCATTCAACCAAGTTGGTGTAAATGTACGCATTGTACAGTCTTGATCTCCAATAATACAGATCTACGGCTGTGTTTAGTTCAGCGCAAAGTTTGGATTTTGATTGAAATTAGAGATGATGTGACTGAAAAGTTATGTGTGTATGACAGGTTGATGTGATGGAAAAGGACTGAAGTTTGGATCCAAACTTTAGATCTAAACACAGCCTACATTTATTTAAACCCTTCTAATCCATAATTCCCTTTAAGCTTCAGGTCCAGAAGTACATGTTCCCAAAGGGAAAAAGATTGAATTTAAGTACGACCGATACCTATAAGATTGAATTGAAGTACTATGCCTATATTAATAACTATTCCTAGTAGGTAAAACGTACTAGCCTTAATTAATTAGACAATGTCGTCTCAAATGAAACCACAGTTCAAATTAAAGAATGACCAATCTTCATACAGTGATAATAATCAAGGCTCAAAGCCAACTCAACCTTTAGAAAAGAAAACTCCTTTTTTGCAATTTAAAGAACTTCCAAATAAACTTTTGTGAGGCAAGGAAGTTTATATTAAGAATCATATCAAAATGTTTCCTTTGATTATTGCTAGATCATAAAGTTTAGGAAATCACAACATTAGTATGTCCCGACCTTGCACATTCCATAAAGCGTCCCAACAACAAAAAAAACCCCACCAATTCAACCATCATCCAGCAAATCATTGTTTAAAAACATTCTGGAATTTTAAATGTATGTAAACTACAACGAGCAAAGAGTTTCCTTAAAACATTCCAACAATAAAAACCCACCAGTTCAACCATCATCCAGGAAATCATTGTTTAAAATATTCTCACATTTTAAATGTATGTAAGCTCAAACGAGCAAAGGATTTCCTTCACAGCTATGCCCGGAAGACATCAATTTCACGTCTTAATAATAAGAAATAAGGATGGGATCATTGATCATCCTGCACTTCCCTGTGGCCTCCTCTGGCACCTTACACTTCTCAACAATGATCCTCTGCAATCTGGAGCTGCCTCCAGCTAGGGCTGCCACGCCTGCTGGAGTTACCTGAGAGCAGCGGAACACCCCACACGCCTCCAGCTGCAAGCATCCTCTTGCAATATCTTCTAGGCCAACGTCGCTAATCGCATCACAGCGAAGCATCATGAGATGTTTCAATTTTCGGAATCCTTCACCAACCTTTGCTAGTGTGGTGTCACCAATTTTCTGAAGAACAGTGCAGGACCATGAGGGGAAAAATCAATGCTTTAATTGCTATGCATGAAGGTAGGAAAACAAACATGACGAATTCTATAAACAATTTCTGAAATTAACTAAGACTAGAGGTCATTTTAGAACAAGAAAATCAATATCTTCTATCTTATGATGTTGAGAGAGAGAGGGGAGACCTTGGTATCACTTATATTCAGATGGACTAGATCATGGCACTCTCTTATAATGGTAGTAAGCCCATAATCAGTAATTTGATTGCACCCACATATATCTAACCTCTCAAGGAAACGACATTGATCAACCGTAGCAAGCCCGGTATCATTTAACCTGTAAATGAAAGCCAAATGTTAGCAGATCTTTGTCATAATAGATAGAACAAAAGTTTTTATACTCAACAAAAAAAATGTTTAGAACAGAATGATGTCAGAATGCTTTGAAGAAAATGTTATAAAATGGAAAAATTAATGACATGCAACTCAACTGTATACCTTTCACTTTGAACTCAGGAAGTCAATTTAACTTTTGATTGGAACTATCATCTAAGAAAGGCTAACGAATTAAAGTTATCTTTGATTAGAACATGTAAAAAAGTGAATCATGGATTCAAGTACTTACCTCCCAAGACCATGGAGGGTCAACTCTCTAAGTTCTTTACAATTCTCACCTACAGATAGTAATGCTTCATCCCCGATCTGCAGAGTAAAACTTCAACTTAATATATACAAGCAAAGTTACAATGAAATAAAATAAAAACATTTTCTCATTCCGTATTCCGGTTTGGGAGCAGCCGAGCAGCAAACTCTGGTGTCGGCTTGCCACATGTTGGTCTTGGGATAAACATTAGCCTAATTGGCAAATATGAAAGACAACTGTAACCTGGCAAATGCCAGAGTTGACAAAGCAGGAGAACATTACCACATCGAATGAGGGAGAAGGGATGTGGTTAAGACTCAGGAAAAGATTCTACTCAGAGTCATGTGCTAAATCCTCATCAACAAAGCCGTTATGAGACCATGATGACTCAGCATTCCTTCATCGCTCTTTGGATCTCTCCCTTCAACAGGAGGGGGGCTCAGGAAATACTTGTGCTTGTGGACAGAAAAGTTGCTACTTGCTACAAACTGCCAGGGAATGTGGAGTCGGCATGTGACAGTTTTGCCTCGCCAAAGGGATTCTTTGATTCATCAGCAAGGATGACAAAAATCCTCGTCCATGAGATCGGTGGCATAGTCTATGACATCAAGGGCCCTACCCAGCAATGACTTTTGATGGTGGCTCCATGGACACAATGGCAGGGTCATCCCCACGACAATGGCAGGGTCTATTCTCACAACAGATGGTGCCAACAATCCAATACTGAGAAATTCAAAATTTCAAATAAAGGGAGACTGACTTCAGTTACTCCCTTGGAAATGTTGAGACTACAATGAAACTTTGTTACAGGAAATTTATGTAAAAAAAAGGACTTCAGGATCCTCCCCTTGGAGGTGTTTATGGCTTCCATATGTATAGCCTCTAAAGGGACAAATAGGCACCTTTCATCAACATGCATCTTTTGTTCAATGGGCATGTCTCTTGAGATTGAACCCGTATTCCACATGTACTGTATTATTATTTTGTATAATAATAACAACAAAAATAAGGATTTTTATTCTTATTATATACTTCCTCCGATCCAAAATGTAGCTACCTAGTATAGAATGGGACATTACCTAGTACTATGAATCTGGACAGGCTCTCCAGATTCATAGTACTAGATAATGTCCCATCCTGTACTAGGTAGCTATATTTTGGGACGGAGGAAGTATTGATTAACAATGTAAATTATAATACTGGGACAAGTCGTTGATGATCACTATTCAGATAAATATAGTGATCGTACAAAAGCTGTGATATGCAGAATCACTATGTGAAGACACAAGGTGCTCTGCAAGATCACCCTAAGACAAACTATCATAGTGATCTGTATGACTTAGTGATAACGTATCATCATTCGTATGATCAAAACAAGTGACTGGAGAAAGCATGCATTATTCCTCGCTAGCCATGCCCATTTCCCTATACTGGTACAAATCCATCACCTTGAAGTGATTGGAGACAAAGTCTTGAACATCGCACCAAAAGAAAAGGAAAATTGGGCGGGGAGATGGAAGTAAAATTTTGGTGGTATTAAAATGTACCACAAACTTTTAGTGTTATAAATCTGAAGGTAAATTTTGATGGTATAGATCATTTTTTTCTTAAATGTAAAATCAATCTTCATAAATGTAGATTAATACAAACTAGAAATGTACCTGAGGACAAGAGATGATAGAAAGCTCTCTCAAGTTCTTGCAGCCTTGAGCTATGTGAGATATGGCCTCATCGCTTATTTTACAACAGTTGGCCAAACAGACAGACTTGAGAAGGAAGCAACATCGACCAAATCCGAGAAATGCATTATTGTCAATCCACAGACTGTTTAGAGTGAGCCCTAGAAGATTTCTGCGTTTAACATGTACAAACACAAAAGAAAAAAAATCAACAGTATATTGTGAAGTCTAGCTTGACAGTAGGACAAAGGCAAAAGTAATTGCTTAGAGTAGTAGCATGTATCGCCCAAAACCTATATAATTTAGAATGACAAAAGCAGCTGAGAACCCAGTTCTTCAAAATTTGCCCATAAGAAAATAACAGAGGCATAGTATTATGATATTATAAATTACTAATATATTCAAAAAGAGTGAAGGTTCTAGTTTAGAGAATACGTGTCATGTGCATGCTATGGGAATTAGGCCTGATGTGCTAATCTCGTCACACCAAACCAGGTAAAAAAAAATCGTTTTTAGACTACTCCGTTGCTATCTAAGTTAAACAAGGTAAAATTACACTACTTCATAAAATTGTTTTTACTAAAAAACTGTCTGTTCCTTAACCACGAGACTAATAAGTTTAGGTTTCGACAGCACTTCAATCATTATACCAGTATATTGCACACACTGACATTTGTTAGACATGTTGATAATTTGGGAAAGAGTGAATTTCACAAAACCACACACCTTTTGACACTTGGCACTTAACTACATATATTTTGATATTGAAGTCTCACAAAACTATACTATTAACAAATGGGCCTACCTGTGAGATGACATGGATGTTTATCTATACATATTTAGGCCGCGAACGTGGCATTGTTGTTGTTCCACCTAGGATGAAGTTCCCAAGTCTGCATCCTAGGTGGAACAACCGCGCCATCTCGCGAATGGCCCATTTCGTTGATAGTGTAGTTTTGTGAAACTTTAATACCAAAATATATGTAGTTAAGTGCCAAATGTCAAAGTATGTGTAGTTTTCTGCAACTTGGACCATAAAATATGTAGTTATGTAAAATTTACTCATTGGGAAACATTTGTGGAACACTTAACAGGGGAAACAAGTCCAATACATGTCTGGGAATTGTTGATTTTGTTCCAACTTTTTATTTCTCTAATCATAGCTGGATTCAAGAGAATACGAACAATTGGACTAACATTAACCTTCCATTTTGAGCAAACATTTGATATGCAACTTAGATTACAGCTGTTGTACAAACATCAAAATAACAAGTGGATTGAATAGGAAATGTTGAAACTTTCAGGCTTATTAATTATTTGTTACCGCATATTAGCACACCTTCAGTTTTCCTAATCTCCAATTTAATTTATCACAAAACAACGTGCATATTTTGTCAAAAGGAATACATTTAGTCCAAACCTCAACGGACTAGCAAATAATAAAAGAAATCCTGTTTATATATGTATAAATTGAAAAGTACAAGGTAGGAAGTATGTTAACAAAAACAAACTTTGTACCATGTCAAAATAAAAATTGCGCGAGTTGCAATATGTTAAGTAATCAAGAAGAAACATACATGCATCGCTGTCCAATATGCTCCAATGCAGCACTTTCCATAATATGGCACATGTTAATTTCCATGTGTTGTAGCATTTTACAGTTCTGGGAAACACGTTCAATACTTCTATCTGTGAATTTGACCGACGATTTGATAATTAGACTTTTCAGCTGCTTGCATCCATTTGCTATGGAAAAAAGGCTCCTGCAGTAGCAAATGATTAGCAGTTGAATAAAGCCCTAGGACATCGCTCCAAAGATAAGGGGCATTACTGAAAAGAACAACAGAAGTCAAAGAATGGTCAATGCTTGCAATAAGAGAAAAAGGGAACTGAAGTGAAAATAAGTAGCCATATATTCCTAGAAAATATACTACAACAAGGTAAGAAGTGCAAGCAGTAGGCAACTAGTCATTGATAAATATTTCACATGTATAACTTTCATCATTTACAGATCAGTAGATGCCAACCATTCAAATTTGCTATAAGGTTTTAAACCTCAGTAACCAGTACTCCTTGTTTGATTACCTTGTAGCAAAGCATACTTGAATCAGGCTTGTACTTAGCCTTATAAGCAGTATAATTACATTTTGGGTTTCTATATTGGCAAATCTAAAATTTGGTTTATGGTTTTTTGATATTTCATAGAGAATTACAGTTGAAAAACATAATAATTTTAAGCAACTATTTCACAATTTGCTTAACCTTTAAGAAATAGTATCTAAATCTAGAGAAACTTGTCACAAATAAAAGGAACACGCATATAAGGAAATAAACACAACTTAGAAAGAAACAAATTATTCTAGTCCCGTCTATGGTTCTTCCCAACTAACATTGCACTGTGGCGGGATAAACGGTGTCAAGTAACACAGTACTACTACAGCACAGTCATGCATTAGAAGATGCATACATAAAATGTCTTGACCAATATATCCACTTTGAATGGACCGTTTCAGGAGATTACTCTTAATATGCTGATTTTTAGAGAGAACTAACTTGCAAATATACATACCAATTAAAAAATTTAACAACATATTGTGTGCCATGTTCATGTAGGTATAAATCTTAAAGTAAGTGGACATGAGAAAACTATAGAAAAGAAACTTCGCATATAGCAGATTTCTTGATGTTTTGATGGGGATTGCTTGACTTTCCATATATAGGAAAGGATAAACTATAAATGATACAGTAGTTCACCAAAGTAGTTGTTGTTCTAACGGTGTCTTACAAGTAAGACCCATGTGCTGATAGTTTGTTCAGCACAATTATAGGAGTAATTCCACTATTTCACAATATATGTTTTTTTCTCGAAAACGCAAGAGAATTGAGTTTCATTTCATTAAGGGGAAGAAAATAAAAGAAAAATACAAAGTAGAAGAGACCAATGCCCTCCTACCGCAAAAAACACACCCACACCCCGGTCAACCCCGGCTATCTAGCTGCCTAGGTTTGCCGAACCACTAAAAAACTTTTGGCGGGGCAGATGCTCCCACTAGACACCAAAGATTACCCTCATTCCCTACCACCTGCAAGACTGTCGCAGGTGGAAAAATTTTCAATAGCTACATCTTGATCTCCTCAATGGAGAAATACCTTCTTAAGCAATGCACAAATATTGTAGGTGGCTTCTACCTGCAAGATTACCCTCATTCCCTACCACCTGCCTTCCACCGTCCTTAATCAAAGTTTTTGAAAGTTAGGTGGCCGTATTATGAATTTATTAGGGAGCAGCCATGGTTTCTTACTCTCTTACCAACTTTTTCTTAGATTTTGTGCTTCTAGCTGGCTTGTGCGAACTGTGGGCATTACAAATATTTTGAAACAGAAGGAACAATTGGATTGGTACTTATACTAGTAACCACCTTTATGCTGGTTGGACATTGAAAGTGTTCCAAAAACTCTCCAAAAAAGTGGATATTGGAGCATTTGCTGAACACATGTACGCCCGCAAAATTATGGGGACAAATGCTGTCAAACCAGGAAAAGTTACTTATGAAGTTTACTCTTTTTTTTTGTCATAAATAATATCCACGATGATCATGAAAATTTGAAACCAAACAGGGCAAATATGCCCCACAAGTGATTTTTCCCATATTTTCAGTATATTATTCACAACCCAACTACAATAATATATACAATTACTCCTAAAAGTGAGAAATCTACAGGTGCATTATTGAACTTCTTTTTTTACAAAAAAGAAGTGCATATTTCTCTGAAAGTTTGGGAAGGTCCTAAAAAAAGGCATAAATTGCACCCTCAATTTATCAATTTCATATTTACGCTGATTTCATTTTTATGTAAAACATTTATTGATGTTAACCTTGTACCATTATCTTGGCCTAAGAATTCTAATCGCACAAAAAATTAACTTTCCTGTAGTCTGCTTTAAATATCCTATGGTGCCAAAGTTCTCAAGGTGCAGTACTTAGAGAAAACATAATTCTTTATTTACTACTTAACATGCAAACTTATACTCAGGTGGTTCACTACTGAAATTAAGAAAAGAGCATGTGTTCAAATCAATATAAAAAAATTATAAAACAATTGTTAACAAATGGTTCAGCATTTCTACTCTTCAATTCTATAAGCATCACAATGCAGTATCAGTATAAGCTATATCAAATTTCTAAGAGAAATGAGACACCGATACTTCCATCCCTGTAAAAATGCAACAGTAGATTTAATAATTGGACCTATTACCTGTCTGAGCACTTATTAAGGTTGTCAAGTGACAAATTTTCTAAAGCAGAGCAAGATGAACCAATAGCTTCTAAAGCTTCATCGCCGACACCAAGCCATACCATCTTTAAGGATTTCAAATATTGGCATCCTTTTGCAACAGAGATCATTCCTTTGTTTTCATTAACATGCTTGGACTCCACGGATAGGACTTCCAAGTTATGGCAGTAGGTACCAATTGCATACAGGGATCTGTATGTTATGCAACCATTGCAGAAAGAAATATCAAGAGAGACCAATGATTTACTACGTATCTTTACAAATTCAACCAGTCCTTCGTCCGTCAACTCTTGAACACCACACAGCTTTAATTCACTAAGATTGCATCCCTCTGCCAGAGTAATCAACCCATGGTTTTGAACATAGCCACCCTGTAAGAAATGTTGTCAATAAAAAATGAAACTCAGGGGAATACAACACTAAATATCAGCATGAAATGAAACCTCAATGCGAAGTTTACAACGTGAACTGCTGACTTGGACAATGATAAACCTCAAAAAGGAGACCATTACCACAACGGAACTCACTATTGCTACAATATGATCCTCAAGTTTCATTCGACAAAATAGTTAAAATAAAAGAGGCATCTATGATCACCATTCACCATAAGGAAGCATTAACTTCTTCATAGTTCCAAAGATTTGCCCGCATTGGAAATGAAAGCAGATCATGCTACGTGTGAAACAATATTGAATGCACGAAAGAAAACAGAACAAGTACAACTAACAAGAAATTACCGAAAGCGCTAACGATTGCAGATTCCGGCAACGATTTGCAATTCCCACCAGCCCCTTTTCAGAAATGTGCAAAAACCAGTTTAGAGTCAGCTTTTCAAGCCCTTTGCAACCCTCAATGAGATGAAGTAGCCCAGCATCAGTAAATGAGGTTGGGTTGACACCATCACTGCCATTTTCTTTTTGCGTATCTTCGCTTAGTGTGGAACACTGCATATGTTGCTCATCTAACTTGGGGTTTTCGTTATCCCAACCCTGTGCCTGTGACAAAAATAGTGCATTAGTGACTTGCAAAATTGATAGACAAACCACATCAAGAAAATAGTTTCCAGAGATCTAAATTATATGCAGCTCTGGCAAAATGCTAATTTCTCAGGGAGACCAAGAAAACAAAATCTTAACCACGGATTTAGTTGTTGAACCAATAAAACATCGGATCATTCATTCAATTCCACAGGGGAACACAAGAGATGCGAGAATTTCGCGCGATTCCCGAACTGCAGCCAGAGAAGGACTCACCCTGCTCCGCTCCGCGGCGGCGGCGGAGGCGCCGGCGGCAATGTAGAGGCCGTGGTCGAGGAAGACATCGGCGAGGCCCGGGAACCGGTCGGCGACGCAGCGGACGACGGCGTCGCCGTCGGGCCCGTCGACGGGGACCCTGGCGGCGCGGCGGGACGCGCGCTCGACGCCGCGCCAGCGGCGGCACACGAGCGCGCAGCTGTCAAGGTCGGCCTTGCCCCCCGCGGCGGCGACGCGGCGGAACACCTCCGCGAGCAGGTCGTCCGGGAGGGCGGCGTTGACGAGGCCGGAAGCGGAGGCCATCGCCCGAGGCGGCGGCGGCGGCTATCACCGGAGGTAGGGTTCCATGGAATCCCTAAGATTGGAATGAAATGGAATTGAAGCGGAAGGAAGAGGGGGGTTTTAGAGCCCAAGCCTTTGCAACTGCCGTTACAACTTTGGGTTAATTAGACACATGCCATTACTAATTTGAAGGTTTAGAAAAATATCATTACTATTTGACAAATTGTAAAGATGCCATTACAAATCCCACGATACTGGAAACATGCCACGTTCTACGCCTGATCCGCGATTGTACTCGTTTTTATGCGTACCGTATTTACGTATGGACCATAATGCCCTTGTGTATGAGTATGTAGGGACCGAGTGGAATCAGTTTGACCAAGTGCATTCACAGTGAACCGTAAACCTAACACTAGGCTTCTCCGGCGGCGGCGGGATTTGGAGGCGGCGTCGGCGGCGTCAGCGATGGCATCGGGCTTTGGCGGCAGTGTCGGCGGCAGCGGCGGGCTTTGGCGGCAATGGCGGGGAGAGGCAGCCCGATTCGTTCGACGGGCTCGAGCGGTTGTAGCTTTCAGCGCACACGGGCCGCAGCGTCGTCGGCACCATGGTTGAGATGTGCTTGCGGCAAAGCCGCTGCAGTGAACAAATCCAACACCTCGAGGAATCTAGGGCGGCGGTGGATTCAGTGTGGGAAAGAGGTAAACCCCATTGTTTTTCATTTTCTTTTGTTGAAATTCCTTTCTTTTTTGTTTCGTTTTCTTGATTGATGCCATTGATTTGAGATGTGTTGTGCAGCCAAAGTGTTGCTCGTTGTGAATATGGGAGGATCTGTTGAACGAATATGTGGAGGAAATGGTTGCTTATTCCCATGCTGGTGAGGACGATGGTCAAAGAGACATGTTGCGACAGCTTGCAGAAGAGCATAAGGAAGAGAGGTCGAGGATGCAGGGTTTGGTTGAGGCAAACCATAGGCAGATGCAATCCATATATCAGCAGCTGAATGATTCTAAGAAAAAGTGTGAGCAGCTAAAGAAGATGTTGAAAGAAGAGAAGTGTAGTCGTAGTAGACAACTTTATGTGATGTTGTTCTTGTTGGCCATAATTATGTATTTCTATGTATGTTCTGTAAATTTTGTGGCCATATTTGGTACAAGTAGGTAAATCAGTGCCATTTTGTGTAATGTTAATCACTGTCTATAAATTATGTGGATTCAATTTCTGAGTAATGACATAGGTGTGTTAATTATATGGATTTAATTTCCCACTCTGGGTGCTCTGTTAAGGATAAGTCTGGCAGCTCAAGGTACAAGCTGATATTGTGTGTTTGCAGCAAGAGCTAACTGCTGACTCCTGCACTAAAACTATGCTAATATATGTTCACTTGGTGTAAAAAAAAAAGGAAGGTATAGGACATTGAAATATCTTTTGGTGTGAAGTATATAAAGAACTGAAAGTTCTGTGTTTTTATTTCCTCTTTGAAAAGACTGCCCATCATTGAGACAAATGAAAAAGAAGTACAGGAAAATGAGTTCACAGGAAATTTGTGCATTCAGATGGTATTAGTTGAGATGATCAGCAACAAATATTTCACATGGTATAAGTTGAGATGATCAGCAACAAATATTTCACATGGCATGTGTTCAAATGATCAGCAATATTTCACAATATGGACTGCATGTTCACAGGTTTGGACTAATTTCAGCATACTGCATGTTCACATGTTGCACACAGTGCATATCACAGTGCCAGGCAACATAGGCCTCAAAATACAGGTTCAAGACAGTGGCAGGTAACATGAAGGCCTCAAAATACAATATAGAGTGCATATCACTACAGCAAGTCAGGAAGGCCTCAAAATACAATATATAGTGCATATCACAGTGGCATGTTAGCAAGGCCTCAAAACACACAAACTTCAGGATTGTAAATATTGTGACAGGCTTCTAACAACTTTAGCTGGGCCTTCTGAGGCAGCTCGAGCATCCTTCTTCTTCTGGGGTGTCTTCTTTTTCTTGGGCGTCTTCTTTTTCTTGGGTGTCTTCTTCTTCTTAGCAGGCCTTGATGAACTTTCATCTTGAGTTTTCTTCCTGCAAACAGTGATATGGATATGTTAGTTAGCAAATGCAACATATGTAAAAGAATTCAAAATAAATAGTCAACCATGCAGCATATTACCTCTTCTTGGGGAAAGCAGTAGGCACTTCATCAGTGTCTTCTGGTGCTTCAGCCTCTTTGCAAGTCTTGGCAAAGTGCCCAAAACCATGGCATCTCCTGCATCGCACCCTTCTTGCCCCTGGTTCAAGTGCACCCCTGATCCTAGTGACTCTAGGCCTCCCTGCACCCCTCTTGAGTCTAGGTGGACAGACTTTGAAGCCTAAATTCACCACAGGCCATTGTGATTTGTCTGGCATAGTTGGCACTCTCCCTGCATAAGCTGCTCTGAACATGCCAACAGAAAAGTACTCTAAAACAAATCTTTAATCTCAACTCCTCTGTTGGAACATATCCATGCCAAGGCATGATTGCAAGGTTTTCCTGAAACCTGCCTCTTTCTGCATGAACATGTTTGGTTGATCAAATGCACAGTGTGCCTTCTGGTATTGTTGTCACTCTCAACCAATGTGATCTCAGCCATGTCATCATCACTCCTAGCAACCTTTACAACTTTCAGGTTGGTTGTTGCTGCATTGAGCTGTTTAATCACACTGGGCAGGATTCCATCAGTCAACTTCTCACCAACTTGTCTCCTCAAATACATCTTCTCCATGAATAACTCTCTAGGAGAATCAACTAGCTCATGGAGATGTAGACCCTTCAGAGATTTAATCTGATTATTGAAACTTTCAGATGCATTGTTGGTCAAGTAATCACACTTGCAAGTTTCCTTGAAACCAGACCTATACCATATCCTTGAATGATGTTTGTCTAGGTAATCAATGGCTTCAGGAAATAAATTATAAATCTGCTGCATATGATCTCTAAAACCATCCTCTGTGAAGCATCTTGCAGCAGGATACAAGTGCAGTGTGAAAATAGGACCCCTAAACTTCTTCATAAAATTACCATAAAGGTGTCTCATGCACTCCCTATGTTCAGCTTTCTCAAATACAGCACCTACAGCTTTCTCTAGCCCTTTGCATGCATCTGTTGATATGACTAACCCTTCAGGAGCA
This sequence comes from Oryza sativa Japonica Group, assembly GCF_034140825.1. Classification (NCBI taxonomy): domain Eukaryota; kingdom Viridiplantae; phylum Streptophyta; class Magnoliopsida; order Poales; family Poaceae; genus Oryza; species Oryza sativa. The sequence continues at coordinate 2,946,016 of NC_089044.1, forward strand.
CCTATAGCTCCATGCAACTGTTTCATAAACCACAACCAGTTGTCATCTGTCTCTGAGTCAAAAATTGCAAATGCAACATAAAACAACCAATTGTGTCCATCAACAGATGTGGCTGAGGCTAGCTGACCAGTGTATTTACCAGTTAGTCTAGTTGAATCTACACCTATATATGGCCTACAACCATTAACAAATCCATCTACACATGCTTTGAAAGCAATAAACATCCTTTTGAAACACATATTTTTCCCTAACTTCTGCAAATCAATTGTAACAATTGTACCTGGAGACCTCTTCTCAATCTCTGCCTTCCAGTCGAACAACAGCTGAAAACTATCTTCATAAGTGCCATGAATCTGGTTCTCAGCAAGCCTCCTTCCTGCCCAAGCCTTTGAATACTTCAGCTTGATCTCATATCGCTCTTCAAGTTTCTCTTTTGCTGCCTTAGCTCCCTTGTTAGGGTTTTTCTTTAACCAATCCTTCAGTCTATCTGCAATCCAGTCTTGAGTGGCCATCTTCCCTTCCATGAGCTTGGTTGTGGGACACTCATGTGCAAATGGTAGCTTCTTTATCTGCACACACATTTTAAATAGTGCTATAAGTCACAACTTTCAAGCAAAATGGATACAAATGTGCAAATTGACATAGAAACCTGAATAGTTTTGCCATTAGACAACCTTGATGCATGAATGCGCCATTTACACCCCTCATGCTTGCAGTGGGCAATGAATCTTGTTGGATCTGTTTGCAAATTAGAGAGTTCAAATCCTGTAACAACCGCAAAGTGCCTAATAGCTTTTCTGAATGTTATCATGTCAGGAAAAACAGCTTCCTCCTTAATCACTGGCATCTCAAGGTTATGAAGAACATTAAACTCTGCTGGGTCATCATCAGTGACCTCAACCTCACCATGAGGTTGAGCAGTCCCAGAAGGTCCACCAGGTTCAGCATTTTCAACACATGGTTTAGCATTTTCAGCACTAGGTTGACCAGAGGTTTCAGCATGATCTGTAGGTGGAATGGTGTGAATAGGTTGAATATAAATTCCCTCATCATCAACACCCACATACTTCTCCATGTCAAACACATTAGGCAATGTTTCATCCGCTTCTTGAGTTGCAGGTTCACCTGAAACTGCCACTTTAGATGCAGATGCTCCCTGCCCTGTCTGAGTAAGTCGAAGAACACACAATGGCATTGATGTTGGCTCCATGTTATTAGCACTAGCATCGCAGAGTACACTCTCAACAACTAAGACCATTAATTCAGCATGCATTTCTGACTTGGTACATTTCAAACATGTCAACCAGTTGAGATTCATGGACAATTCTAACGTCCTCATTACTGCCCTTGTCAAAAACCACACTGTTGCAGTCTGCTGCTCACCCCATCTAACCTCTGAGCTTAAGCTTAGCATCAACAAATCCAAAGAGAAGCTACCATACTCAACATCCCATTTCAGCACACAACCCTTAGTATACCTCCGTCTACCATCCGAATCTATGGTGGTAAAACCATGAACCTTTAACTCTATCGAGAACAATAGTGTACTGACATTGGAATGAAATCAAGTCAACCACACATGGAATGCACAGAAAAAAAACCTACACATTCAGCTCACGGCACATCGAATCGAAGGAATCGACTACCTTACCTTGATTTGGGCTCCATCCCTTGCAGTACGTTTCCAACCCCTCCATGGAAAGAAAGAGTCGTCGCCGCTGACGCCGTAGACGCCGTCGCCGCCGCCGCCGAATACGCCGCCGCTGCCGCCGTAGACGCCGTCGCCACCGCCGTCGAAGACGCCACCGCAGCCGTCGTAGCCCGCGCCGTCGCCACCACCGCCGCCGCCGTAGACGTTGTCGTCGCCGCGGCCGCCGTAGATGACGTCGCCGCCGTCGTCGCTGCTCCTGCTAGGGTTAGGTCTAAGAGAACGAGAAAGGGGATAAAATGTGTGCTGCTCCTGCTAACCCGACTCCAGTCAGTATAGCCGGTCAAACGGGGGCATTTTGGTCATTAAGAACAAATTTTAGTCACACGTGGTCAACAATCGCGGATCAGGCGTAGAACGTGGCATGTTTCCAGTATCGTGCGATTTGTAATGGCATCTTTACAATTTGTCAAATAGTAATGGCATTTTTCCAAACCTTCAAATTAGTAATGGCATGTGTCTAATTAACCCTACAACTTTTGGGGATTTTGGACTATTTGCCATCCTCTTGAGTGGCATATTCTTCCCAAATAACTTTAATGGTTTGCCATCCAGATCCACTGATTTGTTTTTATGTTACCACTTTTCACCATCAACTTAGCAAATTGAGTAGAAAATAACCTTATTGTCCCTCCCATCTCTCATTTTCCTTCTTCCTTCTTGCTCTCAGGCATCAATGATGTGGCAGAGTAGTCTTGCGCGTCTTCTACGGTGGTGGCATTGCTCATTCTGCTGCTCCCCTACAAGAGGCTCAACAGCACACACATTACACAATTTGAGCCTGACGCCACACGCCTTGTGGCGATGATCACTCTCGCCGGTGGAGTGGCACCAGCGCGCATGGACAGACAGCCAGAGAAAATTTTGAAACACAGCGGCCATTTTTTGCTGACCGGATGCTCATCCCCGTCCACCACAAGTCGAGCCAAAGAAGCAGAGCCGACTATGAAGCGACTTGACAAGCTAGATGGTTGGTGGTGCATTAATTGAACATGACGTTAATTGAAGCCGGTGAGCATGATCACCCCAAGGTAGCACATGAACAGGACGTCGACGAGGCTGCTTTCCTACGCTGACGTCGGCGTCATTGTCCTTTTGATGGCTGTGGCGGCTCCATTCCTCAGAGGTAATGAGCGACGAGGTCGAATGCCTTGGAATGAGGGAATTGGCAATGCATAGAATGCCACGAGAAAGCTAGTCAGCTGAACATGCGTGCGTTGTGTATGGAAGGAAGAAGAAACAAGAAGGAAAATGATAGATATGAGGGGCAGTCAAGTCATTTTCTACTCAATTTGCTGAGTTGGTAGTAAAAAGTGGTAAAATAGAGACAAATCAGTGGACTCGGATGGTAAAACATCAAAGTTATTTGGGAAGATGGCATTTGGGAATACGTCATTCAAGAGGATGGCAAATAGTCCAAAATCCCCAACTTTTGCTGCTAAAAGTGAAAATAAATAAATATAAATTTCTGTTTTTACTTATAGCTGTCCAAATGGAGGATTGAGATACTCTGACGTAAAATCAAAGGAACCGTGTGGTGGCTGACGTGTGGCCCACCGCTCTCGGACCCACCCGTCAGTGACGACCCAACACGGCACGGGCCTGCAAATGGCATGATGCATGCCTGTGCCTGTGCTGTGTCGATGCGTGTGCTAAACTGCTGAGGAACAAGTTCACTTTTGGTCCCTTACCTTGTCGTCGAGTCAGAAATTCGTCTCTAAACCACAAAACAGATTCAGTGTATCCCCCAATATACATAAAACCAATGCAAACGAGATTCCTCGACAGTATTATTCCTAGTTTTCACGTTAGCTAACATGACACCTACGTAGCTTCTTTAACTAGGTTTTTGTCTTACATGGCATTGATGTTGACGTTTACGAGTTACGTGTCAGTGTGATTCAAAATAAAAATAAAAAGAGCAAAACTGAAAACTAAAATATTAAAACAAAATATGTGGGACCCACATGTTAGTCAAACAAGAAAATAAAAAATAGTGGGACCTACATGTGGGTCCCACTTTCTCCACCTCACCCTCGCTACCTATTATAGATGGCTAAATGGGCCGCCCGCCACGGCCGGGCCTGGGCCGAAGTCAGTCAGGCCGACACGGCCCGACTTATACGCCGGGGCATGCCATGCCAGCCCATGGGCTGCACACACAACCCAGGCCCAGTAAGACTCGGGTCGTGTTGAGCTAGCCCGAAGGCACGACAGCCTATCGTGTTTCTTCATAGAATAAGTCTATTTGTTCTTCCTAAACCTCTGTGGGCTGTGTCCATATGGCTGGAAAATAAGTCTATTTTGTATTCCTCTTGTCTTCGGCCTTGCCTTATATGGTTAATTAAGTCTATTTTACGTTCTTCTACTATTTTTTTTCGATCGTGCCGTGAGGGCTGGATCGGCCCACCATGCCGAGGGAGCGACCCAAGCACAGGGTGGCTGTCACCCAATCGGACTGTGCCGTGTTTGGGCCAGGCCAAATTGGTATGCCTTGGACCGGGTCGCGGGCCCTAGGCCATATGACCATCTATACTACCTATATCTCTCCTCTCTCCGCAAACGAGCGCGTAGAGAGGGACGAGTTGGGGAGTTCAGCGAACTGGGCGGGGAGGGAGGCTGGCGAGTGGCGAAGGAGGCCTCCCACGGTCTCGGCTACCAACCACAAATCCGCACCAACCATGCCTCTCCTCGCCCGCCTCCGACTCCTGCTTCTCCATCACCGCGGCCGCCTGCTGCTCCACCTCCTCCAGGGCCCGCCGCCACCGCCCGTGTGATCCACGTCCGCGTCCACGCAGCAGCAGCAGCAGCAAGAGGTCAACATCTCCGTCCAACTATTTTTTAATTAACTACATGTATAAGTAAATTTTGAGAGAAAATTCTGTGGCAATAGGAACAATTTTCCATTTCTTATAAATATATAAATTACATTACCGAATTACATATATATGCAAATAAATAGAGACACGACACACATATATAGAGCGCTCTGGAACACGTATTATTTCTCCTGAAAACCAACACGCTTGTGCACTGAAGTCTCCAACACATAAATCGATCGTTCTCACACACTCACACTCCTCACATCACAACTTTTATTAATTCTGCACGAACAAGCTGACCTGGAAATTAATTAATCACGCAAGAACCGAACGATAAAATTAACCATGCATGCAATCAAACAGACCATGTGTGGGTTGATGGAATGGATGAATTTTTCAGTGGTAGACAGGCGGAGAGCTGGGAGACGGCGCAGCTCCGCCACTGTTCCCCTCGGCGCCGCCATCACCGTTTCCTGCACCGCCACCACCACCGTTCGCCGGCAATGGCGTCGGCTTGGGGTCCGGCTTGGGTTCAGGTCCTTGGGGTTTCTTGTGGAAATAGTCGAAGAAGGGGTGCTTGTGGAAGTAGTCGTACAGGAACGCCGACGTGCACTCCGCTGGCGACGTGGAGGAGTACATCCTCTTGCCGGCGACGGCCACGAAGGTGTTAGCCTTATCGACGCCGTTGTCCGTTGTTGACGACAGCGGCACGATCTTGGACGGCTCCTGCCCGGGGCACGGCGTGCTGCTCGCCGCGCTGTGCAGCTGCGCGAAGCAGTCGGCGGCGCCGTGGAGGTCGTCAGCGGCGAGGGGCACGCTGAAGGCGCCGTCGCCGTCGAGGTCGCCGATGGCCTTGCTCTCGTACACACCGTCGCTGTTCTTGCACTTGATCGCCACCTGGAGACCTGAACATCACCAAAAAATTAATCAACGACGGTGATATATCGTTCGATCGAACTGACCACGCAATTAATTAGCGACGAACATATATATCATGATATATATACCCTTGAAAGCATCCTGCGCCTTCATGTTCTTCCTGGTGCACTCGCCGCACTTGGCCTGGCCGACGACGATCGCCGCCGCCTCGCCGTCCGCAGCGGCGGTGACAGCCATCACGAGGGCGGCGAAGAGTAGCGCTCGTGCTACATCTGCCATTGCTGAATCAATCCTCAAACTCTGTTGTTATTTGGACTATGTGGCAAGAGGCTAGAGAGCTGTGTGTGGATGAGTGAAGAAAAAGCAGGCCAGGAATGTGGTTTATATAGATCGATAAAGGCTACTAGCTGGGAGTGATCTGAGGTCAGCTAATTACTCCATCCATCTACTTTTGATAGTTATATTTTCATCTTGGCACACAGATCAAGGATAAGTAATTCTACTTATCATCCATTCAAACATGCTACTCCCTCCATTCCAAATTGATCTACATATAGTATTTTTGAGGTTATTTCTAAATGATCTACATATTTGTGTTCATTCATTAGGTTTATTCGTTGCTTGTACATTGGAGTAAATGGACATTGATGCATGCATCTATGCACACAAGTATTTATAACCCACATGCAATATCTTGATTTGCTATTGGCTAGGAAATAGTGGGGATGGTGCCTGCATTGAGTTTGTTGCTAGAGTAAAGATAGTATAAGAGAGTTATTAGTTTTTCTTGGTCTTGGTGTACCTATGAAATATGTAGATCAATTTGGAATGGAGGGAGTACTAGTCATTCCTCGTAAACAAACGATTTATTAATATTTACATTTCTCGATGCCTATGCAGCCAATCTTATATGGAAGAATGGTGAGTCACACATTAAATCCGAGAAAGTTATTAAGAGGATAAGTTATTGGATTGAAATATGCCTATCGAAAATAAATTTTTTAGATTTAGAAATATAACTATCAAAAGTAGATGGAGGGAGTATATTACATTATGATTAGCAATTTGCGCCGATTTTGCAGGTTTAAAATCATTAACGCCGTACGTGCATTTTATTTGATTAGATCAGACACCGATAGATTAAGAGTAGCAAATCATGGAGGCACTGTGAACGTGCACACTGCATGCAGTGTTAACTGTTGATGCTCTTGCCACCGATTGGTGGTGTTTAACAAGCAAAGTTAAGCTTTAATCGACTGGTACTCCTACAGCTAGCGCACAGTACTACTAGTCTGTTTTATAAAAATGGAGAATAGTTCTATAATTTAGGACAGCTCCAACCAAATTGCATGATTGATACTATTTTTAAGTAAATGCGTAAATTTCACAAAACTACATATACTTTATTCAAACTATTGCAAAACTATTGATTTAAGGTGTTATATCATAAAACTACAAATTTAATGTTAAGTTTATCATAAAACTACAGGTTTAGTGCCAATTTAATCACAAAAATGCAACTTTTATAGCTCAAACATAATGGTAGTGCTAAAAATTTGACCTCCAAATTTTGTAGTTTCGTGATAACTCCAATATTAAATATATAGTTATGTCATACTTGACCTTAATTCTTTAGGTTTCTGATAAATTTGATGCTAAATTAATCTGTAGTTTTGTGATAGTTCGATCAACATATCTGCGCTATTAACATATGTTTGGAACGCAGTCATGAGTGTATAAGTGTGGTGTCTGTATTTAGTGGTGACTACATGCATGTTGTCCGTAAAATGGTAGAGAATATACTTGTTGATAGTATATATCCGATAACAGTGTTTGTTTTAAAGTATAGAAGACGTTGGTATCAAAGTATACGCGAGATTTTGGTAAAGTAGACGAGAGACAAGGATTTTTATATTGATTCAGGCCCCGGTGTGGGTACTAGCCATAATCCAATTTATATGAACATCTCTAGGATGTATCAAACTGATTACAATAGGAGAGCGAGCTAGCTAATATAGCTTACCAACTAGCATTCACCGAGAATAAATCCGACGACTTAGAATCATTGGCTAGCTATTGACTTCCTCTTGATTGATATTCGATGTGACTTGTGGCTATGGCTTATGATTCGATGCTCTTCTCTCCTAGGGGCTATATATTTATGCGGACAATCAATTTCTTGTTAAGTTGAATTCGAGGAGTTAATATGGGATACGAGCAGGTAAGAGTCTTGTCGGATCCTGTAGTCAATGGCACACGAGCATAACCCAAGAGTCTTAGCGATGAGATTGCCAAATCTTTCAAAAACGCTTTCGGCATAGATACTTAGGGTTAAAAAGCATATATATCAAAAACTCTATTCTGACCACTATGATAATGTTCCATATCATCAAGGGTTTAGATTGCCTCAATGTGTAAGTTCATTGGAGAAGATGGCCAGTCTACTATAGAGGATATTGACCAATTTATTATTCAATGCGAAGAAGCTAGTGCTAGTATTTTGAAACTTAGCCTTTTCGCATTGTCTTTATTTGGTGATGCATTTACTTGGTTTATTTCACTTGCACCACTCTATTCATGATTGGTCTAAGTTAGAATAAAAATTTCGTGATTACTTCTTTAGTGGTGAGACCGAATTAAATTTGTCATACTTAACATTGGTTAAACAAAAGTATAATGAGCCTGCTTTTGAATACATTAGAAGATTTAGATATACAAGAAACAGATGTTATAGTTTAACACTTTCTGATAAGGACTTAGTAGATTTGGCTTATTCTGGTTTACTTGAATATCTATACTAAAAGTCCATGAAACTTCCTACAAATACTCCTAAGACGCCACGTGTCACTCATACAAACACTCCTAGACAACTACATGGCATTATCTAATCTCACAGTCGATTTTCAGTTAAATTGGTGGACCTGGTATTTTGGACCATTAGATTAGATCTACTATTTAATAAAAATACCTTCCTATGCTGTGGGCCAAAAAAAAAAAGAACGTACATAGATACATATAACTTTGTATAACTGTGGTATACACTTAATAAACAATGAAGTATCACATGGAAAAAAGAAACTCGTGTACGAACTTAATTACGATAAAAGCGGTAAAATAGAAAAAAATACGTACATGGTGCCATTGAAAGAAAACGATGGTATTAAAAATAGGATTTTATATTATACTATTTAAAATATCACTCTATATTTTTGCGCAAACATACACAATTAAAATATATTTTCTACAAAATAAATACAAAATATTCTTTCAACACTCTTTAAACGTTCTATCTTTAAAATTTAAAAATTATATACCAAAAGTTCATCGAGCTACAATTGCTAACAAGGTATTTGTGCATCATATCGAATATCTAAGATATGATGAACATGTGTACCATTAGACGCATAATACAGATAAAGGACATTTTATAAGGGACATTTGCTCATTTAACCCCTTTGTAAAGCTTAACTATCAATTTGATCCTTTTTTAAAAAAAGTTTGCTCATTTGTCCATGTTTTTCAAAATCGAAGTTGTCGTCTGACCCTACTTTCACTACATCGTGAGTTTTTCATTTAGAAAAAAAAGAAAAACATGTATTTACAAGCCCAAATGACTAAAATGACACTGAATACATCAACCTTATCCTCAACCACTCATTTGCTCATTCTTTATCCCGCTCTCTCTCCTCTCTCTGTCCAAAGCGCGATGGGCAGGAGGAGCGGTGGCGGCCACATGGCAACAGCTGTGGAGGGCCCTCGGCTGCTTCGCGGAGGGTAGGAGCGATGGCAAAGAGGCAACATTGAGTCGCCGACAAGGAGGACCGCTGGCGGTGGTGGAAGAGGCGGTGACAACTCGGCAGAGGGGAAGCAGCAGCTCCATGAAGGGTAGGAGGGTGGCGTCGGCTCAGCGACGAGGAGGATTGCCGGCGGTGGCGAATGGAGGCGGCGGCTGCGGAGGGGTGGCGGCAACCACGGATATGGTAGGAGGAGAGGAGGAAGAGGGATGGTGTCGGCTCGATGACGAGGAGGATAGGCGGTGATGGTGGAGGGGCGGCGGCACGGTGACAAGGAGGACCACTGGCGCCCACGCACATCTTCGCCATTAGCTTGCTACTTGCATTTTCTTCCGCACAAAATTGGGCCTAACTTTGGAAAAATAAGGTCAAATAAGTATGGGTGGAAGTGGTATTTGGGGCTTTTGTTAACACCGATTAATGCTCTTAAGAGAAGAGGGTCAGAGTGTAGCTTCGGTTTTGAAAAGAAGGGTCAAATGAGCAAAGTGACCAAAACAGGGTCAAATCGGTAGTTAGACATTCAAATAGGGTCAAATGTGCAATTGCTCCATTTTATAATATAGATTATATCATTTTGTTTCATTTTATAAACATACATAGCCAAAGACACGTGTGATTTACTTTAATCTATCTAAAAAAATGTCTACGGTAATAAGAATCATAGAAATTTAAAAGACAGAAAAACTCAAGAGCATATATCCTAATAATACCCTAAAAGTAAATAAAAATTATCAATGGCTAATCCCTATGATATATAAAATTATAAAGTATTATTTCATCGGTTTATTAAACGCCCTAAAGAACCCTCCTAGAGCATCTATTAAAGCCTTTAACAAATAAGAGGAAACTTTAAATTTCTTCTGTAACAGATAAAGCATCTAAAACTTAATCCTCGTTAATTTAATGCTCCCATTAATTTTAGCCATTGGGTTATTTCAATGGGTATGTGTATACATACATTATTTAATAAAAAAACATTCATCCAAACATGTTGTCTAACATAAAATTATTTGAGATGTCAGGTGAGGTTGTATTGCATGGTTTAGAGGGTTGTTGTCAGGATGACTAGCGTTGAGTTTTACTAGGTTGCCAGCCATCCAATGCATCACAAAAAGAGCCCATAGGAGGTATTGTGTTTTGTTGATCGAGCGACCATCAAGAGAAGGCAACAAGGGAACCCCAGTACAAATATTTTTTATGAGTAAATCTTCTCTTAACTCAAGTATCTATGTAATATTATTTAAGTCGCATTAGCTTGAAGCATGCATAATTTGATAACATGATATATCTAGAAGGCTACATGTTAGAACATTCAATTAACCCATCTTAGAAATAATAATACTTAGCAAGAACTCAAGCAGGTAACAAATTTCTATCTTTAATTTTGTTATTAAATTTTAATCGTTGGAAAGGGGGAGATAGAGTGAATGGTTCAAACAGTTAAGTGAATATTGTCCAATTTGCAAGCTAAATGTTTTTTTTTTTAAAAAAAGAGATATAGCGGGTTACTGATTTTGAAGTATTATCATACTATTCAAGAGCAGAGCAAGTAGTATTCGTATCCAAAATACATACAAAGAGCCACCATACATAATTTTAATATTCGGAAAGATAGAAATGCCCGCGCAACGTGCGGGCTACCTTCCTAGTTTAAAAGAAAAGCTAGATGGTCATACTTTCTTAGATGTAAGCCAATTACTTCAAAAGGCTTTGGCTCAAGAAAGCCGAGTTAGAGAGGCCAAAATCTCACAGAAAGTTAAAGTTTGATTATCCCCATGTTAATATAGTTGATCAACAAGAATCTTTGAATGATGAGACAGTTGATATATACACAGACGAATGGGCTTGGAACTCCAACTCTAAACCATTCGTTTGCTCAGCTCTTAAGCTGGTTAGTCATAAGAATCGACAAGAGGAAATAAAGCTCACGTTTGATGTGGCCAAATGCAATAGGATTTTTGACTACTTATTACTACCTTTGTCCCAGAGTATAAGAACATAGGACTAGATGGATATTTCTTAGTACAATGTATCTTGATACGAAGTTTGTCCAAATACGTTGTACTAGGAAACATCCCATCTAGTCTTAGGTTTTTATATTTTGGGATAGAGGGAGTTGAAAAGAAGAAAATTAAATTGTAACAAGACCACGTCATACCTTCACTTCAAGAGTAAAGTGGTGAGCATATTATAAGTGGCACAACTCCTATTCTTATGCCACAAATGATTGCAATATATTCCATCGACAAATTCAATCGGCAAATGACGAATGCCGATTGACTTTTACAAAGATGCAGGTGGATGAGCTACCTTTTCCTATACACACCGTTGAATTGCAAGAGAAGGAGATTCCCGATGGCAAGGAGAAGACCACATTGAAGACTTCAATACTTAGGGGGCAAGATGACAATATGGAGATACCAAAATATGGCAAGCGACCAAGGATAACAAGTTCATCTACCAAGCGAGTACGGACCACCAACAACTTACTTCTCCTTCTTCATGGTATTACGCTTGGTATGCATCATGGAGTTTGAATGGTACGTGGATGATGCCTATTTATATACCATATTATTATCCATTGTGGGCATTGCTGGTTGCCACAAAGACCCATTTTAAATAATCAACCACACTCATCTCATAGCCAGTTGAGGGAAAAGAATCAGTCACAAAAGAATCCACACAAGAAAGTGGTGAGGCAAGAGTGGAGGCCAAAGAAAAACAAAATACAATCTGAACAAGAGGGGGCCTCTCGTATCTTTCTTACATCACCATTAAACATTTAAGCCTTAGAGGCATTCATGGCCGGTATTGGTGGATATCACCCTTAGATGATCTCATGCGTAGTATTTTTCGGAGCACAAGTTTGCCAAAAAGATTGGGGGGGGGGGGCGGGGATATGTTGATAACCAAATTTGGTAGTAGGGTCGAGTTATAGCAAGTTTGAGCCAAATTAAAAAAAATAACAGAGCTTTCCCGCGAAGACTGGTCTGACCGTCATTATGTGACCGGTCAGACCAGATAATGCACTATGATCAGACCATAGGCATCCAGGCGGTTAGACCTTAACCACAGAGTCCGAGTCCAATTTTGGTATTTCTCGTGTTTTCTTGTTTTAGACCAAAAATTTCAAGTCCTAGTTGATTTCTATGCCTAATTGAATATGGAAAAACCCCAGGAAGCAAGTCCACCCCTCCTATAAATATAAGGGGGCCAAGGACGATTGAAACAACAAGCAGTCAATCGTCAAAATCAATTTATTTATCCAAACCCTCTATATTCTATATCTCCCTCCTTTTTGCTACCTATCCCAAATTCTATTATACTCAAATTCTCAATTGCTTGTCATCTCTCATCTAAACTGGCGCACGTTCACCCTGACAAGGTCCCTCGTGGGTGTTCGTTGGGCTGTATCTACCCACTCCCTAGCTACGGCGACGCGTCTCCTGGTCCAACCGCGAGTTGCACATAACGTGCTCAAGATGTGGCGTTGCGATTCTGTCAAGTCGTCAACATGAAAAATCTTATAAATATATAAATTACATTATGTAGAGCACATACCGCATTACATGTGCGAATAAATACAGACACGACACACACATGAGCACTCTGAAATTATTTTTCACCTGAAAGGCAATGCTTATGCACTGACTCCAAGTCTCCAACACATATATCGACCGATCGATCTCACACACAGTCACACTCCTCTCACATCTCACAACTTTTATTTATTCTTCACGAACAAGCTGACCTGCAAATTAATTAATCACGCAACCAAGTGTGGATTGATGGAATGGATGATCGATCGATTCAGTGGTAGACCGGCGGAGAGCTGGGAGACGGCGCAGCTCCGCCACTGTTCCCCTGGGCGCCGCCACCACCGTTTCCCGCACCGCCACCACCACCGTTCGCCGGCAATGGCGTTGGCTTGGGATCCGGCTTGGGTTCGGGGCCTTGGGGTTTCTTGTGGAAATAGTCGAAGAAGGGGTGCTTGTGGAAGTAGTCGTACAGGAACGCCGACGTGCACTCCGCTGGCGACGTGGAGGAGTACATCCTCTTGCCGGCGACGGCCACGAAGGTGTTAGCCTTATCGACGCCGTTGTCCGTTGTTGACGACAGCGGCACGATCTTGGACGGCTCCTGCCCGGGGCACGGCGTGCTGCTCGTCGCGCTGTGCAGCTGCGCGAAGCAGTCGGCGGCGCCGTGGAGGTCGTCGGCGGCGAGGGGCACGCTGAAGGCGCCGTCGCCGTCGAGGTCGCCGACGGCCTAGCTCTCGTACTCGCCGTCGCCGTTCCTGCACTTGATCGCCACCTGGAGACCTGAACATCACCAAACAATTAATCAACGACGGTGATATATCGATCGATCGAGCTGAGTACGCAATTAATTAGCGATGAACATATTATCATCATCATCATGATATATATACCCTTGAAAGCATCCTGCCCCTTCATGTTCTTGCTGGAGCAGTCGCCGCACTTGGCCAACCCGACGACGATCGCCGCCGCCTCGCCGTCCGCAGCGGCGGTGACAGCCATCACGAGGGCAGTGCAGACGATGGCGGCGAAGAGTAGTGCTCGTGCTACAGCTGCCATTGCTGATAAATCCTCGCAAACTCTATGTAGCAAGAGGCTAGAGCTGTGTGTGGATGAGTGAAGAAAAAGCAGGCTATGCATGTGGTTTATATAGATCGATAAAGGCTACTAGCTGGGAGTGATCTGAGGTCAGCTAATTATATTACAACATGATTAGCAATTTGCGCCGAATTTGCAGGTTTAAAATCATTAACGCCGTGCATTTTATTTGATTTGATCAGACACCGATCGATTAAGAGTAGCAGCTAGTAGTTCATGGAGGCACTGTGAACATTCACACTGCATGCAGTGCTGACTGTTGATGCACTTGCCGCCGATTGGTGGTGTTTAACAAGGAAAGTTAAGCTTTAATCGACTGGTACTCCTACAGCGCACAGTACTACTAGCCTGTTTTATAAAAAGGGAGAATAGTTCTATAGTATAGGACAGCTCCAACCAAATTGCATGATTGATACTATTTTTCAGTAAATGAGTAAATTTCACAAAAACTACAGATACTTTGATCAAACTATTGCAAAACTACTGATTTAAGGTGTTATATCATAAAAACTACAGATTTAGTGTTAAGTTTATCACAAAACTACAGATTTAATTTGAAATATATGGTCACAAAGCTATAGATTAAGTAACAAAATTATCATAAAACTACAAGTTTAGTGCCAATTTAATCACAAAACTACAACATTTATAGCTCAAACATAATGGTGGTGCTATAGATTTGACCTCAAAATTTTGTAGTTTTGTGATAACTTCAATGTTAAATATATAATTAATTACGTGATACTTGACCTTAAATATGTAGGTTTCTGATAAATTTGATGCTAAATCTGTGGTTTTGTGATAGTTCGATCAACATATCCGCCTTATAAACATATGATTGGAACACAGTCGTGAGTGTATAAGTGCGGTGTATGTATTTAGTGGTGACTACGTGCATCTTGTCTGTATAATGGTAGAGAATATACTTGTTGACGGTATATAATAGTTTTTTTAAAGTATAGAAGATGTTGGTATCAAAGTATACGCGAGATTGCCGTAAAGTAAACGAGAGACAGAGATTTTTATATTGATTCAGGCCCCGATGTGGGTAATAGCCATAATCCAGTTTATATGAATATCTCTAGAATGTATCAAACTGATTACAATGGGGGAGCAAGCTAGCTAATCTAGCCTACCAACAAGCATTCACCAAGAATTAATCCAACGACTTAGAATCATCGGCTAGCTATTGACTTCCTCCTGATTGATATTCGATGTGACTTGTGGCTATGGCTTATGATTCGATGCTCTTTGATCTCTCCTAGGGGCTATATATTTATACGGACAATCAATTTCTTGTTAAGTAGAATTCGAGGAGTTCATATGGGATACGAGCAGGTAAGAGTTTTGCCAGATCCTGTAGTCAGCGGTACACGAGCATAACCCAAGAGTCTTAGCGATGAGATTGCCGAAGCTTTCAAAAACACTTTTGGCATAGATACTAGGGTTAAAAAGCGTATAGATCAAAAACTCTACCCTGACCACTATTATAATGCTCCATATCCTCAAGGGTTTAGACTGCCTCATTGTGTAAGTTCACTGGAGAACATGGCTGATCTACTTTAGAGGATATCGACCAATTTATTTGTCGGGTCCCAAAATTAAAAACTTGGATCCGGCTGAGATTAATGTATCAACCCCTGGATCAGTAAATATTGATACATAATATGCAACTGGTTCTTCATTGCATACGTTAAATTTTACAATACTAAGGTTTTACAAGAATAGGTACTCACATAAGTAAGACTATTACATAGAGGTTTTATACATTCTGACTAGGGAGGTATAACCTCTAGGGATTTTCTATGTTATTGGAGTCATCGTAGTAATAATCATAGGAGTCTTCTTCTTGACCCAAATCTGAAAAAGGGGTTATAAGAGCAAGGGTGAGTATTCACAATACCCGGCAAGTTACCATGGAAACATGTTATGTGTTGGTATAGAGTAGAGTTCTTTGCAAAAGACAATAATAAACAATCTGGAAGTATTAAAGCAAGAGTTTGTAAATACATAGACTTTAGGTTTCTAACCAGAGTACTATATGGGTCTCGGTACTCAATTCCATGAGTACGGCCATTCGAATAGTTTCATGAATATTCTACTACAGTAGATGTACGCTTTACTCGCAGTCCACGACTTGCCAATATTCATTAGCTTAGTCATGACCCAGTATTAGGTTATTAACAATTGTGGTACCTGTTCCATGAACTCTAGTCCTCATGCGCTCTGAACGTAACGTTATCAGCAGCGAGAGGAGTTCTGGTGTTCCCGGGGTATTTAAGGGGGATCTCGTATGACACCACGTCATCTCGATCAGGGTTTAGAATTATAACATAATAATTTATACTCGAGTATCATCGACCATTTACTTGTACATGGTAATGGTAAAAATTGCCCTTCGTGGCTATAGTTGCCTCTTGCTCGAGGACTTAAAAATAAGAACCACGATACAGAGGTACCACATTGCTAATTAATATAATGACTAGGTATGTCCCTATTCTAGAAACTATGGTCGTACCTGTTCGTTCGACATAAGTACCTGGTAATAACTATATCGATCGAGACAGTACTAGCCACCCGAAAATCATCCAATTCCTACGTACTGTCCCAATCTAAGTATGAAATATTTAGACCAGATTGTAAGCAAAATAAGCAATACTAAATTGTTTGGGTTTCTATGGTTGAATTATGCATATAAAATAGAGTATTGAATAGAAGGCTATAAATAAATAATTTGTAAAATATAGGCTTAAATGATCAAAAGGTAGAATAGTAACTTGCCTTGCTCGATGTCCTGAGATTGACTGATATTATCTAATATGTCAGAGGACTCTTCAAGACCTAGGGTTAAACATATAAAATTCAAATTCAAAAGGAATTCAAATAAAATCCAAAAATAGGAAAAATAAAATAAAATAGAAAAATAGCAAAAGTAGACTCAAAAGATAGAGAATGATTTTAGAAGAATTTTGGTCCAAGTTTCACTGGAATTGGATCTATATTTTAAAAGATATGAGCTTCTAAAGTTTGAAAATCAAATTAAATGTGAAATGATACTGTGTGCGGGTCCCACCTGTCAGTCTCTTTCTCTCTTCTCTTCTTCAACCTCTAGCCGTTCCCCATTTACGGCCGGCGGTGCTAGGGTTAGCGATTTCGGCGGTGATAGAGGGGGAAAGGGGGTTGCGGCCGAGGAGGGGAGGTAGCTAGGGTTCTCCGGCGACGGCGAGTGGCGGCGGAGGGGTTAATTTGATGTGTGGGTGGGCTAACGGCTAGGGCGGCGGTGACATGGATAGGCCGTGAAGGTGATCGGGGTGGTGAGAGTTAGGCATAGCACGGGGAGGGTTCCTAGAGCATCTACGGGGTACTTAGAAGGATTTAGGTAGCTTGCCGACTTTCGGCAAGGTGTGGAAGAACTTGCCGACGAGCACCTCCATTGGCGACGGACGAGCTCATGTCGGCAGCCCAGAAGGTGGCATGGTAATGCTGGCCGATTGCGAATATGGAATCTAGGGAGTACGTAGATGGTTAAAATGAAAGAACTCACCGAGATAGGCTGAGACGACGGATTGCGGCCGGAAAAACTTCTCGGCGGTGAGAACCAGAGCAGAGCAGGGGCGACAGTGCTTAGCTCGGTGCGACGAGGTGAAACTCGACGCAAAGCTTCGGTTAGGCTCCAATATGCTAGAGCATGGTTGATATTAGGTGTTCTAAGGATTAGTTAGGATGGAGAGTGGATGGAGGGGCGTGAAGTCAATCGCACACAAGGTGTTCGACCGACGGGCGGAAGTGGTTGATGGTATGGTTTGGCAAAGCAGAGCTTCAGGGTTGTGGGGTTATGGTTGATGATGATCGATGATGGACAAGGAAGGGATTGGGGTCCTATTTATAGGGCCAGAAGAAGTGGATGAGCTCGGGCGCCATCAACGCCATTGATGAGCTTGGAAATTGAGCACGGCAGGGGTGGCAGGGAGCTGTGAGAGGGAGGGCAAGATCAATTTGAGTGGCGGGAGGCCACGTTCGAATTCTTACTGACGAAGGCTTGACTTGACCATGGGTGAAAACGTCTGGCGACGTGTTGGCGCCAATCCGGGCTCGACGCGCGGCAGCGGCGAGGGTTAAAACGGTCAGCATGGCGGTGGTCGGTTTGAATTGTGATAGGGGAAACCACCGCTTATCTTCAATCCAACAGTGCGGCAAGAATTGGCGCGATTCACCCCGGGTAGAAGCGAATTCGGACTTGGCGGCGGCTTTGGACGGGCGTGCACAGCGTCGAGCGGCGGTAACTTGCGGCGGAGGTCATCCTGGCTTCGTCTTCATCACGATTGGTGCGGTGGCGGTGGTCTTAGGGCGTCGAACGACTAGCGG
The DNA here is from genome assembly GCF_034140825.1 of Oryza sativa Japonica Group. Taxonomy (NCBI): domain Eukaryota; kingdom Viridiplantae; phylum Streptophyta; class Magnoliopsida; order Poales; family Poaceae; genus Oryza; species Oryza sativa. The sequence continues at coordinate 2,964,218 of NC_089044.1, forward strand.
CGCGCCAAGGCGGTCGGGCACACGCGAACGGCCCTGAAGCCGACGCGCGGCGGCTCGGCGTGCGGCGATGGAGGATGCCAGGGTGGCGCAAGTAAAGGGGGTGGAAAAGGCAAAGTGAACCACAGTTTTGGATGGGTTGTGGTCCCCAAGGATCAAACTTAGACTTTGCAAAGGTTTGGGTAGATGTTGGGCTGAGATAGTTGGGCTGGGCATTTCATCGAACACCTTGAGGGCAATGAATAGTGTTTTCAGAAATTTTGAATATTTTTCCTAGAAAAGAATGAATTTAATCTATAAGTTTGAAAGGGTTTCACTAGGGTTTAGAGTATAGAAAATTCTCACTAATGAAAGGGGGTAAACTAAAGAAATATACTAAAGTTCGAAATTTGTGAGAATTTGCTAAAATTCACTAAGTTTTAGGATAAAGGGAATAATTAGGGTAAGTTAAAAGAGTTCTAAAGGAATAATACTTGAACCAATAAAAGGATTCAAATAAAATTTTAAATTGTACTAATCTAGTCAAAAACCAGCATGATGCAGTCAAATTTTAGTTTAAAATTTGAGGATGTTACATTATTATACAATGCGAAGAAGCCTAGCTAGTAGTATTTTGAAACTTAGGCTTTTCCCATTGTCTTTATTTGGTGATGCATTTACTTGGGTTTATTTCACTTGCACCAACTCTATTCATGATTGGTCTGAGTTAGAACAAAAATATCATGATTACTTCTTTAATTAGTGGTGAGTCCGAATTAAATTTGTCGTACTTAATATCGGTTAAAAAAAGTATAATGAGCCTACTTTTGATCTACATTAGAAGATTTTATATATACAAGAAACCGATGTTATAGTTTAACACTTTCTGATAAGGTCTTGGTAGATTTGCCTTATTCTGGTTTACTTGAATATTTAAAAGAAAAGCTAGATGGTCATACTTTCTTAGATGTAAGCCAATTACTTCAAATGGCTTTGACTCAAGAGAGCCAAGTTAAAGAGGCCAAAATCTCATAGAAATTTATGTCTGATTGTTCCCATGTTAATATAGTTTATGAACAAGAATCTTTGAACAATGAGACAGTTGATGTATACATAGACGAATGGGTTTGGAACTCCAACTCTAAACCATTCGTTTGCTCCGTTCTTAAGCTGGTTAGTCGTAAGAATCGACAAGAGGAAATAACGTTCACTTTTGATGTGGCCAAATGCAATTAGAAACAAAGGTAGCTCATCCACCTGCATTACCTTTTCCTATACAGACTGCTGAATTGCAAGAGAAGGAGATTCCCGATGGCAAGGAGAAGACCACATTGAAGACTTCAATACTTAGGGGGCAAGGTGACAATCTGGAGATATCAAAATATGACAAGCAACCAAGGAGATCAAGTTCATCTACCAAGCGAGTATGCACCACCGGCAACTAACTTCTCCTTCTTCATGGTATTACACTTGGAGACCACATTGAAGACTTCAATACTTAGGAGGCAAGATGACAATCTGGAGATATCAAAATATGACAAGCAACCAAGGAGATCAAGTTCATCTACCAAGTGAGTATGCACCACCGGCAACTTACTTCTCCTTCTTCATGGTATTACGCTTGGTTTGCATTATGGAGTTTTAATGGTATGTGGATGATGCCTATTTATATACCATATTATCATCCATTATGGGCATTGCCGGTTGCCACATTGACCGATTTTAAATAATCAACCACACTCATCTCATAGCCGGTTGAGAGAAAATAATCAGTCACAAAAGAATCCACACAAGAAAGTGGCGAGGCAAGAGTGGAGGCTAAAGAAAAACAAAATACAATCTGAACAAGAGGGGCCTCTCGTAGCTTTCTTACATCACCATTAAACATTTAAGCCTTAGAGGCATTCATGGCCGGTATTGGTGGATATCGCCCTTAGATGATCTCATGCATAGTATTTTTTGGCTCACAAGTTTGCCGAAAAGACAGGGGGGCATGTGTTGATAATCAAATTTGGCAGTAGAGTCGAGTTATAGCAAGTTTGAGCCAAATTTATAAAATGCCAGAGCTTTCCCGCGAAGACTGGTGTGACCGTTATTATGTGGCCGGTCAAACCGGACAATGCACTGTGATTAGACCATAGGTATCCAGGCGGTTAGACCTTAATCACATAGTCCGAGTCCAATTTAATTTAGATACTTCTCGTGTTTTCTTGTTTTACACCAAAATTTTTGAGTCCTAGTTGATTTATATGCCTAATTGCATATGAAAAAACCCCAGGAAGCAAGTCCACCCCTCCTATAAATATAAGGGGGCCAAGGACGGGGGGCCCTAATGGGCGATCGATCGCCAGGCGATCGCCTGGGCGATCGGATCCAGCCCCCCTCCCCCTATACTCCCTCCTCTCCCCTATTCCTCCTCCCCTTCTCCTCTTTATACTACAGTAGACTACACAAATTTTTTTGAAAAATAAAAGTTAGAAAAATTTATGTATAGAAATACTATATATAAAAAATTTGAATTCAAATTCAAATTTGAATCGAGTATGTAAACTTTTGACTTATAAACTTTGGGTCTATAAACTTTAGGTGTATAAACTTTAGATGTATAGAAATACTATATATAGAAAATATTTGAATTCAAATTCAAATTTGAATAAGATATAATTCAAATTCAAATTTGAATCGGGTATATAAACTTTAGGTCTATAAACTTACTTTAGGTCTAAAGTTTAAACTTTAGGTGTATAAACTTTAGATGTATAGAAATACTATATATGAAAAATATTTGAATTCAAATTCAAATTTGAATCGGATATTTGAATTCAAATTCAAATTTGAAACGGGTATATAAACTTTTGACTTATAAACTTTAGGTCTATAAACTTTAGGTGTATAAACTTTAGATGTATAGAAATACTATATATATATAAATATTTGAATTCAAATTCAAATTTGAATAGGATGTATAAACTTTTGACTTATAAATTTTTGGTCTCTAAACTTTAGATGTGTAAACTTTAGGTGTATAAATTTACTAAAATAGGAAAGTAATGCGGTGCCAACAAAGGAAACAAGGTGGAGAGATGGAGGGAAGGAGGGGGGGGGGGCGCAAAAACTGATCGCCCTGAGCGATTAAGGGCGATCGCTCGCCCAGTAGCATTCCTGGCCAAGGACGATTGAAACAACAAGCAACCAATCGTCAAAATCAATTTATTTATCCAAACCCTCTATATTCTACATATATCTCCCTCCTTCTTGCTACCTATCTCAAATTTTATTATCCTCAAATCCTCAATTGCTTGGCATCTGTCGTTTCCACGGTATTAGAAGATGCCCTAGCTTGCCTGCCGAGCTTAGGATAAACCAACGTTCGTTCACCCTGGCAGGTGGGTGTTCGTTGGGCGCAAGTTGCACATAACGTGCTAAGATGTGGTGTTGTGATTCTACGTCAACATGAACAATCTTAAAAATACATAAAGAGATTACATTACGTAGAACACATACCGCATTACATATGCGAATAAATAGAGACAACGACACACAGGAGCACTCTGAAACGCGCATTATTTTTCACCTGAAAGGCAATGCTTATGCACTGACTCCAAGTCTCCAACACATATATCGACCGATCGATCTCACACACAGTCACACTCCTCTCACATCTCACAACTTTTATTTATTCTTCACGAACAAGCTGACCTGCAAATTAATTAATCACGCAACCAAGTGTGGATTGATGGAATGGATGATCGATCGATTCAGTGGTAGACCGGCGGAGAGCTGGGAGACGGCGCAGCTCCGCCACTGTTCCCCTGGGCGCCGCCACCACCGTTTCCCGCACCGCCACCACCACCGTTCGCCGGCAATGGCGTTGGCTTGGGATCCGGCTTGGGTTCGGGGCCTTGGGGTTTCTTGTGGAAATAGTCGAAGAAGGGGTGCTTGTGGAAGTAGTCGTACAGGAACGCCGACGTGCACTCCGCTGGCGACGTGGAGGAGTACATCCTCTTGCCGGCGACGGCCACGAAGGTGTTAGCCTTATCGACGCCGTTGTCCGTTGTTGACGACAGCGGCACGATCTTGGACGGCTCCTGCCCGGGGCACGGCGTGCTGCTCGTCGCGCTGTGCAGCTGCGCGAAGCAGTCGGCGGCGCCGTGGAGGTCGTCGGCGGCGAGGGGCACGCTGAAGGCGCCGTCGCCGTCGAGGTCGCCGACGGCCTAGCTCTCGTACTCGCCGTCGCCGTTCCTGCACTTGATCGCCACCTGGAGACCTGAACATCACCAAACAATTAATCAACGACGGTGATATATCGATCGATCGAGCTGAGTACGCAATTAATTAGCGATGAACATATTATCATCATCATCATGATATATATACCCTTGAAAGCATCCTGCCCCTTCATGTTCTTGCTGGAGCAGTCGCCGCACTTGGCCAACCCGACGACGATCGCCGCCGCCTCGCCGTCCGCAGCGGCGGTGACAGCCATCACGAGGGCAGTGCAGACGATGGCGGCGAAGAGTAGTGCTCGTGCTACAGCTGCCATTGCTGATAAATCCTCGCAAACTCTATGTAGCAAGAGGCTAGAGCTGTGTGTGGATGAGTGAAGAAAAAGCAGGCTATGCATGTGGTTTATATAGATCGATAAAGGCTACTAGCTGGGAGTGATCTGAGGTCAGCTAATTATATTACAACATGATTAGCAATTTGCGCCGAATTTGCAGGTTTAAAATCATTAACGCCGTGCATTTTATTTGATTTGATCAGACACCGATCGATTAAGAGTAGCAGCTAGTAGTTCATGGAGGCACTGTGAACATTCACACTGCATGCAGTGCTGACTGTTGATGCACTTGCCGCCGATTGGTGGTGTTTAACAAGGAAAGTTAAGCTTTAATCGACTGGTACTCCTACAGCGCACAGTACTACTAGCCTGTTTTATAAAAAGGGAGAATAGTTCTATAGTATAGGACAGCTCCAACCAAATTGCATGATTGATACTATTTTTCAGTAAATGAGTAAATTTCACAAAAACTACAGATACTTTGATCAAACTATTGCAAAACTACTGATTTAAGGTGTTATATCATAAAAACTACAGATTTAGTGTTAAGTTTATCACAAAACTACAGATTTAATTTGAAATATATGGTCACAAAGCTATAGATTAAGTAACAAAATTATCATAAAACTACAAGTTTAGTGCCAATTTAATCACAAAACTACAACATTTATAGCTCAAACATAATGGTGGTGCTATAGATTTGACCTCAAAATTTTGTAGTTTTGTGATAACTTCAATGTTAAATATATAATTAATTACGTGATACTTGACCTTAAATATGTAGGTTTCTGATAAATTTGATGCTAAATCTGTGGTTTTGTGATAGTTCGATCAACATATCCGCCTTATAAACATATGATTGGAACACAGTCGTGAGTGTATAAGTGCGGTGTATGTATTTAGTGGTGACTACGTGCATCTTGTCTGTATAATGGTAGAGAATATACTTGTTGACGGTATATAATAGTTTTTTTAAAGTATAGAAGATGTTGGTATCAAAGTATACGCGAGATTGCCGTAAAGTAAACGAGAGACAGAGATTTTTATATTGATTCAGGCCCCGATGTGGGTAATAGCCATAATCCAGTTTATATGAATATCTCTAGAATGTATCAAACTGATTACAATGGGGGAGCAAGCTAGCTAATCTAGCCTACCAACAAGCATTCACCAAGAATTAATCCAACGACTTAGAATCATCGGCTAGCTATTGACTTCCTCCTGATTGATATTCGATGTGACTTGTGGCTATGGCTTATGATTCGATGCTCTTTGATCTCTCCTAGGGGCTATATATTTATACGGACAATCAATTTCTTGTTAAGTAGAATTCGAGGAGTTCATATGGGATACGAGCAGGTAAGAGTTTTGCCAGATCCTGTAGTCAGCGGTACACGAGCATAACCCAAGAGTCTTAGCGATGAGATTGCCGAAGCTTTCAAAAACACTTTTGGCATAGATACTAGGGTTAAAAAGCGTATAGATCAAAAACTCTACCCTGACCACTATTATAATGCTCCATATCCTCAAGGGTTTAGACTGCCTCATTGTGTAAGTTCACTGGAGAACATGGCTGATCTACTTTAGAGGATATCGACCAATTTATTTGTCGGGTCCCAAAATTAAAAACTTGGATCCGGCTGAGATTAATGTATCAACCCCTGGATCAGTAAATATTGATACATAATATGCAACTGGTTCTTCATTGCATACGTTAAATTTTACAATACTAAGGTTTTACAAGAATAGGTACTCACATAAGTAAGACTATTACATAGAGGTTTTATACATTCTGACTAGGGAGGTATAACCTCTAGGGATTTTCTATGTTATTGGAGTCATCGTAGTAATAATCATAGGAGTCTTCTTCTTGACCCAAATCTGAAAAAGGGGTTATAAGAGCAAGGGTGAGTATTCACAATACCCGGCAAGTTACCATGGAAACATGTTATGTGTTGGTATAGAGTAGAGTTCTTTGCAAAAGACAATAATAAACAATCTGGAAGTATTAAAGCAAGAGTTTGTAAATACATAGACTTTAGGTTTCTAACCAGAGTACTATATGGGTCTCGGTACTCAATTCCATGAGTACGGCCATTCGAATAGTTTCATGAATATTCTACTACAGTAGATGTACGCTTTACTCGCAGTCCACGACTTGCCAATATTCATTAGCTTAGTCATGACCCAGTATTAGGTTATTAACAATTGTGGTACCTGTTCCATGAACTCTAGTCCTCATGCGCTCTGAACGTAACGTTATCAGCAGCGAGAGGAGTTCTGGTGTTCCCGGGGTATTTAAGGGGGATCTCGTATGACACCACGTCATCTCGATCAGGGTTTAGAATTATAACATAATAATTTATACTCGAGTATCATCGACCATTTACTTGTACATGGTAATGGTAAAAATTGCCCTTCGTGGCTATAGTTGCCTCTTGCTCGAGGACTTAAAAATAAGAACCACGATACAGAGGTACCACATTGCTAATTAATATAATGACTAGGTATGTCCCTATTCTAGAAACTATGGTCGTACCTGTTCGTTCGACATAAGTACCTGGTAATAACTATATCGATCGAGACAGTACTAGCCACCCGAAAATCATCCAATTCCTACGTACTGTCCCAATCTAAGTATGAAATATTTAGACCAGATTGTAAGCAAAATAAGCAATACTAAATTGTTTGGGTTTCTATGGTTGAATTATGCATATAAAATAGAGTATTGAATAGAAGGCTATAAATAAATAATTTGTAAAATATAGGCTTAAATGATCAAAAGGTAGAATAGTAACTTGCCTTGCTCGATGTCCTGAGATTGACTGATATTATCTAATATGTCAGAGGACTCTTCAAGACCTAGGGTTAAACATATAAAATTCAAATTCAAAAGGAATTCAAATAAAATCCAAAAATAGGAAAAATAAAATAAAATAGAAAAATAGCAAAAGTAGACTCAAAAGATAGAGAATGATTTTAGAAGAATTTTGGTCCAAGTTTCACTGGAATTGGATCTATATTTTAAAAGATATGAGCTTCTAAAGTTTGAAAATCAAATTAAATGTGAAATGATACTGTGTGCGGGTCCCACCTGTCAGTCTCTTTCTCTCTTCTCTTCTTCAACCTCTAGCCGTTCCCCATTTACGGCCGGCGGTGCTAGGGTTAGCGATTTCGGCGGTGATAGAGGGGGAAAGGGGGTTGCGGCCGAGGAGGGGAGGTAGCTAGGGTTCTCCGGCGACGGCGAGTGGCGGCGGAGGGGTTAATTTGATGTGTGGGTGGGCTAACGGCTAGGGCGGCGGTGACATGGATAGGCCGTGAAGGTGATCGGGGTGGTGAGAGTTAGGCATAGCACGGGGAGGGTTCCTAGAGCATCTACGGGGTACTTAGAAGGATTTAGGTAGCTTGCCGACTTTCGGCAAGGTGTGGAAGAACTTGCCGACGAGCACCTCCATTGGCGACGGACGAGCTCATGTCGGCAGCCCAGAAGGTGGCATGGTAATGCTGGCCGATTGCGAATATGGAATCTAGGGAGTACGTAGATGGTTAAAATGAAAGAACTCACCGAGATAGGCTGAGACGACGGATTGCGGCCGGAAAAACTTCTCGGCGGTGAGAACCAGAGCAGAGCAGGGGCGACAGTGCTTAGCTCGGTGCGACGAGGTGAAACTCGACGCAAAGCTTCGGTTAGGCTCCAATATGCTAGAGCATGGTTGATATTAGGTGTTCTAAGGATTAGTTAGGATGGAGAGTGGATGGAGGGGCGTGAAGTCAATCGCACACAAGGTGTTCGACCGACGGGCGGAAGTGGTTGATGGTATGGTTTGGCAAAGCAGAGCTTCAGGGTTGTGGGGTTATGGTTGATGATGATCGATGATGGACAAGGAAGGGATTGGGGTCCTATTTATAGGGCCAGAAGAAGTGGATGAGCTCGGGCGCCATCAACGCCATTGATGAGCTTGGAAATTGAGCACGGCAGGGGTGGCAGGGAGCTGTGAGAGGGAGGGCAAGATCAATTTGAGTGGCGGGAGGCCACGTTCGAATTCTTACTGACGAAGGCTTGACTTGACCATGGGTGAAAACGTCTGGCGACGTGTTGGCGCCAATCCGGGCTCGACGCGCGGCAGCGGCGAGGGTTAAAACGGTCAGCATGGCGGTGGTCGGTTTGAATTGTGATAGGGGAAACCACCGCTTATCTTCAATCCAACAGTGCGGCAAGAATTGGCGCGATTCACCCCGGGTAGAAGCGAATTCGGACTTGGCGGCGGCTTTGGACGGGCGTGCACAGCGTCGAGCGGCGGTAACTTGCGGCGGAGGTCATCCTGGCTTCGTCTTCATCACGATTGGTGCGGTGGCGGTGGTCTTAGGGCGTCGAACGACTAGCGGCGCGCCAAGGCGGTCGGGCACACGCGAACGGCCCTGAAGCCGACGCGCGGCGGCTCGGCGTGCGGCGATGGAGGATGCCAGGGTGGCGCAAGTAAAGGGGGTGGAAAAGGCAAAGTGAACCACAGTTTTGGATGGGTTGTGGTCCCCAAGGATCAAACTTAGACTTTGCAAAGGTTTGGGTAGATGTTGGGCTGAGATAGTTGGGCTGGGCATTTCATCGAACACCTTGAGGGCAATGAATAGTGTTTTCAGAAATTTTGAATATTTTTCCTAGAAAAGAATGAATTTAATCTATAAGTTTGAAAGGGTTTCACTAGGGTTTAGAGTATAGAAAATTCTCACTAATGAAAGGGGGTAAACTAAAGAAATATACTAAAGTTCGAAATTTGTGAGAATTTGCTAAAATTCACTAAGTTTTAGGATAAAGGGAATAATTAGGGTAAGTTAAAAGAGTTCTAAAGGAATAATACTTGAACCAATAAAAGGATTCAAATAAAATTTTAAATTGTACTAATCTAGTCAAAAACCAGCATGATGCAGTCAAATTTTAGTTTAAAATTTGAGGATGTTACATTATTATACAATGCGAAGAAGCCTAGCTAGTAGTATTTTGAAACTTAGGCTTTTCCCATTGTCTTTATTTGGTGATGCATTTACTTGGGTTTATTTCACTTGCACCAACTCTATTCATGATTGGTCTGAGTTAGAACAAAAATATCATGATTACTTCTTTAATTAGTGGTGAGTCCGAATTAAATTTGTCGTACTTAATATCGGTTAAAAAAAGTATAATGAGCCTACTTTTGATCTACATTAGAAGATTTTATATATACAAGAAACCGATGTTATAGTTTAACACTTTCTGATAAGGTCTTGGTAGATTTGCCTTATTCTGGTTTACTTGAATATTTAAAAGAAAAGCTAGATGGTCATACTTTCTTAGATGTAAGCCAATTACTTCAAATGGCTTTGACTCAAGAGAGCCAAGTTAAAGAGGCCAAAATCTCATAGAAATTTATGTCTGATTGTTCCCATGTTAATATAGTTTATGAACAAGAATCTTTGAACAATGAGACAGTTGATGTATACATAGACGAATGGGTTTGGAACTCCAACTCTAAACCATTCGTTTGCTCCGTTCTTAAGCTGGTTAGTCGTAAGAATCGACAAGAGGAAATAACGTTCACTTTTGATGTGGCCAAATGCAATTAGAAACAAAGGTAGCTCATCCACCTGCATTACCTTTTCCTATACAGACTGCTGAATTGCAAGAGAAGGAGATTCCCGATGGCAAGGAGAAGACCACATTGAAGACTTCAATACTTAGGGGGCAAGGTGACAATCTGGAGATATCAAAATATGACAAGCAACCAAGGAGATCAAGTTCATCTACCAAGCGAGTATGCACCACCGGCAACTAACTTCTCCTTCTTCATGGTATTACACTTGGAGACCACATTGAAGACTTCAATACTTAGGAGGCAAGATGACAATCTGGAGATATCAAAATATGACAAGCAACCAAGGAGATCAAGTTCATCTACCAAGTGAGTATGCACCACCGGCAACTTACTTCTCCTTCTTCATGGTATTACGCTTGGTTTGCATTATGGAGTTTTAATGGTATGTGGATGATGCCTATTTATATACCATATTATCATCCATTATGGGCATTGCCGGTTGCCACATTGACCGATTTTAAATAATCAACCACACTCATCTCATAGCCGGTTGAGAGAAAATAATCAGTCACAAAAGAATCCACACAAGAAAGTGGCGAGGCAAGAGTGGAGGCTAAAGAAAAACAAAATACAATCTGAACAAGAGGGGCCTCTCGTAGCTTTCTTACATCACCATTAAACATTTAAGCCTTAGAGGCATTCATGGCCGGTATTGGTGGATATCGCCCTTAGATGATCTCATGCATAGTATTTTTTGGCTCACAAGTTTGCCGAAAAGACAGGGGGGCATGTGTTGATAATCAAATTTGGCAGTAGAGTCGAGTTATAGCAAGTTTGAGCCAAATTTATAAAATGCCAGAGCTTTCCCGCGAAGACTGGTGTGACCGTTATTATGTGGCCGGTCAAACCGGACAATGCACTGTGATTAGACCATAGGTATCCAGGCGGTTAGACCTTAATCACATAGTCCGAGTCCAATTTAATTTAGATACTTCTCGTGTTTTCTTGTTTTACACCAAAATTTTTGAGTCCTAGTTGATTTATATGCCTAATTGCATATGAAAAAACCCCAGGAAGCAAGTCCACCCCTCCTATAAATATAAGGGGGCCAAGGACGGGGGGCCCTAATGGGCGATCGATCGCCAGGCGATCGCCTGGGCGATCGGATCCAGCCCCCCTCCCCCTATACTCCCTCCTCTCCCCTATTCCTCCTCCCCTTCTCCTCTTTATACTACAGTAGACTACACAAATTTTTTTGAAAAATAAAAGTTAGAAAAATTTATGTATAGAAATACTATATATAAAAAATTTGAATTCAAATTCAAATTTGAATCGAGTATGTAAACTTTTGACTTATAAACTTTGGGTCTATAAACTTTAGGTGTATAAACTTTAGATGTATAGAAATACTATATATAGAAAATATTTGAATTCAAATTCAAATTTGAATAAGATATAATTCAAATTCAAATTTGAATCGGGTATATAAACTTTAGGTCTATAAACTTACTTTAGGTCTAAAGTTTAAACTTTAGGTGTATAAACTTTAGATGTATAGAAATACTATATATGAAAAATATTTGAATTCAAATTCAAATTTGAATCGGATATTTGAATTCAAATTCAAATTTGAAACGGGTATATAAACTTTTGACTTATAAACTTTAGGTCTATAAACTTTAGGTGTATAAACTTTAGATGTATAGAAATACTATATATATATAAATATTTGAATTCAAATTCAAATTTGAATAGGATGTATAAACTTTTGACTTATAAATTTTTGGTCTCTAAACTTTAGATGTGTAAACTTTAGGTGTATAAATTTACTAAAATAGGAAAGTAATGCGGTGCCAACAAAGGAAACAAGGTGGAGAGATGGAGGGAAGGAGGGGGGGGGGGCGCAAAAACTGATCGCCCTGAGCGATTAAGGGCGATCGCTCGCCCAGTAGCATTCCTGGCCAAGGACGATTGAAACAACAAGCAACCAATCGTCAAAATCAATTTATTTATCCAAACCCTCTATATTCTACATATATCTCCCTCCTTCTTGCTACCTATCTCAAATTTTATTATCCTCAAATCCTCAATTGCTTGGCATCTGTCGTTTCCACGGTATTAGAAGATGCCCTAGCTTGCCTGCCGAGCTTAGGATAAACCAACGTTCGTTCACCCTGGCAGGTGGGTGTTCGTTGGGCGCAAGTTGCACATAACGTGCTAAGATGTGGTGTTGTGATTCTACGTCAACATGAACAATCTTAAAAATACATAAAGAGATTACATTACGTAGAACACATACCGCATTACATATGCGAATAAATAGAGACAACGACACACAGGAGCACTCTGAAACGCGCATTATTTTTCACCTGAAAGGCAATGCTTATGCACTGACTCCAAGTCTCCAACACATATATCGACCGATCGATCTCACACACAGTCACACTCCTCTCACATCTCACAACTTTTATTTATTCTTCACGAACAAGCTGACCTGCAAATTAATTAATCACGCAACCAAGTGTGGATTGATGGAATGGATGATCGATCGATTCAGTGGTAGACCGGCGGAGAGCTGGGAGACGGCGCAGCTCCGCCACTGTTCCCCTGGGCGCCGCCACCACCGTTTCCCGCACCGCCACCACCACCGTTCGCCGGCAATGGCGTTGGCTTGGGATCCGGCTTGGGTTCGGGGCCTTGGGGTTTCTTGTGGAAATAGTCGAAGAAGGGGTGCTTGTGGAAGTAGTCGTACAGGAACGCCGACGTGCACTCCGCTGGCGACGTGGAGGAGTACATCCTCTTGCCGGCGACGGCCACGAAGGTGTTAGCCTTATCGACGCCGTTGTCCGTTGTTGACGACAGCGGCACGATCTTGGACGGCTCCTGCCCGGGGCACGGCGTGCTGCTCGTCGCGCTGTGCAGCTGCGCGAAGCAGTCGGCGGCGCCGTGGAGGTCGTCGGCGGCGAGGGGCACGCTGAAGGCGCCGTCGCCGTCGAGGTCGCCGACGGCCTAGCTCTCGTACTCGCCGTCGCCGTTCCTGCACTTGATCGCCACCTGGAGACCTGAACATCACCAAACAATTAATCAACGACGGTGATATATCGATCGATCGAGCTGAGTACGCAATTAATTAGCGATGAACATATTATCATCATCATCATGATATATATACCCTTGAAAGCATCCTGCCCCTTCATGTTCTTGCTGGAGCAGTCGCCGCACTTGGCCAACCCGACGACGATCGCCGCCGCCTCGCCGTCCGCAGCGGCGGTGACAGCCATCACGAGGGCAGTGCAGACGATGGCGGCGAAGAGTAGTGCTCGTGCTACAGCTGCCATTGCTGATAAATCCTCGCAAACTCTATGTAGCAAGAGGCTAGAGCTGTGTGTGGATGAGTGAAGAAAAAGCAGGCTATGCATGTGGTTTATATAGATCGATAAAGGCTACTAGCTGGGAGTGATCTGAGGTCAGCTAATTATATTACAACATGATTAGCAATTTGCGCCGAATTTGCAGGTTTAAAATCATTAACGCCGTGCATTTTATTTGATTTGATCAGACACCGATCGATTAAGAGTAGCAGCTAGTAGTTCATGGAGGCACTGTGAACATTCACACTGCATGCAGTGCTGACTGTTGATGCACTTGCCGCCGATTGGTGGTGTTTAACAAGGAAAGTTAAGCTTTAATCGACTGGTACTCCTACAGCGCACAGTACTACTAGCCTGTTTTATAAAAAGGGAGAATAGTTCTATAGTATAGGACAGCTCCAACCAAATTGCATGATTGATACTATTTTTCAGTAAATGAGTAAATTTCACAAAAACTACAGATACTTTGATCAAACTATTGCAAAACTACTGATTTAAGGTGTTATATCATAAAAACTACAGATTTAGTGTTAAGTTTATCACAAAACTACAGATTTAATTTGAAATATATGGTCACAAAGCTATAGATTAAGTAACAAAATTATCATAAAACTACAAGTTTAGTGCCAATTTAATCACAAAACTACAACATTTATAGCTCAAACATAATGGTGGTGCTATAGATTTGACCTCAAAATTTTGTAGTTTTGTGATAACTTCAATGTTAAATATATAATTAATTACGTGATACTTGACCTTAAATATGTAGGTTTCTGATAAATTTGATGCTAAATCTGTGGTTTTGTGATAGTTCGATCAACATATCCGCCTTATAAACATATGATTGGAACACAGTCGTGAGTGTATAAGTGCGGTGTATGTATTTAGTGGTGACTACGTGCATCTTGTCTGTATAATGGTAGAGAATATACTTGTTGACGGTATATAATAGTTTTTTTAAAGTATAGAAGATGTTGGTATCAAAGTATACGCGAGATTGCCGTAAAGTAAACGAGAGACAGAGATTTTTATATTGATTCAGGCCCCGATGTGGGTAATAGCCATAATCCAGTTTATATGAATATCTCTAGAATGTATCAAACTGATTACAATGGGGGAGCAAGCTAGCTAATCTAGCCTACCAACAAGCATTCACCAAGAATTAATCCAACGACTTAGAATCATCGGCTAGCTATTGACTTCCTCCTGATTGATATTCGATGTGACTTGTGGCTATGGCTTATGATTCGATGCTCTTTGATCTCTCCTAGGGGCTATATATTTATACGGACAATCAATTTCTTGTTAAGTAGAATTCGAGGAGTTCATATGGGATACGAGCAGGTAAGAGTTTTGCCAGATCCTGTAGTCAGCGGTACACGAGCATAACCCAAGAGTCTTAGCGATGAGATTGCCGAAGCTTTCAAAAACACTTTTGGCATAGATACTAGGGTTAAAAAGCGTATAGATCAAAAACTCTACCCTGACCACTATTATAATGCTCCATATCCTCAAGGGTTTAGACTGCCTCATTGTGTAAGTTCACTGGAGAACATGGCTGATCTACTTTAGAGGATATCGACCAATTTATTTGTCGGGTCCCAAAATTAAAAACTTGGATCCGGCTGAGATTAATGTATCAACCCCTGGATCAGTAAATATTGATACATAATATGCAACTGGTTCTTCATTGCATACGTTAAATTTTACAATACTAAGGTTTTACAAGAATAGGTACTCACATAAGTAAGACTATTACATAGAGGTTTTATACATTCTGACTAGGGAGGTATAACCTCTAGGGATTTTCTATGTTATTGGAGTCATCGTAGTAATAATCATAGGAGTCTTCTTCTTGACCCAAATCTGAAAAAGGGGTTATAAGAGCAAGGGTGAGTATTCACAATACCCGGCAAGTTACCATGGAAACATGTTATGTGTTGGTATAGAGTAGAGTTCTTTGCAAAAGACAATAATAAACAATCTGGAAGTATTAAAGCAAGAGTTTGTAAATACATAGACTTTAGGTTTCTAACCAGAGTACTATATGGGTCTCGGTACTCAATTCCATGAGTACGGCCATTCGAATAGTTTCATGAATATTCTACTACAGTAGATGTACGCTTTACTCGCAGTCCACGACTTGCCAATATTCATTAGCTTAGTCATGACCCAGTATTAGGTTATTAACAATTGTGGTACCTGTTCCATGAACTCTAGTCCTCATGCGCTCTGAACGTAACGTTATCAGCAGCGAGAGGAGTTCTGGTGTTCCCGGGGTATTTAAGGGGGATCTCGTATGACACCACGTCATCTCGATCAGGGTTTAGAATTATAACATAATAATTTATACTCGAGTATCATCGACCATTTACTTGTACATGGTAATGGTAAAAATTGCCCTTCGTGGCTATAGTTGCCTCTTGCTCGAGGACTTAAAAATAAGAACCACGATACAGAGGTACCACATTGCTAATTAATATAATGACTAGGTATGTCCCTATTCTAGAAACTATGGTCGTACCTGTTCGTTCGACATAAGTACCTGGTAATAACTATATCGATCGAGACAGTACTAGCCACCCGAAAATCATCCAATTCCTACGTACTGTCCCAATCTAAGTATGAAATATTTAGACCAGATTGTAAGCAAAATAAGCAATACTAAATTGTTTGGGTTTCTATGGTTGAATTATGCATATAAAATAGAGTATTGAATAGAAGGCTATAAATAAATAATTTGTAAAATATAGGCTTAAATGATCAAAAGGTAGAATAGTAACTTGCCTTGCTCGATGTCCTGAGATTGACTGATATTATCTAATATGTCAGAGGACTCTTCAAGACCTAGGGTTAAACATATAAAATTCAAATTCAAAAGGAATTCAAATAAAATCCAAAAATAGGAAAAATAAAATAAAATAGAAAAATAGCAAAAGTAGACTCAAAAGATAGAGAATGATTTTAGAAGAATTTTGGTCCAAGTTTCACTGGAATTGGATCTATATTTTAAAAGATATGAGCTTCTAAAGTTTGAAAATCAAATTAAATGTGAAATGATACTGTGTGCGGGTCCCACCTGTCAGTCTCTTTCTCTCTTCTCTTCTTCAACCTCTAGCCGTTCCCCATTTACGGCCGGCGGTGCTAGGGTTAGCGATTTCGGCGGTGATAGAGGGGGAAAGGGGGTTGCGGCCGAGGAGGGGAGGTAGCTAGGGTTCTCCGGCGACGGCGAGTGGCGGCGGAGGGGTTAATTTGATGTGTGGGTGGGCTAACGGCTAGGGCGGCGGTGACATGGATAGGCCGTGAAGGTGATCGGGGTGGTGAGAGTTAGGCATAGCACGGGGAGGGTTCCTAGAGCATCTACGGGGTACTTAGAAGGATTTAGGTAGCTTGCCGACTTTCGGCAAGGTGTGGAAGAACTTGCCGACGAGCACCTCCATTGGCGACGGACGAGCTCATGTCGGCAGCCCAGAAGGTGGCATGGTAATGCTGGCCGATTGCGAATATGGAATCTAGGGAGTACGTAGATGGTTAAAATGAAAGAACTCACCGAGATAGGCTGAGACGACGGATTGCGGCCGGAAAAACTTCTCGGCGGTGAGAACCAGAGCAGAGCAGGGGCGACAGTGCTTAGCTCGGTGCGACGAGGTGAAACTCGACGCAAAGCTTCGGTTAGGCTCCAATATGCTAGAGCATGGTTGATATTAGGTGTTCTAAGGATTAGTTAGGATGGAGAGTGGATGGAGGGGCGTGAAGTCAATCGCACACAAGGTGTTCGACCGACGGGCGGAAGTGGTTGATGGTATGGTTTGGCAAAGCAGAGCTTCAGGGTTGTGGGGTTATGGTTGATGATGATCGATGATGGACAAGGAAGGGATTGGGGTCCTATTTATAGGGCCAGAAGAAGTGGATGAGCTCGGGCGCCATCAACGCCATTGATGAGCTTGGAAATTGAGCACGGCAGGGGTGGCAGGGAGCTGTGAGAGGGAGGGCAAGATCAATTTGAGTGGCGGGAGGCCACGTTCGAATTCTTACTGACGAAGGCTTGACTTGACCATGGGTGAAAACGTCTGGCGACGTGTTGGCGCCAATCCGGGCTCGACGCGCGGCAGCGGCGAGGGTTAAAACGGTCAGCATGGCGGTGGTCGGTTTGAATTGTGATAGGGGAAACCACCGCTTATCTTCAATCCAACAGTGCGGCAAGAATTGGCGCGATTCACCCCGGGTAGAAGCGAATTCGGACTTGGCGGCGGCTTTGGACGGGCGTGCACAGCGTCGAGCGGCGGTAACTTGCGGCGGAGGTCATCCTGGCTTCGTCTTCATCACGATTGGTGCGGTGGCGGTGGTCTTAGGGCGTCGAACGACTAGCGGCGCGCCAAGGCGGTCGGGCACACGCGAACGGCCCTGAAGCCGACGCGCGGCGGCTCGGCGTGCGGCGATGGAGGATGCCAGGGTGGCGCAAGTAAAGGGGGTGGAAAAGGCAAAGTGAACCACAGTTTTGGATGGGTTGTGGTCCCCAAGGATCAAACTTAGACTTTGCAAAGGTTTGGGTAGATGTTGGGCTGAGATAGTTGGGCTGGGCATTTCATCGAACACCTTGAGGGCAATGAATAGTGTTTTCAGAAATTTTGAATATTTTTCCTAGAAAAGAATGAATTTAATCTATAAGTTTGAAAGGGTTTCACTAGGGTTTAGAGTATAGAAAATTCTCACTAATGAAAGGGGGTAAACTAAAGAAATATACTAAAGTTCGAAATTTGTGAGAATTTGCTAAAATTCACTAAGTTTTAGGATAAAGGGAATAATTAGGGTAAGTTAAAAGAGTTCTAAAGGAATAATACTTGAACCAATAAAAGGATTCAAATAAAATTTTAAATTGTACTAATCTAGTCAAAAACCAGCATGATGCAGTCAAATTTTAGTTTAAAATTTGAGGATGTTACATTATTATACAATGCGAAGAAGCCTAGCTAGTAGTATTTTGAAACTTAGGCTTTTCCCATTGTCTTTATTTGGTGATGCATTTACTTGGGTTTATTTCACTTGCACCAACTCTATTCATGATTGGTCTGAGTTAGAACAAAAATATCATGATTACTTCTTTAATTAGTGGTGAGTCCGAATTAAATTTGTCGTACTTAATATCGGTTAAAAAAAGTATAATGAGCCTACTTTTGATCTACATTAGAAGATTTTATATATACAAGAAACCGATGTTATAGTTTAACACTTTCTGATAAGGTCTTGGTAGATTTGCCTTATTCTGGTTTACTTGAATATTTAAAAGAAAAGCTAGATGGTCATACTTTCTTAGATGTAAGCCAATTACTTCAAATGGCTTTGACTCAAGAGAGCCAAGTTAAAGAGGCCAAAATCTCATAGAAATTTATGTCTGATTGTTCCCATGTTAATATAGTTTATGAACAAGAATCTTTGAACAATGAGACAGTTGATGTATACATAGACGAATGGGTTTGGAACTCCAACTCTAAACCATTCGTTTGCTCCGTTCTTAAGCTGGTTAGTCGTAAGAATCGACAAGAGGAAATAACGTTCACTTTTGATGTGGCCAAATGCAATTAGAAACAAAGGTAGCTCATCCACCTGCATTACCTTTTCCTATACAGACTGCTGAATTGCAAGAGAAGGAGATTCCCGATGGCAAGGAGAAGACCACATTGAAGACTTCAATACTTAGGGGGCAAGGTGACAATCTGGAGATATCAAAATATGACAAGCAACCAAGGAGATCAAGTTCATCTACCAAGCGAGTATGCACCACCGGCAACTAACTTCTCCTTCTTCATGGTATTACACTTGGAGACCACATTGAAGACTTCAATACTTAGGAGGCAAGATGACAATCTGGAGATATCAAAATATGACAAGCAACCAAGGAGATCAAGTTCATCTACCAAGTGAGTATGCACCACCGGCAACTTACTTCTCCTTCTTCATGGTATTACGCTTGGTTTGCATTATGGAGTTTTAATGGTATGTGGATGATGCCTATTTATATACCATATTATCATCCATTATGGGCATTGCCGGTTGCCACATTGACCGATTTTAAATAATCAACCACACTCATCTCATAGCCGGTTGAGAGAAAATAATCAGTCACAAAAGAATCCACACAAGAAAGTGGCGAGGCAAGAGTGGAGGCTAAAGAAAAACAAAATACAATCTGAACAAGAGGGGCCTCTCGTAGCTTTCTTACATCACCATTAAACATTTAAGCCTTAGAGGCATTCATGGCCGGTATTGGTGGATATCGCCCTTAGATGATCTCATGCATAGTATTTTTTGGCTCACAAGTTTGCCGAAAAGACAGGGGGGCATGTGTTGATAATCAAATTTGGCAGTAGAGTCGAGTTATAGCAAGTTTGAGCCAAATTTATAAAATGCCAGAGCTTTCCCGCGAAGACTGGTGTGACCGTTATTATGTGGCCGGTCAAACCGGACAATGCACTGTGATTAGACCATAGGTATCCAGGCGGTTAGACCTTAATCACATAGTCCGAGTCCAATTTAATTTAGATACTTCTCGTGTTTTCTTGTTTTACACCAAAATTTTTGAGTCCTAGTTGATTTATATGCCTAATTGCATATGAAAAAACCCCAGGAAGCAAGTCCACCCCTCCTATAAATATAAGGGGGCCAAGGACGGGGGGCCCTAATGGGCGATCGATCGCCAGGCGATCGCCTGGGCGATCGGATCCAGCCCCCCTCCCCCTATACTCCCTCCTCTCCCCTATTCCTCCTCCCCTTCTCCTCTTTATACTACAGTAGACTACACAAATTTTTTTGAAAAATAAAAGTTAGAAAAATTTATGTATAGAAATACTATATATAAAAAATTTGAATTCAAATTCAAATTTGAATCGAGTATGTAAACTTTTGACTTATAAACTTTGGGTCTATAAACTTTAGGTGTATAAACTTTAGATGTATAGAAATACTATATATAGAAAATATTTGAATTCAAATTCAAATTTGAATAAGATATAATTCAAATTCAAATTTGAATCGGGTATATAAACTTTAGGTCTATAAACTTACTTTAGGTCTAAAGTTTAAACTTTAGGTGTATAAACTTTAGATGTATAGAAATACTATATATGAAAAATATTTGAATTCAAATTCAAATTTGAATCGGATATTTGAATTCAAATTCAAATTTGAAACGGGTATATAAACTTTTGACTTATAAACTTTAGGTCTATAAACTTTAGGTGTATAAACTTTAGATGTATAGAAATACTATATATATATAAATATTTGAATTCAAATTCAAATTTGAATAGGATGTATAAACTTTTGACTTATAAATTTTTGGTCTCTAAACTTTAGATGTGTAAACTTTAGGTGTATAAATTTACTAAAATAGGAAAGTAATGCGGTGCCAACAAAGGAAACAAGGTGGAGAGATGGAGGGAAGGAGGGGGGGGGGGCGCAAAAACTGATCGCCCTGAGCGATTAAGGGCGATCGCTCGCCCAGTAGCATTCCTGGCCAAGGACGATTGAAACAACAAGCAACCAATCGTCAAAATCAATTTATTTATCCAAACCCTCTATATTCTACATATATCTCCCTCCTTCTTGCTACCTATCTCAAATTTTATTATCCTCAAATCCTCAATTGCTTGGCATCTGTCGTTTCCACGGTATTAGAAGATGCCCTAGCTTGCCTGCCGAGCTTAGGATAAACCAACGTTCGTTCACCCTGGCAGGTGGGTGTTCGTTGGGCGCAAGTTGCACATAACGTGCTAAGATGTGGTGTTGTGATTCTACGTCAACATGAACAATCTTAAAAATACATAAAGAGATTACATTACGTAGAACACATACCGCATTACATATGCGAATAAATAGAGACAACGACACACAGGAGCACTCTGAAACGCGCATTATTTTTCACCTGAAAGGCAATGCTTATGCACTGACTCCAAGTCTCCAACACATATATCGACCGATCGATCTCACACACAGTCACACTCCTCTCACATCTCACAACTTTTATTTATTCTTCACGAACAAGCTGACCTGCAAATTAATTAATCACGCAACCAAGTGTGGATTGATGGAATGGATGATCGATCGATTCAGTGGTAGACCGGCGGAGAGCTGGGAGACGGCGCAGCTCCGCCACTGTTCCCCTGGGCGCCGCCACCACCGTTTCCCGCACCGCCACCACCACCGTTCGCCGGCAATGGCGTTGGCTTGGGATCCGGCTTGGGTTCGGGGCCTTGGGGTTTCTTGTGGAAATAGTCGAAGAAGGGGTGCTTGTGGAAGTAGTCGTACAGGAACGCCGACGTGCACTCCGCTGGCGACGTGGAGGAGTACATCCTCTTGCCGGCGACGGCCACGAAGGTGTTAGCCTTATCGACGCCGTTGTCCGTTGTTGACGACAGCGGCACGATCTTGGACGGCTCCTGCCCGGGGCACGGCGTGCTGCTCGCCGCGCTGTGCAGCTGCGCGAAGCAGTCGGCGGCGCCGTGGAGGTCGTCAGCGGCGAGGGGCACGCTGAAGGCGCCGTCGCCGTCGAGGTCGCCGATGGCCTTGCTCTCGTACACACCGTCGCTGTTCTTGCACTTGATCGCCACCTGGAGACCTGAACATCACCAAAAAATTAATCAACGACGGTGATATATCGTTCGATCGAACTGACCACGCAATTAATTAGCGACGAACATATATATCATGATATATATACCCTTGAAAGCATCCTGCGCCTTCATGTTCTTCCTGGTGCACTCGCCGCACTTGGCCTGGCCGACGACGATCGCCGCCGCCTCGCCGTCCGCAGCGGCGGTGACAGCCATCACGAGGGCGGCGCAGACGATGGCGGCGAAGAGTAGTGCTCGTGCTACAGCTGCCATTGCTGAATCAATCCTAGAAAACTCTATTGCTCTTTGGACTATGTGGCAAGAGGCTAGAGCTGTGTGTGTCGATGAGTGAAGAAAAATCAGGCATATGCATGTGGTTTATATAGATCGATAAAGGCTACTAGTTGGGAGTGATCTGAGGTCAGCTAATTATATTACAGTACAACATGATTAGCAATTTGCGCCGATTTTGCAGGTTTAAAATCATTCACGCCGTGCATTTTATTTGATTTGATCAGACACCGATCGATTAAGAGTAGCAGCTAGCAGTTCATGGAGGCACTGTGAACATTCACACTGCATGCAGTGGTGACTGTTGATGCTCTTGCCGCCGATTGGTGGTGTTTAACAAGCAAAGTTAAGCTTTAATCGACTGGTACTCCTAGAGCGCACAGTACTACTAGCCTGTTTTATGAAAAGGGAGAATAGTTCTGTAGTATAGGACAGTTCCAACCAAATTGCATGATTGATACTATTTGTAAGTAAATGAGTAAATTTCACAAAAAACTACAAATACTTTGATCAAACTATTGCAAAACTATTGATTTAAGGTATTATATCATAAAACTAAGTACATATAGTGTTAAGTTTATCACAAAACTAAAGATTTGAAATATATGGTCACAAAGCTATAGATTAAGTAACAAAATTATTACAAAACTACATGTTTATAGTGCCAATTTAATCACTTCCTCCTGATTGATATTCGATGTGACTTGTGGCTATGGCTTATGATTCGATGCTCTTCTCTCCTAGGGGCTATATATTTATATGGACAATCAATTTTTTGTTAAGTAGAATTTGAGGAGTTCATATGGGATATGAACAAGTAAGAGTCTTGTCAGATCCTGTAGTCAATGGCACATGAGCATAACCCAAGAGTCTTAGCGATGAGATTGCCGAAGCTTTCAAAAATGCTTTCGGCATAGATACTAGGGTTAAAAGGCGTATATATCAAAAACTCTATACTGGCCACTACGATAATGTTCAATATCCTCAAGGGTTTTGATTGCCTCATTGTGTAAGTTCACTGGAGAACATGGCCGGTCTACTTTAGAGGATATCGACCAGTTTATTATTCAATGCGAAGAAGCTAGTGCTAGTAGTATTTTGAAACTTAGGCTTTTTCCCATTGTCTTTATTTGGTGATGCGCGCAATTTTTTGGGTTTATTTCACTTGCACCAACTGTATTCATGATTGGTCTGAGTTAGAACAAAAATATCATGATTACTTCTTTAATTAGTGGTGAGACCGAATTAAACTTGTCGTACTTAACCTCGGTTAAACAAAAGTATAACGAGCCTACTTTTGAATACATTAGAAGATTTATATATATAAGAAACTGATGTTATAGTTTAACACTTTCTGATAAGGTCTTGGTAGATTTGGCTTATTCTGGTTTACTTGAATATTTAAAAGAAAAGCTAGATGGTCATACTTTCTTAGATGTAAGCCAATTACTTCAAAAGGCTTTAACTCAAGAGAGCCGAGTTAAAGAGGCCAAAATCTCGCAAAAAGTTAAGTCTGATTGTGCCCATGTTAATATAGTTGATCAACAAGAATCTTTGAACAAAGAGACAGTTGATGTATACATACACAAATGGGTTTTGAACTCCAACTCTAAACCATCCGTTTGCTCCGCTCTTAAGCTGGTTAGTCGTAAGAATCAGCAAGAGGAAATAAAGTTCACGTTTGATGTGGCCAAATGCAATAGGATTTTTGAATAATTACTAGTAAAAGAAGAAAATTAAATTGTCACATGGCCACGCCATACCTTCACTTGAAGAATAGAGCGGCGAGCATATTATAAGTGTCACAACTCCAATTCTCATGCCACAAATGATTGCAATGTATTCCATAGACAAGTTCAATCGGCAATTGACGAATGACGATTGACTTTTACAAAGATGCAGGTGGATGAGCTACCTTTTCCTATACAGACCGTTGAATTGCAAGAGAAGGAGATTCCCGATGGCAAGGAGAAGACCACATTGAAGACTTCAATACTGTCGGTGAAATGGGCCCGGGGGTACGCACAGTAGAGGGAAGTATCCTTCCCATCTAGTCGCGTGGCTACGTGGCCTCGCCTCCCCCCGCCCCTCGGGTAGCGCTGAGGTGGCCAGAGGGACCTCGGGGTGCCACGTCGCACTCCTCGGGCTTTCGGGGCGTGCTACCCCGAGGCCCTCGCCTGACCACCTCGTGGCGGGGAGAGCGGGCGGGGCGAAAGACACTGCTCCGCGCCTTCAATGCGCGGTGCACCAACCGCCCCAAGCAGCATTTAATGCGGCGTGGAGGGATGTGCGGCGCCGCTCGATTGACCCATGTGTTGGTATTTCTTACGTCCACAGATAAATCCGCAAGCGCACGGAATACTGTTGTAGCACTTCACCTTCGGGTGACCCCAAAAAGATATCGAACTCAGGGAACGTGTGTAATTTACCTAAGGCTAAGACGATCCAATGACAACAACTATAGATAGGCTAGGCAAGCTAGAGAGGACTTTCTATGTGTTTTAATTATCTAAGCTAAGTTGAAGGTAATTTCCTATTTGTTGCTTCGGGCACCGACCCCTGCTGGTCTGCCAGCGTGGTTCCGGCTATAGCTCTATGATGTATCCGAACGTGGAGAATTATTAGGACGGGATTCAGGGCTGTTACCACTTGTCGCCTACCTCTGACAAATCCGTGGGATACACAACAAACAAAGGTAATCTCTAACCTAGACACCACGTCTAAGTTATTAATTACTACTCTAATACTTGTACATGAACTTCCTTCTTTATCCAGAGTCCTAGTACTAGAGCACTTAGTATGAATACTAGATAAAGAACCCGCAAAGATGAAAATCTATCTTACTTAGACAAAGTAATTAAATAATATAAGAAAGGAACACGAATGCTTACTTTATAGAAGAGGTTCTCCGAACCCAGAGCAGAGTGTACCGACAGCTCCGGTACTCCCCCCGAATTCCTCCTAGGAAGCTACACTCGTCGAGATAGAAGTCGGATGAGCGCCAAACTTCCGGGCACTCCTCCAGAGCTTCCCCTCACTCTCTACCTTATTATAATGTACAAAAGATACAATAGAGCCTCTTATAATTCAGCTCAAAATTGTGTGTCTTGGAAATGAGAATGTGACCTCCTTATATAGGCTCCAAATGACGGTTAGGGGTATGGGAAATGACCAAAACACCCTGCAACTGCCTTAGGGGAGAAATCCGAGCCGTCCAGGTGAAAGCAGATGATGGGAAGCGCCAGGATTGGTTTGTCCGAACTGGTGGGTTCGGCCAAACCCAAAAACTCTCCTCCCGGCCTCTCCTTCAGCCGGGAGGTTGCTTATTGGGCCCCCAACAACCTGGGCTATGTTTTGGCCCAATTCTAAATGGTTTTTATTGACTTATTGGGCCTCTAATCCGTGTAAACGCGTCCTGAATGCGCGGAGGTGCATTTTGTCACATGACGGATGTGTTTTCTCCTCAAATTACTTGCATACACATATTTCACCAATACTAGTGGAAATGATTAGTAATAATACCTACCACTAAGTTGGATACCATGTTTTATTTCATTATATGCAGGTATTGACGGTCCGATATTATGATTTAAGGACCGTCAACACCATATCAATCGAGCTTGACCGGCCTGTGACCGGTCACAGGCGACGGGACGGGGGCAGTGCCCCCACGTTCCGCCCTGTGTCAGGCGGAGTGGGGGCAGGTATGCCCTGTCCCATCGGCACGCTTCCAGGGGCGCCCCACGCGCGTGGTGAGCCGCCGAAGTCTTCATACAATAATAGGGAATGACAGGGATGTCCCCCGTGTCAGGCGGGGGCGGCGCTGGGCCCCACCTGGAGCCAGGCGACCATGTTGCTTCCAGTTGAAGCAAAGGATAGCGGTATGATTAGGGCCATGTGCCCCCCCTCCGATGGAGGGGTAGGTGCAAACAGTGCATGTGGTATCCCCTTGGACTATAAAAGGAGGACCTCGCCCACCGAGAAAGGGGACGACTCTCAGAGAACTTGAGCTCGGAGGAAGAACAGCTAGGTTTCCCTTAGAGCTCAAAACCTCATGTAAAAATTCACCATAATCCCATACACAAGAGTAGGGTATTACACTCAATAACGGCCCGAACCTGTATAATCCTTGATCTCCCACACAGCCACGAGAGCGATCTAGCGATTAGACCGCAAGCGGAAGTAGGCCCTTGATCATCGTGCCATTTCCCCCGGCCGAACTCACAAAGGGGGGGGTCTCACGACCACCTGCTAGAGAGGATCATTCCTCGACAAATACTTAGGAGGCAAGACGACAATCTGGAGATATCAAAATATGGCAAGCGACCAAGGAGATCAAGTTCATCTACCAAGCGAGTATGCACCACCGGCAACTTACTTCTCCTTTTCCATGGTATTACGCTTGGTATAAATGTATTATAGATTTTTAATGGTATGTGGATGATGCCTTTTTATATACCATATTATTATCCATTATGGGCATTGCCAGTTTCCACATTGACCCATTTTAAATAATCAACCACACTCATCTCATAGCCGGTTGAGAGAAAAGAATCAGTCACAAAAGAATCCACACAAGAAAGTGGTGAGGCAAGAGTGGAGGCCAAAGAAAAACAAAATACAATCTGAACAAGAGAGGCCTCTCGTAGCTTTCTTACATCACCATTAAACATTTAAGCCTTAGAGGAATTCATGGTCGGTATTGGTGGATATCGCCCTTAGATGATCTCATGCATAGTATTTTTTTGGCTCATAAGTTTGCCAAAAAGACAGGGGGGGCATGTGTTGATAATCAAATTTGGTAGTAGGGTCGAGTTATAGCAAGTTTGAGCCAAATTTAAAAAATGCCAGAGCTTTCCCGCGAAGGCTGGTCTAACCGTCATTATGTGGCCGGTCAAAGCAGACAATGCACTGAGATTAGACCATTGGTATCCAGGCGGTTAGATCTTAATCACATAGTCCAAGTCCAATTTAGATATTTCTCGTGTTTTCTTGTTTTAGACCGAAATTTTCAAGTCTTAGTTGATTTATATGCCTAAATGCATATGGAAAAACCCCAGGAAGCAAGTCCACCCCTTTTATAAATATAAGGGGGCCAAGGATGATTGAAACAACAAGCAATCAATCATGCATCAAAATCAATTTATTTATCCAAACCCTCTATATTCTACATCTCTCTCCTTCTTGCTACCTATCCAAATTCTAAATCCTCAAATCCTCGATTACTTGTCATCTCTCGTCTCTACGGTATTAGAGGACGTCCTAGTTGGCCTGCTGAGCCTAGAACAAACCGACGCACGTTCATCCTGATGGGGTCCTTCGCGGGTGGTCGTTGGGCGGCATCTACCCACTCCCTATGATGGCGCGTCTCCGAGTGCTGCCGCGAGTTACACATAACGTGCTCAAGGTGTGGCATTGCGATTCTACGTCAACATGAACAATCTTATAAATATTTAAATTACATTATGTAGAACACATGTCGCATTACATGTGCGAATAAATACAGACACGACACACATAAGCACTCTGAAATTATTTATCACCTGAAAGCCAATGCTTATGCACTGACTCCAAGTCTCCAACACATACATCGATCTGTAAAATCAAAGGTGTTTTTGATAATTATTCTGTGATGAACAATTGAGCATTAGAGATTATTGGTTTTGTTATTTGGAATTTATTCACGAAGTGGTTTGGAGATGATTGGATTTCACAGGTGAATCTACAGGTTATCATTTTATGTGGACCGGTCAGACCGGGCAGGTGTTGCCGGTCAGACCAGCGGTGATCAAGCGGTCGGACCGGCCAGCCCGCGGTCTGACCGGCCGACACTGTGTCGGTTTCGGTTTCGGGTTGTTTATTTGGATATCCGAGTTTATTTCATGATTATGACTTCTAGATGGATATTATACGTATGTAATACTATTGTTTACTGCTAATGAGTCAAGTTGGAGATAGCTTGGTCTCGGAATATGGTTTCTTTGTCTATTCCATGTGTAGGTGACTCGATGTCTCGGGAGAGTATTTACGGTGATGGACCGGGAGTTGGCTTGGGGATAAGACGACGTCCGTTGTGGTCAGAGATCATGCGGGATACTAAGGCTAGAGTTGATGCACGTGGTTGATGGAGATTCCATATGGCATACGATGGAGTTATTGTGTGCGTATGGGATGCGGAGTCGAAATTGGAAGGAGTCCAAATTTGGTACGATTGGTTATGTAAAGTTTCTTTCTTGTACTAGAGGGTTTCCTAAGGTGTTTAGGACTCCTAGTATGAGTTTGGTTCGTGGCTTTAGGCTGCCTACCTCATGTATAAATAGAGGGGGAGCGTGAGGCTTCCCGGTATCGCTTTAGAGAGCAATAGAATTGAGTTTTGAGTTAGGGTTTCGAGTTTAGTCGAAATTTTTGTAAGGAGTGTTGTTGGTGCACTTTGTAAACATAGAGAGAATTAATAAAGTCGTCATTCACTTTAAGAGTTCTTCGATTTGTGTTTCACCGGGTTTCGGCGGTCTAACCGACAACTCACCGGTGGTCAGACCAGCGGCATTGCGGCGGTCAGACCGGCGGGAGCACGGCGGTCAGACCGACGGCGGCGACAGTAGGCGGCAGGCGATCACGGCGGTTAGACCGGTAGATCAACACCGGTCAGACCGGGGGCTACGCTTCGGTCAGACCGGCTAATCTACTTCGGTCAGACCGATCTCCATCGATTTCGAGGGTAACTTTTATTTCCGCTAAAAGTTTTCGGTTTTTGGGTATACCAACCATTCACCCCCTCTGGTTGGCTTAGTTCTTGTGATTCGATCCTACACGATCGATCGATCTCACACAGTCACACTCCTCTCACATCTCACAACTTATATTTATTCTTCACGAACAAGCTGACCTGCAAATTAATTAATCACGCAACCAAGTGTGGATTGATGGAATGGATGATCGATCGATTCAGTGGTAGACCGGCGGAGAGCTGGGAGACGGCGCAGCTCCGCCACTGTTCCCCTGGGCGCCGCCACCACCGTTTCCCGCACCGCCACCACCACCGTTCGCCGGCAATGGCGTTGGCTTGGGATCCGGCTTGGGTTCGGGGCCTTGGGGTTTCTTGTGGAAATAGTCGAAGAAGGGGTGCTTGTGGAAGTAGTCGTACAGGAACGCCGACGTGCACTCCGCCGGCGATGTGGAGGAGTGCATCCTCTTGCCAGCGACGACGACGAAGGTGTTAGCCTTGTCGCCGCCGTTGTCCGTTGTTGACGACAGCGGTACGATCTTGGACGGCTCCTGCCCGGGGCACGGCGTGCTGCTCGTCGCGCTGTGCAGCTGCGCGAAGCAGTCGGCGGCGCCGTGGAGGTCGTCGGCGGCGAGGGGCACGCTGAAGGCGCCGTCGCCGTCGAGGTCGCCGACGGCCTTGCTCTCGTACTCGCCATCGCTGTTCTTGCACTTGATCGCCACCTGGAGACCTGAACATCACCAAACAATTAATCAAGGACGGTGATATATCGATCGCAATTAATCAATGATGAACATATCATCATCATCATCATCATCATGATATATATATACCCTTGAAAGCATCCTGCGCCATCATGTTCTTCCTGGTGCACTCGCCGCACTTGGCCTGACCGACGACGACCGCCGCCACCTCGCCGTCCGCAGCAGCGGCAACTGCCATCACGGCGGCGCAGACGACGGCGGCGAAGAGTAGTAGTGTTCGTGCTACATGTTGAAATTGTATCTTCAGCTGTGGCCCCATCGTGATCCATTTTGCAGTTGCAACGGTGTGGAGAATAAGTCGCCAGCAGGTTGTTAGCAGGCGCGGGTGATGCGGCGATCTGGGAGTTGAAGACCGTGTCGTGTGCGTGAGTTTAGCGCAGGGGAGTGTGTGTGTAGCGAGTCAGAGAATTGCGGATCGTGGGATGGCACGATTTTTGCCTCGGATTCGTTCTGTTATGTATGGAGTATAAATAGTTTATTTAGCTCAGTTTTACAGTTGTAAGTTTATTATTCAGTTGAATGAAAAACAACCAGAAAATTCCCCAAAGATTGTGCGATCTAGTTCAGAGTTCTGAAACTTCTCTGTTCTTCACTCTGCTCTGAATTTCTCCTCTCAGTTCCTTGTCACTGTTGCTGTGTTGTGCCGTGCCGGACGCGTGCAGTCTGCGCGCAAGGTGTTCGATCAGGGAAATCTTCGCCAACACTACTGATGCCATTGCTGAATCAATCCTAGCAATTAGCAAACTCTATTGCCCCTCCTCCTTACTATGTGTGGATGAGTGAAGAAGAAGCAGAGGCCATGCATGGTTTATATAGGCGCCAGCATGCATAGCATCATGTAGATCGATAAAGGCTACCTGGGAGTGAGCTGAGATCAGCTAATTATATTACATCATGATTAGAAATTTGCGCCGAATTTGCAGGTTCAAAATTAATGCCGTAAGTTTGATTTTATCAGGCAGTACCGATCGATTAAGAGTAGTGCACTGTGAACGTGCACACTGCATGCAGTGTTCACCCTTGATGCTCTTGCTTCCAATTGGTGGTGTTAAACAAGCAAAAGTTATGCTTTAATCGAGTAGTACTCCTACAGTACACAGTGCTACTAGTCCGTTTTATTAAAAAGGAGGATAGTTCTATACTATAGGACAGCTTCAACCAAATTGCATTATTGATACTATTGTGCTTTCTTATTACTGTCTTGGTTAATTTGGCTCTTGGATAATTACCTGTTTAAATTTATCAGCATATACTGCCTACTAGTATTTGCAGAAATCGAAGCCAGCATAAGTTTAAGTAAAATGTTATTGTGTCTTCGTCTATTTTAATAACGTAGTGTACGTGAGTATATGAGTGTGGTGTCACCGACTACACGTGCATCTTGTCTATGTAATGGAAAAAGAAAATCTCTTTGCTTCCTTAGGCTGAATCCACCATGGCAGTCCAGCGCATATTCTAGATGCCAACCTGTATGCATGACCCGACATGAGCATATGTCAACTAGGCCTTTTTCTTTACCTCTTCACCCACCTTGCGTCTCTGCAACACACAACGCCACGGGCTGAGATAAAGACGAGAATGCTCCAGCCAGACGCTAGATCTAGCCCAAAAAATGGGTAGCCCATGTCCAAGCCACCCCATGAACTCCTCCATGAACTCTTTTGTACACAATGCTATCTTTTTATCTGAATTTTAGGTAGTTTCAAATTGTATTTCTATATGGACTATTTCTTGTAGTTTTAATTTTTATTCCGACTTTTAGATTGAATTATATTTATACATATAATTTTATTTCAATATTTATTTTAAATTTTTAATCCGAATTTCATATTTTTCAGCCTAAAAGGTATTTCTACGTTGACTCTTGTCTTAATTTAATTTTTAAATACGAATTTAAGTTTTCTTTTCAAAATTGCATTTCTACATGTACTTCTTTTATCCTTTTATTATTATTCCGAATTACAGATATTTTTAATCTATACACTTGGACTCTATTTTTTTCTTTTTTATTAATATGGGAAATTCTAGGTCATGAGAGTGAATATGGTGGCTTTTATATTGTTTTATTGAGTTAATAATAGATCGACAGTTACAGGTGTTCCTTTTTCTGTTACTTCATGAATATTTCAATAACTAGATGAAACTCTGCGCATTACTGCGGAAATTTAGTATGATAACAATAAAAAAAATAACGTGTAAGATAACTAGATAACATCAGATTAAGTAAATTAATGTGGTTTACGATAATTTAAATTTAAATAGTATGTAGAATGGTGATTCAAACGTAAAAAGTAAGGTGGTATGACTTTATGGAAGAAGAAAAGTAGGGAGATAGTTTGTACCGTAGATTAATCATCTAAAGGCTAAAAACAATTGATGTGATATGACTTAATTAGAGGAAAAAAAGAGAAAGATAATTTGAACCATAGATTAATCATTTAAGCACTAACTAAGTGAGGATGAACTATATAAGTATATAGGATATCATAAAACATAATAAAGATATACATTGAAACATGATGTGAATTCACATAATTATGTTAGATTATAATTTAACATGTTTGTATTTGAAAAGCTCTTAAATTATAAAAACTATAAAGATATAGCATGTTTGCATGATGTTTAAATGTGATGATTGTTAGTGAATGATGATGTGGTATCTTGTTAATTAGTGGATGATGATGTGGCATCTTGTTAGTGGATGATGATGTGGCATCTTTGCATGTTAAGCTTAAGAAGTTAGTGGGGGATAACTTTATAGTAAGATAGGATATATTTGACATTTACAGCTAGCTCTTTTTTTCTTTTACTTAATTTAATTTTTTTTATAGTAAGATAGGATATATTTGACATTTACAGCTAGCTCTTTTTTTCTTTTACTTAATTTAATTTAATCTAATAATATATTTACATGTTACAGCTAACTGGACAAAAAAAATAAGGGCTAAAAAGGAATCGAAGTCTGGACCTATAGAGTGTCCTCGCTAGTGGAAACCACTGCACTAGAACAGCATATTGTTATTTTTAGTGCAGGATGCTAAACAAATATTTGGGTGTTAGCGTAAACCTCATCAGCACAAAATCATTTATTTGTCCCCAAAACAACTCACCTAAAAGAAATACTTAGCTTCTTCATAGCACAGCAATATTTTGTATATAGTACAAACAACTGAACAAATAAGTCCATTTGAACACACGACGAAAAAATTCATTGAGAAAATAGTTAGAGAAATATATCAAGGCAGATAACAAAATTAGTGATAAAAAATACTTCAAAAGTGTATGAACATATCACACGATCGAAATAACAGACAAATCCCATTAAATAATGAAGTCTATCACAACAAAACTAGCTTGTTGGGTCATCCTCATCACTATCTGATGGTTCTGTACCCATATCATATAGATCCCTCGGCCTATATGGTTGTGCAACATGCCATCCTTGTGCTTTTGGTTCCTGCACATAGAACACCTGTGATACTTGTGATGAGAACACAAAAGGATCATGCTCCATCTTCTCTCCCTTATCTTCCTCTGTCACCTCCTTATCACAACAACAACTCAAGCCCGCTGGTCACCGCGAACTTGTTCTCCTTCGAGCCCGATGTAAGTACTTTTTTTTTTAACTAACGTATTAGTATTTTTTAACTAACATATCATATTCAATGGATAAAGCACTGTCGCTATTTAGAGGCTCCTACTGTGTATATATTAAATATATATAATTAAAAAAGAAACTGTATAGATCTCAATGCATGCTGTCTAGCCATTCTATAATCGGAAAAAGTACGAATTACCCCTTCCCCGAACTATCGCGATCGTCCGAATTATCCCCTTGAACTCGAAAACCAGACATTTTACACCCTCAACTACTAAAACCGAACAAATAACCCCCCTACTCAATCTCTGGAGTGGTTTTGATCCTACGTGGCATACACGTGTCAGCCAAGTCAGCAATCCTTTAAAAAAATTCGGTGGGGCCCACCTGTCAATCTCTCTCCTGTATTGCTCACCTTCTCTCTCCTCCTGGATTCATCCCCTCCCCTCGCTAAAGCACGCAGCGGCGGGGCGAGCGGTGGCGGCGGGCGCGGCTGAGCGAGCGGAGGTGGCTGCGGGCGCGGCTGGGTGAGCGGCGGCGGCTGCTGCGGGCACAATTGGGCGAGCGTCGGCGGCGACGACGGCGGCTGCGGATGCTAGCCTCGCCGGCGAGCTCCGCCACGGGCCCCCACCCTGGCACCACCGCCCACCGTGTCCACCTCCACTATGCCGACGTCCACGTCCGTCTTGGTCCGCCTCGGTGCGTGGGCGAGCGCCTCGTCGCCGTCGCCTTCGTGCACCACCGGGAGCAACAGCACGGTCGTCGCCTCCGCCACCACGGGCACGGCGGGGCGCGAGACGGCGGCGGAGGCGCTGTCAGTGTCGTCGTCGTCCATCTCCTCCCCGGCGACCTTCCTCCCTGCACGGTCGATCTCCAGCTCCACACGCGCCCTCGCGGACTCCGTCTCGACCACCTCCAACGCGCGCTCCAGCTCCGCCACGTAGTTGTTAACAGTGAAATTTGGTAAGCCCGGAGTAGTCATCGGCGTAGAGTCAGCATCGGCTTCGAAGTCCTGAGATTAGCCGATGAGAGTTGTCAAGTCGTCAGTTGTCGGATTCTTGCTATATTCGGTTAAGGAAATTGATCTACTAAAGGAAGCTTATCCAGAAGAGACCGAGTTTAAAGAGAATACGGCATGGTAAGTTATCTATTAATTAGGAATAGTTTGTTAGTTTCCTTTTATCTTTAGGAAAGTGTGTTTAGTGTCCTATAAGGACTTTATCTTTTCCTTTTATCTTTAGGAAAGTTTCTTTCTTGTCCGACAAGGACTTATATCAACCCATGGATATAAATATGTACACCTGGGGTCTATGTAATCTGTCCTCACGATCAATACAATTCGGCGCATCGCCACCTTTTTTACTTCTACTTTTGTTTTTACGTTCCGGCGGAACTTGGCACCCGACGCGGGGCTGCATCGTCTTCGATCTCCGGCGAAGGGATAAGTCCAATGTTTCACCGGTCCAGGCAATTGTATCGTTTACGTCGGCGTCAACAGTAGTCCTCACCACCTCGACGCCACTTGTCGCCAGTCCTCGCGTGCCGACCGCCCGCGACGCTGCACCCCACCAGCCCTCGCCCGCTGATGGCCCGCGCTGCCAACTGTCGCTGGCCCTCGCGCGCCGACCGCAACAGCCGCACGCGCTTCAAAAACGAGAAGGTCACACACCCCTGTTCCCGCGCTGACCGCCCCCACCGCCTGTCCCCGCGCCAGCCGCCCCTACACGCCGCCGCCCACCGCCCGTCCCCGCGCTGCGCTGCTGCTCCCCCCTTCCCTGGAGACGACGGTGAGGTACCCCTCTCGAGCTCCGTGTCAACGGCGGTGGGCGACGAGTCCTCCTCGGGGAGGGCACGGCGGGTGTCGTGCGCGGCATGTCGTGCTCGTCCCCCATAACCAAAGGCGGCTGTCGTGCTCGTCCCTCATCTCCGCCTCATGCTTCTGCGGAGGCTCGCCGGCGCACCGACGTCGCCGAGCGGCGGGAGCCTCATGCTCCGTGCATCGATCCGCCTCCGCCACCGGCCACCATCTCCTCCTTCTCCAGCCGTAGACGCAAAGCAAGAGAGAGAGAAGGGAAGCAGGGGGAATGGGATTGGGGAGGGATTGGTGTGAGGAAAGAGATGACATGTGGGACTAGATTTTTTTAATGTTTTATTTTGCTGACCAGATGCCACGTTGGCGGCCACATATGCTGATTCCAGTTAAAACCGTCCAAAACAGTGCTCGGGGGGTTATTTGTCCGGTTTTAGTAGTTGAGGGTGTAAAATGTATGGTTTTCGAGTTCAGGGGGGTAATTCGGACGACCGTGATAGTTCGGGGGGGGGGGTTAATTCGTACTTTTTCCTTTACTAGAAAAAATGCCCGTGCGTTGCTACGGGTAAAAACTTTTTTTATCCTATACATTATACTCCCTTTGTTTTGGACCGGATGCTTCTTTGTTTTTGGACCGGACGTTCATTCCTTCCTTCTTTTCAGCTCTAGTCCTAGAGCAGTCCGCTACCTCTATCTGCTCGGCCTATCTCTCTTCGCCTCAGCCCACAAGTGGAGCTGTAGGCCTAGCTCGAACAATCTCGTGCCCGTACCATGACGGAGCCAAACCTCCCATCAAATCCGGTAATCTGGTCGAGCTCGCATAGTACCGTGTCCGTATGATGGCGGAGTTGATCCTCTCTGTCAAATGCGGTCGAATCTTTCTCGATCTCCAAAATTATTAGAGATTTTGATCCACTTGATCCCCTTTTTCGTTTTTTTACCAAAATCGAAGCAATCCACAAAACTTGGGGAAAAAAATAATGAACTGAAAGGGAAATTCAAGGGGAAAATGACGAGAGTAGTGGAGAATCGATTTTTGCAATCAATTGGATGAGGAAACACATAAAGATGCAAATCGACATGGCGGCGGCGCTAGGGTTTGGCCCGACGAAAAAACCGCAAAAAAAAAATAGCGAAACATAGTTTTCCTTTTTACAATCGTTTTTTGCCGCACTTTTTTTTTCCGCCTTTTTAGTAGGAATAGGAATCGGTCAGCTTTTTTTTTTTGCCGCATTTTTTTGCCCTGGGATTTTTTAATTACAATCGGACTTTTTTATCATTTTTTTATTAACGGACGAAGGAAACATCTTAAACTCTATATATATATATATATATATATATATATATATATATATAAAAGTAGTAGTAGATCCGTGGTAACTCTATTTTGTTCTCTAGATAACCAAGACAAAATTTGATTTTTGTCTGGATTTACAAACTTGAATAGGACTTATATTTCTGAAAATCGTATGATTGCTTGTGATTCAAATACTCCAAGCCATTGTGATGATAATCTCCATGTAAAAGGGGAAACATATGTATCTTCAGAGAGATCAGTAAAAATATGGCTTCAACTTGCATGCACGCTACAACCGGCCAGCGGCAATTAACCACACCGGACACGATGTCAGCATGCACGTCAAGTATACAGAACAAATGACCGTTGAACCATGTGCTGCTAGTTTCACCCACTCAATCAAGGAGCACTGTTGCAAAAGATACCATGTGGCATCCATCCCAAGGTGCAAAAACTTCAAAAATCTAGAAAACCGATATGGTAGCTAGGGAAGTTATTAATTACATTCTCCGTTTCATATTATAAGTTATTTTGTTTTTTTCTTCTAGTCAAACTTTTTTGGTTTGATCAAATTTATAGAAAAGTATAATATTTTAAACACAAAACAAACGTATTATCAAAATATATTTAATGTTACATTTATAGTAAAACTAATTCGATATTGTAGATGTTGCTAATTTTTTTCTATAAACTTAGTCAAACATAAAAAAATGATTAGAAAAAAGTTAAAATGACTTATAGTATGAAATGGAGGGATCAGTATAAATTAGTATTCTTGAGCAGAAGGTTGGTCAAAAATAGATGTTGGAGAGTATCTTCAAAATTCATCCTTCCTAACATATTCCTATTTTTCAATCTATCTTTCATGAATAACCAGAAAAATACTTTGTGTTTTTTTAACATATGAATAAAATGTTGCTACTAATTCACTACCTTCCCTGCACGCTGCCTCCCATCATTCCTTGCTAGCATGGCTCGTTCCCCGTGTTAGAGTATAAGTGAATTACTACCATCTTTCTTTGCAATTGCCCCTTCTTAATTAGTTTAAGCTCTTATTTTGAATTAGTTGTTAATACTTATATTTAACTCCATATGTTATCGGAGTGAAGTCCCAAAATCACAAAGACCAAAACCATTCGCTTTTGAGTAAATTTTAGAAAGAGTAAATTGCTCCCACGGTACAACAACTTGGCATGTGGATGCGATATAATGCAAGAACTTGAAAATTGAACGTCCAAGTGCAACAACTTGACAAGTGGGTGCGTTCTAGTATAAGAACTTAACAATTTAGTATTTTTGTACATCAACTTGGCTAAGCATATACAAGGTGAGTTTTTTTCACGATGTCAATATGCCATTACATAGTAATCATATGGATATTGCCTTATAAGCACATAGTAGTACAATTTACATCCAATTACCTTTAAGATTTTTTTTGTTTTCTTCATCTTATCAAATATCAACCGAAATATAATAATTTCTACATATAGTTTAATTGGCTTTCAGTTATTAGTTATTATGATAAAAATATAAATACACTTATCAAATCTGTGAAATATGCGCTAGTATATTGTCAAAATTAGTACTTAAAAATTGAATTTATAAAAAAAATGCTCCAAATAATCAAGTTGTAGCATAACTTTTTAATTTACTGTATCAAAATCGTACCTACCTTGCAAGTTGTTGCATTTATACGATCACTTATAAAGTTCTTATACTAAATTGCACCTACCTACCAAATTATTGCACTAGAACGTTCATTTCTCAACTCAAGTTATTGCACTAAATTGCACCCACCTGCCAAGTTGATGCACCATGGATGCAATTTACTCTTTTAGAAAACTTCGTGTTGTATGGTCAAAGTTGTAGAAACCATATGTATTATGACACGCGGCATCTAACCTCAAGTATTGTTGTTTTCAAAGTTTCACAAAACTCCACCCTTATGCATTTTGAGCATGAATTTACTTAAAATTAAAAAACGTAGAGTGCAAATGAAAATTTAATTATTAAGTTATTGACTAGATTGATAGAAGCTTTACTGTACTTTCAAAATTTTATTTAGATATGCTGAAATTTATTAAGATTTAAATAAAGATGGGGTTTTATGAAACATGGAGACCATAAATCTTGTGGTGTGCCACACATCATAATTAATACATATGGTTTCCACAACTTTAATCATACAATATGGAGTTTTCTGAAATTTACTCTTTAGTTTTGGACAAGGGAATAAATTAAACGGTTTCAAAAGTTGAGGAGTCTGTAATACCCGATATTAAAGTTAAGGGGTATATTTTAGACTAATACAATCTTGGCGGGGTTAAATGGACTTAAACCTTTTTAATGTACTCTATGCATTTTAATCCTTTTTGTTGTTTTATCATTTTAGGTTTGTTCAAAGTCTATGTAACTTAAAATGGAATGGAGGGAGTAATAGTTTTATAGATATATACTACTCAGTACTCGTAAAGGAAGTCGTTTTGGACAGCGATACGGTCTCCAAAACATAACTTTAACTTTTTATTTTTATAAAATATTTATTGAAAAGTGATATATGTATACTTTTATGAAAGTATTTTTCAAGATAAATCTATTCATATAATTTTTACATCTTCAAACTCAACAACTTAAGGGTTATTCATGATTTATATTCCTAATGTTTGACTTAAATATTGTCCAAAACGACTTCCTTTACGAGTACGGAGGGAGTATATCTCGTTCCAATTCCGTATTATAAACGATTGATCACACGTGGAATATATACCCAAAGATAAAAAAAGCCAGTAGTAAGTTATTTTAAGTTTTTATTTGCAATAGGCTAATATATGTAGACAAGTGCATATCCAATTATCCATGCATATATATCAGCGTATGCACGTACAGTGGATTTGGGTTCAGGTTGATGTGATGGATTGCAAGCATGCATGCGTGTAGCGCACAAGATGCTGGTGCATCTTGCCCACAGGCCCAGGAGACCTACATGCATGGCCCATCCATGTTTCAGCACGCGGGCAGGACAAGACGTAGCAGTAGCACTTATAGTTGGCCGAAAGGCCCGGGGTCCAATGGCTCGGCCCATAGTATGGGGTTTTGGCCCAGCCTAAACATGGCACGGTCCGACTGGCAGTGTCGGGCCCTTGCGTGGGCCTCTTCCTCGGCACGATGGGCCAGTTTGGCATGGTCCGGTCCAACAATCAAGGAGTTAAATAGATGAGCGAGCCAAAATAAACTTATTCCGGCTATATAAGGTATATATGGCACAAATAGCTGCGGCGCAAAATAGACTTAATCTAGCCAATGGCCCAAATAGATGAGGAACGCAAAATATAATTTTTTTCCAAGGTTGAGCACGGTGGGCCTTCATGCATTCAGGCTGGTCCGGCACAGCACGAGTCATATTGGATCGTGCCTAGGCCGATGGTACAGCAAGTGGGAGGGGTACGACGTGGCCTGACGCACTTCTCTACTATTATAAAAATTGAAGATGTTTTTGCCGGTACTTTGATACGTCATTCGTGTTTTAGTCGGTTTTTAAGTTTATTCGCTTTTGAGAATACAAAAGGAGTTGTATAAGAAATCTCTTTAAAAAAACTTGCATGAAACTTGAGAAAATCAGACTCCTAACTGCGGGTCATGATTTTATAAAAAAGAAAATCGAGCAAAATCGCACAATGAATTTTACCTTAGTTAAACCTATAACAATAATAAGATTAACATAACTTCACCCATTGCAACACACGGGTATTTTTTTATAGTAGATAAAAGAAGCTATTTTCCCTTTCGTAAAATACTTAAATTATATTATGTTTAATAATGTTGCACAGTGAAGGAGGAATAGCTTATATGCATACAATGCATAATCTACCCTATAATTCACCAACTCACTCTTACACCTACATTACTCATTCATCAAATCCAATGGCTCATATTCATCTAACTGTGATCGAACGTGCCAGATGAGACCCCCTCCCCTCCGCGCTCCTCCCCCACGCGGTCACGCCCACGCGCGGACGCGCCTTCTCTCTCTCTCGCTAACTCCTGTTCTCACGCGCCCCCTTCTCTCTCGCGCACCGCTATTCTCGCCCGTTCCCCTCACCCATCGCCGCCGCGATTCTTGCCCCTCGCCAATCGCCGCCGTACCCAATCACCAAACACTACCCCACCGCCGGCATGCCCCTGCCCCTCGCCTATCGCCGCCGCGCCGCCGCTCCAAATCCCCAAACCCTACCCCGCCCCCAGCACTACGGGTTACGGATGCCACCGCACCTCCTCCATTGAGACGAGCCACCATGGAGGCCACCGTCTTTGCTCCCCACCAGGTCGCCATCCTGGCACTGCCAGCGGTGGAGGCGGAGGCGGCCGGCGCCGCTGCACCGGGAGGATGGCTATGAATGGCATGAGATCGATATCCAAGGTCGGGGCTGTAATGAGGAGGTACACCCATGGACCCTGCCGGACCGGTGTGTGCGGTGGATGCGGGCAAGGAGGGAATCGCGCAGCTGGTCAAGGAAAGATCCCATCTCTCTCTGTTAATCCCGATCTCCTCATGAGATTGCTCTTGAGGAGAGGGAGTACGTCCCTGAACTTGATTCCTTGCATCAGTTCATCCCTTCTGTTGAGGCTTTGAGTGGCTGGGGCTTTTGATGCTATGTGCTCTTGGTTTGACTCGATTTTTGCTTTGTTTTGGTGCATGCAGCAAGATCATAGAGTTGAGCAGGAATGGACCAGAAGCTATGGCTCGCTAACTGGCATATTGAACAGGTAAATTCCCATATGCTAGCAGTAAGTTTTCCCCTAAATTATATCCCGGAAACTTCAATGTTTAGTTGCCAACTGAAATCTGTGTAATGAGTTATTATTCGTTTCACGCATTTTGTTGGTGAAACTTGCTTATTGCCTCTTTTTTGTTCTGCAGGAGCACAACCTTAGGAGGGATAGAGTCAGATCATGGCTCTCTGATGATTTTGTAAATCCTGTTAAGTAACTTTTTTATTGATGGCATATTTAGCATGCTGCTGATCTGTCCCCAATTTTTTTTCCATGAAGCTAAAATCATTGCAACATCAGTTTGCTTGCTCGAGACCTATAATCATAGCCAAAATATCAGAATTGGAGGTTTGGAGATGCTCCTATAGTGGCTGGAAATTCATCTGGTCACGGCTGGTAAGTTGAATTATTTTCTATTGTGATTTGCCATCTCCAGATTACCCTGCTCCTTGCAATAAATCAATCTCCCATGGTATTAGATTTTTTTCTACTCTTCCATCAATAAAAATGATGGCACATGATTGCTGGAGCTGTATAGGTGAACGTCGGCACACATGTTCATACTTCATACCGGCACAGGGGACATTGCAGAAAAAAAAAGAGAAGTAGATTTCAGGTTCGATCGCCACTGCACCCCAGGGTCTCACGCATCGATCTGCACGCTTATTTGTAGTCAAACTAATGCAGCTCCAAAGTTTTGATTTGATTTGCTAGATTTAGAAATAGCTTAACAAATTGTTCTGTTCAGGTGTCTCAGCTTCTGCCTTTGTTTCAAATGTGTTTAGCTGTTAAGGAAAATAGGTTAGGCTTCACTTCCGAGATTATGCACTAGTTTAGAAATTTTTTACGATATGATAGTCCCAGTTTCTGCCTTTGTTACAAATTGGCTGCCCTTCCATATGAAGGAATCACAAAGTCAAAACACTGTTAGATTGAATGGAAAAATCATTTAATTTTTCGAAATTCTTCTATTTGTTATTACATGGCCTTAATTCTAGCAGCTAAAATCAAGATCATCTTGCTTATCTTATTTGTCTTTTCATTTCTAACAAAGCTAATCTCAACCAAATACTCCTTTTTTGGTAGGACAGATCGTCTTTCTCGTGCCCAAATGCCGTCCTCGGTCTTGCTACGCAGCCCCTCCAACCGTGCAAGTTTGGATCCTCTCGATGGCGGAGGACGTCAGGCGG
The DNA here is from genome assembly GCF_034140825.1 of Oryza sativa Japonica Group. Lineage (NCBI taxonomy): Eukaryota > Viridiplantae > Streptophyta > Magnoliopsida > Poales > Poaceae > Oryza > Oryza sativa. The sequence continues at coordinate 3,006,746 of NC_089044.1, forward strand.
TGGGAGATGGATCTGCTCCCCCCGCCGAGTGCGTAGGTCCGGTCCTTTCCATTATTTTCCCTGCTCTCTTTCTTGATCCAATTTGTGGAGAATTTGTTGCGTGCTCGACATTATTACATGCAACCTGTTCTGTATATCTGGAATTCTTAGGTGCTGTTTGTTCCTTTCGTGTGTGATTATGCGTTGGATTGTCTTCTACAACCGCAGGAGAAGCTAGGCTGAGAATCGCTGGTGAGTGGCAGGGAAGAGGAACGTTTAATTGCTTAGAGTTTCTTGGATGGGAGATTCTAGAGAGATCGCAGCAGGTTTATAAAATGCTATGATCTAGATGAATAGGTTTCCTGACTATTGTTGTTCATTTAAAATTGAACCAAATATGCTGAAACTATTCACTGAAAAAAGGTCAAACAGAAGAATTCTACTGTCACACTGCACTTTCAAAAGTGTTTGTTGATACTGGATTTTATTCTCTTTATGTTCCTTCAGTATTTTTTCTTATATATCAGAATTAAATAGTTTACAAGAATATGAGTGAGAATTATTCTCCTTCTCCTTCTCCTGAACCACATCATATCATTCTTAATTTTCCTGAAATGTTGCATGCATCCTATGGTTTTTTTGGACTGCTTTCCGTGGTGCCTAGCTCTTGGTGCTGTGCAATATTGATGATTTATGCGTCCTGTGTATTCGCAGGGTATAATGAAATTTGATCTGAACATATGAAATTTGACAAATGCATTTCCATGATCCGAAAAGTTTATCTGCAGATTTAACATAGTATTCATGTCCATTTTACCTTTTTCAACTCATTTACACGAACAAAATTGCAGCCATGTAAAAGCCTAGCGCTTTCAGTTAAAATAAATAATTTATTATCATTTGCTATTAAATGCTTAATGCCTATATATTTGCTTTGCTACATATTTTTGCCTTAGTAGAAACCGGGATGTTTTTCCAAATATTTTGGGAGTTAAATTACTAATGCTAAGTGATGAATATATCTTTATAAGCGTGTGCCTCGTGGTAGGCGAATACACTGTCTTCAATATGGTGCTTCTCCTGATATGCGTTCGATAGAGAAGTTTATGTGGCTTCTTGAGGTGCTCTATAAGGAGGAAGGTGACCAGTGAGGAGCAGAAGTTGCTGAATGTTTCCAGGCGATGCATGTTTTGAAAAAATAGCACCTGTAGAACGTGCAGGTAATATTTGTATATGTGGTATAGAAAGTTAGATACCATGAGCTATTGTTTGTGTTTTGAAAAGTTTCACTCACAGTGATGAAAATATTGCAGAACTCTATTCATGGCCAATTTTGGGAAGTTATTAACAGTGTAATAACATTCATGAGAACAATACAAATCTCTCTATCGTTATTTTATTCGTGAATCTTAAATATTACCTTTTGCCTTTTACATTATCAATTATCACCGTTGCGTTTCAATCAAAATTATCACCGTTGCGTTAGCACGGACATATTATTACTAGTGTATTAGATATGCCAATAAATGGAGGTACTACACAAGCACTTCTGCACGAACTTAATTTTATTCTCACACACATCGATCGATCGATCTCACACAGTCACACTCTCCTCTCACATCTCACAACTTTTATTATTCTGCACCAACAAGCTGACCTGGAAATTAATCATGCAAGAACCAAAAGGATTAACCAAGCCATGAAATCAAACAAAAAAGCAAGTGTGGATATTGATGGAATGGATGAATTAAAAATTCAGCTGTGATATGCCGGCCGGAGGGCTGGGAGCCGGCGCCGCAGCTCCGCCACCGTTTGCCGCGCCACCACCGTTCGCCGGCGTCGGCTTGGGGCCTTGGGGTCTGTTGTAGAAATAGTCGAAGAAGGGGCACAGGAACGCCGAGGTGCACTCCGCCGACGACGAGTAGTGCATCCTCTTGCCGGCGACGGCGACGAAGGTGTTAGCCTTATTGCCGCCGTTGTCCGTCGTTGATGGCAGCGGCACGATCTTGGACGGCTCCTGCCCGGGGCACGGCGCGCTGCTCGCCGCGCTGTGCAGCTGCGCGAAGCAGCCGGCGGCGCCGTGGAGGTCGTCGGCGGCGAGGGGCACGCTGAAGGCGCCGTCGCCGTCGAGGTCGCCGACGGCCTTGCTCTCGTACTCGCCGTCGCTGTTCTTGCACTTGATCGCCACCTGGAGACCTGAACATCACCAAACAATTAATCAACGACGGTGATATATCGATCGCAATTAATTATCGATGAACATATTATCATCATCATGCATGATATATATACCCTTGAAAGCATCCTGCGCCTTGATGTTCTTCCTGGAGCAGCCGCCGCACTTGGCCAAGCCGACGACGAGCGCCACCGCCGCCTCGCCGTCCGCAGCGGCGGTGACAGCCATCACGAGGGCGGCGCAGACGACGACGGCGCCGAGGACTAGTGCTCGTGCTACAGCTGCCATTGCTGAATGAATCCTAGCAAACTCCTCCTTGATATTTGGAGTATCTTACTGCTGTGTCGATGAGGGAAGAAGCAGCAGAGGCCATGCATGGTTTATATAGGCGTCAGTTAATCATATTACGTTCCCTCGAAAGAAAAAGCTAATTATATTACAACATGATCAGCAATTTGCGCCCAATTTGCAGGTTTAAAATCATTAACGCCGTACATTTGATCGATTTAAGAGTAGTGCACTGTGAACGTGCACATTGCATATGCAGTGTTTCACCCTTGATGCTCTGTTGTTTCCCATCGGTGGTGTGTGTTTAGCAAGCAAAGTTATGCTTTAATCGAGTAGTACTCCTGCAGAGCATAGTACTACTAATCTGTTTTATAGAAAAGGATAATAGTATAGGACAGCTTCAACCAAATTGCATGATTAAGATTCTATTGTTCTTTCTTATATATATTGTGTGGGTTAATTTGGCTCTTGAATCATTTGATGTTTAAATTTGTCGGCATATACATGCCTACTAGTATTTGGCAGAAGGGATCACATATATATTTATCGATAAATTTTCTTCCAACGATTTAATAAATATAATTTTAATACAATCGTGGTGTAATTTCCATCATAACTTTCATGTAACTACAATATAACTTGTATGTAACTTTTAAAAATCCCTTCGAAACATGCTATTTCCATAAAATGGACATCATAGGAGTGAATCCTCTCACATGTGCATGCACTGTAATTTTTTCGCTTGCACGAATCTTGAAACGAATCTAACAATTTAAAATGATGTAAAAGTTACATTGTAATTACATACAAGTTACAATGTAACTACACTACATAACAATTACATATGTCAAATTTTTTTAAAAAATTTATCGATAAATATATAACAAATTATTTGCAGAAATAGTAGCCTGCAGAAGTTTAAGTAAATTGTTGTTGTTTGTCTCCGTCTCTTTTACCGTATGTTAAAAAAGAACATAGTCATGAGTGTGTGAGTATGATGTGTGTGCATGTGGTGACGGTGCGCATCTTATCTATATAATGGGAAAAAAAATCCCTTCCTTCGATCGAATCCACCTAAGCAACCTAGTACATTCCAGCTAGCATATCTGCCTGCATGCACGACTCTGACATAGGATGGACCTGAAGCTTATGGCTCGTTTGCTTCCTTGGCTAATTTCATTTTTCTAATGAGCAAAGCTGGCCAATGGCATATGCAAGATTTCTATATAGGTGATATATATATATATATATATATATATATATATATATATATATATATATATATATGTATATATATATATATATATATATATATATATATGTATATATATATATATATGTATATATATGTATATATGTATATATGTATATATATATATATATGTATGTATATATATATGTATATATGTATGTATGTGTGTGTGTATATATATATATATATATCTCATAGATATAACAAGAGTTACAAGTATAAATTGATCAAAGGTGCATCATAATATAGTAATAAGCACTGGTGGAGAAGTGTTTTTTAGTCCCGTTTGTAACCCCCCTTAGTCCCGGTTTTCCAACCAGGACTACGAATCCGGGACTAAAGATATTTTTTCTTTTTTTTCTCTCTTTTTCATTGTTTTTAGTATTGAATATTGATTTCACACCATCCCCTATCAAGAAATCCCAAATCCAAATCATCACATATCACAAAACATCCCCAAATTCTCAAATATATCATCTCCAAATACATCACAAACTCTTAAAAAAATTACATCACAAGTTCTAAAAAAATACATCACAGATTCGGATCACACACAAATCGAATACATCACAGGATAAATCATAAATTGTAAAAAAAAAAAAAAGCTGGCCGGCCACGGCCGCCTCCCATCCGCGCCGGCCGGCTGCCGCCGCGCCGCTGCGCCGGCCGCTGGCCCGCCCGCGCGCCCTCTTCTTCGCTAGCTGTGAATGGAAGGAAAAAAGGAAAGAGAAGAAGGCTAGGAGTTAGAGATAAGGAAAGAGATAAGAAGTTAGAAGGAAAAAAGAGATAGAGTAAGGAGTTTGTTGTATGGACGGGAAAAGAGGATCGGTACTAGGGATTATATAGTATGCTTTGATTTTTATTCCCGGTTAGTAACATCAATCAGAACTAAAAATAGATTTTTAGTCCCGGTTGGTGTTACTAACCGAGACTAAAGATTTTAGGGCCCTGACACGTCCTGACATGGAATCAACTAGGACTAAAGATGAACTTTAGTCCCGGTTAGAGTTATGAACCGGGACTCAAGATGATTTTTAGTCCCGGTTGGTAACAACAACTGGGACTAAAGATCTTTCTCTCATAAACCGGGACTAAAAATGAAAAATCATTTTTAGTCCCGGTTTTTAATGGAACCGGGACTATTGTGGATTTGGGTCGACCGACCAAAGATGGTTTCTCTACCAGTGACTGGGAGTTGTTTTTTATGTTACCCGGATACGAGGATATATACGGATACGCGATACGGGGATACGGCATTTTTCAAGAAACATATATACGGGGATACGTCTATATATGTAATAAAAAATTAAAAACTAATAAACTCTCTTAACATATTGTGAAAACCAATGCATTCACAGAAAAATTAATAAACTTGCGGACTGCTACCTGCTGATTATTCACAGAAAAATCAATGTGCTTTCTCCTATACCCGCTCTTGTCTGCCAGACTGCCACAATCCACCGAGGCTTCTTTTCATTATTATCTAGCAGCTGCACTAGTTCTTCGAGGGTAGGATGTTAGGAAACGATAGGCAAATAAACGATAAAAAACAACAGATCAATCACAGAAGACACTAGATTTAACGTGGAAAACCCTCCCAAAGCAGGAGAAAAAAAACTGCGGGCGCCAGCCAGCAAAATATCTTCATTATATCGGGGTGAAGTTACGACGCTAAATGGTGGCTTACAGGAGGTATATATATGAAGGTGAAACCTTAAAAGGATAACGAATAGTGAAGATATTTTTCACTCCGGCCCAAGCCTCCGGCTTCAAACGGCCTCCGCTTCGCTCCAGCAGAAGCTGGCCTTTATTATGTGCAAACAAATTTGGATCACAACTCAACATAGGAGCATTGGATGCATGGATGCACTAGCTCTGAAACTTAGATTTCAGATCCATCGGATGACTGCTAAATGAATCACTGCAGTGGAGCTACATTCATCGGCGTTGGTGGTAGCAGCGCGCTGTTCATCGGCATTGGTGGCGGCGGCGCTACAAGCCTGTAATCGTGTGGGGATGCTGTGCCTCGAGCGAGAGCACAAGGAAGACGGTCTTGGCCCCGGCGGCCAGGCAGGGCATGATGCACGATGGGTGCGGGTGTTGTGTCTGGCGGCGGCAGCCCTGCGCTTGGAAAGGGATTCGGAGGTGGGCGTAAAACGTATCAGCGACGTATCAGGGTTTGTTTTATTTATTTGGAAATTACGAAATTGTTGGATACGTATCCCGTACGTATCGGCACATATGGAAACGTATCCATATCTGTTCACGTATCTGATATGGATATGCCACTTGACTGCCATATCCAGGTATTCTAGGTTGTTTTTTCTCTTTTCACATGTGTATATATGTATTGGGCTAGGATTTTTTTGGGTGGTCCTGGGACCACCCCTAGATCTGCAAATGGAGCTGGTATTTTAGCTCGTTACGGGTAACGTGCCAGCTCGAACTGGAATGTGTGTTTTACGAGCTAGAGTAGCCCACAGCTCAGCAAGTCACAACCCATATTCTTATAAGGCCCTAGAACATCAAAAGCCTAGCTCTTGATCCCCTTTTGACCCCTTCTCACTCTCATGGTTTCCTATTGTGTCCAAGGCAAGAAGGTTCTTGACTATTCCAGCTAGTATTGTATCATCAGAGTCCACTTTTAGCATTGGATGAAGAATTCTTGATTATTACAGGAGTTTTTTGAAGCGAGACATGGTTCATGCTTTGGTTTATGCATCAAGTTGGATAAGAACCTCAAAAAATGACAATACTGCACCTTCTTGTGTATGTAATATATTGTAATGCTTATTTTTTGCTTATCTTTGTCAAGTCTTTGTATAAATTGCTTATTTTGGACTGGTTTTACATGGAGAAGATGGAGATTATGACATTGAAATAGTGGAGTTCCCCCATTGTGTGGTGGCAAGAAACTAGTAAGTATAAGTATAGTTTATATTCAATGTAGGCACTTAGCAACTTAGATTAACAATGTACAGCTAGTAAGTTTCTTATTTTGACCCAATATATTATACTCTGCAATCTGTATTCCACTTTCGATATGAAACATTTCAAAAAAGCAAAAGAGAAAGAAATCCAACATATCACTTTACTAATTTCTCTACATGCAGGTTAAAAGCAGTGGCGGATTCAAAAATTTTCATGAGCCTGGGCAAGTCTAACAACAAATGAGGTATATACAAGCCTATATAATTTGATCATAGATAACTTCAATATGAACATTTGTTTTAAAAGTTTGTGTTGAGCGAGTTTGCGATTGTACTAGTTGCATTGTACTGCCTTGCCGGTGACTAAGAAAAGTGATTACTAAGGTAATTAGGCACTGGTGAATTGATGCGTGCAGCTGGTGGAGCCCAGGCCATTGTCTGTGCAAGCTGGGCTTGCACAAGGCTCCGCACACTTACAAGGGAAGGGGTGCATGGGGGGTGGGAGAAAGTGAAGCTGCTTCTAAACTTCACTCTATTTTAGCTTCAGTCAAGCTACTTGTATTTATGTGTAATTGTGCTGGATGAAAAATGATGGACATGTGCCCTTTCTGCCTTGCAATTTTACTAGTTATTCTAAATCACTAGTATAGATCCTTCTATTTGTGACGGGCTCTAATATGCTTAGAAATAGCAGGCCGTCACAAGGAAGTCATCTCAATCGGGCCGAAAAGTGCCCGATTGAGATATGGTCGCACAGACATATTAGATGGGCATAAAATTTAAGCCCGTCACGGATGACACCTATCAGTGACGGGCCGTAGTTTAGGCCCGATTGAGATAACATTCCATATCTTCATCTGTGACGGGCACCAACTTTAGGCCCGATTGAAATAACATTCCATATCTCAAACGGGCCTCAAGTTGTGGCCCGTCACAGATGACCATCATCCGTGACGTGCACCAACTTGAGGCCCGTTTGAGATAACAACTAGGCCCGTCACAAGGCCCGTCACAGATGACTCATTAGTGACGGGCTATATACTTAATCTCTATCGGGCATTAACTAAAGCCCGTCACCGATGACTATTTTTCTATTTTTCATATGAAATGTTTATATTTGTAAGTTGACTATAGCAAAATAATTAAGTGTAGTATAATAATTCATTTTATGAGTCAAAATAATTTTACGGGTAGTAAATGATTTCAAATGGAAAAAATTTCAACAACAAAGTTATATAACTTATCAAGATTTACAACTTTTAGTTTGGTCATTTTTCAATATAATATTTTTTTTGAACAGTTTGAATTTGAATTTAAAAATATGACAACTTCAAACAACATTTTCAAATACTAAATGATTTCAATTGAAAAAGTCATCAACAACAAAGTTGAATAACTCATCAATACCTAAAACTTTTATTTTTGTTATTTCTTCATCCGACAAAATGTTAGTAATATTATTCACAAATTTTACATATATGTGTTATAGTTTATAAAAGAATCAGATAAGAGATATGTCAATTTTGTGAACAATGTTACTATCACTTTGTTGTATGAAGAAATGACCAAAATAAAAGTTTTAGATCCTGATGAGTTATTCAACTTTGTTGTTGATGACTTTTTAAGTTGATATCATATAGTATTTGAAAATGCTGTTTGAAGTTGTCATATTTTCAAATTCAAATTCAAATGGTTCAAAAAATGTTATATAGAAAAATGACCAAAATAAAAGTTATAGATTTTGATGAGTTATACACCTTTGTTGTTGATGGCTTTTTCAGTTGAAGTCGTTCACTGATCTAAAATTCTATTTGAACTTTTCAAACTTTGAATTTCAAATTTCAAATTGTTTAAATAGAGTCAGATGGAGAAATGACCAAAATAAAAATTTTGCACCTCGATGAGTTTTACAACTTTGGTTTTGGTGACTTTTCCATTTGAAATCATTTAATAACCCCAATTTGATATCCTGGCATAGGGCTTAATAGGATTAATAGAATACTCATACCAATAAGTTACAACTACTTTTCCGGAAGCCAATCTCCAAAGAACTTTGATGTTAAGCTTGCTTGAACTTTGATGTTAAGCTTGCTTGGTCTGGAACAATTTGGGGATGGGTGACCGACCTTTGATGTTAAGCGTGCTTAGTCTAGAGCAATTTCGGGATGGGTGACCGACCGAGAAGTTTGCACTTCCCACGAGTGAGGGCTAGCCAAAAATAAAATGTATTTATTTTTGGATTATACTCATCTGTAACGGGCATTAACTATCATCTGTGATGGGCTATAATTAGTGCCCGTCATAGATAAGGGTCATCTGTGATGGGCGCTAGTTGTGGCCCGATTGAGATAGGTCATCTGTGACGGGCTATAGTTTGACTGGTCGTCTGGGTCAAAGCTATCGGTGACGGGCTTTACTTAGGTCCCGATTGAGATAGATTCATCCGTAACGGCCGTTTGCCCGATTGAGATAACTCTTCACATCAGTGACTTCTAGCCTGTGACGGACGTCATGCCCGATTGAGAAGGGGCTTACCGCCCGATTGAGATGAGGGTATCCGTTCTAGTGAATGTTGATGTATTGAAGTATGAATTATTATATGTAATTGTGCTCGATGAAAAATGATGGACATGTGCCCTTTCTGCTTTGCAGTTTTACTAGTTATGCTAAATGTTGATGTATTGAAGTATGGATTATTATAATGAACCTATGTACTTTAATTACAACCTATTGTTGATCAGTTCGAAGTTGGAATATAGGTTGATCAGTTCGAAGTTGGAAACCTGGAACCTGTGTGGTTGTGTTCAATCATGGACTTTTGGTAAATTATTTATCCAAATGATGTGTAACAACTGTCTCTACAGAACCACGCAGTCTAGGCCATCCGATGGATGGACGACCCACTTACACATACCACCTCACTTACGGTTCCGTTATTGTTTCGTGTAAAGGGGTAAACCCGAGAGTGATATGGCTAGAGCGACAAACCCTTATAAGTTGGTTTTACCCTTACTAAACTAGTAATGTGGTAGTAATGTGGTAGTAAACATACACATAGCTCTCATGGATAACATAGGGTATATCCTAATTGGCCCTGTATGTCACATACTTCTCCCCTCAGAGGACCCGATGTCCCCATCAATCCAACCTACCTATGTGAATTTAGGTGCAGTTTTTTAAATAATTATATACAAGTTATATGAAAGTTATAATGTAGTTATAGTATTGTTACGGTGTAATTGTATGTAACCACAATGTAACTATATCCTAACTATTGTATAATTGTAATGTAGTTACACTATACCTGGTAAAAAAAATGTAGTTACACTATAACTATGAATCTCTATATAATTAACTTGTATGTGAATTTACATGTTTTTTTAATACTTATAGACAAGTTATATGAAAGTTATAATATAGTTATAGTATTGTTATGGTGTAACTGTGTTTCAATTATATGTTATAGATACATTTGAAACTTTTTCACTTAAAAAACTTGTGTCCCTTCTTTCAACAACCACTTAGATACGGCTGGTTTTTGCCATAATTCTTTTATTTATTAGTATAATTTTGATCTCATAATTTACAAGATCATTATTATACTAATAAATAGAAACATATGGTTAAAGGCGTATCTCTTAAAGAGATATTAAATATCTATAACATAATTTTTTTTGTTTGTAGAAAACAAACTAGCCTAACATCACATCTATATGTACAGACAAAACCTGGTAATATATATAATAATGGTCCAAAAGCCAAATGAAAACAAACAGATTAAGAACAATTCAATCATGCAGTACTTTGGCTGTGCAGGCAGCAAGCTATTACTATTTCCCTTTTTCATAAAAACAAACTAGTACTACAGTACTAGCTTTGCATTCACCTAACTAGAGACAGGCGAGTACTTAATTAAAGCTTTACCTTTGCTTGCTAAACACCACCAATGGGAAGCATTACGTACACAGTGCCCGTGTGCATGCATGCTACTCTTCTTAATCGATCGATGCAGCTAAGCTGGTTCCTGATCAAAATCATCAAATAATGTACGGCGTTAATTAATTCATTTTAAACCAGCAAATTCGGCGCCAAATGCTAATTGTGTACTAGTATCCAGCTTCTGCTCGATCGATCTTCGTCTGCATGATCATATATAAACGCATGGTTGATCTGCTTCTTGCTCATCCACTGATCAGCAACGAGTAGAAGCGGTAGAGTTTGCTAGGATCGATTCAGCAATGGCAGCGGTAGCACGAGCACTAGTCCTCGGCGCCGTCGTCGTCTGCGCCGCCGTCGTGATGGCTGTCACCGCCGCGGCGGACGGCGAGGCGGCGGCGGCGGTCGTCGTCGGCTTGGCCAAGTGCGGTGGCTGCTCCAGGAAGAACATGAAGGCGCAGGATGCTTTCAAGGGTATATATATCATAATGATGATGATAAATTGATAATATGTTCATCGATAATTAATTGCGATCGATATATCACCGTCGTCGATTAATTGTTTGGTGATGTTCAGGTCTCCAGGTGGCGATCAAGTGCAGGAACGGCGACGGCGAGTACGAGAGCAAGGCCGTCGGCGACCTCGACGGCGACGGCGCCTTCAGCGTGCCCCTCGCCGCCGACGACCTCCACGGCGCCGCCGACTGCTTTGCGCAGCTGCACAGCGCGGAGAGCAGCACGCCGTGCCCCGGGCAGGAGCCGTCCAAGATCGTGCCGCTGTCGTCAACAACGGACAACGGCGGTGATAAGGCTAACACCTTCGTCGCCGTCGCCGGCAAGAGGATGCGCTACTCGTCGTCGGCGGAGTGCAACTCGGCGTTCCTGTGCCCCTTCTTCGACTACTTCCACAAGAGACCCCAAGGCCCCAAGCCGACGCCGTTGCCGAAGCCGACGCCGGCGAACGGTGGTGGCGCGGCGAACGGTGGCGGAGCTGCGGCGCCGTCTCCCAGCCCTCCGGCCGGCATATCACAGCTGAATTAATTAATTCGTCCATTCCATCAATATCGACACTTGCTTTTTTGTTTGATTTCATGGCATGGTTAATTCTTTTGGTTCTTGCATGGTTGATTTCCCAGGTCAGCTTGTTGGTGCAGAATAAATGAAAGTTGTGAGATGTGAGAGGAGTACTGTGACTGTGTGAGAGATCGATCGATGGATTTATGTGAGAACGATGTATGTGTTGTATCTCTATTGTTTGGCATATCTAATGTGTTATTCGTTGTATGCATGTAAGCTATTGACTGTGCTTTCGTCCACTTCGCACATACAAAAAGTTGAAATTAAACTCGGTATTGCTAGTCAATGGGCATCTATCCTTATAAACTACTACTCCAGCTAGTTTGGTGAGGTGGCGTATTATTGCTTGCTACAGTGCTGCTAATTGCTTTGCTCGATGTACTGCTGCTGCTCACTAATTGGCCCAAGCTAGCCCAAAGCCTGGCTACTCTATTTGTTAGGGAGTAAAGTACACTTTGACTCCCTCAAGTATAGGTAATCCGATTTGTATTCCTAAAACACAATAGCAGACGTCTTGACTCTTTACCTATTAAAACTAGTGTAATTTAACTCCCTCGATAATTTTGAGAGCCGTTATTGCTGACGTGGCATGTTGACCTAGTCCAACAAATTAAGTTAGCATGTGGGGCCCACATGTCAGTGACCCTTCTATTTCTTCTCTTCCTTTACCACTCCTCTCCCTCTCCAATATTTCCTCTCGGTGGCAGAATGCCAACAGTGCAGTGGTGGGATGTAGTAGGGCGACGGAAGGTGGTAGATGAGCGGTAGTACTCCAAGCACCACTCCCCGACGAGCCACTACTACCAACTCTACCACCAGAGCTCGCCGCCAGCAAGGTTGCGCCGTCATGGAGCTCGACGCTGAGGCACCTACGGCGGTCGAGGACATGGAGCGGGAGGCGAAAGGAAGGAGGGGTGATACAGGTGCTTCTCATCCACCTACTAGTGAGTCCCGACTCTCTTCCTTGACCCATCCTCAATCCTCATCACCGGCGTTGTTCATCTCCGCTTAGCTAGCATGAGCACCGTCAGCCCTGCCGCATCTTCACTGTGCTCTCCCCTTTCTTTTCCGCCACCGTTCCTATAAGCACTACTAGAAAAATGATTTTTCATGCGGTTGGCATATTATTTTAGCCGGCGGCCATACGCGAAAACCGACAGCAAAAATATATCGAGGAGTGGGGAGCCATGGACCGCCAGCGAAAACCGACTTTCGTTGGCGGCCACGCTAAGAGGTCCGCCATAAAAAAAACTCTATTTTTCGAGGCGGACCTCTTAGGTGTCCGCCAGCGAAAACGTGATTTTCGGCAGGTAGCGAAGACCGCTTCAAAAAAAATTGAGGCCAATAAAAATCCACCGCCCGCGCTGAGTACTCCGTCCTTATCCTTCTCCTCCCCCTTCTCCTCCCTCCCTTCTCCCTTCTCCTCCCTCCCTACCGCCGGCTCCCGTCGCCACAGCTCCGCCGCCTCACTGCTCAACGGGGAGGGCCTCGGGAGCGGCGGCGGGGCACGGCCTCCACCTCTCCGCCGCGGGCCACGCGACGACGAGGGAGGCCGGATCCGGCCGCCGCGACGACGGGGGAGGCCGGATCAGCCTCCTCGACGACGGGGCAGGCCGGCGGGCGACGACGACGAAGGGGCCTGACGGCGGCGGTTGGGGGAGGCCGGATCCGCCTCCTCGACGACGGGGGAGGCCGGCGGGCGACGACGACGAAGGGGCCTGGAGGTGGCGGCTGGGGGAGGCCTGATCCGTAGCTGCCACGACAGGGGAGGCCGGATCCGGCCGCCGCGACGACGGGGGTGGCCGGATCTGCTGCCGACACCGACACGGCGGCGGGGGAGGGGGCGGCGGGGAGCGGATCCGGCGCCTCCTCCCTCCCCACGGCGGCAGTGAGGTGGCGACGACAAGAGACCGGCGACGGCACGAATTTTTTTTTTTTGCATGTTTCCTGATGAATGTTGTGATGTTTGATTTGTGTACATTTGTTCTGTGCATGTTGTGATGTTTGATCTGTGTACATTTGTGCTAATGATAATTTTGTATTGTGTTTGAATTTGGAAATGAGTAGCCAAATGGATTTTTGCTGGCCTTTGCTTTGTGACGACTGCAAATTCCGCCAGCGAAAATCCAAAATGGCCGCCACTAAAAAGTTTTCGTAGTAGTGTAGTAAAGTCATAGCAATGACGAGGAGCGTGGCCACTCCATGACGCTCTCTATCTTTTCCTTCCCGAGCCACGTGGGCGCCCGGTGGCAAATTAAAGCTTGGCCCAAGCGGTGAGGCGGTGCGTGCAGAGGAGGCACTTGGCGATGTCTGCCATCCATCTCCTTCATTGATGTCGCCTTGCTTTTGCTAGCTGCCATCTGTTGAAAAGACGGTGGGGAATCCTATCGGCTTCTCCTAACTGCCGCATAAGGGAGGAGTGGAGAAATAAACAGAGAAGAGCGAAGGAGGAAAAGGAAGGGACAACTGGCGGGCCTCACATGCGGACTTAGTCGGTTAGACTAGGTTAATGTGCCACATGAGAAAAACTACTCTCAAAACCAAGTGAAATTACACCAATTTTAATAGTTGGGGTGTTAAGATATCTAATATTACATTTTAAGGATACAAATTAGATTGGACCTATATTTAGGGAGTCAAAGTGGACTTGTTTCATTCGCTGCCCTACAACTGCTACTGCATGCACGTTAGCTAGCTTCTCAACACAAAGCAACCCAAGACCCGATTATCTTAACGTGGCCCAACTCCTGCTCTTCTTCCTTTTCTTTTCTCAATTATTTCAGGGTCACATAGTACCTCTCCATTTAAAAAAACCACCCCTCCCAACATCAGTGTTTTTTTTAGCGAAAATCGGTCCACTAGGAAAAGCCGAATAATTTCTATACTGATACTAGTATAATAGGAGTCATATCCTCCTCTTTCCCTCACCATAGTATATACCTCCTCCTAGTGTACGAACTCGGCGATTAGGAGCGATGGCCGCTTTGATTTGTGGAGAAGGAGATTTAAGGAGAGGAGAATGAGTGATTTTTTTTGGAAGAGTTTGGGGCTTCTGTTTGGGACCAAAAGCTCAACATGCATTGAGACACATCACCCTTTAAAACTTAACCATTGGATCATTTTTGAAACGCACATGTAGTTCATGACATCCGTTGGATTGTTTAGAACAGAAATGACTATCTCTTCCTGTAACTGAGAAATTAAAGTCTTTACTTATTTCTATTCATGACTTTAATATGTTAGCTTTTCATGCATGTGTCAATTTATTTGATAACCATAGTCCACAAAGGTTAAGACATTCATTACAAATGTATCATACTATTGTTATAGGTTCAATTTGAATTGGTAAAATATATTATTGTGATTAGAATGGCACCAACAATATTTAACAATGTTCTCATAATATTAAAGCGTTAGCGTAACTATTTATATAGGATTGGAAGTAGTACGGGACAACTGTTGGGCTATAATTTCCCTTTTTTTTAAAATATATCAGGGAGTAATTATATTTATGGCGCCCATAAATATATATATAGGCTAATGTTACAAACAAATTCCCATTTTTTCCCCTCAGCTTTGGGCTGAATTCCACCGAGGCAGCCCAGCCCACTCCAGAACGCCAGCCAGCCTGCCTGCCACATGGGGCCCATTTCTCAGATCACCTCGTCCACCTCGCGCCTCTCCAACGCCGCCGCCGCCGCCACCGCCAACCGCCGCACACCATGGCCCTCGCGTGTGCGTCTCATTTGCGCCGCCTCGGAGCCGGAGCTCCGGCGAGATCCTTCCACGCGCATCCGTACCAAGGTGGGTATACCCCCTCCCCGATTTTCTTCCGTGCTTTCTTTTCTTGGTGATTGAATTGGATTTGGAGCGTGATTCCTGCGCGGCAGCCAAGGTCGGCGTGGTGGAGTTCCTGAACGGGGTCGGGAAGGGGGTGGAGACGCACGCCGCCAAGGTGGAGGAGGCGGTCGGCGGCGACCTCCAGAGCCTCCTCCACGCCCGCACTCTGCGGCTCAAGAAGCTCGGCATCCCCTGCAAGCAGGTAATCTCCTTCAGTCGAGCCTCTTGGTTCATCTCTGTATGTGCAGATTGAGCAACGGATTGTGATTATGCTAGTTTCCTCTGCTATTCAGCATTTCGGAATGTGATTATATGTTTTGGTTAGATTTCGTTGTATGATGCTGCCGTTATTAGATGTCGTCGTTATTTTTGTTTCATAGAAGCGAACTGATCCATATGTGTGCTTATAACAATGGCTCGTTGTATTATGCCTACATTTTTGTTTGAGAAATTGTTGGATGCATGATTAAATTTTGAGCAAATTTCACAGAATCATATGCTTTGTGTTCCAAGTTGCACAAAAACCACAGGGGTTTCGGCACTCGGCACTTAACAACTATAAGTGTCGCTTTCTCAGGAATGTTTTTGTTATTTCATCTGAGTGGATTTCAACTTATTTTTAGTTAACAGATTAGCTAATGCTATGTAATTCGGCATGCTTTGAGGTTAACGTTTTCTGATGGTAATTTTGTCTGTGTGTTATCTAACTCTTGGCTTTGAACGAATCAGTATTGTACTAGGTTGCTTATTTCTCTCTAGACTGCTCTGGATAAGCATTTGACCATGGAAACCCTTATGTTTTAAAACTAAACTTTTTTCTTTTGATTAATAAGCTATGTCAGTGTTAATGTTTTTTCTAAAGGAATATAGATAAGTGTTATGTGGATAATTTTCTTTTGTTTGGTCAAGTTTCAGCATCCAAGTAGTGAAAGTTAAGTAATTCTGGCATAGTCTCATACTTTGAACTTGAAGGGAACTTACCTCTCTGATCTGAGATGTTGATATATTACCCTTTTGTTATTGGGAATGACTTCAAGTGAATTACTCAACAGCGAGATGTGGTATTCCGAACCATGTTTTTCGTAGAGCGATACATTTTTACTTAATTAAGCTATGAAATTAATCAATTTTTTAATGCTTTTTTAGATGCCTTAGTGAATTTGACAATGCTAAGGTGTCTAGAATTTGATGTGCAAAATAACACAAATTTTCCTTCAAGACAATTGTAATATTTGGATGCCAAGAAAGTTCCATGGTTTTGCATTGTACTTAGGCTGGATTCTTGGTTGTGAAATATACAATTTGAGTTTTACATGATATTCTGAAGTGAACACACATGTGGCTTATGACCTGCATGCTGAAGGAAATATTCAGTTCCTTTTGTTAAGTAATGGGAACCTGATCCCATTTTGCAGACAATGTGAAGACATTGGCTAACTAGTAACTGTATACAAATTTGGAGATGAGTTAGACATCTCCTTGCCATGTTTGTCTCCCTCCCGATCTCTGTTTTTACCGTTTCTTATTCTTCCTTTCTTCCTTGAGTTTCTTCTCTCTCCAATTTGTATTTGTCCAGTTAAGGATGATCTTGGCTGTCTGCTGTTAATGCATTGTTTGGAAACTTACTATGTTTCCTTTAGAAAGCAGTCAAATCAAATATAGTACGTCCCTTTTTTTAATACCTTAAGCCAATCCCTTTGAATTATTTGCTGCCAGCATATTGAGACTGGAATCTTCATTAGCATGTCATGATGTTTTCTAGGAAATAGAACACCTTTGTAGGTTTGTCGGTAATATTGCTTCTCCTAACCTACAGCACAAGCATATTTTTTTATTATTTAAATCTCAAGTAAAACTCTGAACATTGCTACTAATATTGAGGTTGATCACCCGCCCAGGAACTTAAAAGGTAGGGTGCTCACCTAAGCTAGTCGATACTTGTAACATGGTTGTGGATTAGGCTGGTGGAATCATCTTGATAACAGTATCTTTATTTATCAACTATTTTTTATCTGTTCTGAGTTCCTTGTTGAGGTATGTGAAAATAATTTTTAGGGGATCTATTAAGTTCTCTTATTTCTCTTTTATACTTGTGATGCAGAGGAAATTAATTTTGAGTTTCGCTCACAAGTATCGTCTTGGTCTTTGGAAGCCCCAAGCAGAATCCAAGAAAACACAGTGAAGTTGATTTGTATTGAAGTGGACCACTTTGAAAACTGTTTGCTATCATTATACTTACCTGGGAAAATGCAACGAAAGTTAGTTTCTAATTTCCCCTAGAATTATTGGTAGTGCTGGACTTGAGAATTTGTCAGATATTGAGTTGTAGTGTAATAGTAGTTTCTATTCAGCCGTCTGAAAATGTGCCTATGCTTTATAGCAACCCTTGCATGGAATCTGAAAGTTCCAATCTTATGCCTTTTTAGTACTTTGTTTTAATGTTTTTCACTTGTGCGAAAATAATAAAGTTTAAGCTAGCAATATGTCCTACCAATAGTAGATGCTTTTTACTGTTAGGTTAAACTATTATTATTTGTGTTAAGGTATTTCGTTTCTTGTTTGTACATCTCAGTTTGTCGGGTTGTAAAATACCATGTGGAGTATGGAGAGAAACATTCAGGCTATATGATTTTTCCCCTCTTCAACATGTTTTATGCCGAAGTGATAGACTTTTTCTTTTTCCTGTTATAAGCGGTGCACATTTGCACATATGAGCACAGCCCAATAGGATTGGCCCAAGGGTTTGAACTGGGCTACGGTTGGGTTGGGTTGAGTGGTGGGCTGGTTAGCTACGCTATTACACCCTCTACCTCTGTAAGGCTCAGGGGAGAATAGCTAATATGGTCCCTAAAGTTTCGCTCCTAGGTCATTTTAGTCCTTAATCTTTCATATTGTCTAAACAAGTCCTTTAAATTTGTCATGTGAGCTAATATAGTCCTTGGTCCCACCAAAATCGCCACATGGACATGCCATGTCACCTTCCTATGCAAAATCTTTATGATTTGTCCAATTTACCCTTATGCATAGGAAAATAAAAAACAAAAGGAAAAAGTTAAAAAAAATATATGGTATATGTAAGAGTAAAAATATACCTCAAAAGGGTGAAAAAAGAAGTATTTTTTTTCCTATGGTTATGTCTAATTCACCCTTATATTTATTTTTCTATGATATATGTAAGGCTAAATTAGACAATTCATCATAGATTTTGTATGAATAATGACATGGCATATCCATAGGATGATTTTGGTGGATCCAAGGACTATTCTAGGCCTTATGACAAAGGTTAAGGATTTCTTTGAACCATTTAAAAAGTTAGAGACTAAACTGATCCTACAGAGAAAGTTTAGTGATAAAGTAGCTATTCTCCCTAAGGCTCAGCAAGAAACAAGAAACAGCTTAGAACAATCCTCATGTACAGTATAATCAGGAAATATCTAAACTTTTGGGTTTACTAGTAAGTCCTTGTAGGAAGTGCATCTAGCAAAAATATCTTGAATATGTATTAATTTAGTGGAAATTTGTTCAAGTTGACCTTAAATCAGCTGGATTAGAAAATTTCATGGAAATTACGATTTCCCCTTTTCGTCCCAGGAATTGTACCTCTTATGCAATTCTGGAAGTTAATAGGGCCAAGTTGAGTCTTTGTATAGCAACGTACGACCATAGTAATTAAACACATCCTAGTGCATAATATTAGAATGTCTTTAATTCGGTTCTAGATTGGGTGAATACTAATTTATGGGATCTTATTACGAAGTGGAAAGAACACAAATACACAAATAAATATCATATTAATTAAATTAATTCCAACAAACAAGCAAACGAATCCTGAGACAAATCTACCTGATACTAACACACCTGTATTGACTCAAACCTCACAAATCAACCTGAAACCTTATTCGATCGACCCAAGAAACTCAAAATCAACTAACACAAAGCTGTCTGCGCTACTCCAACCTTGACAACAATATATCATAATGGCATTAAGCTAACGCAGAGCAGAAATTTAAAAAGAATCATAATAATGTGTGAGCTCGATCGACGGCTCAATTAGTTCCTCGCCGGCGGGTGGTACGGGCTCGGTGTTCCGTACGTCGGCGTCGGCTTAGGGTGCGGCGGCTGGTCGGGGTGCGGCTTGGGCGCTGGCTTGGTCGACGGTGCGGCGGGCGCCGGCTTGTTGTGGTGGAAGTGGTCGAAGAAGTGCTTCTTGATGGGCTCGCAGATGGTCGCCGACGCGCACACCGGCGACACATAGTGGGTCTTGCCGGCGACGGCGACGAAGGTGCGCTCCGACAGCTGCATGACCCTCGACGGCTCCTGCCCCGGGCACGCCGCGTTGTTATGCGCCGCGCTGTGGAGTTGCGCCACGCAGTCGGCCCCGCGGAGGTCGGCGGCGAGCGGCACACGGAAAGCGCCGGCGCCGTCGAGCTTCCCGGCTGCCTTCGTCTCGTACTCGCCGTCGGCGCCGTTCTTGCACTTGATCGCCACACGGAGACCTGCGCGCAAATATATATATAAATCTCACTTAATGTACAGTTTACTCCTCTATTCAATGAAATTGGCAGCTTGCCTTTTCTAAAAAAAAAAACAATGGCAAATCAAATAAGATAGGTAGGCTGTATTGATTTAATAATCCTAAGCTGAATTTAATAAACTAACAATAGAACAAACAAATAATCCTAAGCTGAATCAAACAGGGCCTTAATAAGCTAACAATTGAACAATGATAGAAGATGCATTGCTTAGCGGGACAAATTGATATTATATATTATTATTTGAAAATGTTTAGAATACTAAGAAAATAGTGATAATCAAACAGGGCCTTAATAAGCTAACAATAGAACAATGATAGAAGATGCATTGATTAGAGGGACAAATTGATATTATATATTATTATTTGAAAATGTTTGGAATACTAAGAAAATAGTGAGAAAACCTGCGTTCAAATGGATTCGAACCAGCACGCTTCTCCTGGCAGCTCCCTGCCAGCTGAGATATGTGCTGTCCTCGATATTATATATTATATATTATTATAAATGTACTTTCTTCTTCCTTAACGTAGTGTAGTTTTGATATAAGAATTTGTCCATAAAAGAGTATAATATTACATTGGTCCACTAGATCTTTTTAATACTATTATATATATTTTTCTCTTTTTTAACCATTGACCCAATAAAACTCCCTCCTAATTATTTTCTCACCCCTTCTCGTTTTTTCCCTGTATTAATAAAAGGACATAATAATCTTATAACTTTTCCTTAAGATGTGTGTGTTTGACTAGTTAAAATTATACTTATCTAGACATGGAGTGAGTAATAAATAATTTAGAATAAGTTACCTAGGTAATGCTAAGTAATGCTGATGTATAATTTTTTCAAAAGAAATTACAATTTTAAAAACATGGCACGAATAATTCGTACATAAAAAATAATCCGAAAAAGAACGGGGACACGATCTAATCATCACGCACCCTTGAAGGCGGCCTTGGCCTTCATGTTCTTCCTGGTGCAGTCGCCGCACTTGGCGAGGCCGACGACGACCGACGCCGCCTCGCCATGGGCGGCGACCGCCATGAGGACTGCGAGGAGAGCTAGCACTCTACCTGCTGCAGCCATTGCTGGACTGTGTGGAGAGATGGAAAGAGTAGCTATCTGATCGAGCTAGGTGAGTGAGGTGATGGATGAAGAAGATGGTTTGGAGATGCATGGGTTTATATAGGCTTCATCGATCGATCGATCGATCGCCTGCTAGCTGCAACTGTGTGCATGGATGTTGATAAATTGAATTGATGATACAGCTCACTTGATCTGCGGGCGGTGAAAGGTACAGAGTACGTAGATCTGTAGATCGATGGAGCTGCCAACTTTCGCGCCGAATTCACTGCTTGTCATCAATGCTGGATCCGTGGATCGTAGTGAATTATAGTGAGTAAAATTAAAATTATGAAGCGAAAAATTCTCCAGTTTCTTCTTGTACTAGAACGAAAGCATATGGAATGTGGTTCTTCTCTGACATGATAGGCAGCTAGCTTGACTTTAGGGAGATGTACAGTCGATCAGTGTACTGGTCAGGGTTCGCAAATCACACTTTGGTGGGTCCCGGTAGAATTGTGGCTAATTAAGCTAATCTTTGATTTTTCCTTTTTAGAAACATACTATAAACACAAGATGCGCACACACACTCTCTCATTTGAGAAAACGAACCGACATAACTTAAAATTGACGAAGTTTCAATAGACACCTCACAATCAACGAGTACGATGTCACGTACAAATAAAATTCGGGTGGATTGATTACACTATAAAGAACATAACCAATTGAGTTATACTCACCCCATAATCTTTGAATTTAGCCAAAAGTTATTACGAGTAAATTTAGCTAAAATATGTTCAAATCTCAATTTCAAAAATATTATTTATTTGCTTCGAACTTTCAAAAATTTTGGGATTTGGTCCCCCCGAAATTGCCAACTGTACCATTGGTGAGACTAATTGATAGCACAATAATGACGGATACGTACGTACGTATACATCAGAAGATCAGTACAGGTAGATTACTTTAATTCGTCTACACAAAGAAATATTTCTTTTATGGCGAATGAAACCTAATATCTTTAGTAATAAAAAGGGCGTAAATTATGCTCACGATATAAGATTTAATAGCTACGTGCGATCCATCAAAAACTTTTTTAAAAAAAGCGTACTGATATAATAACTTGACTAGTGCGATGATAAAATGTGGTACAAAATTATTTTGCATACGTAAGAATTCAACCTCGGCAAGGAAGCACGTGCAATGGTTCCCTTTGGCAGAGCTATACAGGAATGCACAACTTACCTATCGAAATAAATGTACTCACTAGACTGGTCCATATCATCTCTGACAGGCTCAAATGGTCATTTGTGATGGGTACTATCCTCGTTAGAGATAAGTGGTTAGTGGTAAGTCCACCTCACCTCTGACAGGTGAAGGCCCATCACCGGTAACTATCTCCTAAACAGCTCCTAAGTTCTGGCCCGTCATTGGATGCTATCTCTCAAACGACTCTTTTAAGTTCTAGCCCGTATTTGGTAACTATATCTCAAACGGCTCCTAAGTTCTAGCCGATGGCCACCCTGAGCTTGGGGGCCGCCGGATCTGGCTGCCCAAAGCACGGGAGCCACCGCGAAGATGGAGATTATGGCGGATGTTATGAAAATAAATGCACAACGGAGACACGAATTTTACATGGAAAAACCCTTGCGGGAGAAAACCACGGGCGCCGACCGGCAATGATCACTATAGAGGAATTGGATACAAACGCAGGGGATACATTGCGCTGTCACACCCTCTCCGTGCAGCTTACAAGGGATATATATAGGAGAAATCTAGGAGTCCTAGTGGGGAAAGACTTAGAGTCATACTAGGAAACTAATCCTATAAAGGAGAGTCCTATTAGATAACTAATCCGAATATATTGTGGGTCCAAAATTCGGATCACATATTTAACAATCTCCACCTTGATACGAATTTCCCTTGTTGCATAAAAATCTTCAATCTCCAAACAACCTCATGATGATAAAATCAATGTGCGCCAAATAGTCACTTGGACTATAATCATAACACCCTTGATCCAGAAGAGGCATTGGGAATAGATCCTGAATCTACTAGTATAAACCGGTGTGAACCTAGCAGAGACGCGAAACTAATGCACAAACTTCAAACTCGCCATGGGAATAACATCCTGAATCTGCTGGCATTAATTTATGGAATCCTAGTAGAAACGCGAAACTGATGTGCTCAAAACGAAGTACTTAGATCTCCACATCTCCCTATAACCTTCTGATATACTGGGCAAACGGACATAGCAATTCCGCCGGAAATTTGACCATCTCCACGTGATTTGGACAGCAACCTTGCAGCTCCCTCTCGACGACTTTGCTTGTGTGTCCTGAAATATGTATGCGCAGCTGATAAACTGGTCACGACAGTATTAGCTCCTCCTCCATGAAAGATGTGCCAACTTGCAACCTCACTTGCCATAACAAGAATATTACATCTCAATCCAGAAGCAGTAGATCAAACTTCAAACTCGCCTTAAAAATAAAATCCTGAATCTGCTGGTACAATTTGTCAAACCCTAGCAGAAACGCGAAACACTCTGGGTGCGTAAAACGAAGTTGATCTCCGTGCAGAAGCTCCTGGTAGACTGGCTTGTGAATATAGCAATCTGGAACGTGAATTTGTGTCCCCCTGAACAGAACCAAAACAATGCAAGGCTTAAATCCCTGGTGCGAAGGGCGTGTGCACGTAACAATTCCAACGTGAAATTTAATTCACATGAACAGAACCGAGAAGGCTGCTGAAGGCTTGGACTTTTCTCCTTCCTCGGGATGCGTGCGGAATAGATCAATGGCTTCAACCCTGCTGCTGCTTCTGATTTTCTCCTGCGTTGCTTGATGGACGTGATTCAGATCGATGTGTTGGAGCACCTGCTTAAATCGATCTGGTCGACACCGCTTCGGGTTTGCTTCACCGGTGATTCAATCTCACCGAATTGATTTCTGCGACGATGACGACGCGTTGCTGCTGTGGCCGATTCTCCGCGACGTGCGCTGCTGCTCCTTCCCCGGCGGCATCGACGACGAGGCCAATCAGATCGATACTCCGATCCGAAAAATCACACCGGTGGCTGTGTGATTAGTAGATCGATCCCTAATGCTATAAAAATAGATGCACAACGGAGACACGAATTTTATATGGAAAAACCCTTGTGGGAAAAAACCACGGGCGCCGACCAGCAATGATCACTATAGAGGAATTGGATACAAACGCAGGGGATACATTGGGTTGTCGCACCCTCCCCGTGCGGCTTACAAGGGATATATATATGAGAAATCTAGAAGTCCTAGTGGGGGAAAGACTTAGAGTCATACTAGGAAACTAATCCTATAAAATAGAGTCCTATTAGATAACTAATCCAAATATATTGTGGATCTAAAATTCGGATCACACATTTAACAGCGGAGGTGGAGAAGACGAGGTCGGCGAGCTCTCGGCCCTCCACCCAGCCTCATCCTTCACCCAGTGCGCCTCCCTCCTCATCTCCCCTTCTGGTGATGATGAGCTAGGCAGATTTGGACTTCTCGCCCTCCGCTTCAATCTTTGTCTTCCCCTCCACCACCAAGCAGTGCAGCCTTCACCCCGAGTTCCCGTAGGTGCCGGCGCGGCCTCCGACCCTACGCACCTGCAGGCTCTGGTTTTGTCCCAAATCTACTGCCGCCTCCACCTTCGACCACGACCTCCCACCGATGCCGACGCCAATGCCATCACCGCCTTCGGCTCCGTGCACCTGCCGGCACCGCCTTCGTAAACATCGTCATCCGCTAACTCCACAGGATGATGACAGGAAGAGAGTGGGCTGAGAGTTCGAGAGTTCGAGAGAGAGATGAGAGGTCAAGAAAGAGATCGAAAGAGAAAGGGTGGAGAGAGATTAAAAATGAATTTATCATTGGTGGCTTCTATTAGTGACAGGGTGAAAAAAAACCTTTGGAGATTGACTTTTCATCTTTAACGGGTTAGATAGACAACATGTATAGAGCTGAAAGTTAAACTTGCCACTAACGGCCATAGTACTAACCTGTCACAGGTTACAGGTCACTTGTGACGAGCCTATATGCGGGCTCGTCAGAGGTGTTGTCTGTCGGGCGCACATATAGACCCGTCACAAAAACCACTTACCTATGCTGGGCTGCATGCATCCTCACTGTTTTTCTTTTTGATGAGGGGGGGGGGGAGGGGATTTTAGTCCCGGTTCGCAACCCAAAATATTGGGCCCACTGAATCTTATTGTTTTTTAGGTTGACTGGATTGTCACATAAGCGACATGTAGATTAAAGTCGCTCTGGATTGAGTTAGGGGGTTATTTGTTCGGTATGAAAAGTTTGGGGTGTAGAATATTTGGTTTTGTAGCTTATGGGGTAATTCATACTAGCTTAATAGTTCAGGAGGTAATTCATACTTTTTCCTTGTATAAAAGCCCAAATAACTAAATAATTAAATAATGTCTTTATAATGCAACATAATTTCTGTGATAAATATGAAAAATCGAATTATGCTCTTATGGTTATGTAATTAATTAAGGATTTAAGGAGGTACGGTTTGTGGTATCTGTGGGTCAGTTTATATATAGATCGATCAGGTCATATTCTTGGATCTATTTTCTACCAAAGTCATTTATTTGTACCTTTGTATTTATATACTCTAGTTGTAACAGCCTTTTACATACCTGGTCACCTTTTCTTGTGGTGGTCACATCTCCCTAGCCTAAATCAATAAGCTGGCAGACGCACAACGCCACAAGATCCTCAGTACTATCACCCACATGTATGGATCTACTCCTAGCAAATGGTTTTGAAGTTTTTTTTACGCAATCCATGCGTGTCTGCCGAAGGAAGATGAGTTCTAGCCATTAATCGATCCCTCAAGGGAATGATATGTGTATTTTCTTTCTCAAATGTAATGCAAACTGTTACGATATTTTTTTACAAAACTAGAAAGGTAGCCCGCGCATATGCGCGGGCATCTTATTTAATATGCATGAAACTTTATTACGGATGTCCATGTGTGGGTGGCTTTCTATCAAAAATATTCTTTTACTTTATCCTAAACTAAAATTGA
Source organism: Oryza sativa Japonica Group (assembly GCF_034140825.1). Lineage (NCBI taxonomy): Eukaryota > Viridiplantae > Streptophyta > Magnoliopsida > Poales > Poaceae > Oryza > Oryza sativa. The sequence goes on from NC_089044.1 coordinate 3,032,882, forward strand.
ACTTACTTAATGTACTTTGAATGATGGTTATGATTTTTCTTCTAATTACCCTTGCAACATATAAATTCTGAACTAAAATTACTTTAAACCGTGTAGTTTTTAATTAATAATAAAATTTTGTGTCGAAACAATAGATGTGTTTACTATGAATGTCCATTTTTTTTTGTTAGATTCTGTTTGAAATTTTAGATATATTCATTTTATTAGTCCTATCAAAATGTTTGAATATTTCTATTTAAGATGGGTTTTGAGCCCAGCAAAAAAATTTAGTATTAGATAAATTTTGTTCAATTTTCATTTCATTTCTTTTCATCTTCATCTTTTATTTTTTGTGGGAAATTCCACTCTATGAGGCATCCTTAAAATGCTTTGATATCTACAATTTGGGATGAAAATATAACTGGGTTTATCCTGCAACCTGGCACGGGGTAAAGACATCTGTTCTAAATTATATCTCTCTAATTAAGTAAGAAAATTTAAAATAGAGGTCGTAGTATTTTTTTTGGCAAATTACCACTAAATTGGAGTGTCATGTAACAAAAACATGTTTATTGTTCTATGCTAGATGTCAGGAATTCACGATGTACCGGAGCAAGTTTTACAAAAAAAAAAGAAAGAAATATACATGATCTTTTAATTACTATCTAAAATTGCCCTTTATATTCCTATGGAAACATCATGGTTGTTTCGCTGTTAAGATTCCACCAATGTTCTTAGTACGATCGGTATGTTCAACTGACCACGTGACTTCATAGAGCACATATATAATTTAGATGCTATGATTATTTTAAGATTATTTATTTATCTCTAAAAAGATCATTTATTGATAAAAGCATCAACATCAAATTGTATGGATGAATAGCTCCTATATACATGTTGAGCAAAAAATATTTAAGTCGATAGAAAGTCGTTAGATGTCTAACGGGATATAGGTAATGGGTCTACCAGTTTTGTGAAAAATTAAGGTGCGATATTTTTTATTTTTAGTGAGAAATTTTAGTATTTTCTTATACTTAGTGGAGGCCTCAATATGGATGCGGGTTGTAGATTGTAACTTTTTTGTTAGCATTTAAATATAGTCAATATGGTTATTAAATTATTGATTTCACTTAACAAATAATGTGATAGTTCAAACATATCATAAGAGACATATGGTGGCTATACCTAATAGGTGGAGGTTCGTTTGTGGTCTTCTCTTTGCCCACTAAGATAATTTTAATTTTAATTGTCAAGAAATAAAAAAAATATAGAAAAGTAACACACCGCACACGGGGGATGGGAATGGAGAGGGAGGGTTGGGATGTTTTTTTTCTTAAAAAAAGATTGATCTAACAACCTAAATTAATGTGTTCCGATGGTCGAATGTTTTATTTTTTTCTCGGATTTATTAGGATTTTCTATAATTTAAGCGGGACAAATAGTAGCTTAGCATAGCGTTTATGTGCTTTAATGTCTATAGGGATGGAGTGGAAGGGAAGAAAGTTTGGGATGTTGTTTTTTCGAAAAGAAAAAAAATAATAACGACGTAAAATAATGTGTCCATTGATTTAAGTGGATACCAGTGATTGAATGTTTCTATAATTTAGAGTGCCACACAACGGTTTAGAAATATTTATAGGATGTTTAATGGATTTTAATGCATATGATGTCTATTTGTGGGTTTTTTTCCCATGAAGATAATTTTAATTTTAATTGTGATATGCTTTCACATGGAAAACTGTATGTATTATAAATAAGATGAAAGGATCAGATTAAATTCATTTAGAAATGGTAGTTTTAATCTTGGCCTGGGTAGTTAATAGCCTTAAATTCATTATTTAAGATGAGGAGATGAGGAGCAGGAACCGCAGGATGGATGGATGATATATATATATATATATATATATATATATATATATATATATATATATATATATATATATATATATATATATATATATATATATATATATATATATATATATATATATATATATATATATATATATTGTTGAAATTGAGTATATACCCAATTCAAATGAGTATGAAACTTTTTCAATTACTTAGGTATTAACATTAACTACTTTACTAACTAGTTCAAAGCAATTTTGAACTGAATTTTAACTTGTTTTTGTTAGATTTTGATTATAGGTATATAGCATCCATACATATAATTAGATATGTATGTAATCATGGACTGTGAAATAAAGTTAAATTTGAGTTGTTTTGTTGATAGGTATAAGTATGAATCGAATTATTATAACTAGGTATATACTCACAATTTGAAAATTTTAAAAAAATTGAGTGATTTTGTGCATTAGATAGCATGGTGCCCGGGCACTATGGTGCCCCATATGAGTGCGTATATATATATCAGGTTGAATGCTCCATCAAGCGACCATTGATGATCCTATTCATTGTTAATTTTTCTTCCAGTTATATTCTGATTTGCATTCTTGGTCTGGGCTATGATCAAGTAACGGTAGTAGCGTATTGGCCGCTGGTGCCGAAGGAACCGATATCACATGCGAGATTATTTAATTATCTCCGAGGACGAACATACCCTTTCTAATTGATTTTCAAACTGTTAAGCACCTTCTAATCTTAGACTTATCTTTAAAATTCGTGCAGTTTTTTTAGTGGGAGAGCGAAGCGCATCTCGATAAGAAAACAGAGAAATGGCATAAAAATCATTACGTGCGGGGACGGTGGGAGGATCTAACGGTGTTAAATAATGGGTCCACCGATTTAAATGAAAATCAATGGTTAGATTTCTCTATTTTATTAGAGTGCCACGTGGCGACTTGAGAGTATTTATAGAGTGCCATGTGGCGGCTTGAGAGTGTTTGTAGAAAGTTTAATGGACTTTTAGTATATAATAAATAGATTTGGTACTCCCTCCTTCCATTTATATATGAAATTGGTTATATGACGTTGCTTAGTTCAAACCAATATCATATATAAGGGCATGTACAATGGTTATCAATAGTGCTCTCTTAGCGTTGCTAATTAGTAATACTTGTTAACATAGAAGAAAGAGAAAGAGGGAGAGACAAACATCGTTGTTATGCATAACAACGTCTTAACAACGACTCTTAATTACTATAATATGGAAATATGGTTGCATGAGGGTAAAAAAATGGAAAGAATATTAACAAAAGGAATATTTTCTGAGTTAATGATTAAAGCCTTGTCGTCTTAACTACTGTAAAGACACGGTCTCTAAATAATCTTATATTGTTTAAGAGACCATACTCGTCTTTACTATTGAATATGCCCTAAATGGAAGGAGGGAGTATATAATATAGAGGGTAGTTATCGATCTATCGCTTCACCAAAATTCAAGTTAACTTTGTCAGTTATATATTTAGTATTTTGCCGGTTTGTTTATATTTTACATGACAAAGAAAGGTTAGTTTCTTATGAAAGTAAATACTTTACAAAAGTGTCTAAGTATGCATTCGGATAAAGTGGTTGGGATCTCCTCCTCTGTGCACGTAAAACCGGGTAGCTTATTAACGTATGACTAATTAATTATTAACTAGAAAAACTTGTAAAATAGATAATTTCAATGGATTAATATACTATTTAGCAATTCGAAAAGCGTGCTATTGAAAAAAGACGGAATAAAGGATGAGAACAGGCCTAGTTTCTACTACTTCCTAAGGCGGCCTAAAGCAGTTTTATCTTGTGTACATCGCGATAGATATAACCATGCATGAAAGAAAACATAAATTCGCATGAATTAACACACAATATCTTGTCTGTCAGATTCGCTGTCCATGTTCATGAATTTATTATCCATCAAGATGTAGCAGTGCGTTTTTGTTGTCCTTGATTTCCAGCTTTGGGATCATCGGTTCAAATTGCCTCTACCCTGTTAGCTAGGCTGTGAGTATATATAGTTAGATCTTACTTGTTTCGAATGTCATAGGTGGTTCTTACCTGTTTCTAATGAAATATATATATAACGAAGAGGGATCTATTTAGACCTGTCTCTAATAAATACAGAGTATATATTGTAGTTACCATTCCAATGCAAATTAGTTTGAATCTCCCACTCATCTCTCGCAAAAATCATATTTTAATTAAACTGCTAGCCAAAAAATTATCATTCCTCTTCTTTTTCTTCCTATTTTTCGTCTCCTTGTCTCCTCGTCTCTCAACACTTACATCGCTTTAGTGAACACGCACATACATTCTAGTGATCACCCAAGTAGACATATCTCGTGTGGTTTTTCAAATGCAGGCTAGCTCTCCTACAATCTTGCCTAGTGAGATTTGGTGCTCACTTCATCAGCCTATGTGTTAGACTCTCCAATATAATAATGGGACCGATAAGTTAGCCTCACTTTGGATGCATCCCCCCTTTCTCTTCCGGTGGCGAGTACCCACCCCATCTATATCAGCCATTGCATGCATGAGAGCCGGTAAGGCCAACTCTAGAGCCATCGCATAGAAATATAGGAAGCTAGGAGGAGGGCGGGGTGGCTGCCTCTGTCACCGCCGTAGCACGGAAGCTAGGAGAGCCGTCTCCGGTGCCACCACACGGGAGCAGAGGCGAGGAGAGGAGGGGTGGGGTGGCTATATTTGTCTCATCATGCTCCTGCTCTTGCACACCTGATGCAGCCAAGATGGGCATGCAATGCTTATAAAACGATTTTCACATGCCCCATGCTCTTCTCACAGGGCGCCCCAAAAGTAAGTTCAATTGTGAGGATGGCTTAGGCCGCCTCAGGATTATCAACCGCTATCTATTTTGAAAGACGGGGCATTTTATTTCCACCAGCGGTTTTTCTATGGATTAAAAAAATCATTTTTAGAGGTGATAAAAATGGGGTAATATTTACAGGTTGTTCTCTTATGAAAAGAAGACAGGTAGATATCGCAATAACAAAATCAATTAATGTGCTACACCAAGGACATGCCACAAAAATTTTAGAGCAAAATTAATTTTCGCTATGAACTTCCAGGTCAAAAAAATTGATGGTGGACTTTGTCCATGATCAGCTTGGATGCGCAATCAGGAGCAGAAGAAACCAAGCTTGTTTTACCTCAATGAGGAGTAGGAGTGAAAATTTTTAAGCACATTGGAACACATTTGCATGGATTAAAATATGAAAAATTTGTGGGCCTTAATTTCTAGGAGCCTTTTCGGTCACCTACTTCACACTGCCTCAACGACGTGCTTGTATATATAGTATGGTGGAGGACCCCTATCATGTCCCGTCTTTAGAAATGGATTATCAGCGGAGGCTAATTCAAATCATCCGTTCTTAAACTAAACTCATGGGGTTGGTGGTTTGAATTTTCATCCGTCGGACGTACTTTTAAATTCGTGATAGGAGTGGTAAAATTTTTTTGTGCTCTAGCTTAGGGTCTGTTTGGCATAGCTCCAGCTCCAGATCCACCTCTTCTAGAGCTAGAGTCTAGCCTAGCTAGAGCTAGGTGGAGCTAGGTGGAGCTCTCTCACAAAATGAACTAGAGATGTGGAAGCTGGGTTTAGCTAGGCAGCTCCACAACTCCACTCCAGACCCAACTCCTAGAGTTAAATTTAGGGCCTGTTTGGCACAGCTCCAACTCCAGCTCTACCCCTTCTGGAGCTGGAGCTCAGCCAAACAGTTTCAGCTCCACCAAAACTGGGAGTGGAGTTGGGTGGAGCTCTCTCACAAAATAAACTAGAATTGTTAGGCAGCTCCACAACTCCACTCCAGACCCAACTCCTAGAGCTAAATTTAGGAGTTGGAACTGTACCAAACAGGGCCTTAGGAGTTGAGCTCTACAGCTCCAACTCCTAAATTTAATTCCATGAGTTGAGTCTGGAGTGGAGTTGTGGAGCTGACTAAGGGCCTGTTTGGCACAGCTCCAGCTCCACTCCTCCTGGAGCTGGAGCTCAGCCAAACAGTTTCAGCTCCACCAAAACTGGTAGTGGAGTCGGGTGGTGCTCTCTCACAAAATATACTAGAGTTATGGAGCTAGGTTTAGATAGCTCCACAACTCCACTCCATACTCAACTCCTGGAGTTAATTTTAGGAGTTGGAGCTGTACCAAACAGGCCCTAAACCCAGCTCCACAACTCTAGTATATTTTATGAGAGAGCTTCACCCAACTCCACTCCCAGTTTTGGTGGAGCTGAAACTGTTTGGCTGAGCTCCAGCTCCAGGAGGGGTGGAGCTGGAGCTGTGCCAAACAGGCCCTAAACGGGCTCTTAGTGATGGAGAATCGAAATTGTGCCACGGGGTACTTACAGGCGCACAACGGTAGCCCCCATTCCGCACACTGTTTTTTACTATATATATATACATTAAAGTTATGTTAATTTATAGAGAATTGACATATATATTATATACTACCTCCGTTTTTTAATAGATGACGCCGTTGACTTTTTCTCACATGTTTGACCATTCGTCTTATTCAAAAATTTTACGTAATTATAATTTATTTTGTTATGATTTGTTTTATCATTCATAGTATTTTAAGTGTGATTTATATCCTATACATTTGCATAAAATTTTTGAATAAGACGAATGGTCAAACATTTGAGAAAAAGTCAACGGCGTCATCTATTAAAAAACGGAGGGAGTATATTATAGTTATAATGTAATTACATTGTATACAATCGTATTGTAGTTACGTTCAAAAGTTTAAAGAGAGTTTTTTTTAACTGTATAGCTAGTCTCCAATTAGGGAACCACGTTAGACGATTTGCCAGGATCAGACAGTATTGTACCTTACAATTGAGATCAAACAAGTTGCACATATATTATGCACATCCCTGATTATATTAATTACTTGCTGATACCAAACAAATAGACACACACACACAAATTAAACTTGTGAGTAAAAGCTAATGCATCAAAGAAAACCATTATTCTGCAGACAAACTGACATGACAGGAAATCATATGCAACAACACCAAACGTACTAACCAAACGAACCATGCATGCATGCAAACTTCCATTGCTTAATTCGCCGGAGGGCTAGGGTTGTGGTACTCTGGCGCAGGCTGCGGCTTGGGCTCGGGCTTAGGCTCAGGCTTGGGTGGCACGGGCTTCTTGTGGAAGTGGTCGAAGAAGTGCTTCTCCTTCTTGTGGATGTGGTCGAGGAATGGGTGCTCCGGCTCAGGCTTGGGCTTGGGTGGCTCCGGCTTTGGCTCCGGCTTGGGTGGCACCGGCTTCTTGTGGAAGTGGTCTATGATCTTCTTCTTGATTGGGCCGCAGATGGTCACGGACGCGCACAACGCCGATCGGTAGTGGGTCTTGCCGGCGACGGCAGCAAAGGTGCCCTCCGACATTGGCACGATCTTGGATGGCTCCTGGCCGGGGCATGGCTCGTTGGTGGCGCTGTGGAGCTGAGCGATGCAGTCGGAGCTGTGGAGGTCGGCGTCAAGGGGGACGCTGAAGGCACCGGTGCCGTCGAGCTTTCCAGTGGCCTTGCTCTCGTACTCGCCGTTGCCGTTCTTGCACTTAATCGCCACCTGGAGGTCTGCACAAAAGAATTCCAAATAATATTGTCAATCACTTGTAATCAACTGTATCTTCCTCTCGATCGACGATGTAAATCAGCTCAATGATCAATTCCAAATAAATTGTTACGTACTCTTGAAAGCATCCTCAGCTTTCATGTTCTTCCGGGTGCAGTCGGCGCACTTGGCCGTGCCGACGACCACCGACGCCGCCTCTCCGCCGACGGCGACCGCCATCAAGACGGCACAAACGCCGAGGAGAACTAGTCCTCGAGGAGCACCTGCCATTGCTGATCAGCTAATCCTAGATAGCTCTGTGTAGCTAAATATTGCTGATGTGTAGAGATGGATGAAGTGAAAGGTGAGGCAACGCGTGGTTTATATAGGCATCGATGAATACAAACACAGCTTGCTTGCATTATTGATACATCAATCGATGGATCGACCAGCTAGCTATGAGCAATGCAAAAAGGGCCAATTTGGCGCCGAATTTGCAGATGGGCGAATTAAGGCCGTCCAAACTGAATGATTTGATCACGTACGTCCAATATAGTCGCCTCTGCAGCTTTACCTACGACATCATAATAATCTATCGATCGGTTGGTACGTATACGTAGGATCTACGCACCGCTTTATGCATGAATGAATCATAACAATAATTAAGTACAATAATCGAACTGGGTCTTAACTCCTTGTAAACTGCGGTTGACCTCTGTTTCAGCAGTGAGTTACAGTGATCGGCTACTTATTGCAACACTTTCCAAATGTACTGCATTCATATCGTGCTACATTCGTCCAAAAGACAATATATATATAAGCAAATTGTCCCTATATATAATCATAGCATTCAAATTTTGTTCTGAAAAGAATGTAATTCTAAATTACTACTACCACTACTACAAAGATAGATTCTCCTGGACACCGCCCCCTTTTGTTTTCATGCGGTCTGTAAGTGGAACCGCACGGAAAAATAGGGGGACCGGCGCCGGGTTCTCGCCCGCATGGAAAAATGCATTTTCCCGTGCGGGCGTCTTAATCCGAACGCACGGGATAATTGTCATTATCCCGTGTGGTCGACTTAAGATGACCGTATAGAAAAATCGATTTTCGCATGCGGGCTTTTTAAGTGGACCACACAGGAAAATACCTCCCACCTTTCCCTCCCACCCACTTCAAATTTTTCACATCCTCTCCCTTCCTTTTTCCCTTTTATTCTCCATCAACCACCCCCCTCTCTCTCTACCTTATCTCCTTTCTCAGCCTTCCCGGCTTCCCACCTCCTCCCCACCTTCCCGGCTTCCCCTCCTCCTCCCCCTCCCCTCCTCCGTCAACAGCGGGCGTCGGTGGCGGCCCCTTCCACTCGTCCTCCCCCTCCCCTACTCCCCTTCCCCTCTGTCAGGCCGACGATGGCGGTGGCCGGGTGAGGCGGCGACCGAGCGAGGTCCTGAGCAGCGAGGCGGAGGCGTCGTCGTCCGTTCGTCTATTCCTCCGTCCAAAGATAACCATGGTGGGACCCTCCTCCTGGTCGTCATCCTCGTCGTGCACGTTGTCGCTCGGGTCCCTCGACGACGATGCCGTCGTCACGTGCGTCATCAAGGCAGCGGCGGAGAGCAGGTGGCGGCGAGCGGGTGGCCCCTTTCCACGGTCGTCGTCCTCGTCGTGCCTCCCTTTCCACGGTACACCAGCGAAGCAGCGGTGAGCGGGCGGCCCCTGCCCGGATTTGGCGCGACTGTGGCGGCGGCGGGTGGGCTCGACGGCGATGACGGTGGCGGGCTCGGCGACGGCCGGGTGCGTGCGGTCCGGCGGGCGGCGGCGATTTTCGCTTTTTTTAAAAAAAATTTTGGTTTTTTCGGTTCTGTGCAGGCGGTATAATTTGACCACACGGGATAATCGATTATCTCGTGCGGTCCACTTAACACGACCGCACGGGAAATTGATTATCCCGTGCGGTAGAGCTGCCCGCACGCGAAAATATTGATTTTTCAAGACACTTGGGTGCAGACGGGCAAATCCTCTGCACGGGAAAATCATTTCGACCGCATGGAAAAATGTTTTTTGTAGTAGTGTACATCCGTCCCAAAATATAAAGGTGGAATTAAAGTGAGAAGATTTGAATGGTGAAAAATCATGATTGAAGCAGGGTAAAGTGGAATTAAAGATGAAGGATGCAATACATTTAGAAAGTACAACATGCCAATATTGCAATACATTTAGAAAGCACAACCACACTATTATTACAACCACATGCAAAAAATTACAAAATGATAAAAGGGACCTAACAAAGCTAGAATAACTCAAACACTAAACATCCTATTATTGGACGGCCAACAATTATTTAAGATAAAAAAAGTGCACCTTTATGATGGTTGTATTACCACTATCAGTATTATCACTAGTAGATCGAAGTGAGATCTCAAACCTTGATTTATCATTACTACAATTAATAAAAAAATTCTAGTACCAATAGTGGCAGTAGTATAAATAGATACGAGAACCATTAAATTAAAAAAGATGAAAGGCCTATATTGATCTGTACTAAGAGTAAGACTATTGTAAAACATCTCGCTGTCTAGCTTCAAGGCTCACACCAATTATCATATGCTGCAACTTTCTCAAGCTGAAGAATAACGTTTTCCTCACACCAATTATCATATGCTGCAACTTTCTCAAGCCGAAGAACAACGTTTTCCTTCGGGAGGGCATAAAATCGCTTTCTTTCTATAGGGAGGACGAACATAAAGACGATTCAAGTAAGGGCCGAGAGCCTACATATCACTGAGATGGGCCAAGGAAGAAAAAGCACCTACTGTTCGTTAATTGAAATTTTCTTTGCTCGGTACGTCCACTTGTATTTCGCTGATGGTTTTTGGCTGTCAAGGCTAGTTGAGTTCATGGTAGTGCAAGTCACGCGCACTTTACAAGGACGAAAAAAAGATGCTATCACATTACTCCTAATTAATCACAATGCATTCATGTGGACACCGCATAGAAAGGTGTATGCATCCTGCGTATAGGTACCAACCGGCTGAAGAACCGCGTCGTACCTAGGCAACGTCGTGATCGAATGTGACAAGGATCCAGATTGGACGTACGTGATCAAAATCATTCAGTTTGGACGGCCTTAATTCGTAGCATCTGCAAATTCGGCGCCAACTTACAGCCGCTTTGCTGATCATCGACCGATCGATCGGTCGAGCTGTATTCAACTATTGATCGATCATCGATGATGATCGATGAGCACGAGAGGCTAAGCCTATATAAATCGCGCGTTACCTGTCTTTCTCTTCATCCATTCAGAGTTAGCAAGCTCTTCTAATTCATATATAGAACTCAGAATGGCAGGTGCTCCTCGAGGACTAGTTCTCCTCGGCGTTTGCGCCGTCCTGATGGTGCTCGCCGTCAGTGGCGAAGCGGCGTCGGTCGTCATCGGCACGGCCAAGTGCGCCGACTGCACCCGGAAGAACATGAAAGCCGAGGATGCTTTCAAGAGTATGTAGCAGTTTACCTTACATGCAGCTTAGCTACGTTATACTTCCTCCGTTCCCAAATAATTTTATTTTTCACACGTTCCACACATACCAATGCAAAACAAAAGAAAACTAGAATTCTAAAATCATTTGTGGATTTCTTTGTGCAGATCTCCAGGTGGCGATCAAGTGCAAGAACGGCAATGGCGAGTACGAGAGCAAGGCCGCTGGAAAGCTTGACGGCTCCGGCGCTTTCAGCGTCCCTCTCGACACCGACCTTCACAGCTCTGACTGCATTGCCCAGCTCCACAGCGCAACCAACGAGCCATGCCCCGGGCAAGAGCCATCCAAGATCGTGCCATTGTCGGAGGGCACCTTTGTCACCGTCGCTGGCAAGACCAGCTATCCGTCGGCTTTGTGTGCGTCGGCGACCATCTGCGGCCCCATCAAGAAGAAGATCATCGACCACTTCCATAAGAAGCCGGTGCCACCGAAGCCGGATCCCAAGCCAGAGCCGCCCAAGCCGAAGCCAGAGCCAGAGCACCCCATCCTCGACCACTTCCACAAGAAGGAGAAGGACTTCTTTGACCACTTCCACAAGAAGCCCGTACCACCCAAGCCTGAGCCAAAGTCGGAACCCAAGCCACAGCCCAAGCCACAGCCAGCGCCTGAGTACCACAACCCTAGCCCACCAGCGAAGCACTAAACATTATCTACGTTTGGTCTTGTATGATTTCGTGCCATATCAGTGTGTCCGCAGAATAACGCTTTCTACCCCCGTGTGAGATTATACATTGAAATATAATGTACTTGCTAGCTTTCATCCGCAGGAGTTTTTTTTTTAAAGTGTGACCGGGTTCATTTATTGGATATCGCATGCATATTAGCAGGGCACGATGTGTACTGTAATATCTGCCTGTTGTTTTTATTTCTCTACCTAAATGAAGTTAACCACAAAGGACAAACATAAATTCACATGAAATATTGACTCTGGATTCGCTGTGCACGTTTATGAATTTATTGGCCATCTAGCGAGAATAAGCAGTGCGAGTGTGCTGTCCTTGATCTCCAGCCTTAAATGGGGAAAGCATTGATTCAAACGTACTAGCCTACCTGTAAATTAAAGTGGCGTGCATGGAATTTAAATATATTTTAAATTAATTATATGCTCATGCATTAATTATAGCTAGAAAAATGGGCCAAAATCAATTGTTAATAAGTGAAAATTATTGCAGTTCGATCGGGAAAAAATTTAAAAACTGGGTGATTTGATGATTTTTCACTCTTTTGATTGGGAATTTGAAGATCGATTTACCATAACACATCATTGACTCAAAGGGTCATATGTGCCATCAAATTTGCCGAAACAGTTCTCTCATATGATGGGGGATCACTATCATACATACTAGACGACATTCTATGTTTTACTACACGATATATAGATGAATACCAAATGAATATATGTTAAATATTATAAAAATGATAAATAGATTTGGTTTGAGTTGAAATAATGGGAGAAATGATAATTTAGCGAGCTTGTATATATGCTGAGGTTTAGAATGTAATGAATTTTAGCATACTTGCAAGTTGAGTTTTATGTGTTTAATGGGACACTATGGTATGCTTAGTATGCTTCCTTGTTAAGCTTTAGTTGCTTTCTTGCTTAGTGGGTTGTAACTATATACAGAAGGTATATATGTCTGTGAAGTTGAAGGCACACTTCGATTTCAATTGGAAGATGACACATTGACAAACAGGCAACATTACAGTGCAGAAAAAAAAATCAAATTAACTTCAATATGTGAATTTTGCAATTTATGAATGTCTTATCTTCCAAACGAAAAATAAAGTACATATGTATTGAATTTACTTCTTTAGTTGTATGATAGGATCTCGTCTACACCTGGGAATTTTTGTGAATCGTTTCAAAAGGCTGCCCAGAGTCTATGAAGTAGCTAATTAATTTCCACGATTTCACACAACCAGTGGTTTAATTCACCTGATATTGCCCAAATTAATAACATCAATTAGGATCCTTCAAATTAAAATAAATATATATACCTGCTGTCAAGGAAAGCCTATTCATTAATTCTTTTGGTTTAAATATTTAGTATATGTTGGAAATTTTCTATCTTTTAAGAACTAAGACTAGATAACAAGAATTAAAAAAAGGCAAAATTGGTTATATAGTATCGAAAGTTCACGTTTTTGGTTTTATAGCACTGAAAGATACCGGTTCACTTTAATAGCACCTAAAGTTCACCCTGTTCCTATTTTTAACACTTTCGTCAATCCTCGATCGTTTTCCGTCCGCCTTGATCGCTATTGACCCAGTCACGCACGCGATATGACGTTTCTACCCCTCATAGGCTGGGTCAATAGCGATCAAGGCAGACGGAAAACGATCGAGAATTGACGGAAGTGTTAAAAATGGGAATGTGGTGAACTTTAGGTGCTATTAAAATAAACCGATATCACTCGGTGCTATTAAAGTAAACCGATATCATTCGGTGCTATAAAACAAAAAAACGTGAACTTTTGATGCTATCTAACCAATTTTGCCAAAAAAATTGACAAACATGCATAGTACAACACATTTAATTTGTTTCGGCTCATAATATGGTCTGGTTGTCATATTTTAGTAAAAAAAGAAAAGGAAACCCATATGCACAATGGTACAATGCTTATATTTGCCAATTATAGTGATATTCATCTCTAAATATTTATAACAGAACCAACAAAAATTAACATTCATAGATGAGAAATGGCCATAGGCCTCAAAAGTATAGAAGTTATTTTTTAAAATCAATTAGCTGATGAGGGAATATAAGCCTACGGGCATTTCTCATCTATGAATGTTAATTTCTATTGGATCTGTAATAAGTAATTACATATTGTTTTTTTACAATCTCATACTTCGTATACCCAATCAATATATATAAGTTGTAATCTAGATTCTGATCGACCGCACAATCAAAGAAGAATTTTCTCTGTCCTCTTTTTTTTTTCCATGTCTCCTTCTGCCAAAAACCCCTTAATTATGTTTCCTGCTTTGTCAATTAATCTCAAATGTTCAAAATCTTTATCTGTCAGTACTTTGTGCTGCACATATGTACTAAGTGCATATATACATGCAGACAATAAATTACCTTTAAATTTGCATGTGTTAAGCGATCATATATTCAAAGGATCCAATCCAATAACAATCCAATGCATTTGCAAAGTATATACTGCAGATACGATGTACGGCTCATTGTAGTACTCCTGATCAATTAATCATCTCTCAGACTCAGTTTACAAGAAGTTAATTAAGACGCAGTGCGATTATTGTACTTATTGCTGTTAAGATTTCACATGCATGCATAAATAAAGCGGTGCGTGGATCCTACGTATACCAACCGATGGATAGATCATTATTTTCTCGTAGCTGGGCTGCAGAGAGGATTGGACGTACGTGATCAAATCATTCAGTTTGGACGGCCTTAATTCGCCCATCTGCAAATTCGGCGCCAAATTGGCCCTTTTTGCTCATAGCTAGCTGGTCGATCCATCGATTGATGGATCAATAATGCAAGCAAGCTGTGTTTGTATTCATCGATGCCTATATAAACCGCGCGTTTGCCTCACCTTTCACTTCATCCATCTCTACACATCAGCAATATTTAGCTACACAGAGCTAGCTAGGATTAGCTCAGCAATGGCAGGTGCTCCTCGAGGACTAGTTCTCCTCGGCGTTTGTGCCGTCTTGATGGCGGTCGCCGTCGGCGGTGAGGCGGCGTCGGTTGTCGTCGGCACGGCCAAGTGCGCCGACTGCACCCGGAAGAACATGAAAGCTGAGGATGCTTTCAAGAGTACGTATTCCCTATGTAGTTTCGTATTATAAGTCGTTTTGATTTTTTTAAAAGTTAAATTTCTTTAAGTTCATAGAAAAATAGTAGCATTTTCAACCTAAAACAAACATATTATTAAAAACTTTATCAAAATATATTTAATATTGGATTTAATGAAGCTAATTTAATGTCTTAGATATTGCTATTTTATCTATAAATTTAGTCAAACTTAAAAAAAATAATTTCAAAGCGAATTATAATATGAAAAAGAAATAGTAATATTTCACAATGCATGATGCAAACTGCATCATCTAGAGAAAGATACAGCTGGTTACAAGTGATTCACAATACTATTTGGAATTTTACTATGCAGACCTCCAAGTGGCGATCAAGTGCAAGAACACCAACGGTGAGTACGAGAGCAAGGCTGCCGGAAAGCTCGATGGCACCGGCGCTTTCAGCGTCCCCCTCGACGCCGACCTTGACAGCTCCGACTGCATCGCTCAGCTCCACAGCGCCAACAACGAGCCATGCCCTGGTCAGGAGCCATCCAAGATCGTGCCAATGTCGGAGGGCACCTTTGTCGCCATTGCCGGCAAGACACACTACCCATCAGCGTTGTGCGCGTCAGCGACCATCTGCGGTCCCATCAAGAAGAAGATCATAGACCACTTCCACAAGAAGCCGGTGCCACCCAAGCCGGAGCCGAAGCCGGAGCCACCCAAGCCGAAGCCTGAGCCGGAACACCCCTTCCTCGACCATATCCACAAGAAGGAGAAGCACTTCTTCGACCACTTCCACAAGAAGCCAGTGCCACCTAAGCCAGAGCCGAAGCCAGAGCCCAAGCCAGAGCCCAAGCCGCAGCCTGCGCCGGAGTACCACAACCCGAGCCCTCCGGCAAAGAACTGATGAATATGATCCGCACTGGACGTTTGATCATGCCGTCCTGCCCCCTGTCAGATTGTCTGCATAATAACAGTTTGAGATCGAAGTCATGCATTAGCTTTCATCGACAGGAGTTTTAATTTGTACTTGTATCTATTTCTTCTCTATCAAATGCAGTTATATATGGTAAGATAATTTATTTATATTTAATCAGTACTGTTGTGGCGGACTATTCACTGTATCAGCCAAAGCCATTGGATCGTAAGAGGTTAGCATTGGTTAAAGAAAAAGTTATTTTTATCTGACAAACTAGTCCCAATGACGGAATTTTCCTGATGTTGATACGTCACGAATAATTTTCGAGACGTTTTTTTGCTTTATCCTAGTGATTTTTGGCCATCATAAGTAATCTAGTTGCTGGTAGTATCTTTTAATTCTTAGAATGTGCTTGGTTGCGGCTTACAAAACGTGCTACGTGCCCAAAAGCAACCAAAATAATTTGGTGCTTAATTAACTTTTATTTATAAGCTATGGCTGAAACATAGAGAATGATAAAAAAACATGTATACTAATATAAATTGAATTTTTTTAAATTGAGAGTTAAACTGATGAGTTGCCAAGTACATACTTCAATCATATTATTACCCTTATAACTATTTGACTAACAAGTCTTGCCTGTCTGTCGTACCCCCCATTGGTTTCCCCCTCAGTTCAGTTTTAAGAGCGAACCAACCTAAGATGAATAATTCATGAAATATATGTACAGTACGCGCACCTATGGATTTTCCTAGACTAGTATCTCTTATATAAGTTCTTTTTAATAATTTTTTAGTTTTAGTTAAAATGAATGAAAAACAAAATCATCTAATCCAGAAAATGTAACCAAAAAATTGAACAGCAAAAAAATCCCCCATGCTAGTTATTGTCCTATAATTTGGAATTTGTCAAGAGTTTTATGTCTTACACATTGATCTCCAGTCAGTTATACATGCATCCTGATTTCATGAACATTTCTAGTTCAACTGTTTAACAGTGACATGCATGGCTACCAGCAGTAGACATATGCATATGAAATAGTAGAACAAATTCCACAGTAAGACCTTTCACATTTTTTTAATAACTCTGGTATGGCCAGTTGACATTAACTTCTTCCACAATTTGGCAACTTTTTGTCAACTCTGGTGATTGATGCATTCACCGAGGTGGCCAAGATCTCATTCTTCTGGCATTCTGACATCCATTTCAATGCTGTCCACACTTGCTATCCACAAGTACTGGTTCACCTCCCTAGCTAGCCATCTCTAATACCCTCACCACCCCCCCCCCCACCCCCCCCCCCCAAAATCAACCAGGCATCAAGTTGATCTTCTACATGACTTCCCTATCTACTCCCATGCCAATCCCATCGCATCAAGAATTCAAGGTGACAGTAAAGTACTTCCTATTATAATCACAGACAAATTAACTCAGACAATCCATACACTGCTCAGCCTAAAAAAGACCAGATACAGGAGTGACCACAGTCAACAGTGAAACTCTGGAATCTGAACTATAGTTAATTAATTGGGACTATTCAACCAATTCAATTCTCACCTGTCAGATTTTTCACTGGACAAATAAAAATGACCCTACCAAATAGCAATTGGGATATTAGAAAAATGGGCCCAACTGATAGTGGCTTGTACAGCAAAAATTTATTAAATTTTCATGCTGTGCCTGGTTGGATTTCTGCTGACATCGCTTCCTAAATGAATTGCTAGTATCAGTAGTACCAAATCAATCTGAATTAACTGCTAGTCACCAGTACAAAAAGGTTTTTTTCTAGACGGCCCAAAACCTAATCTCGTATGCGGAAGGTCGGCCTGTCTGCCGCAAATGATTTGAAAAAAAATCTGATTTATACGTATGGGATGTGCACCTGCACGCGAAAATCCAATTTTCGCGTGCGGATGCTTATGTCGTTCACAAGTAAAATAAAAATAAAAAAATTAAAATAAAAATAAACATAACCCTAGAATCTAGGCGGCGTGGCGCGGATCCGGCCATCGGGCGCCTGTGGATCGAGCCATTGCGGGGCCGGCTCCCGCGAATCCGGCTGTCGTGGGGCTGGCAGAGGTGGATCCGTCCACCGTCGTCCACCGAGCCGCTTGCCCCCGCGCCCTAGGTGTCATTCGCCACTGTCGTGTGCCGCGCTAGCTGCCGCCTGAGCGCTCAAGGAAGCCGGAGCCATCCGCCGTCCACCGCAGGCCGTCGCGGGGCCGATGCCCGCGGATCCGTCTGTTGAGGGCCCGGTGGCAGCGGATCCGGTAGTCGCGGGGCCCGCGGAGGCGGATCCGTCCACGCCGTCCGCCAAGGTGCCATCCGTCACCACTGTGCGCTGCGCCCGCTAGCGCCCGCCGCCACCACCATGCGCCGCTAACACCGCCGCCGCTTGCCAGTGAGTTAGAGAGGAGAGGAGGTGAGAGTGAGAAGAGAGGAGAGTATAAGGTTGAAATAATGAGGAGAGGAAGTGAGAAAGGATAGGGATGAAAAATTTTGAAGTGTTGAGGAGAGAAATGAGGAGGTAACTCAGACTTTGGGCGGATCCTTAAGAGGCTGTATGTGAAAATCGATTTTCGTATGTTGTTGCATAAGAGGCCCCTTAAGTTGTATTGACTGCTATGTGTCTACGGGAGTTATTTTAAAGATGGCAATCTATTTCATGGATTGATAGTCTTACTCAATATTTCTTATACTTCCTAGATTTTTATATCTAGCTCGTGGGTGTGTTTCGACTGATAGGTGCTCTCATTACGGTTCTATCTTGATTCAGTTCACTGAGTTTAATTAATGAAGCTTTCATTATCTAAAAATGTCTAGAAGCATTATCTACCGTATAATTGTTAGGGATAATGACGTTCAAAAACATAAAGACAACATCTAACTTTACATGATGATATAGTGGTAACTGTTCAATACTTGCTGCACCTAGAGAGAGAGAGAGAGTGACAGTACAGATGTATCCATGTAACCAATAATCTAGCTACTTCTGCAGGAACCAACCAAGAATTGCTGCGTATTGGCAGCTTGCAATGAATGTCACTCAATCAAGCATGCAGCAGGAGGGTTGCTATCACCTTTCCATTGCATTGCCTTAATCAGATTAATATTGTGCAGAAATTAAGCAAAACCACATGCAGCCTCGTGTTAGGTGAATTTGGCGCCGAACGGATTGATGAAACAGCCAAACCTCCTCGAGCTCAACTAATTATATACCCGATTTTAGGCTAATGTTTACTCTTAATTAAGCAATGAACCTAGATGTAAGAAATTACGCGTGTTCACTCTTAGAATTTTATATGATAATAGTAGAAATAACAAGATATGTAGATAGGTAGACAACATAACTTCATATGCTTCATTTATATAAATTTTATCTTTGATCGACTATTAAAAAAAAGCTACAAACAATTAATATGGTGATGTTTGATTTAAAAAAAATGTTAAAAATATAGTCATAATTCGACATATTTTAATAAAAAAACATGACAGTAAACATGACATGTGAATGAAATGATGATCCAATGTAGTGCTAAACATTAATATGTAATAGTAATAGCTAGCATCATGCATGTAGTAACATGTTTAGCAATAAACTGAATAGAGCATTATATTTGAAGACCGCTCCAGATTTCAGATGAGTCATTGTTGATGTGTTGCCTCTGTTGTCGTCGCTGTTCTCTCCTCTACCTCTGTTGCTAATGTTCCCTTCTCCACTGGCATCGTTCTTAGTACTGATCGACATGATCCAAGTTATCTATGTAGAGGAAAGAGAACGTGACGTATAGGATGCAAAGCCAAGAGCAGTAGCGTGAAAAAGTGCTCCCTAAAAACTTGATTGTCCGTCTACCTATCCAGGTACTCAGGTGGACAGAGTTCTGGAGGCGTGTCCCAAGTACCCGTGCACGTAGGCTGCATAGAAACAGAAGAATAGAGTGTGTCGTCTCACGGAGAACTAGAGGAGAGATCTGCCTATACTTGGAGGATAACGAGAGAGAGGGAGACGTTATGGGAGGGATTAATTTCGATTGAGTGCTCCGCCCATTACAACAGAACAAGTCTCCGTCAGTTATGTTTTTACACATAAAAATGAAACATCCTGAAGGAATGCAGCCGTTGTCGCCTCGCTCTCTTGCTCGCACACTCTCCTCGGCCTCCTCCACAGCCATGGCCTCCCCCGGCTCGGCGTGACTGCACGCACGCGTGTGCAGTCCCACCACCATATCAACTGCTAAATATGTGCTCTCAGTTAACAGCCAATTTAAGATGAGGTCTTTTTCCATTGGTTTCCAAGGTAGTATTAATTAATCCCATAGCATTAATTGTTGGCCTTTGGAATTACTAGGTTTAATTTTAGGCCGATATCATTTAATTCTAACAATTCCCACCGAATTTTAAGGCTCATAGAAAATGTTCTCAGCTTTGTTTTTGTTTGTTATACCAGTGTTTTGGTTGAGACTGTTAACTTGAACTTTCACCCAGAAAAAGAACTACACCTGACCACAACTGATTAATGGATTATGTCTTGAATTATCAGTCTTGTTCAGTCAGGCTTTACTCAATTCCTTAACTGATACTAGGCTGGCATTAGCATCCCCTCTATTTGGAGCATTTAAGTCATACTATTGGCTTTTCCATAAGTATCTAGAGATCAGCCAAATTTTATAGGCTGTGATTAGCAGTCGGACTCATATTGGTGTGTTCCTTCTAAGATGTTTTATAGGCCAACATCTCTACTTTAAGAAAAATCACTCAATCACATTAATGTATCTCCAACTTGCCATACAGACCAGGAGAGAACTACATCAAAGAAAGAAGCCTTTTTAAGGTCTCTTCTCCCAGCTACCTAATAGGATGTTTCGCCACCCTAATTTACCAGATCTTTGATCACATAGGACAGGTTACCACTATTGTGTAGCTCAAGTATGTCTCAAGCCCATCTCACTCGATGCATTGTCTGTCACAAACCCGTATGGCTGGTCCATATAGCTCACCTCCTCCAACTCCCCATTAAGAAAAGTTGTTTCAACGTCCATCTGATGAACGATAAGACCATAAGAGGCTACCAGAACAAATAATACTCAAATTGTGGTCAAGCGAGCAACTGATGAATAAGTGCCGAAAAAAATCATTGCCTTATTTTTGGGTATAACCCTTGGCCATAAGTCCTGCCTTATACTTTTCAATTGTACCATCAGGCCTAAACTATTTTCTTGAGAACTCATTTGTATCCTATAGGTTTGCAGTCGTATGGACACTCGACAACTTCGCAAGTACCATTAGACGTAATTGAGTCCATCTCACTGCATAGCGCTTCCTTCCAATAGTCAGCATCAGGAGATGAATATACCGAGATGAATATACCTCTTCTATGGTTCTTGGAGTATCATCCACAAGGTATACAATGTATTCATCATCAAAAGACTTTGCAGTCCTTTATCTCTTACTCTTTCGAGTAGCTATAGTGTTATCCTCCTCAAGATTTTTCCACAGGCGTTGTTCATCGTGTTCTATCGGCACAAAAGACTCGGGGATAAAATAAGTTCTTGACTAGAAGTGCTAGGTACATATTTCTAGGAAATCCATTCTAAAAAATTGTAGCATCTCTAGGCTCAAGAATTGTACCAACAATCATATCAGGTATTCCAGAATTTACAATTAAGAATCTTTATCCCACGCTGTGGATAGCATAACTAAGGAATACACAATTTATGGTTTTTGGTCCAAGTTTGTGCCTTTTGACTATAGGCGCATTGACCTTAGCCAAACATTCCCATGTGCGCAAGTATGAGAGATTCGACATTTTCCTTTCCAGTTCCTCGAACGGTGTTACTTCTTTATTCTTAGTAGGAATTTATTCAGCACATGACACACGGTCAATATAGCCTCACCCCACCATTCCTTGGAAAGCCCTGCAATGTCTAACATGTCATTCACCAAACTCAGTTAGAGTGTGATTCTTTCTTTCGGCAAACCCGTTTGACTAGGAAAAAAAGGGAGTCGTTCTCTCATGAATAATTTTAGACTCTTCATAGAAAGAAGTAAATTTATTTGAAAAATACTCTCCACCTCGATCAGACCTCAACCGTTTAACTTTTCTTTCAAGTTGGTTTTCTACCTCAGCCTTATACATTTTCACGTAATGCAATGCATCATCTTTTGCAAAATCTAATGCAATTATCTATAAGTGTCATGAAGTATTTCTTTTTCCCCTTTAGTCAACACACCATACATTTCGCACAAATCAGAATGACCAATTTCTAGCAGTGCCAAATTTCTTGTCTCTGATGCCTTGTAAGGCTAAGTATGGCATTTGGAACCTTTTACCAAAGTGAATTTCGGAATTAATTAACTCATTGTAGCTAAGCACAACATGCAACTAAAATTCACATGACAGACGTGAATGCCAAACATTGGACTCATCATCATTACTCACATAGTTCACAACATTATTACATGCGTCATCCAACATTATTACATGTGTCATCCACAGAAAAGCGGTACAAACCTCCGTTGTCATAACCTTTAGCAACAAATGTTTCATATTTAGACACGACACATTTATTGGACTCAAACACAAGTTTAAAATTTTAAACATTGATCGTGCCAACACATGCGAACCGTTCTGCATCAGCAAGGAGGAATCTCTCCTGACCTGATAAAAATAAAACAGGGAAATATCAACACACAACCACCAGTATCAACCCACCACTTAGGTGAATGAAATACATAACGAACTGTAGGTAAAAAATTACCATACCAAGATGTTACTCCTCCATCGCTAATAACCATGTTTGCAGATTTTTTGACCTTGCGATCAGGGCAATACTTGGCCCAATGACGACTTAACACACACACACAAAGCAGTTATCCTTTGCCTTTCTCTTGCCTTTTTTTTTTAAAATTGGTTATAGCCTTGGGTTTGATATCATATATGACTTTTTTTCATAAAATTAGTTGTAGCCTTGTTGTGGGATGCTTGAGCATTCCTTTTCTGCACCAAATGCTAAAACCTCCCTCAAACTTTTTGTCGCGGTTGTTCTTTGCTATCACCTTCTCCTCAACACCCAAAGAGGCAATGAGATCAATAACACTGAACACTTGCCTCATGTGTTTTAGACAAGTAGCAAAGTCCAACCAATATGTCATCTATCACAAACTTGTCTAGCAACTCGTAGATGTTGTTCTCAAGTTCCTTTGGTAGTGCCTGAAACTCATGAGCTTGTTTTACTATAGAACGGTCATCGACGATCTTATACTCATAGCAATGTTTCATGACATACAACTCACTGCCAGTATCGAAGACTCCGAACATGGCCTCAAGTGCATCCCACATATCCTTTCGTGAAGGCATGTGCATGTACACTTCTACTCTTTTGTTGGCTAATACACTTATCTATGCTCCACGGAACAAGCAATTCGCGAACTCGAACTTAGCCTCCTCCACAGGGGAGAGACCGTACGATCGTCTTGCCCTATGAAACAAAGAAATATTGCATAGCCGTCAACCACAATAGTGCACGTGCCTTCTATCTCTTATAATTTGAACCATCAATTGCATGAGGTTTAAGTGATGCAGCAAAGGCAACTACCAAAAAGACCTGTCAAGTTTTTGGATTGTTGAAAATATAATCATAATCTCTACTATCATAAAATTGAAGATATTTTTCTGGTATTTTGGTAAGTCATCCGTGCTTGAGTCGGTTTTAATTTCTTGTTTCGGTTTTAATCTCTACTCCTCAAAATCCGTAATTTAAAAAAGGGCGAAAAAAATCACACGGAAAAAGAAAACGCCCATAAAATAACATGAAAGATAAACAGGGAAAAAAACGTCCGATTCGTACCGGAACGAAAAAAAGGCAAAAAATGCTGGGTAAAACAAAAAAAACCGACCATAAAAAAATGCAGGACATTGGCAAAGTACTTCAGATATAACATGTACTACTCACTGTAGTTATGTGGTACTTCTATTCAATTAATCATCTCTCAGTACACATTGCACAAAGTTATAAGTTCTCACCCGTAGTTTACATTAGGACCAGTTCGATTATTGTACTTGTAACGATGATTCATGCTGTCATGCATGCATAAAGCGGTGCGTGGATCCTACGTATGCCAGCCATTAATGGATAGGTTATTATCATTTATATTCTCTTCGTCTCAGGACAAACCAACTTAAGATATAAGATGCTACTCAACTAAGGTCCTGTTTGTTTCAGCTTAAAATTATTGTAATCTAGACTATTAAATCAGATTACTCTAAGCAGGATTATAATAAGCTGACATAAAATAAGCTACGAGTTGTTTGTTTCTCTAGATTATTAGAGTCATCTAAGGGTAGTGGGTCATTAGCCACTTAATAATCTGGAAAAAGCTCCTCTAGAGGAGATTATTGGATTATAGTAATCTGGCTTATAGATTATAATAATCTAGCATAATAATCTACTTGTTTGTTTTAGCTTACTCCTAATAATCTAGATTATAATAATCCTAAGCTGAATCAAACAGGGCCTAAGCCAACCAAAGGGGGTGAATGGTTGGTATACCAAAAAACCGAAACTTTTAGCGGAAATAAAAATGACCCCCAAATTCGACGGAGATCGGTCTGACCGCAGTTGTCCAGCCGGTCTGACCGCGCCTGTGCCGTCGGTCCAACCGGTGTAGAACGATCGGTCTGACCGCCCTGAGATCGCCTTTACGCCGCCGGTCTGACCGCCTTTACGCCGCTGGTCTGACCGCCGTGATGCCGCCGGTCTGACCGCCGGTGTGTCGCTAGTTAGACCGCCGAAATCCGGTGAAATACAAATCGAAGAACTCTTAAAGTGGGTGACTACTTTATTGATTCTCTCTGTGTTTACAAACTCATACTAGAAGTCCTATACAACTTAGGAAACCCTCTAGTACAAGAAACAAACTTTACATAACCACTCATACCAAATTTGGACTCCTTTCAAATTCGACTCCGCATTCCATACACACACAATACCTCCATCGTATACCATATGGAATCTTCACCAACCATGTGTATTGAACTCTAGCCGTAGTATCCCGTATGATCTCTGACCACCACGGACGTCGTCTTATCCCCAAGCCGACTCTTAGTCCATCACCGCAAATACTCTCCTGCCATCCGAGTCACCTACACATAGAACAAACAAAGAAATCATATTCCGAGACCAAGCTATCTCCAACCTTGACTCATTAGTAGCAAACAACAGTATTACATACGTATAGTATCCATCTAGAAGCCATAATCATGAAACAATCACGGATATCCAAACAAACAACCCGAAACCGAAACCGACACAGAGTCCGCCGGTCAGACCGCGGGCTGCACCGGTCTGACTGCGCGATACACGCCGGTCTGACCGGTAGCACATGCCTGGTCTGACCGGACCTATTCCAGCAGTACCTGTAGATTTACCTGTGAAATCCAATCATCTCCTAAACCACTTCGTGAATAAATTCTAAATATCAAAACCAATAATCTCCGATGCCAATTGTTCATCACAGAATAACAATCAAAAACACCTTTAATTTTACAGTTACATAGTCTAGTATAACGAATCTGAATATCATCATGTCCAGATTTATTGTATTAAGTTATACCATATCCTTTCACAGATTTACTACTGAGTGATCAGATCATTCAGTTTGGACGGCATCAATTCGCCCATCTACAAATACGGCGCCAACTTGGTCTTTTTAATTTGCTCATAGCTGGTAGATCATAGTTGGATCGATCAACAATGCAAGCTGTGTATATTGATCGCCTATATAAACCACGCGTTGCCTCACCTTTCACTTCATCCATCTCTACACATCAGCAATAGCTACACAGAGCTAAGCTAGGGTTAGCTCAGCAATGGCAGGTGCTCCTCGAGGACTAGTTCTCCTCGGCGTTTGTGCCGTCTTGATGGCGGTCGCCGTCGGCGGAGAGGCGGCGTCGGTCGTCGTCGGCACGGCCAAGTGCGCCGACTGCACCAGGAAGAACATGAAAGCTGAGGATGCTTTCAAGAGTACGTAACAATTTATCTGGAATTCACTGAGCTGATCAGCTATACACCATCAGGATCAGAAAGATATAGCTAATTACAAGTGATTGACAATATTATTTGGAATTCTTTTATTCAGACCTCCAGGTGGCGATCAAGTGCAAGAACGGCAATGGTGAGTACGAGAGCAAGGCCACCGGAAAGCTCGACGGTACCGGCGTCTTCAGCATCCCCCTCGACGCCGACCTCCACAGCTCCGACTGCGTCGCACAGCTCCATGGCGCGACCAACGAGCCATGCCCCGGACAAGAGCCATCCAAGATCGTGCCAATGTCAGAGGGCACCTTTATCGCCGTCGCCGGCCAGACCCACTACCCATCAGCGTTGTGCGCATCGGCGACCATCTGCGGTCCCATCAAGAAGAAGATCATAGACCACTTCCACAAGAAGCCGGTGCCACCCAAGCCAGAGCCAAAACCGGAGCCACCCAAGCCCAAGCCTGAGCCGGAGCACCCATTCCTCGACCACATCCACAAGAAGGAGAAGCACTTCTTCGATCACTTCCACAAGAAGCCCGTGCCGCCCAAGCCAGAGCCCAAGCCGGAGCCCAAGCCAGAGCCCAAGCCGCAGCCTGCGCCTGAGTACCACAACCCGAGCCCTCCGGCGAAGAATTGATGAATATGATCTGCATTGGATGGACATTAGCATGTTTGATCATGCCGCAGATGATGATCCTGCTCAGCACAGGAGTGTAATTTGTACTTGATTATCGGGCATCAGCAGGGATGTTTGTACTATTTGCATATTTTTCTCTCCCAAATGAAATTATATATGGTAAAATAATTTATTTACATTTAGCCAGATTTGGTGGGACGACTGATTATTCACCATTTAGCATTCACCTTAGCTTGATTCAAGCTACTGGGCTCGGCCGAGAGAAACGTACGGTACTTGATCTTACGATAAGTCATGGCAGCGGTGGCAAGACGGTTGTGACCAGAATTTAGGGCCTGCATGGAAATCTGAACTTTTTTTTTTGGTCAATTAAGTGTAAAATAATATGTTTACCATATTGGAACCCAGAAAAGCTGCTTCGATACATGGACTAAAACACACTAAATTTACCGTTGTACTATTTGGGAAAACTTTTTAAGCTACGGGTGAACGCCGAATTGTTTAATTTATATCGACTAAATGATTATAAAATCTTTTTAAACAAATGACATGAATATATTACTCTATAAATTAACATGCTAGTATAAATTTGGCTTCTGCAAATTGTAACAAAAATAAAAATAATAAATTTGACTGCAAATAAACGTATACTAATTAAAGTTTAATACGTTATTTTTTTATAACTTGCGCATAAGTCAAATTTAAACTTGCATATTTGTGAAGTGATGCATTACATATTAATCTACCTTTTTATCAATTTTTTCAGAACTATTTAGTTGACATGTGATGAACAGGTGGACGTTCACTCGGGTGATTAAAATCCTTCTCCTTGTATTTGGGCCACTCCAACAGAAATTAGGAGTGTGGTCTCAAAGAAGCCACACTTTTTCGAATTAGGGCGGGGGGTGGAGGGGGGCGGCGCCAGCCACCCTGGCGCCGCGGCGCCAGGGGCGGGCCCAGGTTTTTCAACTTGGGTATTCGAAATTGTAAGAGAAAAAATTTTCTAACCCAAGGTCTAATAGTTGTATAATATGTAACGGTATAAGCATGATTTTATAAAGTCATAAATAGATAGAATTGACCATAAATTGAATGCGTTAAGCATATTAGAGTACATTACTAAACTATTATTGACAAAACAAATCAAATTTATAGAGCACATAAAATGGCAAAATGATAAAAAAAATCTTACAATTTAGAGAGAACTTTTCGTTTCTTGATATTTTGAAAATGATTGATCATGTCTTCATTCTTAACTTGCAAGAAGAAATCTCTTTCAATGAATGTAACCAAGCAATCATTCAAATATTCTGGCCCCATCTTGCTTCTTGCAATCATTCAAATAATCAATACACTTCAGTTCAGTCTGAAGAAGCATTCAAACAATAATATCCTCATTAGTCATTCAAGCATTGAAGCAATATCCTCATTCAAGCATTCAAGCAATATCCTCAATCCTCATAATTCATTAATCGATATCCTAGTATTTCCTCACCGGCTCACCGACTCACCGTTGCTCGGTTGCTGTCTTGCTGACTGCTGTCGAGGATGGGAGGAGACAAGTTGGGCAGCTCCGCAGCTGGGCAAGAGCCAGGAGGCGTCGAGGCGGCGTCGGCGGGCGGGCGGTGGGCCGCGCCGCCGCGGGCGACGGCCGAAGCCGGGCTGGCGCCGTGGCGCGGCGACGGTGCGTGCGTCGGCCTAGCGAGCTGGCGGCGGCTGGCGTGGCGGCTGGGAATGGGAAGGGGATGGGAAGGGAGGTGAGGAGAAGAGATAGGGTTAGAAAGGAAGTGGGCTTTTCTTTGCTATTGGGCCAATGGGCCTGAAATGCTGGGTGGTGGGAGGGTTCAGTTTGGGCTTCTTTTGATTTTTGAATGGGTATAAGTATTTTTTTTCTTTTTTCCTATATATACATATGGAATATATACTTCATATATGTATTTTTTGTGCAAAAATTTTGGGTATTCATTTGAATACCCATGAATTGAAGTGGGCCCGCCACTGTGCGGCGCCAGCCGTCGGCCGGAGGAAGAAGGTGGGGGGGAGAAGGGTGTGGAGGGGTGCGCCAGCCATGCTAGCGCCGTGTTATAAGGGGCGGCGCCAAGGTGGCTGGCGCCCCCCTTGGCCTAGTCAGCACGACGACGACACCCTACTGCCACAGTGGCATGGGCGCGACACCATGGTGGCTGGCGCCGCCATGTTTGGGGACGGCGCCAGCCACTCTGGTGCCTAAAAAGGACCATTTTCGATTTAAGTTTTTCCAAGGGTCCATTTGTAAAATAAGTTTACAAAAAGGACCAAAATGTAAAAATTTCAAGTGAGCAAGTACTCGGTCTTTCTATTCTTCCCAACCACAGAACCAGTGTACTTTTGGAAGACGATTACTCGAAGGAGTAGGTTCATAACTGCTGTCAAGGATGTCCGTGGAGTGGAGTCGCCACGCTGCGAGCATCAAGTTATATAGTTTAGCTCACTTTAATTTTCCGCTACATATATAAGACTTTTAATAATACTTGTAAGACGTGAATCTGTGTATCAACTTTGTCATTTGTGTACCTTGGCCGGTCATGGACAGGGTTTTTATGCACATTCCGCTTTGGGAATTCTGGTTCGTGAATTTCTAGGCGTGACAGTAGGAAGGCTGCTATTTCTGAAATTTTGATGAACAATGTGATTCGACTTGAATTCTATATTGTTTCATCAAATTCTGTGGCTCCAAGTTGACGCTTTGTTTTGATGCATGTTCATACTCATCTGTTGGATCAGCAATGAACCTTACTTATTCTTCTCCCAAACAGTTCGACTGTAGGGGAATATATATTTCACTGGTACTTTTGGATAACTCAAATTTACTGGTGCATTACAGTCAAGTTTGTCAAGCAGACTGAAATAAGGGAGGAAAAGGTTATACTCCATCTGTTTCAAAATATAGTAACGGGATACTTGATTAGACACCAGCTAGTACTAGGCTACTATATTTTGATGCCTAATCGTATGAATGTGTATATACAAATGCGAACTAAAATTCGAAATGATTTTTTATTTTGTTTGCACCTAAAAATCAAAAACTGGAGATTCATTTTTATTGGCAACTCTAAAAAAACCAGCCGTGAAAATATTTATTCACGGGTGACTGACTTTGCTCCTGTTTAAATGATTGATTTTCACGGGTTATTGGTTATAGGCAGGTGGAAAAACATCCATATATATAAATTATGGACCACCTAAACAAACGGTTTTTTATGTACCGATGAGTGTCAAAGTCTAAGTTTAGAATTTAAACTATTTAGATGGGTCAAAAAAAAATTCCTAGGAGCGTTTGCAGCAGAAGTTCCACCAAATAGGGCCCCAGCGTAGACTCGTAGTTGGGACGGATGGCCAAAACCTCCAATATTGCTGCAAGACAAACTTGGCTCATCCCCTTAACATAGAACTGTACCATTATATTATATTGGCAAATCCTTTACATGTCCAGGGTATAAACATTGGGGTAACTCGTATGAATAGTCCCTCAAGGGTTATCATTCATGAAAACAAAATTTTATTAATCAGAGAAAATGATTATCTTTTGATTCTTAGAATCTACTAGCTTGGTAGTGGTTATTATAAGCCGTGATATGTGCCTGAAGCAACCAGGCTGCGTTCGGATGAGGGGTTCCCAGCCCCTCTCTCCCGTATTCCACGTGCATGCTTTTGAAACTGCTAAACGATGCGTTTTTTAAAAAAAGTTTCTGTACGAAAGTTGCTTAACAAAATCATATTGATCCATTTTTGAAAAAAAAATTAGCTAATACTTAATTAATCACGTGCTAATGGACCGCTCCGTTTTTCGTGCGGAGGATTTGGTTTCCCAACTCATGGTATCGAACACAGCCTAATTTTAGGGAGGACATATATACCTATATATTCATAGTGGTTTAAAAAGGCAAGGCTAAAAAAAATCTATACTAGTCTAAAAATTACTAAGTTTTAGAAATAAAAGTTGGTTGTAACCTAAAACAATTCGTGCAGGTGGTGCTTGCCTGTCATAGCAGAGTAGGCACCATTGGTTTCTCTGCTTGAGCGCTTGGTATACATTCACACACACAACCCAAGCCCCCAGGAAAAAACATTCATGTACGGTTTGCCATTTTAAGTGAAATTATTTTTTTCACAGAAAACTGCACATGAGAAAAACCTTAAAAATTTACCAAATAAAGTTCATGACAACATTCACTTCCAATAATTTTGGCACAAGTTTTTGAGCACTGCCAAAGGTGTGCATCCCATCTGGTGGGAGGCACATCGCGCGGCAAGACAGGCTTGTAGAGGGGGAGAGGTGGAGAGAGAATATGAGATGATGGGAGGCACATCGCGCGGCAGACAGGCTTGTAGAGGGGGAGATGTGGAGAGAGAATATGAGATGGGGTATAGAGGAGTGAAGGGAGAGTAGAGGAAGAAGATGAAAATGACACGTGGGTCTCATGTGAGGATTGGGAGGCTTAAATGGTGGGCAGTTTGTACCGAGGGCAATTTGGGTATTTCAAAAAAAGAAATTTGTGTAACACGAACGGCGATGGCATTTTTAGGACAAGTTGGTTCGTACGATGATATTTTTAGAAAGTTATGTTCATCAATGGCATTTTTTTTGAAGTAAGACATTTGTCAACGGTTTTATTGGATAAATTTCATAAAACCCTATATTATATATTTTGCGTTCAATGTAGAAAGCCACCGAATTATGGATTGTAGCACATAAAACCCGTTATTTAAATTCTAAATTAATTTCAGCATATCTTAAAAACAATATTTTTCATAGCAGTGAATAGTAAAACCAACAAACCTCAAACAAGAATTCAACAATTAAAATTTTATATAGACTCCATATTTTAAAAAGTTAGTAAATGCATGTTCATGAGAATTCTGGAATTGGCTGGGTTGTTCAGTTTAAGAGGGGAAGCAACTTAACATGGAAATTCATGAAATATCTACGGCAGGCTCCTAACACAGCGTAGAATCTTATGTATTTTCCTAGACTTCTCTCTCTTGTCCTATAGTTTGGAGTTTGTCAAGTTCTACTCCATTTATACAGTACGCATCCTAATTTCATGAACATTCTAATTCAACAGAGTGACATGGATTCTACCAGCAAACACTAAACATATGCATACTTATGAAATAGTAGAACAATTTTCACATTTATTTACATTTTTTAAAGACTTCTAATATTTTTTCACTAAGGTGGCCAAGATCTCATTCTTCTGGCAATTCTGATATCAATTTCAATGCTCTGTCTGCACTTACTGTTCATCTACGAGTAATGGTTCACCTCCCTTAGCGCCATCTAACTAAACGAGTACTGGTTCACCTCCCTTAGCTAGCCATCGAACTAAACTCCACAACGAACCAAGCATCAAGTTGATCCTCTACATGACTTCCCTATCTACTCCCATGCCAATCATGCATCAAGAATTCAAGCAGACAATAAAATTTAGATTCTTCTGTAACAGGTGAATGAAAATTTAGATTTTCGTGGCACGCTTTTCAAACTGTTAAACTTATTCAAATCCATTTTAGTTCCGAATCTATTTCCGAATCCATTTATATATCAGTTCGTACGTAAACTATATATATGAAAGTTGTTCTAAAGTATCATATTAATCCATTTTTTAAGTTTGTAATAATTAAAACCTAATTAGTCGCACGTTATTATCACCTCGTTTTGCGTAAAACACTTAATCTTTATCTTCATATTCATCTTCATCTTTAGAAGATTCAAACACTGCCAAAATATAATTCCTATTGCAATGACAGACAGATTAACTCAGATGATCCATATACTGCTCGGCCTATACATTATTCAGAAAGGTCCAGCTACAGGAGTGACCACACTTAAACAGTGAAACTATATATGAGAATCTGAACTACAGTTGATTAATTGAGACTCTTCAGTCAATTCAATTCTCACCTGTCAGATTTTTAACTGGATAAATAAAAATGACTAGTAATTGGGATGCTATAAAAAATGGGCCCAACTGGTAGAGCTAGTGGCATGTACAGCAACAATTTATTCAATTTTCACGCAGTGACAGATTGCATTTCTGCTGACATAATGGCATATACTTCCTCCGTCCCTAAATATTTGACGCCGTTGACATTTTTAAACATGTTTGACCGTTCGTCTTATGAAAAAACTTTTGTGAAATATGTAAAACTATATGTATACATAAAAGTATATTTAAAAATAAATCATATGATAGGAAAAGAATCAATAATTACTTAAATTTTTTGAATAAGACGCACTGGTGGAGAAATGCTTTTTAGTCCCGGTTCGTAACCCCCCTTAGTTCCGGTTTTCCAACCGGGACTACGAATCCGGGACTAAAGATCGCTATCTTTAGTCCTGGTTCAAATAACCGGGACTAAAAATCAATCCCGGTTGGTGTTACCAACCGGGACTAAAGTTTTTTTCTTTTTTTTTTTCTGCTTTTAATATTGAATATTGATTTCACACCATCCCCTCCCATATCGAAATCATCACATATCACAGAACATCTCCAAATCCTCAAATCCTCAAACAAATCATCTCCAAATACATCACAAACTCTTAAAAAAAATTACATCACAGGGTTCTAAAAAATTCATCACAGATTCATATCTCACACAAAAATACATCACAGATTCACATCTCAAAAAAAAAAGAAAAAAATCCGGCCGGCGGCCACTGCCGCCTCCCCTCCTCCCCTCCGCGTCGGCCGGCCGGCGCCGCGCCGCCGCCGCCCGCCGCCGGCGCCGCGCCGGTCGCCGCCGAGCGGCCCCCCGCGCCGCCTCCGCGCCGGCCGCCCACCGCAGCCGCCGCGCGGTCCCCCGGCGCCGCCGCGCCGGCCGCCCACCGTAGCCGCCGCGCGGCCTCCCGCGCCGCCGCGCCGGCCGCCCGCAGCCGCCGCCACGCAGGCCGCCTCCGCGCCGTCCCCCGCGTCGCCGCCTCCGCTCCGGCCACCCGCCGCCGCCGCCGCTGCGCCGGGCGCCTGCACGCTTCTGCACTGTGGATGAAAGAAAAAATGAAGGAGAGGAGGGGAGTTAGAGATAAGGAAAGAGATAAGAAGTTAAAGAGGAAAAAAAGAGATAGAGACAGGAGTTTGCTGTGTGGACGGGAAGAGGGGATCGGTACTAGGGATTATATAGTGTGTTTTGATTTTTATTCCCGGTTAGTAACACCAACCGGGACTAATAGGTTTTTAGTCCCGGTTGGTGTTACTAACCGGGACTAAAGATCCTAGGGCCCTGACACGGCCTGACATGGAATCAACCGGGAGTACAAATGAACTTTAGTCTTGGTTGGAGTTACCAACCGGGACTATAGATGATTTTTAGTCCCGGTTGGTAACAACAATCGGGACTAAAGATTTTCCTCTTATTAACCGGGACTAAAAATGATTTTTAGTCCCAGTTTTTAATGGAACCGGGACTATTGTGGATTTGGGTCAACCGACCAAAGATTGTTTCTCTACCAGTGACGAACAATCAAACATATTTAAAAAAGTCAATGTCGTTAAATATTTAAAAGCGGATGGAGTATATATCTTCCCGAATTAATTGCTAGCTAGCACAAGTAGTACTATGTATTAATTAAGTCAACCTGAATTATTTGCTAATTATGTTTATTGCTGTACATGAGTTGTCTACAGTATAATTCTTAGTGATAATGACGTGGAAATATAGAGACAATATCTAACTTTACAACATGATATAGTAGTAAACTGTTTAAAACTGTACATCTCTACTTCTGTCAATGTTTAAGCATAGTCCTCCTCCTATCCTCTCCCCTATCATGCGTGTGGGCATGGTCTCGCTCCTTCGCGTTTACCTAACCATCTTAGGATCCATTTTTCTCAATTCATTAAAATAACAAATTTCTAATGATATTATATGGTCCGATCAGTTGGAAAGCACGAACGTGTTAGTATTTGGAAGAGAGCGCACGACAGATGTATCCATGCAACCAATAATCCACTTCTGCATGAACCAACCAAGAATTGCTGCGTATTGGCAGCTTGCAATGAATGGCATTGAAGCAGGAGAAGGAGTTGCTATCAAAATTTGCATTGTGTTGCCTTAATCAGATTGTCGCCTTTCACCATGAATTTAATAGCCATATATATATATATATATATATATATATATATATATATATATATATAGGTCCAGATTATATATGCAGAAAAGCAAAAGCACATGCAGCCTCGTGTTAGGTGAATATATATATAAGGCGCCGAACAGATTGATGAAACAGCAAAACCAAGTCAGGATCAACTAATTATAAATGTTTTTAGGCGACTGTTTATCCTTAATTGAGCAATGAACCTATATGTATAATTATATAAAGAATGGTCCCATGGATTGGCTGTGACAAGCGAATTGATGGAGCAGATGCATCATATCGTTGCCATTAATTAAATGAGCCATCTGGATTCTGAACAAACACAATATTGTTAAAAAAAAAATTGGTTGATTTGTTTATGGTTTGTAGTTTGATTTCATTTGTTTTAGGGTGTCTTTAGATCAGATTTTATGCCCTTTTTTTACAGAACTAAATCTGATTTTTCCTAAAAGTCCTTATATACTTCTTAATTGCTCCACATGCCCTTGTTGTTCAATGGACCCAAATGACTTTGTCATGTCAGAGTGCATGCAAGTCTAATTTGATCAGTTTAGATCCATTAAAGAAAACACAGAACGAATACGATTTAGTAAAAATCATATCTGAATCATGCTGAATCTTACCAAAAGCTCCCTGCAACAATGACGTCGATCTCCTGTTTGTGTACGAGGTGATCTACAAAACCAAACTGGGATCAGTAGCCTCTCATAAATTAGGCCAAAACAGGTTCTGCCTCCCAAATCCATGGTAACAAAATGTATTAAACAGAACAGAAGATCAGGAAATACCAAGATAAGACAGAAGCCATTATGTCACTATCCACCAGTGTGTCATCACATTTGAGGTAAATATGATAAAAAGAAATAAAGAAACAAACAGACAAGGGGAAAGAACAAAGTCCAGGTATACTAGACACAAAATAACTGATGAATAAACTCAGATGACATAGACTGGGTTCGACTTAATACCATAAAACAAATTGAGGCAACGTAGTACTTAAAATCCTGGAAGTACTTAAAATCCTGGAACCAGGACAATTGGAAAATATTAGCAGGTTAATACCATAAAAAAACTGAAGCAAATAACAACCATGTAGTACATCTGGAACCAAATCAATTGGAAAATACTCTCTGTTTCACATTATACTCCCTCCGTCCCAGAATATAACAACCTAGTACCGAATAGGATGTATCCTACTACTACGAATCTAGATTCATAGTACTAGGATACCGTCCCATCCGGTTCTAGGTTGCTATATTCTAGGACTGGGGGAGTAAAACATTTTGGCATCTCCATTCCTTTTTTCAGTGGCGGACCTACGGTAGGACATGGGGGTACAGTTGTACCCCCAATTTTTTTTTAACAATCTACTGTTATTTAACAAGTATAATATTGTCTGATAGTTCAAAACACCTATTCTTACGCACAAAATCATGCTTTCCAATAGTATTATAATTTTTTTCTTAGTTATTTTTTTATTTTCTATAATAATCATTTTTATTTGCACTAGTAATCCATGTTAGCACTTCATTTTTTTCTCACTGGACGATGCTTTTGTAGGTCTGTACCCCCACAATCGAAATCATGCGTCCGCCACTATCTTTTTTAGATTTACTAACATACTATATAAATTTGAACAAATATATGAAACACATACATGGATTCATGTACGAATCTATTAAAAACCAAAACATCTTATAGCGTGAAACAGATGAGGTATTAACTAGTTAATCTCAAATTTATTAGTATCTCGATGATGATATTTCACATGGACCGATGGACTACATCACCGGAATACAAGAGCAAAGAACCTGCATTTGATGTTTATGCAACTTTGTTGAAAGATACTCCCTCCGTTTCACAATATAAGTCATTTTAACATTTCCCACATTCATAGTGATATTAATGAATCTAGACATATATATCTATCTAGATTCATTAATACCAATATGAATGTGAAAAATGCTAAAATGACTTACATTGTGAAACGAAGGAAGTAATAAACTGCCAATTCCTGCACAGGAACTGTCAGTACCAAACAAAAATGGCATACTAATTAATTTGCCAGGGCAGAAGTTTTGAAACATAAACTGGAAAAAAAAAACTTAATCATTTCATCATCGTTCGATAAGGCACCTAAGAAGGATAAGTTATAGACCATCACCAGGAAAGACTAACAACACAAGCGTATAATGAGGCACAAAAAAATGGTAGACAACCAAAAAGAACATAAGGAATAGGTGCTCTGCAAATTACAGACCACTACGATGAAATGATAGACACTAGCAAGTAAAATATCGAAGAACTGAAAAGGGCAATTTGTTTCTTCGACTACTTAAGGCTAACAGTACTTCCATCTATGGTCATGTATTAGCATATGCCAAAAAAAAAAAAAGCACCAGAGAATCCTAAGACAAAGTTACAAAAGAATTATTCAAAATTGGGGAGGTTGGACAAGTTAAGGATGCTGACAGTGAGCCACAAGCAAGCCCACAAGGGAGCACAAATAAGAGTGACAGTGGTGGCCAAATGGGCCGCACTGCACGGACACGGCCCACTCAGACGTCAACCCGAGTAAAAATACTTCCCTCTCAAAGAAACAAAAGAGTAAAATACTCGTTCATCTTGGCGCGCGACCAAGAAAGCAGAATTCGCCGTCTTCGTGCCTCTGTTTGGTTAGGTTAGAATTGGAGGACTGAACAAGGTAGTCAGTCTGTGTGTAACTTTGCACTGATGATTAGTCAGAGTCTTGTTGTTGGCTTTAGTCCCACATCGGTATTTGATGACGGGGGAGCACGACTTAAAAGGTGGGGGTGGTCTTCACCCATCAAACTAGTCTTTTGGGTTGTGTAGGCTAAAAACCTAAAGTTGTGGAGCAGGTCCAATGTAACCTGGGTGGCCCACGGTTGGTGGGTCAGGCCTACGCACTCTAACACTTGTGTTAGGACTGATGTACTCTGTGATCTTATATTCTTCTGATTATTCATTACAATCGTATTTATATTTATGTAATGCTATTCAATTTGTACATAACAATTCAAGGCCTACAAATTATCAGCTTTATCAGCTTGTTGAATCTTGTTTCATGACTGCTTGTTTTTTCATCTTCAGAAAAGGGACTAGTTTTGTAGTTTGTGGATTCTGTCCTTGATCTTTCAGTACATAGGAGTGTTAAAATGAAAAACATAGTGACCTCCAAAAGAAGGGAAAATGACGAGTAGAAGACATGTATTTGGGTAGTTCCATAATGCACACAGTAGAAATCATTTGTCAGAATCAGTGTTTTGGCAGAAAAGGTAGAAGAACGCAGAGTACTCTGCATTTTGTAATATAGGCATTGGACTAGCATAGAATATTAGAATCGATAGTCTCAGGATTGGTGATTGCATTAGTACATTGGAATTGCAATCAGGGGAATCTTATTCTTCTGTTTATTCATTGCAAGCATAGGCAGCTGCGCAGTGGGCACAGAGCGAACTATTCTTTCGCCTTTTACTAAAGAATACCGTGTGCTCGCTGCAAATAGCAGCATTGCAAGCATACTTGTGTAGTATTAAGCATGCTCAAATAAATTTGAAACAAATTCAAGGCCATGTTTGTTTCATTAATTATTAGCATGTTGAGTCCGGCCTCATCCTCATGTGCTTGCTTGTTAATCTTCAATCGAAGTACTGGTTCAGTAGTTATGGATTGTGTCCTTTCATCCTCCCTTCAGTTTGTGAGCATATAGCAGGAAAAAACTTATGTTCAAAATAAAAAGGAAGAAAGGAAAAACAGAGGGGAATTAAAGGAATAGGATTATTGGTTTGTCATGCAAACATTCAGAGGGAAACGTTGACAAAGAAATAAAAAGAACAGTGTGACCTATGTATATGAACTAGTATATGGGTTGTTTCAGCCAATAGGTTCCATTTGTCAGAATAGAGTTTTTTTGCTGATCGGCGAGTTGCTTGAGGTCCTGCCGGAGCAAACAAGTCGACAGTTCAATAAATAATGGTTTCGTCAGTGTTGGTTTGTGAGTCTTCAGCAAAACAAGTATTCAGTTAGAGAAAAGAAAGTCTATGTCAATAAGGCTGGAATTGATAGTTCTGAAGTCCTGATCATAGCCGAATTCATTTGTTGGAACAGGAATTTTGATATAAATAATACTATAATACAAAAAAGAAAAGTTTGATAAACCTCGTTTGTTATATCTAGTCTTTTTGTCTGTCAAGGTATAGAAAATGTTTGATTTTTGTTCTGAAGGGGAGGATCTCTAATATATTCAGTCAGTGGTCAGTGCCAACTCTGATAAATAATTGATGCCATTACTTGGAGAAAACCTTGTGAGGATTGTAAGAAACCGAGGGAAAAGAACATTAAAACTAACCAGTCAAAATAACTGTGCTGACAACAATCTTCACTTGATGACTTCAGTCATGTTTTTTTACTAATTTTATTGAAGGAGAACAACCTTTTCTTTGGGGATCCAATGGTGTTTTTCCACGGTAGTTTCTCACATGTGCTTGGTTTTAGTCACCCGCATAACATCTAAATCAGTGTAACTTTTAGGTGTGTCTTCTGTCATATAGACTTGCAAAAAACTTCTTAAGAAAAAGGCCTGCTTTTATTCATAGCAGTACTAAGAGAGTGCTCTTCATCCTGGCTATGTAATTGGGAACCTTTTGAAATTGTAGCAACCCTTTGTCCCTCTGTCTAACTGAAATAGAGGTCCATGTCCCTGCAAATATGCATTACTGTACAGCAATCTGGAAATTAGCACAGGCTGAAACTGGACAGTTCCCAATTGAAGCCCGTGCTTTATTTGATATATTTGCCTACCTATTTATCATATATCTTAGTTAATCTAAGTCGATTATTTAAATTTACTTATATCGGTCAGATCTTTTCTAGGGTTTTGCCAGTATCGGCTAAATTGTTTTGTCGATCTAGATTAGCTATTGTATCTACCACCCAGAAAATCAGTCAAAGAATTGATATTATGTTTCTTTTCATACTTAGTGCTGCATCAATTGGGTTTGACCTACTAAGTCATGCTTATAACTATAATCTCTAGCTTGCTTTTTGATTGCCAATAAGGGTTTCATCAGGGTTTCAACTGATGAGTTATCTAGGCGTTGCTTCGGCTCATAAGGATTATATACAAGTTGGATTTAGCCGATGACAACAAAATTTTCATTGATTATCAAAT
Source organism: Oryza sativa Japonica Group (assembly GCF_034140825.1). Classification (NCBI taxonomy): domain Eukaryota; kingdom Viridiplantae; phylum Streptophyta; class Magnoliopsida; order Poales; family Poaceae; genus Oryza; species Oryza sativa. The sequence continues at coordinate 3,072,545 of NC_089044.1, forward strand.
CGTTTGGATTTAATGACATCGGAGCTCCAGTCGATGTATGTTTTAACCTTTGGATCAGAGCTTATTCCATTATATCATTATTAGCCGATTGGTTTCTACCGGTTTACATCGTTGTCTTATTATATTATCATTAGCCGACTGTTTTTATATAATTATTTACTCAAGTATCAGAATATGCATTGGATATGTAGCCGACAGTTCAAAACCCTATCAACATCGGCTGGTATCGCCCCATCGGCTTGTCAGCCAAGCGACTCTTTAGTGATCAACATATTTATCTATCTTGTCAGTTGCAGGATCAAACTGGCTGGCATGCCCGCATATCATCAATATTTAGGACCTGCACTAGAGCTAAGCAGATCTCCTAGGCCATTGTGTTCGTCGACTTAGTTCGCGCTAACACAGATCAGATACCATCGGCCAAGCGCGGATTTTTTTGTCAACAAGACGGAGGAGAAGGTATTGACCAAGATTGTAATGGAGATGGATGTGGCGGTGGAGACCGTAGTTGCGGAGGAGACAGTGGAGATGGTGGAGTCCGAGGATTCTCAAGCTACAGCGGTGGGAATGGATGCCGCTGCTCACCTGGGAAACACGATGTAGCGCTTGCACCATAATATGATGGCGTGGGATATCTCTCCTAGATTTGTCTACCCATCTCCTATAGGGATGTCCAGCTCAAGATCGTCAAATCCTTAGCAGACCCACTCCACCTCGATCTTTGAGTATCGAGGTGGATCGCGTCTTGCTGGACTTGTATGGCTATGCCCTCCGCCATCTTCACGAGAAACGAGGTTAGTTAGTAACATATGCACCAATTTTCGCAAGCTACAAAGCAGGATGTGCAAACTATGAGCATACCTTGATTGATAGGTCCTTGAAGGGAATATGCAGCTAACATGGTGTCTGTTGCGTGATTTCATCCACGGGGCATGGATTTTTCAATGATCCCTCAGTTTAGGGATTTTTCAAAATTTGGTGTTAGATCCTTCAGGATATATCTGTTGTACAAATCTTTCTTGAAGCAGTTGAGTTGTTGGGCCATCTTTTTTAGAGTCCAATCCTTTACTTTGTTCTGTTCTACTTGAGGGATCGTGAAGATCTCGAGCATGGTGGTCCCTAACATGTCCTTCTCTGTATTTGGAAGATATGTTTCTTCCACATCGTCGTGTGACCTTGTTTTGAGCCAATTCCGTATACTGATGGGCACGTGAGCCCTCACGACCCAACCGCTGTGTGACACAAACTTCCTTGCGGCATCTTCGGGGGCAACTGGTTCGTCGTCTGCTATAACTGCTGTTATAATCGTCTCCCCTCGACCTTCCTTGCGAGACCCCATTGTCCGCGTACCCTCTTCGATCCAATGTTTGATTGGTTGTCCTGTTGCTCATCCTCGTTTCCCTCCTCGTCTACTTCTTCGCTCCTCTCCTCATTCATGTATTGGTTTGGGTCCTCGTTTCCCTCCTCATCCACCCAGTATTGACGCCTACTCTCATTGATCTCGTCCAAGAGGAACTGTTCGTCATCGCGAAATGCCATATGTTCCTAACATTAAATAATACAGAAAATGTAAATTACTACAAAAGGTGCATGGTATATTGTTATATCTACATTGTCAAATATGCATACACCCATGGGTTTATAATAGATAAAATCCCTTGTATGCTCTAAAAATTTCATCATTCCCTTTTGTACCCTTGAATCATACTCAATCTCTTCTATACCTCCGAATTTTCACCTTGAACTCTTCTATACCCCTACCGTTAGTTGTTCTTTAGTTGACTGGTTAGTTTGCTTGAAAATGTCCGTTATGCCCTTGGCTTGGTTATAGGTTAGATGAAAAAAATGTTAATAGGCTTCTGGATGGTTGGTCTAACCTAGAAATGTCCATGATGAAGATAAAAATCTCTCGGCACAAGTGCACCATTGGATCCGTCCTCCAACCAGAATCGATGTAACCAGCTATCCCATAAAACAAATCATTTGCATTTACCTGCATCAACAAGAGAGAAAAAACAGAAAACACAAGGGGAAAAAAATCCCAAATTTCTTTCAGCGGCTTGCTGCTCCAGATTTCTTCTAGCTGCTTGCTAATTGTTTCAGTCAACGAAGCGGGCGTGCTGCCCTTTCCACGCCGGCAGGATCTGGCATCATTACAGCAACAACTTCATGCGGATGGTGGGAACCAACAAGGTGAAGCAGCAGAGATGACAATATCCAGCGAGTCGTCATCCTCGACGGCAACTTCGCAAGATGCTGGAAGACCACGGCTTGAAGCAGCAGCAACATCAACGGTGAAATCCCGTTGTTGATGCGGGGCTGACGGCGACGTGCAGTGGTGCAGGTGCGTCGTGCACCTGGAGAGCAACAAGTCGATGCGGGGCCCGACGGCGATGCTCGACCACCGCACGCACGACGAGGCCCGATGGCGATGTGTAGGCATGCTGCAGGATGACCCAGAGATGTGGCCTTGACAGCGCCAGGCAGGCACGACGCACGTAGGGGGGAAGAAGAGACGGCCGTGACTTTATGGGCCTGGAAGTAGTGGCGCAGTTTCCGCAATGTCATGATTACAACGTAGAGCAGTCTATGTATTTGAGGATATCAGACCTTGGCGTCATGGAGGGCCTCGTTGACATAGTACACCGGGTGTTGTGCTTTATCCCTCTCGACAACGATGACAGTGCTAACAGAATAGGGTGTGGCGGCAATATAAGGAAATAACTCTTCCATTGGCTGAGGGGCAACGACTACAAGGGGTTGGACAAGTACCACTTGAGCGCGATGAACGTGTTCTCGGCATCCTGTGTCCACTCGAATTTGTCCGGGTTTTTAAGTAAAGCGAAGAAAGGTTGTACTCGTTCTCCCATCCTAGCCACGAATCGACTTAGTGCCACCATTCATCCCGCTAGCTTCTGTACCTCCTTGAGTCTTGTGGGCGAATTCATGTTCTCGATTGCCTTGATCTTCTCTAGGTTTGCCTTAATACCTCGCTTAGAGACAAGGAAACTAAGCAGCTTCCCTGATGGTACTAAAAACGTCCACTTCTCCGGATTTAATTTCAGTCGATGTCGTCGGAGATTGTTGAATGTTTCCCTCATGTCGTCAATCAGCTTGTCGCTTGTCTTTGTTTTGACCACGACGTCGTCGACGTAGGCCACCACATTTCGGCCGATCAGGTCACCAAGAGCCCCTTGAATCTCGCGCTGGTACATGTTGCCTACACTGATTAGCTCGAAGGGCATCTTGGTATAACAAAAAACATCGAAAGGCATGATGAATGTTGTCTTCTCCTTGTCCTCTTTAGCCATACTGATCTGGTGATAGCCGGAGTAAGCGTCGAGAAAACTAAATAGCTCACAACCAGCTATTGAGTCCACTAGTTGATCAATGCGGGGTAGAGGGAAGTGATCCTTGTGGCACGCCTTATTGAGGTCAATGAAATCCACACACATTCTCTACTTGTCATTGGCCTTGCGAAACATTACTGGATTTGTGAGCCACTCTGGATGGAGAACTTCTCGGATGAAACTGTTGACGAAAAATCCGTGCTTGGCCAACGGTGCCGGATCTGTGTTGGCGCGAACTTAAATCGACGAACACAACGACCTAGGAGATCTGCTTTACTCCAGTGCAGGTCAGTTTGATCCTACAACTGACAAGATAGATAAATATATTGATCAAGAAAGAGCCGATCGGCTGACAAGCCGATATAGCAATGTGAGCTGATGTCGATACGGTTTTGAACAATCGGCTATATATCTAATGCATATTTTGATACTTGAAAAAATAATGATATAAAGACAATCGGCTGATGATAATGTAATAAAACAATAATATAATCTAGTAGAAATTAATCGGCTAATAATGACATGATAGGATAAGCACTGATCCAAAGATTAAAGCATACATCGGCTGGAGGTCCGATGTCATTAAATCGAAACGATTAGATAAATAGTGAAACATTTGTTGCGATCGGCTAAATCTAACTTGTATGTAATCCTTATAAGCTGATGCAATGTCTAGATAACTTATCGGCTGAAACCCCGATGAAACCCTTATTGGCAACCAAAAAGCAGGCTAGAAATCATGGTTCTAAGCATGACTTAGTAGGTCAAACCCAATTGATGCAGCACTAAGTATGAAAATAAACATCTAGACAATCAAGCCTTTGACTGATTTTCAAGGTGGTAGATACCTTAGCTAATCTACATCCTCCTCCAGGTACGAGAGGTGGTTGGTGTCCTCGTGGCCTTCGAGAGCCACCTATCGATGATGATGAAGACAACGAAGGATAACTATAATCGGGAGTACGACCTCTGGATCTATGCCAATGTCCTTGATTTCTCCGAGAACCGGGGGAACGTGAATCTCGTCGTCGTCTGTTGTTATCGTGGTGTTTTCGACCTCGGCCATTGTCACCCTGACTTCTCCAGCCTTGATTGTTCTCGTCCTTGCAGCTTTGCCAATCCAGTCGGTCTCGGTCCTCATTTAGATAGCTTCATGATTGCCATCGCTGTTCTGTTATCGTTGTGGAGAACAACGTTGGTGATGGCCGACGTCCGTCTTGTTCTCGTCATTCCCGTCTCCGCCTGTTCAAGTGGTCGCAAAGATCACGATTACCTCGGCAAGTGGGGTTTTCCAACTTGGTCTTCTTGGCAATGCATTATGGGGATTACGGCCTGGGTCTAAACTCAGGTGTTCGCTAGGGACATCTTCAACATTGACATTCCCAACTCCATGTTGCTCTTCTCCTTGAGATGGGGAACAAGAAGGACGCTAGGTTGTTGGTCCAATTGTCTCCAAGAAGGAATTGTTTAGATTGGCTATTGTAGATCGTATCTGTCCAACCTAGTAATCTGCTTCAGGGAACATGACTGGGTCCATGTTGGTATTTCTTAACCTTATAGAGATATACCGATGTAACACTTCACCCAGGAGTATTCTCAGGTATCGATTTCCACAGGGAACGTCTGTGTCGGCTCTTCACCAGGTACGTCCAAGTACATAAAGCTAAGGATAAGCAAAGGATAGAGTGGATTCACCGGTGAGAAACAGTGTCTATGGAAAGCTTAACTTTAATCCTAATACGATACTTCGGGCACTGGCCAGCTTACTACTCCCAGATATCGCTCTACTACGTACCTAGTTAGGGAGGACTTCAGTGATCTTGAGGGCTGTCACCACCTCTACACCCACCCCACACCTACTGTGGGATACGGAGCGATTAATAACTACCTAGACACAGCGTCTAAGCAATTAATAACTTACTTTAATGTTAGGTACACACTAAAGCAATCACTATATTTTGCTGGATTATAGTGAACGATGATCTCGTACGCTGATTAGGAACTAACCAAGAGATAATTCTCACCAAGCAAAACTAAATTACTCGAAAGATATTTCTATTATAATCAGAGTAGTTAAACAAAGCAAAAGAAATAAGAAGAGGATTACCGACAATTCCGGAACTCCTCTGACTTCTTCTACTCTACTCTCTCTCTAATCTAGTATACAATAAAGTACAATAGAGCCTCTTATAATTCAGCTCAAGCTTGGAGTGTGTGAGTGAAGTGAAGATGTGAAATGTCCATTCTACCCTCCAACCGCCATTAGGGAGTCATCTGGACTGTCCCTGCCAAGCCGCATATCAGACAGCTGTGGGAGTGGTTCGGCCGAACCCATGTATGGCCCAATAGGCCCACTTTTCGGCCTGTTGCTCCTCCTCAGCCTCCCATATCTATTTCTTCGAGTGGAAGGACCATTTGTTGATGTTTTGTGTAGTTATTGGCCCACTCGTTGTATGGATAGGATTTCACCTCCACTTAAGTCTGATTTTCATCCCAACTTCGGCGGTTTATTACCTGCAGGCACATATGCACCAACACTCGTGGAATATGTTAGAAATAAACCTAATCACTATGTTGGATACTTTATTCTTTCTGTTTATGCAGGTATTGACGGCATAAATTTGGCATTTAATAGCCGCCAACAAACTCCCCACACTTAGCTCTTTGCTCGTCCTTGAGTAAAGGTTAGAGATAAATTTCAGAATAAAATTATCCAATATATAATAGAAGCACATAAATTATTCAAAACTATTCTTGTACCTGTGAACTTCAGCGGTGGCTATCTTACTATCCTGGGTGATTGATAAATGGAACAGTCTTGAATCTGGTCCTCCTCGTATTCTACTTCAGACTTTTGGGGGTTTATAAATTTTCCCAAACCAGCTTTTCTCATCATAATGACTTACCCTCGATCACTCGGATATTTTGTAATGTCTGTGGATCCTTACCAAGGCATATTTTGCTGAAATTATTCCTTATTCTAAAGGCTGTATGTGTGGAGTTTGGTAGGCATAATTCGGAACATACCTTCATCATATATATTACAAAATCAAATACATGGACTCAAGAAGATAATCGATCATACTCTCGAAACAAAGATCGCTAATTTTTGGGTGGAAAGTGTATGATATGTGTGGAAAAATGGAAAATAAAGAAAATGCTTCTCCTTTATTTATACCTGCTTCTCCAATTTTCTCCTTCATAATTGTAGAGGGGGCATGGCCATTTTCTTTCTTTCTTTTTTTTCCATGTTGCTCTATATTTTTGAAGAGAAATATTTTTTTAATAGCCATGCCTTTCCCTCCTTTTCTTTTTCTTTTCCAAGGATTTTTCTTAGGAGAAGAAGGGATAAATTGAATGGAGAATTTATTCATCAAAGTTGGTTTTTCTTTTTCAGTGGTAGTCGAAATGGATGGAATGGTGCCAACTTCCAGTGTAGAAGCTTAGCATCTTATATGGATAACATAGTGGTTGTGCAACCTTGATCGAGAGAGCATGAGAGACATCTAACACGAGTCACAAAAATTTGGTAAAGCTCAATATAATTACAGGTAGTCATACACATGCATAAGGTTCATCATTAATGGCTTGGTGTATGGCCTTGTTGGGTAGGAATAAAGTCATATGAGGAGTAAGGTTCCAAATAAATTTTTGATTTTAAAAACAAATCCCCAATTGTCATGAGATAGAACACAAGAATTTCCTTCATCTCAACTATATCTCAATTATCATCTACTTAGATGCATAAGGTTCCCTAACATAGATAGTTGTTCACAAGTAACAAGTCTAGTCAAGAATAAAATGTGTACAAGATCAATCATAGGAAAATTCTATTAGTTGGAATTTTTATCTTCTCATTAAGCTTGAACATATTGTCATTGAATTTTCTGCTCATGTACTAGGCATTTGGGGGAGAAAATGAGGAAGTAGATGTGCAAACTTGTCTTCCAGGAGAAAATGACAGGAATTGGGGCTAGTGTGGGTTTGGTCGAACCAGGTGTTCGGCCGAACCACTCGGACGCCCAATTTACCTGCATTTTTATGCAGTGCTTGGAAATGTTCAGTGGTTCAGAGATGTGGCTGCAGTTTCTGAATTTGCATGTCAGGAGTCCGAAAGGTCTCCCCCCACACCTATTTTCAACCTACAACTTTATTTGGACACAAAAAATGGAAATAGAAAGGCAAACATTGGGGTAAACACCAATGTGCCAAACTTTTATTGAATTAAAACTGAGATAGGTGCCTTATTACATTGAGTAAGGCAAAATTGAAATGAAAATAAACTAATGCACCTATCATGATAAAATGAGAGGGGGAAGGCCTCTAGTTAGCACAATAAAGTTCCTCCTTCCCCATCTCCCTAAAGGCATGCTTGACCTTGGAACATAATGCACGGCTAAGCAATTGAAATTCATTCCTAAGGTCGGCTATTTCTCTCCTACGCTCCGTGTCACGTTCCCTAAGCTCCTCATTCTCCCTACGGAGTCGCTAGATCCTCTTGGCTTAGTGACCGAAGGTTGAGGGGAGTTACTACCCTCAAACTTCCCGGCCTCCCCCTTGATAGCCGGCAAATATACTTCTACTATTATCATATAAAACATCTGCAGCAATGCGTGAGATCCCGTGTAGTTAATTACTCCATCCATTCTTTAATAGATGACGACGTTGATTTTTAGACACATGTTTATCCATTTGTCTTATTGAAAAGTTTTGTGGAAATGTGTAAGATATAAATCATGCTTACACTACTAAAAGGACACATGCAAGTCAGCATTATAGGTGCTGGAATAGCTAAAACCAGCGAAAACCGGCACCTATAGTGTTTTCCCCACCTTCGCAGGCTGAAAGTACAAAAAATGGTACGAGTATAAGTGCCAGTTGTAGAGAAAAACCCTTTTTTAAAAAAAAATTGACACCTTTATTATATTATAGGTGTCGGTTAATAAAAAATCACACCTATAATATACTATAGGTGAAAAAGACACCCGAAAAAACCGAGCCAAGTCTGGATACTTTTTAGCTCACAGGACGCCGAGAGGGGGCCTTATCGACTCCCCCCCCACCTCGTCTCGCCCTCCTCTCCTCGACGGCGCCCCCCCCCTCACCTCCCCATGGTGGCGGCACCCTCCCCTCACCTTCCCACGTCGACGGCGTCGAGCGCAGCTAGATCTGACCTATGTGGCTCAAGTGCGACGACCAGATCTTTCTTGCATTTTTTTTTGATGTGGATAATGATTTTTTTTTTAAAGTTGATTGTGCGATTGTGTTCAAGTTGATCGATTCAGGGGTGATTGGGAGCTGCATCGAGCCACCTTTTTTTTATTATTCTTGGGACATAGAACCAACACCTTTGATTTCTCTCATTAGTACCACCTACTATGTGCTGGTTTTCCCGATCGGCACCTGTGTGGGGGGTTTCCAACCGGCACCTATTCGCGTTTCTGTAGTAGTGTTAAAAGTATTTTTAATCATAAAACAATTCACAATAAAACAAATAAGAATTAGCAACTTTTTGAGTAAAACAAATTTAACGTCCAAATTTAACAACTTTTTGAGGTGGTGTTTGAATCTCCTGAAGATGAAGATGAAGATGAAGATTAAGTGTTTCACGCAAAATGAGGTGGTAATAACGTGTGATTAATTGAGTTTTAATTATTATAAACTTGAAAAATAGATTAATCTGATATTTTAAAACAACTTTCATATAGAAAGTTTTCGCACGAAATACACCGTTTAACGGTTTGAAAAGTGTGCCACGAGTATCCAAAAGTTAATCCAACTTTTGTTGGAGAAAAGAACAGGGATGTATTTGAAAATTTTATTAAAAAAAATTATGGGTTTCTATCCAACATTTGATCATCCGTCTTATTTGAAAAATTTATAAAAAAAGAATAAGTTATACATAAAATATTATTCATGTTTTACGATCAAATAATAATAATAATATTAATAAAAAAATTTCAAATAAAATGAACGGTCAAATGTTGGTCACGAAAACATATAAAATACTTAAGATAGGACGGAGGGAGTAGTATACTGCGACGACCTGGGTTGTGCCGTTTTTTTATAGTATAGTTTTTCCCAAAGACATTGATATGGCAATTCAAAACCGTAACAGTCGCAGTTTGCATATAGTACAATTAATAATGCAGCCATGCGGGCACCACCAACGACGATTTCCGTCGGCGAAATTTGTCCTAACGAGCTCCGACGACGACTTCCACATTGCAGCCGTAATTTGCCGAGGTCTTCCACATTGCAGCCGTACGTGCCGACGGCCCGACGCCACGTATGTAGCTTTCCGTTTCCAAACTCTGATCGCAACATATGGCCCCGTTCGGTAGTACTTCTAGAGTACTGTTTGATTCACAGTACTGTTTAATTCAGCTTAGGGTTATTATAATCTGAATTATTAGAAATAAGCTAAAACAAACCGATAACATATTATGATAGATTATTATAATCTATAAAGCAAATTACTATAATCTAATCCACTCAAAAGATGCTTTTTTTATTATTGGGTGGCTAACAACTAACAAACAGCTTATAATCCAGGAAAACAAACAGCTCACAGCTTATTATATGTCGGCCTATTATAATTCAGCTTATAGTAATCTGGTTCAATAATCTAAATTACAACAATCTTAAGCTTAGACACGTGAAACGAGGAAACCATTGATGTTTGATTAATTATTTTAAACTCATGAAATGAATCTATTTGATATTTTAACTCTATTTCAATGAAAATAATTTCACGGATAGTACTGATTATTAGTTTGAAAAGTGTGTTAATGAAAACTGTGACAAAATTTGTATCTTAATAGGAAAAGAACATGGCCTATGTACTCTACTTTCACTTCTTGCATGTGTGGTAGCTAGCTGCAGTAAATAATTGACTATACTCGCTCCTCTGTTGCATATTATAAGTTGCATATTATAAGTTATTTTTATTTTTTCATATCAAACATTTTTAAATTTGATTAAGCTTGTAAAAAAATATGGCAATATTTTAAAACATTTATAAAAACAAAATATAAAAATATATTCAATGTTATATATTATTTAATGAAATTAATTTGTTGTTGTAGATTTCGCTAAGTTTTTCTATAAGCTTAGTCAAATTAAAAAAAATTAACTTAAAAATATAAAACGGCTTATGATATAAAACTAAGAGAGTAATATATTTTGCAGACCCCTCGTTGAGTATGATCTGATAATGGATTACCTTACGTGTGGCGATTAACAAGTCACTTGACAATATTATCTTTTGAATGAGGAAAGCACAGGGAATGTTCTTTTTACTTGTCCTTTGGCTCATTTTGCTTGGAATGTAATTGCCATGGTGTTGAATTTATTTTTGGAATGTAACTGTCCCTATCTATCTTTCTGGGATGGTATGAGAGCTATCAAAACAAAAATGAAATCTCAAGTGGGGATGGTAGTGTTTGCTGGGATGTTGTGGGGTCTATGGATAACAAGGAATGAGTGGGTGTTTGAAAACAAACTAATCAAAACTCCTTTGCATGTTGTCTGTCATGTCTTTGTCCCTGATGCAAAGATGGAGGCTGCTACTAAAAGAAAAAACTGCGCTGATTTCCATGAGAAAGCATGCTCATTCTGGATGGTTTGCCGGCGCGCGGTTGACAATCTGCCAGAAGACTTTGGGTAGCTTAGGAGAGTTTGGGATGGTTTAGTTCCCAAACAAAATTTTTCACATAGTCACATCGAATATTTGAACACATACATAAAGTATTAAATGTAAAAAAAAATACAATTACACAGTTCACCAGGAAATTGCGATATGAATCTTTTAAGCCTAATTGCGTCATTATTTGATAATGTGGTGCTAAAGTAAACATTTACTAAAGACGGATTAATTAGGCTTAATAAATTCGGCTCGCAGTTTCCTGACGGAATCTATAATTTATTTTATTATTAGACTGCATTTAATACTTCAAATACCGTATATCCAATGTGACGTGCAAGGGTAAAATATTTTTCCAAATAAACAGGCCCTTTGTGTCGTTTTCTGTCCCAGTTGTGTATATACATGATGTGGTTAGTGAGGGGGCTTTTAGTACTTTTTGATGGTCTGCACCTTTCATAGAAAGCTGGATGTCCCCAGTGTGTCGCAAAGCCTTTTGTTACCCTGTTTTAGCTGTTTACTTTTGTAAGACTCTGTAAGAACCTGTTTTCTTCTGGGCTTTTTACAAAGCCGGGTAATATATTTGCCTGATATACAAAAACAAGTGACTTGATATATTTTGCAAATCTCTCGTTTATTTATATCCATATACATATGCTTCTTCCCTTCAAAGTTAAATTCCTAATATTTCTCAATGTATATATGTACGTCATTCCTACCTCCAGTCTAGTGAACGGGTGCAGACTGCAATTTGCATAGTAAGTACTTATTGATGGGAAAAGGAATTAATTTTGAAATTATAATTTTAAAAAATAAGAACGAATTGCAGTTTTAAGATATAGGACACATTTATTTACCAAGGCTTCCCATTGGACCTCTTTATTCTATCCTATACTTTCAATTAGACCCCTTACTACCTTAGGCACTTTTTTATACTTCTCAACCTCCAACATATGTTGCGTTCTTAAGGGTGTCTTTAGTTCGCAAAAAGAAAATTTTTGGGTGTCACATCGGACGTTTGACCGGATGTCGGAAGGGGTTTTTTTTGACACGAATGAAAAAACTAATTTTATAACTCGCCTGGTAACCACGAGACGAATTATTATGCCTAATTTATCCGTCATTAGCACATGTGAGTTACTGTAGCACTTATGGCTAATCATAGACTAATTAGCCTCAAAAGATTCATCTCACTTTCCATGCAAACTGTGCAATTGATTTTTTATCTATATTTAATACTCCATACATATGTCCAAAGATTTGATGTGACGTTTTTAGAAAAAAAAATGGAACTAAACAAGGTATAAGTTTACTTTCCCAACTTCACCTCCCTTGTTTTCTACGTGCACATATTCCAAATTGCTAAACGATGTGTTGTTTGAAAAAATATAGAAAAGTTGTTTTTGAAAAACATATTAATCTATTTTTCAATTTTTATTTAGCTAATACTTTACTAATCATAATGTATAGGTCGTTTTACGTGCCTCCCGAACACAGTCTTAGCGTGCAACCTGACCTCCACTACCTTCCTCTTGCTTCCACTACCTTCTAACATCCTTCATTTGCTTGAAGGTGGTGCCTTGTTCAAGGCAAAGGGGTCAAAAATTAATAGAAAAAAGGCAATAAAAGTAGGTCCGTTGTTAAATTGTAGGACAGGAGTTTAACGTGAATACCGGTATGAAAAAAAAATCTGAACAAAAATCCACTTGAGAATTAATTTTAGAAATAAAGTGTTGACCAGGAGAGAAAAGCGGGTAAGGATCTGACTTTCGATCTTACTGATGTGTTCAAACAGTACTCGATTGTAGTCGCTCAAGGGACTGTGTTCGGAGGACCCGGCACGCAAAACGAACCACCTATTATTACATGATTAATTAAGTATTTGCTAATTTTTTTAAAAGTGGATTAATATGATTTTTTAAGCAACTTTCGTATAGAAATTTTTCGCAAAAAATACACCATTTAGCAGTTTGAAAAGCGTGCGCATGAAAAACGGGTGAGAAGGGTTGGGAACTAGCACTCCCGAATGCAGCCTAATCTCTCTTCAAAAAAACTAGTATTCCTGGTATCATAGGTGGCCAAAAGGCCCACTACTACCGAAATGCAAAAAAAAATAACAGCACTATATATACAGACTATATATACAGAAAATACTAAAACCGACATCAATAATGTTTTTCTCACCCAAGGCTGGTCCGCATAGCGCCATCGGCTAGAACAAATACCTTTGTGGAGAGATAGATGTCGATTTTAAATAAAAACATGCACCTATATTGTTAGTGCCGATTTTTTAAAGAACCGACAACTATAATATATTATAGGTCTCAATTTAAAGTACAGGCACTAATATAGGTGTTGTTATTTTTTTAAATTTACACCTATAGAAAAACCGGCCACCGAACGACTTTATCTGCTCCCTTGTCTAGTCATCCTTATCACCACACCTCCTCTTCCGTCTCCTCCTCCTCCTCCTCCCTCCTCCTCCACACTTGCTCCCGCCGCCTCACTCACACCCGCCCCTACTGTCGCCGCACGCCTACCTCCTCATTACCACCCCTACCCGCTACATCCTCCCACCTGTCTCCGCCATGCCTCCTCGGCCTTGCCGTCGTCGTCTTCGTTCTCCATCTCCCTCTCAGCATCTTCGTGGCGCTGTGGCTGGTTACCGGCAACCCCGCGGTGCGGGATTTGGCCCCCGAGCTCAGGACCTCCACAGCAGCGAGGAGGAAAGGAGGGGGTTCGGCTAGGAGCGGCAGTGGCCTCCCGCTCGCCCGTCCCTCTCCTCTCATCTCCTGTGAGATTTATTTTGTAATTTTCGCCTCTCCTCTCATCTCATGTGTGATTTATTTTGTGATTTCTGATTGGATTGTCTCTTGTCTTGTGATTTATTTTGGAATGATCATGTGATTTTCGATTGGATTAGGATTTAGTTTTTGAATTAAATTTGTGATGATTTCGGATTCAGTTATGAGCTCAAAGCATCGAGTCGAATCAATCTAATGCATCAAGCTATTTTTCTTTTGCCTCGCGTGCACATCAAAGATGTCGGTTGTGAAACTTACATCAATGACTTGGGGTTTCATCAGTGCCGCTTAGCAGGTGCCGTTTGAAACAACCGGCACCTATAGAGAGAGCTCTCAATCGACACCAAAATCCTTTTGTGTAGTAGTAGCCAGGTCTAGCTATGCTGGCCCAGTCTCGACACAACATGGGCACAAAGGTTGGGGGCTGTATCGTGGTTAGGCTGACACTTTAGCACGGCCTTGTGTCACCTAGCACAACCTACTATGTCCATATTTTCCCCCATTTTCTGCTATATTTCCTATACTTTCATATCTTTCCTTATTTTCCCATGTTATTTTTCCATTTTCCCCTCTCACTTCTTTACCTTTTCCTTTCTTTCAACTATTTTCTCTTTTCTCCACACACACCAACTCGTGCGGCCATTGGCCCCTCTTCCATTCCTGCTATTCTCGCTCCCTCAGCCGTGGCACGTGTTCACAAGCCGTGACCAGCCTATAGGCCACTATCACACCCATTCCGGGCCAGCAAGGCCTACCATCTGATTGGGCTGTGTTTGGGCTCAGGCATTGGCACGTGGGTCGGCATGTCACAAAATATTTTAGCAGCCATGTCTTAAGGGTATTAACTTGATGAGCCGTGCCAGATGATCTATTTGGCTCTACCACTATCTTATATTATGAGATAGAAGTAGAAGTAGATTAGTATATTCCTTCCATTTTAAAATATAGCAACCTTTGGAATTTTATGTTGAGATTAAGAAGTGTGTACTAGAATCGAATAGGGATGAGTGTTGAGATGAGAAAGTTGGTTGACAAATTAAACGAAAGATGATTGATGCGTTTAGAGGAGTGGGTAGGTGAAGAATTAGTTATATTTTAAAATAAATTTGAATACCAAATATAGCTATAATAGTATTTTAAGAGGGAGGGAGTAGATCGTAGCAGGTGGACAAACACAGCTCTGCTCCATGCTATCTATAAATATACGTACGCGCCACAGACAATTGGAGCTAGCTTATTGAAGGAAACTAAAGGAAGAGGCAGCTACTCCTACTCATCTAGGAAAATAAATTCCTAGCTAGTTAATGTTGTACAACTTACATGCGTCCATGGCATTCTGGCTACTTGCAGACCTGCTGATTCTTCTAGCTTCCGCCGCCGAGAGCGTCGCCGGCCAGCCTGCTGCCAGTTGCCAGGCTAGGTGCGGCGACATCGACATTCCCTACCCGTTCGGCATCGGCCCCAATTGCTCTCGCGGAAAGGGATTTGAGATCGCATGCAATCCCCGAAACGACAGCGGCGAGATGGTGCCGACCCTTGCCGCCGCCAATGGCACCATCCATGTGCAGAGCCTGTTGGTAGCGCCGATCCCGGAGGTCAAGGTGATGCTGCCGGTGGCGTACCAGTGCTACTACTCCAACAACAGCATCACCGACTCGTTCTACGGCGAGGTAGACCTCAACAACACAGGCGTGTACCGCATCTCCGACAGCCGCAACATGTTCGTCGTGATTGGGTGCAACACCCTGTCCTACACCCAGAACGGGAACAGCGGCGGCAAAGGCCCTTACGCCGGCCTCTACTACACCGGCTGCGTCTCCTACTGTAACGACTCGTCGAGCGCGCGGGACAGCATGTGCGCCGGCGTCGGCTGCTGCCACATCGACATCTCGCCGGGCCTCAGTGACAACGTTGTCTCCTTCGGGCCCTGGAAGCGTGGCTTCCAGGTAGACTTCAGCCCCTGCGACTACTCCTTCCTCGTCGACAAGAACGAGTACGAGTTCCGTAGCGCCGACCTCAAGATGGACCTCAACCGAACCATGCCGGTGTGGCTGGACTGGGCCATCCGCGACTCCGTTACCTGCCCTCCACTGGAGGTGCAGGAGAAGAAACCGGCTGGGTACGCGTGTATGAGCGACAACAGCGAGTGCGTCAACTCCACCAACGGTCCCGGATACTACTGCAAGTGCAAGCAAGGCTACGATGGTAACCCCTACGTCGACAAGGACCAAGGTTGCAAGGGTAAGATTAATGTTTTTATTTTATTACTCCTAGTTAACAGTTTTGCTAAATATATAGTGCCACCATTTTATTTTTACCTTTCGTTGTGTGCACCAACCCTGTTGGTGTTTAAATTCATTAACTAATTTTTTTTTACCAGGTTTCATTTGATCTTTTCACTATTTGATGTAGGCGCAAAAAAAGTGAAAAAACGTATTGTGTATTTTAGTAAGCATCTATATATACACGGCCGTGTGTTGCAAGTTTCACAAGTTGCGTAATTTTGCGTGTGTGTGATATATAGGATTTGAACGGGAACCTGTTCTTCAAGTAGCGTCCTTACCATCTCACCTATAAAGAACTTTGTGCATGCGGGAGAGATGCTTATTCTTTTGACTTCGCCCCTCTAAAACTTGTAATATATAAATTGCACTATAAATGATATCAAAAGGAAAATTTATCAACCACAAACTTGTAGATCACATTGAGCTCTACAATTTCGATATAGAGCACAGCTCCATCTGAGTTCATTTAAAAACATAAAAGTTTGTTTATTCAACAATAGATTTGAGATTTTGTAACGAATATCAGGACCCGTAAAAAGTCTCGAATGAAAAAACATTCAACTATATAGTTGTAGAGCTCTCCAATTTTCATAAAAAGATTTTCATCATACGACTTCATATATATCAAGATACTACTCCTTTCCTATTGTAGTAGTGCTATTATTTTTAAGGGTGGTATTTTCAAGAGAACCGCCTCAAAAGTTAATTTTTGCGTGCCTTTCCATATAAGAATTGCCAAAAAATGACATTTATGTAGGAAGCCCATCTGAAAAAACTTGTAATTCTATGAAAATGTCTAAACTTTAAAGATTTATGGAAAGTTCATTTTAAGTTCAAATGAGGTGAACCAAAGTTATATATGACCCTTACAATATTTTTTTATTTATATTTCTGTTAGTATAATTGTTTACTTATCATTTACCTCTATATGAGTTGGTATGTTATCTAACGTGACATTAGTGAATGACCATACTAAAAGAAATGTTCTAAGAAAAATATTAACTAAGTTTTACTATAAGAAGTACTAGAACGATCTCGGAGAACTTTAGTTTACCTCAATAGGACTTAAAATGAATTATCTATAAATTTCTAAAATTTTGATTTCTTAAAGAACTGCTTATACAAAAATAGATACTAGAGCTTATAAAGATATTTACTACAAAGTTGTAGATCTAGTTAAGCTCTACAATTTTAATATAGAATGTCTTTATCCAAGATCGTTTGAAATACTCAAAAGTTCGTTTTCAAAAATAGATCTGAGAGTTTGTAAAAGAAATAGATCTAAACGTATTATCCAAAATGTTGAAAAAAAGTTTCAATGTAGATTTCGTGAAGAGCGACAATTTTTATAGGCGGTTTCCTAAGAATTTGCCAGTTAAAAAATATTTTATACGTGGTTTATAATCCTGGACAGCCGAAGCCATCTTCACACAGGTGATTTTCATTTTGAGTTGCCTGTCAAGAGAAAATAAAAAGAAGCCTAAGCCTACGATTTTTTTTTACTAGTGACAGTTGATCTAACGACTAATATATATGATCCTTTTTATATGCACAGACATCAACGAGTGTGATGTGTCCAACAAGAAGAAATATCCCTGCTACGGCGTCTGCAACAACATCCCAGGGGATTATGAGTGCCACTGCCGTGTAGGATACCAGTGGAGTGGTGAAGGCCCCAAGAAACAAGAGTGCAGCGCAAAATTCCCTCTTGCAGCAAGGCTTGCCCTTGGTACATATGCACCTCAGCATTTTTTTAAAAAAATATAAAATAATATACTATATATATGTCACATTGAGTTTACACCAATTCAATGATTTCCCATTGACTATGTTTTTAATTGTTTCTACAATATACCATTCAACCAAACAAAGAATTTCTTATAATGCCTAAAAATATAAGGGTTGACAGTTAATTGAAAAAACTAAAGAAAAACAACAATTTTAAAAAATTAGCCTCCTAGCACATGATATAAGAATATAAGTGTGTATAAGTTTCATGCTTTTTGCATTTTATTATTTTTTGTAAAATATAATATGTCTGTTATTTACATAGACTACTTTTCTGCATCGTTTGTATATTTTTATACAAATCATCTTTCATGTGCTACACAAAATATTTTTGTTATTTTGTTTGTAAGTGATTTCTCTCTAATGCCACATAGAATGACTTTTCAAAAAAAATACATGCAAGAAATTTTGAAACATAAACAGAAAATTGTATATTGTGTAAGGAAACTGCACTAAAGATTAGTTACAGCAATATATTGTGCACGCCAATATTAATATAACATTAGTTGTTCACAATAATATTTATCAAATAAAATGAGCCTTCATTCATACTCCCTCTACCCAAAATATAAGGCACAACCACTTTTTTTCCATGTCTCACAATATAAGGCTTGCATACATTAGCCATCACCTCTTGGTTCTTTAAATTTGGTTTATTTTAAATCATCTACCGTTAAATCCTCCAATCAAATTGCTTGCATGTATGGATGTGATCCAATCAAGAAGGTGATTAAATTATTTCTTGGTCTTTGTGTTATGAGTGGTTGAGCCTTATATTTTGGGATAGAGGGAGTATTTCTATTAAAAAATAATACTGCAACTCATATATGGATTTGTTATGTTTGCTAATAAGTTTTTTTTAACTTTCGTAGGAATCACTTTGGGATTTTCCTTCCTAATTGTTGCTGTTCTTTTCACGCTAATGATGCACAAAAAGCGAAAAATGAATGAATATTTCAAAAAGAATGGTGGTTCAGTGCTACAGAAAGTGGACAATATCAAGATTTTCACCAAAGATGAGCTAAAGAAAATCACAAAGAATAATTCAGAAGTTCTTGGTCAAGGAAGCTTTGGTAAGGTGTACAAAGGGACTCTTGAAGACAATACTCCGGTTGCAGTGAAGACGTCAATCGAAGTAAATGAAGCTCGAAAGGATGATTTCACAAATGAAGTGATCATCCAATCGCAAATGATGCATAATAACATTATCAAGCTTTTGGGTTGTTGCTTGGAAGTGGATGTTCCAATGTTGGTGTATGAGTTTGCCGCTAAGGGGAATCTGCAAGACATTCTCCATGGTGATGCCAACATCCCTCTCCCGTTGGGCTTACGCCTAGACATCGCAATTGAATCAGCTGAAGGTCTAAGGTACATGCACTCATCAACAAGTCGTACCATACGACATGGTGATGTCAAGCCGGCCAACATACTTTTAACAGATAAGTTTATCCCCAAGATCTCAGATTTTGGAACATCTAAGCTTCTTAATGTAGACAAAGATTTCACCATGTTTGTTGTAGGAAGTATGGGCTACATAGATCCAGTATTCCATAAGACCGGCCATTTAACACAAAAGAGTGATGTATACAGTTTTGGAGTTGTACTGCTAGAGCTCATATGTAGAAAGCCAACAATATATGGTGAAAATTGTAGCCTCATCATTGAGTTCCAAAATGCCTATGATCAAGAGAACAGTGGGAGGATAATGTTCGACAAGGAGATTGCAAATGAAGAAGATATCCTAATCCTAGAAGAAATTGGCAGGTTGGCAATGGAGTGTTTGAAAGAAAAGGTTGAAGAGCGACCTGATATGAAGGAGGTAGCAGAACGATTTGTTATGCTGAGAAGATCAAGGAAGTGTGGATAGGGAAATTATAGTGTAAGTCCTCAACACTGTGAGTAGATTACTATCGAGGGAACTCCTAAGCACTTTGGTGCCAGCATCAGTGCAAGAAGCAGTGCGATGCTTTCTGCACCAGCCACTCCACTTAACTAGAAGGTGGACAATAGGAAGATAGGAGCTACAAACAAAAATATGTATTTTGTGGTAGGCATGATATAATCAATGTTATCAATCGGTGTCATTTCATTTAAAGTAAATTGTGTTTTTCAAGTATGTATCTCCTATTTATGTTTTCTGTAATTTGAATCGATTTTTGTGTATTGTAGTACAAAACTGTGTAATCTATTGTTGTTGTGTGGAACTCAGGTCATGTTATATATTGTCTATGGTTGTTTTGATTGTAGCACGTGGCTTGGAAATATTTCATTGATGTGCATGTACTGTAACATTGCTTAGCTATATCTAAAGTAAAAAAAGTCATTATCCTTGCAAAGATTTTAGTGTAATCTTGCATAGTTTACAGAGATAGATTGGCTTGCCACCTATGCATTATTGGGTTCCAATATGTGCCAAGAAGGAAATGTCTAACATTTGTTCTCAAAATATTTTATATTTCTATACATAGGCCCATTTGGTTGGGCTTAAACTCCTAAATTTAACTTCAGGAGTTGGATATAGAGTGGAGTTGTGGAGTAGCCTAAACCTAGCTCAACTTTTCTAGTTTATTTTATAAGAGCACTCTAGTTAGCTCCGATCCTTTTTTTTTGTCAAGCAGAAACCTTTTGGTTGGGCTCCAGCTCCAAGACAAGTTGGAGCAAGAGCTAGAGCAAGAGGTGGTGCCATGCCAAACAGGCCCATACACCAGCAAAAATGCCCATGCATTACAATGTATCAAGTCAACCTTTCGCTTATTCATCTTCTCATACATTGCAACAAGAAAAACTAATATAATAATTAAAAAAATCACATGATTAGGTTACGTTTCAATGTCAATATAGTTTTGAAGATGATGCGGTGAATTTTTTGGATAATGGAATAAATTCAAGCCTTTACTTCAAATAAGCTATAACCACTTATTACAAAATTCTCTCAAAGAGAGCAAACATTCAGACCATGTCATAGCGACGGGCGCATCCGGCAATAACAGATCCAATATACATCGTCACCACTCAGACCAACACCATGTAGACTTCTCGCAGCATGACTGCTAGCAGGCACCACATGTAGGCGTCAGCGTTAATGAAGGAACGTTAACATAGAGATCGAACGAAGAAGGCAGGTAGATCGCCACAACCCACCTTGCAGCACGGGATGACTTAATGTTGACATCCCCAACCATGAGTGGCGTTGGACGGTTGGAGTCTGATGATCATTATTGGTGGCACTAGCATTATACTCCCTCTAACGTTTTCAATTTTTTTCTAAGTTAAACTTATGTATATTTGATCAAATCTATAGAAAAATATAGTAACATTTTCAACATAAAATAAACCAATTTAATAAAACCAATTATATTCAATGCTAGATTTAATAAAAGCAATTTGGTGTTGTAGGTGTTGCTATATTTCGTTATAAATTTAATTAAAATTAAATAAGCTTAACATAGGGAAAAAAATCAAAGTGTATAATATGGTACAACAGCAGCAGCCACAGCCATCAGAGGGTTCAGGGTATCACCGCCTCCGTGCATCTTCATATGTGATTTCCTTTGCCTTCCGCGGAGGGCGGTTCAAGGGGTGCAGACTCGGCGGCAGCTGTTAACCTTTGACTGCTTGCCTTTGACAAGATGATGACGGGAAGAGGCTGACGGCGAAGGACGTCGTGGAGCACCGGTGGTTGACGGGGAGGCGCCTCCCTGATTTTAGATTCACAATTTTTTCACATTGTTTTGATTAGCATTGTAATCTGTCAAACGAGACTATTTAAATGTTGTTGGTCGACTTAAGTTTATTTAATCAGATTGATTGCCTTCAAAATTTTATACCAAATTTGTTTGTAACAGAAGAAATTCGTCCATCCTATTGCCTTACATCTTGGCAAGCACGCTACAATACTCTTCCTGGACAGAGGAGCAATGATGGGGTAAAAAGGAGCGTCATCATTCGTCCAATTAATGGCTTATCAAAACTTGAATTTTAAAATTTGATTTTAAAGTTGGTTTTTTGATTTTTTTTTCAATGTAGTTTTATTTTTCAGCTTTGGCTTTTAAATCACTAAGGACACATGTAGTAATTTTTACTTGCAAATCATTTTTTATCCCTAAAAATAAGCTGTTACGGCTTATATAAGCAGCAACCAATGACCCAAAATCACAAGAAGAAAAACTGGCAGGTAGGTCCAACTGTATGTCTGCAGATAATTCTTTCATCCCATCGGTTTACCACTACAGACGCTGCCGCGACCGCGAGATACAAAACTTGAACACGACTGTTTTCAATTCACAAGCACCACATGCATGGCACATAAGTATAACTGAAAGAAAACGACGGTACATGTCTTAGGCTATTGCAGGTGTTATGCTGGACCAGCGTCTAAGCTTCTATCTTGTTTCATAATTAGTTAAAAAAAATCCATCGCATTGCGTGATGGCTGGATTTGCGGCATCAAGGGAATGGAAATGAAGAGATTACTCCCTCCGTCTCTAAATATTTGACACCGTTGACATTTTTAAACATGTTTAACCATTTGTCTTATTAAAAACTCACTACACCATGTACCAGAATTCGCGACAGATATCTGTTGGGAAATATTGCTATTCAACGTCATATGTTCTGTCGAGAAAGCATTGTGACAGCTGGTCTGTCGGTAGTTCTCAGAAAAATAAGGACATAAAGTCTGTCGGTAATGTTACTGATAAATTAGGACTAACTATCTGTCGGTAACTCCGTTTATGCGAGCGCGAGGAGGCCAGGCCAAAAATCAGATGTGTTCGCGGGCTGGGGCCAAATTTTCGTTTCCCTGCGCGCGCTTAGTAATCTCCGGTCTTTATCTCTCATCCCCTTCCGGACAAACCCTAGACTTCTCTCACCTCCTCCGCTCTCGCATCTCGCCCTCGCAAAATCAGGCGTGCGCC
The DNA here is from genome assembly GCF_034140825.1 of Oryza sativa Japonica Group. NCBI lineage: Eukaryota > Viridiplantae > Streptophyta > Magnoliopsida > Poales > Poaceae > Oryza > Oryza sativa. Next base: position 3,095,333 of record NC_089044.1, read on the forward strand.
GCCGCTCGCTCTCCCCCGGCTCCCCCTCGCCCGCGTACGCCCGCTCTCCCATCGCCGTGTCTCCACTCTCCATTCGGGCTCCCTCGTCCATCTAGCTATTGGCGCTGCCCTCCCTCTTGTGTCATCAGGCGCCAGCGCCGGCGCCGCCGCACTCCATTCCCATAGCCAGCCGCCGGAGCTGGTGTCTCCTCCATCCTCCTGGTCGGTCTAACCGCCACGACATTGGAGGGGAATGGGGGTTGTCAGATCCGGCTGTTCCCTACCTTGGGGCGACTGGATCCGTCCAGCGCCGCATGGTCCTCCTGCAGATCCCCATTTTCAGTGATAAACGGGTATTTTCTTTTAATTAGTCATTCTTACTTTGTGCGCAGTAGCTAGCATGATTAGTTTGATGCGTTTATGCTCAGGTGCGAGGGCCACACGTCCAGGGGTGGGCAGGCTTGTTGTACTTCCCCTTTGCGGCGGTACTCATTCTCGCTGACCCTCGCATCTCCTCAATATACAAGCTTTACAGGTTTCGTATATTAATTATCATTGCTTTGGATCTTAAATAACTCTGACAAATCTTTTTAACTTAATTATTTTGCTGATCAAAATGCATTTGTTATCAGTTTTCAAGAAAGATATATAACTTGATTCAAGAATTTGTTAATCCTGTACAAAGTTTAGATTTTGACTATATATAGTGCATCACGGTCATCTTTGCTTGCCTGATCAGGAAACGTAGACAGGGATGTTACTCCACTAGAAGTCTTGAACATACCTTATAGGTGTTGAGCTCAGCAGAAAATTTATATGTTGAACTATAGAATTTGGATAATTACTTACTCAGACTACTAAATTAAGTATATAAAATTTGTGGATTAATGTTCATTCCAATCCTTTTAGGGGCATTTACAAATGCAGAGAATGCAAGTACTTCATATGTTCTGAATATATGCAAACTAAAGTATTTTACAGAAATTCGGTATGAGTATATTAATTCAAGTTGGCATTTTTATACTTACTGATTTGCACTTTTACCATTTTGTGTCCTTATCTTCTTAGCCTGAAATAAATTGGACTTTAATTAATGCAATCCATCTATGTACCTCTGAAGAGCATGCATCCAGTTGAGATCACTGATCATTAGGTGCGGAAAATCTTAGCACTTCTTTTCTCTGAAATAAACTCCTATTTCCGTTGTCAAAATTATATATATAGAAAAATGCTTTGCAGGTTAGTTCCTGTAGATCTTGTTTCATCATGTACTCAGTGGTTTTGCTTCTTGAACATATAATAATTCTCGGTTTCTATACTTTCCTTTGATCACTAAAAATTCCAGAAGTGATGGTGGCAAACGCATTTGGATAAGATAAATCTTAATTTGGGCTATGATGGAGTGAGTGGTCTCTGTTGTTTAGCTATGTTTTAGCTGCTTAATGTTCTGTGACAAAATACTTTATGTTAAGTTCCTGTATTGCAATTTAGACGGTCTTGTCTTAAGGGGGCATAATAATCTTTAGTTCCTGTATGATGAGGTGATCTAATCATCTAAGGCTTCCTGCTGCAATATTGAATAGTAGTGTAAAGGACATTGAATGTGGGCAGGTTAGTATTTTTGAATCTTCTAGTATGTATTCACATTTTTATTGCACTACTAGGCCACCTCAGTTTATAGATTTTAGTAAATTAGCAATATACACAATGAAAAGAAAACTGTTGTGTTAAGGAAATTCTTTATTTGCCATCCAGAATGAAAAGAACATGAGGTTCAGTGCATCCAGTTAATGTGTTGCCCCTTTGTTTTTTAAGATCAAACTAGTATTTCACAGCTGAGTTTAAAGAGGGAATAAATTCTGATTTACTCGGTATACATACGCTATTTTGTTTGGCCAACCTGTGCTGCTTTTTACCCATGCATGCTGTTCTAGTTGCGGCATCTGCTATGCTCTGATTAACTGGCACAGCTACTCTGGTATGATTAGCTATTTTGGACTTTGGTTAGGATTGGAGGCTGTGCTGTTTGGCTATTGGTTTTGCAAACCATGACTATTAGAGGGCAGCAAACATCTGATTATACACTAATTGCTTTTGTATTTCCTTTTCTTTAATCTTATCTTAACATGCACTGTTCAAGAACTAATGCATGTACCTCACTTGTTTTCAGATTCCTCATACTGGATAGTGTCCTTAACCTTGGTGGATATGGGGCTGTAGCATATGATTAGGTCTGAACTGCTAAGGGTGGTGCTACTGCCTCTGGTTTTTCCTTAGTTCAATTTTATCACCTCTTAATCAAGTGATTTATGTGAAGCCAAAAAGGACTTGCCACCCTTAGGATCGTCAATGTACAAATTCTTTCTTAGCTTTTTTTTTTTTAATTCACAATCCTCTGTTAAAATGCTGAGGAGAATGGTCAATTGGTCATGTACATGATGAATGAATGAATGAAATGAATCAGACATTTGAGGGTGGTTGTCATTGTGAATGTCATTAGCTATTGAAATTGGTATGCTCATGTAAACAGGTGTAATGGACAATAATGTGAAATAGTTTTCTTTTTAATGGTAGCAGAGCTTGCTGTCAGACAGTGTGTCGGCAAATCTACTTTTTTCATCAACTCGTCTGTCGGTAAAGATGTTTCTGTCGCTAGACATGTCTGTCGTTGAAGGTAATATAGGGGTCAGTTCATCTGTCGGTAAAGATTTATCTGTCGGAAAAGCCCTTTGCCGACAGGCTTTCGCCTGATACACGTAATCTGTCGGAAAACTCTCTACCGACAGACAGGATGATGCTAAAGGTGGTATTTACCGATAGATGAGCTGTTGCAGCTTTCAGGTCATGGTGTAGTGACTTTTGTGAAGTATGTAAAACTATATGTATACATAAAAGTATACTTAACAATGAATTAAATGATAGGAAAAGAATTAATAATTACTTAAATTTTTTGAAAAAGACGAACGGTCAAACATGTCTTAAAAAAATCAACGGCGTCAAATATTTAGGGACGGAGGGAGTATATGGTAAGACTTGTTTGCGACTCTAGGGCAGCAGAGATTATCTTACAGAACATATCCCAGACGACCGTCAGGGAGCACCATTGGTACCATCATTCGAGCTGGTGCTGGTCCTCTACCATATATCATGGGCTGTAACGAAAATGTCCATAGAGACAAATACAATGTAACAGCAGTGGCGGATGCAGACAAAGCATTTGAAAACGAAGAAATATTTGTGAATAAAATTTTTACATGTGTGTTCTTAGAAATCTAAAAGCAAAGGTTGAAAAATAAACTTCAATGAGAAAATTTCAAAATCAACTCTAAATTTAAGATTGAAAATTTAAATTTTGGCTGATAAGCATAAGCGAAAAGATGAGGCTTCAGGATTCCTAGCATTGGTATTCGGAGTTACTTAAATCATGTTTCATAGAATTTATATAAAGATGTGTTAACAACCAAATTTGGAATCATCGGTGTCAGGAAAGAAGATTAGATCGAAGCGAAGCGGAGGCGGAGATCGAGTTCGGAAACAGAGCAAGAATCGGCTGGAGTCCAGATCGGCTACGATTAGGATCGGCTGGGTCTGAGTCAGACTAGGTAAGCCGGTACAGCCGATTCCGACAATGCAACTTGATGTATGATATTGGGTTGAATTGAGGCGCTTCAAGGTGATTGCCGCACATGGATAGAGTCCTGAGAAGGCAATTGTATCTATTAATTAGGATGTTTTATGTAATCTCCTTAGAGATACGCTTGGGCAAAAGTCTGCCGCAAAGACATATGGTATCTTAGAGTTTGTTAGAGATAGTAGTCATGTCCGTTATGGACATATCTTGTAATTCTCGGGTATAAATAGACCCGAGCCCTATGTAACTTTTAACACACATGTTCAATACAATTTCGGCGCATCGCCACCCTTTTGCTTTAGTTTTGTTTCGACGAGTTCTTACTTTCAGGTTGAGCTGCATCGGTTTCGATCTTCAACAAGAGGTAAAACTTGTTATGACGGCTTGTATTCTCGGGATTAGTGCTTTCATCTTTATGACACTCTAATCTTGTTTATGTAATTCGTCGAGTTATCATATATCTTACATAATCTCTGGCAATATCGCTATCTAACCTACAATCGGCTAAGATCTATCGAAGAGGGCAGCCGATTAGGTTAGATTTTGACGTTGATTCAGATTATATAAGATATCTACCACTCTATGAAACTTCCAGCGGCTTGATTTTCTAGATATTGTTCTTCTTTTCATATTTAATGCTGCATCAGTTGAGTTTGATCTATTAAGTCGTGCTTAGAATATCAATCTCTAGCCTGCCTTCTGGTTGCCGATTAGGGTAGCATCAGAGTTTCAGCCGATCTTATCTGATTTAACTATATTTGCTCTATATGCTTCATTGACATGTTAAATATGCCCTTTATGTCAAGATATTGTTGTATCTAAGTACATTAGGCCTTTGTTTGATATATTATACCTGTTTTAATATCCTGATATAGAGTAGTATCGGAGTATTAGCCGATACATGCTAGATCTATCTAATCGGCTATGCTATAAACATACATAGTCCTATTATTAATATATATTTCGATCTAAGTGATTTATACTGTCTCGGCATAGTGACCGATCTATCCCAATCACTTGATTTAAGTATATATCGATATAAGAACTATATATTGGAAATATCTACAGCCGATCGAATAGATTTAGTTCTTTATTGTCTATTTACAACTGCCGATCGATTCACATATGACATCGGCTCAAAGATAAATGGTATGTCATCGGCACCTAGTCGATCAACTATCATTTATAGATTTAACCGCGGTTTGTTTGCTTCTATTTCTTGTTGATTACAGGATCAAATCAACTGGCACGCTCATACATTCGAAGGCGAGCTTTGGACCTGCACTGGAGTTAAGCAGATCTCCCACGCTTCGTGTTTTCTGTCAACACGCTTTTGGCACGCCTGGTGGGACATTTAAGAAGTCAGCCAACAATTCTTCTTCATGGCCGAGAAACAACCACCACCACCATCTAGCCCAGGCTTTGTTAAGGACAAGATGCTAAAGCTAGGATTGACTGACGTCAATGAAGGAAACGTCGTGCCGATCGATCCAGAAAAATTCACACCTGAGCAGAAGAAAGAGTTTGAAGCAATGTTGCAGCAAGTACGGGATTAGTTCTTGAACTCATTCATGTAGACCCGCAAGGGGACACTTGTTTAGAAGTACAAAATAAAAGTGGTTGCTGATGATCCTGGGACCAGTTCTTTTAAGGATGGAGATGGGAAACAAGCTCCAGACGGCTCGGCTCAGCCGAGTATCAAAGGTGCTACTGACGGCTTTCTAGGAAATCAAGGCGACAATTCTCAAGGAGTCCATGGAGTACAAGGTGACGGGGTGCATGGAGTTCAAGGTGATGGTGCTCAGGGGCTGCAGGGAGGAAATCTTAATCAGAATAGTGATGTGGCACAGGATTTTTTCAATAACTTCCAAGATCGGGTTGATTACGCTGTGCATCATGCTTTGATCAATCAGTCTGGGGTGTTAGTCAATAGCTTATCAAACATGATGAAGTCAATAGCCGATGGTTCAATAGCTGAGCATCAGGCTGCAGGCCCGGTTTATTTGCAAGGAGGTGTCTTCCCAAATTATCGGTCTTTGATTACCGATGTTCAGCCATCTACTCAGGCGGTTACCTCCGTTGCACCAACAACTTAGCCAACGGCGCCGGCAACAACTCCCCTACCTGCTTCATCAGCGATGGCGCCAGGCCAGCCGGTGAACCCTCGGTTGTTAATGAGAGAGCAGCCACAGCATGGCGGGCAGGTTGTGAATCGGCTGACCCAAGATCAGGTTGCTGCCATGTTTCTGCCACCTCAATCTGTTGTTGATCCAATACATCAGCAGCCGATTCAACAGACACCCCCAATTCAGCAGGTTGTACAACCAATCCGGCAACAGGTCATGCAACCATTCAGCAAACACCACCAAGGCAGCAGCCCCTACAGCCGATTCAGCAGACGCTGTTAAGACAGCAAATCGTTCAGCCGATCCAGCACCAAGGTTCAATAAGCGCATCGGCCGGGTTTGCAACGCCTGGTGGTCAGCCTGTACAACAATTTTTAAACCAAGTTGTCCCAGAACATTTGGTTCACCACGTACAGCCGGGTGGCACAGTAATGCCTCAAGTTATTCCTGAGCACTTGGTACGCAATATCCAGCCGAACCTTCATAATTACCAAGGGGGTAACTTGAATTATCAATATCAGCCTCCTTCCCCGCAAGCCCAATATCAGCTAGGGGCATTGGCTCAACCTCAGTTTGCGTCTCAATACGGTCAGTTCGAGCCCATGCAACAGCAGTCACAAGGGGCAGCTCAGCAACAACCGTGGGCCAATGTGATTGCTGACGTAATGAGGGAACAGTTTGGGCTTAAACCAAAAGAGACTGGAAGTTTGTATCGGCAGCCTTACCCTGAGTGGTTTGAGAGAGTTCCTCTTCCCAATTGGTTCAAAGTTCTAGACTTCTCCAAATTTTCGGGACAAGATGGTGTGTCAACTTATGAGCACATTAGCCGATTCTTGGCTCAGTGTGGTGAAGCATCGGCTGTAGACGCTCTGAAGGTTAGGTTATTCCGGTTATCTTTATATGGATCGGCTTTTACTTGGTTTTCCTCTTTGTTGTATGGGTCGATCAATAGTTGGGCCGATTTGGAGAAGCAATTCCACAGCTATTTCTACGGTGGGGTTCATGAGATGAAATTATCTGACTTGATAGCGATTAAGCAGCGGCATGATGAACCTGTGCAGGAGTATATTCAGAGATTCAGGGAGATGAGGAACAAATGCTTCAGCTTGAGTTTAACTGATGCCCAGTTAGCCGATCTGGCCTTTCAGGGTATGATTGCTCCGATTAGGGAGAAATTCTCGTCTGAAGACTTTGATAGCTTGTCACAACTGATACAGAAGCTAACCTTGCATGAGCATAGGTCTGCGGAAGTTAGGAAAAGCTCTAAGAAGGTTAATCATGTTTGTCTGTACATGTATGGGTCGGATGATGATGAGGATGATTCTGAAATAGCTGCAGCCGAATGGGTGAGGAGTAAAAAGGTCATACCATGCCAATGGGTAAAAAGTTCTGGAAAAGAGGAGAAGTATGACTTTGATATTACTAAAGCTAACAAGATCTTTGATCTGCTACTCCGAGAGAAGCAAATTCAACTTCCTGCTGGTCATACAATCCCATCGGCTGAAGAATTAGGCAAAAAGAGGTATTGCAAATGGCATAATTCTAGGTCTCATTCTACTAACGATTGCAAGGTTTTTAGACAGCAGATTCAAGTGGCCATTGAGGGGGGCAAGATTAGGTTTGATTATTCCAAAAAGCCGATGAAGGTCGATGATAACCCTTTTCCTGTTAATATGGTGCATACAGCTGGCCAAATAGCCGATAGGGTCCGTGCAAGGGGTTTTCAGGCGAATTCGGCTAAGATTATCGACAAATATCATGAAGAATACGATGATGGTTTTGATCCCCATTGGGGTTGTGAGTTCTTTAGATTCTGCTGGAATGAAGGTATGAGATTGCCATCTATTGAAAACTGCCCTGGGTGCAGTGATATCGTTGAGAGCTCAAGCCGATCATATAATAGGGGTAATCGACTAAGGCAGACAAGAGTTTCTGTTCATCAAAGATTGGGTCCAGTGAATCAAGATCATGGCCAAGAGGACAATGTAATCAGGAAGAATCAATGGTGTCCTTCTGGTATTTTCACGAAGAATCAGAAGAACATTTAATAAATCTAGATTTGGAAATAAATGTGGATGGAGAAACATAAGAATTTCTATATGAACAGAATTGGTTGTAGAATGGTAAGCTCTAAAGGAGAAGTGTTGACTCTAGGGAGATGGTATTTCATGTACTCTAGAGATGTTTGGGAAAGGATCCAAAGGAAATATATCCCAGAGCAACGGTTAGAGGCTAGAGAAATAAATGGAGGGGTTTTGTAAAAGTCAAAAGAAATAAAAAGGAGGGTTTTATAAAGTTTGAAATAAAGAAGGATTTTATAAAATTTAAAAGAGAGCATTTAACTTTACAAATAAAATTTAGGTCCAAAGTAAAAGAGATTAAAAGAAAGTAAGGTTGCTTCAAAGGAAAAGTCGAGAAGAGCACAACTAAAACTTTTCGCGAAAATTTTTCCCTGAAAATTTGAGTATATTGCATCAACCCTTCGCTCATTCATCTTCTCATACATTGCAACAAGAAAAACTAATATTATAGAAAAAATCACATGATTAGGTTACGATTTCGATGTCAATATAGTTTTGAAGATGATGCGGTGATTTTTTTGGATAATGAATTAAATTCCTGCCTTTATCTCAAATAAGCTACAATCACTTATTACAAAATTCTCTCAGAGAGAGCAAACATTCAGACCACTTCATAGCGACGGGCACGTCCAGCAAGAATAGATCCAATATACATCGTCACCATGGAGACCAATACCATGTAGGCTTCTCACAGCATGACTGTCGGCAGGCACCACATGTAGGCATCAGTGTTAACAAAGGAACGTTAACATAGAGATCGAACTAAGAAGGCAGGTAGATCGCCATTACTCACCTTGCAGCACGGGATGACTTAATGTTGACTTCCCCAACCATGAGTGGTGTTCGAAGGTTGGAGTCCGATGATCATTATTGGTGGCACTAGCATTATACTCCCTCTAACGTTTTGACTTTTTTCTAAGTTAAACTTCTATATATTTGATCAAATCTATAGAAAAATATAGTAGCATTTTCAACACAAAATAAACCAAGTTAATAAAACCAATTATATTCAATGCTAGATTTAATAAAAGCAATTTGGTGTTGTAGGTGTTGCTATATTTCGTTATAAATTTGATTAAAATTAAAGAAGTTTAACATAGGAAAAAAAATCAAAGTGTATAATATGGTACAGCAGCAGCAGCCACAGCAGCCATCAGAGGGTTCAGGGTATCGCCGTGTCACACCATAAAGTTCTTCTCCCAAGCCTAAATCGTATTAATAAATGACCCCAATAAATTGTTTGAGTAATGGCAAGAGAGAAACCCTAATTTAATAAATTCAATTAATAATCGGAATTAGCATGTGGAATTTTTCTTGGGTTCTACATGTCAAAATATGCTAACAGGATTTTTAGTGAAATTTTCAGAGCTCTAGAAATAATTTTAACCAATTAAAATTGAGCACAAGCAATTATTAAACCCCTGGAAAATCCTTTTTTCTTTTTCTTTTTCCCCTCCTTTTTCCCTAAATGGGCCGTCGGCCCATTTCCCCTCCCCTTTCTGCCCAGCAAGTGGCCCAGCCGCCGCCCCGCGCCCCCTCCTCTCTCCGGGACACCGACAGGTGGGGCCCACCTGTCGGGCCCGCCCCCAACCTTCGGCCGGCGCCGCCCGCGCACGTCACCCACTCCCCGCACTCGCCCTGCACTCCCCTGCAACCGCCGCCCCACTTTCCCGCCCGCGCCCACGTTCGAGATGGCTAGGATTCAAAAACAAATCCCACCACTCTCCCTCTCTCTCCACCTCCCCCACTTCGCCGGCCACTCCCTGCCTCTCTCGGCCACGTCCGACCTCCCCAGACCTATATAAAGCACCACCGCTTCCTCCTCCACTTTTTTCCCTCTTTCGTCATCCACTCCCGAGCTCTCCTTCGCCCTAGCACCGTGCACCACCCGCCGCCGCCGCTTTAGCCACCTTCGGCCGCCGATCGTCGCCGCTAGAGCCGTCGCCGAGCCTCACCGTCGCCGTCGTCGGGTTCGCAAGCCCGCGGGCCACGCCGTCCACCCCTTCCCCATCCAATTCCGCCGTAGGAGTCCGCTTTCCACCGCGCGCCGGTGAGCTCGCCATGGCCGCGGCCTTCGGCCGGCGATTTTGCCCGCCTCGCTCTCCCTCACTAATCTCTCTCGGTTGTTTCCCTAGGTTGCCCCGGAGCCCGTCCAACTGTCGCTGTCGTTTTCCATCACTCGCCGTCGTCGATCGTCATCAGTGAGACCCCTCCCCTTTTCCCCTCTCTCCTGCGCCGCCTAGCCACGTCGCCACCGTCGGCCGCTCGCCGCCGGTCGCGGCCTCGCGCCGCCGCCGCTAGCGCCGCGCCGCCGCTCGCCAGGACCGCTGGGCTGGCTTAAGCCGCTCGCGCATGCTCTCGGCCATGCGCCGCCTTCGCCGTCAGATCTACTCGTGTTCTTTTTATAGTAAAAACATAGTGAATCTTCTAAATATCATAGAAAATTCATCCGTGCTCCGTTTAAGCCCATTCAAGTCTCAGTAAATCAAGAAAATGCAAAGAATCCATTAAAAATGGTTTTGTTCTCTGTTTCAGTAGTGTTATAGCCTATTTGCATTGTTTGCTTTGTATGTCGCATAGATTCCGGCTCTCCCGACGCTCTGGTGTACTTCGAAATAGTCGTCGAGGTTCCTCCAGCCGCAGAGCAAGGCAAGTCATGCTTGTCACTTGAACATATTGATCCCATATTGCAAATGCTCTATTATTTTCCTTTAAATATTGCATCGTTTTATAATGTTACAATGGGATGATTACCTACTGTCTCAGCCATATCATTTGTTATCCTGTTGCTTTGCTAGTTTGGGTTGTAACATGACTAGATGTTGGATTAGGGAATGCTTAGCCATTCTTAGTTCAACTAGTACACAATGGGGGAATTACGTTAATGCATAGACTCCAGATGTTGGATTAGTGCCACTGCTGTGGTGTTGGTTAATTAAAATATATTAAATGGTGGGCTGTGGGTGCATGGTTTTGATGGTAGCGCCCATAGCAATTAAGGACCGGTTCGCGGGAAACCCTGGAAGAATTCCTCGTACTTACCACAAGCCAGCATAGGCAACGGCTGGGCTTGTAGTGTAGCTTCCCTCTAGCTGACGCATCCAGGCAAGGGTGGGCGTGATGGAGTTCGGATGGGCCCTGCGACGGCCTATGCCGCTTTCGGATTCACTTAGGCACGAGAAGGGACTGCCCGCTGCCTTGCGAGGACTGGGGGTGAAACCTGAGGTGTGGTGTGCTTGATTAGATGGGGTTATGCGAAGGGTCCTATCACGGCCTCCTTCCGGTATGTCGTGGTGGCATGTCGACGCACGGGAACGTGTCGTGGGGCTGTGTCTTGTGGGTACAGTTGCACACCTCTGATCAGAGTAAAACTATTCGAATAGCCGTGCCCGCGGTTATGGGCGGTCAACCAGATTCACCGTGATTAGTCTCACCCTAGATTAGTTTAATGGAACTGATTAGTTCAGGTGGTGGTTTGGGCTTGTCTCAACGTGGTGTAGCGTTGAGCAGTGATTGGTTTAATATTGGCTAATTATTACAAATGTTTTACTGCTTTCAACTACTGTTTATAAATGCTAGCTTTATACAAATGAACTCTTTTAGCCCTCCTTTGGTTATACCTTGCATCATACCCTCTGTTCCGGTATGACTTGCTGAGTACAGTGGGTAGTTCTTGCTCTATCTCCCAACCCTTAGAGTTCGATTATGCGTCCGATGGTGGTTTCTCCGAGGAGTAGGCTTCGTCCGTGCCGTCGAGGATGCCTGTGGAGTGGTGTTCCCGCTGCTATCCAAGTCAAGGCTTAGGTCAGCCGATGGTATTATGTGGCTAGCAGGAAGTTGTATATGTTTCTCCCGAATTAGCAAGTCAAAAATTTTATCAGCTTTTGTATATGTTTCTCTGAACCTCTGGATGTAATCTTGCGCGGTTTCATCATGCCTCTGCCTAACTGCTGCCAGATCGGAGAGCTTCATCTCATGGGTCCCACTGTAGAAGTAGCTATGTAATTGCTTCTCCAAATCGACCCAACCTTGAACAAAATTGTAAGGCAATGAAGAAAACCATGTGAATGCTGATCCGGACAAAGACAAAGGAAACAACTGAACCCTTAAAGCGTCAACCGCCGATGCCTCTCCACACTGAGCCAAGAATCGACTGACATGTTCATATGTCGAAACATTGTTCTGTCTTGAGAACTTTGAGAAATCGGGAACTTTGTATCGGTTTGGCAGTGGAACCCTCTCAAACCGCTCAGGGTATGGGTGCCGATACAAATTTCCGGTATTCTTTGGCTTAAGTCTAAACTGTTCCCTCATGACATCTGCAATCAAGTCGGCCCATGGCCTCTGTTGAGGTACTCCTTGCACCTGTTGTTGTATCGGCTCGAACTGATTGAGTTGAGGAACATATTGGGGCTGAGGTAATCCTCCTTGTTGGTACTGGATGCGAGGCGAAGGAGGTTGGTATTGGTAATTCAAGTTACCCTCTTGATAATTCTAGAAATTCGGCTGTATATTATGCATCAAATGCTTAGGAACAACTTGGGCTGCAACCGATTGATCTGGTTGTACATTATGTACCAAGTGCTCAGGAATAACTTGAGCCACATTCTGCTGTCTTTGCCGATTATCAGGTGTTCTCAACCCAGTTGGTATCAGCTGCACCATCTGCTGCTGAATCGGCTGAACCGTTTGTTGTTGAATCGGCGAAACCGTCTACTGTTGAATCGGCTGAACTGTCTGCTGTTGAGTCGGCGTCGACAACACTGGTCCGGCAGTTGGCTGAGTTGGTAGGAACATTGAGGCAATCTAGTCTTGGGACAGCCGACTAATATTCTGACCAGCATGTTGCGGTTGCTCTCTAGAAAAGAGACGAGGATTAATTGTCTGCCTTTGCACCGATGATGGCGCAGCTGGTGCCGGAGTCGAAGCTGCTGCCGTCGACTGAACTGGTGGTGCATTGGAAGTACTCTGTTGGTTACCTATCACCAAGTTCCTGTAATTTGGGAAGACACCACTTGGCAAGTAGACTGGCCCTGTGTTCTGATGTTCAGCTATCGTGCCAACCATCACAGATTTGAACATATTTGTTAGTGTATTGACGATCTCTCCAGATTGGTTGATCAAGGCATGTTGCACCGCATAATCAACTTGGTCATGGAAATTGGTGCACCTAGGAGGTTCTTCTTGCACTTCAGCACCATCTTCGCCAAGATCTTCAACCACACCATCCTGAAGCCCGTCACCTTTGTCACCCAAGGCATCTACAACACATTTACCACCTTGAGATGAGCTTGAGCCAACTTCATCAGCAGCAACCACTTTCAGCTTGTATTTCTGAACAATTATCCCTTGGCGGGTTTCCTTGAATGAGTTCATGAACTTGTCCTTTACGCTACTCATCATCTGTTCAAGCTCATGCCTCTGTTCGGACGTCAGTTTGTCTAGTGTGATTGGAATAATGTTTGTCTCATTGACCTCAGACTCAACCCCAGTTGATGGTAGATTAGTTCCTGGAGGTTTCGGAAGCTTGGTTTTCGGAGGAATTGGCGGCTTGCTTGCCGACGACGGAGATTGCTTTTCTGTTGACATCGTTGTCACTTATCGGTCCCACTCGGCGTGCCAAAAGCATGTTGAGTCGAAAAAACACACACTGGCTGGGAAGATCTGCTTAACTTCAGTGCAGATCCAAAATCTTGCTTTTAGGTTCGTGAGCGTGCCAGTTGATTTGATCCTGTAATCAACAAGAAAGAAAGACAAAAGAAACCGTGGTTAAATCCATAAACGATAGCCGATCGGCCAGTCGCCGATGACATATCATTTATCTTCGAGCCGATGTCATATGTGAATCAATCGGCAGTTATAAATAAGCAAGATAAGACTAAATCTACTCAATCGGCTGTAGATATTAACACTATATAAAATCCTTCTGTCGATGTATATTTAAACCAAGTGATTGGGATAGATCGGTTGCCATGCCAAGACAGTATAAATCACTTAGATCGAAGTATACATTAACATAAATATTATAAATGCTTATAGCATAGCCGATCAGATAGATCTAGCATGTACCGGCTAATACTCTGATACCACTCTATATTAAGATATTAAAACAGATAGAATATATCAGACAGAAGCCTAATATACTTTATTGCGATAAGATCTTAATATAAAGGGCAGATTTAGCATATCAATTAAGCATATAGGATAAAAAGCTAAATCAGGTAAGATCGGCTGATAACCCGATACTATCTCTTTCGATGATCATAAAACAAGCCAAATATCATAATTATAGATATTACTTAATAGATCGAACCTAACCGATGCAGCATTAAGCATAAAGACAAGTATGAAATCTAGGCAAGATGATGAAAACCTACAAGAGATGGTAGATACACGATACAATCTAAATTAATAACAAAACATAACTCTACCGATTGCTTCCTAACAATAAAAACCAGCCGATAACAAGTTATATAGCGCAACTAACATAGATTGCAACATGCATATGATAACTCGATGAATTACATAAACATGATTAAAGTGTCATAAAGATGGAAGCATTAACCCCGAGAACGCAAGCCGCCATGACAAGTTTTACCTCTAGTTGAAGATCGAAACCGATGCAGCTCAACCTGAAAGCAAGAACTCGTCGAAATAAACGAAAGTAAAAAGGGTGGCGATGCGCGGAGATTGTATTGAACGATTGTTGTTTGATTACATGGGTTCAGGTTCTATTTATACCCGAGATTACAAAATATGTCCTTGCTGGACATGACACTTATCTCTAACAAACTCTAAGATACCATAAGTCTTTGCGGCAGACTTTTGCCCAAATATATCTCTAAGGAAATTACATGAAATATCCTAATTAATAGATACAATTGCCTTATCCGAGAGCTTTATCTCCATCGTGGCAATCCTCATGAAGCACTTTGAACGATTCTAGAAACAACCTTGAAACCATCTTCATCGGAATCGGCTGCATCACCTCTATCGGTTGTATCGGCTATCCTCTGTCCGATCCATCTCAGCTGATGCAGACTCCAGCCGATGCCTTCGCAGCCGATGCATACTATGTTCTTCGAATCGATCTCTTTTTCGAATCCGCCTCGATCCCAATGTCAAACCTGGTTCACAATTTACCAAATTTGGTCGTCAACAAATGGTGTGGGTTTAATGTTCATGCAAATGATTGCTCTATATCGATCGCAAGGGTGTAGAGTAGTATTTAATAATGTAAGTGCGGTGCTTAGATTATCAGATTTCACTATTTGGGCTTATATGCCACGGGTCAGTAGAGGTGGGCCACTGATGGTGACAACTCAATACGGGTATTCCTCCACATTCGTATATAATCCTAAGAAATTTTCGTGGTATGGGTACTCCTCCGTATTCATTTCCGATCAGATATCCATGACTTATTGTCGTAAGGAACTCGATAATCAGAGGTGGTCTCTCGAAACACCAGGAGGGCATAGTTAGGGGGTATTGGCTACATGATTATATACTAGTAAGTGTCTGGTGGCATAGTTAGGGGGTATTGGCTACATGATTGTATACTAGTAAGTGTAAATTACTGATATCTATATACTAGAAGTATATGAATGATTATTTTCTTATTCTTTCTCCACTTAGCTTATATTATATTTTAGCAGAGTAATCCTTAGTTCTTTCTTCTGTGTCAACCTTATCGTACCCAGAATTGATTAACCCACGCTTAGACTTTGGTTTATACAAGTAATATATGAATTATTAGAATAGTACTCTCTTATCAAATCTTCCCTTGGAATTAAATAAATACGATACCTTAGATTACTCCAAGGTGAAATGCTACAATAGAATATCCGTGTGCTTGCGGATCATATCTGTAACCATAAATATACCAAGAATATTTTAGTGTCAGCACTGGGAATTATATTTCTAGTAATATCGTTAAGAAATATCAACAATTATACTAGTTCAGACCACTCGCAAGGTAGTATACCTAATCTAGTTTATATGGGATTATAGAAGAAACCACGGAGTACAACAGAGAACAACAAAACTTCGAGATTACTGACGAGATCCTTGTCGTGAGAACTTCGACGAGATCTATTGACGAATTGGCTTAAAGTCCTCTGGATTTATTTTGTGGTGGTGGGTGTCTTGCACTAAGATTCAGTGCCCTGTACCTCTCTGGGGTGTCTATTTATACCACATATCATCTTGGTCTCCAAGTAGAACTTGAAGACAACAGACCCCACACGATATGACAACATCCTTATCCCCTCCGAGTATGACTCTGATATCTCCTATTCGTAGAGATTATCCCCTCCGAGTATGACTCTGATATCTCCGATTATTTCCGTAAGAACTTATCAATTTCCTTAACTCAATAGGATCATTTCCATATATTTGAGGATATACTATATCCGTATATCTCTTGACTCCTAGGATAGAAGGTATGCCTTATTATACCATATCCGTATATCTCTTGACTCCTAGGATAGAAGATATGCCTTATCCGAACCCTGACAATTATATTTCTACTATTGTCATATAAAACATCTGCAGCAATGCATGGGATCCCATGTAGTTAATTATTCCATCTGTTCTTTAATAGATGATGCCGTTGATTTTTAGACACATGATTAACCATTCATTTTATTGAAAAGTTTTGTGCAAATGTGTAAGATATCAATCATGCTTACACTACTAAAAGGACACATATACGTCGGCATTATAGGTGCTGGAATAGCTAAAACCAGCGAAAACTGGCACCTATAGTGTTTTTCCCACCTTTGCAGGCTGAAATACAAAAAAAAAAGGTACGACTATAAGTGCCGGTTCTAGAGAAAAACGGACACCTATACTTTAGGTTCCTGTTTTATAAGAAAATTGACACATTTAATATGTTATAGGCGTCGGTTAATAAAAAAACGACACCTATAATATATTATATTATAGGTGAAAACTGACACACGGAAAAACCGAGTCAAGCGAGGATACTTTTTTAGCTCACAAAAGACGCCGAGAGGGGGCCTTATCGACTTGCCCCCCTCCTCTCGCCCGCCTCTCCTCGACGGTGCCCTCCTTACCACCCCATGGCGGCGGCGCCCTCCCCTCACCTTCCCACGACGACGGCGTCGAGCACAGCTAGATCTGGCCGAGATGTGGCTCAAGTGCGGCAACCGGATCTTTCTTGGATTTTTTTTTGTTGATGTGGATAATGATTTTTTTTGGAAGTTGATTGTGCGATTGTGTTCGAGTTGATTGATTCAGGGGTGATTGGGAGCTACATCGAACGGCTTTTTTTATTTGTCTTGGGGCCTCAAAGATGCCGGTTTTAGAACCATTACCTTTGATTTCTCTCATTAGTACCACCTACTATGTGCCGGTTTCCCAATCGGCACCTGTGCGGGGGTTTTCAACCGGCACCTATTTGTGTTTATGCAGTAGTGTTAAAGTATTTTTAGTGATAAAACAATTCGCATTAAAATAAATAATAATTACCAACTTTTTGAGTAAGACGAATTTAACGTCCAAAAGTCAATGACCAAGGTACTCTCTCTGTCCCATTTGAAGTGCAACATTTGATCATCCATCTTATTTGAAAAATTTATGAAAAAATTTAAAATGATAAGTCATACACTCATACATAAAATACTTTTCATGTTTTACCATCTAATAACAATAAAATAATATTAATAAAATAATTTCAAATAAAACAGATAGACAAACATTGACCATGAAAACATATAGGGAAAATTTCGTTTCTACCCCTACTCTGATCTCTAATATTGATTTTACCCCTACTTTTTAGAGTTTTCGTTTTTACCCTCACTTTTTTGAACTGAACGCTTGTTTTGCCCCTACTTTGGATGGTGAAGTTAACGGTGTTAAGTAATTGATAAAATGACATTTATACCCTCTCATGTATGCTCATTAATATTGTTTTTGTCCCCATTTTATGCATGTAGCTTTAGAACTTTATTTTTTTGAGTATATTTCAAATTACATGAAGCACATTGACTAATATTTAAAGGGAACAGATAATTACATTTTACAAAATGTTGTCAAATTTTTGTTTAAGTTCTATCAAAATGCTGAAATTTTGTCAAAATTCCATCAAATTCAGAATTTTTCCAAATTGTTATATTAGTCAATGTGCGTCATCTAATTTAAAATATACTCTCAAAAATAAAGTTCCAAAGCTACATGTATAAAATGGGGGAAAAAACACAATTAATGAACATGCATGAGAGGGTATAAACATTATTTTATCAATTACTTAACACCGTTAACTTCACCATCCAAAATAGGGGCAAAACAAACATTCAGTTAAAAAAAGCGAGGGTAAAAACGAAAACCCTAAAAAGTAGGGGTAAAATTAATATTAGACATCAAAGTAGGGGTAGAAACGAAATTGCCCCAAACATATAAGTGCTGTTAAATTGGAACGGAGGGATGCGACTGATGGAGTAGTATACTGTGACGACCTGGGTTGTGCTATTTTTTTTTAGTATAGTTTTTCCCTTTGACATTGAGATGGCATAACCGTAACAGTCGCAGTTTTCCTATTGTACAATATTAATAATGCAGCCATGCATGCGGGCACCACCAACGACGATTTCCGTCGGCGAAATTTGCCCTTACGACCTCCGACGACGACTTTGCCGAGGCCTTCCACATTGCAGCCGTACGTGCCGACGGCCCGACGCCATGTATGTAGCTTTCCGTTTCCTAACTCTGATCGCAACATATGGCCCCGTTCGGCAGTCCTACTAAGCTTAGGCACGCGAAACGAGGAAACCATTGATGTTTGATTAATTATTTTAAACTCATGAAATGGATATATTTAATATTTTAACTCAAATTCTATATAAAATATTTTTCACAGAACGTACCGATTATTAGTTTGAAAAGTGTGTTAATAAAAACTAGGACACAATTTGTATCTTAATGAAAACTGGAACATACTAATTATTTTCACTTCGTGCATGTGTGGTAGCTAGCTGCAGTAAATAATTGACTATACTCGCTCCTCTGTTGCATATTATAAGTTATTTTTTATTTTTTTTCATATCAAACATTCTTAAAATTGATTAAGCCTGTGAAGAAAATATGGCAATATTTTTAACATAAAAACAAAATATCAGAATATATTCAATGCTATTTTATTTAATGAAACTAATTTGTTGTTGTAGATTTCGCTAAGTTTTTCTATAAGCTTAGTCAAATCTAAAGAATTTTAACTTAAAAAATATCAAAACGGCTTATGATATAAAACTGAGGGAGTAATATATTTTGCAAACCCCTCATTGAGTATGATCTGATAATGGATTATTACATGTGGCGATTAACAAGTCACTTGATAAGAAGTGTAAATTGTCTTTAAATGAGGAAAGCACAGGGCATGTTCTTTTTACTTGTCCTTTGGCTCATTTTGCTTGGAATGTAATTGCCATGGTGTTGAATTTACATACTGTCTCTCTATCTTTCTGGGATGGTATGAGAGCTATCAAAACAAAAATGAAATCTCAAGTGGGTATGGTACTGTTTGCTGGGATGTTGTGGGGTTTATGGATTACAAGGAATGAGTGGGTGTTTGAAAACAAACTAATCAAAACTCCTTTGCAAGTTGTCTGTACATGTCTCTGTCCCTGATGCAAAGATGGAGGCTGCTACTAAAATAAAAAACTGCGCTGACTTGGATGATTTCCATGAGAAAGTAATGCTCATTCTGGACGGTTTGCGGGTGGTTGACAATCTACCGAAGACTTGGGGTAGCTTGGGAGAGTGTGTCGTTTTCTGTTCCAGTTGCGTATATACATGATTACGGGTGGAAAAAAGCTTGGGCTCGTGAGCTCGGCTCAGGCTTGGCTCAGGCTCACATAGCTCGGCTCGGCTCGAAAGCCAAACGAGCCAAGCCCAAGCCTCCTTCCTAGCTCGTTTCCGAAACGAGCCAAGCCCGAGCCGGCTCACGAGCCGCTCGTGAGCTCGCTTGGCTCAGTACAATAGTGTCATATGCAAAAGTTTTACACCTTTTCTAACTATTTATTTGTTGAAAATGATAATTTTGATTGTCATATTATCTATTTATGTGTTGTGATGACATATTAAAGAAAAATATCACTTTATTACACATTCTATGTGGTAAAATGTTGCTTCATTTCTCTTAGACCTGCCAAGCTAGCTCGAGCCCATAAACGAGCCGAGCCGAGCTGCACTTTTAGCTCGTTGTTTGTAGCGAGCCAAGCCAAGACGAGCTTTCCTTGTACCAAGCTTTCACGAGCCGAGCCGAGCCGGCTCTGCTCGGCTCGTTTCCACCCCTATACAGGATGTGGTTAGTGAGGGAGGTTACGTTTTAGGACTTTTTTATGGTCTGCACCTTTCATGGAAAGCTGGGGACCCCAGTGTCGCGAAGCCTTTTGTTACCCTGTTTATTGCTGTCTACTTTTGTAAGATTCTGTAAGAACCTATTAATTTTCTTCTGGGCTTTTTACAAAGCCGGGTAGTAATATATTAGCTTAATTAGATCTGTGCCATTAAAATTTTGCTGGTTTCAAAATATACCATTACAATTTACGCATTTGTAACGATGCCACTGCTACTTGTTTGTAATCTCAGTTGTGCCTCTAAGATACGTATTTTGCATGTATTGGACGAAAATACCCTCATCTTCTACCTCTCTCTTCTCTTATCTTCTACCTCTCTCTTCACGTTGCTTCACTACTGAAGAAACCATCTTTGGTCGGTTGCCCAAAATCCAAAATAATCCCGGTTTAAATAGGAACCGGGACTAAAAAATATCTTTAGTCCCGGTTAAAAGACCTGACGTCACTTTTTGATCTTTAGTCCCGGTTGGGTAGGAAAATAGATACAGGCAGCAAAAAAACAATAAATAAATAAAACAGTTGGGACGTGACCCTATATATCTGTAGTCCCGGTTGGTAATACTAATAGGGACTAAAGATGGATTTTTAGTTCCGGTTATTTCACCCAGGACTAAAGATTCCTATCTTTAGTCCTGGATTCCTATTCTCGGTTACAAAACCAGGAGTATAGGGGGTTAGGAACTGGGGGTAAAGACCATTTCTCCACTAGTGCTTCTTGCTCTGCCACCACGCTGCTCACGCTCCGCCGCTGCTGCTGCTTGCCGCCGTGCTGCTAAGCAGGAAGAGAGGAGGAAGAAGAAAGGGGAAGAAAGAAGAAGAGGGAAAAGGGGTAGTTTGGTCCAATTTTTTCTGGAAATGCATCCGAGGGGTAAGTAGTGGTATCTTTTAAATATGTGTAAAATTATAATGATATATTTCCAAATACATGAATACAAGTGGCATATTTCGAAACTGATAAATTTTTATTGGCATGTATCCAATTAACCCTAATGTATTTGCCTGATATAAAAAAACAAGTGACTTGATATATTTTGCAAATCTCTCATTTATATATATCCATATACATATGCTTCTTCCCTTCAAAGTTAAGTTCCTAATATTTCTCAATGTATATATGTACTCATTCCTACCTCCAGTCTGGTGAACGGGTGCGGACTGCAGTTTGTATAGTAAGTACACGAAGATCGAGTCAAGCGAGCGGCGTAGAGGTCATGTGTACCGTGTACTTACTTATTGATGGGAAAAGGAATTAATTTTGAAATTATAATTTTAAAAAAAATAAGAACGAACTGCAATTTTAAGATTTTGGACACATTTATTTACCAATGCTTCCCATTGGAGTATGGGACCTCTGTATTTTGGCCTATACTTTCAGTTTGACCACTTACTACCTTAGGTACTTTTTTGTACTCCTCAACCTCGAACTTATGTTGCGTTCTTAAGTTCACTTTCCCAACTTCACCTCCCTCGTTTTTCGAGTGCACATATTTGTTTTACTTGTTTTGAAAAAGCATGTTACTTGTTTTAAAAAAAATTATATTAGATCAACGGGTAGGTGAAGAATTAGTTATATTATAAAACAAAATTTGAATACCAAATATATATAGCTATAATATAGTATTTTAAGAGGGAAAGAGTAGATCGTAGCAGGTGGACAAACACAGCTCTGCTATCTATAAATACACGCGCCACAGACAATTGGAGCTTATTGAAGGGAAACTAATTAAAGGAAGAGCTGCAGCTACTCCTACTCATATATCTAGGAAATAAGTTCCCAGTTAATGTTGTACAACTTACATGCGTTCATGGCATTCTGGCTACTTGCAGACCTGCTGATTCTTCTGGCTTCTGCCGCGGAGAGCATCTCCGGCCGGCCTGCCGCCGGTTGCCAGACACGGTGCGGTGACGTCAGCATCCCCTACCCGTTCGGCATCGGCCCCAACTGCTCCCATGGGAAGGGCTTCGAGATCGCCTGCGATACCCGAACCCGAAACGGCAGCGGCGAGTTGGTGCCGACCCTCGCCGCCGCCAATGGCACCATCCATGTGCAGAGCCTGTTTGTAGCGCCGATCCCGGAGGTCAAGGTGATGCTGCCGGT
This sequence comes from Oryza sativa Japonica Group, assembly GCF_034140825.1. Classification (NCBI taxonomy): domain Eukaryota; kingdom Viridiplantae; phylum Streptophyta; class Magnoliopsida; order Poales; family Poaceae; genus Oryza; species Oryza sativa. Next base: position 3,117,625 of record NC_089044.1, read on the forward strand.
GGCGTACCAGTGCTACAACTCCAGCGACAGCGTCACCGAGAGTTTCTTCGGCGCGGTAGACCTCAACAACAACGGCGTGTACCGCATCTCCGACAAGCGCAACATGTTCGTCGTCCTCGGCTGCAACACCATGGCCTACACGAACAACGGGGACAGTCATGGCAAAGGCCCTTACGCCGGCCTCTACTACACCGGCTGCGTCTCCTATTGCAACGACTCGTCGAGCGCGCAGGACGGCATGTGCGCCGGCATCGGCTGCTGCCATGTCGACATCTCGCCGGGCCTCAGTGACAACGTCGTCACCTTCGGCGAGTGGTCACGCTATTTCCAGGTGGACTTCAACCCCTGCAACTACGCCTTCCTCGTCGCCAAGGACGAATACAACTTCCAGAGGTCAGATCTCCAAAAGGACCTCAACCGGACCAAGCCGGTGTGGCTGGACTGGGCGATCCGCGACGGCGGCAACTCCTCCGCATCATCGTCCTGCCCTGCGCCGGAGGTGAGGGAGAAGATGCCGCCTGAGTACGCCTGTGTGAGCGACAACAGCGAATGCGTCAACTCCACCAATGGCCCAGGATACTACTGCAAGTGCAGCAAAGGCTACGAGGGCAACCCCTACCTAGTCGGAGGTTGCAACGGTAAGAACACGTACACGAGACAAACAATCTACTCTTTCCTACTCGCTATCTTTCATATTGTTAGACATTTTAATTTTTTAGGCCTACTACCGAATGCTACACAGTTCTAATGAAATAGCTCATATGTGCTGACGATATCTTAGGTACCACAGGTACCAAACACGATACTCATAGATACCATACTTTGATATCTGGGTATTATAATAACGTCAGTATGGTACCTACAATACTAGATTTGATATCGGGTATCAAACATGATATCTCATAAGTATCAAATCATGATACCTACCTAACATACTGATTTCAACTATATCGTTTGAACGGTATTGCCATTTTATAGTATTTTTGTTAATTTTTTCAAAGTCAAACTTTTCTTACGTTTGACAAAATTAGTTTAAAAAAAATAGCAACATTTATAATACCAAATCAAAATGTGTTATATTATGAAATAGAGGGAGTATTGAGTTTGCACTATTGTGCATCCCACGCTAGTCATGCCATCTATGTCTGTTTACCAATACAATTTTTTTTAAAAAAATTCAAATTAAGTTATTTGTACACCCGCCATTGAATCGAACAGTATATATGCAGATATTGATGAGTGCGCTCGCTCGGATGAATATCCCTGCCACGGGGACTGCAGAAACACCGTAGGAGATTATCACTGCAAATGTCGCACAGGTTACCAGCCTAGAGGAGGCGGTCCCAAGATAGACGAGTGCAGCCAAAAGTTCCCTCTACCTGCACAAATTGCTCTCGGTATGTGCCTTCCAACCAAAGTATTTCTTTTATAGGAGGAACCAAAGTACTTTGTTTCATTCTAAAATTTGAAATATCTAGACGCCTAAAATAATTTGTTGAAAACGGTGTACTAAATTAAAGATGCTCCCTTGCATATATATACTCGCAAGACTATACTTGATATATCCATTTAATTCATGCGGCTTAACGCTTTTGTTCAATGTTTATTCAAAAGTAGAAAACTAAGAGCATAAAAGGAATAATTAAAGCAAAACCCTAATTAAGAGGATGGAAAAGATTGAGCCAAGATCAAACTATGCGGCAGGCTGTATATGTATTCCCAAAACAACATGAACTAGTGAACAAATGGAGTATATAAAATCAATTAATGAAAAACAAAATTGTTTAATTCAATACTCTACAGTGAGCATCTTTTTCTATGAGATGTACAAGGAAGGTGTAATATAGTCATTCCTGAAAAGAAACTAACGGTAAATTCACGTAGTCAACTATTTCAACTCCTAGCTTACATCTGGAGATGACTCCGCATTAAACTATATCGGACGCCCACCCAGCCTGCATATATATGGTAAGCACGGCTGGGCTCAGATCCTGCAGAGTGGCAGATTGGCCTCACCAAATCGCCTTTTGTTCACTCTAATATGCGTAGTCGCCCCTCGTATGATTATACTTTGAATTTTGTAGTTATTTGTCGATCGTTTGCATTAATATATACATAAAATGATTGTTGATATGATTTTGGATATATTTTAACATGTTCTTCTAGATTTATATATAAAATTAAACTTATTTTAGTATGGAGAGTGTATGTCCGAGTCCGAATATACTTTAATGTAGCATAAAAAGAATCATTTTTAAACCATGTCACTAAATAGCACCAACACTACTCAGTACTTGAATGACATGACATCATTTCTATTCATCCTTTTTAGTTTTGGAGACTTGCAGCCACATCCCTTAGCTATGTCAATTAACTCAGGTGGATAGCTAGATATAGACAACTAATTAATGAGCGAATTGTATTGATTAGATGGCTAATCACCCGAAGGTTTGCATGCAGCGCATGGGGATAGGGGGTGCCAGGCCCACCCTGGCACCCTCGGTGGCTTCGCCACTGCTTCTCACGGCCCGATGTTGTGCATTGTGCATGGAGCCCACCCGACCTATCTATCATGCATTCTTTTTTCACTTTTCTTATGCGTATACATTGTTTTATATCAAATTTTAAATAATATTGTATCGAAAAGTGCATATCCAATCTACCAATCTACCATTTGATTACATTATTATATTTGTTATAATCAAAACATTTTAGAAAGATCTCACACAATTATACTTTGATAAAGAATTATCCATTGTTTCACAATTTATAGAAAATTATGCTATCACGTGTGCAAATGTTTCAACTCACCTCATTATTTAAGAGGAATGAAATATATAAACATATTACAACAAAACATTACATATATATCAACGAGTGAAACATAAACAACAAAATTCATATGATAAATATATGTTTGCAAATACTTAATTTTATAGGAGGTGTAGATTAGAGCTGTCATACATACACACACGTACACATATATTTGGGGCGTATAAAAAAATAGGAGTTCATACACATATAATATACGTATAATTTTTTTTGTATGTATACGTTCAGAATAAGTACCCCATACCGCCGTATGTAGATCTCGCATTAGCGTTTTAGGATGTCACCTGCCCCAAAGTGAGGGATTGCTTGTAGAGAAACGTCAGGAGCAGAACTGACATTTGTTCAGTCAAACATTATTAACACATTCGATAGAACAGTGTCAGCCCCTTATAACAGCGGATTAGTGGAAAATATGCCAGCTGCACTTCAATGACATTTAATATGGGGAATATTTTAACTGTTTGTCACTTTAAAAAAAATGTCACAACTCATATACTACGGCTGTGTTTAGATCTAAAGTTTGGATCCAAATTTCAGTCCTTTTTCATCATATCAACTTGTCATACACACAACTTTTCAGTCACATCATCTCCAATTTCAACCAAAATCCAAACTTTTTACTTTTATGATAAGTAATTTTTCACTCTTTGCTGACATGCATGGCATGCCAGCCTGCACTCCCACGGTGGACAAGACGTGTGAAATGTTTATCTTACCCCTCGTGAACCCTACAAGTCAGCTGTATCTCTTTGTTCTCTATCAGTATAGATGGCCAAAGGGCCCGCCCGGCACGGCCCCGCCCAGGCACGGCTGGGCACGGCCCAGCAGCCATCGGGCCGGCACGGCCCGCCCATGGGCTGCACCTCCTGCCCAGGCACGACCTACCAGCTGTCGGGCCGTGCCGTGCTGGCCCGAAGGCATGGGTGGCCCATCGGGCCTTTTTAAAATAAGTCTATTTTTTTTCCCTCCTCTCTAGGCTATTTCATTTGTATAGCTAAAATAAGTCTATTTTCCGTCCCTCCTCTTTGGGCTGTCATGTGTATAGCTAAAATAAGTCTATTTTCTGTCCCTCCTCTTTGGCTGACATATGTATAGATAATAAAAGTCTATTTTAGATCCCTATGCTTTCGTTCATGGCATATAATGTCTATTTTTACTCCCCTATTTTTTTGTGTATCGGGCCTAGCTGCCGGCCCATCGTGCCGGGCCGGCCCGGCCGTGCCGGGCCGGGCCGGCACGGGCCCGGCCTCCGTCGGGCCGTGCCGTGCTTGGGCCGGGCCAAAATACCGTGCCATGGGCTGGGCCATCGGGCCTCGGGCCTTTTGGCCATCTATATCTGTCAGTGGATCCATCCAGGAAATTAAGCACCTTCTTGTCGTCCGAGTTGACAGCGATGGGCTGGGGTTGCTGCCGCTGGAATAGGCCAAAAAAGGCTGAAACATCCATGGTAGCAAATAGATAAAATTAACAGAGAAAACCTAGACAACGGTATCCCGTTGTAACGGGATACTCTTCTATGAGACAGTACATATACCTGATACATGTTGTGGTATCAACTACATGGTACCCGATACCTGCGATACCTGTTATCTGGTACCTATGATACCTAGGACCTGATACCTGTGATACTCGTGCAAGAGAATAGTTAATATGTCTATCCCGTTGTAACGGGATCCCGTTTTGTAGCAGCCCTCTAAAATTAAAGGACTGCGTGGAGCACACAAATGCTAAATTAATTAAGCCAAGTTCGATAGATAAATGCAATTCACCGTTGTTTTTTTAATTGGTTGGTTGAAATGAAAAGGCAGGGAGCTGAACCATTCGAATTTTTTTTTTTCATACACAAAATTTTCAGAAATGGATATGGAAGCTTTTTCACATATCGTTAGGGTTTTTATCAAATATGCCTGGATAGTTTCAATGGACAAATGGATCAACTGGAGCAAAGTATTCGCACTAGTAACCGGGAACATATCCTATGCACACTCCGTGCATACCAACTAGCAAATGCCACGAAAATTCTACAAAACATTATACACATACTTCGAATAATATTACACCTATATGTGAAATTTTATCTTCAAATTCATTATATTTTGGTCGTAATAAAAAAGACAAAATTCTGACACATTTTTAATTACCTAGAAAACTGTCAGATTTTTTTTGTTACGGCTAAAATATAATGAACTTGAATATGAGACTTTATATATATGTGTAGTACTAATAGGAGTAAATGTTTAATTTTATAGAATTTTTCGTGATATTTGTTAGTTGGTGCGCACGAGAAACATGTGTACATAGAATATGTTCCTGGTAACCATATATGATCTTTAGTGAGTTACAAATATCCTAACTATTTTCATATTTTTCATTCGTAGGAAAAAAAACAATTCTTTAGCTTTTGCATGTCAGTCGTACATGCATAATATATATAAACATTACACTGTTGATATATAGTAATATATATTCATCTCAAGTGAGCATTCGTTATTATTTTCTATTATAAGTTGATAACAACAAAATCACAAGTCAAATGTATTTGTTATCGTTGCTAATGAGAACTTATGATCTTTGTAGGCATAAGCCTGGGATTTTCTTTCCTGATAGTTGCTGCACTTTTTACTCTAATGATGCTCCAAAAGAGAAAAATTAATGAGTATTTCAAAAAGAATGGTGGTTCAATTCTACAGAAAGTGGACAATATCATGATTTTCTCCAAAGATGATCTAAAGAAAATCACAAAGAACAATTCACACGTTATTGGCCAAGGAGGTTTTGGTAAAGTGTTCAAAGGGACGCTTGAAGATAATACAATGGTGGCAGTGAAGACTTCAATTGAGGTAAATGAAGCTCGGAAGGAGGATTTCACAAATGAAGTTATAATACAATCGCGAATGATGCACAATAACATTATCAAGCTATTGGGTTGTTGCTTGGAGGTGGATGTTCCAATGTTAGTGTATGAGTTTGCCGCTAATGGGAGTCTGCAAGACATTCTCCATGGTGATGCCAATCGCTCACTCCTTCTCACACTAGACATACGCTTGGACATTGCAATTGAATCTGCAGAAGGTCTAAAATACATGCACTCGTCCACAAATTGTACCATACGACATGGTGATGTCAAGCCTGCCAATATACTTTTAACAGACAAGTTCGTCCCTAAGATCTCAGACTTTGGGACATCCAAGCTTCTTACAGTAGATAAAGACTTCACCATGTTTGTTGTTGGGAGCATGGGATACATAGACCCAATATTCCATAAGACTGGTCGTTTAACGCAGAAAAGTGATGTTTATAGTTTTGGTGTTGTATTGCTAGAGCTCATTAGTAGAAAGCCAACTATATATGGCGAGAACTTTAGCCTCATCATCGAGTTCCAGAAGGCCTATGATGAAGTACACAGTGGGAGGGCAATGTTTGATAAGGAGATCGCGGTGGAAGAAGATATCTTTATCTTGGAAGAAATTGGTAAGTTGGCAATGGAGTGTCTAAAAGAAAAGGTTGAAGAACGACCTGATATGAAGGAAGTAGCAGAACGACTTGTGATGTTGCGAAGAGCCAGAAAGCATGGACAAGGAAGCTATAATTTGAGTCCTAGACACCATGAGGAGATTAGTATTGAAACAACTCCTACGAGTTTTGGTGCTGATTTTAGCACAAATAGTAGTGTGAGTCTTTCTGCAACATGCACTCCAGAACGCAAAGAACTCTACAAGCTATAGATCAACAACTGGAAGTGAAGCAAATAAGCTATATATATAATCTATCTTCTGGTATGTGCAGCGTACCTATCCTATAAATTAGTATCCATTGATTGAAATAACTTTATGTCTTCAAGCATGCATCTCCTACCTATGTTTTCTAGCTATGACAGAGATGCAGTTTGTTGTAGCACAAGATTGTGTAATCTATTTTCTGTAGTGTGGAACTTGGACCATGTTAGATATTGTTGTATACATGTAATGCACGACTTCGATCACATTCAAGAATTTCATAGAGCTAAAGTAGCTTGGAATGTGTATAGAAGCTTTTTATTTGTATAGTAAACACTATATATCTAATGATCTAAATCGTTTGTTGACAAGCTACAAAGCTAACTAATATTTGCTTCATCATCAAATGAAATGTCTGCTGAAAATTATATTGTCCTGATCAATACTATTTATCCAATCCTGCATTGATGATTTTATAGACAATTTTCTCCATACGATCAGAAAAATCGTAGGTTGTTAAATGGCTTTACGAAGAGAATTCGACTTAAGAAAATAACATAATATTGCCATGACTATTCATCCCCCATGGTAGCCAAATGACCATTTTGCTTGCCGTTTCTATTTTTCTTCTTATTTTCTTTCTATTGTTAGATATAGGTACATAACAATCATGACAATTTTGGTAATTTCTCCCCAAATTTTGAATTAGTAAATAATATAAAAAAATAATTGAGACTCTGAACCAAGTACTTCAAGATTTCTTACTTTTTTGGCCTAGTGTGAGATAACCGTAGGCTATACACAAAAACACACGGTAATTAATACTAGTGACCAATGGCAAACCGTCGGCCTAATTTCCCATCGGCGATCAGTGGTCAGTAATTAGCGAATGGCCGACGGTACCCTCGGCTATCAGGTTTCCGACGGTGGAAAGCCCGACAGTTTACTTTCAGCCACTTGTGCAGATGCGCGATTTGCAGGTGCCATCTCAATTCCCATCTGTAACTAGAATGCTTGGTAACTATGTTTTCATTTTCTTTAGAATTGGTGTTTTATATTTCTATATTTTTTTGGTTTTGATTTCTTTGTAAATTATATAATTTAGTGTTCAAGATATTCACAAATCTTGGTTTCCAGGTGTACCTACATGGGAAAACACAAACTGCATAAATAAAAAATATGATTGCAGCTTGTAAAGAAATTTCTTAGATATATATTTCTTATAGCAGTTACATTACTTTATTTTTAGATAAAATGATAAAATAATATAGATCCACGTGTTAACAACACTGATATATCAGTGATTCACGCGCCATCAATAAGTAAGAACATTTAATAAATCTAGATTTGGAAATAAATGTGGATGGGGAATCATAAGAATTTTTCTATATGAACAGAATTGGTGGTAGAATGGTAAGCTCTAAAGGAAAAGTGTTGACTCTAGGGAGATGGTATTTCATGTACTCTAGAGATGTTTGGGAAAGGATCCAAAGGAAATATATCCCAGAGCAACGGTTAGAGGCTAGAGAAATAAATGGAGGGGTTTTGTAAAAGTCGAAAGAAATAAAAAGGAGGGTTTTATAAAGTTTGAAATAAATAAGGATTTTATAAAATTTAAAAGAGAACATTTAACTTTACAAATAAAATTTAGGTCCAAAGTAAAAGAGATTAAAAGAAAGTAAGGTTGCTTCAAAGGAAAAGTCGAGAAGAGCACAACTAAAACTTTTCGCGAAAATTTTTCCCAGAAAATTTGAGTGCATTGCATCAACCCTTCGCTCATTCATCTTCTCATACATTGCAACAAGAAAAACTAATATTATAAAAAATCACATGATTAGGTTACGATTTCGATGTCAATATAGTTTTGAAAATGATAAGGTGATTTTTTTGGATAATGGATTAAATTCCTGCCTTTACTTCAAATAAGCTACAATCACTTATTACAAAATTCTCTCAAAGAGAGCAAACATTCAGACCACTTCATAGCGACGGGCACGTCCAGCAAGAACAGATCCAATATACATCATCACCATGGAGACCAATACCATGTAGACTTCTCACAGCATGACTGCCAGCAAGCACCACATGTAGGCGTGAGCGTTAACGAAGGAACGTTAACATAGAGATCGAACTAAGAAGGCAGGTAGATCGCCATTACTCACCTTGCAGCACGGGATGACTTAATGTTGACTTCCCCAACCATGAGTGGCGTTCGACGGTTGGAGTCCGATGATCATTATTGGTGGCACTAGCATTATACTACCTCTAATGTTTTGACTTTTTTCTAAGTTAAACTTCTATATATTTGATCAAATCTATAGAAAAATATAGTAACATTTTCAACACAAAATAAACCAATTTAATAAAACCAATTATATTCAATTCTAGATTTAATAAAAGCAATTTGGTATTGTAGGTGTTGCTATATTTCATTATAAATTTGATTAAAATTAAAGAAGTTTAACATAGGAAAAAAATCAAAGTGTATATATGGTACCAACAGCAGCAGCAGCCGCAATAGCCATCAGAGGGTTCAGGGTATCGCCGTGTCACACCCTGAAGTTCTTCTCCCAAGCCTAAATCATTTTAATAAATGACCCCAAGAAATTGTTTGAGTAATGGCAAGAGAGAAACCCTAATTTAATAAATGCAATTAATAATTGGAAATAGTATGTGGATTTTTTCTTGGGTTCTACATGTCAAAATATGCTAACAGGATTTTTAGTGAAATTTTCAGAGCTCTAGAAATAATTTTAACCAATTAAAATTGAGCACAAGCAATTATTAAACCCCTGGAAAATCCTTTTCCTTTTTTCTTTTTCGTTTTCCCGCCTTTTTCCCTAAATGGGCCGTCGGCCCATTTCCCCTCCCCTCCCCGCGCGCTAGCTGGGCCGGCCCGAGGCCGAGGCCCAACAAGCGGCCTAGCTGCCGCCCCGCGCCCCCTCCTCCCTCCGAGACACTGACAGGTGGGGCCCACCTGTCAGGCCCATCCCCAACCTCCGGCCGGCGCCGCCCGCGCCCGCAACCGCCGCCGCCCGCCTCTCCCACGCGTGCCCACGCACGTCGCCCACTCCCCGCACTCGCCCCGCACTCCCCTGCAACCGCCGCCCCACTTTCCAGCCCGCACCCACGTCCAAGATGGCTGGGATTCGAAAACGAATCCCACCTCTCTCTCCCTCTCTCCACACCTCCCCCACTTCGCCGGCCACTCCCCGCCTCTCTCGGCCACGTCCGACCTCCCCAGCCCTATATAAAGCACCACCGCTTCCTCCTCCACCTTTTTCCCTCTTTCGCCATCCGCTCCCGAGCTCTCCTTCGCCTTAGCACCATGCACCACCCGCCATCATGCGCCCATGGCAATTAATGACCGGTTCGCGGGAAACCCTGGAAAAATTCCTCGTACTTACCACAAGCCAGCATGGGCAACGGCTGGGCTTGTAGTGTAGCTTCCCTCTAGCTGACGCATCCAGGCAAGGGTGGGCGTGATGGAGTTCGGATGGGCCCTACGACGGCCTATGCGGCTTTCGGATTCACCTAGGCACGAGAGGGGACTGCCCGCTGCCTTGCGAGGAGTGGGGGTGAAACCTGAGGTGTGGTGTGCTTGGTTAGAGGGGGTTATGCGAAGAGTCCTGTCACGGCCTCCTTCTAGTACGTCGTGGTGGCATGTCAACGCATGGGAACGTGTCGTGGGGCTGTGTCTTATGGGTACAATTGTACATCTCTGATTATAGTAAAACTATTCGAATAGCCGTGTCCACGGTTAAGTTTAATGGAACTGATTAGTTCAGGTGGTGGTTTGGGCATATCTCAACGTGGTGTAGCGTTGAGCAGTGGTTGGTTTAATATTGGCTAATTATTACAACTGTTTTACTGCTTTCAATTACTGTTTATAAATGCTAGCTTTATACAAATGAACTCTTTTAGCTGTCCTTTGGTTATACCTTGCATCATACCCTCCATTCCGGTAGGACTTGCTGAGTACAGTGGGTAGTTCTTGCTCTATCTCCCAACCCTCAGAGTTCAAGTATGCGTCCGATGGTGGTTTCTCCGAGGAGTAGACTTCGTCCGTGCCGTCGAGGATGCCTGTGGAGTGGTGTTCCCGCTGCAAACCAAGTCAAGGCTTAGCTCCAGTTATCTTTTATTTTCCGCTGCATTTATGTAAGACTTTTATAATGTTTGTAAAACGTGGATCTGTATATCAACTTTGTCGTTTGTGTACCCTGGCCGGTCCTGAACAGGGTTTTAATGTACATTCTGCTTGAAATTCTATTCGGGAATTTCTGGGCGTGACACGCCGCCTCCATGCATCTTCATGTGTGATTTCCTTTGCCTTCCACGGAGGGAGGGCGGCCCGAGGGGTGCAGACTCGGCGGCGGTGTGTTAACCTTCGGCTGCTTGCCTTTGATGAGATGGCGACAGGAAGAGGCTGACGGCAAAGGCCGCCGTGGAGCACCGGTGGTTGGTTCACGGGGAGGCGCCTCGCCGACTTCAGATTCACAATTTTTTCACATTCTTTTGAAAAAAATCAAAACCAACTTTAAATGTCAAACGAGACGATGTAAATGTTTGTTGGTCGACTTAAGTTTATTTATTCAGATTGATTGCCTTAAAAAAATTATACCAAATTTGTTTGTACCAAAAATTATACCTATTGCCTTACATATCGGCAAGCACGCTACAATACTCTTCATGGACAGAGGAGCAATGATGAAAAAAAATTTACTAATATACTTATTTTTTCAATAATTTACGTTTATATATCTGCATTGTAAGGATTTGTAAAAATATACCCATCCTGCGACGGTCCCACAGCTCTAAAACACGAAAACGACGGTCCCACAGATCCAAAACGCGGGACCACGACGGTCACGCGTGACCAAAACGCGGCAGCGCCATAACAGCCATTTTTATCAATGTGTTGACACTGTTCACAAACTAGTTGGCACTGTTTGCATGCCGGTTCCGCACAATAATGGGTCTGCGGGACTGCCTAATGAACAGTGCTAAACAGTGTTTAAAACAGTACTAAACAGTCCGATCGGATAATAAATTCGCTCTAGCCGCGGTGCCGCGTTTTGGTCGCGTGGGACCGTCAGCGGTCCCGCGTTTTGGATCTGCGGGACCGTCCCGCGGGACCGCGCGTTTTGGAGCTACGGAACCGTGGCAGGAGGGTATATTTTTTTCAATTCCTTTCTATGCATGTATATAATGGTAAATTATTGAAAAAATAAGTATATTTGTAATTTTTTTCCGAGCAATGATGGGGTAAAAAGGAGCCTCATCATTCGTCCTATGGCTTATCAAAACTTGATTTTAAAGTTGGTTTTGAAGTTTTGTTTTTCAATGTAGTTTTATTTTTTAGCTTTGGTTTTTAAGTCACACTAAGGACACATGTAGTAATTTTTACTTGCAAATCATTTTTTATCCCTAAAAATAAGCCGTTACTGGCTTACTGCTTATATAATCAGCAACCAATGAGCCCAAAATCACAAGAAGAAAAACTGGCAGGTAGGTCCAATTGTATGCAGATAATTCTTCCATCCCATCGGTTTACCACTACAGACGCTGCCGCGACCGCGAGATACAAAACTTGAACACGACTGTTTTCAATTCACAAGCACCACATGCGTAACACATAAGTATAACTGAAAGAAGACGACGGTACATGTCTTAGGCTATTGCAGGTGTTATGCTGGAACAGCGTCTAAGCTTTTATCTTGTTTCATAATTAGTTAAACAAATCCATCACATTGCGTGATGGCTGGATTGGCGGCACCAAGGGAACGGAAATGAAGATATTGTATATGGTAAGACTTGTTTGCGACTCTAGGGCAGCAGAGATTATCTTACAGAACATATCCCAGACGACCGTCAGGGAGCACCATTGGTACCATCCTCATTCCAGCTGGTGCTGGTCCTCTACCATATATCATAGGCTGTAACAAAAATGTCCATAGAAACAACTACAATGTCAACATGCAGTAGCAGATGCAGACGAAGCAATTGCAAACGAAGAATTATTTGTGAATATAATTTTTACATGTGTGTTCTTAGCAAATCTAAAAACAAAGGCTGAAAAATAAACTTCAATGAGAAAATTTCAAAATCAACTCCAAATTTAAGGTTGAAAATTCAAATTTTAGCTGATAAGCATCAGCGAAAAGATGAGGCTTCAGGATTCCTAGCATGGGTATTCGGAGTTAATTAAATCATGTTTCATAGAATTTATATAAAGATGCTAGAAATTAATTAAATAAAACAATAATTTAGCCCCGCGGATGAAAACAGCTCAAATGCATATATATCTCACAAATTTACTAGATATCTGATAACTAAATGCAAAGTTCATGCAAAAAATCATGATCCATGTTTGAAAAAACATTAACAGAGTATCAATTTGACTAATCTTCAAGAGACTCACTCAAGGCATTTTTCTCTTCAGAATATGATGCTTTATTATCATTAGACAAACACTAAGAACTTCCTCATCTACATACAAATCAAGGGAGTATGTGAAGAGAACGGTGTATGGGATTGCTTTTGATACACCATCAAAGGTCAATGTTGGTGTTCTTACAACACGCCAATTTCATATATTTTTTTTCGCTTCCTTAAACTGCCTTCAATGCACTTGACCACAATCTCTCTTATTCCCTGCCTTAGCAGGCGGTAAAACGACTTTTGTGACCTCTCCATGAATTTCAAAGATCTCCTTAATCTTCTCTTTAGAAGCATTGTCTGGTAAGTTCTTCACATATATAGTTTTCACCTGTAAAAGAAAAGGCCATTCAGACAAATGTTCCTAGGGAACAACAAAACAAATTAAAATGATATGAAATTTCAAAGCTAATTATCTCTATGAATATAAAAAAAAATCAACAAGCGAAGGGTGCCTTGTACGAATAGGACAATCCATCCATAACAGAAACAACCTTGCACAGGTTGAGCCAGTGGACAGTGGTATTGAATCAGTAGACTAACTTCCACACAACAAAGTGTAGTCTGTTATACATTCCCTAACGTGCCATGTAGAAACTAAAATCATGATGCAGCTGCATCCTGGAAATACATCAATAAAATGATGGTTATTTTGGTTCAACAATGGTAATCAGTAGTTCTGGATAATAAAAACTTTAATGTGAATGAGACATGATTAATAAAAAATACAAAATATTTCATGTTTCTTTGATCATTTGCCAGTTCCATTAGCAAATTATGGCACGAAAGAAATACTCTCTCTGTCCCATAATATAAGAGATTTTAGGTGGATGTGACACATCCTAATATAATGAATCTGAACTACTAGGATGTGTCACATCAATCCAAAATCTCTTATATTATGGGATAGAGGGAGTAAATTCAATGCCTCTTTTACAAGTGAATCATCCCCAACAATAAATTAGTAGTATCCCCCAATAAATAAATTAGCAGTATAAAGGCCACTTTAAGAGTTTAGATTGATAAATTTGTCGCAATCTTTTGTTTACCATCTTGTTGATTAACGATTGCCTTAAAATTTCTCTACTACGCAGTCGTTCTCTAAATGGCCCACAACTAAACCCTTATAATCCCTTTAAATGGGACATAACGATAGTGCTTATCTTATATCCTCGGCTATGTTTAAATAATAGAAAATGAGGAGCGTGATTGAGATTAAATGAAGGACAATGATGAAATAAGTTGGAGAAAATGGATGGGTAGTATTCAAAGTAACCCCTTCATAGGTAAAAAATCATTTCCCTTTCCCATTATCCAAACGGTCCATCGAATCTCTGTTACAGACGAGGAGATTGGAAGAAGGATTGCGACGGAGGAAGTATTTATAGGCTGTAACAGGACATGGTCCTGGACCTCGTCGGCGCGGAGGAGCGGTGTTCGGCACCGCACCGGCGAGGCAGGAACTGATACTAGATTAATCTGAACTTTGATTGATTACTTCCAACGAAAGCAGCTTACAATTTATAAGGGAGCTAAGGGATAGAATCCTAACAACTCGAGAGATAAAGATGACTAACAAACTCCTAAACTGAACAGAGACTAAACCGATTACTGTTCCTCATTACGGCTGTGTCGGCGGAACTCTGCGACGGCGCCGTGCATAATGCAATCCCCACATGACATCTCTCCCCCCTGGAGAAGCAGCTCGTCCGCGAGCTGAAAATCTGGATACTGAGCATGAAAATCATCCAATCCGACCCAGGACGCCTCAGCCGCCGGCCTGTCTTTCCACTGAACAAGAACCTCTCGAACCCCACGTGCCAAACGACTTTGCGACACAGAAGCAGGTTGAAGACAAACATCACCATGATGCGTCGGAGGCAGGGGCGGCGCATGGTCCGGCGGATCGCCACGGAAAGGCATCAATAATCCAACATGAAAAACATCATGTAAGCGAGCACCTGGAGGCAGCCGCAGGCGATAGGCCACTGATCCGATGCGCTGCGTAATCTGATATGGCCCATAAAACTTTGGTCCCAACATGCCGCGATTCTTGACAGCTAGAGATGCAATTGGTCAGTGAAGCAAACGAAGCGCCTACTGCCAACTCCAGCGCTCGGTGCTTGCCATCATATGCTGTCTTGTAGGTTTGTTGAGCTTGTTCCAAACGATCACGGATGGCGCGCAGAAAATCATCCCGTTCTTGGAGCGCCTGTTGTACCGCCGGCAACCTTGTGGAGCCCGGCTCGTAAGCTCGAAGCGTCGGCGGCTCGCGCTCGTCGACAACACGAAACAGAGACGTCCGGAGTGACGATTGGTACGACGTGTTGTAGCAGTACTCTGCCCATGGCAGCCATCGAAGCCACTGTCGAGGACGATCGCCAGTGAGACAATGTAGGTACATGGCAATGATCTTATTTGTCACCTCGGACTGGCCGTCGGATTGGGGATGAAAAGCTGAGGAGAGATTCAGCTGAACCCCAGCGAGCCGGAAGATCTCTCGCCAAAATGTGCTGGTGAAGACAGAGTCGCGATCGCTGACGATGGTCAGCGGCACACCGTGCAGGCGAACAATCTCCGCAAAGAAGGCGGCCGCAACCGACCGTCGCCGTGTACGGGTGGGCCAACGGAATGAAGTGAGCAAACTTGGAGAAGCGATCCACCACCGTCAGAATGACCGTCTTGCCGCGAACTCGTGGAAGCCCCTCAACGAAGTCCATTGCAATGTCAGCCCAGACCGCTGACGGTACCGGCAATGATTGCAGGAGGCCGGCTGGCTGAAGATGCTCTATCTTGTTCCGTTGGCACGTGAGGCACGCGCGCACATGCTCTTGCACCGTCGCCCTATCCCGCGCGATATGAAAGTCCGCGCGAAGGCGAGAGAGAGTCTTCTACGTGCCCTCATGTCCCCTGCCGTGCGCGAGCTTGAGGATGGCCGGCAGTGACGGCGACGACAGCGGCACGAAGACACGCCCCTTGAACGTGATGAGGCCATCGGTGAACGCCCAGGTCATCGGTTTGACCCCCTTGGCGATGTCGTCGCGGATGGCAACTAGGGCAGGTGTGGCGGCCACCTCACGACGCAGCTCGTCGAACAGAGAAAATTGGGGTGCCGATAATGCAAACGCCGCCGCCAAGTGTTTGTGGACCCCCATTTTTATAACAGAAATCAATCGTGTAAACCGTACAATTTCCCTGGATCAAGTAGTCTGGTACACACGAATTTATAGCTGAAATACCAAATGCTCATACACGAGAGTCTAGTACGAATTATTACAACATAAGCCCGCAGGCATTATCTTAAATCATCGGACCGAGCGGTCCGGAATACAACCAAAAGCAGAGTTTAGATAAGGCAGCGGAATTTAGGCAGCGGCATGCCATTGCACAGGCAACGACCGTACTAAGACCTATTGGGCACCATCGTCTTCTTCTCCCTCCTGGTAGTAGGCATAGGGGTTCTCCGAAGCTTCATCTCCCGCTTCTGATTAATTTTATATTTGCAAGGGTGAGTACCAACCGTACTCAACAAGCCGCCACATCAACAATACATATGATAGGGGTATTTCAAAGGATGGCTTTGGTTCTTTTGTGCAAAGCAAGTTTTATAATTCTTTTCACAAACTTAAGACCTAGCATTGACTGATCAAATTTTAGTACCAGTGTTTGTATTTAAACAACGACGGTTCTGTCCACCATCCATTGTGATCCCAAGGATAGCTTCCCGCCATTGAGTCGTTATGGTTTTCTGAGGACGTCCACTTTCCCCTATCTCAAGAAGTGACTCCAACAGCATAGAAATTTCATCATGCAATAACATATCCCACACAAGTTAAGAATTCAGAGACTAGCCAAGTGTAATACATGTCCCGGTGCTCAATAACCGCGAGCACGGCTATTCGAATAGTTTTGGTTTACTCACACTGCAGTGGATGTACACTTTACCCACACTCCATGACTGCCCAACACATGAGCCTTGTCTCAACACATGAGACGCGTCACGGCAAAGCCTTTCGATAACCTCGCATTGGCAGTACCCGCTCCATGAACTTTTCATCCTCATGCACTCTAGGCGTACACGGTTTCTAGCAATGAGAGGAGTTCTGGCGCACCCGGGAAGGGAAGTTTTACACCCATGTAATTAAGTTATAACTAGGCTCAACTCAACACACGACAGTCCTAGCAATGGCGACACCATTGTAGAGCCCCTGCCATACACATGAGAAACCACTATGCATGGATACTGCCTCCGCTCGGCTATTTACTCCGCTAGGTCTAACCCCATTCGAGAAATGTGGTTGTACGAGGTCGTTTCATGCTTAACTTCATGGCTCGGTCCTTAATTGACCGGGGACGGTACTAGCCTTTCCCGGATACCACCCAAATCCACCATCCGCCCCGGTCTAAAACATAGGTTTTTAATTCCTTTCTTGTCACCATTATCATGGCAATGTGGTGCTCATGCCTCCACATGCCGCATCTCAATTACCTTCCCAAAGGTAATTGCCCAAGCATATAGCATTTGATAAATATGAATATGCAAGATTCTAGAATAGCATTCTCTAAGCAAGTGTCATAATTGACTAGGGACTCATACGTAATTATGGTTACAAGGAATTGAAGATAAACAATAACAAGGCATGGCATAATCACAAGTGGGATGTTCATCATTGCATGCAATCTTATTTGTAAACAAAATTAATTTCACAATTGGGATCAACGTGATCAAGGAATAGTGATGACTTGCCTTGCTCGAGATCTTGTAGGTCTTGACCTTCGCCTGGATCCGCGGCTCCCTCGGGCTCTATAGTTACGTGCGAAAATTGATTTGAATTCGGTTAGAATTCAAATAAAAACCCAAATAAATCCAAATGAAAGTCGAAAGCGAAAGTCAATTCCTTTATATTAATTTTACTATTCGCGAACTAAAGCAAACCCAATTTCGAATTAAACTATTTTGCGGGTATAAATATTTGTTGTCATAAGTTTTTAATTTAATCTACCCGAGCATTACATCCATATAATAGGTTAGAAATTTCTATCGCGAGCTAAAAAACGGACGAAATCCTAGAAATATTATAAGACCTAATTTAGTCTATGACTAAATGACTAAATATGATACACGGCTAAAATCCCTAGTTTCTACCGTTAATCGATTACTTATAGGGATTACCCAAAAATAATCTATAATAATTTATGATAATTCCTATATTTATTTAATTACATCTAAATTATTACCGCGAATTGATCTCCTATAGATATTACTAAAAATGATCTATAGCAATCTATAAGGATTCATCTAATTGTTTAATTCGTAAATAATTAGTTCTATAATCAAATTCTAGTACTTTAGGTATTTAAATAGTAGGAGTTCACCTAACGATATTTTCATTAATCCTATAATCAAATTCTAGTTATTTTAAATTTTCTACACTTCCCTAATCTCCCTCTAATTTCCTATTTATTTCCTTTTTATTTTTCTTTTCTTCCCTTTCTTTTTTTCTTTTCTTTTTCTCTCTCTCCTCTTTTTCCCTCTTTCTCTTTTCTCTCTCTCTTTCTTTCCTCTCGGTTTCTCTCCTTCTTTCTTTCTTCTCTCCCTCGGCTTCTCCCTACATCTCTCTCTCTCGGCTCTCTCTCTCTACCCGGCGGCACGGCAACAAACAGGGGGGGCAGCGGCTCACCGACGGCGGCGGTGACGACGGCGCACGGCGCGGCGCACTTGGGCGGCGGCGCGGAGGCACTAAAGCGGCGGCACGACAGCACGAGGACGGCGGCGCGGCGGCACGACGGCGGCGGTGCGTGGAGAAGGGGAGAGGGAGGGGAAAGATGGGGAATGGGTGTGGGGAGGCTTGGGGATGGAGGGAAGGGGTTTTTATAGGGCGTGGAGAGGAAGAAAGAGAGGGGAAGGGGGAAGAGAATGAAACGACGGCGGCGCGGGGCGCGACGCGGCGGGCGCGCGGCGCGAGGCGACGAGACGGCGCGCGGCTAGGGGTAGAGGAGGGGCTGGGCTAGGGCCACGTCGAACACCTGGCGGCCGATGAATAGTGCTCTTTTTCTATTAAACTGATTTTAGTGTATTTCCCATATAAATTTGATTCCAAAATTCCTAATTTTTGCATATATGCATTTACTCAACATGTGTGTTATTCCAACCAATGGATTCACCCTAGATTAATATTACTCATATATTATTTATATAATTTATTTGAAGTCTTAATTAGGGTTAATTATCGTATTTAAATTCAATTGATCCAAATATGGTCGCGACAATATTTTATTTACTTCTATCCCCACCTAATCCTTTTTTTTAATTTATATTCATTTTACCAATTTATTTTTAGGGTTGATTTCTAATTAACTATCCTTTACTCACGATTAATAAACTTCGAAATCAAAATCAAATAAAATGATCGAACAAAATCAGCATGATGCAATTTATTAAAAAGTTTTTGAAGGCCCATATTTCTAGAGTTTAGATTTTTGTCGGTCGAATTTTCAGGGTGTTACAGTGTTCGTCCCGTCGTGAAAGCACGTCCGCCACCACATTTGTGGAGCCCGGCTTGTATTCCACGACAAAGTCAAAACCGAGGAGCTTACTAGCCCACTGGTGCTGAGGGACGGTGGAGAGGCGCTGGTCTAAGAGGAAGCGGCGCCCCCAATAAGTATGGCCGCCAATGACGCACCGCCTGGACGAGGCCGATCAATTCGCGTTCGTAGGCGGCGAGCTTGGCGTGGCGCGGCGCGATCGTCTTGCTGAAGAATGCGACCGGCCCGGCGCCTTGATGAAGCACAGCGCCCGGACCTGAGCTCGATGCGTCGCACTCCACAATGAACTCCTTGTTGAAATCCGGGAGCTGGAGGACTGGAGCTGCCGTGAGTGCGTGTTGTAGTTGTCGAAACGCCGATGCCACTGTCTCGGACCAGTGGAAGCCTTCCTTCCGCAGTAGCGTCGTGAGGGGCGCGGCGATGGTGCCGAGTCGCGGATGAAACGGCGGTAGTAGCCCGCCAAGCCGAGGAAGCCCCGAACTGCGCACGCATTTTTGGGCAGCGGCCAGTCCAGGACGGCCTGGATCTTGCTCCGGTCCATGGCAACGCCGGCGCTTGAGATAACGTGTCCCAAGTACGAGATGGAGGAGAGGCCAAACTCACACTTGGATCGCTTGAGGCGGAGTTGGTGATCCTGCAGTGTCTGCAACACGGTGCGCACGTGGCGAAGGTGTTCCGACCATGACGAACTGTAAATTAATATATCGTCAAAGAAAACCAACACGAACCGGCGGAGGAACGGAAAGAGGACGTCGTTCATGAAAGCCTGGAATGTGGCCGACGCATTCGTCAAGCCGAACGGCATGACCAAGAACTCAAATAGGCCTTGGTGCGTTCGGAACGCCGTCTTGTGCACGTCCTCCGGGTGCATCCGCACTTGGTGGTAGCCGGAACGCATGTCAAGCTTGGTGAAGAACTTGGCGCCTCGCAGCTCGTCGAACAGCTCCTCAGCCACCGGAATCGAGAACTTGTCTTTGACGGTCTTGTCGTTGAGGGCGCGGTAGTCGATGCAGAACCTCCACGTGCCATTCCTTTTCTTGATCAGTAGGGCCGGGGAGGAGAACGCCGACGAACTCGGGCGGATCACGCCTTGCTGTAGCATCGTGTCGCACTGGCGCTCCAACTCATCTTTCTGGATGTGGGCGTAGCGGTACGGGCGCACCGCGACGGCTGAGACGCCGTGTTCCAGGCGGATGCGATGGCAGAGATGGCGCTCAGAAGGTAGGCCTTGTGGTTCGGTGAAGAGGTCCTGAAAGCTGTCGAGCAGCTCGGACATGAGTTCGCCCGTCGCGCCGTCGATGGTGGCCGCCTAGAGAGGTGGTGCAGGTGCGTCTATGCTGGTCCAGATGACGCGATTGTTGGGTGAGCCGAAGGCAAGGGACTGCTTGGCGAAGTCCCAGAGCGTCGGTCCGAGAGAGCCAAGCCATTGGGCACCCAAGACGACGTCGTAGCCGCCGAGAGGAAGCGCGTAGAAATCGATGACGAAAGTGTGGTCGCCGATGGTGACACGCTGGGACGGAAAACAGCCTGGCGAGGTGATGCGATCGCCGTTTGCAACTGCGACGCTGAGGCCGTGGCGCGGTTCCAGGGGAACACGGGCGCGGCGGGCGGCAACGTCGCTGATAAAATTATGTGTGGAGCCGGAGTCGAGGAGGGCGACGAGGTCCGTTGCGCCGATGCGGGCCTGCACCTTGATCGTGTTGAATGTGGGCGTGCGGACGCCGGCCAGAGCATGCAGCGAGATGCTAGGCTCATCTAGCGTGAGCGCATGCGCCGTCGGTGTTCTCCTCAGCTTCCTCTGGGAAGCTGATGACCTCGACGACGAAGGATTTCTTGCAACGATGTCCCGCCACGTACTTCTCGTCGCAGTTGTAGCAGAGGCCCTCGGAACGGCGTTGGGCCATCTCCGCCGGCGACAAGCGCTTGCGAGGGAGAGCCGACACCAGGGGCTGTTTGCTGGTCGATGCCGATGACGCGGCGTCCGGCGCCGTAGACGCGGCAGATGCGGCGGACACGGGCGCCGGCAGGGCAGGGAGCGAAGGCCGTGGTGTGCGGCCAGAGCGAGCCGGCACGGGGTCCGTTGTGCCGAGTTGAACCCGCTGCTCATACGCCCGGGCGAGCATGATCGTGTCGTCCAGTGAACTCGGCCGGCAGAGAGCTACATCTGTCTTGAGGGGATTGACGAGGCCTGCCGTGAACAATTGCACCTGCTGGTTCTCGGATAGTTTGGCGTCGCGGCAAGCCAAGGCGAGGAAGCTATTGATGTAGTCGTCCACTGTGCCGGTGCGCCAAAGTGTCGTGAGTTCGCCGAGCGGGCTGTCCGTCATGGGTGGCCCAAAGCGAGTGTGCACCAACTTGACGAAGCGCTGCCACGATGGTTCGCCGGAATTGGGTTACAATCTGTAGTACCATAACTGAGCATCACCGAGAAGATGCAAAGATGCATACCAGACGCGACGTGACTCCGGTGTCTTCTGGCCACGGAAGAACGTCTCACAGCGATTCAGCCAGGGAAGCGGATCGCCTTTGCCGTCGTAAGTTGGAAACTCCAACTTGGCACGAGGAAGAAAACTGTTGTCGACGGTGGAGTCGTCGCCCGACTGCTTGTCATTGTCGCCGGTGGGTGGCGGAGCGCCGCGCGGCGCGTGCGTAGCGGACCCCGACGTCTCTGGCACGGGCGACGAGCGATGGCTGGCCTCGACGCGCTGGACGGCCAGATTGAGGGCGCGGACTTGCTCGGAGTACTCGAACGCGGACGCCTGGACTTGTGTGACGCGGTCAGGCAAACTGCTGAGCTTGGGCGCCAGGGGAACCAAAGGTTCGAGGACGCTCATCTTCCTGGCCAAGTCTGAGATTTGGGCCGCCATGGATGTCAGGTTCTTGGCGATTTCGTCGAGCTGTGCTTGAGTGGAAGCCATGGGAACGGAACCAGAGAAATCTGATACCAAGTTGTCACGGACGAGGAGATTGGAAGGAGGATTGCGACGGAGGAAGTATTTAAAGGCTGTAACAGAACGTGGTCCTGGACCTCGTCGGCGCGGAGGAGCCGTGTTCGGCACCGCACCGGCAAGGCAGGAACTGATACTAGATTAATCTGAACTTTGATTGATTACTTCCAACGAAAGCAGCTTACAATTTATAAGGGAGCTAAGGGATAGAATCCTAACAACTCAAGAGATAAAGATGACTAACAAACTCCTAAACTGAACAGACTAAACCGATTACTATTCCTCGTCACGGTTGTGTCGGCGGAACTCTGCGACGGCGCCGTGCACAATGCAATCCCCACATGACAATCTCGGCAAGCAGCCAAGCACACCCAGGAGCATAATGCTCTACCTGGAGTCCTGGACAGACCAGCAATGATGAGGTTACAAAATCACGCACCCACCGAAAAAACTGGCACAAGATTAACATATTGGGGAAAAAAATGTAAAGAGGTAGACAGGTCCAACTGTATGTCTGCAGATAATTTTCCAATTCCATCGGTTTACCACTACAGACGCCACCGCGAGATACAAAGCTTCAAGACACTGTTTTCAAGTCACAAGCACCACATGCATGACAGATAAATATAACTGAAAAAAGAAGACGGTACATGTCTTGCGCAATTGCAGGTGTTATGCTGGAACAGGGTTACAAGCTTCTATCTTGTTTCTTTAGGTTAAGAAATCCATCACATTGCGTGATGGCTGGATGGCGGCAGGACCAAGGGAACGAAAAAGCTAGTAAGGGCGATATCGCCGGCCATGACTCCCTTCGCCACCTCTGCTGCCACCATCCCTCCGGTCACCCCGACGCGGTGGGGGCGGAGGAGGGATTCCACCTGGTTGTTGCCTGTCAAGACATTACAAACAGAACTGTTAGGAAATGAAGATGTATGGTAAGACTTGTTTGTGAGTTGTGACTCTAGGACAGCATTATCTTACAGAACATATCCCAGACGACCGTCAGGGAGCACCATTGGTACCATCCTCATTCCAGCTGGTGCTGGTCCTCTACCATATATCATAGGCTGTAACAAAAATGTTGATAGAGACAATGACTAAATTGTCAATATGCAGTGGTGGATGCAGGATTTCTAGCATGGGTATTCAGAGTTACTTAAAGCATATTTCATGGAAAAGGACAGTATATGAACTACCAAAATCAATGTACAATAGATGACAATGCAATTTAATTTAAAGGTGTTACAAAATCATTAAAGAAAACTACTCCGTCTGTCCCAAATTATAAGGCCTATATTTTTTTTACACGGTCTTCAATAATATACTTTGACTAGTATTTTATTCCATTCTATGATCCCAACAAATATGAAATTAGCATCACATAGAAGTACTTCAAAATATAAATCTAGTGATATAACATGCATAATACTTAGTATAGATATGGTTAGTATGATTATTAGTCAAAAGCAACCAAGTTTGATTTTCCTTAAAAAGGGGGCAGCGGCGCCCTATAATTTGGGATGGAGGGAGTATAATTTAGCCCCACAATTAACAAACAGCTCATATGTGCGCTTTTTTAGGTTGGCACAAGTAATAAAAAGTAGATGGGAATGATTGGAGGAAGGTTGTGATAGATTGAAAAAAGAAAGTGGGTGAAGGAGAATGATATTAATTAGTTGAGAGGAGGTAGGTGGAGAAATAGCTTCATTTTGGGACAAGATACTATGCTATAAATAGATATATTTTGGGACGGAGGTAGTATCTAATAACTAAATGGAAAGTTCATGCAAAAAAATCATGATCCATGTATAAAAGAACATTAACAGACTATCAATATATGTTGACTAATCTTCAACAGACTCAAGGCATTTTTCACAACTTCAGAATATGATGCTTTATCATCATTAGACAACACTAAGAACTTCATCATCTACATACAAATCAAGGGAGCATGTGAAGTGAACAGTCTATTGGATTGCTTTGATACACCGTCACAGGTCAATGTTAGTGTTCTTACAACATGCCCTGATGTGGTTACAGATCTTTCTATTTTTGTTTTGGTGTCTACAGTCCACAGTTTTCCATAAAAAAACAATGTACCATACTTTGATTTCACATTTACGTATCAACAAAGAAACTTCGAATTTCGAATCAAGATGCACATATTACAGAGAAGATTAGGATTTAGAATCAAGACGCACATGCTAGCTCCTCCATCTACCTGCATGTCCTTGTACAGGATCCAGAGATCAACTAGTGCGCAACAGGCACACTACTTGCTCAGCTGCTCCTCCTGGCAAATGCGACGTTCTGCCACCCTGGGCACCTGTCAGCTTTGGCACTTGGGACCGCAGTAACCATGCCATGCCTGGGTGACCGTGCACCCATGCTGCCAGCTGGGTAGCTGGAAATGGGGAATTGAGGAATAGAGATGCTGGATATTGGTTAACTAGGGTTTGGTGTTGGGCATTGTGGGCCACTGGGCCTTATAGGCAGACTGTAGCTGAAGTGGCGATGCTCAAGAATGGGTCATTTTGTGGACTGAGGGTTTAGTGGATGGACAAAAAGAGCCAGAGAACGAAGCATTTGACCCAACAAGATTATACATATGTATTATACCTATTTATATGTGGATTTTCTCGCAGAATGTGTTTGGTATTTAGGTATACTAGGACCAACCCTACCATAAGCACCACTTGGTTTAGTTTGGTTTACCTGGTTGAATCCAGGACCACCACCACCATAAGCACCATATGGATCTCCCATGTAGCCACCATAAGGAGGAAGAGGAAAATTTGGAGCTCCTCCAGGCTTGAACGAGTGATCAGGCTTCTTGTCTCCCAATGGCTTGGCCATGGATACTTCCAGCACTTGCCCTGTGATTCAGTTAGCACAAGATTATTTCTAATCAACCATATTTCGAAGTTACTAATATACAGAGTAGTGGTGGTAACTGCAAAGGTCCCATAAAATCATTGCAGCAAATGATCAAATCACATCTGCTTTCCACACAAAGCACCTACCTAGATTAAGATCAAGTTTAATAAATAATGATAAAGGATAACAACATGGAGAAAACATTACCATCAATTTCATACTTTTCGCTTCCTTTAACTGCCTTCAATGCACTTGATCTTTCAGCAAAATGAACAAACCCAAAATCTCTCTTATTCCCAGCCTTAGCAGGCGGTAAAACGACTTTTGTGACCTCTCCATGAATTTCAAAGATCTCCTTAATCTTCTCTTTAGAAGCATTCTCTGGTAAGTTCTTCACATATATAGTCTTCACCTGTAAAAGAAAAGGCCAATCAGACAAATGTTCCTAGGGCTCAACAAAACAAAATTATATGACATTTCCAAGCTAATTATCTCTATGAATATAAAAAAATCAACAAGCTAAGGGTGCCTTGTACGAATAGGACAATCCATCCATAACAGAAACAACCTTGCACAGGTTGAGCCAGCGGGCAGTGGTATTGAATGAGTAGAATAACTTCCAAGTCAAACACTCAATCTAACTAGTATTTCAGATTGCTTTAATCTACATACAACAAAGTGTCAGATTGCTTTAATCTACATACAACAAAGTGTTGTCAGTTATACAATCCTTAAAGTGCCATGTAGAAACTAAAATCATGATGCAGCTGCATCCTGGAAATACATCAATAAAATGATGGTTATTTTGGTTCAACAATGGTAATCAGTAGTTCCAGATAACAAAAACTAATGTGAATGAGAAATGATTAACATAAGAATTACAAAATATTTCATGTTTCTTTGATCATTTGCCAGTTCCTTTAGCAAATTATGGCACAAAAGAAACAAATCCAATTCCTCTTTTACAAGTGAGTTACCCCAATAAAATAGCAATATAAACAGTTTTTTTTCCCAAGGGACCCTAGTTCAATTTGCAGAGCTGCAGTGCATCCGTTGAGCATAGAAAGCGCTGACTTTTCATTTACAGTGTATACCTGGGCAGCTGCAGAAGAAGAATCTGATGATGATGAACCCTTAGGTTCAGCCCAGCTGACGGTCAACTGGCTACCATCAACCTTAAAGTTTGGTGCTGACAATTTCTGCTTGGCATAGTCTGCACAAGCATGGTTATAATACTCAACAAAGAGGAACCCACGGTTACGGCTTGGATCATGTAAATCCTGCAGGACCAAAACAAGGTCTCAATTAGCAAATTCGGGGCCTTCCTAGTGCAAAGTACAACCATGAAATCACAGACACACCTTGAACATCTCAATGTTCACAACACCTGGGCCCTTCCCCTGGATTATGTTTCTCAGCTCGTCCTCACTCAACCCCTTGGGTACATTGCCAACAAATAGCCTGTGCTTTGCCTGTGACAATGAGCACCGCAGTGTCCTCCCCTGCACCACGGACCATACCATCCAACATAAGTGCACCATACGTGATGCAATTAGAACCTCTGTGGCAACCCAGAGAGCCACAATACCTTGTGTTCTTTGTCATGCAGATCCTCAATAGCACGCTGAGCCCCATCCTTGCCGGTGAAGGTGACAAATGCGAATCCTTTGTTCTCCTTCGTCTCTTTATCCTTCATCAACCTCACCTGTTGTCATCCAGAGCTTCAGGTTATTGCACTATGTGTTACAGGGATGCAAAAATTACTGGAAAAGCCTTAGATCATTCAGATACCTCAGAAATTTCGCCAAACGCCTCGCATAGCTCATGGAGGTCATCCTCGGTGGTGTCACGTGGGAGACCACCGATGAACACCTCCGAGCCCTGAGGCGGCAGAGCGAGCAACTCGTCCCATTTCCTCTTCTCCTCCTCGTCCTCGGGCCCGGCATCGCCGCCAACCTTGTCCATCACATCGGCGCCTCCTTCGCCACCCGCGGCGGGATCCCCACCCGCACCCCCCGGCCCTTCCGCGTCTTCCCGACGGCCGTCGCCCTCCCCCTGCCTCTCATCGGGATCCTCCTCCTCCGGGTCGTCGGAGTCCTCGCGGCGGTGGCGGCGGTACCCGTCGTCGTCGTCCATGATGTCGTCGTCCCCCTCCAGGTCCACCTGCTCCTCCGGCTCCTCCGACTGCTGCCGATCCGCCATCCCAAAACCCTAACCCTAGAAACCCCCAACAAGATAAAAGAAAACGTAAATCCTAAACCACCAACCCACAAAAAGCAACACAAATCCTCAAAACAAGAGACGAATTGAACGCGCGTGCTACAGATCTAACGCATCATCAGGATCAAAAAATTGAAAAAAAAATAAAATAAATCGGTACCTTTGAGACGGAAAAAATCTAGGGAAATTCGAAAATCGCGGCATGATGCGAGAGAAGAAGAAAGAGAGCGTAATTAGCCGTAGTAGCGGTGTGGATTTCGAATCGATTCGATAGAACAGTAGTAGTATTGAGATTTGAGAGCAGTGGATGGAATTGGGGGAAGGGAGGAGAAGAGGGGCTTACTGGACTGGAGGAGGAGAGTGGTGTTTTGGATGGGGAATTTGCGACTCGACCGCTCAAACGGAAAAGGGAAGACGCGTTTCCGGCTACCTTTGTATATATAG
Source organism: Oryza sativa Japonica Group (assembly GCF_034140825.1). Taxonomy (NCBI): domain Eukaryota; kingdom Viridiplantae; phylum Streptophyta; class Magnoliopsida; order Poales; family Poaceae; genus Oryza; species Oryza sativa. The sequence goes on from NC_089044.1 coordinate 3,145,646, forward strand.
CCAGCTGCTGTCAGAAGTGACTTGGGCCGTACGGCCCATCGTGCTTCATTGCTTCGTGCCAAAACGGGCCGGGCCGCGCCAGCACGGCCTCTTCAAGGACACGGCCTGTAAACGGCCCAATATCCAGATGGGCCTGTTCGTGTGGACTGCAAAATCGTGTCACAGGAAAAGGGAATAGTTTTGTAATTTGAGGATTCTGTCCTTGATTCTAAGCATATACCAAGAAAATGAAGTATCTCAAAAAGGAAACACAGAAGAGAGAATCTGAGTTTAGGTTGTTTCAGACAATAGACTCATTTGCCAGAATGAGTTTTTGTCTGAAAAAATAGAGTAAAAGACTTCATACACTGTCATTTATCATATCTGGAGCTTTTGTTTAACGAAAAAGAGAGAAGTGTTAGTTTTTTTTTTTTTGACTCCTCAGTAATGACAACTTAGTTTTCATCAACTTTTAGTTCTTCCTCGAGTACAGTAGTATCCCTAAATACTTCATGTCCTGTTTTGCAATATTCAGAATCATATACTCTCTCCGTATTTTAATGTATGACGCCGTTGACTTTTTAAACAACGTTTGACCATTCGTCTTATTTAAAATTTTTATGCAAATACAAAAATATTTATGCCATACTTAAAGAATATTTTATGATAAATCAAGTGACAATAAAATAAATGATAATTACATAACTTTTTTGAATAAGACGAATGGTCAAACGTTAATCAAAAAGTCAACGGCGTCATACATTAAAATACGGAGGGAGTAAGTACTTATTTTGTAAAGATCAGATGATCTAATTAACTGGAAATCTGGAAAGTGTTGACCCTTAAGATCAAGTTAGTTAGGAGGTCAGTATTCTTTTACTGAACTGAAGCATTAAACAAGTGGCTGTAAGACTGAACAAGCATCAGCTTCTTCAGACGACATGGTGCGATGTATTCGGAAAAAGAACAGCAATTTCCATCTTGATTCTTGAATGTAATAACTGTAGTTCATCCAAATTGCATGCCGGATCCTGTACATCACTAGAGTACACCATCCATCAGCCCCAAATAAGGGAAAAATTTTGGGTTTGGTTGTCGAATCGGATATACGGACATATATTTGAAGTATTAAACGTAGTCTAATAACAAAACAAATTACAGATTCCGCCAGAAAACTGCGAGACGAATTTATTAAGCCTAATTAATCCATCATTAGCAAATATTTACTGTAGCACCACATTGTCAAATTATGGCACAATTAGGCTTAAACGATTCGAAGCTTTTTGTGGTAGGTCACCGAAGTACCCACTATATACTTGCGCATATGTTCTAGCGCTTCGACTCTTACCACTTCTAGGAGTTCGAGTGACACTTCACATCCATCTTCGCCACCCCTCGGGCCGCCCTCCGTTGAAGGCAAAGGAAATCACATATGAAGATGCACGGAGACTGCGGCGGCTGCTGCTGTACCATATTATACACTTTGATTTTTTTTCCTATGTTAAGCTTATTTAATTTTAATTAAATTTATAACGAAATATAGCAACACCTACAACACCAAAATGCTTTTATTAAATCTAGCATTGAATATAATTGGTTTTATTAAATTGGTTTATTTTGTATTGAAAATGTTACTATATTTTTTCATAGATTTGATCAAATATACAGAAGTTTAACTTAGAAAAAAGTTAAAACATTAGAGGGAGTATAATGCTAGTGCCACCAATAATGGTCATCGGACTCCAACCGTTCAACGCCCATCATGGTCGGGGAAGTCAACAATAAGTCATCCCGTGCTGCAAGGTGGGTAGTGGCGATCTACCTGCCTTCTTAGTTTGATCTCTATGTTAACGTTCCTTCGTTAACGCTTACGCCTACATGTGGTGCCTGCTGGCAGTCATGCTGTGAGAAGTTTACATGGTGTTGGTCTCCGTGGTGACGATGTATATTGGATCTGTTCTTGCTGGACACGCCCGTCGCTATGAAGTGGTCTGCATGTTTGCTCTCTTTGAAAGAATTTTATAATAAGTGGTTGTAGCTTATTTGAAGTAAAGGCAGGAATTTAATCCATTGTCCAAACAAATTCACCGCATCATCTTCAAAACTATATTGACATCGATATCATAACCTAATCATGTGATTTTTATTATAATATTAGTTTTTCTTGTTGCAATGTATGAGAAGATGAATGAGCGAAGGGTTGACTTGATACATTGTAATGCACGGGCATTTTTGCTGGTGTGTGGGCCTGTTTGGCACGTCACCACCTCTTTCTCTATCTCTCGCTCCAGCTCATCTTGGAGCTGGAGCCCAACCAAACAGTTTCAGCTTTACACAAAAAGGGATCGGAGCTAACTAGAGTGCTTTTGTAAAATAAACTAGAGAAGAGGAGCTGGTTTCGGGCTACTCCACAACTCCACTCTAGATCCAACTCCTGAAGTTAAATTTAGGAGTTTGAGCTCAGCCAAACGGGCCAATGTATAGAAATATAAAATATTTTGAGAACAAATGTTAGGCATTTCCTTCTTGGCACATATTGAAACCCAGCAATGCATAGGTGGTAAGTCAATCTATCTCTGTAAACTATGCAAGATTACACAAAAGTCTTTGCAAGGATAATGATTTTTTTTAACTTTAGATATATATAAGCAATGTTATAGTGCATGCACTTCAATGAAACATTTTCAAGTCACGTGCTGCAATCAAAACAACCATAGACAATATATAACATGACCCGATCGAGTTCCACACACCAACAATAGTTATAACATGACCTGAGTTCCACACAACAACAATAGATTACACAGTTTTGTACTACAGTACACAAAAGTCGCTTCAAAAATTACAGAAAACATAAATAGGAGATACATACTTGAAAAACACAATTTACTTTAAATGAAATGACACTGATTGATAACATTGATTATATCATGCATACCACAAAATCGCATACCACAAAATATATATTTCTGTTCGTAGATCCTTCCTATTGTCCTCCTTCTTAGTTAAGTGGAGTGGCTGGTGCAGAAAGCGTCGCACTACTACTTGCACTGATGCTAGCACCAAAGTTCTTAGGAGTTCCCTCAATAGTAATCTCCTCACAGCGCTGAGGACTTAGACTATAATTTCCCTATCCACACTTCCTAGATCTTCTCAGCATAACAAGTCGTTCTGCTACCTCCTTCATATCAGGTCGCTCTTCAACCTTTTCTTTCAAACACTCCATTGCTAATCTGCCTATTTCTTCTAGGATTAGGATATCTTCTTGTTTTGCAATCTCCTTGTCAAACATTATCCTCCCACTGTTCTCTTGATCATAGGCATTTTGGAACTCAATGATGAGGCTACAATTTTCACCATATATTGTTGGCTTCCTACATATGAGCTCTAGCAGTACAACTCCAAAACTGTATACATCACTCTTTTGTGTTAAATGGCCGGTCTTATGGAATACTGGATCTATGTAGCCCATGCTTCCTACAACAAACATGGTGAAATCTTTGTCTACAGTAAGAAGCTTAGATGTCCCAAAATATGAGATCTTGGGGATAAACTTATCTGTTAAAAGTATGTTGGCTGGCTTGACATCACCATGTCGTATGGTACGACTTGTTGATGAGTGCATGTACCTTAGACCTTCAGCTGATTCAATTGCGATGTTTAGGCGTAAGCCCAACGGGAGAGGGATGTTGGCATCACCATGGAGAATGTCTTGAAGATTTCCCTTAGCGGCAAACTCATACACCAACATTGGAACATCCACTTCCAAGCAACAACCCAAAAGCTTGATAATGTTATTATGCATCATTTGCGATTGGATGATCACTTCATTTGTGAAATCATCCTTTCGAGCTTCATTTACCTCAATTGACGTCTTCACAGCAACCGTAGTATTGTCTTCAAGAGTCCCTTTGTACACCTTACCAAAGCCTCCTTGACCAAGAACTTCTGAATTATTCTTTGTGATTTTCTTTAGCTCATCTTTGGAGAAAATCTTGACATTGTCCACTTTCTGTAGCACTGAACCACCATTCTTTTTGAAATATTCATTCATTTTTCGCTTTTGGTGCATCATTAGCGTGAAAAGAACAGCAACAATTAGGAAGGAAAATCCCAAAGTGATGCCTACGAAAGTTAAGAAAAACTTATTAGCGAACATAACAAATCCATATATGAGTTGCAGTATTATTTTTTTAACAGAAATATGAATGAAGGATCATTTTATTTGATAAATATTATTATGAATAACTAATGTTATATTAATATTGGCATGTTCAATATATCCTGTAACTAATCTTTTTTATTTATACTTAGCAGGGACTTGAAGTTAAATAAGGATGTTTGAATTGGCCGAGATGAGTAAGTTGGTAAAGAAAATAAATAAGGGATGGTTATGATTACTTTAAACCACTTAGTTTATATTGCTCCAATGGTTTACCAACAATATTGTCGCTTTCTACAATATGCCACTGGATTTATCAATTGTTTCTACAATATATGAACATTTAAAAAAAAATCAAAATACCCTTGTAGACAAGCATCCAAAGGTTGACAATTGATTTATCTCATTATACGTTTAAAAAATTATGAAATTTTTGGTGTAGTTTCCTTACACAACATAGAATTTTCTGTTTATGTTTCAAAATTTCTTGCATGTATTTTTTGAAAAGTCTTTTTATGTGGCATTAGAGAGAAATAACTTACACAAAAAAATGAAAATATTTTGTGTAGCACATGAAAGATGATTTGTACAGAAATACAACACCACAGAAAAGTATACTATGTGAGACATAACAGAAATATTATATTTTATAGAAAAATAATAAAATGTAAAAAGCGTGAAACTTATACAAACTTATATTCTTATATTATGTGCTAGGAGGCTAATTTTTTTAAATTGTTGATTTTTTTTTTAGTTTTGTCAATTAACTGCCAACCCTTATATTTTTAGGCATTATAAGAAATTCTTTGTTTGGCTGAATGGTAAATTGTAGAAATAATTGAAAAACATAGTCGATGGGAAATCATTGAATTGGTGTAAACTCAAGACATATATATAGTATATTATTTCATATATTTTTTAAAAATTTTGAGGTGCATATGTACCTAGGGCAAGCCTTGCTGCAAGAGGGAATTTTGAGCTGCACTCTTGTTTCTTGGGGCCTTCACCACTCCACTGGTAACCCACACGGCAGTGGCATTCATAATCCCCTGGGATGTTGTTGCAGACACCGTAGCAGGGATATTTCTTCTTGTTGGACACATCACACTCGTTGATGTCTGTGCATATAAAAGGGAGCATATATATTAGTTGTTAGATCAACTGTTACTAGTAAAAAAAGAATTAATTTTCGTAGGCTTTGGCTTCTTTTTCCTTTTTCTTTTTGACAGGAACCTAGCTCAAAATGAAAATCACCTGTCAAGATGGCTTAGGCTGTCCCAGGATTATAAACCATCTATGAAAACCTATTTTTTAATTGGCAAATTCTTAAAAAACCGCCTATAAAATTTGTAGCTCTTCATGAAATCTACATTGAAAGTTTTCTTTCCATTTTAGATAGTACATTTAGATGTCTAAATATTCGTTACAAACTCTTCAGACCTATTTTTGAAAATGAACTTTTGAGTATTTCAAATGATCTTGGATGAAGACATTCTATATTAAAATTGTAGAGCATAACTAGATCTACAACTTTGTACTAGTAAATATTTTTATAAGCTCTAGTATCTATTTTTGTATAAGTGGTTCTTTAAGAAATCAAATTTTTAGGAACTCATAGAAAATTCATTTTAAGTCCTATTGAGGTTAACTAAAGTTCTCCAAGATCGTTCTAGTAAGACTTAGGCTCTGTTTGAGTCTCCTGAAGATGAAGATGAAGATAAAAATGAAGATTAAGTGTTTTACGTAAAACAATGTGGTAATAACTTGTGATTAATTGAGTTTTAATTATTATAAACATGAAAAAATGGATTAATCTGATATTTTGAACAACTTTTATATAGAAAATTTTCACACGAAACGCACTGTTTAGCAGTTTGAAAAGCATGCCACAAAAATCCAAAACTTTATCTCCCATGTGTTGGGTTCTTAAACATGACCTTAGTAACTCCCTCCGTCCCAAAATATAACAACTTCGAGCCTCCAGATCTTTATCCCAAAATATAACAACTTCTACACCAATATTCTCTTCTCAAGCAATCATAATCTCCTATCATTCAAATTTCCCATGGAGCTCCACTTTTCATCCAAACACAACCGTCCCCTATTTAATTCTACATACTTTCTTAATAACCATATCCAACCCTAAATATGCTTATATTCTAGAAGGAGGGAGTAATATTTTTCTTAGAACATTTTTTTTAGTATGGTCATTCACTAATGTCACGTTAGATAACATATCAACTCATATAGAGGTAAATGATAAGTAAACAATTATACTAACATAAATATAAATGAAAAATATTGTAAGGGTCATATATAGCTTTGGTCACCTCATTTGAACTTAAAATGAACTTTCCATAAATCTTTAAAGTTTAGACATTTTCAAAGAATAACAAGTTTTTTCAGATGGACTTCCTAAAGAAATGTCATTTTAGACGATTCTCGTATGGAAAGGCTCGCAAAAATCAACTTTTGAGGCGGTTCTCTTGAAAATACCACCCTTAAAAATAATAGCACTACTACAATAGGAAAGGAGTAGTATCTTGATATATATGAAGTCGTATGATGAAAAAATCTTTTTATGAAAATTGGAGAGCTCTACAACTATATAGTTGAATGTTTTTTCATTCGAGACTTTTTACGGGTCCTGATATTCGTTACGAAATCTCAAATCTATTGTTGAATAAACAAACTTTTATGTTTTTAAATGAACTCAGATGGAGCTGTTCCCTATATCAAAATTGTAGAGCTCGATGTGATCTACAAATTTGTGGTTGATAAATTTTCCTTTTGATATCATTTATAGTGCAATTTATATATTACAAGTTTTAGAGAGGCGAAGTCAAAAGAATAAGCATCTCTCCCACATGCACAAAGTTCTTTATAGGCGAGATGGTAAGGACGCTACTTGAAGAAGAGGTCCCCGTTCAAATCCTATATACCACACGTGTGCAAAATTACGCAACTCGTGAAACTTGCGACATGCGGCCGTGTATATATAGTTGCTTACTAAAATACAAAATATGTTTTTCCTTTTTTTTGCGCCTAAATCAAATAGCGAAAAGATCAAATGAAACCTGGTAGATTTTTTTTAGATAATGAATTTAAACACCAACAGGGTTGATGTACACAACGAAAGGTAAAAATAAAGGTAAAATGGTGGCACTATTTAGCAAAACTGTTAGCTAATAAAATAAAAACATTAATCTTACCCTTGCAACCTTGGTCCTTGTCGTAGGGGTTACCCTCGTAGCCTTGCTTGCACTTGCAGTAGTATCCGGGACCGTTGGTGGAGTTGACGCACTCGCTGTTGTCGCTCACACACGCGTACCCAGCCGGTTTCTTCTCCTGCACCTCCAGTGGAGGGCAGGTAACGGAGTCACGGATGGCCCAGTCCAGCCACACCGGCATGGTTCGGTTGAGGTCCATCTTGAGATCGGCGCTACGGAACTCGTACTCGTTCTTGTCGACGAGGAAGGAGTAGTCGCAGGGGCTGAAGTCTACCTGGAAGCCACGCGTCCAGGGCCCGAAGGAGACGACGTTGTCGGTGAGGCCCGGCGAGATGTCGACATGGCAGCAGCCGACGCCGGCGCACCGGCCATCCTGCGCGCTCCGGGAGTCGTTGCAGTAGGTGACGCAGCCGGTGTAGAAGAGTCCGCTGTAGTGGGTGTTGCTGCCACCGCTGTTCCCATTCTGTGTGTAGGACAGGGTGTTGCACCCGATCACAACGAACATGTTGCGGCTGTCGGAGATGCGGTACACGCCGTTGTTGTTGAGGTCTACATCGCCGTAGAACCTCCTGGTGACGTTGTCGCCGGCGTCGTAGCACTTGTACGCCACGGGAAGCATCACCTTCACCTCCGGGAGCTGTTCCACCGACAGGCTCTGCACATGGATGCTGCCGTTGGCGGCGGCGAGGGTCGGCACCAGGTCGCCGTTGCCGTTTCGGGTGTTGCAGGCGATCTCGAAGCCCTCCCCACGGGAGCAGTTGGGGCCGATGCCGAACGGGTAGGGAATGTCGACGTCGCCGCACCTAGCCTGGCAGCCGGCAGGCCGGCCGGTGACGACGCTCTCGTCGCCGGCGGCGGAAGCCAAAAGCAGCAGGCTGGCAAGTAGCCAGCATGTGGCCATCGACGTGTATACGTTTATATACGACGTAGTAGTATTAACTCGTTTCTTTCTTTTTCCTAGCTTGGTTTGAATCAGCTGGAGTAGCTAGCACACTCGCCTATGTCCCCCGGGCATGTACTTATATAGCAGCCGATCCCATCCATCATCCAGCCTGTTCTGCAAGTTGTCATGCTCTTCCTCATATTATAATTCCTCCGTCCCAGATTCCCTTGAGTACTAGTAATGCTTGAGTACTAGTATTGTAATGCTTGAGTACTAGTATTGTAAGTGGCACTACTTAATTAGATCCTTAAAGTATGGTAAAATATATTCAGTACGCGCTCTCTATTTGGTTTTATCAAGAGGCCCTTTCGTAAGTCGTCCGATTAGTTGAAAAACAAGACCACTTGCAAGAAAAAAAGGACCATATGCTATTTGCTACATGTCATGTCGATTCGCATGCATGCTATGAGGTTAATACCATTACACTAATACATTTTATTTTTGGTACAAAATCTTTGATAACTTATATGTTTTAGACTGCATATTATTTGTAAGATCCGTAGCAACATACCGTTAGAAGTGTTACTTCCATATTTTTAAAAAGTTACTTTCCTCCAGCAGTGTAGTTACTTTTAATATTATCATAAAGAGTTACTTTCTATATGACGCCATATTTTAATTTTTTAAAAAATATAACACAGTGATTACTTTAAATAACGAATATATGTATTTACTTGAAAATCTTTTCTACACTTTGCTTGTAAATTTATTCCACATATTTTTTTTATTTCAACTCAGTCATAATGTAATTACTTTTAGTGCTAAAGAGAATTACTTCTATTATATAGCTAAGTTACTTCTGCAATGTAAATATAAATTACTTTCAAATTAATAAAATGTTTGAATATATTAACCGTTGGTCTCGTTTTGTCATATATTTTGAGTGGAGTACAATGGTGCAAATATATTTTTAAAATAATATACAGTTTAAAAGATAAAAGTTATCAAAGAGGTTTAGAAAAATGTGCACTATTGTTTTTTTTAGCTAAAGAGGATTCATATGTGAGATAGAGTGGTCGTTGCTTTAACCAAACTAGCGACCGGTAACTGTGTAGTCGTGTCCTGGCTTGCGTGGTGTAACGTCCCGATTTTCGTTCGGGATTAAAAATCATTAATAATGCATTTTCTAGAAATTAAATTAAAGTTAAAGCAATTTAATTAAGTGAAATAATGGGAGAATTAAAATTTTTCCTTAAAAATCATTGGCTGAGGATATTTTGTAATATTCTTTGTGCCCTAAAATACCCTCCGGATTTTTCCATGAATTTTTGGAGCTCAAAAAATAATTTCCATGAATTTTTGGAGCTCAAAAAATAATTTTAAAGTCACAAAGTTCATTAAACTCATTTATATAAAAAGAAAACGAATTAAATCTTCTCCCCTCCCTCCCTTGGGCTCGGCCCAAGTCTCCTTCCCCCTCCACTGGCCGCTCTCTTCTTCTCCTCCTTCCTTTGGGTCGTCAGCCCAGCCGGCCTCTCTCTCGTGCGAAGTTCGTTTCGCCTCCCTCCTCTACCCGAGCCGCCAATAGGTGGGCCCCACCTGTCGGGGTTATCCCCTTCCTCCAACCACCCAGCCGCCATGGCCGGTCATTGCCACCCACGTCCCGCCGAATCCGGCGCCCTCCCGCTCGCGTCCTCAAGCCCAAACCGAGTGGAATCGGTTCCCCTCCATCTCCCCCACTCTCCCCCACTTCCCCCCTCAAAAATCGTCGGCCGTTGTTGCTTCGATTCCGCCATGTCCGGCCATGTTCTCCACCTCCGAGCTTATAAAAATGCACCCCGGCCTCCCTTCATCCGTTTCCTCAACTCGCCGCTCCTTCCCGCGCCTCCTACCTCCCCCAGTCTGCCGAGCCCACGCCTCGCCACTTGTGCTGGCAGCTCCGCTGCATCAAGCCCTATCCCAGCCGCTGCTCCGCTCCACCAAACTGCCGCCTAAACGCTTTCTTCCCTGTGCACCTGAGCCACCACCAACTTACACCACCTCCAGCCGCCAGCCACTGCCGCCCTAGTGGCCGCCGCGCTGCGCCACCGCCGTCATCGGCATCGCTGTGCCGAGCTCCACCCCGGCAGCCGCTCCTCTGCCTCCAACCACCACCAAAACACAACCCCACCGCAAAACCCACGCCGCCACTGCCCTTGCCGCCTCCGACCAGCAATCATCGCCGTCTTAGCCGCTGTCGTCGCTCGCCATCACCTCCGTCGGCTTCGCCGTCGAGTACCGCACCTCGGCCACCTCCTCGCCCTCGTCATCCACCGCTGGAGTCCTCTTCTCCCCGTCGAGGTGAGTTTTTTCCCCGTCGCCGGCCTCCGGCCGCTATTTCCCACCGCCTTGTGCCTCCCCTTCCCCGTCTAACCCCTCCCTTCTCCTCCTCAGCTCGCGGCCGTGCCTGTCCGCCCCTTCCCAAGCGCCACCCACCGTCGTGCACTTGGCGAGGACTCCCACCTCCTTCTCCTCTTCACCGGCCGCGCTGCGCTGCCGCTGCCCACGTCATCGCCGCCGGTGGCCGCGCCGCCGCGTGCCGTCGCTCGGCTGGGCTGTCCTGAGCTGTGCCCATGCCATGCCGTGCTTGCCCGTGGCCGCCCGATCGGCCGCCCTCACTAATCTAGGCCATCCACGTGTTGCCATGGTGCCACCCCATGTCGGTGCCCTCGTGGCACCACGTCGGCCTTCCCGTCTGCCGTGGTCACCACGTGGCCGCCACATGGTGTGCCCGCGGACCGGTCCACCGTGCACCCGCTTCCCTTGAGCCACCGACAGGTGGGGCCCGCTTGCCGGTGCCACCAATTCCCCTCGGTGACGTCATAATTCACATTAATTGTGCAAATTATAGAAATTCATTTAAAATGTCTCAAAACTTCTAAAATTCATAACTAATTCATACGAACTCCATATTGGGCCATTCAACTTGCAAAATTCATCTAAAAATGAGCTATACATGTTTGTTTACTTTTTATGTACTGTTTACTTGGTTTTTATTAGAGTTTTTTCTCATTTTGTGTGCCAGCGCGTAGATTCCGCCGGTTCAGAAGTTTGCTTTCGCCTCAGATAAGAGTTCAGAAGATTGTTTTGAAGAAGCAAGGCAAGTCACACATTCCCCTTAAGCATTTTTAGCCTAATTTATAAATGTTTTATCGTTTACAAATAAATATGCATGTTTTTCTAATTACATGGGAATATGGTTTACCTATTGTTGGCTGTTGTTAAACACCGATTCTATACCACCAACATCTGCATAAAGTTCAAATAATAAAACATTCAGCATAGTGATAGGTGCTTAATCTCACATATTCCACAAGTGTTGGTGTATATTTGTATGCAGATGATAAACCCTGAAGTTGAAAGGAAAATCAGACTAAAGTGAGAAGAAACATGTATCCATACAAGGATGGGTTGTGAAATTCCTCAAAATATCAAAGACTCAGCCCAAAACTCCGAGAAATGGATAAAGGAGGACCAGGGGAGGAGATGGGCCGAAGGCCAGGCCAGGTGGGCCCAGCCCAGGTTCGAGCGAACCCCTTGGTTCGGCTGAACCAAAATCTCAGCCGTTTAGGCTGGGGTTTGGCGTGGACGGTCCTGGTCATCTCCTGATGGCGGTTGCTGGGCATTTCTGACAATTCGCATTGTGTAAGCGTCATACCTACCTCTATATAAGGAGCTTCACTCTTTCACTCTCACACACACTTCCAAGCTTGTGCTGAATTATAAGAGGCTCTATTGTACTATATTGTATACTAGAATAGGAAGAGATTAGAGTAGAAGAAGTCGGATGAATTCTGGAGTTGTCGGTAATCTTCTCTCATTTCTCTTATTCTGTTTATTACTCTGAATTCAATATAATATTCTTCTTGAGTAATTTAGATTTATCTCGTGAGAATTATCTCTTGGTTAGTTCCTAAATAGCATACGAGACAATTGTTCACTATAGTTCATTTATTTATAGTGATTGCTTTAGTGTTTGATTGGCACTAGAGTAGTTATTAATTGCGTAGACGCGGTGTCTGGGTAATTAATCTTCAGTGGTTGCTGCGTATCCCATAGTACATTTGAGGTAGGTGTAGAGGTGGTGACAGCCCTAGACACTATTTCTCTAGACACTGTTAAACTTAAGTATTGCGTTAGGATTAAATTTAAGCTTTCCCTAGACACTGTTTCTCACTAGTAAATCTACTCTATCCTGGCCTATCATTTGCTTGCTGTCCTTGGATGAACCGGAGGAAGATCTGACCACATATGCTCCCTTGGATTCGATACCCTTTGGAATACTCCGTAGGGGAAGTGCTACATCGGTATATCTGTGCCCTTGCGGATTTTATCTGTGATCCAATTTGGAGGTAGTTTTGCAATAATGCACCCGACCACAAATTTGTCGGGTAAGATACACTTCAAGAGTTCGAGTTCTTTAGCCAGTACTCACCCAGAAGCATTTCATAGCTGTCAGCCAAAGAGTGACCCTTATCTGCAATCTCTAAAAATGCACACCGGTGAATTTATCCGGCCTCAGTGCATTGGCAAAACCAGCTTACGAGCGACGGCGCAGCACAGAGTAGGAGGCAAACCCAAAACAAACAAAACTGAATTTCCCGTAGCAAAACAAAACTACAAAAGGAGGCTGAATCTGCGCAAGGGTGAGGAACCAATTTTGCGGACCATTCGACGCGTACGTTGTGCATGCGCGCCACTTGCCCTGCCTGGCCAGGCGAGGCGAGCGAGCGCGCGCATGTGTTCCCCCTCTTCCCTCCACCTCACATGCTTCATGTAGCTAGGAGGGTATCTTCCCTTTTAAGGAGGTCCCCCTCTTCTAGAATAAACAAGGTGGTACTAAACTCTCTATGCATGCCATCCCATGAGCTGGTTTTTTGTGATTTTCTAAAGAATTAATCTTCGAATGGGCTAAGGCTCATCTATTAATTCCAATAAGTGCGAGACCGCACGGTCTCGTGGAATGGAAGAGCGAGACCGTTCGGTCTCGCTGAAGCAATGAGCGACACTGTCTAACGGCTCCTTTTCATTAGTGATTAATTACTCAATTAACAATTAACTAATAAAAAATTAGTGATTAATTATCTGATTAGCGATTAAGTAATAATTAATTAATTACTAATCAGATAATTAATCACTAATTAAATCGGCATGACACGGTATCGCTCGTTGCTTCCGCAAGACCGAACAGTCTCGCTCTTCCATTTCGGTCTCGCGCTTTATACCGCCCGTGACGTTGTTCCTGCGTCATTTTCACGTAATTGTTATGTGAGACCGACATTATATTTCTGTAAAAATTTTTGTATCCCGAATATTTCTGAGAAAAAATAGAATAAACAGTATATTTTGAAATTTGATTCCCAGTGTTTCAGGGATTGTTTAGCTAGCTTGCTACCACTTTCATCCTTATGAATTTTTACATCACCAGATTTTGCTAGGGGAACAAAACATACTCTTGTCATTATCACCATACCAAAATTTATTATTTCTGGTAATTCTTCTTATAAAACATTGCCGGAATTTGGTAAAGCTACAAACCAAGCATGACCAACGTTAAAAAAATTTGGTAATTACGCTATAATTTACCAAAATTTACCAATGCAGATTTCGAATTTTAGCAAGAGGTTCGTTTTGGTGACAAACTGAACAACTACTACCGCTTGTTGGGCGAGAATCCTCTTGCTCGGTTGCCCAATTTGAAGAGAAAAAATGGGCATACTTGCTACGGCATGCATGCAAGACGAGTACTAACTAGTTTCTTTTTCTTTTTTTCTCATCACTTTAAATGTTTTTTCTCCTAAACTACCTACCCGATTTATGATCCGATCATACCATTGAATTTGTTGCAATTAAATCTTTATAATAAGATATCACATGATTATATTTTCATAAAATAAAAATATATGTTTTAGACTGTTAAAACTTAATGTTTCCTGTGTAGTAACGACATGTTTCAAAGTGTGCATTCGCTATATTTCACAGAATTTATTGAAGTACTTGCCCCAACTCTTTCTCCTCTCTATCTATGCATGCATGCATGGATTTAGCAACCTTCAAAATGAGTTTTCTCCTAAACTACTTATAATCTATGATCCGATAATACCGTTGTATTCGTTATAACTAAATCTTTACAAGAAGATCTCGTATGATTATGTTCTAATAAAAAAACATATATTTCAATTTGTTAATACTCACTGTTTCATACGTGATAGCAACATATTTCATCATATGTCTTCACTGTGTTTCAAAAAAAAGTTTAAATATTCGTTATAACTAAATCTTCACAACAAAATCTCGCCTGATTATGTTCTGATAAAAAAAAGCATATGTTTCAGTTTGTTAATACTCATTGTTTCATATGTGATAGCAACATGTTTCAACATATGTCTTCACTGTGTTTCAAAAAAAAGTTTAAATGTTGCTGTGACTGATTTTTTTTACTATATATAACTTAATGTTTCACTGGTAGTTAACTGTAACATAACATTTGACTGATGGAGTTTTTTTTTCCCCTACTCTCCCTCCTCTCTATCCATGCATGGATGCATGAATTCAAAATGAATTTTCTCCTAAACTACTTATCTAATATACTATCCGATAACACTCTTATATTCGTTGTAATTAAATCTTCACGACAAGATATGGCGTGATTATGTTCTGATGTAAAAAAACATATGTTTTAGTCCGTTAATACTTAATGTTTCATAGCAACATGTTAATTTCAATGTGTGTTTTAGCTGTGTTTAAAAAAAATAAATGTTCTAGTGACTGTTTTTTCATTTCACCGTATATAACTTAATGTTTCACTGGTGGTCAACCGCCGTATTTGACAATATTTGACTAATGTTTCACTGGTGGTCAACCGCCGTATTTGACAATATTTGACTTACCGATTTTTTTGAGAGGGTCGGACGCCCGATTTGGAAGTACCTCCCTCGTTGGGTAGTGCTAGCCGGTTTTTGAACCGGTGCTAATAGCACGATTCTGCATTTGTGTGACACCTCATTTTCTCTAGTGCCACTTTAGGTGTTTATCCTATCTGGTAAGCTATATTTATTGTCACGGAACATTGGGAATACCCTAAAATCACACACACACACACACAGCATATCTTTTATTTGTGCCATGGTCACTTTTGTTGACGGAATTTCCCACATATCTGTGGATTGTTTCTCTGCATGTCGATCGAAATATGAGTCTAGATCAACTCTCAAGTGATGGGGGTAATTACTATCCGCAGTAGTTAGCTTTTAATGATGGGGTAATTGCTATCAGCAGTATGCCATATGATAGGAACGGGGTTGCGGGTATAATAATTAATTTCGCATCATGAATTATATATATGGCCTTGTCAAGTTGTCATCTTCAAGACTTCAATTACATATAATAAGAGTCACTTCAATAAGTACCTGTCCGTCAAAGTATATTAAGGACTAGATGAGCTTGAAGAAAAAGTAAAGAATTTAGATTGGTATAAGATTAATTTTTACGAGTACCATTCGGTTTGTAGAAAGAAAGTATACGAAGGATCCTATAAATTAGTTTGTATAGAGAAAATATAGGATTTTTTCCATCTAATCAAACCTTTTGAAAAAAAATCATATGGATCTACGTTTACATATATATTTTATTCTGCGGACCCCGAGGAGGTCTAGTGCCTTGTGGGGCGCCTGGCAGCCCTGTCGCATTTTCTCGCCATGTCAGCCGAGAACTGTCACCCATTCTTCGCTATGCTTCGGGGGGCGTCTCCCTTGTGATGGACGGAGGAGTGCCACCAGGCCTTCGAGAGCCTCAAAGAGCATCTGTCCAAGCTGACGGCCCTAGCAACACCGCCTCTGGGTAAGGGGCTGCTCTTTTTTCTGTCCGCCTCACCAGCGGCAGTGTCAGCAGTGATGGTGTTGGAGGACAACTCCAGCTCGAAGTCATTGTACTACGTGTCGGAGGCCCTCGCAGGGCCAAAGACGCAGTTTACGGAACTCGAGAAGATAGCTTATGCCCTTGTAATGGCTTACCGCAAACTGAGGCATTACTTTTTGGCTCACGATATCACCGTGCCTACGTCGTACCCGTTAGGGGACATGTTCTAGAATTGGGAAGCCACAGGGCGTATCAGCAAGTGGGCCGTGGAGATAGCCTCCTTCACCATCTGCTTTGTCGCGCGGTCCACCATAAATTCGCTAGTCCTAGCGGATTTTATTGTAGAATGGACTAGGCATTGCACCGAGCAGTCGAAGCCCCCACGGAGGAGATCTGGACAGCGCGCACTGACAGAGCCTGCAACGCGTCTAGGACTGGTGCAGCCGCGATAATCACTTCGCCCACCGGCCGCACAACGTCATTTGCGGCGCGCTTGGAGTTCTCGGCCACTAATAACACGACTGAACACAAAGCTATCCTACAGGTGCTCCGCAAGGCAAGGGCTATGGTGCTCCCCGGCTTGTCGTTAACACCGATTCTCAGGTGGCAGCTGGGCATATTGACACGACTTACATGGCCTTGAATCCGGAGCTGGCCAAATAGTTGGCAGCGTTCCAGAAGGCTGAAGCACACTTCCGGGGCATCGTGGTCACCGGAGTGCCACGAGCAACAAGAGCCGATGTAGACACCCTAGCCAAGATGGCTGCGGCCAATTCACTCATGCCCCCGCATGTTCTCTACGAGGTACTGCGCTCCCCGGCAGTGCAGGGCGGGGAGCCCCCGCACCCCCCCCCCCCGCGCCCGATGGTGAAGGTCGTGATAATCAACGCGGAGCCCAATTGAAGATTGCCGACTGTGGATATCTTCGCTGGGCGGACGGAGCCATCCTCCGCTGCGGAGCATCAGCGCCTCCGCCATCACGCAAGAGGCTACGTGTTCATTGAGGACGCCTTATACAAGATGGGGTCTGCGCGCCTCTTTTCCGATGCATTAGCCGGAGTCAAGGAGCTGAGCTCCTTAAGGACATCCGCGAGAGGCACTGCTGAACCCACCTCGCCCCGAGCGCCTTGGCAGACAAAACGCTTTCGGCAGGGCCTATACTGGCCCACAATTGTGGCAGATAGGAGCACTTGGTTCGCCATTGCCAAGGCTGCCGACATAGCTCACGCCAATTCCGCCAGTATAGCCTTTCGTGCGTTGGGGCATCGACATAGTCAGTCCTCTACCGCGCGCATTAAAGCGCACCAAGCATCCGCCAACCACCCCTGACGCCACGGCTCAGCCGGCAAGGCGAAGACGGGAGCATGCTATTATCCGGGGGATGCCGGAGCCAGGAACCCCGGGGCGCGCCATACTGTCACCTTAATAGTAAGAGAGCTAGTAAATCCAGTTGATTTTATTCCAACAATGCCGATTTCGAATTTTAGCAAGAGGTTCGTTTAGGTGACAAACTGAACAACTACTGCCACTTGTTGGGTAGTTCTAGCCGGTTTTTGAACCGGTGCTAATAGCACGATCATTTTGCATTTGTGTGACACCTTATTTTCTCTAGTGCCACTTTCGGTGTTTATCCTACGGAAAAAGTACACATTACCCCCCCTTCCCCCCGAACTATCACGGTTGACCAAATTACCCCCCTAACCACAAAACCAGACATTACTCACCCTGAACTTTCAGTACCGACGAATTAACCCCTCGACCCTATTCAGACTGGTTTTTTCCTACGTGGCGTACGCGTGGCAATCCAATCAGTATTTTCTTTTTTAAAAAATGGTGGGACCCACGTGTCATACCTACCCTTCCCCTTTTCCCCTCTCTCTCTCTTCACTCACTCTCTCGGCGAGGACACACAGAGTGCCGGCAACAGTGTCATCGTCGTCGTGGGACACAGAGGAATGCGGAGGCCGCGGCGGCGGTGGTGGCGTGGGAAGAGTCGGTGGCGGCACGGGATGCAGAAGCCGCTGTGGCGTGGGATGCAGCGGCGGCGGCGGCTGCGACGTGGGATGCGGAGGCGGTGGTGGCAGCGGCAGCGTGGGATGCGGAGGCGGTGGCGGCGTCGTGGGATACAGAGCCGGCGGTGGTGTGGGACACAGAGCTGGTGACCGACGGTCTCGGCGCGCGCTCTCTCTCTCTTGTTTCCGTCTTCGATCGGTAGGCAGCAATGGCGGCGTGGCACACGGAGGCGGCGGCAGGGTGGGACGAGGGACAACCCGGTCCCCTCCTGGCAGCGGTGCCCTCCCGGCGGTGTTGAGGAGGCGAGGCGAGGCGGCGGAGGAGACGAGGCAAGGCGAGGCGAACGCGGTGGCGACATGGGTGGGGGATGGAGAATGGAATGGAATGGATTCGTGGGCACGGTGGAGGGGGGACGACGTCGCCGCTGCCTCCTCGTCTCGCGCAGCCGTCTCGCCTCGCGCCGCTAGTCGTCACCTAGCCGAGCCCGCCGCCGCCGCCTCGCCTCGCCTCCTCTGCCGCCACGCTCGTCTCGCCTCCTTCGACGGCGATGCTGCAGCACCAGCCAAAGAGACGGTGCCGCCTGCCTGGCAACTGTGCCCGAGGCCAGCGCCCAGTGAGGTGGCCAGCGTGAAGAGAGCTCTGTCAAGAAAGCATGGCTCGTTCCGGCGTCACCCAGCCACCGCTCGCGCCCGGCCCCTGTGTCGCCCCATGTCTCCGTGAGAGAGAGTGAGTGAAGAGAGAGATAGAGGGGAAGGGTAGGTATGACATGTGGGTCCCACCATTTTTAAAAAAGAAAATGTTGACTGGATTGCCACGCGTACATTACGTAGGACAAAACCGCTCTAAATTGGCTCGAGGGGGGTAATTCGTCCGGTATTGAAAGTTCAGAGTGAGTAATGTCTGGTTTTAAGGTTCAGGGGTAATTCCGTCGACCACGATAGTTGGGGGGAGGGGGTTAATTTGTACTTTTTCCTTATCGGGTAAGCTATCTTTATTGTCATGAAACATTAGGAATACCCTAAAATCTCAGACACACATAGCATATCTTTAATTTGTGCGTTGGTCACTTTTGTTGACGGAATTTCCCATGTATCTGTGGATTGTTTTCTCTGCATGTCGATTGAAATATGAGTCTAGCTCAAATCTCATGTGATGGGGGTAATTACTATCCGCGGTAGTTAGTTTTTAATGATAGGGGTGTTAGAGCGAGGCTAATAATATAGCCGATCTGCTGGCTATAAGGTTTTTTTTAGCATTCTCTTAATCTACCTATATAATAGTTAGCTCTTTATAATTAATGCATGATCCACTTGTCTCTCTCACAGAATTTCTTGGTTCTGGTGTTCAAGCTAGCTGTAAGTTTACAGCCCGCTTCTCCTCTCTCTTTTCTCTTTTCTCTTCCAGCTCAGCATTTAGCCAGCATTTAGCATTTAGTCAGTATGCCATATGATAGGAACAGGGTTGTGGGTATAATAATTAATTTCGTATCATGAATTAGCTAGTTATATATATAGTCTTTCCAAGTTGTCATCTTCAAGACTTCAATTACATATAATAAGAGTATTGAAGTACCTGTCCGTCAAAGTATATTAAGGATTAGATGGGCTTGAAGAAAAAATAAATAATTTCGATTGGTATAAGATTAATTTTTACGAGTATCATTCGGTTTGTAGAAACAAAGTATATGAAAAGGATCCTATAAATTAGTTTGTACTAGAAAAATACCTGTGCGTTGTAATGGATGAATGCTATTGTAATATTATTATTATTATCTTTATCGGGTATGGGTGAATGCTACTGTAATCTTATTATTTTTATACGTTTTAGTTTAGGTAAAATTTACTGTGGAAATTCGCTTGGATTTTTTTTAAGAAAATCATGAGTTGCAATTAGGAGTCCGACTTTCATCTCAAGTTAGCATGCAGAGTTTTTTAAACAAGATTTTTTATATGACTCTTTTTGTATTTTTAAAAGCAAATTAGCTTAAAATCCAACTTAAACACTTATCTGTATTTCGAAAAGCGAATGAACTTATAAACTGACTCAAACACGAATGACGTACCAAAATACCGACGAAAACATTTAAAACTGGCTCAAACACAAATGACGTACCAAAATACCGGTAAAATTATTTTTAATTTTTATAATAATAGAGATAGAGAAAATATATGATTTTTCCATCTAATCAAACCTTCTGAAAAAAACCATATATATGTATATATATATATATATTTATATATATTTGGCGAACGCTTTACATATATATATTTATTCGTCACTTTTTCTATTTTTATGCGCTTAAATTACTTCAAACCGAATATACCCAAGAAGGAAGTCATTAGGTGATGCCTAGCTAGCTTGCTTCTTGCCCAGCGAAGATTGCGCGCGAGTGCATAGTCACGTGTTCGATCAGCGTGGCTGGCGGATCGGAGTACAGTACAGATAACTAACCTCGAGACCTTGAAGACATGTACCCAAAACATATTTTGCTAGTCATTCAATAAGGAAATGGACTCACTGCTTTTAGTCAAATTGGTAGCTGTGCCATCTCCCTCAATTCACAATAAAAACAAAAAAACGCGACCCGAGGTTATGATGCAATTAGTAAATCTCGGCTCTTCAGCGTGTTTAATTAATTGAAGCCCCCATAATTAAGCATCCACGTTGTCCGCTGGTTCAGTCAAATAAATTTTAGAATGACCTACTGATATAAGGTTGGTCAGTCAAAAATAAAACGACAAGCTTAGCTGAAATTTGTATGTCTTGGCAGTTGACGAAAGCGATGTGAGAATTAATTACTCACAAAAAATGTAAATTTAACACTACGCATCGATCTGTCTACCAGCTGTTGTCAGCCCTGTTCCGTGGTTCAATGATCTGGCAGCTGATCAGCGCATGCGACAAGACTAATCGAAGGCATGCATGCCGTGGAGTGTTCGACCCTCCTTCTTCCTCCTCTTCTTGTTGTTGTTGAAACGGGATCAATTAATCATATATAATTAATTAACCGTTATTCAATTAAACGCATTAAAATTAAAAAATCGTAAAAATAAGTGCAATACATTAAAAGTGGCTAAAAATATAATAGAATTTTAAAAATCATATATAATTAACCGTGGCCTGATTAAGAGCATAAAAATAAAAATCAGAAAAATATGTAAAATACATTCTGTCGATGTTTGAGATCCCGACTACGGTATTTTGTATAGTAAGAGGATCGTTGGTACCAGGGTATATGCAAGATTGAAGTAAAAGATATAAAGATAAGGATTTTTATACAGGTTCGGGCCCCTTATCTAACAGGTAATAGCCCTACACCAGTATAATATTTAGGATTACCTATCTATTCACTTGGCGGCCTGAAATATCATGACGTAGTCGACAACGGATAGTCTTCCTCCTCGAATCCACACTCGGCGAGATCAGAGATAGCGCTAGATCCCTCTTGTTAGCCTCCGTAGACACCATATTAGGTTTGTCTAGGCTTATCTCTGATGTTGATATCCGGCAGCTTGTCTTGTCGTGCGTTAGCTTGATCTATTGTATGTCGTGTCTTGATTTTGTTCTTTCCTCCCCTCCTCCTAGGGGACCTATTTATACCCATAGGTGTCCCCTTGTCCAAGTATAACTAAAGAGACCAATATGGATACAATCCGAGCAGTTGTTATAGTTTCCATATAGAACTCTATTCGTCCTTCCCTATCTGCAGCTCCTTCTATATATGAGGTACGATTCCGTATAAGACTTGGTACATGGTGGGCCCTGCCGAGCTTAGTCAACTACTATTAGGTATGTGGTATCCATAACCAAAAGAGGTTAAAAATTATAATAAATTCTTAAAAATCGTATATAATTAACCATGCTCCTATTAAGTCCATTAAAGATAAAAGCAATCATAAAAATAAGGAGAATAGATTAAAAAGAAGTTAAAAATTATAACAAAATTTTTAAATCATATATAATCAACCGTAAGGCTAGCTAGGATAAATAAGAAAATCATAAAAATAAGGAGAATACATTACGAATAATTTACATCGTCCACACACCAACCTAGGATAAATAATTTACATAAGACTTGTTGTATTAGTCACATTATACAACCAATCTCATAGCGTGATGGTTGACACAAAGTACTTTCTCCTTATGAATGCTCCTTCACTGTGATCATTGTTGCGAATAATTTACATAAGTAAGGGATATTCTCATTTGATAAGAGGATGCTTGGGTCAACCGTCACCACGAACGGAGGTTACCCGTCAAACTTATCGTAATCTTCATCTGTCTTATCCTCCTTTTTCCTTGGGAGAACCATGTGGCACTTTGGCTTGTCGAGCCCTTTCCCCTTCTTTGGTTTGCTACACATGTCCTTTACATAGAAAACTTGTGTTACATCATTGGCTAAGATGAATGGTTCATCTGAGTACCTAATGTTGTTAAGGTCAATTGTTGTCATCCCACACTCATCAACCATTACGCCTCCACTAGTCAGCCTAACCCATTGGCACCGAAACGGATGAGACCTTAAAATGTGTTGCTTTTGCCTTCCTTGTCCATGGCATCGATACAAACAACGTTGTTTTGGTTCATGCTCTTTTTGTCTTGAGCTCTTGTATAAAATGTATACCCATTGATCTCATATCCTTGGAATGTCAAGACTAAGCAAAATGGTCCCCTCACCAACCAGGCTAGTTGTTGGTCAATCGTCTCGTGTCAGGGTTGTGGATATATAATGCATACCTCTTATCCTTGGGGTCGTGAGATATATGGATACAGTATACCCTCAAGTATATGGGAAGGTACCTCTGAATTGAGGAAATCGGCTGATCAGTAAGGAATCGTTTCTTTGAATAGAAGGTGTTAGAGTCCTATTCGGAGGAGATAAGGATTTTTGTGATATCGTGTAAGGACAGGTATCTCCGAGTTCTACTTGGACGACAAGATAATCTGCGGTACAAATAGAGGACCACTAGAGGGGGGTAAGGCATCGAATCTTAGCGTAAGACACCCACCATAGCAAAACCAATCCAGAGGACTTGAAGCAAACTCACCGATAGGTCTTGTCGAGCCATTCTCGACACGCATCTCATCGGTAATCTCGGGATTCTGTTGTTCTCTATTGTACTCTGTGGTTTTCTTTATAAGCCCATATAAACTAGATTAAGGCTATTACCTCACGAGAGACCTAAACCAATATAATCTTTGTTCCATGTGTGCTTGTTGTCGTATCGTGTAGATTCTCATATCAACGTACCCCAATACCCTCAGAATACGGTCCGCGGGTATCATCCGTCAATAGTAAGATCATTTTCCATCAATCATAAAGAACGTACTCGGAATAGTTTCACTGCCAACAGTTAACTCCACATTTAACACCCATTTAGCATCTAATGAATTCCCTCCAATAGCTGATGAAGATACAACTAGCTCGGATATAACCATGACTACCTTATGTATTAATCAACCAAATGCGCATATGTTCTATATTAGATTTACTTGTTATATATTTGAACAAATGTTGCTACACAATGAGTTCCATGTGTTTTCGCCTGCAGAGGTACTTGCTTGGGCGAAAGAAAAGTGACCGAGCGTAAGGAATGCATAGATGATTAAAGAAGTTGATTGGGGACCAAACCAAGACTTTCTCCAAGTCCACTTCCATCTCACCACTTCACTTTTTGTCCATAGAAGACAAGAGATAAAGTTCTACACATTTTGGATTTGGATTCAGGCCTCCTGATAGCATCAACTTCAAACGGATCGAGCCGCTGAAATAGTAGGAATTTTGGAAGCGATGAGTACTTGTTGTAAAGCTTATGGAGTCTACTTTCAGATGGTTTTGATCCCACATCAAAATTCCTACCTAGCTGCTGGGAATCTACAAAACAAGCCATGTACCTCATCCAGTCCGAATCTGATTTGGGTTTTTGTCTTCTAATTATGTGTCACATCTTGATTTTCGTTTCAGGATTTATAAATTATTTAATAAATTAATAATAGAATTTATATTAAATGATCTTTAATTTACAAGTGAAGTAAAATGTGGGAAATAAAATTTCCTAAATATAAAGCATGGATGGATTTAATTTTTTATTAAATTCTCCATGATTAAGTAAACTCTCTGAAATTTTCTCGGATTTTTTGGAGCTCAATTCCTAAATGATACAAAGAACAGTTCAGTAATTATTTGATTATTAATGATCTAATTATATTTGTTAAGAGCTTTTCTTGTTTAAGATCCTTAAATTATAAATTGTTGTTTAAAAGGAATTATTAGAAATGATTTTAAAAGCCTAAAAGAGAAGATCTAATTTTAATTTGTTAAATTTCAATATAAAATTGGGCTAGATAAAATTTTATTAAATACTTTGCTTAATTCTATAATTCCTAGATTTTTCTGGGATTTATTTGAGCTAAGGAAGTATTTTTAATAAATGGAATTGCATTTCATGAATAATTTAAATAGAAAAAAGGTTTTTAAAAGTCTTCTTTTGGCTTTGGGCCGAAAGCCGGCCCAAAACCCCTCTATTTCTCTCTCCCTCGGCCCAGTCCGGCCCAGTCCGCTGAGCTGCCGCTCTCCTCTCTCTCTGTCACTGACAGGTGGGTCCCACCTGTCAGGTTCGTCTTCCTCGCGCCGCCGCCGCCGGCCGAAACCCTAGCGCAAGCCGCCGCCGTTCCTTTCCAAATTCGGCCGTTGTCACGCCCAGAAATTCACGAACCAGAATTTCTAAGCTGAATGTGCATTAAACCCCTGTCCAGGACCAGCCAGGGTACACAAACGACAATTGTTGACATACAGATCCACGTCTTACAAAAATATAAAAGATTACAAATGCAGCGGAAAAAGATAAAAGCGAGCTAAGCCTGAAGGCTTGACTCCTGCAGCGGGCGACTCCATTCCACAAGCATCCTTGACTGCAGCGACGAAACCAACCTCTTCGAGACATCTTCAACTGAGAAGGACTTCAACTCTGGTGTGGGGGAAAAGAGAGCAAGACTGAGTACTACCCACTGTACTCAGCAAGTCATACCAGAAGAGAAGGTATGATGCAAGATATATCCAAGGGAGGCTAAAGGTTCTTTTGCATAAAGCCGGCATTTCAAGCAGTAGTTGAAAGCCGTAAAACAGTTGTAGTAATTAATCCATATTAACCAATCACTGTCCAACGTTACACCACGTTGCAACAGGCCCAAACCACCACCTGAACTAACCAGTTCCAAAAGCTAACTAGGGTGAAACTAATCACGGTGAATCTGGTCGACCTCCCATAACCGCGGGCACGGCTATTCGAATAGTTTTACTCTGATCAGAGGTGTACAACTGTACCCACAAGACACAGCCCCACGACACGTTCCCGTGCGCCGACATGCCACCACGACATACCGGAAAGAGGCCGTGACAGGACCCTTCGCATAACCCCCTCTAACCGATCGCACCACACCTTAGGGTTCGCCCCCGTCCCCAGCAGGCAACGGGCAGCCCCCCTTTCGTGCCGCGGTGAATCCGGAAGCCGATCAACCGGACACCCCGGCCGACCCAACTCCATCACGCCCACCCTCGCCTGGGTACGTCGGCTAGAGAAAAGCTACACTACAAGCCCAGCCGTTGCCCACGCTGGCTTGTGGTAAGTACGATAAATTCTTCCAGGGCATCCCGCGAACCGGTCCTTAAATGCCATGGGTGCGACTAGCAAGACCATGCACCCACAGCCCACCATGACGTGTATTTTAATTAACCAACACCATTACGGTGGCACTAAATCAAAGCTATACCAATAATCAAGTCTATGCTTTAATGTGATCCCCCTTTGTGCACTAGTTGAACTAAGCATGGCTAAGCATCTCCTAAACCAACATCTAGTCATTTTAATACCCAAGTTATCAATGGCGTAAGGGAAACAACATATAGCTGAGTAATAGGACCCATCCCACATGATATTGTAAAACAATGCAATATTTAATAGAAATGCGGGACATTTGTAAATTGGGTACAATATGATCAATTGCAATGTATGACTTGCCTTGCTCTCGCACTGATGGAACCACAGCAACGTCTTCGAGAAACCACGAATCGACGAAACGGGTGAAATCTACGCGACAAACAAAGAACACAAGCAAAACATGCTATAAGACTACTGAAACAGATAACAAAGCCATTTTTAATGGATTCTACACATTTTTATGAATTTACTGAGACTTGAATGGATTTAATCGGAGCTCGGATGAATTAGTTATGATTTTTAGAAGATTCTTTGTGTTTTTACTATTAAAGAAAAGCCTTAATCAATTTATTGCGCAATATTGCCCCAGGGCTGACGTCAGCAAGGGGTGGGGCGGCGCCGACATGCGGGCCCCACTAGTCAGCGGCACTAAGAGAGGGAGAGGGGGCGGCTGGCAGGTGGGCCCACTGGGCAGCGTCACAAGGGGGAGGGGAAGCGGCGAGGCGCCCGGTCGGTCCGGCTCGGCTTCAAGCCGGCCGGCCGGTTATGGCGAGGGCGGCGGTGGCAAGCGGCCACCGACGGCGGCGGCCGGCGATGCAGGCGACGGCGATTCACGGCGAAGCGCATGCGGGGAGCGGCGGCGCGCGCGAGAGGAAGAGAAGGGGAGGGAGTTCTCACCGGGGTTCGGCCGGCGCGGGAGGATACGACGGCAAACGGCGACGGTGAGCGACCGGAGGGCGACGGCGACGGGCGGACGGGCTCCGGGACACCCTAAGAGAGGAAGTGAGAGAGGTTAGATGGAGAGAAGGTGTCCACGGCGAGGGAGAGCCATGGCCGACGGCGGCGGCTATGGTGGTACTCACCGGCGCGCGGGGAGAAGCGGGCCCCGACGGCGGGATTGGATGGGGATGCGGCGGCCGGGGTAGCTTTGGCGGCGGCGAAGCTAGCAACGGTGGCGGATTGGCTTGGCAGCGGCTCCAGCGGCGGCGAGCGGCGGCCGGAGGAGTGGAAAAGGCGGCGGCGGCAGGTATAGCGGCGCGGAAGCGATAGAGGGCACGGGAGGGAGCGGTGGAAAGAGGAAAAGGTGGAGGGGAGTGGAGGGATGGTTTATATGGGCTCGGGAGGGGCGGACGAGGCCGGAAAGGTGGCCGATTTGGCCGGCGACGTGTGGGAAGTGGAGGAGGAGAGAGAGAGTGGGGGAAATTTCAAATCCCCCGCCGTTTGCGGGCGCGCGAGCTGGCGGGAGGTGCGGGGAAGGTGGGCGGCGACGTGGGCGTGCGGTACGGGCGGAGTGGGCGCGGGAAACGGGGAAACCGGCGGCGGCGGTGCCGTCGGCTAGAGGAGGAAGAAGGGGCCGACAGGTGGGCCCCACCTGTCGATGACCCGGAGAGAGGAGGGAGGGAGTGGGCCGGCCCAGCTGAGAGGAGGGCGAGCGCGCGGGAGGCGAACGGACTGGGCCGACGGCCCAAGAAGAGAGAAAAAAGGAGGAAAAAGAAAAAGAAGAAAGGATTTTCCAGGGATTTATATATTGCACATGCTTATTTTTAATTGGTTAAAATTGTTTCCAATGCTCTGAAAATTCCACTAAAAATCCTGTTAGCATATTTTGACATGTAGAATCCAAGAAAAATTCCACATGTCGATTCCAATTATTATTTGCATTTATTAATTTGAGAAATTAGCTCTAGGTTAAAATAAACAATTTCTTCGGACGATTTATTTTATGAATTTAGAGCAAGGGAGGGGTACTTCAGGGCGTGACAGCCGCGTCTTTCCTTCTCCGGTGAAATCTTTAGAGGGGAAATGATCCTTGAGATCTCCTCTTCCTTTTCTCTTTTGGAAGCATCGCCTAATTCGGTTTGGAAACTCGTGGATTCGAGTTCGATTCGGATCGGTCTCTTTCCTCCGAACCCCGACCTTTCCTTCTCATCGCCGGCAGCCGTGGGCCTTCGCCGCCGCCTTCCAACCCCTATATAAGGATCCCCGAGCTGTCCTCTTTCTGCCGCCACCCTCGCCTTCGTCTCTCGCCGTCGGAAGCGCTCTAGCGCCGTGTAACCTCGAGCCACCGTCGTCGCCGCCGCTCCAGCCGTGCGCCGCCGTTGCTCCAGTCGTCGCCGTCGCTCGAGGAGGTCGCCATCGTGGTCGCCAAGTCGCCGCCGTCCTCGTCCGTCCCTTCGCCGCCGCCGAAGACCGCCGGAGCACCGTCGCCGTCGTCGACCCGATCTCCGCCGCCGCTTCTTCCTCGTCGCCGGCGCTGTCCGTTGTTCCTCCGCCGCTTCTTTGGTCATCGGTGAGTTCGCCGCGTCGCCCTCTACCCGTTGGTGCCCTCCGTTCGCGTCGCCGCGCCGTCGTTCGCCGGCGAGCATGCGCGCCCGAGCCACCTGAGCCGCCGCCGGTGCTGACGTCATCGCTACCGTCATCGCTGACGTCATCGGGATCGTCCGCCGTGAGCCGGCCGTGGACCGGATGTTCTCGGCCGTCCGTTTTGGATAGGGTTGATCTCGGCCGTCCGTTCCCGTGAACCGCCGCCGTGCACCCGGTCCACCGCAAACCCTAGCCACTGACGCAATAATCCTCCTTTTCCTTTTTGAAAATAATTCATTATTGCGTCATAATTCAATTAAAATCCATATAAAGGTTTTAATCCGATTTAATCTTTAAAAATTCATAACTAATTCATCTTAGCTCGGTTTAATGTGGTTCAAGTTGCAAAAATTATATAAAATAAAGATCTACATATTAAAATTGTCCATAAATTGAATTAAATTTATTTAATTCTTTTTAAATGGGCTTTAATTAGATTTAATCTTGTAAAATTCATAATAAATTCATTTGAAGTCAGAATGAGGCCGTTCAAGTCTCATAATTCATCTAAAATTATGATCTACATGTTTGTTTACTTTTTATGTATTGTTTATTTGGTTTTTATTAGTCTTTTTCTTCGTTTTGCGTGTTAGCTTGTCGTTTCCGTCGTTGCAAAGGTTCGTGAGTGCGCCGGAAGTATTCAAGAAGATTAATTGAAGACCGATTATTGCAAGGCAAGTCACACTGATCCTAAACACAATCCTTTGAACATGTTGATCCTATATTTAAATTCTCTATTTATTTCAACTGTGCATTTATTTTCGAATGTCATTGGGTGGAATTAACCTATTCTTTGTTATGGCCCTTTTGTTCTTGATTACTTTATTCCTTGATACCTTGGGTTATTATAATTGGACTAGTTGAGCTTTATATATATTGGTTCAACTAGATATTAGATATAATTGCTTAGCCATGCTTAGAAACATTAGCACACTATTGGGATAATTTATGACTCATTATTTAATGATGATTTAATGATAGTTCACAATGGTCAATCGTGATTGGTTAATTAATTACTTGCCAACTAAAACTTGATAATGGTGGGTTGTGAGCACATGGTTTTGAGAGTCGTGCTCATGACAATTAAGGACCGGTTCGCGAGCTACTATTGTGAAACATTAATCGTGCCAACCACAAGCCAGCGTGGGCAACGGCTTTACCTTTTGTATAGCATGATTCATTGCGGAGCACCAGACTGAGAAGTGGCGGAGATAAGCCCACGGGGGTCGCTGGGGAGTCCATGCCTTGTTTTATAAGGGGGTGATTATGATCTAGGAATGGTGCACTGTGGTGAGTTGTGTTGTGCAAAGGGTATTATCACAGCCTCTATTCGGGTACTTTCTAGTATCGCGACGCATGGTAGACATGATGTTGAGGCTGTGTCTTGTGGGTACAGTGGTACACCTCTGGCCAGAGTAAAACTATTCGAATAGCCGTGCCCGCGGTTATGGGCGAGTTGAGCAATGTTTTTCGTGATTAGTCTCACATCTCTCACAATAATTATGGATGTTATACCTGGTAATAATTTGCTTAGCTCCTGGTTTGGAGTTAAATCTGTACAGCCGGGTATGGTTGTTCAGGATGGTTGGGCCTGTGCAGCATGGGTGTGCTGTTCAGTGTTGATTAAAATTTCTGATTAATTACTTCACTGTTTTACTTCTCTTAAATGTTTTGCTAAATGCTGCTTTTGCAAATGAGCCTATATTATGCCCTCCTTTGGTATCCTTGTGCACTTGCATATTTGCTGTGTGGCTTGTTGAGTATGTCATATGCTCATTCTTGCAATAATCAATCAACCTCAGTTGAAGACAAGTTGCGAAGGAGAAGATGTTTGGCTTATACCCCAGTTGAGCTGCCTGTGGGAGTGGAGCCGGAGCTTCGGTAGATTTTATTTTCCACTGCAGTTTTTTTCATGGTGAGGACTAAGTGCCTCTTAAGTAAGTATTTATCGTTTTAGTTAATTTGATGAATC
Organism: Oryza sativa Japonica Group; assembly: GCF_034140825.1. Taxonomy (NCBI): domain Eukaryota; kingdom Viridiplantae; phylum Streptophyta; class Magnoliopsida; order Poales; family Poaceae; genus Oryza; species Oryza sativa. The sequence goes on from NC_089044.1 coordinate 3,176,082, forward strand.
TGTATATTAAATTGTCAGTTTGTGTACCTCGGCTGATTCCTGGACGAGGATTTTATGCACAAATAAGTTCGGAAATTACTAGTGAATTTCCGGGCGTGACATTATGTCGTGGGCTTAGCCTAAGGGGATGTGTGCCCTAGGGCAACCCTAGGATGTCCCTAATCATATTTATTCAGTAGCTGTCATAGTTTAGAGTCGAGTTTTGTTTAGATTGATCTGTCAAGAACAGTTTTGCCGCTAAATCAGTTTGTGAAACCCCAAATTCGAGTGCTTAATCATTCATATGCTATTGTGTTGCAATCTATCTTGTTTTTACTTGTGTTCTTCAATTTGTATACAGGAATTAGCCTTCTCGGCGAGGTCAACCGGGTTTTGGCACGGCTGATAACCAGAGGAGACGTTGTGCTGCGATTGCGGGGCTCAAGAGCGTGTTCGTTCAGAAGCCGGATCGAGTTGTGTCACAACACCACTAAATCGACTGTTTATCAATACCTATCAGAAGATCGGGACCTAACATCCTCATCAGTTGGTATCAAAGCGCCAGATTGATCATTAGGTAATTTATCTACCCATAACCAGACAATTGCCACACAAAAATATTGCATCCATTACCTAGCCAATTTGAGTTGTTGCGTTGTTCTATTAGTTTTTGTGTTGTTGAATTTTAGATTGCATCGTCGTGTTGAGTGCTGGTTTAGTTTTAGATTTAATTTTTCGTTTTGAGTATTGCATCTGTTCCTCACTTAGGTTTAGGGTTCATCACTCAAATCTGTGTGAGTTTTACGTTTTGGGTCCAGCTTTTTTATCTCGTCGGTTGTTGCCGAGACCTTAAAAAATGGGATCTAATCATCATCGGGTTTCCGTTTTTTAGTTTGGAGAAGTATTCATCGAGTGGTTTTGAAGTTTCTCGATTTCTAGGGTTGCGGTGTGCCCGTGCTTCTGTGTGCTGTGAGAATGAAAAGAAGAAAAGTATGAGATTGGTTGTTTACTGTGGATTGGTTTTGTTGGAGATAATATAGATCGATTTTAGTTGGTTTCCAAATTTTTAGGGAGATCTGTTTATCTTCAACGCCCACCCATCTCTCTCTCCCACTTGACCAAGCCCGTCCCCACCGTCCACCTCATCGAGAACCGGGTACCGACCTCTCCACCTACGTGTACCAGGTATTGAGTACGTAGTTTTCCTTATATCATATATTTATGGTATCGGATTTGAGAGGTATTCCATTTTTGAGGTGATCCAATTTTAGTTTTGCACTTTGCATTTGAGTCCATGTAATATTTATATTTATATTTGAGTCCTTGGTTGAGGTTAATGATCGGTTCCTGTTGAAAAAAATGAAAAGGCAGAAATGTGCAGAGAAAAAGAAATAAAAAGCCGAACCTACAATAAAAAGAAAAAACGGCATAAAGGTAGTTAAAAAAAGCCGCACAAAAAAAGGAACATAAAGAAATTTGTTTAAAAAATAAATCATCCTTTCAGTATGTTTTGAGAGTGTAGAGTTGTGCATTGATTCATATCTAGTCCTTAGTGTTGTTGGGTGTTTGCTTGAGCTAGAATTGAGTGTAAGCTAGGCCAACACATTGACTAGTACATTGAACTATTATTCATATTTGCATTTTCTGATTAGCATAATTGCGTTCCTTTGCTACTATATATTGGGCCTCCCAAGCTCCACATATATACTTTTGGTCAGCACCGCTTTGATCCTTGCAATCGCCACATCACGTCATTAGAGGTGTCAAGAACCAGCCACCGGTTGTCTGTCCTTAGCATTGCTGGTAAGACACTTGTAAGAGCTTGGTAAGACGCTGCCATTTACTAGCCTCCACTACAATCCGTGTTCTGTAGTTAATAGGGATAATACTATTCTGTTGTTCTCTGTTTTCTACTAACGATGGCAGGTTACATCTCTTGTGGACATGAGATAAAGTTGGATGGGAGACAAACCATAGTTGCTACATCACCTTCCACAGATGCACATGATGTAAGTACTTTGGTACAACAAGTGCTAAGTTCTCAGATGGAGAAAGCGGGGCAAAGGTAGTGCCACAATTTATTTGAAACAAGGTTTGTGGTTAAGAAAAAGAAGATATCGTGTTATAATCGATAGTGGGAGTTACAATAACCTTGTGAGTTCAGATTTAGTTGAGAATCTTGAGTTGCATGCACAACCGCATCCTTATCCATATTACATCAAATGGGTCAACTCTTGTGATAAGTTCAAGTTAAATAGAACTGTGAGAATAAAATTCTTGATTGGAAGTTACCATGATACTACAAATTTTGATCTTGTGCCTTTGCAAGCTTGTTCTTTGATGTTTGGTCAACCATGGATATATGATAGTATTGTTTTGCATAATGATATTGCTAATACATACACATTTAGGCATAATGGTTAAAAAAATAAAATTGTTAACAATGAGTAATTTTGAAATTTTCATAGATAATCTTGAAAGGTTGAAGAATAGAATCAATAATATTGCGATGCCTTCAACTAACTCTGAGTTATTAAAAAATGAATGTATTGTTGTGCCTCTTGCTTTGGATACTAATATTTTGCAGGTGTCTGAGAACCACAAATGTAACTAGGAAGAGAAGAAACACAGAGAGAAAAAGACCTATCCATAGCTCCATGCATGCTTGAGGAATGTTTAATTGACCAATCGCCTATAATTTCTGAAGATAGGAAAAAAGGTAATGATAATGGTGCTACAACTACTCAAGGTATGCATAATTATGATGTGCCAACTGTTGACGGTCGTTACAGACAAATTTCGACCGCCAATAGCACTAAAATAATGGAGAACTAACAATTCTTAGAATGAATGTTTGTTTTCAAATGATATAGTTCCACTTGTACTCGGAGAATAACATGTTGTAGGGATTTATCAAATAAAATAAAGAGAAAGTGAAGAAACCTTACTCCTAAGCAAGCAAATGGATAAGATGGGCCCACAAGTCAGGTGTAACAGTCGGAAACTAACTTTAACTGCCACAACCGCCTAAAGGACCCACTTGCCAGCCACTGTACTGAAGGAGAGGTCGGTCGGAGCCGACCCTGAACCAGGGGCAAGCCGGCTCGGTCTCCCCTTCCACGTGGACGTCCAGAATTGCTTCTCAATGACGGTTATGAGGGTAAAATGGACATTTCGCATGGGAGAAACCGTCATACTAGCCCTATTAAAGGAGGAGCTCACTTCACTTCTCAACACAGTCAAGCAAGCTCAATTCCTCTACATTAGTATTAGTAGTATAGTGCTAAGTGGAGTAGTGTCGCGTCCCAAAACGACTCTAAAATTCATCCTCGAAATTGTGCAAAGAATAATTAAAATTCATGTGAAAGCCTCCAACAATTAAAATGTGCAAAGATAAAAGTCAAATGAGGCTTGGAGGATTTTTGTATATTTCCTAAAAGCCTAAAATGTGTAAATAAATTTTAGTGGAATTTTCAGAGCACAAATAATAATTGAAAAGAAATACACAAAGTTGAAATGGTTTTATAAAAAGAAAAATCCCAAAAAGTCTTCTTTCCCCCCCCTTCCCTTCTTGGGCCGGCTCGGCCCAGCTCCCTCCCCCTCTCTCCTCTCCCCAGCGGCCCATCGGCTCTCTCCCCGCGCGCGCGCCGCTGACGGGCGGGCCCGCCCGCCACCCTCGCTGACGGGTGGGTCCCACCTGTCATCTCCCACCTCGCGCCGCGCCCGCCGCCCGCCCGTGCCCTAGCGCCGCCGCCGCCGCCGAATCCGCCACATCCCGCCGTCCCCGCGCGCAATAAAGAGGGGGAAATCACTCCCTGTGATTCCCTCCCTCTTTCCCCCCTCTTTTCCCTCTCTCTCTCCCTCGGATTCGTCCGGATTCAATCCCGTAATCGTCGCCGGCGCATCAATGGCGGCCGAGATCTCCGCGCCCGTTTCCTTCTCCTCCGGCCGCTCTCTCCCCCTCCCGTCGCTATATAATCGATCCCCGAGCTCCGCTCCTCCGTTTCCGCCACTCGCCGCTCGCTCTTTCCGTCGGATTCGTGCTCGCGTCGTCATCCTCTCTCTCCGCCGTCGCCGCCGAGCTCCGGTTCACCGCCGTCGTCGCCCCGGACTTCCTCCCGTCTCGGCGTCACCTCCATCGGCTTCGCCGCGTCCTCGTCAACCTCGTCCGCTCCTCCGTTTCGCCCGCCGACCATCGGAGCGCCATCGTCCTCGTCGTCCCGAGCCGCGCCGGCGCCTTCCTCCGCTTCGGCCGCCGTTCCCGTCGTCGCCGTCGACCCGTGGTGAGCCGAAGACCGCCGCTTCGCTCCCTGTTCTCTCCTCTCTCTCGGGCGCCGCTCCGTTGCGCCGGTGGTCGCCGGCGGTGACCATCGAGGCGCGGGCGCGCCGCCTCCCGTCGGCCGTGCCGGTGAGGTCGCCTTCGGGCGCGCCCCGCGGCTGCCAGGTGGGGCCCGGCCGTCAGCTGCCCGCGCCCGCGGGTGCGGCGGACGCGTGGGACCCACGGCGCCGGCCGCCGCCAGCCGCGTGCACCCGGTCCACCGTGGACCGAGAGGCTGACGCGTGGGCCCCACTCCCATGGACCCGGTCCGCGCGCCCTCTCTCTCGGCTGACGCAATAAATGAGTTTTTAATTAAAATTTAAATGAAGAAATTCGCAAATATCCATTTAAAGAGCATATAAACTTCAAATGGCCATAACTTGGCCATTTGAACTCGGAATTGGACCGTTCAAGTCTCTAATTTTTCCTTAAGAAGTCAAGAACCCATTTTTGTGCTTTGTTTCTGCTGTTATATGGAGTTATTTAGAGTAAAAGCCTTTTCTTTTCCGTTGGTCGTGTAGACGCTGCAGCTTCGGAGGATCCGCTCTTCGTGGAAGTTGAAGCCGACGTTTGGGAAAGCGAGCAAGGCAAGTCACATCATCTTTGAGCATATTGAATCCCAGTTTATAAAATTATGTTGATTTAAATTATTGCATTATCGCTTTATTTAAATTCCCGCGTTATCACTGTTTTATTTAGCCATGCCTATTTACCTTTGTTATGACCATATTATTATTGTTATTGTTATTATTATTACCTTGTTCACCCTAGAACAAACAAAACCTCAACTAGTGGTTTAATTTTAGGTAGATGCTTCGCAATTTAATTAGGTAACATTAGGTGGTTTTTCAACTATAGACTTTGGGAAATATTCATATCACCTGGATACTTTGGAATGGTTTGGTTATTGCGGAATTGGCTTCACACCGCTCCCTCTATTCAAAATCCCCAAAATGGTTTTAGGCTGGGCTCGGGGTGCATGGTTTTGATAGTAGCACCTCGGCCATATAAGGACCGGTCTTCGGGCCTCTGTTGCAAAGCACTACCGTACTTCCACATGTCTAGTGGGTAAGGCTTAGTTTGTGGCTCAGTCTGGTTATAAACAAAAGTACACGGATTGGAGATGGATGAAGTCGGGGGTCGATGGACATTCTCCAGGGCAAATGAAGGCTACACGAGCTGCGGCCCGGTAGTCGAGATGTCATGGCACAGGGCCGGTGTCCTGCTGCTAGGGGCTCAGTCCTGCCTGCCTGTCCCGGGGGTTCCGGCCGTAGGCGGGATTGGGTCTGTACTCTTGTCTATGGCTAGGATGGGTTGGAAACTATGTCACGTCTTCCGTCTGTATACCGTGGTGGTATGTGGCACGTGGTTGCACGTGAGGAAGATGTGTCTTGTGGGTAAAGATGTACACCTCTGATCAGAGTATAACCTATTCGAATAGCCGCGCCCTCGGTTATGGGCAAGCCGAGCAATGTACTCAAGTTAGTGTTTTAATTCTTAAAACCTGCTTAACAACTAAAATGTGGAATGGTTGGCCTGGGTTGGCATAGGACGAGCTGGGACCCAGGGTCGGGTTGCCAGTTCGGTCTGTATCATCATCGGCCTTGGGTTAAGGCAGGTTCGTGTGGGTACACGGCCTTGATTAATACAATTTGTATAGTTATAGGATCGCGTTTACAAAAGAGCTTTGAGCAACTAAATTTCTTTAAATGCTGATTACTGCAACCCTAACCCTTTATATTATAACTCTCTTGTACTCCCTTGCATTTATTATGCACTTGTGGGTGTGTCTTGTTGAGTACGGTGGTTATACTCAGTCTTGCTCAATTTTTCCCAAGCCCAGAAGAGGAGCTCCTTGAAGATGAAGGCTTTGGTGTCTAGCTCGTGCCTGCCGTCAAGCGCCTGTGGTCGTCGCCCTAGTCTTCCGCTGTTTCTCGTTTGTCTTTGTGTGCTGGGCCTTCGCTGCCCGTGTAATAATTCTATTTACGCTTCCGCTTGTTAAACTCTGAATTGTATCAACTTTCGGTGTACCTTGCCTCCTAGGACAAGGATTAATGCACGCACGTCAGGAACGCCCGTTGGGTTATTTCCGGTCGTGACAAGTTGGTATCAGAGCCACCCTTGACCCTAGGACGAGCCGTAGATCCCAAGCCTTAGCTATATTTTCAAAAATAAAAATCTTTGGTTATTTGTGAAAATTGTCTAGTCTCTCTCTGTCTTGCTGCTTCATTTATCGCCAAAATCTAACCTTTAAAATGTTGTTTTTCTTTTTGTTTTTGTTTGTAGATGGCCGGCAGCGTCACCCGTCGTGGTTTGGACATGACTGGCTTCGTCTTGGAGCTGCGGGGCATGTGCGTGGTCTTGGGGTATCCACATGGAGTGGATTACCAGGCCAGGCCGCTCCCGGAGCAGGAGGGTGAGGACGCGGAGCCCCACGCTGGTTGGGAGGTCACTGCAGTGATCCTTTCTGGCTCTCCCGAGCGGACCTCGCTGGCAGTCACCGCGGGTGGAGATTCCTTCCCCGCCGCTTGCCAGAACGCCGCTCTCCTCGCCATCGGCACTCTTCACCAGCGCTACCCGGACGAGTTGCAGCACTCGCCCTACCGCTACCACCCTCATCGCGGAGGAGCCCGCGACTACGCCACCTTCCGGGATGCTAGCTCGGAGGATGACGCTACCATCGTGCACCTGGCACGCATGGTGGAGGCGTACGACGCGGCTCGTATCGACTTCCATCAGATGGTGCGCCGCGGGATGGTCGAGAACAACTTGAAGATCCTGGAGCTGCGTCAGGAGAACCTGCAGCTTAAGAAGGACCTAGACGCGGTGGAGGCGCAGCTGCATCAGCTCAAGATCGCCCAGGGAGAGGACTGCCGCCCCAAGCGTCGCCGCGTCTGCCGCAGCCAGAAGATCACCGCCCGCAAGAGCACCTCCAGGCCCGAGCTTGTTCGTCAGTCCCTGGCATGGACCTGCTTCGTCGAGACCCCTCATGCCGAGCCTGCGCCCGTGGTTCCCCAGGAGGGGGAAGCCTCCGGCGTAGGTAGCACGGAGGATGCGCTGTTGCTCACCTTCCGTCCTGGCCCGTCGCAGCGGTAGACGAGCAGTTAGTAGGCTTGCGCGTGTGTTCTTTCTCGTTTGTCTTTTTGAGTCGTGTGGGGCATGGTTATGCCGGTGTGTGGTATAACTATGTCGGAGCCTGTCTTATTTTATTTGCTTAAGCAACTTGAACTATAATGAACCAATTTAATAGCAGTAATAAATTCAAGAATTATGGTAGTCGTGGTTAGCGTTAATTGTTAGCTCTCTCTGTTTGCTGGTTCTGTGTGGGGTTTTCAGATGGTGACGACCAGGAGAAATGTTAACACCGGTGATGGCAATCAACCTGAAGGCAGCAACCACAACCACCAGGGCAACCCACCTCCACCTCCCCCTCCGCCTCCACCACCACCACCAGACACCAACGCCATTCTCACCCAGATCCTCGCCCAGCAGGCCAACATGATGACTGCTTTCCTCCACCACCTCCAAAATCCGCCACAACAGAATGCTCCACCACCACCTCCACAACACTCTAAACTCGCCGAATTCCTCCGCATCCGCCCACCTACCTTCTCGAGCTCCAACAACCCCGTGGATGCGTTGGATTGGTTGCATGCCGTGGGGAAAAAGCTAGACACGGTGCAGTGCAGCGAAGAGGAGAAAGTCATCTTCGCCGCCCACCAGCTGCAGGGGCCCGCATCTCTATGGTGGGACCACTTCCAGGCTACGCAGCCAGAGGGGCAACCTATCACTTGGGCTCGCTTCACCGCTGCTTTCCGGAGAACCCATGTGCCCGCGGGAGTCGTGGCTCTTAAGAAAAGGGAATTCCGAGAGTTGAAGCAAGGCAACCGCTCCGTGATGGAGTATTTGCATGAGTTCAACAACCTGGCCCGTTATGCCCCGGAGGATGTGCGGGAAGATGAGGAGAAGCAAGAGAAGTTCTTGGCAGGAATGGACCCTGAGCTGTCCGTTCGTCTAGTCTCTGGGGACTACCCGGACTTCCAACGTCTGGTGGACAAGAGCATCCGCTTGGAAGCCAAGCACAAGGAGCTGGAGTCGCACAAGCGCCGCTTGGCGAACTTCCACAATCAACAGGGTGCTAACCAAAGGGTCCGCTACACCAATCTCTACCCAGGGGGATCCTCCTCACAGCAGCAACAACAGCAGCAGCAACCTCGCTCCGCGCCTCGACCTCAATTCGTGGTGCGCGTCCCACAGCCGCAGCAGCAGCAGAATCAACAAGGGACTCGTGCGCCCCGTCCTCCTACGCCAACTGTGCAGCCTGGTCAAGGCCGCAGGGACGCTCAAGGCCAGCAGCGTCTGTGCTTCAACTGCTTCGAGCCTGGGCACTTTGTGGATAAATGCCCAAAGCCGAGGCGTCAGCAAGGCCAAGCGCCTCCCCGCTCCAACAACGGTGGGAAGGACGTCATACGAGGTCGTGTGAACCACGTGACGGCCGAGGACGTGCTGACAACTCCAGACGTCATCGTTGGTACGTTCCTCATCCATTCCATCCCTGCTACCATTTTGTTCGACTCTGGAGCTTCCCACTCGTTTATATCTGTGCCATTCGTGGGGAGAAATCAGTTGGGGGTAGAAAGGCTTAGAAACCCTCTGCTAATCACCACCCCTGGAGGGGTTATGACAGCAAAGTACTATAGTCCTGCCGTCCCTATAGAAATCCAGGGGATTCCTTTTCCCTCGGACCTGATTCTGCTAGACACCAAGAACTTGGATGTGATCCTTGGAATGAATTGGTTGGCTCAATTCCAAGGAGTAGTGGATTGCGCGGGACGCACGGTCACTCTGTACCGAGGGCCGGAACAACCGGTTGTTTTCTTTGCACCCCCAACCTCTGTCAGAAGTTCAGAAGTGCATCAGATAGGGCTGTCAGAAATCCCCATAGTCAGAGAGTTCGGAGACGTGTTTCCGGAAGAACTACCTGGTATGCCGCCCAAGCGAGAGATTGAGTTCCGGATAGATCTTGCTCCAGGAACCACTCCTCTGTACAAGCGACCCTACCGAATGGCAGCAAATGAACTGGCCGAAGTAAAGAAACAGTTGGAAGAGTTGAAGGAAAAGGGGTATATACGTCTGAGTACTTTCCCATGGGGTGCTCCTGTGATTTTTGTGGAGAAGAAAGACAAGACGAAGAGGATGTGCGTTGACTACAGAGCTCTCAATGAAGTCACCATCAAGAACAAGTACCCTCTTCCCCGGATCGATGATCTGTTCGATCAGCTTAAAGGTGCCACTGTATTCTCCAAGATCGATCTTCGTTCCGGATATCACCAATTACGTATTTGTGAAGAAGATATTCCGAAGACCGCATTCACCACGCGATACGGGCTGTATGAATTCACGGTGATGTCGTTCGGTCTAACCAATGCACCTGCCTTCTTCATGAACTTAATGAACAAAGTGTTCATGGAATACTTGGACAAGTTTGTTGTGGTTTTCATCGATGACATTCTGATATACTCACAATCAGAGGAAGACCATCAGCACCATCTCCGTCTGGTGTTGGGAAAGTTGCGGGAACATCAATTGTATGCCAAGCTTAGCAAGTGTGAGTTCTGGTTGCCCGAAGTCAAATTCTTGGGGCATGTGATATCTGCTAAGGGAGTTGCTGTGGACCCCGAAACAGTGACCGCCGTCACCGATTGGAAGCAACCCAAGACAGTTACTCAAGTCCGCAGTTTCTTAGGTTTGGCAGGATACTACCGGAGATTCATCGAGAACTTCTCCAAAATCGCTCGACCCATGACACAGTTGTTGAAGAAAGAAGAGAAATTTGTGTGGAGCCCGCAATGCGAGAAGGCGTTCCAGACTCTCAAAGAAAAGCTGGTTTCCTCGCCGGTGTTAATCTTGCCGGATACTCGCAAGGATTTCATGGTGTACTGTGATGCTTCGCGCCAAGGATTCGGGTGCGTGCTCATGCAGGATGGTCATGTGGTGGCCTATGCCTCACGCCAGCTACGGCCTCATGAAGGCAACTATCCTACCCATGATTTGGAGTTAGCCGCGGTGGTGCATGCTCTAAAAATCTGGCGGCACTATCTCATTGGGAATCGCTGTGAAATATATACTGATCATAAGAGTTTGAAATACATCTTCACTCAGTCGGACCTGAATCTTCGGCAAAGGAGATGGTTAGAACTCATCAAGGATTATGATGTGGGAATTCACTATCATCCTGGTAAGGCCAACGTGGTTGCCGACGCTCTAAGTCGGAAAAGCCATTGCAACACTCTTAACGTCCGTGACATCCCACCCGAACTTAATCAACAGATGGAAGCCCTGAACCTAAGCATAGTTGGTCGTGGATTCTTGGCTGCGTTGGAAGCCAAGCCTACCTTGCTCGACCAAATCCGCGAGGCTCAGAAGAATGACCCGGACATGCATGGACTCCTCAAGAATATGAAACAGGGTAAAGCCGCTGGTTTCACAGAGGATGAACACGGAACCCTATGGAACGGAAAGCGGGTATGCGTTCCCGATAACAGAGAACTTAAACAGCTGATACTTCAGGAAGCTCACGAGAGCCCTTATTCCATTCACCCGGGCAGTACAAAGATGTACCTAGACTTGAAGGAGAAATACTGGTGGGTTAGCATGAAGCGGGAAATTGCAGAGTTTGTGGCCCTATGTGATGTGTGCCAGCGTGTCAAGGCAGAGCACTAGCGACCGGCCGGACTTCTCCAACCTCTCCAAGTACCAGAATGGAAATGGGATGAAATTGGGATGGATTTCATCACCGGACTTCCAAAAACCCAAGGTGGATATGATTCTATATGGGTAATTATGGATCGATTAACCAAGGTAGCTCAATTTATTCCTGTGAAGACCACCTATGGAGGGAACAAACTAGCCGAGCTCTACTTCGCTAGGATCGTGAGTCTACATGGCGTTCCCAAGAAAATCGTATCTGATAGGGGAAGCCAATTCACCTCTCACTTTTGGAAGAAGCTCCAAGAAGAGCTGGGTACCCGATTAAATTTCAGCACCGCGTATCACCCGCAAACAGATGGACAGACCGAGCGTCTAAATCAGATCCTAGAAGATATGCTTCGCGCATGTGTACTAGATTTCGGGAAGACCTGGGATAAGAGTCTCCCCTATGCCGAGTTCTCCTACAATAACAGCTATCAAGCCAGCATACAAATGGCACCTTATGAAGCGTTGTACGGGCGCAAATGCCGGACACCGCTCTTGTGGGACCAAGTTGGAGAAAGCCAAGTGTTCGGGACTGATATCCTGAGAGAAGCTGAAGCTAAAGTCAGAATCTTTCGGGATAATCTAAAGGTGGCACAGTCCCGGCAGAAAAGTTATGCAGATAACCGTCGCCGTGACCTGGAATTCGCAGTGGGTGATTTTGTATACCTTCGGGTCACGCCATTGCGAGGTGTACACAGGTTTCAGACGAAAGGGAAGCTTGCACCTCGGTATGTGGGTCCTTTCCGTATCCTTGCTCGGCGCGGAGAGGTCACTTACCAGCTGGAGCTGCCCGCCTCCTTGGGCAACGTGCATGATGTGTTCCATGTGTCGCAACTTAAGAAATGTCTTCGAGTGCCATCCGAGCAGGCCGACTCAGAGCAAATTGAAGTTCGCGAAGATTTGACCTACGTGGAGAGGCCAGTGAAAATCCTGGACACCATGGAGCGCTGGACCAGGAACCGGGTAATCCGTTTTTGCAAGGTCCAGTGGAGCAACCACGCTGAAGAAGAAGCTACCTGGGAGCGTGAAGACGAGCTGAAGGCAGCCCATCCCGATCTCTTCGCCAGTTCTTCCGAATCTCGGGGTCGAGATTCCGTTTAAGGGGGGTAGGTTTGTCGCGTCCCAAAACGACTCTAAAATTCATCCTCGAAATTGTGCAAAGAATAATTAAAATTCATGTGAAAGCCTCCAACAATTAAAATGTGCAAAGATAAAAGTCAAATGAGGCTTGGAGGATTTTTGTATATTTCCTAAAAGCCTAAAATGTGTAAATAAATTTTAGTGGAATTTTCAGAGCACAAATAATAATTGAAAAGAAATAAACAAAGTTGAAATGGTTTTATAAAAAGAAAAATCCCAAAAAGTCTTCTTTCCCCCGTTCCCTTCTTGGGCCGGCTCGGCCCAGCTCCCTCCCGCTCTCTCCTCTCCCCCGCGGCCCATCGGCTCTCTCCCCGCGCGCGCGCCGCTGACGGGCGGGCCCGCCCGCCACCCTCGCTGACGGGTGGGTCCCACCTGTCATCTCCCACCTCGCGCCGCGCCCGCCGCCCGCCCGTGCCCTAGCGCCGCCGCCGCCGCCGAATCCGCCGCATCCCGCCGTCCCCGCGCGCAATAAAGAAGGGGAAATCACTCCCCGTGATTCCCTCCCTCTTTCCCCCCTCTTTTCCCTCTCTTTCTTCCTCGGATTCGTCCGGATTCAATCCCGTAATCGTCGCCGGCGCATCAATGGCGGCCGAGATCTCCGCGCCCGTTTCCTTCTCCTCCGGCCGCTCTCTCCCCCTCCCGTCGCTATATAATCGATCCCCGAGCTCCGCTCCTCCGTTTCCGCCACTCGCCGCTCGCTATTTCCGTCGGATTCGTGCTCGCGCTGTCGTCCTCTCTCTCCGCCGTCGCCGCCGAGCTCCGGTTCGCCGCCGCCGTCGCCCCGGACTTCCTCCCGTCTCGGCGTCACCTCCATCGGCTACGCCGCGTCCTCGTCAACCTCGTCCGCTCCTCCGTTTCGCCCGCCGACCGTCGGAGCGCCATCGTCCTCGTCGTCCCGAGCCGCGCCGGCACCTTCCTCCACTTCGGCCGCCGTTCCCGTCGTCGCCGTCGACCCGTGGTGAGCCGAAGACCGCCGCTTCGCTCCCTCTTCTCTCCTCTCTCTCGGGCGCCGCTCCGTTGCGCCGGTGGTCGCCGGCGGTGACCATCGAGGCGCGGGCGCGCCGCCTCCCGTCGGCCGTGCCGGCGAGGCCGCCTTCGGGCGCGCCCTGCGGCTGCCAGGTGGGGCCCGGCCGTCAGCTGCCCGCGCCCGCGGGTGCGGCTGACGCGTGGGACCCACGGCGCCAGCCGCCGCCAGCCGCGTGCACCCGGTCCACCGTGGACCGAGAGGCTGACGCGTGGGCCCCACTCCCGTGGACCCGGTCCGCGCACCCTCTCTCTCGGCTGACGCAATAAATGAGTTTTTAATTAAAATTTAAATGAAGAAATTCGCAAATATCCATTTAAAGAGCATATAAACTTCAAATGGCCATAACTTGGCCATTTGAACTCGGAATTGGACCGTTCAAGTCTCTAATTTTTCCTTAAGAAGTCAAGAACCCATTTTTGTGCTTTGTTTCTGCTGTTATATGGAGTTATTTAGAGTAAAAGCCTTTTCTTTTCCGTTGGTCGTGTAGACGCTGCAGCTTCGGAGGATACGCTCTTCGTGGAAGTTGAAGCCGACGTTTGGGAAAGTGAGCAAGGCAAGTCACATCATCTTTGAGCATATTGAATCCCAGTTTATAAAATTATGTTGATTTAAATTATTGCATTATCGCTTTATTTAAATTCCCGCGTTATCACTGTTTTATTTAGCCATGCCTATTTACCTTTGTTATGACCATATTATTATTGTTATTGTTATTATTATTACCTTGTTCACCCTAGAACAAACAAAACCTCAACTAGTGGTTTAATTTTAGGTAGATGCTTCGCAATTTAATTAGGTAACATTAGGTGGTTTTTCAACTATAGTCTGTACTCTTGTCTATGGCTAGGATGGGTTGGAAACTATGTCACGTCTTCCGTCTGTATACCGTGGTGGTATGTGGCACGTGGTTGCACGTGAGGAAGATGTGTCTTGTGGGTAAAGATGTACACCTCTGATCAGAGTATAACCTATTCGAATAGCCGCGCCCTCGGTTATGGGCAAGCCGAGCAATGTACTCAAGTTAGTGTTTTAATTCTTAAAACCTGCTTAACAACTAAAATGTGGAATGGTTGGCCTGGGTTGGCATAGGACGAGCCGGGACCCAGGGTCGGGTTGCCAGTTCGGTCTGTATCATCATCGGCCTTGGGTTAAGGCAGGTTCGTGTGGGTACACGGCCTTGATTAATACAATTTGTATAGTTATAGGATCGCGTTTACAAAAGAGGTTTGAGCAACTAAATTTCTTTAAATGCTGATTACTGCAACCCTAACCCTTTATATTATAAGTCCCTTGTACTCCCTTGCATTTATTATGCACTTGTGGGTGTGTCTTGTTGAGTACGGTGGTTGTACTCAGTCTTGCTCAATTTTTCCCAAGCCCAGAAGAGGAGCTCCTTGAAGATGAAGGCTTTGGTGTCTAGCTCGTGCCTGCCGTCAAGCGCTTGTGGTCGTCGCCCTAGTCTTCCGCTGTTTCTCGTTTGTCTTTGTGTGCTGGGCCTTCGCTGCCCGTGTAATAATTCTATTTACGCTTCCGCTTGTTAAACTCTGAATTGTATCAACTTTCGGTGTACCTTGCCTCCTGGGACAAGGATTAATGCACGCACGTCAGGAACGCCCGTTGGGTTATTTCCGGTCGTGACAAGTAGTATAGAATAGTGTTCGGAAATCCTCGGAATCTTCGGAAGAGTTTTCGGTATGGCTCTAGCAGCTCTTATAATCTCTTCTGTAATACTTTCCAAATTAATGAAATACTCTTCTTTATATATATTTGGTACTTTGCTTAGTCTAAGTACCGGTCTTACTTTATTTATGCATTATATTCATTGTGTGGGTAGCCTACCAGAGAGGTGTAATGGTGCGGATTTAATGTTTGATTTATCAATTGCTCTATGTCGGGTGCATGGGTATAGAATAGTATGTAGTAATGTAAGCATGGTGCTTAGATTATTAAATATCATTAATTGGGCATATATGCCGCGGGACAGTAGAGGTGGGCCGCTGATGGTGACAGCTCAGTACGAGTATTCCTCCACGATAGTATATATTCCTAAGACAATTTCTGGGGAGGGTACTCCTCCGTATTTAGCCCCGGTTGGACGGCCATGACAGGTTGTCGTAAGAAACTCTAGAAGTACCAGGAGGACACTGTTTGGGGGTATTAACCTGTCACGCCCGGAATTTCTATCCAAAATTCCAAACGCTTACATGTGTGTTAAACCCTCGTCCAGGAATCAAGCGAGGCACACAATGACAATATTGATAATAGAGTACAAATAACTATCAAATATTCGCAAATAAAAATTATTACAGAGGTAGATAGTTCCTCTCAAAGAATAAAACATTCTACGCAGCGGAAAATAAAACTATAACAAACTACGGAACAGCTATGGCGACTCCACTCCACAGGCTACTCAACCGAGAACAAGCCTAGTCCTCCAGATCATCACCTTCACTGAGAAACTCCTCTTCTGATGAATGAATATTGCAAGAATGAGCATATGACATACTCAACAAGCCACACAGCAAATATGCAAGTGCACAGGATAACAGAGGATGGCATAATATAACTCATTTGCAGAAAACAGCATTTAATAAATATTTAAGAGAATAATAAAACAGTTGAATAATTAATCAATATTAAATAAACACCATACAACACACCCGTGTTGCATAGGCCGAACCACATTTGAACAACCAACCCCGGTTGAACAAATTAACCCTCCAAAACAGGAATTTGCCATTCCAAACCAGGAATTAAATTAATTATCACATTATTACCATCAATGAGTAGTGTGAGACTAATCACGAAAAACATTGCTCAACTCACCCATAACCGCGGGTACGGCTATTCGAATAGATTAAACTCTGATCAGAGATGTACCACTGTACCCACAAGACACAACCCCACATCATGTTACCATGTGCCTCATCGTGAGCTACCATTAAATATAACCATTATTAACAATAATAATTATGTAATATAATTTATATTTAACCCCTTTTAGTTAGCTAATGTTTCTAAGCATGGCTAAGCAAACCTATATATAGCATTTAGCTGAACCAATCCAATATATAAGGTTCATGCTAATCAAATTATAACCCATAGGAAAATAAAGTCATCTTCGGCCATTAATAACTGGGAAAGGTTCACCACCCGATGACATTCGAAAACAATGCATAGTTGAAATAAAATAATAGCTTTAAACGGGATCAACATGCTCAAAGGGGTGTTTGGGATCTGTGTGACTTGCCTTGGGCTTCCACAAACGCTTCGGAACCTTCCTCAACGGAAACGCTCTCCTCCGGAACGTCGGAAACTAAAGCAAATAAACAAAATCAACAAAACAGTACAAAAACAAGCATAAACAGTACATGTGGATATTTTTAACATGTAGATCTTGATTTTAGAAAAATTTATAAACTTGAACCACCTAAAACGGATCTACGGTTATTTAGTTATGATTTTCCGAAGTTTTAATCTATTAGAAAATCGGGAAAAAGGAAAAAGAGAGAGAGATGACGTCAGCCCTAAGGACGATGACGTCAGCCCTGGCGATGACGTCGGCATGACGTCAGCACGACGGCCGGCTCGGGTCGACGAGCTCGCCGGCGTTTGGTTGATCGGCCGTGGGATTGGAGACCATCTACGCGTAGAGGACAACGAGGCGAACCCGTTGGTACTCACCACTACGTCCAACGGTGCACGACGGCGGCCGGCGACGAGAAGAGGCGGCGCGACGGTTCGGCTTGACGGCGACGAGGGTGCTCCGGTGGTCGGCGGCGAAAAAGGATGGGCGGCCGAGCTTCCTCTCACCACGGCGCACCTAACGGCGGTGACGGCAAGCGGCGGCGACGGCGGAGACGGCGCGGCGACGTTGCCGAAGACGGCCGGCGGCGGCGGCGGACTTGAAACACGTCGCAGCGGCGCTAGGAGGCACGGGAGAGCTCGGGAGAGGGGGCAAACGGAAGAGGACGACGAGGAGAAGCTATATATGAGCTCGGATTGAAGAGATCGAACTCCAAACGAGAGGAATTGATTCGGGAAGATTTAAAACTCGGTTTTAGGGTTAAAAACAAAACGAATTCGATTCGGTTAAAATACTCAACGGATTTCTTTGTTTCTTGAGGGGAAAGAAAGAGGAGACCGAGAGGAACAAAACCCCTCAATCAATCGGAAGAATCCGGGTCGGATTTGGGCGGAAACGGCGGCGCAAAACGGCGGCTCGGCGGCTTGCGCGGCGGCGGCCGGAGGTAGGGGATGGACCTGACAGGTGGGCCCCACCTGTCGGCCTCCACGAGAGGGGGAGCGGGCAGCGGCGGCTTGGGCCGGCGTGGGCCGCGCGCGTGGAGAGAGAGGAAAGAGAGAGTTGGGCCGAAAACGGCCCAAGGACCAAAGAAGGGTTTTTTTGAACTTTTTCTAATAAAACAATTTGTGAAATGTTGTTTCAATTATTAAAAAAATACCTCCCTTGCTCAAATAATTCCCAGAAAATTCTAGAAAATAGAGGAGCAAGCATAGTATTTAATAAAATTTTATCTAGCTCATTTTTATGTTGAAAATTTTCCTAGAAAATTAGGGTTTAGCTTGTAGGCTTTTAAAAATAATTTCTAAAAAATTCCAATTAAACAACAATTTATATATTTAAGATTTTTAGGGCGTGACAAACCTACCCCGCTTAAACGGAATCTCGTCCTCGAGATTCAGAAGAACTAGCGAACAGATGAGGATGAGCTGACTTCAATTCATCTTCTCGCTCCCAAGTGGCTTCTTCTTCTGAATGATTACTCCACTGAACCTTGCAAAACCGTATAACGCGATTCCTGGTTTTCCTCTCGCTTACTTCCAAGATTCTGACTGGCTTCTCAACATAAGTTAAATCTTCTTGAAGCTCTATACGATCAGGATCTGCTTCCTCCGTAGGTACACGTAAACATTTCTTCAACTGAGACACTGAAACACGTCATGTATTCCCGCCATTGACGGAGGCAACTCTAACTGATAAGCTACTTCACCTCTTCGACTCACAATCTTAAAAGGTCCCACAAAACGCGGTGCCAATTTCCCTTTGGTTTGGAAACGATGAACTCCTCGTAACGGCGTAACCCGAAGGTATACATAATCTCCTTCTTCGAAAGCCAAATCTCTGCGACGATTGTCGGCATAGCTCTTCTGACGTGACTGGGCAACACGCAACCTCTCTTGGATAATCTTTACTTTTTCTTCTGCCTCTCACAATATGTCTGTCCCAAAAACTTGACGTTCATCGGTTTGATCCCAAAGGAGCGGCGTACGACACTTTCGACCATATAATGCTTCATTCGGAGACATTTGCAAACTAGCTTGATAACTATTGTTATATGAGAATTCCGCGTACGGCAAATTCTTATCCCAACTTCCACCAAAATCTAGAACACAAGCTCTCAACATATCTTCTAAAATTTGGTTTACTCTTTCCGTCTGACCATCTGTTTGAGGGTGATAGGCAGTACTGAAATTCAAACGGGTACCCAATTCTGATTGTAATTTCTGCCAAAACTTCGAAGTAAACTGGCTACCTCTATCTGACACTATCTTCCTAGGAACACCATGCAAACATACTACTCTGGCCATGTATAACTCTGCAAGCTTATTCCCCGTATAGGTTGTTATCGCGTCCCAAAACGACTCTAAAATACATCCTCAAAATTGTGCCGAGAATAATTAAAACCCATGTGAAAGCCTCCAACAATTAAAATGTGCAAATTTAAAAGTCAAGTAAGGCTTGGAGGATTTTTGTATATTTCCTAAAAGCCTAAAATGTGTAAATAAATTTTAGTGGAATTTTCAGAGCACAAATAATAATTGAGAAGAAATAAACAAAGTTAAAAAGGTTTTATAAAAAGAAAAACCCTAAAAAGTCTTCTTTTCCCCCCTTCCCTTCTTGGGCCGGCTCGGCCCAGTTCTCTCCCTCTCTCTCCTCTCCCCCGCGGCCCATCGGCCTCCTCCCCCGCGCGCGCGCCGCAGCCGCCGCCCCGCCCGTGCCCTAGCGCCGCCGCCGCCGCGGATTCCGCCGCATCCGGCCGTCCCCGCGCGCAATAAAGAGGGGGAAATCACTCCCCGTGATTCCCTCCCTCTTTTCCCCCTCTTTCCCCTATCTCTCTCCCTCGGATTCGCTCGGATTTAATCCCGCAAAGTTCGCCGGCGCATCAATGGAGCCCGAGATCGCCGCGCCGGTTTCCTTCCTCCCCGGCCGCCCTCTCTCGCTCCCGTCCCTATATAATCGATCCCCGTGCTCCGCTCCTCCGTTTCCGCCGCTCGCCGCTCACTCTCCCAGTCGGAATCGTGCCCGCGCCGTCGTCCTCTCTCTCCGCCGTCGCCGCCGAGCTCCGGTTCGCCGCCGTCGTCGCCCCGGACCTCCTCCCGCTTCGGCATCGCCCCCTTCGGCTTCGCCGCGTCCTCGCCGACCTCGTCCGCTCCTCCGTTTCGCCCGCCGACCGCCGGAACGCCGCCGTCCTCGTCGACCCGAGCCGCGCCGCCGTCTTCCTCCGCTCCGGTCGTCGTTTCCGCCGCCCTCGTCGTCCCGGGGTGAGCCGTGGACCGCTCCGTTCGCTTCCCCCTTCCCTCCTCTCTCTCGGGTGCGCCGCCTTCCGTCGGCCGTGCCGGCGAGGCCGCCTTCGGGCGCGCCCCGCGGCTGCCAGGTGGGCTCGGCCGTCAGCCGCCCGCGCCCGCGGGAGCGGATGACGCGTGGGACCCACGGCGCCGGCCGGCGCGAGCCGCGTGCGCCCGGTCCACCGTGGACCGTGAGGCTGCCGCGTGGGCCCCACTCCCGTGGACCCGGTCCGTGCGCTCCCTCCCTCGGCTGACGCAATAAATCCGATTTTTAATTAAAATTTAAATGAAGAAATTCGCAAATATCCATTTAAAGAGCATATAAACTTCAAATGGCCATAACTTGGCCATTTGAACTCGGAATTGGACCGTTCAAGTCTCTAATTTTTCCTTAAGAAGTCAAGAACCTATTTTTGTGCTTTGTTTCTGCTGTTATATGGAGTTATTTAGAGTAAAAGCCTTTTTCTTTTCCGTTGGTCGTGTAGACGCTGCAGCTTCGGAAGATCCGCTCTTCGTGGAAGTTGAAGCCGACGTTTGGGAAAGCGAGCAAGGCAAGTCACATCATCTTTGAACATATTGAATCCCAGTTTGTAAAATTATGTTGATTTAAATTATTGCATTATCGCTTTATTTAAATTCCCGCATTATCACTATTTTATTTAGCCATGCCTATTTACCTTTGTTACGACCTTATTATTATTGTTATTGTTATTATTACCTTGTTCACCCTAGAATAAACAAAACCTCAACTAGTGGACACCCTACTCATGGCACCACTAGTTTAATTTTAGGTAGATGCTTCGCAATTTAATTAGGTAACATTAGGTGGTTTTTCAACTTTAGACTTTGGGAAATATTCATATCACCTGGATACCTCGGAATGGTCTGGATATTGTGGAATTGGATTCACACCGCTCCTTCTATTCAAAATCCCCAAAATGGTTTTGGGCTGGGCTCGGGGTGCATGGTTTTGATAGTAGCACCTCGGCCATATAAGGACCGGTCTTCGGGCCTCTGTTGCAAAGCACTACCGTACTTTCACATGTCTAGTGGGTAAGGCTTAGTTTGTGGCTCAGTCTAGTTATAAACAAAAGTACACGGATGGAGATGGATGAAGTCGGGGGTCGATGGACATTCTCCAGGGCAAATGAAGGCTACACGAGCTGCGGCCCGGTAGTCGAGATGTCATGGCACAGGGCCGGTGTCCTGCTGCTGGGGGCTCAGTCCTGCCTGCCTGTCCCGGGGGTTCCGGCCGTAGGTGGGATTGGGTCGGTACTCTTGTCTATGGCTAGGATGGGTTGGAAACTATGTCACGTCTTTCGTCTGTATACCGTGGTGGTATGTGGCACGTGGTTGCACGTGAGGAAGATGTGTCTTGTGGGTAAAGATGTACACCTCTGATCAGAGTATAATCTATTTGAATAGCCGCGCCCTCGGTTATGGGCAAGCCGAGCAATGTACCCAAGTTAGTGTTTTAATTCTTAAAACCTGCTTAACAACTAAAAGGTGGAATGGTTGGCCTGGGTTGGCTTGGGACGAGCTGGGACCCTGGGTCGGGTTGCCAGTTCGGTCTGAATCATCATAGGCCTTGGGTTAAGGCAGGTTCGTGTGGGTTCACGGCCTTGTTTAATAATATGGTATAGCTCTAGAATCGTGTTTACCAAATAGCTTTGAGCAACTAAATGTCTTTAAATGCTGTTTACTGCAACATGCTCAAAGGGTTGTTTGGGATCTGTGTGACTTGCCTTGGGCTTCCGCAAACGCTTCGGAACCTTCCTCAACGGAAACGCTCTCCTCTGGAACGTCGGAAACTAAAGCAAATAAACAAAATCAATAAAACAGTACAAAACAAGCATAAACAGTACATGTGGATATTTTTAACATGTAGATCTTGATTTTAAAAAAATTTATAAACTTGAACCACCTAAAACGGATCTACGGTTATTTAGTTATGATTTTCTGAAGTTTTAATCTATTAGAAAATTGGGAAAAAGGAAAAAGAGAGAGAGATGACGTCAGCCCTAAGGATGATGACGTCAGCCCTGGCGATGACGTCAGCATGACGTCAGCACGACGGCCGGCTCGGGTCGACGAGCTCGCCGGCGTTTGGTTGATCGGCCGCGGGATTGGAGACCATCTACGCGTAGAGGACAACGAGGCGAACCCGTTGGTTCTCACCACGACGTCCAACGGTGCACGACGGCGGCCGGCGACGAGAAGAGGTGGCGCGACGGTTCGGCTTGACGGCGACGAGGGTGCTCCGGTGGTCGGCGGCGAAAAAGGATGGGCGGCCGAGCTTCCTCTCACCACGGCGCACCTAACGGCGGTGACGGCAAGCGGCGGCGACGGCGGAGACGGCGCGGCGACGTTGCCGAAGACGGCCGGCGGCGGCGGCGGACTTGAAACACGTCGCGGCGGCGCTAGGAGGCACGGGAGAGCTCGGGAGAGGGGGCAAACGGAAGAGGACGACGAGGAGAAGCTATATATGAGCTCGGATTGAAGAGATCGAACTCCAAACGAGAGGAATCGATTCGGGAAGATTTAAAACTCGGTTTTAGGGTTAAAAACAAAACGAATTCGATTCGGTTAAAATACTCAACGGATTTCTTTGTTTCTTGAGGGGAAAGAAAGAGGAGACCGAGAGGAACAAAACCCCTCAATCAATCGGAAGAATCCGGGTCGGATTTGGGCGGAAACGGCGGCGCAAAACGGCGGCTCGGCGGCTTGCGCGGCGGCGGCCGGAGGTAGGGGATGGACCTGACAGGTGGGCCCCACCTGTCGGCCTCCACGAGAGGGGGAGCGGGCAGCGGCGGCTTGGGCCGGCGTGGGCCGCGCGCGGGGAGAGAGAGGAAAGAGAGAGTTGGGCCGAAAACGGCCCAAGGACCAAAGAAGGGGTTTTTTGAACTTTTTCAAATAAAACAATTTGTGAAATGTTGTTTCAATTATTAAAAAAATACCTCCCTTGCTCAAATAATTCCCAGAAAATTCTAGAAAATAGAGGAGCAAGCATAGTATTTAATAAAATTTTATCTAGCTCATTTTTATGTTGAAAATTTTCCTAGAAAATTAGGGTTTAGCTTGTAGGCTTTTAAAAATAATTTCTAAAAAATTCCAATTAAACAACAATTTATATATTTAAGATTTTTAGGGCGTGACATAACCACATGATTGTATATTAGTGGATGTAAACTAGGATTTGAGTGTATATTAGAAGCATAGGAATTGAGTGCTTTATATTTCTTCTTCCACTTAGTTAGACTTACCTATTATGAGGATTGAATAGCTTTGCTTCGTGTCACTCTACCGCTATATTACATTTAACCATTGTTTAGGCTTTGACAATTATAAGTAGTATATGTATAAAGTGCATTAGCGAGGTTCACTCTTATTATCTTCTCTTGGTATTAAAAATGCGATACCTTGGAATACTTCCGGGTAAAATGCTACAATGGTATATCCGTGCGCTTGCGGATTAGTTTTGTAACCATACATATACCATGACTATTTCTGGCGCCATTGCTGGGAATGAAGATTTCTAGTAATGTCGTTAAGAAATATCAACACCAACTATGTCCACTACTTATGCTACATTAGAGCAACGCATAGTGGAAACAATTGTTGAAATACCTTTGTCATAAAACAATTTGCTTGATGTTTCTTGTGATAAAGAATAGTTGTGTGATGTTTCACTTCTATCCATGCCACAACTAGTGAATGAACATGTTAGTTCTATAGTAGAGCCACCATGTGTTGAGTTCAAACATGTTATTCACATTGCTAGCGAGAATAAAGAGCTTAAATTGCTATCTTCTTTAAATACTTGGGGCTATATTCAATTTGATGATGTTTGTCCACTCAACTGCTTACAGAAGAAATTATTTGCTAGATTTGAATTGCCATGCCCTTCTGATGTGATTTTTCATGTTATTGGCAATTATGATAGTAAAGGAGAATATAATGTGCATGAAGTATATGTTTGTTCGAATTTGACTATACCTCCTTTTCATGATGAAATGTATTGTCTAGAGGACCGCATGCGTATAAGTAATTCTCTATCTAGTTCCTCTAGTTGTTTAAATGAGCTACAGGTTGGTTTGCAAGAAGAGGAGTGTTGTGGTTTTTCGACTACAAAGATTTTAGGATCCAACCAAATGGCCATCAAGAAATGTTCCTCACCAGATGTTGTGATAGATAAAGATAAGTTCAATACGCTCCATGACAAGGCGAAATCGAGGACGATGAGGATGATGAGGACACAACTAGCTTAGATATAACCATGAATACCTTATGTATTAATCAACCAAAGGTACATATGTTCTATGTTGGAGGTATGTCATAAGGGCCTTCGGCCGACCTGCCGAAACCATCCAAAATAGCAAACATCGGCTAAATCCCAGACGTGTGCCATTGGCGAAGCCAAGGGGCAAAGTCCTTGGGCGAAGCAGAATGACGAAGACCAAGGGGGTTTCACCATCATGACTGGGTGAAGCCATGGAATGAAGACCGAAGGGTTCGGCTCTAGGCTCATTGATCAACCAAAGATCCACCACGGGCGAAGGCTGTAAGTCGAAGCACAAAGCCATCGCCCAAAGTAGCAAATGCCTTCGGCTAAAGGCTTAGGAGGCCCAGCAGCCCATAGAGGCCCTTCGCTAGCTAATGGGCCGGCCTAAGGGGGCCGCCTCAAGGTCCATGAATACAAAAGACACTGTATACCTATTATAATGTCCCTATCATAAGGGTAACCATGTAAATTCCCCTATACTAACCAAACCCTAGAGAGTATGAGCCTATACAAGGATTATAAATAGCCCCCTAGGGCCATGTAATGGGGAATCCCAAAAATTTTTATCAATTAATACATTGCTTTACTATTCCAACCACACATCAAGTTTACCGCGTCCTTCGACGTGAAGCAGTTGTCATTCGACAACACCTGGCGCCGTCCGTGGGGAACCCAGAGCAAAACCACAGATGCCACCAAAAAAGACCGTGAAAGAGAGAGTTGTGCCTAGGCGAAAGGGGGGCGAAGGCGAAGAGGAGATGGCGGGTGAAGAGGGAGTAGAGCTTTTGACCGCCTAAGACGGTGGCGTACCGCCACCGAGGGCGATGCAGGCTGTCCAGCCTTCAGCCCCGCCGCGGCCCCAACCGTACCAGTACCGTCCAAGGCAGTGGCTTCGACCTCACATGCCGCGGTTTGAACAGCCACAACGGCGAAGGCCCCTTTGACAACCACCGTCATCTAGTCTCAAGCATGGTCTTCGCCCCTTGTAGTGCTTCGGACACAAAATACACTAGCTTATGGCCCACTTCGGATGCTTGTACCAGAGCCACACTGACCACATGTCACGCCCAGAAATTCACTAGTAATTTCCGAACTTATTTGTGCATAAAATCCTCGTCCAGGAATCAGCCGAGGTACACAAACTGACAATTTAATATACAAATCCATCATAATAATAACGTTACATACTTACAAAAGAAAAGAAAACAGCAGCGGAATTACGGTCTAGCGAAGCTCCGGCTCCACTCCCACAGGCAGCTCAACTGGGGTATAAGCCAAACGTCTTCTCCTTCGCAACTTGTCTTCAACTGAGGTTTGATTGATTATTGCAAGGTGAGCATATGACATACTCAGCAAGCCACACAGCAAATATGCAAGTGCACATGGATACCAAAGGATGGCATAATATAGGGCTCATTTGTAAAAGCAGCATTTAGCAAACATTTGAGAATTATAAAACAATAGAGTAATTAATCATCAATATTAATCAACACTGAACAACACACCCATGCTGCACAGGTCCAACCATCCTGAACAGCCATACCCGGCTGTACAGATCTATCTCCAAACCAGGAGCTAATCAAATTATTACGAGTTATAACATCATTTATTATGGTGAGAAGTGTGAGACTAATCACGAAAGACATTGTTAGACCTGCCCATAACCGCGGGCACAACTATTCGAATAGTTTTACTCTGGCCAGAGGTGTACCACTGTACCCATAAGACACAGCCCCACAACATGTCACCATGTGCCTCAATACCACCACGGTACCTCGGAAAGGAGCTGTGACAGTACCCCTCGCACAACACAATCCTCCACAGTGCACCGTTCCTGGATCATAATCACCCCCTTATAAAACAAGGCATGGACTCCCCAGCGACCCCCGTGGGCTTATCTCCGCCACTTCTCAGTCTGGTGCTCCGCAATGAACCATGCTATACAAAAGGTAAAGCCGTTGCCCACGCTGGCTTGTAGTTGGCACGGTTAATGTTTCACAACCGAAAATCGTAAACCGGTCCTTAATTGTCATGAGCACGAGTCTCAAAACCATGTGCTCACAACCCACCATTATCAAGTTTTAGTTGGCAATTTAATTAATTAACCAATCACGATTGACCATCGTGAACTATCATTAAGCCATCATTAAATAATAGTGAATCATAAGTTATCCCAATAGTGTGCTAATATTTCTAAGCATGGCTAAGCAATCATATCTACTATCTAGCTGAACCAATATATAAAGCTCAACTAGTCAAGTTATAATAACCCAAGGTATCAAGGAATAAAGTAATCAAGAACGAAAGGGCTATAACAAACAATAGGTTAATTCCACCCAATGACATTCGAAAATAAATGCAATAATTGAATAGAAACAATAGCTTTAAACGGGATCAACATGCTCAAAGGGTTGTTTGGGATCTGTGTGACTTGCCTTGCAATATTCGGTCTTCAATTAATCTTCTTAATACTTCCGGCGCACTCACGAACCTTCGCAACGACGGAAACGACAAGCTATCACGCAAAACGAGGAAAAAGACTAATAAAAACCAAATAGACAATACATAAAAAGTAAACAAACATGTAGATCATAATTTTAGATGAATTATGAGACTTGAACGGCCTTATTCGGACTTCATATGAATTTATTACGAATTTTACAAGATTAAATCTAATTAAAGCCTATTTAAAAAGGATTAAATAAATTTAATTCAATTTATGGATAATTTTAATATGTAGATCTTTATTTTATACAACTTTTGCAAATTGAACCACATTAAACTGAGTTACAAAGAATTAGTTATGAATTTTTAAAGATTAAACCGGATTAAAGCATTTTTATGGATTTTAATTGAATTATGACGCAATAATGAATTATTTTTGAAAAGGAAAAGGGAATTATTGCATCATCGGCTAGGGTTCACGGAGGACCGGGTTAATGGCGATAGTTCACGAAAACGAACGGCCGAGATTCATCTATCCAAAACGGACGGCCAAGATCCATCGGTCCACGACCGGGCCACGGGGAACGACGACGATGACGTCAGCGGTGACGTCACCACCGGCGGCCGCTCGGGCGTGCATGCTCGCCGGCGAACGACGGCACGACAGCGCGAACGGAGGGAACCAACACGTAGAGGGCAACGCGGCGAACTCACCGGTGACCAAAACAACGGCGGAAGATCAACGGACGGCGACGGCGACGAGGAAGAGCGGCGGCGACGATCGGGTCAACGGCGGCAACGATGCTCTGGCAGCTGACAGCGACGGCGAAAGGGCGGACGAGGACGGCGACGCGACAGTGACCACGGCAGTGACCTCCCCGAGCGACGACGACGTCTGGAGCGACGGCGGCGCACGGCTGGAGCGGTGGCGACGACGGCGGCGCGAGGCGGCACGGCGCTAGAGCTCTACCGGCTACGAGAGACTAAGACGAGGGTGGAGGCGGGTAGAGGGGAGCTTGGGGGTCAATTTATAGGAGCTAGGGAGCGGCGGCGAAGGCCCACGGCGACCGGCGACGGGAATGAAGGTTTAGGGTTCGGAGGAGAGAAATCGATCCGAATCGAACTCAAATCCGGCGATTTCCAAAGCGATTTAGACGATGTTTCCAAAAGGGAAAAGGTAGAGTGGATCACAGGGATCCTTTCCCCTCAATCAATTTCACCGGAAACGGAAAGGGACGACCGGATTTGAAAAGCGGCGGTGGCTAGGGTTTCGGCCGGCAGTGGCGCGAGGTAGACGATGACCCCGGCATGAGGGCCCCACCTATCAGTGGCAGACGCGCGTGCGCGGGCGGCTTGGCTGCAGGCCGGCTTGGGCCGAGGGAGAGAGAGAGAGGGATTGGGCCGACTTTCGGCCCAAAGCCAAAGGAGGATTTTTAAAAACCTTTTTGAATTTAAATTATTCATTAAATGCAATTCCATTTATTAAAAATACTTCCTTAGCTCAAATAAATCCCAGAAAAATCTAGGAATTATAGAATTAAGCAAAGTATTTAATGAAATTTTATATGGCCCCATTTTATATTGGAATTTAACAAATTAAAATTAGATCTTCTTTTCTAGGCTTTTAAAATCATTTCTAATAATTCCTTTTAGACAACAATTTATAATTTAAGGATTTTTAAACAAGAAAAGAACTTAACAATTATTATTAGATCATTAATGATTAATTACTGAACTGTTCTTTGTATCATTTAGGAATTGAGCTCCGAAAAATCCGGGAAAATTTCAGAGAGTATAATTAATCATGGAGAATTTAATAAAAATTAAATCCATCCATGCTTTAAATTTAGGAAATTTTATTTCCCACATTTAACTTCACTTGTAAATTTATGAACATTTAATATAAATTCTTTTAATATTAAATTGTTTATAAACCCTAAAACGAAAATCTAGCTGTGACAACAACCCAAAAGCTTGATAATGTTATTATGCATCATTTGCGATTGGATGATCACTTCATTTGTGAAATCATCCTTTCGAGCTTCATTTACTTCGATTGACGTCTTCACTGCAACCGTAGTATTGTCTTCAAGAGTCTCTTTGTACACCTTACCAAAGCTTCCTTGACCAAGAACTTCTGAATTATTCTTTGTGATTTTCTTTAGCTCATCTTTGGTGAAAATCTTGATATTGTCCACTTTCTGTAGCACTGAACCACCATTCTTTTTGAAATATTCATTCATTTTTCGCTTTTGGTGCATCACTAGCGTGAAAAGAACAACAACAATTAGGAAGGAAAATCCCAAAGTGATGCCTACGAAAGTTAAAAAAACTTATTAGCATCCCCGCAAAAAAAATACTTATTAGCAAACATAACAAATCCATATATGAGTTCCAGTATTATTTTTTAATAGAAATACTCCCTCTATCCCAAAATATAAGACTCACCACTCGTAACACAAAGACCAAGAAATAATTTAATCACCTTCTTGATTGGATCACATACATACATGCAAGCAATGTGATTGGAGGATTTAATGGTAGATGATTCAAAATAAAACAAATTTGAAGAACCAAGAGGTGATGGTTAATGTATGCATGCCTTATATCATGAGACGTGGGAAAAAAGTGGTTGTGCCTTATATTTTTGGTAGAGGGAGTATGAATGAAGACTCATTTTATTTGATAAATTTTATTGTGAACAACTAATGTTATATTAATATTGGCATGCACAATATATCGCTGTAACTAATCTTTAGTGCAGTTTCCTTACACAACATATAATTTTCTGTTTATGTTTCAAAATTTCCTGCATGTTTTTTTTTTTTGAAAAGTCTTTCTATGTGGCATTAGAGAGAAATCTCCTACAAAAAAAAAGAACAAAAATATTTTGTGTAGCACATGAAAGATGATTTGTATAAAAATACAAACGATGTAGAAAAGTAGTCTTTGTAAATAACATACATATTTTATTTTACAAAAAATAATAAAATGCAAAAGCATGAAACTTATACACACTTATATTCTTATATCATGTGCTAGGAGGCTAATTTTTTAAAATTGTTGATTTTTTTTTTTAGTTTTGTCAATTAACTGTCAACCCTTATATTTTTAGGCATTATAAGAAATTCTTTGTTTGGTTGAATGGTATATTGTAGAAACAATTAAAAACATAGTCGATGGGAAATCATTGAATTGGTGTAAACTCAATGTGACATATATATAGTATATTATTTTATATTTTTTTAAAAAAATGCTGAGGTGCATATGTACCAAGGGCAAGCCTTGCTGCAAGAGGGAATTTTGCGCTGCACTCTTGTTTCTTGGGGCCTTCACCACTCCACTGGTATCCTACACGGCAGTGGCACTCATAATCCCCTGGGATGTTGTTGCAGACGCCGTAGCAGGGATATTTCTTCTTGTTGGACACATCACACTCGTTGATGTCTGTGCATATAAAAAGGATCATATATATTAGTCGTTAGATCAACTGTCACTAGTAAAAAAAAATCGTAGGCTTAGGCTTCTTTTTCTTTTCTCTTGACAGGCAACTCAAAATGAAAATCACCTGTGTGAAGATGGCTTAGGCTGTCCAGGATTATAAACCACGTATGAAATCCTATTTTTTAACTGGCAAATTCTTAGGAAACCGCCTATAAAATTTGTCGCTCTTCACGAAATCTACATTGAAAGTTTTTTTTCATCATTTTAGATAATACGTTTAGATCGATGTCTAAATATATATATGCGTTACAAACTCTCAGATCTATTTTTGAAAATGAACTTTTGAGTATTTCAAACGATCTTGGATAAAGACATTCTATATTAAAATTGTAGAACTTAACTAGATCTACAACTTTGTAGTAAATATCTTTATAAGCTCTAGTATCTATTTTTCTATAAGCAGTTCTTTAAAAAATCAAAATTTAAGAAATTTATAGATAATTCATTTTAAGTCCTATTGAGGTAAACTAAAGTTCTCCGAGATCGTTCTAGTACTTCTTATAGTAAAACTTAGTTAATATTTTTCTTAGAACATTTATTTTAGAATGGTTATTCACTAATGTCACGTTAGATAACATACCAACTCATTTAGAGGTAAATGATAAGTAAACAATTATACTAACTGAAATATAAATACAAAAATATTGTAAGGGTCATATATAACTTTGGTTCACCTCATTTGAACTTAAAATGAACTTTCTATAAATCTTTAAAGTTTAGACATTTTCAAAGAATAACAAGTTTTTTCAGATGGGCTTCCTACAGAAATGTCATTTTTGGCGATTCTCATATGGAAAGGCACGCAAAAATTAATTTTTGAGGCGGTTCTCTTGAAAATACCACCCTTAAAAATAATAGCACTACTACAATAGGAAAGGAGTAGTATCTTGATATATATGAAGTCGTATGATGAAAATCTTTTTATGAAAATTGGAGAGCTCTACAACTATATAGTTGAATGTTTTTTCATTCGAGACTTTTTACGGGTCCTGATATTCGTTACAAAATCTCAAATCTATTGTTGAATAAACAAACTTTTATGTTTTTAAATGAACTCAGATGGAGCTGTGCTCTATATCGAAATTGTAGAGCTCGATGTGATCTACAAGTTTGTGGTTGATAAATTTTCCTTTTGATATCATTTATAGTGCAATTTATATATTACAAGTTTTAGAGGGGCGAAGTCAAAAGAATAAGCTTCTCTCCCACATGCACAAAGTTCTTTATAGGCGAGATGGTAAGGACGCTACTTGAAGAACATGTTCCCGTTCAAATCCTATATATCACACACACACACAAAATTATGCAACTTGTGAAACTTGCAACACACGGCCGTGTATATATAGACGCTTACTAAAATACACAATACGTTTTTCCCTTTTTTTGCGCCTAAATCAAATAGCGAAAAGATCAAATCAAACCTGGTAAAAAAAATTTAGTTAATGAATTTAAACACCAACAGGGTTGGTGCACACACAGCGAAAGGTCAGAGTAAATTGCACCCATGGTATAAAAACTTGGTAGGTGAGTGCGATTTAGTGTAAGGACTTGAATAATGAGTAGACTGGTACATAAACTTGACAATCATGTGCATTTTAGGCCAAAACACTAATACGTACCTTTTTTTAAGCAGTTTTAATACATACCTTTGATTAATCCTGGTATTATAAGCTTTGCTAGACCGCTGGCTCATGGATTTATTTTCGTGTTTCACCATGTTCATAACCCGCGATAATGAATATGTTGATTAGTCATGCATTTACTTTTGATAATCATATATCTTTCGGTTTTAAATTGACAGATTATTTTATTATTATAACTTACCAATTGAAAGCAACATATAATACTTGTAGATCCTTTTCGAGATGGTTTGAGTGGCGGCTTTTTTTATATGGCGTAAAAAGTATGGTGTAGAATATAGACCTTTTAACCAAAAGTCCAAAATGCACGCACTAGCCAAGTTATTGCACTTATATGCTCATTTCTCAAGTTTTTGCGCTAGATCGCACCCACCTACCTTTATGTACCGTAGACGTAATTTACTCGAAAGGAAAAAATAAAATGGTGGCACTATTTAGCAGAACTGTTAACTAGGAGTAATAAAATAAAACATTAATCTTACCCTTGCAACCTTGGTCCTTGTCGTAGGGGTTACCCTCGTAACCTTGCTTGCACTTGCAGTAGTATCCGGGACCGTTGGTGGAGTTGACGCACTCGCTGCTGTCGCTCACACATGCGTACCCAGCCGGTTTCTTCTCCTGCACATCCAGTGGAGGGCAGGTAATGGAGTCGCGGATGGCCCTCTTTCGGAGACCAAAAATCCCAGCAACTTACCCGCACGAACGCCAAAAACACACTTATCTGGATTCGTCTTCATGCCTACCGAGCACAGGTTGTCGAATGTATCTTGAAGGCCAGACGCATGGTCGAATGCCTTGCGGCTTTTTACGATGATGTCGTCGACATATGCTTCAACATTCCGCCCCAACTGTGAACAAAGGACTTTGCAGATGAGCCTAGAGAAAGTAGCCCCAGCATTTCTCAGTCCAAAAGGCATCCTAATGTGGCAGAAGGTGCTGAATAGTGTGATGAAAGTTGTCTTCAGTATGTCTCTGGGTTCGTAAAGATTTGATGATACCCGGAGTAGGCATCCAAAAAACTCATAAGTACACAGCCCACGGTCGAATCAACCAATTGATCAATCCTTGGGAGTGGGAAGTCATCTTTCGAACAAGCCTTGTTCAGATCCGTGAAATCAACACACATCCGCCACTTGCCATTGGACTTCTTGACTAACACTGGGTTCGCCAACCACTCCGGGTGGTTGATCTCCCGAATCACACCAGCCTTGAGCAGCTTTTAGACTTCTGTCTTCACTGCCTGTTGGCGGTCTATCGACATTTTGCGTAGCTTCTACTTCTTTGGCTTGCATATAGCTTTACTACTAGATGGTGTATGATGAGGTCGGGCCAAACGCCCACAACCTCGTTTGATCCCCAGACGAAGATGTTGATGTTTTTCTTGAGCACGGCCAAGATGTTATTCGTTTCTTCTTCACTTATATCGCCGCCTAGGGAAACCACCTTTGTTGGTTCAGCCTCGTCAACTTGGACCTTGATCACCTTGCCATGTGGGGACGGCTTCGGCACGATTCTTGCTCGCTCACCATCTTCAGCTTGTACATTGTCTACTTCTCTACTTATCACTGTTGTTTCGCTCCCTAGCACGGCCAAAGACTGCAGCCCCTTGACTACGATTACCCCGGCCGGACCAGGCATCTTCAGCTTGAGGTAGTTGTGGTGCGCGATAGCTTCAAACTTGTTCAACGTGGCGGTGCCGAAGATGGCGTTGTAGTTGTACGAAATATCAATGACACCGAAGAGAATCATCTGCTCGTGTCTGTTGGGACCCGCGCCGAACGCCGGAGCTAAGTGAACTTGGCCTAGGACTTGCACCGCTTCGCCCCCAAAGCCGTGAAGCAAAGTGAGCGCCTGAGAGAGAGCCAAGGTCAGGAACCCCATCCTAGTGTATGCTTCGGCGAAGATGACATATGCCGAACTGCCGCCATCCACAAGGATTCGACGTACTTTAAATCTAGCTATCTCTGCCGAAATGATCAGCGGGTCTTGGTGTAGGAACAAGACCCCCTCGGCGTTTCTCTGTTGTGCACCGCCCGAAGCTGCGTTTTTCTTTGCAGCTTCACAGCTGTGAGGGTGGATCTGCTCTTGTTATCACTTGGATAACACTTTGCGGGATGTCTTGCTGTTGTTCGGCCTGAGGGATTATGTCCTGAACAGGTTCACAGGGCACCTCTTCGGCCTTCACTTGCTGTGGTCTTGGCTCCTGTTGGTTGCCTTGCTGCCGAATGTTTCGGCATTGCTCGGTGGAGTGCAAAGAGCGCCCGTGGAACATGCAGTAGAGATCCTTCTTGGCCTTCTTGCGAAAGGGTTGCTGGTGATTGGTGTCCTGGTGTGTGTCAAGCACCTTGTGGAGGGTCTACACCTCTTCGACTGCCACTCACAACCTTTCCACGTTCGGCTCTGGTCTTTTTACACGTCATGGGAGCTTGGCTGGGTCTTGGGGGCAGCACCTTCTTCGTCGGCTGCACTTGGCGATTCGCCAGCGGCATGGCTTCAGCTGCTTGCATCACCGCTTGCGCAGCTGCAGCGGAAGCGGCGGCCTTGTCATAGTCGGCTTGTATCTCCAGCCTTCGCTTTGTGTCCTCTTCGCCACGTGCATGGCCGTCGATGATGCGAAACAAGCGCTCGATGGTCTGGGGCTCTTTCCTTGCTATTCTTCTTGTGAGGTCGCTTGGAAGGAGCCCTGCCGAAGCAGCATTGATGACGGACGCCTCTGTGATGTCTTGCACTTGGCAGCGTGCTTGCGAGAAGTGTCGAATGTACTCCTTGTTGTTTCTCCGTCTTCTAGCAAATGCCGAAGAGGTCTTGCTGCGTTTTCGGCTCCTCATAGGTGCCTCAGAAGTTAAGAACAAAGACTTCACAGAGTTGCTCCCATGAGTATATAATATTAGATAGCAAATTGAAATACCAAGAGCGGGCGATCCCGTCAAGCGCAACATGTATTACCTTCGCCTTGGTATTGTCATTGCCGTGAGCCACTTCGATTGCGGACTCGTAGATTGACAAGAACTCACTTGGGTCTGATTCACGCGAGTATATTGCAACGGGTGGGTACTTGAATTGGGGTGGGATGGGATGATTCTTGAGCACCCAACTTAACGGTGGCCTCTTTTCGCCCCCGCCTCTCATCGTTGCACCTTGGAAAGATGAGTTCAAGCTCGGTTATGGGATGGCGAATGGCGAAGTCATCGCCTGCACCCGTGGTTGGGCCATCGCTTTCGGCTAGGGTCCGGTTCTGAACAGTGCTCCTTGCATGTTGGCTGAAACTACCTGTGTCACCATGCCTAGGTCGAACTGTGGTGCTTGGATCCAGGCCACGCCCTGATTCGACTGGTTCGCTTGCTGTGTGGAGCCGAAACCGGTGATTATCCCATAAACATCAGTTGTTGATGCTTGGGTCATGGTGTTCTGTTCGAAGCTCAGTGCTTGCTACCAGGCTATTGTCCCTTGACTTGGTTGATTGATTGCCGCGCCGAATTGACTTATCGGTTGCCAGGTCGGAGCCCCCTGGCTTGACTGATTCGCTTGGTGCATTGCACCGAATTGACGGCTGCCAGACCGGGGCACCTTGACTTGCTTCCAACGGCATTCGCCGATGGGGTTGGTTTCGAAATTGTGTGGGGTTGATTGAGCTGTTGAAGGAAAGCTTGGAACTGAGCTTGTAAGGTCAAAGATGCTTCTATGGCGGCGTGCTGTGCTTCGACATGCTTCGCCGGTTGTACTTGTGTCACTGCCGGCTGAACGGGCATCGTGAAGGTGTAAGGGGCCGGTTGCACTGTAACGGTCGGAGCGGCTTTGGCAACGTACAGCGGAGCTTGATAGACTTGTCCGTACATGGCCGAAGCCGGCGGAGCATGGGGTTGTGCAGCATGGCCGAAACCTTGGGTGGTGACCATCGCTGTCGAAGTCGGGTGGGGGGCCGATGGGGCTGGCTTGACTTGTTTTGCCGCTTCATAGGCTTGATGCTGCAGTTGCATTTGGCGAAGCATGTCTTGTAACTTGTTCATGTTCTGACGCATCGTCCCCATCTCGGCTTCGGCTTGCACTTCAAGGTCGATGCCTTCTAGGGTCATGGTCGCCGCTTGTTGAGTCGAAGCTGTTGCTTGCTTTTTGATGGGTCTGTTCGTGCTGGGCCAGCACAAGTATGGCCCAGAAGGGTGGGAGCGGGAGCAGACCTATCCACCTACCTTGCCATGGCTCATGGAGGTTCCGCTGTCTTTGCCATGGATGCCAGCCCCAGCCAGCTGCCACCACCACCATGGATACCTGTCGACGCCACGAGTTTAGTCTACTCCATGACGTGCTCGTTGCTTTGCTCCTGGACTCTTGGTCATGGAGTCCTTGCCAGCTGGCTAGAGAACCGTTCCACGGTGAAAGAACTAGGGCCTGGCCCGGCCTCGGCCCCGGCCCACTGCCAATTATTTTGGTGTGGCATTAATTGATCATTGCCAAACAAAAAATTTAAGAGTCGGCTGGGATTTTCGGCCCCATCATTTTATGCTTATTATCCGTACCACATATTATTAACTAAAAAATTAATTTGTAGGTGAAATTTTTATGTACATGTTATTAGCAATTTAAAAATAAATATATAAACTATGATGAAAAGGGCACAAAATCAACTCTAAAATTAAGCTTTAAAATTTAGAATTTGGCTTATAAGCATAAGCCTGAGCAAAACGATGGGTTGCTTGTTTGGTTTGTTCTACTTAAAGTTATATATTTTGACATACACCAAAGCCAAATAACTTGGAATGCTTTTTTGGGTTAATTCGATCCATGCCATTGCAAATATGTCATTTATGATAAATGTGTTGGAGTTTAAAACACTTAATTGGTTAAATCTTAGCCTAGACATGATCACCTTCTACTTATGCGGAAATTAATTGATTTACTGACCTAAAAATGAAGCCATTGTTCTTCTGCTTTCTTCTTCTTCTAGAGATGCCTCACGAACCCCTTCCAGTGCCTAATCGATCGGACGATTGACTTAGGGTTTAGGGTTAGATAGAGTTAGGTTGTTAATTTGCCTCCCTCCTTCTCTTTCTTTATATAGCGACATCGGTGGGGCTCAGGGTTTTTTCTCAAGCTAAATTCGAATCTATTTTGTACCGATCACACAAAACAGATTTCTCTTCTTTGGTTTCTTGTTAGGATAGGAAAACCAGTGGGATTTTATTCTTCCTAGCTAACCGGCATTAGCCAAGAAAATCATCCAACATTCTCCCCTTGATTTTGAGACTAACTGACGAGTTTACTAAATAAAATACCTCCCCAAGACAATGTGTCACAAGCGTCACTGAGACAACACTATGGTACGCAAATAAACTCAAGCTTAACTTAGTGGGTATTGATTGAAAATTAAGTTCCCCTCATCCAGGATCTTAATAAGGCTCTAATTTACACATGTGCTAGCTAGAACATATCTTAGTTAAACTTAATTTTACTAGCCTTTAGAGTATGGAGCCATGAGCAAATGCTCAGCTTAATAATTAGACCCTGGGACATATCTTTCACAACCATATGTGAAAACACATGTTGTTACTAGAATAGAAAACTGTGTTTAATTAGTGCACAACTTATAGCATAGTATAATTTTGAGTGGTTTATGAGCGCTATTTACCACTCTTAGTTCAGGGAAATTTTCTTAAACATATGACTGAATCATAACATGCTACAAAATCCAACTGCATCGTCGACTATGCAATAAGAGATTATTTTGGACCTTTTCCATGGTTATTGCTCCCCTATGTGTGGACATAGCTTAATCTAAATTAGCTTAATAATCTTTATAAATATCCACACATCTCACAAAATAAGTGTGTCCAAATATCTCTAAACTTTAGAGACCAAATAGACTTTTAGAAATATAAGCATGTTACTTAAAGTTGCCTTGTAAATAATACAAAGCATTCTTAATACCAGTGGTCTAGTCTAGATTTAATTAAATACTGTCAAGATTCCCAGTATTATGCCAAATCTGTATGCATCTAGATTTGAGCTAATATCAAGCTTCTGTCAGCTGAATCATAAATGATTATCTTTATAATTTAATTTCAAATGACTGAATTAACTAATCCAATGAGGAGACACCCTTCTTCCTCGTGTACGGCTCAGAGGCTATGCTCCCCACGGAGCTACGACATCAGAGCACACGAGTGCAGAAGTACTCCGACGAGGAGCAGGAGGAGCAGCGAAGTGACGATGTGAATCTACTCGAGGAACATCGAGAAAGAGTTGCCGTCAGAGCAGGCAGCTACTAGTAGGCCCTTCTCCAATATCACGAGAAGCGCATCAGAGCACGTACACTTTCGATCGGAGATTATGTCCTCCGACGGGTTCAAAGCCAAGCAGGGCACAACAAGCTCTCACCCAAGTGGGAAGAACTATACACGATCACTTAAAGTCTTGCGGCTGGGCGCATTCAAGATTGCAGACGGCGATGGTCGCGAGTTAACAAACTCCTGGAACATTGATCAATTACGTAAATTTTATGTATAAATCAATAGTATACATATTTGTAAGATATCTTACGACTTCAATAAAGTTGATTTCAGGTAAAGAACATCGTCAAAGTGTTCCTTCCCAACGATCCCTTACCACGACAACACCTAGAGTTGAAACCTATCCTCATGTCCCTTTACGCCGCCCTGGCAAGGCCTCTGAGGAACCTAAGTGAACTTCGGCTGGGGACGCCCAGAGCGGAGAAGGCCTTGTCAGATTATGCAGGGACAAACGACCATGTAAGATCTGGTCATGTAAGAGTTCTCACCGTGCGTATTAACCAAGCCGTGTGATCAGAAATTGAGTTTTCCAACTTCACGGCTGA
Source organism: Oryza sativa Japonica Group (assembly GCF_034140825.1). Taxonomy (NCBI): domain Eukaryota; kingdom Viridiplantae; phylum Streptophyta; class Magnoliopsida; order Poales; family Poaceae; genus Oryza; species Oryza sativa. Next base: position 3,214,590 of record NC_089044.1, read on the forward strand.
GGGCTAGGGTCAGTGCTTTTTCAACCAAGGCAGGTCAAGGGTCGAAGAGCCTTATCCCCCGAGAACAATTCTCCGACGACAAGGCTGGGGGATAGGGAGAGTGTATGGCTCAAATGACTAATCAAAGTCGCAGAACGAGAAAACACTCATACACAACATACCCAAAATAAGAAAACTTAGTATATTACATGCTTCCTTGAGATGTTTTTCTACAGGATACAAAAGCTACTAGGACGGCCAACGCCAATACATGGAGCAGAAAACCTTCTCGGCAAGCGACGCCATCAACTGCGCAAGACCGTCAATCTCCACGGATGTCCTCCGAGAACGAGAGAACCCTTCACGAAGGAACTCGAGGTGCAACTGCGAGCGGTTATCTTGGATGCAAGCCAGCACATGTCCCCCGGCGTAGCGGCTCGCTCGACGACACTCCTGCTTCAGGGCCTCGTCGATGCGCTTGCCAATCCCTTAGAGCTGTGCGTAGGCCCCCTTCATCCACGAGATATAACCAGCAGCGGACTCCATGGGATCTCCGCGGGGAACTCGGAGCTCCCTGCAAACTTCCGCCATGGCCGTGCAGCAACCCTTGAGGTACGAGTTGAACCACACCTCGCGACCTCGGAGAGTTTCCATGGCCTGGTCCTTCTTCGCCTCCACGATGGTCCTTTCGAGTTCGGCCACCTCGAGTTTGGTCTTCCAATACTGGATTCGACGATCTCGGTCTGCCAACACGTTCTTGAAATTTGCCCAACACAGAAAAGATTAAGTCAAGCTACTCTTCTCTTTCGAGAACACAGCTAATTAAGTCAATCCGAACACGAGGAGCGAAGGAAATCAAGACACAAACCTAAGGACGTCATCACCATGTTCGTCTCCACGGACGGGCTTTGATCGATTTCCACCTCCGGCACGTGAGGCTCAAGCGTGAGCGCCGGAATGACTACTGACGTATCGGGCTGCCCGCACTGCTGGACATCCTCGACTTCAACATATCTACAATGACAAAGGTACTCGGGATCACATGCTAAGGAAACAAGGGAAACAACTGTTTAAATAAAAGCAGTTCGAACCCACAGAAAGTTTTACAACATGTAGATAAAGGAGTACAGAGGAAAATAAAAATCCTACTCTTGAAAAAGGGGGAGGACGAACTCCCCCAAGTCACTGACTTCCTCCATCGTGTCCTTACGCGCGTCATCGGCGGCCCCCCGATCCAAAGCCTCTTTAAGGTCTAAGTCGCGATGCGCTAGCCTCATAAACGCAAGGACATGGCACGCCCCAGTGTAAATACCGTTAGACGTCTCCTCACCAAGCCTAGCCGTGTGGCTGGAGGGGATCTCCTCCATCGCCTTAGCCAGTTCCGTGAGCGACGATGTCAGCAACCACTCGTCGGGATGCGCTGGGATCGAAGTTGTGACACCGAACTCCCCGGCGAGTTGGTGCACGCCGGTGAACGATGTCCGCAGCGAACCTCGGATGGCTGTCAGATGGCCCTCGAGCTCCGACATACGGTGCTCGAGTCCACGCCGCTACGTCTCGTTGCCAGCTACCAGCTCCTTCATCTTTTGGAGGTCCTCGCGGGACTCCGCCAGATCACATGCCAGCTGATCGGCACAATGATTTGCCGACGACGCCGCTGCACTGGCCTCCTCGATCTCGCGGCCCACGCCGCGGGCGCCCGCTTGAAGGATGCACTCCATCTTAGCCTGGAGCTGCCCCCAGGTGAGGGTGTCGGCGGACAGAGGCCGGACGGGCACGAGGCGAGCGATAGGACTACATGGCGCCGCCTCCTGGTCCTTAGTACTGGCCATGACTTCCGTCGAGGTCGCCACAGGGGGCGCACTAGAAGCAGCATCAGCCCCACTGTGCGCCGCTTTCACCAGTGCCATCCTGCGAAGATTTTTTCTCCATGAGGCTAGGTGATCAAAACTTTGAGAATAAAAAAACCTCAAAAACATTTACTTACTTCTCGCCGACCGTCACCAACCTCTGCTTTCGCTGAGGCGGTGGAGACGCACCCAAGTCCTGAGTAAGATAATATGATGTGAGGTTAAGTCGTTCTGACTACGTACTCAAGGACGAAAGAGAAGCTTACCGCTGGGCTCATCGCCTTCCGGCGGGTCCCGGGTACAGAGGAGAACTTCCTCCCCCTCTTCGGAACATTGCTGCCACTTGTGGTGTGTCACGCCCAAAACGACCCTAAAATATATCCTTTAAATTACGCCTAGAATAATTAAAATCCGTGTGAAAGCCTCCAAAAAATAAAATGTGCAAAGTAAAAGTCAAACAAGGCTTAGAGGATTTTTGTATATTTCCTAAAAGCCTAAAATGCGTAAATAAATTTTAGTGGAATTTTCAGAGCACAAATAATAATTATTAAGAAATAAACAAAGTTGAAAAAGTTTTATAAAAAGAAAAACCCTAAAAGTCCCCCTTCCCTTCCTTGGGCCGGCCCGGCCCATCTCTCTCCCCCCTCTCTCTCTCCTCTCCCCCGCGGCCCATTCGGCCTCCCTCCCCGCGCGCGCGCCGCTGACGGGCGGGCCCACCCGCCACCCTCGCTGACGGGTGGGGCCCACCCATCATCCCCGTCCTCCCGCCACTCCCGCCGCTCCGCCCGCGCCAAGCGACGCCGCCGCCGCCAAATCCGCCGCATCCCGCCGTCCCCGCGTGCAATAAAGTGGGGGGAAATACTCCCCGTGATCCCCTCTCCCTTTCCCCCCATTTTTCCCTCTCTCTCTTGCGTTCAAACGGGTGGATTTGCCCCCGCAAATCTCGCCGGCTGCTCTCTCCCCCTTCCAACCCTATTTAAACCCTCCCCGCACCTCCTCCGTCCGGTTCCGCCTCTCGCCGCCCTTCCTCCTCGCCGGATTCAAGCTCGCGACGTCGCTCTCTCTCTCCGCCGTCGCCGCCGAGCTCCGGTCTGCCACCGTCGTCGCCCCGAACCGCCTCCCACCTCGGCGCCGCCTCCTTCGGCTTCGCCACATCCTCGCCGACCTCGTCCACCTCTCCGTTTCGGTCGCCGACCGCCGGAGCGCCGCCGTCCGCGTCGACCCGAGCCGCGCCACCGCCTCCCTCCGCTCCGGCCGCCTCCTCCGTCGCCCTGGGGTGAGCCGTGGACCATCGCCTCCTTTCCCCCTTCCCTCCCCTCTCTCGGCCGCCGCTCCGCCGCCGGCGACCATCGGGGCGCGGGCGCGCCGCCTCCCGCTGACCGCGCCGGCGTGGCCTTCCTCGGGCGCGCCGTGTGGCTGCCATGTGGAGCCCGGCCGTCAGCCGCCCGCGCCCTCAGGTGCGGCTGACGTGTGGGGCCCACGGCGCCGGCCGGTGCGAGCCCGGGTGCGCCCGGTCCACCGTGGACCGTGAGGCTACCGCGTGGGCCCCACTCCCGTGGACCCGGTCCGCGCGCCCCTCCCCCTCGGCTGACGCAATAAACCCTTTTTAAATTAAATTTTAAATGGAGAAAATCGCAAATATTTATTTAAAGAACATATAAACTTCAAATGGCCATAACTTGGCCATTTGAACTCGGAATTGGACCATTCAAGTCTCTAATTTTTCCTTAAGAAGTCAAGAACCCATTTTAGTGCTTTGTTACTGCTTGTTATATGGAGTTTATTAGAGTAAAAGCCCTTTTATTTTCCGTTGGTTGTGTAGACGCTGCAGCTTTGGAAGATCCGCTCTTCGTGTAGGTTGAAGCCGACGTTTGGGAAAGCGAGCAAGGCAAGTCACATCATCCTTGAACATATTGAATCCTAGTTTATAAAATTATTTTGATTTAAATTATTGTATTATCGCTTTATTTAAATTCCCGCGTTATCACTGTTTTATCTAGCCATGCCTATTTACCTTTGTTATGACCTTATTATTGTTATTGTTATTATTACCTTGTTCACCCTAGAATAAACAAAACCTCAACTAGTGGACACTCTACTCATGGTACCACTAGTATGAATTTAGGTAGATGCTTCGCTGGTTAATTAGGCAACATTAGGTGGTTTTACAACTCTAGACTATGGGAATATTCTCATCACCTGGACACTACGGAATGGTTGGATTATTGTGGAATTGGATTCACACCCCCCCCTCTATTCAAAATCCTCAAAATGGTTTTAGGCTGGGCTTGGGGTCCCTGGTTTTGATAGTAGCACCTCGGCCATATAAGGATCAGTCTTCGGGCCTCTGTTGCAAAGCACTACCGTACTTCCACATGTCTAGTGGGTAATGCTTAGTTTGTGGCTCAGTCTGGTTACAAACAAAAGTACATGGATGGAGATGGACGAAGTCGGGGGTCGATGGACATCTCTAGGACAAATGACGGCTACACGAGCTGCGGCCCGGTAGTCGAGATGTCATGGCACAGGGCTGGTGTCCTGCTGCTAGGGGCTCAGTCCTGCCTACCTGTCCGGGGGGTTCCGGCCGTAGGTGGGGTTGGGTCGGTACTCTTGTCTATGGCTAGGATGGGTTGGAAACTATGTCACGTCTTCCGTCCGTATACCGTGGTGGTATGTGGCACATGGTTACACGTGATGTACACCTCTGATCAGAGTATAATCTGTTCGAATAGCCGCGCCCTCGGTTATGGGCAAGCCGAGCAATGTACCCAAGTTAGTGTTTTAATTCTTAAAACCTGCTTAACAACTAAAACGTGGAATGGTTGGCCTGGGTTGGCTTGGGACGAGCTGGGACCCAGGGTCGGGTTGCCACTTCGGTCTGAATCATCGTAGGCCTTGGGTTAAGGCAGGTTCGTGTGGGTTCACGGCCCTTATTAATAATCTGGTATAGCTCTAGGATCGTATTTATAAAATAGCTTTGAGCAACTAAGTGTCTTTTAATGCTGTTTACTGCAAATCCTAACCCTTATATTATAACCCCCTTGTACTCCCTTGCATTTATTCTGCACTTATGGGTGTGTCTTGTTGAGTACGGTGGTTGTACTCAGTCTTGCTCAATTTTTCCCAAACCCAGAAGAGGAGCCCCTGGATGATGAAGGCTTTGGTGTTTAGCTCGTGCCTGCCGTCAAGCGCCTGTGGTCATCGCCCTAGTCTTCCGCTGTTTCCCGTTTGTCTTTGTGTGTGTTGGGCTTTCGCCGCCCATGTAATAAATTAATTATTTACGCTTCCGCTTATTAAACTCTGAATTGTATCAACTTTTGGTGTACCTTGCCTCCTGGGACAAGGAATAATGCACGCACGTAAGGAACGCCCGTTGGGTTATTTCTGGTCGTGACAAGTTGGTATCAGAGCCCCCTTGACCCTAGGACGAGCTTTAGATCCCAAGCCTTAGCAATATTTTCGAAATAAAATTCCTTTCTTATTTGTGAAAATCCTCTAGTCTCTCTCTGTCCCGCTGCTTCATTTATCGTCAAAATCTGATCTTTAAAATGTTGCTATTCTCTTTTGTTTTTGTTTGTAGATGGCCGGCAGCATCAACCATCGTGGCTTGGACCTGACTGGCTTCGTTTTGGAGCTGCGGGGCATGTGCGTTGTCCTGGGGTATCCGCATGGAGTGGACTACCAGGGCAAGCAGCTCTCGAAGCAGGAGGGTGACGATGCAGAGCCCCACGCTGCTTGGGAGGTCACTGCAGTGATCCTCACTGGCTCACCCGAGAGGACTTCGTTGGCAGTCACCGCGGGTGGAGATTCCTTCTCCGCCGCTTGCCAGAACGCCGCACTCCTCACCATCGGCACTCTTCACCAGCGCTACCCGGATGAGTTGCAGCACTCGCCCTACCGCTACCACCCTCGTCGCGGAGGAGCCCGCGACTACGCCACCTTCAGGGATGCTAGCTCGGAGGATGACGCTACCATCATGCACCTAGCGCGCATCGTGGAGGCGTACGATGTGGCTCGTATCGACTTCCATCAGATGGTGCGCCGTGGGTTGGTCGAGAACAACATGAAGATCCTGGAGCTACGTCAGGAGAATCTGCAGCTGAAGAAGGACCTAGACGCAGGGGAGGCGCAGCTGTGTCAGCTCAAGATCGCCTAGGGAGAGGTCTGTCGCCCCAAGCGCTGCCGCGTCTGCCGCAGCCTGAAGATCACCGCCCGCAAGAGTACCTCCAGGCCCGAGCTTGTTCGTCAGTCCTTGGCATGGACCTGCTTCGTCGAGACCCCTCGTGACGAGCCCGCGCCCTTGGTTTCTCAGGATGAGGGAGCCTCTGGCGTTGGTAGCACGGAGGATGCACTGCTGCTCACCTTCCGCGCTGGCCCGTCGCAGAAGTAGACGAGCAGTTAGTAGGCTTGCGCGGGTGTTCTTCTCGTTTGTTTTTCTGCTAGAGTCGTGTGGGGCATGGTTATACCGGTGTGTGGTATAACTGTGTCGGGGCCTGTCTTTATTTTATTTGCTTAAGCAACTTGAACCTTAATAAACCAATTTAATAGCAGAAATAAATTCAAGAATTATGGTAGTCGTGGGTGGTTAGTTTTAATAGTCAGCTCTCTCTGTTTGCCGGTTCTGTGTGGGAGTTTCAGATGGTGACAACCAGGAGAAGTGCTGCTACCGGTGAAGGCAGTCACCCCGAAGGCAGCAACTACAACAACCATGGCAGCCCACCTCCACCTCCTCACCCGCCTCCACCACCACCACCAGACACCAACTCTATCCTCACCCAAATCCTCGCCCAGCAGGCCAACATGATGGCTGCTTTCCTCCATCACATCCAAAATCCGCCACAGCATAATGCTCCACCTCCACCACCACCCCCGCAACATTCTAAACTTGCCGAGTTCCTCCGCATCCGTCCGCCTACCTTCTCTAGCTCCAATAACCCCGTGGATGCTTTGGATTGGTTGCATGCCGTGGGGAAAAAGTTAGACACCGTGCAGTGCAACGATGAGGAGAAAGTCATCTTTGCCGCTCACCAACTGCAGGGGCCCGCATCTCTATGGTGGGACCACTTCTAGGCTACGCAGCCAGAAGGACAGCCTATTACTTGGGCCCGCTTCACCGCCGCTTTCCGGAGGACCCATGTGCCCGCCGGAGTCATGACCCTTAAGAAAAGGGAATTCCGAGAGTTGAAGCAAGGCAACTGCTCTGTGATGGAGTATTTGCATGAGTTTAACAACCTGGCCCGGTACGCCCCGGAGGATGTTCGTGAAGATGAGGAGAAGCAGGAGAAGTTCTTGGCAGGAATGGACCCTGAGCTGTCCGTGCATATGGTCTCCGGGGATTATCCGGATTTCCAGCGTTTGGCGGACAAGAGCATCCGCTTGGAAGCCAAGCACAAGGAACTGGAGTCACACAAGCGTCGCTTGGCAAATTTCCGCAATCAACAGGGGGCTAACCAAAGGATCCGCTACACCAATCCCTATCCAGGGGGATCCTCCTCGTAGCAGCAGCAGCAGCAACCACGCTCCGCGCTCCGACCTCAATTCGTGGTGCGCGTCCCACAGCCGCAGCAACAGCAGAGCCAGCAAGGGACCCGTGCGCCCCGTCCTCCTACGCCAGCCGTGCAGCCTGGACAAGGCCGCAGAGACGTTCATGGTCAGCAGCGTCTGTGCTTCAACTACTTCGAGCCCGGGCACTTTGCGGATAAATGCCCAAAGCCGAGGCGCCAGCAAGGCCAAGCGCCTCCCCGCCCCAACAACGGTGGTAAGGATGTCATTCGGGGTCGTGTGAACCACGTGACTGCCGAGGATATGCTGACAACTCCAGGCGTTATCGTGGGTACGTTCCTCATTCATTCCATCCCTGCTACCATTTTGTTCGACTCTGGAGCTTCCCACTCGTTTATATCTGTGCCATTCGTGGGGAGAAATCAGTTGGGGGTAGAAAGGCTTAGGAACCCTCTGCTCATCACCACCCCTGGAGGGGTTATGACAGCAAAGTATTATAGCCCTGCCGTTCCTATAGAAATCCAGGGAATCCTTTTTCCCTCAGATTTGATTCTTCTGGACACCAAGAACTTGGATGTGATCCTTGGGATGAAATGGTTGGCTCAATTCCAAGGAGTAGTGGATTGCGCAAGACGCACTGTCACTCTGTACCGAGGGCCGGAACAACCGGTTGTTTTCTTTGCGCCCCCAACCTCTGCCAGTAGTTCAGAACTTCATCAGATAGGACTGTCAGAAATCCCCATCGTCAGAGAGTTCGGAGACGTGTTTCCGGAAGAACTACTCGGTATGCCGCCCAAGCGAGAGATTGAGTTCCGGATAGATCTTGCTCCAGGAACCACTCCTCTGTACAAGCGACCCTACCGTATGGCAGCAAATGAACTGGCCGAAGTCAAGAAATAGTTGGAAGAGTTAAAAGAAAAGGGGTATATACGGCCGAGCACTTCCCCCTAGAGTGCTCCCGTGATTTTTGTGGAGAAGAAAGACAAGACAAAGCGGATGTGCGTTGACTACAGAGCTCTCAATGAAGTTACTATCAAAAACAAGTACCCTCTTCCCCGGATCGATGATCTCTTCGATCAGCTTAAAGGTGCCACTGTCTTTTCTAAAATTGATCTTCGTTCCGGATATCACCAATTGCGTATCCGTGAAGAAGATATTCCGAAGACCGCATTCACCTCGCGTTATGGACTGTATGAATTCACGGTGATGTCGTTCGGTCTGACCAATGCTCCTGCCTTCTTCATGAACTTAATGGACAAAGTGTTCATGGAAAACTTGGATAAGTTTGTGGTGGTCTTTATTGACGACATCCTGATGTACTCACAATCAGAGGAAGACCATCAGCAGCATCTCCGTCTGGTGTTGGGAAAGTTGCGGGAACATCAATTGTATGCCAAGCTTAGCAAGTGTGAGTTCTGGTTGTCCGAAGTCAAATTCTTAGGGCACGTGATATCCGCTAAAGGAGTTGCTGTGGACCCCGAAACGGTGACCGCCGTCACTAATTGGAAGCAACCCAAGACAGTTACTCAGGTTCGCAGCTTTTTGAGTATGGCAGGATACTACCGAAGATTCATCGAGAATTTCTCCAAAATTGCCAGACCCGTGACGCAGTTGCTGAAGAAGGAAGAAAAATTTGTGTGGAGCCCGCAATGCGAGAAAGCATTCCAAACTCTCAAAGAAAAGCTGGTTTCCTCGCCAGTGTTAATCTTACCGGATACTCGTAAGGACTTCCTGGTGTACTGTGACGCTTCGCGCCGAGGATTGGGGTGCGTATTAATGCAGGAAGGTCATGTGGTAGCCTATGCCTCACGCCAGCTACGGCCCCATGAAGGCAACTACCCTACCCATGATTTGGAGTTATCCGCTGTGGTTCATGCTCTAAAGATCTGGCGGCACTATCTCATTGTGAATCGCTGTGAAATATATATTGATCATAAGAGTTTGAAATACATCCTCACTCAGTCGGATCTGAATCTTCGGTAGAGAAGATGGTTAGAACTCATCAAGGATTATGATGTGGGAATCCACTATCATCCTAGTAAGGCCAACGTGGTCGCCGACGCTCTAAGTCGAAAAAGCCATTGCAACACTCTTGGCGTCCGTGGCATTCCACCGAAACTTAATCAACAGATGGAAGCCCTGAACCTAAGCATAGTTGGTCGTGGATTCTTGGCTACACTGGAAGCCAAGCCTACCTTGCTCGATCAAATCCACGAGGCTCAGAAGAATGATCCGGATATGCGTGGACTCCTCAAGAATATGAAACAAGGTAAAGCCACTGGTTTCACAGAGGATGAACATGGAACCCAATGGAACGGAAATCGGGTATGCGTTCCAGACGACAGGGAACTTAAAACAGTTGATACTTCAGGAAGCTCACGAAAGTCCTTATTCCATCCATCCTGGCAGTACGAAGATGTACTTAGACTTGAAAGAAAAATACTGGTGGGTTAGTATGAAGCGGGAAATTGCAGAGTTCGTGGCCCTTTGTGATGTGTGCTAGCATGTCAAGGCAGAGCACCAACGACCGGCCGGACTTCTCCAACCTCTCCAAGTACCAGAATGGAAATGGGATGAAATTGGGATGGATTTCATCACCGGACTTCCAAAAACCCAAGGCGGATATGATTCTATGTGGGTAGTCGTGGACCGACTAACCAAGGTAGCTCGGTTTATTCCTATGAAGACCACCTATGGAGGAAACAAATTAGCTGAACTCTACTTCGCTAGGATCGTGAGTCTCCATGGCGTTCCCAAGAAAATTGTATCTGATCAGGGAAGCCAGTTCACCTCTCATTTCTGGAAGAAACTCCAAGAAGAGTTGGGTACCCGATTAAATTTCAGCACCGCGTATCACCCGCAGACAGATGGACAGACCGAGCGTCTGAACCAGATCCTCGAAGATATGCTTCACGCATGTGTCCTAGATTTTGGGAAGACCTGGGGTAAGAGTCTCCCTTATGCCGAGTTCTCCTACAATAACAGCTACCAAGCCAGCATACAAATGGCACCCTATGAAGCGCGTTGTATGGCCGCAAATGCCGGACACCGCTATTGTGGGACCAAGTTGGGGAAAGCCAAGTGTTCGGGACCGATATACTGAGAGAAGCTGAAGCTAAAGTCAGAACCATTCGGGATAATCTAAAGGTGGCACAGTCTCGGCAGAAGAGTTATGCAGACAACCGACGTCGTAACCTGGAATTCGCAGTGGATGATTTTGTGTACCTTCGGGTCACGCCATTGCGAGGCGTACACAGGTTTCAGATAAAAGGGAAGCTCGCAACTCGGTTCGTGGGTCCTTTCCGTATCATTGCTCGACGCGGAGAAGTCGCTTACCAGTTGGAGCTGCCCGCATCCTTGGGCAACGTGCAAGATGTGTTCCATGTGTCGCAACTCAAGAAATGCCTTCGAGTGCCATCCGAGCAGGCCGATTCAGAGTAAATTGAAGTTCGCGAAGACTTGACCTACGTGGAGAGGCTAGTGAAAATCCTGGACACCATGGAGCGCAGGACCAGGAACCGGGTAATCCGTTTTTGCAAGGTCCAATGGAGCAACCACGCTGAGGAAGAAGCTACTTGGGAGCGTGAAGACGAGCTGAAGGCAGTCCATCCCGATCTCTTCGCCGGTTCTTCTGAATCTCGGGGTTGAGATTCCGTTTAAGGGGGGTAGGTTTGTCATGTCCCAAAACGACCCTAAAATATATCCTTTAAATTATGCCTAGAATAATTAAAATCCATGTGAAAGCCTCCAAAAATTAAAATGTGCAAAGTAAAAGTCAAACAAGGCTTAGAGGATTTTTGTATATTTCCTAAAAGCCTAAAATGCGTAAATAAATTTTAGTGGAATTTTCAGAGCACAAATAATAATTATTAAGAAATAAACAAAGTTGAAAAAGTTTTATAAAAAGAAAAACCCCAAAAGTACCCCTTCCCTCACTTGGGCCGGCCCGGCCCATCTCTTTCCCCCCTCTCTCTCTCCTCTCCCCCGCGGCCCATTCGGCCTCCCACCCCGCGCGCCGCCGCCGCCGCCAAATCCGCCGAATCCCGCCATCCCCGCGTGCAATAAAGTGGGGGGAAATACTCCCCGTGATCCCCTCTCCCTTTCCCCCCATTTTTCCCTCTCTCTCTCGTGTTCAAACGGGTGGATTTGCCCCCGCAAATCTCGCTGGCGCCATTGACGGCGGCCGACCTCCCACGCCGGTTTCCTTCCTCCCTGGCCGCTCTCTCCCCCTTCCAACCCTATTTAAACCCTCCCCGCACCTCCTCCGTCCGGTTCCACCTCTCGCCGCCCTTCCTCCTCGCCGGATTCGAGCTCGCGACGTCGCTCTCTCTCCGCCGTCGCCGCCGAGCTCCGGTCCACCACCGTCGTCGCCCCGGACCGCCTCCCACCTCGGCGCCGCCTCCTTCGGCTTCACCGCATCCTCGCCGACCTCGTTCACCTCTCTGTTTCGGTCGCCGATAGCCGGAGCGCCGCCGTCCCCGTCGACCCGAGCCGCGCCACCGCCTACCTCCGCTCCGGCCGCCTCCTCCGTCGCCGCCGTCGCCCCGGGGTGAGCCGTGGACCGTCGCCTCCTTTCCCCTTCCCTCCCCTCTCTCGGCCGCCGCTCCGCAGCATCTATGGCCGCAGCCGGCGACCATCGGGGCGCGGGCGCGCCGCCTCCCGCCGACCGCGCCGGCGTGGCCGCCCTCGGGCGCGCCGAGTGGCTGCCGCGTGGGGCCCGGCCATCAGCCGCCCGCGCCCTCGGGTGTGGCTGACGTGTGGGGCCCACGGCGCCGGCCGGTGCAAGCCCGGGTGCGCCCGGTCCACCGTGGACCGTGAGGCTGCCGCGTGGGCCCCACTCCCGTGGACCCGGTCCGCGCGCCCCTCCCCCTCGGCTAACGCAATAAACCCTTTTTAAATTAAATTTTAAATGAAGAAAATCGCAAATATTTATTTAAAGAGCATATAAACTTCAAATGCCCATAACTTGGCCATTTGAACTCGGAATTGGACAATTCAAGTCTCTAATTTTTCCTTAAGAAGTCAAGAACCCATTTTTGTGCTTTTTTCCTGCATGTTATATGGAGTTTATTAGAGTAAAAGCCCTTTTATTTTCCATTGGTCGTGTAGACGCTGCAGCTTCGGAAGATCCGCTCTTCGTGGAGGTTGAAGCCGACGTTTGGGAAAGCGAGCAAGGCAAGTCACATCATCCTTGAACATGTTGAATCCCAGTTTATAAAATTATTTTGATTTAAATTATTGCATTATCGCTTTATTTAAATTCCCGCGTTATCACTGTTTTATCTAGCCATGCCTATTTACCTTTGTTATGACCTTATTATTGTTATTGTTATTATTACCTTGTTCACCCTAGAATAAACAAAACCTCAACTAGTGGACACTTTACTCATGGTACCACTAGTATGAATTTAGGTAGATGCTTCGCTGGTTAGTTAGGCAACATTAGGTGGTTTTACAACTCTAGACTTTGGGAATATTCTCATCACCTGGACACTACGGAATGGTTGGATTATTGTGGAATTGGATTCATACCTCCCCCTCTATTCAATATCCATAAAATGGTTTTAGGCTGGGCTTGGGGTGCCTGGTTTTGATAGTAGCACCTCGGCCATATAAGGACCGGTCTTCGGGCCTCTGTTGCAAAGCACTACCGTACTTCCAAATGTCTAGTGGGTAAGGCTTAGTTTGTGGCTCAATCTGGTTATAAACAAAAGTACACGGATGGAGATGGACGAAGTCAGGGGTCGATGGACATTTCTAGGGCAAATGAAGGCTACACGAGCTGCGGCCCGGTAGTCGAGATGTCGTGGCACAGGGCCGGTGTCCTGCTGCTAGGGGCTCAGTCCTGCCTACCTGTCCCGGGTGTTCCGGCCGTAGGTGGGGTTGGGTCGGTACTCTTGTCTATGGCTAGGATGGGTTGGAAACTATGTCATGTCTTCCGTCCGTATACCATGGTGGTATGTGGCACGTGATTACATGTGAGGAAGATGTGTCTTGTGGGTAAAGATATACACCTCTTATCAGAGTATAATCTATTCGAATAGCCGCGCCCTCGGTTATGGGCAAGCCGAGCAATGTACACATGTTAGTGTTTTAATTCTTAAAACCTGCTTAACAACTAAAACGTGGAATGGTTGGCCTGGGTTGGCTTGGGACGAGCTGGGACCCAGGGTCGGGTTGCCACTTCGGTCTGAATCATCGTAGGCCTTGGGTTAAGGCAGATTCGTGTGGGTTGACGGCCCTTATTAATAATCTGGTATAGCTCTAGGATCGTATTTACAAAATAGCTTTGAGCAACTAAGTGTCTTTTAATGCTGTTTACTGCAAATCCTAACCCTTATATTATAACCCCCTTGTACTCCCTTGCATTTATTCTGCACTTATGGGTGTGTCTTGTTGAGTACGGTGGTTGTACTCAGTCTTGCTCAATTTTTCCCAAACCCAGAAGAGGAGCCCCTGAATGATGAAGGCTTTGGTGTTTAGCTCGTGCCTGCCGTTAAGCGCCTGTGGTCATCGCCCTAGTCTTCCGCTGTTTCCCGTTTGTCTTTGTGTATGCTGGGCCTTCGCCGCCCATGTAATAAATTAATTATTTACGCTTCCGCTTGTTAAACTCTGAATTGTATCAACTTTTGGTGTACCTTGCCTCCTGGGACAAGGAATAATGCACGCACATAAGGAATGCCTGTTGGGTTATTTCCAGTCGTGACATGGTGGCAGCAACAGCGTCTGATGCCTCCTTGGTGACGCCCTCCTTCAACGACGTCACCACCTAGTGATCCACGAGTGGTCCGATGGCGTCCGTCAGAGGGAGAGCCTGCACAATATGAAGTCACAACGCGATCTCGAGAAGAAAGATGTAAAGGAATCATCGAGTACACTCACGTTAATCGCGGCGGCGCGTTCGGTCGAGTCCTTCTCGCAGAGTGGGACAGGAATGTCGTCCGCCTCTGAAGGTGCGCTGATGTCACACCCCGAAGTTTTCCTCCCAAGCCAAATTGTAATTTATAAAAGACCCTAAGAAAATGCAGGTGAAATCAGGAGAAAACCCTAAGAAAATAATGCAAATAATAATCGGATTTGACATGTGGAATTTTTCTTGAGTTCTACATGTCGAAATTCATTAACAGGATTTTTAATGGAATTTTCAGAGCTCTAGAAACAATTGTAACCAATTAAAAATCACCAAAGTGCAATTTTTAATTCCAGGGAAAATCCTTTTTCCTTTTTCTTTTTCTTTTTCCCCTCTTTTTCCTCCTTTTTTGTTAAATGGGCCGTCGGCCCATTTCCCCTCTCTTTCCCCCTCCTCTCTGCTGGGCCGGCCGCAGGCCGAGGCCCAGCCCGGCAGCCGGGCGCCCGCCTCCCTCCCTCCCGGGGTCGCCGACAGGTGGGACCCACCTGTCGGGCCCGTCTCCCTCCTCCCGCCGATCCCGGCGCGCCGCCGCGCCCGCAACCGTCGCCGCGCCCACGTCTCCGCCTTCCCCGGGCCACGTCGACCACGCCCGCGCGTGCGCCGCATCCCCCGCGCCCATTCCCCTCTCTCTCCCGCTCGCGCCCGCGCCCGAGATGGCCGGGATTCGAAAATCGAATCCCGCCTCTCTCTCCTCCCCACTCCCCCACGTCGGCCGGTGATTCCCGCCGCTCCCGGCCACGTCCGGCCCCCTCTCCCCTTATTTAAGCATCGCCGGCACCCCCTCTCTCTTTTTCCCCATTGCGCCGACCTCTCCCGAGCCCCCCAACGCTCCCGCGCCGTGCAACCACCCGCCGCCGCCGTTTTTGCTACTTCGGCCGCCGCTAGCCACCGCTAGGGTCGCCGCCGCACCGTTCCGTCGTCGCCGTCGGGTTCGCGGGGTCGAGATCTACCTCGGCCGCCCCTTCCCCGTCGAGGTTCGCCGCCGGAACCCCCGTCTCCTCGCGCTCCGGTAGGGTCTAAACCCTACCGCCGCTTTCGGCCTCGAATGCCGGTCGCCGGGGTCTATCTCCCTCTCTCTAATCCCTCCCTTCTCCTTCCTTAGGGCACGCCGGAGCTCGTCCGCCGGTCGCCGTCGCCCCCCGTGGCTTGCCGTCGCCATTCGCCATCGTCTTCCTCCGCGCCGGCCACCCTCGGTGAGGCATCTCCTCTCCTCTCCTTCCCCGTTTCCCCGTGCGTCGCCGCCGCCCGCGCTCGCCGTCGCTTTGGGTCGTTGCCGCCGTCCGCTGCCGCCGCTTTCGCGTCGCCTCCGCCGCCGGTTGCCGTCGCCGGCGACGCGACGCGCACGCACCGCCGCCGCTAGCCCCGGGTCGGCCGATCGGCTTTGATGCCGATCCGAGCCCGGGGGCTGCCGCCGCCGCCGTCCGTCCGATCGGCCCAAGGGCGATCCGGGCCGTCAGTCCCGTGGATCGGCGGTGGATCACCTGCGTGGTCCCGGTCCACGGTAGACCGCCCTCCCCGTGCCGCTGACCGGTGGGCCCGCGGGCCGACGCCTCCTCTGTCCTCCCCGTGCCGCTGACCGGTGGGTCCCGCATGTCGGCGCCGCGCCGCCCGTGCTGACGTCAGCCCTGGTTAATATTGCGCAATAAATTGTTTAAGGTTTTTCTTTTATAGTAATAAACACAGTGAACCTTCTAAAATTCATAACTAATTCATCCGAGCTCCGTTTAAGTCCATTCAAGTCTCAGTAAATCAAGAAAAATGTGTAGAATCCATTAAAAATGGTTTTGTTCTCTGTTTCAGTAGTCTTATAGCCTGTTTGCAATATTTGCTTTGTATGTCGCTAGATTCCGATTCCTCCGACGCTTCGGTGTACTTCGAGATAGTCGCCGAGGTCCCTCCAGCAGCAGAGCAAGGCAAGTCATGCTTGTCACTTGAACATGTTGATCCTATATTGCAAATGCTCTATTGTTTTCTTTCAAATATTGCATTGTTTTATAATAGTACTATGGGATGGTTACCTATTGTTATAGCCATGCTTTTGGATATCATTCTCCTTTGTTAGCCTGGGTTATAACATGATTAGACTTTGGACTAGGAATTGCTTAGCCATGCCTAGTTCAACTAGCACACAATGGGGAATCTCATTTAAAACCTAGACTATAAGTTTATATGATAATGTTGGTTTAATACCACCGCTCTGGTGTTGGTTAAATAAAATGAATCACATGGTGGGCTGTGGGTGCATGGTTTTGCTGGTCGCACCCATGGCAGTTAAGGACCGGTTCGCGGGATGCCCTGGAAGAATTTATCGTACTTACCACAAGCCAGCGTGGGCAACGGCTGGGCTTGTAGTGTAGCTTTCCTCTAGTCGACGCATCCAGGCAAGGGTGGGCGTGATGGAGCGGGGCGGGCCCTGCGACGGCCTCTGTCACTTCCGGATTCACCTAGGCACGAGAGGGGACTGCCCGTCGCCCGCTGGGGACGGGGGTGAAACCTGAGGTGTGGTGTGCTTGGCTAGAGGGGGTTATGCGAAGGGTCCTGTCACGGCCTCTTTTCGGTATGTCGTGGTGGCATGTCGGCGCACGGAAACGTGTCGTGGGGCTGTGTCTTGTGGGTACAGTTGTACACCTCTGATCAGAGTAAAACTATTCGAATAGCCGTGCCCGCGGTCATGGGCGGTCAACCAGATTCACCGTGATTAGTCTCACCTTAGTGTAATCCTTTAATTTGGATAGTTTAGGTGGATGGTTGGGCCTGTTGCAACGTGGTGTAGCGTTGGACAGTGGATGATTAATACTGCTTAATTACTTATTACAACTGTTTAAATCTTGAAATCTCTGTTTATAAATGCTCGCTTTATGCAAAGGAACCACTTTAGCTTTTCTTTGATGATTCCCTGCATCATACCTCTATTCCGGTATGACTTGCTGAGTACAGTGGGTAGTACTCAGTCTTGCTCTACTTTTCCCAACCCCAGAGTTTGAGTTCGGACCAGATGAAGGGTTCTCCGAGGAGTAGGCTTCGTCCTTGCCGTCGAGGATGCCTGTGGAGTGGTGTTCCCGCTGCAGTTTAGTCAAGGCTTAGCTCCTGTTGTCTTTCTTTCCTTCCGCTGCATTTATGTAAAACTTTATGATGTTTGTAAGACGTGGATCTGTATGTCAACATTGTCGTTTGTGTACCCCGGCTGGTCCTGGACGGGGATTTTATTGCACATTCTGCTTGGAATTCTATTCGGGAATTTCTGGGCGTGACAAGTTGGTATCAGAGCCGACCTTGACCGTAGGACAAGCCAAATGGAAAAACCTAAGAGCCCTCTGAATCCTTGTCATTGCATATGTTCTTTGCAATTGGTTTTGTTCCGGGAAAATGGGGATCTGTTCTTGTGGTTCAAGGGAAAAATCTTGGTCGCTCGTTTAAGTGAGATTTTTCAAAACGAGTCAGTCTAGGGTTTTAGTAAAATTATTGGGATTTATTCGTCAGTTAGTTGGGGTTTGATGGGTGCAATGCATTAGGTCCTAGCTCTGTAACATGGGTTGCAAGGTATTTATGCTTTGTTCGTTATTATTATTATGTATCTAATTTCTCATTATTTTATCGTTATGTGAGTCTGTCTTATTTATTCGCTCTCATGTAAAATGATCTATGCATAAAATTCTGCTCTTATTTGATTCCCTTATTTGAGTCTTTTATTGCTTTATTTAAATTTGGATTTGAGCATGCATTGATCCTACTCCTTTGTCTTCTCTAGATGGCCGGTCACCCACCCAACCACCGCGGAGAAGGCATGATCGATTTCGTGGCAGAGTTGGCACGCATGACACTGGTGGTGGGCTACCCCGACGCGCCGGAGTACACGACCATTCCACCGCTCAGTGGCGAGCTTCCTCACCGTGTCCGCTTGGAGGTCCATGGTTACGTGGGGACTTGCCTCGCCAACATGGCGGTCGAGGCATCTGGAGGCACAGCAGATCACGCCTGTCAGGAGGCAGCCTACTTGATGATGGCCAGACTACGGGAGCGCCACAACTACATCTTCCACGACACGGCGTACCGCTACCACCCCAGTCGAGCCAACGGTGATGGCGTCAGCTCCTTCCGTCCGACAGCTGGCGAGAACGACACCACCTTCGGTCACATGTGTGCTGTGATGAGGGGATTGGACAGGATGCACTCGGACCTGCACAAGGCGACCAAGGCCTTGAACGATGGGAAGCTCATGAGGATCGTCGCTTTGAAGGACGAGATAGCGCGCCTGAAGAAGGAGAACGCTCAGCTAAAGGGTCTTCCAGCGCCAGGAGGAGTCCGGATCCGCACCACGCCCCGCAAGACGACGACGGCACCCGTGCGCATCCAGCTTGCGCCCAGAAACCCACCTCCAGCAGCAGCTCCCGCAGCACCTCCAGTTCTGCCCGCAGTTCCTGCAGCTCCAGCTCCAGCTCCAGCTCCAGCTCCCGCGTCCGCTCTCTCCTTCGCTCCAGCGTCAGCCGCCAGAGGTCCAGCCAGTGGCACCGGGGGTTGGTTGTCTGCTACTCCCAGTGGCAGCAGCGATCTCAGCAGCAGCAGCTCCAGTGGCTCGCAGTCAGGCAGCGGCGAGACGTATCTGCCAGGCTCCAGGAGTCGCTCAGAGGGACCTGGTGACGAGCAGGAGGACGCTTTCGACTCCACCGACCGCAGGAGCTGTTCCGAGCTTTCGGGACGACGAGCTCGCCGGCGCTAGGGACATCGGCGGCGGAAACGGAGACCACCTACGCGTAGAGGGCAACGAGGCGAACCCATTGGTACTCACCCCGACCCAAAATGATGCACGACGGCGGCCGGCGACGAAGAAGAAGGCGGCGGCGGCTCGGGTTAGCGGCGACGGCGGCGCTCCGGTGGTCAACGGCAAAAACGGAGGGGCGGCCGAGCTTCTTCTCCTCACGGCGCACCTAACGGTGGTGACGGCGACCGACAGCGACGACGGAGACGGCGGCGCGACGATGCCGAAGATGGCCGGCGGCGGCGGCGGACTTGGAGCTCGTCGCGACGGCGCTAGGAGGCACGGGAGGACTCAGGAAAGGGGGCAAACGAAAGAGGAGATCACGGGGAAGGTTTATATGAGCTCGAATCGAAGAGATCAAGTCGCAAACGAGAGGAATCGAATCGGGAAGAACTCGGACTCGTTTTTTAGAGATAAAACAAAACGAGTTCGATTCGGATCGAATCCTCAACCATTTGCTTTGATTCTTGGGGGAAAAGAAAGAGGAGACCGAGAGGAACAAAACCCCTCAATCAATTGGAAGAGATGGGGTCGGATTCGGCCGGAAACGGCGGCGCAAAAACGGCTAGGGTTCGGGCTTCGGCGGCGCGGCGGCCGGAGGTTGAAGACGGCCCTGACATGTGGGCCCCACATGTCAGCGGCTGGAGAGAGGAGGAGCGGGCGGCTCGGCTGGGCCGGCGTGGGCCGCGCGCGGGAAGAGAGAGAAAGAGAGAGGAGTTGGGCCGGATTCGGCCCAACGGCCTAGGAGGAGATTTTAAAAACTTTTTCAATTAAAAATAATTTGTGAAATGATGTTTCATTTATTAAAAATACTTCCTTTGCTCAAATAATTCCCAGAAAAATCTAGAAAATAGAGGAACAAGCAAAGTATTTAACAAAATTTTATCTAGCTCATTTTTATGTTGAGATTTAGCAAATTAAAAGAAAAGATCTTCTCTTTTAAACTTTTAAAATCATTTCTAATAATTCCTTTTAAACAACAATTTATAATTTAAGGATTTTAAACAAGAAAATCACTTAACAATTATAATTAGATCATTACCTGATTAATTTGATATTTAAATAATTGCTGAACTTTTCTTTGTATGATTAAAATTAACAATTGAGCTCCGAAAAATCCGAGAAAATTCGAGAGAGTATAATTAATCATGGAGGACTTAATAAAAATTAAATCCATCCATGCTTTTTTTTTATTTAGGAAATTTTATTTCCCACATTTAACTTCACTTGTAAATTAAAGAACATTTAATATAAATTCTATTAATAATTTATTAAATAATTTATAAATCCTGAAACGAAAATCAGGATGTGACAAATCTACCCCCCTTACAAAGAATCTCGTCCCGAGATTCGGAACGGCTAGAAAGAAAAAGGGCATAGATAAACTGCAGTCTATCTTATTCCATAACTTCGATAATTATTCTAAGGCTTTAAAGAAAACTACTGCTGCTTTGATACTAGTGGCTGAGTTGTAACACTTGAAGACACAACCGGCACTGCATTTGCTCCTGTGAGGACAATGTTGTTGACTTGGCCTTGTGGCTGTTGACGCTTCGGCTTCGGACACTCTTTTACGAAGTGACCTGGCTCATAACAATTGAAACACACCCGCTGCTCCCTTCCATTACTGTTATCTTCTTGAGACTGATCCTGCTGAAATGACACTGATTGAGTAGCTTGCTCATCATTGCCTTCATTGCTTGCATTAGTCTCTGAGTTAATCTCACCACTGATGCCCAACTGTTGTGACTGTCCTTGACCAGCAGAAAAAGATTCACCAATTTGGAGTGGCTTGATACACTACCTCTGGCTACTATCCTGTGCCTCCTGGAAAACAATCCTTCCTCTCTTACGATTGTCCATCCTGTTCTTCTTGTCTTCCAGTCGAATTGCTTTATCAACCAACTCCTGAAAATCCTCATAGTCATGAGAGATCAACATAACTGACAGCTCATCCTTTAAGCCTTCCAAAAACTTCTCCTGCCTTTCCTCGTCAGTACGCACATCTTCTGGAGCATAGCGAGCTAGACGATTGAACTCATGAAGATATTCCGTCACTGTACGATCCTTTTGCTTAAGTGCCCGGAACTCACGCTTCTTCAAAGAAACAACTCCTGTAGGTATGTGCGTCTTCTTGAATGCTTCAGTGAACTCCGCCCAAGTGATTGGTTGTCCTTCTGCTCTGTTCATCCGGAAATGATCCCACCATTCTGAAGCACGTCCTTGCAACTGATGTGAAGCGAAAACAACTTTCTCCTGATCCGTACACTGGAGCAGTTCCAACTTCTTCTCAACAGCGTGCAGCCAATCACCTGCTTCCACTGGGTTGGTAGTGCTAGAAAAAGTAGGTGGCTTCACACGAAGAAAATCAGCTAACTTGTTCTGCGGCGGCGGAGGATTGACATTGTTGTTCCCTTGCTGGTTCTGCATTTGTTGCACTAACATGTTGATCAATTGGGTCTGTTGAGCCAGCACTTGAGCAAGGGTTGGGTTCTCTTCATTGTTATTGTTTCCACTTCCACTAGTGCGAGTGTTCACCATCTGTTGCAGATTAGAGAAGATAGAAGGAGAGGGGTTACACTAAAGACAAGACCTTAACCAGTTTAACACTGATCTGATGTGTGTAAACCATTATATTGTTCAAGTTGATTAAGCAAACAACCTAGTATAGTTACACACTCATCATTGGACTACTCCAATGACGGGAATGCAACCATACCTACACACAAGCAAGCAACAAACGTTCTATCCTACTAACTATTCTTCAAAGACACTTTGGCGGCATAGGTTCTAAACTAGGATCCAACTTCACTCTATCTTGATATCTGGGCACTTCGGTTCTTCCTCGATCCACTTTACTTGCAGAAGTTGACAACATCGACGCCTTCGAGTTTCTCCATCAAGTTTAACAACTACTCACGTTGAAAGAGGGAAAAGAGGAGAGAACGACAAAACGATTTGCGAAGAATTCTAGATAAGGAAGAAAAGAGAAACTTTCACAAATTATGTTTTCGGAAAATTAGTCCTTAAGGTTTGACCATTTGGCTTATCCTACAGTCGAGATGGCTCTGATACCAACTTGTCACGCCCGGAAATTCACTAATAATTTCCGAACTGATTTGTGCATAAAATCCTCGTCCAGGAATCAGCCGAGGTACACAAACTGACAATTTAATATACAAATCCATCATAATAACTAAACCGATAAATACTTACTTAAGAGGCACTTAGTCCTCACCAAGAAGGAAACTGCAGCGGAAAAATAAAATCTAGCGAAGCTCCGGCTCCACTCCCACAGGCAGCTCAACTGGGGTATAAGCCAAACGTCTTCTCCTTCCGGATCCTTTATCTTCAACTGAGGTTGATTGATTATTGCAAGAATGAGCATATGACATACTCAACAAGCCACACAGCAAATATGCAAGTGCACAAAGATTCCAAAGGATGGCATAATATAGGCTCATTTGCAAAAGCAGCATTTAGCAAAACATTTGAGAGAAATAAAACAGTAGAGTAATTAATCATCAATTTTAATCAACACTGAACAGCACACCCATGCTGCTCAGGCCCAACCATCCTGAACAACCATACCCGGCTATACAGATCTAATCTCCAAAGCAGGAGCTAAGCAAATTATTACCAGTTATTACATCCATAATTATTGTGAGAGGTGTGAGACTAATCACGAAAAACATTGCTCAACTCGCCCATAACCGCGGGCACGGCTATTCGAATAGTTTTACTCTGGCCAGAGGTGTACCACTGTACCCACAAGACACAACCTCAACATCATGTCAACCATGCGTCGCGATACTGGAAAGTACCCGAATAGAGGCTGTGACATTATCCCCTGCATAACACAACTCACCACAGTGCACCATTCCTGGATCATAATCACCCCCTCTACAACCAGAGGCATGGACTCCCCAGCGACCCCCATGGACTTCTCGCCACTTCACAGTCTGGCACACTATAATGAATCACGCTATACAAAAGATAAAGCCGTTGCCCACGCTGGCTTGTGGTTGGTACGGTTAATGTTTCACAACAGTAGCTCGCGAACCGGTCCTTAATTGTCATGAGCACAACCATCAAAACCATGTGCTCACAACCCACCATTATCAAGTTTTAATTGGCAAATAATTAATTAACCAATCACGATTGACCATCGTGAGCTGCCATTAAATATAACCATAATAATAATGTAGTGTATATAATTCATCCCATTAATGAGCTAATGTTTCTAAGCATTGCTAAGCAATTATATATATATATATGACATTTAGCTGAACCAAACCAATACATAAGGTTCAAGCTAATCAATTTATTACCCAAGGTATCAAGGAATAGGGCATTCAATGCAAATTGGCCATAACAAAGGAATAGGTTCACACCACCCGGTGACATTCGAAAATAAATGCACAGTTGAAATAAATAGAGAATTTAAATATAGGATCAACATGCTCAAAGGATTGTGTTTAGGATCTGTGTGACTTGCCTTGCAATAATCGGTCTTCAATTAATCTTCTTGATCACTTCCGGCGCACTCACGAACCTTCGCAACGACGGAAACGACAAGCTAACACGCAAAACGAAGAAAAAGACTAATAAAAACCAAATGAACAGTACATAAAAAGTAAACAAACATGTAGATCATAATTTTAGATGAATTATGAGACTTGAACGGCCTCATTCTGACTTCAAATGAATTTATTATGAATTTTACAAGATTAAATCTAATTAAAGCCCATTTAAAAAGAATTAAATAAATTTAACTCAATTTATGGACAATTTTAATATGTAGATCTTTATTTTAGAAGAATTTAGCAACTTGAACCACCTGGAACGGATCTACGGTTATTTAGTTATGATTTTCCAAAGATTTGATCTATTAGAAAAAAGGAAAAAGGAAAAGGAAAAAGGGATGATGACGTCAGCCCTGGAAACAATGACGTCAGCCCTAAGGTTGACGTCAGCATGACGTCAGCGACGGCGGCCGGCTCGGGACGACGAGCTCGCCGGCGCTAGGGACATCGGCGGCGGAAACGGAGACCACCTACGCGTAGAGGGCAACGAGGCGAACCCATTGGTACTCACCCCGACCCAAAATGATGCACGACGGCGGCCGGCGACGAAGAAGAAGGCGGCGGCGGCTCGGGTTAGCGGCGACGGCGGCGCTCCGGTGGTCAACGGCGAAAACGGAGGGGCGGCCGAGCTTCTTCTCCTCACGGCGCACCTAACGGTGGTGACGGCGACCGACGGCGACGACGGAGACGGCGGCGCGACGATGCCGAAGATGGCCGGCGGCGGCGGCGGACTTGGAGCTCGTCGCGACGGCGCTAGGAGGCACGGGAGGACTCGGGAAAGGGGGCAAACGAAAGAGGAGATCATGGGGAAGGTTTATATGAGCTCGAATCGAACAGATCAAGTCGCAAACGAGAGGAATCGAATCGGGAAGAACTCGGACTCGTTTTTTAGAGATAAAACAAAACGAGTTCGATTCGGATCGAATCCTCAACCATTTGCTTTGATTCTTGGGGGAAAAGAAAGAGGAGACCGAGAGGAACAAAACCCCTCAATCAATTGGAAGAGATGGGGTCGGATTCGGCCGGAAACGGCGGCGCAAAAACGGCTAGGGTTCGGGCTTCGGCGGCGCGGCGGCCGGAGGTTGAAGACGGCCCTGACATGTGGGCCCCACATGTCAGCGGCTGGAGAGAGGAGGAGCGGGCGGCTCGGCTGGGCCGGCGTGGGCCGCGCGCGGGAAGAGAGAGAAAGAGAGAGGAGTTGGGCCGGATTCGGCCCAACGGCCTAGGAGGAGATTTTAAAAACTTTTTCAATTAAAAATAATTTGTGAAATGATGTTTCATTTATTAAAAATACTTCCTTTGCTCAAATAATTCCCAGAAAAATCTAGAAAATAGAGGAACAAGCAAAGTATTTAACAAAATTTTATCTAGCTCATTTTTATGTTGAGATTTAGCAAATTAAAAGAAAAGATCTTCTCTTTTAAACTTTTAAAATCATTTCTAATAATTCCTTTTAAACAACAATTTATAATTTAAGGATTTTAAACAAGAAAATCACTTAACAATTATAATTAGATCATTACCTGATTAATTTGATATTTAAATAATTGCTGAACTTTTCTTTGTATGATTAAAATTAACAATTGAGCTCCGAAAAATCCGAGAAAATTCCAGAGAGTATAATTAATCATGGAGGACTTAATAAAAATTAAATCCATCTATGCTTTTTTTTATTTAGGAAATTTTATTTCCCACATTTAACTTCACTTGTAAATTAAAGAACATTTAATATAAATTCTATTAATAATTTATTAAATAATTTATAAATCCTGAAACGAAAATCAGGATGTGACAGACTTGCCTCGCCAACATGGCGGTCGAGGCATCTGGAGGCACAGCAGATCACGCCTGTCAGGAGGCAGCCTACTTGATGATGGCCAGACTACGGGAGCGCCACAACTACATCTTCCACGACACGGCGTACCGCTACCACCCCAGTCGAGCCAACGGTGATGGCGTCAGCTCCTTCCGTCCGACAGCTGGCGAGAACGACACCACCTTCGGTCACATGTGTGCTGTGATGAGGGGATTGGACAGGATGCACTCGGACCTGCACAAGGCGACCAAGGCCTTGAACGATGGGAAGCTCATGAGGATCGTCGCTTTGAAGGACGAGATAGCGCGCCTGAAGAAGGAGAACGCTCAGCTAAAGGGTCTTCCAGCGCCAGGAGGAGTCCGGATCCGCACCACGCCCCGCAAGACGACGACGGCACCCGTGCGCATCCAGCTTGCACCCAGAAACCCACCTCCAGCAGCAGCTCCCGCAGCACCTCCAGTTCCGCCCGCAGTTCCTGCAGCTCCAGCTCCAGCTCCAGCTCCAGCTCCCGCGTCCGCTCTCTCCTTCGCTCCAGCGTCAGCCGCCAGAGGTCCAGCCAGTGGCACCGGGGGTTGGTTGTCTGCTACTCCCAGTGGCAGCCGCGATCTCAGCAGCAGCAGCTCCAGTGGCTCGCAGTCAGGCAGCGGCGAGACGTATCTGCCAGGCTCCAGGAGTCGCTCAGAGGGACCTGGTGACGAGCAGGAGGACGCTTTCGACTCCACCGACCGCAGGAGCCGTTCCGAGCATTATGCTCGTTTTCCCACTAGTTTACCGACTGTCTAGCTTTTGTTCGTTAGTTTGTGTGTTTAGGTTGTTTGTTTGGGTCAGACGACGGTCGATATCATGTGCCTATGGTATGGCTGTCTTAATAAGGATTGGTTGCTTGCTCTTTTAAGTGTTTTAATTCAGATCAGAACAATTGCAGTTTAAATTCCTTTGTAATAAAGCTTAGTTCTTGAGCATCTGTTTTTCTTCTTTACCCCGGCTGCTCTTCCCTCCAGATGGTCTACACCAGGACTGGCAACCGCACGACAGGCGAGGGCAGCAACGGCGAAGAACGCGTTGATGGCGTGCACCCCAACAGTGATTCCGGCAATGGTCCGCCACCACTTCCCGAGAATCCGACCCTTGCCCAAGTTATGGCGCATCAGACTCAGATGATGGCAGCCATGATGCAGCAGATGCAGCAACAACACCAGCAAATGCACCAGAGGATGATGCAGCACGTCGAACAGCAGCACCAGCACTTTGGTCCCCCTCCCCCTCAATCCAAATTGCCTGAGTTCCTAGGAGTCAGGCCACCCACCTTCTCCAGCACCACCAACCCTATGGAGGCAAATGACTGGCTCCATGCAATAGAGAAGAAGCTGAATCTCCTGCAGTGCAATGATCAGGAGAAGGTCGCTTTCGCCACACACCAGCTTCAGGGTCCTGCGTCAGCTTGGTGGGACAACCACATGGCCACCCGCCCACCGGGTACTGAAGTCACATGGGCAGAGTTCTGCCGTAGCTTCAGGAAGGCACAAGTGCCAGATGGGGTCGTGGCACAAAAGAAGAGGGAATTTCGTGCACTCCATCAGGGTAACAGGACGGTGACAGAGTACCTCCACGAGTTCAATCGCCTCACGCGATATGCACCAGAGGATGTCCGCACCGACGCCGAGAAGCAGGAGAAGTTCATGGCGGGCCTGGATGATGAGCTGACCAACCAGCTGATATCCGGGTACTACGCTGACTTTGAGAGGCTGGTTGACAAGGCAATCCGTCAGGAGGACCAACGCAACAAGATGGACAGGAAGAGGAAGGCCGCTCAGTTCAGGGCACATCAGGGAAGTCACCAGAGGCCGCGCTTCACTCCCGGACAGCAGGGTGGACCTACCACCATGATCGTCCGTCAGCACCGCCCGTTCAACCCTAGCAACTTCTACCAGGGCACCAGTGACAGTCAGAACCACCATGGAGGTCAGCCCAACCGCGGTGCAGCTCCACGCCCACCAGTGGCATCGGCACAGTCAGGCCAGCCCGCGCAAGCCAAGAAGGAGACGGAAGCAAAACCAGGGTCCTGCTTCAACTGTGGCGAGCTTGGCCACTTCGCTGACAAATGCCCGAAGCCTAGGCGTGCCGGGCCAAGGTTTATCCAGGCTCGTGTCAACCACGCATCTGCGGAGGAGGCACAAGCAGCACCAGAGGTTGTACTGGGTACGTTTCCTGTTAACTCAATCCCTGCAACAGTACTTTTTGATTCTGGTGCAACGCATTCTTTCATCTCAAAGAAATTTGTCGGGATGCATGGGTTAATAAGAGAGGAACTTAGCACACCGATGCGGGTTCATACCCCAGGGAATAGCTCCACTTCGGTTCAATTCAGCCCTTCTATAACAATAGAAATTCAAAGGTCACCGGTTCTAGCCAACCTCATCCTTCTCGAATCCAAAGACCTAGATGTCATTCTTGGGATGGATTGGCTGACCAAGTTTAAGGGAGTCATCGATTGTGCGAATCGCACAGTCACCCTGACCAACGAGAAGGGAGAAACCGTGGTGTACAAATCTCTAGTCTCGCCAAAGAAAGGAGTCTCGTTGAATCAGATTGAGACGGAAATCCCAGTGGACACCGTAGAGAAGAACTTGAGAAAATTGGATGATATACCCATAGTCTGCGAGTATCCAGAGGTGTTCCCCGAAGACCTCACTACCATGCCACCCAAGAGAGAGATTGAATTCCGGATTGATTTGGCACCGGGAACCGCTCCAATCTATAAGAGACCGTACAGAATGGCGGCCAACGAATTAACGGAGGTCAAGAAGCAAGTTGATGAACAGCTGCAGAAAGGGTACATACGACCAAGCACTTCACCTTGGGGCGCTCCGGTCATTTTTGTGGAGAAAAAGGATAAGACGAAGAGGATGTGCGTCGATTATCGCGCACTTAACGAGGTCACAATCAAGAATAAATATCCTTTGCCGCGAATCGACGATTTATTTGATCAACTGAAAGGGGCTAAAGTGTTTTCTAAGATAGACCTGCGCTCAGGCTACCACCAGTTGAGAATCCGGGAAGAGGATATCCCGAAGACGGCCTTCACCACTCGGTACGGGTTATATGAGTGCACGGTTATGTCCTTCGGACTTACTAACGCGCCTGCATTCTTCATGAATCTGATGAACAAAGTGTTCATAGAATTTCTGGACAAGTTTGTTGTGGTATTCATCGACGACATACTTATCTACTCAAAATCCGAAGAAGAACATGAACAACATCTCCGTCTGGTACTCGAGAAGTTGAAGGAGCACCAGCTATACGCCAAGTTCAGCAAGTGTGATTTCTGGTTGACGGAAGTCAAATTTCTGGGTCATGTCATTACAGCTCAGGGTGTGGCAGTCGACCCATCGAACGTGGAGTCAGTTACCAAGTGGACCCCACCGAAGACTGTGTCGCAGATTCGAAGTTTTCTAGGACTGGCAGGTTATTACCGTCGATTCATCGGAAACTTCTCCAGAATCGCCCGACCCATGACTCAGTTGCTTAAGAAAGATGAGAAATTTAAATGGACAGCGGAGTGCGATAAGAGCTTTGAGGAGCTCAAGAAGAAATTAGTATCCGCACCAGTTTTGATTCTGCCCGACCAGATGAAAGACTTCCAAGTTTATTGCGATGCATCCCGTCACGGACTTGGATGTGTCCTAATGCAAGAGGGCAGAGTGGTTGCATATGCCTCGCGGCAGTTGCGTCCACACGAAGGAAATTATCCAACTCATGACTTGGAGTTGGCAGCGGTGGTTCATGCTTTGAAGATCTGGAGGCACTATCTGATCGGCAACCGCTGCGAAGTATATACGGACCATAAAAGTCTGAAATACATCTTCACCCAACCGGACCTAAACTTTCGACAACGAAGATGGTTGGAGCTAATCAAAGACTATGACATGAGTATTCACTACCACCCGGGTAAGGCCAATGTGGTGGCAGACGCTTTAAGCCGGAAAAGTTACTGCACTGCTCTATGCATCGAGAGCATGTGTGAGGAATTGCGGCAGGAGTTTGAACATCTCAACATAGGAATTGTTGAACACGGGTTCGTAGCCGCTCTGGAGGCACGGCCTACGCTCGTGGATCAAGTCAGAGCCGCTCAAGTAAATGATCCGGAAATAGCAGAACTGAAAAAGAACATGAGAGTCGGAAAGGCTCGGGATTTCCTTAAGGATGAGCATGGCACAATCTGGATGGGAGAAAGATTGTGTGTACCTGACGACAAGGAATTGAAGGATCTGATACTCACCGAGGCTCATCAGACCCAGTACTCCATTCACCCAGGCAGCACCAAAATGTATCAAGACCTCAAAGAAAAGTTTTGGTGGGTCAGCATGAGGAGAGAAATAGCTGAATTCGTCGCACTCTGCGATGTTTGCCAACGAGTGAAGGCAGAGCACCAAAGACCCACAGGTTTACTCCAACCTCTTCAAATCCCGGAATGGAAATGGGAAGAAATTGGAATGGACTTTATAACGGGACTGCCCCGGACATCGTCGGGTCACGATTCGATCTGAGTAGTCGTGGATCGACTCACTAAGGTTGCTCACTTCATACCAGTACATACCACATATACGGGCAAAAGGTTGGCGGAGCTTTACCTTTCGAGAATCATGTGCCTACATGGAGTACTCAAAAAGATTGTATCTGACCGAGGGAGTCAGTTCACCTCAAAATTCTGGCAGAAGCTGCAGGAAGAATTGGGGACCCGTTTAAATTTCAGCACGGCCTATCACCCGCAAACTGATGGCCAGACCGAGCGGGTCAATCAAATCTTGGAAGATATGTTGAGAGCTTGCGCTCTTGATTTTGGTGGAGCTTGGGACAAAAGCTTGCCATATGCGGAATTCTCGTACAACAACAGCTACCAGGCCAGTCTACAGATGGCACCGTTTGAAGCTTTATACGGCCGGAAGTGCCGCACACCTCTCTTCTGGGATCAGACAGGCGAACGTCAACTATTCGGAACAGAAGTATTAGCGGAAGCAGAAGAGAAAGTCAGAATCATCAGGGAAAGGTTGAGGATTGCTCAGTCTCGACAGAAGAGCTACGCGGATAACCGTCGAAGGGAGCTCACTTTTGAGGCAGGAGATCACGTGTACCTTCGCGTCACTCCGCTCCGGGGAGTACACCGTTTTCAGACGAAAGGCAAGTTGGCACCACGCTTCGTGGGACCATACAAAATCTTGGAACGAAGGGGAGAAGTGGCTTATCAGCTAGAACTTCCATCCAACATGATCGGCATCCATGACGTGTTCCACGTGTCCCAACTAAAGAAGTGCTTAAGGGTACCTGAAGAACAGGCTGATTCGGAACACATTGATATCCAGGAAGACCTAACTTATGTTGAGAAGCCGGTTCGTATACTGGATACCAGCGAAAGGAGAACCAGAAACAAGGTCACCCGGTTTTGCCGAGTTCAGTGGAGTCATCATTCGGAAGAGGAAGCAACCTGGGAAAGGGAAGATGAGTTGAAAGCCGCCCATCCGCACCTCTTCACCAGCTCCTCCGAATCTCGGGGCCGAGATTCCGTTTAAGGGGGGTAGGTTTGTCACACCCCGAAGTTTTCCTCCCAAGCCAAATTGTAATTTATAAAAGACCCTAAGAAAATGCAGGTGAAATCAGGAGAAAACCCTAAGAAAATAATGCAAATAATAATCGGATTTGACATGTGGAATTTTTCTTGAGTTCTACATGTCGAAATTCATTAACAGGATTTTTAATGGAATTTTCAGAGCTCTAGAAACAATTGTAACCAATTAAAAATCACCAAAGTGCAATTTTTAATTCCAGGGAAAATCCTTTTTCCTTTTTCTTTTTCTTTTTCCCCTCTTTTTCCTCCTTTTTTGTTAAATGGGCCGTCGGCCCATTTCCCCTCTCTTTCCCCCTCCTCTCTGCTGGGCCGGCCGCAGGCCGAGGCCCAGCCCGGCAGCCGGGCGCCCGCCTCCCTCCCTCCCGGGGTCGCCGACAGGTGGGACCCACCTGTCGGGCCCGTCTCCCTCCTCCCGCCGATCCCGGCGCGCCGCCGCGCCCGCAACCGTCGCCGCGCCCACGTCTCCGCCTTCCCCGGGCCACGTCGACCACGCCCGCGCGTGCGCCGCATCCCCCGCGCCCATTCCCCTCTCTCTCCCGCTCGCGCCCGCGCCCGAGATGGCCGGGATTCGAAAATCGAATCCCGCCTCTCTCTCCTCCCCACTCCCCCACGTCGGCCGGCGATTCCCGCCGCTCCCGGCCACGTCCGGCCCCCTCTCCCCTTATTTAAGCATCGCCGGCACCCCCTCTCTCTTTTTCCCCATTGCGCCGACCTCTCCCGAGCCCCCCAACGCTCCCGCGCCGTGCAACCACCCGCCGCCGCCGTTTTTGCTACTTCGGCCGCTGCTAGCCGCCGCTAGGGTCGCCGCCGCACCGTTCCGTCGTCGCCGTCGGGTTCGCGGGGTCGAGATCTACCTCGGCCGCCCCTTCCCCGTCGAGGTTCGCCGCCGGAACCCCCGTCTCCTCGCGCTCCGATAGGGTCTAAACCCTACCGCCGCTTTCGGCCTCGAATGCCGGTCGCCGGGGTCTATCTCCCTCTCTCTAATCCCTCCCTTCTCCTTCCTTAGGGCACGCCGGAGCTCGTCCGCCGGTCGCCGTCGCCCCCCGTGGCTTGCCGTCGCCATTCGCCATCGTCTTCCTCCGCGCCGGCCACCCTCGGTGAGGCATCTCCTCTCCTCTCCTTCCCCGTTTCCCCGTGCGTCGCCGCCGCCCGCGCTCGCCGTCGCTTTGGGTCGTTGCCGCCATCCGCTGCCGCCGCTTTCGCGTCGCCTCCGCCGCCGGTTGCCGTCGCCAGCGACGCGACGCGCACGCACCGCCGCCGCTAGCCCCGGGTCGGCCGATCGGCTTTGATGCCGATCCGAGCCCGGGGGCTGCCGCCGCCGCCGTCCGTCCGATCGGCCCGAGGGCGATCCGGGCCGTCGGTCCCGTGGATCGGCGGTGGATCACCCGCGTGGTCCCGGTCCACGGTAGACCGCCCTCCCCGTGCCGCTGACCGGTGGGCCCGCGGGCCGACGCCTCCTCTCTCCTCCCCGTGCCGCTGACCGGTGGGTCCCGCATGTCGGCGCCGCGCCGCCCGTGCTGACGTCAGCCCTGGTTAATATTGCGCAATAAATTGTTTAAGGTTTTTCTTTTATAGTAATAAACACAGTGAACCTTCTAAAATTCATAACTAATTCATCCGAGCTCCGTTTAAGTCCATTCAAGTCTCAGTAAATCAAGAAAAATGTGTAGAATCCATTAAAAATGGTTTTGTTCTCTGTTTCAGTAGTCTTATAGCCTGTTTGCAATGTTTGCTTTGTATGTCGCTAGATTCCGATTCCTCCGACGCTTCGGTGTACTTCGAGATAGTCGCCGAGGTCCCTCCAGCAGCAGAGCAAGGCAAGTCATGCTTGTCACTTGAACATGGTTATCCTATATTGCAAATGCTCTATTGTTTTCTTTCAAATATTGCATTGTTTTATAATAGTACTATGGGATGGTTACCTATTGTTATAGCCATGCTTTTGGATATCATTCTCCTTTGTTAGCCTGGGTTATAACATGATTAGACTTTGGACTAGGAATTGCTTAGCCATGCCTAGTTCAACTAGCACACAATGGGGAATCTCATTTAAAACCTAGACTATAAGTTTATATGATAATGTTGGTTTAATACCACCGCTCTGGTGTTGGTTAAATAAAATGAATCACATGGTGGGCTGTGGGTGCATGGTTTTGCTGGTCGCACCCATGGCAGTTAAGGACCGGTTCGCGGGATGCCCTGGAAGAATTTATCGTACTTACCACAAGCCAGCGTGGGCAACGGCTGGGCTTGTAGTGTAGCTTTCCTCTAGTCGACGCATCCAGGCAAGGGTGGGCGTGATGGAGCGGGGCGGGCCCTGCGACGGCCTCTGTCGCTTCCGGATTCACCTAGGCACGAGAGGGGACTGCCCGTCGCCCACTGGGGACGGGGGTGAAACCTGAGGTGTGGTGTGCTTGGCTAGAGGGGGTTATGCGAAGGGTCCTGTCACGGCCTCTTTCCGGTATGTCGTGGTGGCATGTCGGCGCACGGAAACGTGTCGTGGGGCTGTGTCTTGTGGGTACAGTTGTACACCTCTGATCAGAGTAAAACTATTCGAATAGCCGTGCCCGCGGTCATGGGCGGTCAACCAGATTCACCATGATTAGTCTCACCTTAGTGTAATCCTTTAATTTGGATAGTTTAGGTGGATGGTTGGGCCTGTTGCAACGTGGTGTAGCGTTGGACAGTGGATGATTAATACTGCTTAATTACTTATTACAACTGTTTAAATCTTGAAATCTCTGTTTATAAATGCTCGCTTTATGCAAAGGAACCACTTTAGCTTTTCTTTGATGATTCCCTGCATCATACCTCTATTCCGGTATGACTTGCTGAGTACAGTGGGTAGTACTCAGTCTTGCTCTACTTTTCCCAACCCCAGAGTTTGAGTTCGGACCAGATGAAGGGTTCTCCGAGGAGTAGGCTTCGTCCTTGCCGTCGAGGATGCCTGTGGAGTGGTGTTCCCGCTGCAGTTTAGTCAAGGCTTAGCTCCTGTTGTCTTTCTTTCCTTCCGCTGCATTTATGTAAAACTTTATGATGTTTGTAAGACGTGGATCTGTATGTCAACATTGTCGTTTGTGTACCCTGGCTGGTCCTGGACGGGGATTTTATTGCACATTCTGCTTGGAATTCTATTCGGGAATTTCTGGGCGTGACAGCTGATCATTATCTGGCCGATGCGGCGCCCCACAGTGTCACTGTCCAGACCTGTAAATCGAGAACGAGAACTCGATAAGTTAGAGGAAACAGATGCACTTGAAACAAATTTAGAAATACGAGGATAAATACCCCGAGGAGAGACCCGGGTCACGTCATCTGGCCCAGAGTAATCGAAGGCCGGATGGGCACGGGCCTGTAGCGGTTGAATCCGCCGACCTACGAAGTCGGCAGCGACTTCATATCCCGACAACCCCCGTTTTCGGAGATCATCAATGATGTCGATAAAGGATTGGAGGGAGGGAGTCAAGGCGGGTTTAGCAGTCCACTCTGGGATCTTTTCTGGCTGGTCCTCAGGAATAACAAGGACGGGGTCCAAGTTCTCTATCTGGAGGTAGAACCATCTCGTTTGCCACTTGCTGCGAGAAGTGGGGCACTGAAGGGGATGTAACGCGACTTCAGGCCATCCCGAAGTCGGAATCCGACGCATCCAGATACCCTGATGGATTCCATCCAACGCAGCTCGTAATAAAAATGGAAGAGGTCAAGGAAAGGCACTACCCCAATTTAGGCCTCGCAAAGATGAGAGAAGATGCTCAAAAAGGCGATGGAGTTGGGGTTAAACTGAAGCAAAGAAAGGCCGTAGAAATTCAAGACAAGAAGAAGAAACTCGGAAGGCGGAGGAAGAAAACCACAAGAAACATAATGTTCAATTACAACCATGCGGTGAAAGATGGGTTTAGGTTCTGTACCTCTAGCCTCCCTCTGCATGGTCCCGCGACCGGGGAGGGCACCGTCGTCCTGTAGCTTCTTCATGGATGCGGTGTTCGAGGAAGATTTCTCAAGGTCCATTGCTGCCGGAGGATCGCCGGAGAATAGGATGAAGGAAGTGAGCTAGGGTTTTTTTTTGTGGGGAGCGGAGAAGACGAAGAGTGCTAGAAGGCAGGAGAGTTTTCTTGCAAACGGACTTCAAATGGATCCCCAAAATCCCTTTAAGTAAACGTGCTTCCGATGGTGCGTATTCCAAGGAAAGGAGAGAGATTGCTGCCGGAAAATTCTGGGTCCGTTGCGTGGGGTAGTTTTTCAGACTTCAATTTAAATTCACTCATGGCCGTTGAACTTCATGCGGTGTTGTCGATGGCTCTTTGTCTCTACAGTTTTCACACCGAGATCGACCAGATGAGAGCGACAACAATTCCGACATCAGAAGTTGCGATCGATAACATGAGCTCATTTAAGCAGAAGTCGGGGGCTACTGTCAAGGTTACGGATAAGGTATACCCTCTATCCTTGGCTGTACGTTATATACTAATACGGTATACCCACGCGTATATGGATAGTTTCCGTATTGTCGCGTCCCAAAACGACCCTAAATTTCATCCTCAAAATTGTGCTGAGAATAATTAAAATCAATGTGAAAGCCTTCAACAATTAAAATGTGCACAGATAAAAGTCAAATGAGGCTTGGAGGATTTTTGTATATTTCCTAAAAGCCTAAAACGTGTAAATAAATTTTAGTGGAATTTTCAGAGCACAAATAATAATTGAAAAGAAATAAACATAGTTAAAAAGGTTTATAAAAAGAAAATCTTAAAAGAAGTTCTTTTCCCCCCCTTTTCTCTTCTTGGGCCGGCTCGGCCCAATCCCTCCCTCTCTCTCTCTCTTCCCCCACGGCCCATCGGCTCCTCCCCGCGCGCGCCGCTGACGGGCGGGCCCGCCCGCCTGCCCTCGCTGACGGGTGGGGCCCACCCGTCGTCTTCCTCCTCCCGCCGCGCCCGCCGCCGCGCCCGTGCCCTAGCGCCGCCGCCGCCGCCAAATCCGCTCGCTCCCGCCGTCCCCGCGCGCATTAAAGAGAGGGGAATCACTCCCCGTGATTCCCTCTCCCGTTTCCCCCGCTTTTCCCTCTCTCTCTCCCTCGGATTCGTCCGATTTCCTTCCCGAAACCCTCGCCGGCGCAATCAATGGCGGCCGGATCCTCCGCGACCGATTCCTCCCTCTCCGGCCGCTCTTTCCCTTCCCCGGCGCTATTTAAACCCTCCCCGTGCTCCGCTCTTCCGTTTCCGCCGCTCACCGCTCGCTCTCGCCGTCGGATTCGTGCTCGCGCCGTGCTCCGCCCTCTCCGCCATCGCCGCCGAGTTCCGTTCCGCCGCCGTCGCCACTCCGGGCTTCCTCCCGGCTCGGCGCCACCTCCCTCGGCATCGCCGCATCCCCGTCGACCCCGTCCGCCGCTCCGCTTCGCCCGCCGACCGTCGGAGCGTCGTCGTCATCGTCATCCCGACCCGCGCCGCCGCTTTCCTCCGCTCCGGCCGCCGTTCTCGTCGTCGTCGTTGTCCCGGGGTGAGCCGAGGACCGCCGTTCGCCTTCCCCCTTCCCTCCTCTGTCTCGGGCGCCGCTCCGCCGCGCCGATGGTCGCCGGCGGTGACCATCGGGGCGCGGGCGCGCCGCTCCCGTCGGCCGTGCCGGCGAGGCCGCCTTCGGGCGCGCCCTCGCGGCTGCCAGGTGGGCCCGGCCGTCAGCCGCCCGCGCCCGCGGGTGCGGCTGACGCGCGGGACCCACGGCGCCGACCGCCGCCAGCCGCGTGCGCCCGGTCCACCGTGGACCGTGGGGCTGACGCGTGGGCCCCACTTCCCGTGGACCCGGCCCGCGCGCCCGCTCCCTCGGCTGACGCAATAAATAGGATTTTTTTTAATTAAAAATTAAATGAAGAAATTCGCAAATATCCATTTAAAGAGCATATAAACTTCAAATGGCCATATCTTGGCCATTTGAACTCGGAATTGGACCGTTCAAGTCTCTAATTTTTCCTCAAGATGTAAAGAACCCATTTTTGTGCTTTGTTTCTGCTGTTATATGGAGTTATTTAGTGTTTAAGCCTTTTCTTTTCCGTTGGTCGTGTAGACGTTGCAGCTTCGGAAGATCCGCTCTTCGTGGAAGTCGAAGCCGACGTTTGGGAAGGCGAGCAAGGCAAGACACATCATCTTGATCATATTGAATCCCAGTTTATAAAATTATGTTGATTTAAATTATTGCATTATCGCTTTATTTAAATTCCCGCGTTATCACTGTTTTATTTAGCCATGCCTACTTACCTTTGTTATGACCTTATTATTATTGTTTTTGTTATTAATACCTTGTTCACCTAGATTAAACAAAACTCCAACTAGTGGACCCTCTACTCATAGTACCACTAGTATAATTTTAGGTAGATGCTTCGCAATTTAATTAGGTAACATTAGGTGGTTTTATAACTTTAGACTTTGGGAAATATTCATATCACCTGGACACTTTGGAATGGTTGGTTTATTGTGGAATTGGATTCACACCATCCCCCTTTATTCAAAATCCCCAAAATGGTTTTAGGCTGGGCTCGAGGTGCATGGTTTTGATAGTAGCACCTCGGCCATATAAGGACCGGTCTTCGGGCCTCTGTTGCAAAGCACTACCGTACTTCCACATGTCTAGTGGGTAAGGCTTAGTTTGTGGCTCAGTCTAGTCGTAAACAGAAGTACACGGATTGGAGATGGATGAAGTCGGGGGTCGATGGACATTCTCCAGGGCAAATGAAGGCTACACGAGCTGCGGCCCGGTAGTCGAGATGTCGAATGGCAGAGGGTTGGTGCCCTGCTGCTAGGGGCTCAGTCCTGCCTGCCTGTCCCGGGGGTTCCGGCCGTAGGCGGGATTGGGTCGGTACTCTTGTCTATGGCTAGGATGGGTTGGAAACTATGTCACGTCTTTCGTCTGTATACCGTGGTGGTATGTGGCACATGGTTGCACGTGAGAAAGATGTGTCTTGTGGGTAAAGATGTACACCTCTGATCAGAGTATAATCTATTCGAATAGCCGAGCCCTCGGATATGGGCAAGCCGAGCAATGTACCCAAGTTAGTGTTTTAATTCTTAAAACCTGCTTAACAACTAAAATATGGAATGGTTGGCCTGGGTTGGCTTGGGACGAGCTGGGACCCAGGGTCGGGTTGCCAGTTCGGTCTGAATCATCATAGGCCTTGGGTTAAGGCAGGTTCGTGTGGGTTCACGGCCTTGATTAATAACATTGTATAGTTCTAGAATCGTGCTTATCAAATAGCTTTGAGCAACTAAACGTCTTTAAATGCTGTTTACCGCAACCCTAACCCTTTATATTATAATTCCCTTGTACTCCCTTGCATTTATTTTGCATCTGCGGGTGTGTCTTGTTGAGTACGGTGGTTGTACTCAGTCTTGCTCAATTTTTCCCAAGCCCAGATGAGGAGTTCCTGGAAGATGAAGGCTTTGGTGTCTAGCTCGTGCCTGCCATCAAGTGCCTGTGGTCGTCGCCCTAGTCTTCCGCTGTTTCTCGTTTGTCTTTGTGTGTTGGGCCTTCGCTGCCCGTGTAATAATTATATTTACGCTTCCGTTTGTTAAACTCTGAATTGTATCAACTTTTGGTGTACCTTGCCTCCTGGGACAAGGAACAATACACGCACGTCAGGAACGCCTGTTGGGTGATTTCCGGTCGTGACAAGTTGGTATCAGAGCCTCCCTTGACCCTAGGACGAGCCGTAGATCCCAAGCCTTAGCAATATTTTTGAAAATTAAAAATCTTTTGTTATTTGTGAAAACCCGCTATTCTCTCTCTGTCTTGCTGCTTCATTTATCGCCAAAATCTGATCTCTAAAATGCTGTTTTTCTTTTGTTTTTGTTTGTAGATGGCCGGCAGCGTCACCCGTCGTGGTTTGGACATGACTGGCTTCGTCCTGGAGCTGCGGGGCATGTGCGTGGTCTTGGGGTATCCACATGGAGTGGATTACCAGGCCAGGCCGCTCCCGGAGCAGGAGGGTGAGGATGCAGAGCCTCACGCTGGGTGGGAGGTCACTGCAGTGATCCTCTCTGGCTCTCCCGAGCGGACTTCGCTGGCAGTCACCGCGGGTGGGGATTCTTCTCCCGCCGCTTGCCAGAACGCCGCTCTCCTCGCCATCGGCACCCTCCACCAGCGCTACCCGGACGAGTTGCAGCACTCGCCCTATCGCTACCACCCTCGTCGCGGAGGAGCCCGCGACTTCGCCACCTTCCGAGATGCTAGCTTGGAGGATGACGCTACCGTCGTGCATCTGGCACGCATGGTGGAGGCATACGACGCGGCTCGTATCGACTTCCATCAGATGGTGCGTCGCGGGATGGTTGAGAACAACCTGAAGATCCTGGAGCTGCGTCAGGAGAACCTGCAGCTCAAGAAGGACCTCGACGCATTGGAGGCGCAGCTGCACCAGCTCAAGATCGCCCAGGGAGAGGACAGCCGCCCCAAGCGTCGCCGCGTCTGCCGCAGCCAGAAGATCACCGCCCGGAAGAGCACCTCCAGGCCCGAGCTTGTTCGTCAGTCCCTGGCGTGGACTTGCTTCGTCGAGACCCCTCGTGCCGAGCCTGCGCCCGTGGTTCCCCAGGAGGGGGAAGCCTCCGGCGTTGGTAGCACGGAGGATGCGCTGTTGCTCACCTTCCGCCCTGGCCCGTCGCAGCGGTAGACGAGCAGTTAGTAGGCTTGCGCGTGTGTTTTTCCTCGTTTGTCTTCTTGGGTTGTGTGGGGCATGGTTATGCCAGTGTGTGGCATAACTATGTCGGAGCCTGTCTTGTTTTATTTGTTTAAGCAACTTGAACTCTAATGAACCAATTCAATATCAGTAATAAATTCAAGATTTATAGTAGTCGTGGGTGGTTAGTTTTAATCGTTAGCTCTCTCTGTTTGCTGGTGCTGTGTGGGGTTTTCAGATGGTGACGACCAGGAGAAATGTTAGCACCGGTGAAGGCAACCAACCCGAAGGCAGCAACCCCAACCCCCAAGGCAATCCACCTCCACCACCACCACCAGACACCAACGCCATTCTCACCCAAATCCTCGCCCAGCAAGCCAACATGATGACCGCTTTCCTCCACCACCTCCAAAATCCGCCACAACAGAATGCTCCACCACCACCTCCACAACACTCTAAGCTCGCCGAGTTCCTCCGCATCCGCCCACCCACCTTCTCTAGCTCCAACAATCCCGTGGATGCGTTGGATTGGTTGCATGCCGTGGGGAAGAAGCTGGACACTGTGCAGTGCAGTGATGAAGAGAAAGTCATCTTCGCCGCCCATCAGCTGCAGGGGCCCGCATCTCTATGGTGGGACCATTTCCAGGCTACGCAGCCAGAGGGGCAACCGATTACTTGGGCCCGCTTCACCGCCGCTTTCCGGAGAACCCATGTGCCCGCCGGAGTCGTGGCTCTTAAGAAGAGGGAGTTCCGGGAGTTGAAGCAAGGCAACCGCTCCGTGATGGAGTATTTGCACGAGTTCAACAGTCTGGCCCGGTACGCTCCGGAGGATGTGCGGGAAGATGAGGAGAAGCAAGAGAAGTTCTTGGCGGGAATGGACCCTGAGCTGTCCGTTCGCCTAGTCTCTGGGGACTATCCGGACTTCCAACGTCTGGTGGACAAGAGCATCCGCTTGGAGGCCAAGCACAAGGAGCTGGAGACGCACAAGCGCCGCTTGGCGAACTTCCGCAATCAGCAGGGCGCTAACCAGAGGGTCCGCTACACCAATCCCTATCCAGGGGGATCCTCCTCGCAGCAGCAACAACAGCAGCAGCAACCTCGCTCCGCGCCTCGACCTCAATTCGTGGTGCGCGTCCCACAGCCGCAGCAGCAGCAGAGTCAGCAAGGGACTCGTGTAGCCCGTCCTCCTACGCCAGTTGTGCAGCCCGTTCAAGGCCGCAGGGACGCTCAAGGTCAGCAGCGTTTGTGCTTCAACTGCTTCGAGCCCGGGCACTTTGCGGATAAATGCCCAAAGCCAAGGCGTCAGCAAGGCCAAGCGCCTCCCCGCTCCAACAACGGTGGCAAGGA
Organism: Oryza sativa Japonica Group; assembly: GCF_034140825.1. Classification (NCBI taxonomy): domain Eukaryota; kingdom Viridiplantae; phylum Streptophyta; class Magnoliopsida; order Poales; family Poaceae; genus Oryza; species Oryza sativa. Next base: position 3,255,615 of record NC_089044.1, read on the forward strand.
CGTCATTCGGGGTCGTGTGAACCACGTGACGGCCGAGGACGTGCTGACAACTCCAGACGTCATCGTTGGTACGTTCCTCGTTCATTCCATCCCAGCTACTATTTTGTTCGACTCTGGAGCTTCCCACTCGTTTATATCTGTGCCATTCGTGGGGAAAAATCAGTTGGGGGTAGAAAGGCTTAGGAACCCTCTACTCATCACCACCCCTGGAGGGGTTATGACAGCAAAGTACTATAGCCCTGCCGTTCCTATAGAAATTCAAGGGATTCCTTTTCCCTCGGATCTGATTCTGCTAGACACCAAGAATTTGGATGTGATTCTTGGGATGAATTGGTTGGCTCAATTCCAGGGAGTAGTGGATTGCGCGAGACGCACTGTCACTCTGTACCGAGGACCGGAACAACCGGTTGTTTTCTTTGCACCCCCAACCTCTGTCAGAAGTTCAAAACTGCATCAAATAGAACTATCAGAAATCCCCATTGTCAGAGAGTTCGGAGATGTGTTTCCGGAAGAACTACCTGGTATGCCGCCTAAGCGAGAGATTGAGTTCCGGATAGATCTTGCTCCTGGAACCACTCCTCTGCACAAGCGACCCTACCGTATGGCAGCAAATGAACTGGCCGAAGTTAAGAAACAGTTGGAAGAGTTGAAAGAAAAGGGGTACATACGTCCGAGTACTTCCCCTTGGGGTGCTCCTGTGATCTTTGTGGAGAAGAAAGACAAGACGAAGAGGATGTGCGTTGACTACCGAGCTCTCAATGAGGTCACCATCAAAAACAAGTACCCTCTTCCCCGGATCGATGATCTGTTCGACCAGCTTAAAGGTGCCACTGTATTCTCCAAGATTGACCTTCGTTCCGGATATCACCAATTACGTATTCGTGAAGAAGATATTCCGAAGACCGCATTCACCACGCGATATGGGCTGTATGAATTCACGGTGATGTCGTTCGGTCTAACCAATGCACCTGCATTCTTCATGAACTTGATGAACAAAGTGTTCATGGAATACTTGGACAAGTTTGTTGTGGTTTTCATTGATGACATCCTGATATACTCACAGTCAGAAGAAGACCATCAGCACCATCTCCGTCTGGTGTTGGGAAAGCTGCGGGAACATCAATTATATGCCAAGCTTAGCAAGTGTGAGTTCTGGTTGTCCGAAGTAAAATTCTTGGGGCACGTGATATCTGCTAAAGGAGTTGCCGTGGACCCCGAAACAGTGACCGCCGTCACTGAATGGAAGCAACCCAAGACAGTCACTCAAATTCGCAGTTTCCTGGGTTTGGCAGGATATTACCGGAGATTCATCGAGAACTTCTCCAAAATCGCTCGACCCATGACACAGTTGTTGAAGAAAGAAGAGAAATTTGTGTGGAGCCCGCAATGCGAGAAGGCATTCCAAACTCTCAAAGAAAAGCTGGTCTCCTCGCCAGTGTTAATCCTGCCAGATACTCGCAAGGATTTCATGGTGTACTGTGATGCTTCGCGCCAAGGATTGGGGTGCGTACTCATGCAGGACGGTCATGTGGTAGCCTATGCCTCACGCCAGCTACGACCTCATGAAGGCAACTACCCTACACATGACTTGGAATTAGCAGCGGTGGTTCATGCTCTAAAAATCTGGCGGCACTATCTCATTGGGAATCGCTGTGAAATATATACAGATCATAAGAGTCTGAAATACATCTTCACCCAGTCGGATCTGAACCTTCGGCAAAGGAGATGGTTAGAACTCATCAAGGATTACGATGTGGGAATTCACTATCATCCTGGTAAGGCCAACGTGGTCGCCGACGCTCTAAGTCGAAAAAGCCATTGCAACACTCTCAACGTCCGTGGCATTCCACCCGAGCTTAACCAACAGATGGAAGCCCTGAACCTAAGCATAGTTGGTCGTGGGTTCTTGGCCGCGTTGGAAGCCAAGCCTACCTTGCTCGACCAAATCCGCGAGGCTCAGAAGAATGATCCGGACATGCATGGACTCCTCAAGAATATGAGACAGGGTAAAGCCGCTGGTTTCACGGAGGATGAACACGGAACCCTATGGAACGGAAAGCGGGTATGCGTTCCAGATAGCAGAGAACTTAAACAGTTGATACTTCAGGAAGCTCACGAAAGTCCTTATTCCATTCACCCGGGCAGTACGAAGATGTACCTAGACTTGAAGGAGAAATACTGGTGGGTTAGCATGAAGCGGGAAATTGCAGAGTTCGTGGCTCTATGTGATGTGTGCCAGCGTGTCAAGGCAGAACACCAACGACCGGCCGGACTTCTCCAACCTCTCCAAGTACCAGAATGGAAATGGGATGAAATTGGGATGGATTTCATCACCGGACTTCCAAAAACCCAAGGTGGATATGATTCTATATGGGTAATTGTGGATCGACTAACAAAGGTAGCTCGATTTATTCCTGTGAAGACCACCTATGGAGGGAACAAACTAGCGGAACTCTACTTCGCTAGGATCGTGAGTCTCCATGGTATCCCCAAGAAAATCGTATCTGATAGGGGAAGCCAATTCACCTCTCACTTTTGGAAGAAGCTCCAAGAAGAGCTGGGTACCCGTTTAAATTTCAGCACCGCCTATCACCCGCAGACAGATGGACAGACCGAGCGTCTAAATCAGATCCTAGAAGATATGCTTCGCGCGTGTGTCCTAGATTTTGGGAAGACTTGGGATAAGAGTCTCCCCTATGCCGAGTTCTCCTACAACAACAGCTATCAAGCCAGCATACAAATGGCACCTTATGAAGCGTTGTACGGGCGCAAATGCCGGACACCGCTATTGTGGGACCAAGTCGGAGAAAGCCAAGTGTTCGGAACTGATATCCTGAGGGAAGCTGAAGCTAAAGTCAGAATCATTCGGGATAATCTAAAGGTGGCACAGTCCCGGCAGAAAAGTTATGCAGATAACCGACGCCGTGACCTGGAATTCGCAGTGGACGATTTTGTGTACCTTCGGGTCACGCCATTGCGAGGGGTACACAGGTTTCAGACAAAAGGGAAGCTCGCACCTCGGTATGTGGGTCCCTTCCGTATCATCGCTCGACGCGGAGAAGTCGCTTATCAGCTAGAGTTGCCCGCCTCCTTGGGTAACGTGCACGATGTGTTCCATGTGTCGCAACTCAAGAGATGTCTTCGAGTGCCATCCGAGCAGGCCGACTCAGAGCAAATTGAAGTTCGCGAAGATTTGACCTACGTGGAGAGGCCAGTGAAAATCCTGGACACCAGGGAGCGCAGGACCAGGAACCGGGTAATCCGTTTTTGCAAGGTCCAGTGGAGCAACCATGCCGAAGAAGAAGCTACTTGGGAGCGTGAAGACGAGCTGAAGGCAGCCCATCCCGACCTCTTCGCCAGTTCTTCCGAATCTCGGGGTCGAGATTCCGTTTAAGGGGGGTAGGTTTGTCGCGTCCCAAAACGACCCTAAAATTCATCCTCAAAATTGTGCTGAGAATAATTAAAATCAATGTGAAAGCCTTCAACAATTAAAATGTGCACAGATAAAAGTCAAATGAGGCTTGGAGGATTTTTGTATATTTCCTAAAAGCCTAAAACGTGTAAATAAATTTTAGTGGAATTTTCAGAGCACAAATAATAATTGAAAAGAAATAAACATAGTTAAAAAGGTTTATAAAAAGAAAATCTTAACAGAAGTTCTTTTCCCCCCCCCCCCTTTTCTCTTCTTGGGCCGGCTCGGCCCAATCCCTCCCTCTCTCTCTCTCTTCCCCCGCGGCCCATCGGCTCCTCCCCGCGCGCGCGCCGCTGACGGGCGGGCCCGCCCGCCTGCCCTCGCTGACGGGTGGGGCCCACCCGTCGTCTTCCTCCTCCCGCCGCGCCCGCCGCCGCGCCCGTGCCCTAGCGCCGCCGCCGCCGCCAAATCCGCTCGCTCCCGCCGTCCCCGCGCGCATTAAAGAGAGGGGAATCACTCCCCGTGATTCCCTCTCCCGTTTCCCCCGCTTTTCCCTCTCTCTCTCCCTCGGATTCGTCCGATTTCCTTCCCGAAACCCTCGCCGGCGCAATCAATGGCGGCCGGATCCTCCGCGACCGATTCCTCCCTCTCCGGCCGCTCTTTCCCTTCCCCGGCGCTATTTAAACCCTCCCCGTGCTCCGCTCTTCCGTTTCCGCCGCTCACCGCTCGCTCTCGCCGTCGGATTCGTGCTCGCGCCGTGCTCCGCCCTCTCCGCCATCGCCGCCGAGTTCCGTTCCGCCGCCGTCGCCACTCCGGGCTTCCTCCCGGCTCGGCGCCACCTCCCTCGGCATCGCCGCATCCCCGTCGACCCCGTCCGCCGCTCCGCTTCGCCCGCCGACCGTCGGAGCGTCGTCGTCATCGTCATCCCGACCCGCTCCGCCGCTTTCCTCCGCTCCGGCCGCCGTTCTCGTCGTCGTCGTTGTCCCGGGGTGAGCCGAGGACCGCCGTTCGCCTTCCCCCTTCCCTCCTCTCTCTCGGGCGCCGCTCCGCCGCGCCGATGGTCGCCGGCGGTGACCATCGGGGCGCGGGCGCGCCGCTCCCGTCGGCCGTGCCGGCGAGGCCGCCTTCGGGCGCGCCCTCGCGGCTGCCAGGTGGGCCCGGCCGTCCGCCGCCCGCGCCCGCGGGTGCGGCTGACGCGCGGGACCCACGGCGCCGACCGCCGCCAGCCGCGTGCGCCCGGTCCACCGTGGACCGTGGGGCTGACGCGTGGGCCCCACTTCCCGTGGACCCGGCCCGCGCGCCCGCTCCCTCGGCTGACGCAATAAATAGGATTTTTTTTAACTAAAAATTAAATGAAGAAATTCGCAAATATCCATTTAAAGAGCATATAAACTTCAAATGGCCATATCTTGGCCATTTGAACTCGGAATTGGACCGTTCAAGTCTCTAATTTTTCCTCAAGATGTAAAGAACCCATTTTTGTGCTTTGTTTCTGCTGTTATATGGAGTTATTTAGTGTTTAAGCCTTTTCTTTTCCGTTGGTCGTGTAGACGCTGCAGCTTCGGAAGATCCGCTCTTCGTGGAAGTCGAAGCCGACGTTTGGGAAGGCGAGCAAGGCAAGACACATCATCTTGATCATATTGAATCCCAGTTTATAAAATTATGTTGATTTAAATTATTGCATTATCGCTTTATTTAAATTCCCGCGTTATCACTGTTTTATTTAGCCATGCCTACTTACCTTTGTTATGACCTTATTATTATTGTTTTTGTTATTAATACCTTGTTCACCCTAGATTAAACAAAACTCCAACTAGTGGACCCTCTACTCATAGTACCACTAGTATAATTTTAGGTAGATGCTTCGCAATTTAATTAGGTAACATTAGGTGGTTTTATAACTTTAGACTTTGGGAAATATTCATATCACCTGGACACTTTGGAATGGTTGGTTTATTGTGGAATTGGATTCACACCATCCCCCTTTATTCAAAATCCCCAAAATGGTTTTAGGCTGGGCTCGAGGTGCATGGTTTTGATAGTAGCACCTCGGCCATATAAGGACCGGTCTTCGGGCCTCTGTTGCAAAGCACTACCGTACTTCCACATGTCTAGTGGGTAAGGCTTAGTTTGTGGCTCAGTCTAGTCGTAAACAGAAGTACACGGATTGGAGATGGATGAAGTCGGGGGTCGATGGACATTCTCCAGGGAAAATGAAGGCTACACGAGCTGCGGCCCGGTAGTCGAGATGTCGAATGGCAGAGGGTTGGTGCCCTGCTGCTAGGGGCTCAGTCCTGCCTGCCTGTCCCGGGGGTTCCGGCCGTAGGCGGGATTGGGTCGGTACTCTTGTCTATGGCTAGGATGGGTTGGAAACTATGTCACGTCTTTCGTCTGTATACCGTGGTGGTATGTGGCACGTGGTTGCACGTGAGACAGATGTGTCTTGTGGGTAAAGATGTACACCTCTGATCAGAGTATAATCTATTCGAATAGCCGAGCCCTCGGATATGGGCAAGCCGAGCAATGTACCCAAGTTAGTGTTTTAATTCTTAAAACCTGCTTAACAACTAAAATATGGAATGGTTGGCCTGGGTTGGCTTGGGACGAGCTGGGACCCAGGGTCGGGTTGCCAGTTCGGTCTGAATCATAATAGGCCTTGGGTTAAGGCAGGTTCGTGTGGGTTCACGGCCTTGATTAATAACATTGTATAGTTCTAGAATCGTGCTTATCAAATAGCTTTGAGCAACTAAACGTCTTTAAATGCTGTTTACCGCAACCCTAACCCTCTATATTATAATTCCCTTGTACTCCCTTGCATTTATTTTGCATCTGCGGGTGTGTCTTGTTGAGTACGGTGGTTGTACTCAGTCTTGCTCAATTTTTCCCAAGCCCAGATGAGGAGTTCCTGGAAGATGAAGGCTTTGGTGTCTAGCTCGTGCCTGCCGGCAAGTGCCTGTGGTCGTCGCCCTAGTCTTCCGCTGTTTCTCGTTTGTCTTTGTGTGTTGGGCCTTCGCTGCCCGTGTAATAATTATATTTACGCTTCCGTTTGTTAAACTCTGAATTGTATCAACTTTTGGTGTACCTTGCCTCCTGGGACAAGGAACAATACACGCACGTCAGGAACGCCTGTTGGGTGATTTCCGGTCGTGACAAGTATACATTAAGGAAATCTATCACGTGATAAGGATGGTATCTACGGATGGAAGGAGTTCTACTCGGACAAGACTGGGTCTTTACCATATTGTGAGGGGTCCGATATCTCCAAGTCCTACTAAGAGATCAACTGACCCGCGGTATATCAGGGACCCCCTGGGCAGGACCTAAGGTCATCGAATATCACCACCAACACACCCACCACAGCCTACGGAGCCGGAGCGTGCAGGAGCCAAGTCGTCGGGTGTCGAGGAGATGATCCTCTCTAGCGGGAGATCGTGAGATCCCCCTTTTGTGAGTTCGGCCGGGGGAAAGGGCTCGCCTCTCGAGATTGCGTATCCGCCTTGAATGCTCCTAAATCGCATGCGAACGCCAAGATTACACAGGTTCGGGCCGCTATCGAGCGTAATACCCTACTCCTGTGTGTGGGACTAGTGGTTGAATGTTACAAGGGATCCTAACTCCGGAGAGCGTTCTTGCTCTTCGCTTTCCTAGAGTTCAGGTCTACTGAGTGTCGTCCCCTTTCTCGGTAGGCAAGGTCCTCCTTTTATAGTTCAAGGGGATACCACATGCACCGCCTCTACTCTACTCTTCCATGGGAGGGCGACCCACTTTACCTTGACCGGGTCATGACCCGTGCCTTCGCCTGGAGGCTAAGCAGCAGTCCGTCCTTGAGCAGGACACAGCGCCACCCCCCACCTGACACGGGGAACAGCCCTGTCATTCCCTCATAAATGGGTGAAGACTTGTGGTGGTCGTCCTCTCACGGAGGGAACTCCGAATGACACTCCGATGGGACGGGACATACCTACCTCCACTCCGCCGGATACAGAGGCGACGTGGGGGCACGGCCACCCGTCCAATCGGACGTGACCGGCAATAGGCCGGTCACAGACTGGTCCCGCCTGATTGACGTGGGTTAGTCAGGCGGCACCGCACGTCTGCCCCTACCGCATTAAACGCGGTGAGGGACAGTTGGGGCGTCACGCATTGATGGCTGTTCAGCCTGGGTCGCCTCCCCGCTCGCTCCCCCCACCAAATGGCGGTTGGGCGAGGGCCTCGGGGCGAGGCAGCGCGAGGGCCCGAGGGGCATGACGTGGCACCCCGAGGCCCCCCGGCCGCTTCTGCCACTCGCGAGGTGCGGGAGTAAGGCCAAGCTGTAGAGCCACGCGGCTAGATGGGAAGGTAACTTCCCCTCACTTTGTATACCCCCGGGACCATATCTCCGACAGTAGCCCCCGGTACCGCGTCGAACATTGGCCCCCAAAGGACAGTCTGACGTGGCGCCTCACGACTTCCCGTGCTGTGGTTGTGGGCCCGGCGGGGAATTCAGAGGGTTGTCGGCGAGCGGCCAGGCTGGCGCTTTAGCCAGAATGGTGATTTGACCACCATTAACCACGCTGATGCTGGGGGTGCCTAGGGCGCGAAAATCGGGGGGTCGGCTAGACCACGTCCAGAATCGTCACCCACGCCGCCTCGACTCCCTCACCTGCTAGGCACGTGATGGGACCGATGGTGGGCCCGCCTAACCGCGCCCGTGAACATCGCACGCCCCGCGCCGAGTGTGCCGATGACAGGCGCACTAAATGCGGGGCGCGGGTTCAGTGGGGTGGTGTGATGGGTGGACGCGAGAGTCGAGAAGGCAACCGCAGACGCGGGAATCGAGGGGGCAGCCGCAAGGGCGTGAAACGAGGAGGCGAGCGCGGGCGAGGCGGGGAGCTGGGGATAAAAGGGCAGGGAGGGAGAGAGTTCGTCTCCTTCCTCTCGCCGACTGCTCACCCGCATACTCGCTCCTCAAGCCCTAACGCTTCTCTCGCTCCACGCTGTTCCATACACCATACTCCTCGCCGTTTTCCCGCCGGCTACCACGGGCCAAGACGCTGGTGACGCTGTGCTCCCGGCTTTACGCATCACGGCAGAGAGGTACCTTAGCCTCACCCGCAAGATCATGCCGGAGGACGCCGCCGTGAGGGTGGGGGAGTCGCAACCGCGGCCGCGGTACCCAGAGCGATCCGTGCACCTCCTGTCCTTCGCCATGGTGGGGTTGATACCGCCATTTTCCATCCACGGATCGAGGTCCTTGACCGCAACCAGCGCGAACAGGATGGGCACCGCCGGGAACAGGCGTAGCAGGCCCGGGAGCTAGAGGAGCATGCTCGGGTGCTAGAGGAGCGTACCCAGGCACTGGAGAAGCGGGCGTGCATGCTAGACCAGCGTGAGACCACTTTGGCCGCCCACGAGAGAACGGCGGCTGAGGCGGAGTCCTCCCTCCGCCTCCATGAGGAGGCCGCAGCCGATCGCAACCGGACCACCCTCACCGCTGTTAACGACCAACTTTGGTAATATCAGCATCGGAGATGAAGATGGATCGAAGCGGAATCGAAGATAAGGGTTGTTGCGGAAACAGAGTAAGAATCGGCTGGAGTCCGGATCGGCTACGATTGGGATCGGCTAAGTCTGAGTCAGACTAGGTTAAGTGATGTAGCCGATTCCAATAATACGACTTGCGTACGACAACGGGTTCGAATTGATGTGCTTCAAGATGATTGCCACGCATGGATAGAGTCCTGGGAAGGCAATTGTATCTATTAATTAGGATATTTTATGTAAATTCCTTAGAGATAAATGTGGGCAAAAGTCTGCCACAAAGACTTATGGTATCTTAGAGTTTGTTAGGGATAAGAGTCGTGTCCAATATGGACATATCTTATAATTCTTGGGTATAAATAGGCCCCGAGCCCTATGTAATGGATAACACACACGTTCAATACAATTTTGGCGCATCACCACCCTTTTTGCTTTAGTTTTATTTCGACAAGTTCTTGCTTTCGGGTTGAGCTGCATGGGTTTCGATCTTCAACAAAAGGTAAAACTTGTTATGGCGGTTTGTGTTCTCGAGATTAGTGCTTCCATCCTTATGATACTCTAGTCTTGTTTACGTAATTCGTCGAGTTATCATATATCTTGCATAATCCTTGACGATATCATCATCTAACCTACAATCGGCTAACATCTGTTACCAGAAGGCAGCCGATTAGGTTAAATAACGACGTTGGCTTAGATTATATGAGATATCCACCACTCTATGAAACATCCAGCGGCTTGATTGTCTAGATATTGTTCTTCTTTTCATACTTAATGCTGTATCAGTTGAGTTTGATCTATTAAGTCGTGCTTAGAATTTCAATACATGCTAGATCTATTTGATCGGCTATGCTATGAATATATATATATAATCTCATTAATAATATATATTTCGATTTAAGTGATTTATACTGTCTCGGCAAGGTGACCGATCTATCCCAATCACTTGATTCAAGTATATATCGATATAAGGATTATATATTATTGATGTCTACAGCCGATTGAGTAGATTTAGTTCTGATTTGTTTACTTAACACTTGCCGATCGATTTACATATGACATCGGCTCAAAGATAAATGATATGTTATTGGCATTTAGCCGATCGGCTATCATTTATGGATTTAATTACGGTTTCTTTGTCTTTGTTTCTTGTTGATTGCAGGATCAAATCAACTGGCATGCTCACACATCTGAAGGCGAGTTTTGGACCTGCACTGGAGTTAAGTAGATCTCCCAGGCCTCGTGTTTTCTGTCAACACGCTTTTGGCACGCCCAGTGGGACCGATTAGAAGTCAGAAGGCAGCTTCCCTCATGGCTGAGAAACCTTGTCGCGACTGAGAAAATTTCATTTTCCCGAATGCTAGTGTATTAATCCCCGTCCCAGGAAAAGCCGGGGTACACCATACAAACATGATATAAAAGACACATCTTTATTATATCGATAATATTTACATTATTACAAAGGCACTTAAGGCCTGACAATCAAAAATAAACAGCAGCGGACTAGCGGGCCTACGGGTCCATCTTCACAGGCGCTCAACTGGGGTATAAGCCAAGACTCCACCTAAGACTTCTTCTCCAAAGCTTCTCTTACTGAAGGGGGGAGAAAGATAGAGCAAGAATGAGTACAACCACAGTACTCAGCAAGCCACACCGGAGATGCATAATTAATGCAAGGGGTACAAGGGGATAATAATATAGAGGTTAAGTTTTGCAGTAAACAACATTTAAAAGTCACTTAGTTGCCCAAAGCTATTTTGTAAACACGATCCTAAAGCTACACAGTATTATTAATCAAGGTCGTGAACCCACATGAACCTGCCTTAACCCAAGGCCTATGATGATTCAGACCGAACTGGCAACCCGACCCTGGGTCCCAGCTCGTCCCAAGCCAACCCAGGCCAACCATTCCACATTTTAGTTGTTAAGAAGGTTTTAAGAATTAAAACACTAACTTGGGTACATTGCTCGGCTAGCCCATAACCGAGGGCGCGGCTATTCGAATAGATTATACTCTGATCAGAGGTGTACAACTTTACCCACAAGACACATCTTCCTCACGTGCAACCACGTGCCACATACCACCACGGTATACAGACGGAAGACGTGACATAGTTTCCAACCCATCCTAGCCATAGACAAGAGTACCGACCCAATCCCACCTATGGCCGGAACCTCCGGGACAGGTAGGCAGGATTGAGCCCCTAGCAGCAGGACACCAGCCCTGTGCCGTGACATCTCGACTACCGGGCCGCAGCTCGTGTAGCCTTCATTTATCCTTGAGATGTCCATCGACCCCCGACTTCGTCCATCTCCATCCGTGTACTTTTGTTTATTACCAGGCTGAGCCACAAACTAAGCCTTACCCACTAGACATGTGGAAGTACGGTAGTGCTTTGCAACAGAGGCCCGAAGACCGGTCCTTATATGGCCGAGGTGCTACTATCAAAACCATGCACCCCGAGCCCAGCCTAAAACCATCTTGGGGATTTTGAATAGAAGGAGCGGTGTGAATCCAATTCCACAATAATCCAACAATTCCAAAGTGTCCAGATGATATGAAGATTCCCAAAGTCTAGAGTTGGAAAACCACCTAATGTTACCTAATTAAATAGCGAAGCATCTACCTAAAATCATACTAGTGATACCATGAGTAGGGTGTCCACTAGTTGGGGTTTTGTTTATTCTAGGGTGAACAAGGAAATAATAACAATAACAATATTAAGGTCATAACAAAGGTAAATAGGCATGGCTAAATAAAGCAGTGATAACGCGGGAATTTAAATAAAGTGATAATGCAATAATTTAAATCAACATAATTTTACAAAATAGGATTCAATATGTTCAAAGATGATGTGACTTGCCTTGCTCGCTTTCCCAAACGCCGGCTTCAACTTCCACGAAGAGCGGATCTTCCGAAGCTGCAGCGTCTACACGACCAACAGAAAAGAAAAGGCTTTTACTCTAATAAACTCCAAATGACAAGCAGGAACAAAGCACAAAAATGGGTTCTTGACTTCTTAAGGAAAAATTAGAGATTTGAACGGTCCAATTCCGAGTTCAAATGGCCAAGTTATGGCCATTTGAAGTTTATATGCTCTTTAAATGAATATTTGCGAATTTCTTCATTTAAATTTTAATTTAAAATTGGATTTATTGCGTCAGCCGAGGGGAGGAGCGCGCGGACCGGGTCCACGGGAGTGGGGCCCATGCGGCAGCCTCACGGTCCACGGTGGACCGGGTGCACGCGGCGTACGCCGGCCGGCGCCGTGGTTCCCACGCGTCAGCCGCACCCGAGGGCGCGGGCGGCTGACGGCCGGGCCCCACATGGCAGCCGCGGGACGCGCCCGAAGGCGGCCACGCCGGCACAACCGACAGGAGGCGGCGCACCCGCGCCCCGATGGTCGCCGCCGGCGACCACCGGCGCGGCGGAGCGGCGCCCGAGAGAGGGGAGGGAAGGGGGAAGCGAAACAGCGGTCCACGGCTCACCCCGGGTCGACGGCGACGACGGGAACAGCGATCGGAGCGGAGGAAGGCGGCGGCGTGGCTCGGGTCGACGGGGACGGCGGCGTTCCGGCGGTCGGCGGGCGAAACGGAGGGGTGGACGGGGTCGGCGAGGTTGCGGCGAACCCGAAGAAGGCGACGCCGAAGCGGGAGAAGGTCCGGGGCGACGACGGCGGCGGACCGGAACTCGGCGGTGACGGCGAACAGAGAGAGCGACGGCGCGAGCTGGATTCCGGCGGAGAGAGAGAGCGGCGAGTGGTGGAAACGGCAGAGGGAGGCACGGGGAGTGTTTATATAGGGTTGGGAGGGGGAGAGAGCGGCCGGATGAGGGGGAATCGGCCGCGGAAGATCCGGCCGCCATTGATGCGCCGGCGAGGTTTAGGGGGAAACGTTTTCGAACGAATCCGAGGGAGAGAGAGAGGGAAAAGTGGGGGGAAAGAGGGAGGGAATCACGGGGAATATTTCCCCCCTCTTGATTGCACACGGGGCGGACGGGAGCGGCGGGATTCGCAGCGGCGGCGGCGCTAGGGCACAGGCGAGGCGGCGGGAGCGGCGGGAGGAAGGGGATGACGGGTGGGCCCCACCCGTCAGCGAGGGTGGCGGGCGGGCCCGTCCGTCAGCGGCACGCGCGCGCGGGGAGGAGGCCGGATGGGCCGCGGGGGAGAGGAGAGAGAGGGAGGGAGGTGGGCCGAGCCAGCCCAAGAGGGGAAAGACTTTTTAGGGTTTTTCTTTTTATAAAATCATTTTAACTTTTTTTATTTCTTCTTAATTATTATTTGTGCTCTGAAAATTCCACTAAAATTTGAGGGCTCCTTTTAGACCAAGGAGAATTTAACAAAAATTCTCCGGGCCACATTTGAATTTTTCTTGTACGTATTTTAGTGTTTGCCAATTTCTTTTCGAATTTTAATTAATTCTATTATTCCTTTTAGAAAATGATTTTTATTTCGGGATGAATTTATCAGGACGTGACAAACCACCACTGTCACCGTCGTCGGCCAGCCTGAGTAATGTTAAGGAAAAGATCCAGAAGCTCGGTTTGACTGACGTCCATGAAGGAAACGTTGTGCCCATTGATCCAGAGAAGTTCACTCCCGAACAGAAGGAAGACTTCAATGCAATGATGCAACAAGCACAAGATCAATTTTTAAGTTCATTCATGCAGACTCGCAAGGGCACATTTGTTCAGAAGTACAAGGTGAAGGTGGTTCTTGAGGATCCTGGGATCGGTTCTTCTAAAGAGGGAGAAAAGAAACAAGTTCCAGACGGATCAGCCCAGCCGAGTGACAAAGGCGTTACAGATGGGTCGACCCAGGAGAACCAGGGTGACTACTTCCATGGAGTACATGGAGTTCAAGGTGACGGCACTCAGGGACCACAAGGGGGAAATCTTAATCAGAATGACAATGCATTCCAAGATTTTTTCAATAACTTTCAAGATCGAGTTGACTATGTTGTGTATAGTGCTTTGATTAATCAATCTGGAGTGTTGACTAATACCTTGTCAAATATAATGAAATCGGTAGCCGATGGTTCAATAGCTGAACATCAGGCTGCAGGCCCAGTTTATTTGCAAGGGGGTACTTTTCCAAATTATTGAACTTTGATCACCGATGTTCATCCACTTACTCAGGGAATTCCTCCTGTTGCATCATCAGCTCAGCCGATGGCACCAGCATCAGCTCCAGCACCTGCAGCGCCGTCGTCGGCTCCAGGCCAATTAATCAATCGTCAATTATTGGTAAGAGAGCAATCTCAGCATCCTAGACCGAATGTGACTCAGCTAACACAAGACCAGATTGCATCTAGGTGTTTCTACCTCCTCAGAATGCTGTTAATTCAGCTCAGCAGCAGCCGATTCAGCAAACACCGCCCAGGCAACAGGTTGTGCAGCCTATTCAACAAACATCTCCAATCCAGCAGGTCGTGCAACCAGTTCAGCAGACGCCAGCAAGGCGACTGGCTTTACAGCCGATTCAGCAGACGCCGTTGAGACAGTAGGTCGTTCAGCCGATTCAGCAGCAAGGCTCAATGAATGTGTTGCCTGGATTTGCAACACCTGGTGGTCAGCCTGTGCAGTACACTACAAATCAGGTTGTCCCGGAACACCTGGTTCATCATGTGCAACCAGATGGTTCAGTGGTACCTCAAGTTATTCCTGAGCATTTGGCGCGTGGTACTCAGCCAAACCTTCACAATTACCAGGGGGGCAATTTGAGTTATGAATATCAGCCTCCATCACCTCAAGTTCAGTACCAACAGGCAGGATCGGTTCAACCTCAATTTGTTCATCAATACAATCAGTTTGAGCTGTCGCGTCCCAAAACGACTCTAAAATACATCCTCAAAATTATGCATAGAATAAGTAAAATCCATGTGAAAGCCTCCAACAATTAAAATGTGCAAAGTTAAAAGTCGAATAAGGCTTGGAGGATTTTTGTATATTTCCTAAAAGCCTAAAATGCGTAAATAAATTTTAGTGGAATTTTCAGAGCACAAATAATAATTAAGAAGAAATAAACAAAGTTAAAATGGTTTTATAAAAAGAAAAACCCTAAAAAGTCCTTTTTCCCCCTCCCCTTCTTGGGCCGGCTCGGCCCACCTCCCTCCCTCTCTCTCCTCTCCCCCGCGGCCCAATCGGCCTCCTCCCCGCGCGCGTGCCGCTGACGGGCAGGCCCGCCCGCCACCCTCGCTGACGGGTGGGGCCCACCCGTCATCCCCTACCTTCCGCCGCCCCCGCCGCCTCGCCCGTGCCCTAGCGCCGCCGCCGCCGCGAATCCCGCCGCTCCCGTCCGTCCCGCGCGCAATCAAGAGGGGGGAAATATTCCCCGTGATTCCCTCCCTCTTTCCCCCCCGTTTTTCCCTCTCTCTCTCCCTCGGATTCGTTCGAAATCTTTCCCCCTAAACCTCGCCGGCGCATCATTGGCGGCCGGATCTTCCGCGGCCGATTCCCCCACATCCGGCCGCTCTCTCCCCCTCCCAACCCTATATAAACACTCCCCGTGCCTCCCTCCGCCGTTTCCGCCACTCGCCGCTCTCTCTCCCCGTCGGAATCGAGTTCGCACCGTCATTCTCTCTCTCCGCCATCGCCGCCGAGCTCCGGTCCACCGCTGTCGTCGCCCCGGGACCTTCTCCCGCTTCGACGTTGCCTTCTTCGGGTTCGCCGCAACCTCGCCGACCTCGTCCACCCCTCCGTTTCGCCCGCCGACCGTCGGAACGCCGCCGTCCCCGTCAACCCGTGCCGCGCCGCTGCCTTCCTCCGTTCCGGTCGCCGTTCCCGTCGTCGCCGTCGACCCGGGGTGAGCCGTGGACCGCCCATTTCGTTTCCCCCTTCCCTCCCCTCTCTCGGCCGCCGCTCCGCCGTGCCTATGGCCGCCGCCAGCGACCATAGGGGCGCGGGCGCGCCACCTCCCGTCGACTGTGCCGGCGAGGCCGCTTTCGGGCGCGCCCCGCGGCTGCCATGTGGGGCCCGGCCGTCAGCCGCCCGCGTGTCACACCCTAAAAATTGAAAAAAATATAAATTGTTGTTTAAATGGAATTTCTAGAATTTATTTTAAAAGTCTTGAAAAGAAAATCTAATTTTAATTAATAAATTCCAATATAAAATGGGG
Organism: Oryza sativa Japonica Group; assembly: GCF_034140825.1. Classification (NCBI taxonomy): domain Eukaryota; kingdom Viridiplantae; phylum Streptophyta; class Magnoliopsida; order Poales; family Poaceae; genus Oryza; species Oryza sativa. The sequence continues at coordinate 3,271,659 of NC_089044.1, forward strand.
CCAGATAAAATTTCATTAAATACTTTGCTTAATTCTATAATTCCTAGATTTTTCTGGGATTTATTTGAGCTAAGAAAGTATTTTTAATAAATGGAATTGCATTTAAGAAATAATTTAAATTGAAAAAGTTTTTAAAAAGTCTTCTTTTGGCTTTGGGCCGAAAGTCGGCCCAAAACCTTCTCTCTCTCTCCCCGGCCCAAGTCGGCCCAGTCCGCAGCCGCCCGCGCGCGCGCGCGTTTGGACGCTGACAGGTGGGTCCCACCTGTCAGGCCCGTCGTCTTCCTCGGGCCGAAACCCTAGCGCGCCGCCGCCGAGCCACCGCCGCTGTTTCCTTCCAATCTGGCCGCCCCTTTCCGTTTCCGGCCAAATCAATAGAGGGGAAACACTCTCCGGGATCTCCTCTACCTTTTCTCCTTTGGAATCATCGGCTAATTCGTTTTGGAAGTTCGTGGAATCGAGTTCGATTCGGATCGGCCTCTTTCCTTCAAGCCCGAGCTTTCCTTCCTCGTCGCCGGCAGCCATGGGCCTTCGCCTTCGCCTCCGAGCCCCTTTAAAAGCCTCCCCAGTGTCTCCTCCACCCGCCGCCACCCTCGCCTTCGCCTCTCGTCGTCAGAGTCGCTCTAGCGCCGTGCAACCTTGCGCCGCTGCCGCCGCCGCCGCTCCAGCCGTGTGCCGCCGTCGATTCAGCCGTCGCCGTCGCTCGGGAAGGACGTCATCGTGGTCGCCAAGTCGTCGCCGTCCTCGTCCGCCGCTTCGCCATCGTCGGAGACCGCCGGAGCATCGTCGCCGTCGTCAAGCCGAAGAACTCCGCCGTTTCCTCTTCGTCGCCGGCGCCGTCCGTTGCTTCTCCGCCGTCGTTTTGGTCGTCGGTGAGTTCGCCGTGCTGTCCGCTACCCGTTGGTGCCCTTCGTTTGTGTCCTAGCGCCGCCGTTCGCCGGCGAGCGTGCGCCGCCCGAGCCGTCCGCTCCGCCGAGCCGCCGCCGCCGTCGGTGACGTCATTGCTGACGTCATCAAGGTCGTCCGCCGTGAACCGCCGTGGACCCGATCGATCTCGGCCGTCCGTTTGGATTGGATCGAATCTCGGCCGTCCGTTCGCGTGAACCGCCGCCCGTGCGCCCGGTCCACCGAAACCCTAGCCCGCTGACGCAATAAATCCCCTTTTTCTTTTCAAAAATAATTCATTATTGCGTCATAATTCAATTTAAACCGATTTAAGTGTTTTAATCTGATTTAATCTTTAAAAATTCATAACTAATTCATCTTAGCTCCAATTTAGTTGGTTCAAGTCTCTAAATTTTTCTAAAATTGAGATCTACACATTAAAAATATCCACATGTACTGTTCATGCTTGTTTATGTGCTGTTTTGGTGATTTTGCTTCTTTTTGCTTAGATTCCGTCGTTTCCGGAGAGTCCGTTTTCGCCGGAGAAGAGTTTGAAGAGTTCCAAGGCCAGCAAGGCAAGTCACACAGATCCCAAACAACCCTTTGAGCATATTGATCCTATTTAAAGCTATTGTTTCTATTCAAATATTGCATTTATTTTCGAATGTCATTGGGTGGATTTAACCTATTGTTTGTTATAGCCCTTTTGTTCTTGATTACTTTATTCCTTGATACCTTGGGTTATTATAACTTGACTAGTTGAGCTTTATTTATTGGTTCAACTAGATATTAGATATAATTGCTTAGCCCTGCTTAGAAACATTAGCTCACTATTGGGATAACTTATGATTCACTATTATTTCATGATGGCTTAATGATAGTTCACGATGGTCAATCGTGATTAGTTAATTAATTAATGTGCCAACTAAAACCTGGTAATGGTGGGTTGTGAGCACATGGTTTTGATGGTCGTGCTCATGACAATTAAGGACCGGTTCACGAGTTTCGGTTGTGAAACATTTATCGTGCCAACCACAAGCCAGCATGGGCAACGGCTTTATCTTTTGTATAGCATGGTTCATTGCGGGGCACCAGACTGAGAAGTGGCGGAGATAAGCCCACGGGGGTCGCTGGGGAGTCCATGCCTTGTTTATAAGGGGGTGATTATGATCCAGGAAGGTGCGCTGCAGTGGATTGTGTTGTATGAGGGGTATTGTCATAACTCCTTTCCGAGGTACCGTGGTGGTATTGAGGCACATGGTGACATGATGTGGGGTTGTGTCTTGTGGGTACAGTGGTACAGCTCTGATCAGAGTAAAACTATTCGAATAGCCGTGCCCGCGGTTATGGGCGGGTCGAACAATGTCTTTCGTGATTAGTTTCACACTTCTCACCTTAGTAAGAGATGCTTAAATTGGTAATAATTTGATTAGCTCCTGGTTTGGAATGGTATATTCCTGGTTTGGAGATAGAACTGTGCAGCCGGGATGGTTGTTCAGAATGGTTGGGCCTATGCAACAGGGTATGTTGTATAGCGTTGGATTAATATTGTTTAATTACTTAACTGTTTTATTAAATTCTCAAATGTTTGCTAAATGCTGCCTTTGCAAATGAAACCCTATTATGCCCTCCTTTGTTATCCTGTGCACTTGCATATTTGCTGCGTGGCTTGCTGAGTATGTCATATACTCTCCTTGCAATCATTCATCAGAAGAAGAGTTCTTCATTGAGGCTGATGGAGTGGAGGATTAGGTGTAGCCTTGGTCAAGCTGCCTGTGGAGTGGAGCCGTCTGCGCCGTTTATTTTATTTTCTGCTGCTTAGATCTTTATTGATTGAGAGGAACTATCTACCTCCGTAATGACATTTTATACGCTTAATAATTAGAGTAATAACTGTACTCTATTATCAATTTGTTATTGTGTGCCTCGGCTGATTCCTGGACGAGGGTTCACACACATGTAAGCGTTTGGAATTTTGGATAGAAATTCCAGGCGTGACAAGTTGGTATCAGAGCCCCTTTGACCCTAGGTTATGCCAAATGGTTACCCATAGAAGCCTTCTAAAAATATTGGAAAAGTAGAACTGTTCTCCTCTCTTTCTCTTTTAATTAAACCAAACTAATGGCACATGCACTTCATAATCTCTTTTAATGGTTCTCATTCAAAATTTATTCCAGTGTTATTAGTACTGTACATCTATTACTGTACTAATGGCTCATTTTCCAGCAAAAGTTTTACAATGATGTTTCATTTAATCTTACTGCAATAAAATAAATTTAGCAAGTTGATTTTATAACTTTCTTTTATTTCTTTTGAAACTTGTTATTCAAAAGTACAAAACTTGTGACCTCATTTTCAACTATTTCAACTCATCTTGCAAGTTTGGTTTACTTTATTTACTTACCTTTTGCTTTGATTTTCAAACTTTATTCAAAATTAATCCAAAAACTTGTGCTATTAATTGGATAAATGTTTTAACTCCCTCCTTTCACTTGTCTTTAGATGCCGCGCTACAAGCCTGAGTACTTGTTTGGTGTTGAGGGTTTTGTCCAGGAGTTGCGTACTATGTCCTTTGTCATTGGATTTGGGACTGCCCCTTTTTATGCCTAGATTCGTCATGATCGTCATGAAGAGAAGTGCCGAGTCAAAGTTACCTTGAACAGTAACAGTGAAGATATCCCATCAGTGATGTTCGAAGCTGGAGGAAGGAACTACATCCATGCATGTCAGGAAGTGGCAAGGATCGCCATAGGAGAGCTCCGTGATCGCTACAGTGATCAGTTGGCCGACACTGAGTATCGTTACCATCCTCGTCAACCGCAGGGAAGTGACCGTGGCAGTTACCTTGAGACTGAAGGAATTGAGAATGATGCTACCACAAGACATTTGGTTGAGATGCTATGGGCTATGGATGAAAGTCGTGCGGAGACTGTGTTAGCAGCTCAAGATCGTGAAGATCGGAATCGTGGTAAGATTTGCGAGCTAGAAGACAAGGTGGATCGTTTGGAGAAGGAACTAGCCGCATTGAAGGGAGAAGCACCGCCGCAGAAGGCCAGGATTCGTCTTACCGCAAGGAAGAGAGCTCTATTTGTCCCTCGCTATCAATTGGCGCCAAAGGTCCGTGTGGTGGAGAAAGAAGTTGCCCCAGCAGATCCTCCGATCATCATCATAAGTAGTGATGAAGAAGAAGAATCCAAGCGCAACCATTCCAAGATTGAGTGGGTAGCAACTCAAGATGATGAAGACGAGCCGAACGAGCCTTCAATCGACCTTCGATGCTCGGAAGAACAAGAGTAGCTTGTTAAGTCGTTGTCTTAGATCGTTGTGTTAGTTTGCTTCTTTTAAGCTTGCTTGTGTGTGTGTGGGTCTTGCATGTGATTTACATCAGTGGTGGGATATAAGTACATGCGTTTGTTTGCTTTTTGAGTGTTAGGAAGTTGGTGAGTTTAGTGGTGTGAGAGTCTTCAGTTTGTAATAATGAAACTCAGTTAAGATCAATAAAAGTTAAAGTAATTCTCTGTCCTAAGTAGTTTTCCCCCGGTTTCTCTTCTTGTGCCCTATCCATGCCAGATGGTGAACACTCGCAGCAACAGGAATGGTCCCAATCTCAACAACCCCAATAACAATAACAATGGAGAGAATCCAACCCTTGCTCAAGTTCTTGCTCAACAGACTCAGCTTATGAACATGATGATGCAGCAACTTCAGAACCAGCAGAACCAAGGAAATAACCATGCACCCCCTCAGAATAAGTTAGCAGAATTTCTTCGTGTAAGGCCGCCTGTTTTCTCTAGTACCACTAATCCTGTTGAAGCTGGCGATTGGTTGCATGCCATAGAGAAGAAGTTGGATTTGCTTCAGTGCACTGATCAGGAGAAGGTCTCATTTGCATCACATCAGTTGCATGGCCCTGCCTCTGAATGGTGGGATCACTTCCGCCTGAATAGGACTACTGCTGAACCTATCACTTGGCTTGAATTCACCGCTGCTTTCCGGAAGACACATATACCATCGGGAGTGGTGTCTCTCAAGAAGAAGGAGTTCAGGTCGCTCACTCAAGGATCTCGCTCTGTTACGGAGTATTTGCACGAGTTCAATCGTCTAGCTCGTTATGCTCCGGAAGATGTACGCAATGATGAAGAGCGTCAAGAGAAGTTCTTGGAAGGACTTAATGATGAGCTTTCTTACCCACTCATGACTGGAGATTATCATGATTTCCAGAAGTTAGTGGATAAGGCTATTCGTCAGGAGGACAAGTATAACCGCATGGAGCAGAAGAAACGCCGGATTGCTCACTTCAAGGCACAACAGGGGAGTAGTCAGAAGCCGCGTCTTACTTTAGGACCCCAGTCCATGCCACAAGGAGGTTCTTCGTCTGTTGTTCGTCCGCAGCGTTAGTTCTTCAACAACAATGCTGGCAATAACATCCGCAATCAAGCTCCACGTCCTGTTGCAGCTTCGACACAGCAACAACCTGCCAAGAGGGAGCAAGGCAGCAAGCCTATGGTATGCTTCAACTGTGGAGACCCAGGACATTATGCTGACAAGTGTCCGAAGCCCCGACGCGTGAAGGTTGTCCCTGCCCAGAGCAACTCTGCTGTACCAGCATCAAAGGCCCGTGTCAATCATGTTGCAGCTGCAGAAGCTCAAGATGCTCCAGATGTGATTTTGGGTACGTTCCTTGTTAACTCAGTTCCTGCAACAGTACTTTTCGATTCTGGTGCTACACATTCATTTCTATCTATGAGTTTTGCGGGAAATCATGGGATGGAAGTAGAAGATCTTAGACGTCCTTTGATGGTTAGTACCCCAAGCAATCAAGCACTCTCTTTGCAACGTAGCCCCTATGTCAGAATAGAAATTCAAGGGGTACCATTTCTGGCCAATCTTATATTGTTAGAATCCAAAGACCTTGATGTCATTCTAGGGATGGACTGGTTAGCTAGACATAAAGGTGTGATAGACTGTGCTAACAGAAAAGTAACTCTCACCAGCAATGATGGTCGAGTTGTAACTGTTCATGCATTGTCTTCTGAGTTTTTAAGGTCAAGACTGAACCAGATAACTTTGGAAGAGATTCCTATAGTCCGGGAGTATCCTGATGTGTTCCCAGATGATTTACCTGGTATGCCGCCTAAAAGGGATATAGAGTTCAGAATAGATTTGGTACCTGGAACAACTCCGATCCATAAGAGACCTTATAGAATGGTAGCCAATGAGTTGGCAGAAGTCAAGAGGCAAGTAGATGATTTGCTTCAGAAAGGATACATCAGACCGAGTTCATCTCCATGGGGAGCTCCGGTTATTTTTTGTGGAAAAGAAAGATCATACCCAGAGGATGTGTGTGGACTATCGTGCATTAAATGATGTGACTATTAAGAATAAGTACCCGCTACCCAGAATTGATGATTTGTTTGATCAGCTTAAAGGTGCCACCGTTTTCTCCAAGATAGATCTTCGATCAGGGTATCACCAGTTGAGGATCAAAGAGGAAGATATACCTAAGACAGCTTTTACCACTAGGTACAGGTTGTTCGAATGTACTGTTATGTCTTTTGGACTTACCAATGCCCCCGCTTTCTTCATGAACTTGATGAATAAAGTGTTTATGGAATACCTAGACAAGTTTGTGGTGGTCTTTATTGATGACATTCTTATCTACTCTAAGACCAAAGAAGAGCATGAAGAACATCTTCGCCTTGCATTGGAAAAGTTATGAGAACATCAACTGTATGCTAAGTTTAGCAAGTGTGAATTTTGGTTGTCTGAAGTGAAGTTCCTTGGTCACGTCATCTCAGCAGGAGGAGTTGCCGTTGATCCTAGTAATGTGGAATCCGTAACCAACTGGAAACAACCAAAGACAGTTTCAGAGATCCGCAGTTTCCTAGGCCTCGCAGGATATTATCGGAGGTTTATAGAGAATTTTTCCAAGATTGCTAAGCCCATGACACGACTGCTTCAGAAAGATGTGAAGTACAAGTGGTCAGAAGAATGTGAGCAGAGTTTTCAAGAGTTGAAAAGTCGCTTGATATCAGCTCCTATTTTGATTTTGCCTGATCCAAAGAAGGGTTTCCAAGTGTATTGCGATGCATCCAAACTTGGGTTAGGTTGTGTTCTGATGCAAGATGGGAAGGTGGTTGCCTATGCATCTCGTCAGTTACGTCCGCATGAGAAAAACTACCCTACTCATGATCTTGAATTGGCTGCAGTAGTTCATGCGTTGAAGATTTGGCGTCATTATCTTTTCGGTACTCGTACAGAGGTATATATCGATCACAAGAGCTTAAAGTATATCTTTACTCAGTCGGATCTGAACATGAGACAAAGGAGATGGTTGGAATTAATTAAGGATTATGACATGGGAATTCATTATCACCCGGGAAAGGCTAATGTAGTAGCAGACGCTCTTAGCAGGAAAGGCTATTGCAATGCTACGGAAGGACGACAGTTGCCATTGGAATTATGCAAGGAATTTGAAAGATTGAATTTGGGAATTGTCAGTATAGGTTTCGTTGCAGCCTTAGAAGCGAAGCCCACTCTAATTGATCAAGTTAGAGAAGCTCAAACTAATGATCCTGATATCCAAGAAATTAAGAAGAATATGAGAAGAGGAAAAGCTATTGGTTTCTTGGAGGATGAGCACGGAACTGTATGGTTGGGTGAAAGAATCTGTGTCCCCGACAACAAAGATTTAAAAGATGCAATTCTGAAAGAAGCTCATGATACTTTATACTCCATACACCCTGGTAGTACTAAGATGTACTAGGATCTCAAGGAAAGGTTTTGGTGGGCAAGTATGAAGCGTGAAATCGCAGAATACGTAGCAGTATGTGATGTTTGTCAGCGAGTCAAGGCAGAACATCAGAAACCCGCCGGTTTGTTGCAGCCTTCAAAGATTCCTGAATGGAAATGGGAAGAAATCGGTATGGATTTTATCACTGGTTTGCCCAGAACGTCATTAGGCCAGGACTCTATTTGGGTGATAGTCGATAGACTTACTAAAGTGGCACACTTCATTCCGGTAAAGACAACTTATTCCGGAAGTCGCTTAGCGGAATTGTATATGGCAAGGATTGTGTGTTTGCATGGCGTTCCTAAGAAGATAGTGTCTGATCGAGGTAGTCAATTTACTTCAAATTTTTGGAAGAAACTTCAGGAAGAGATGGGTTCTAAGCTGAACTTTAGTACTGCTTATCATCCGCAGACAGACGGACAAACTGAAAGGGTGAATCAGATTTTGGAAGACATGTTGAGAGCTTGTGCTTTAGATTTCGGTGGAAGTTGGGATAAGAATCTACCTTATGCAGAATTTTCATACAACAACAGTTATCAAGCTAGTCTTCAGATGGCTCCTTACGAAGCACTGTATGGTCGGAAGTGCCGCACTCCGCTTTTGTGGGATCAAACGGGAGAACGTCAGGTTTTCGGGACGGATATCGTAAGGGAAGCAGAAGAAAAGGTAAAGATCATTCAAGAAAGATTGCGTGTGGCTCAGTCGCGTCATAAGAGTTATGCCGACAATCGCCGCAGAGATTTGAGTTTTGAAGAAGGAGATTATGTGTATCTTCGTGTCACGCCTCTACGGGGAGTTCATCGTTTTCATACCAAAGGAAAATTGGCACTGCGTTTTGTGGGACCTTATAAGATTGTCAGTAGAAGAGGAGAGGTTGCTTATCAGTTAGAGTTACCTCAATCTTTGGCAGGAGTCCATAATGTGTTCCATGTGTCGCAATTGAAAAAGTGTTTAAGGGTACCTACCGAAGAAGCTAATCTTGAACAGATAGAAGTCCAAGAGGATCTGACCTATGTGGAGAAACCAATCCGTATCTTGGAAACAAATGAGAGAAAAACCAGGAATCGAGTTATCCGTTTTTGCAAAGTCCAGTGGAGTAATCACTCGGAAGAAGAGTCAACTTGGGAACGAGAAGATGAATTGAAGTCAGCTCATCCGTATCTGTTCGCCAGTTCTTCCGAATCTCGAGGACGAGATTCTGTTTAAGGGGGGTAGGTTTGTCACACCCTAAAAATTCAAAAAAATATAAATTGTTGTTTAAATGGAATTTCTAGAATTTATTTTAAAAGTCTTGAAAAGAAAATATAATTTTAATTAATAAATTCCAATATAAAATGGGGCCAGATAAAATTTCATTAAATACTTTGCTTAATTTTATAATTCCTAGATTTTTCCGGGGTTTAATTGAGCTAAGAAAGTATTTTTAATAAATGGAATTGCATTTAAGAAATAATTTAAATTGAAAAAGGTTTTAAAAAGTCTTCTTTTGGCTTTGGGCTGAAAGTCGGCCCAAAACCTTCTCTCTCTCTCCCCGGCCCAAGTCGGCCCAGTCCGCAGCCGCCCGCGCGCGCGCGCGTTTGGACGCTGACAGGTGGGTCCCACCTGTCAGGCCCATCGTCTTCCTCGGGCCGAAACCCTAGCGCGCCGCCACCGAGCCGCCGCCGCTGTTTCCTTCCAATCCGGCCGCCCCTTTCCGTTTCCGGCCAAATCAATAGAGGGGAAACACTCTCCGGGATCTCCTCTACCTTTTCTCCTTTGGAATCATCAGCTAATTCGTTTTGGAAGTTCGTGGAATCGAGTTCAATTCGGATCGGCCTCTTTCCTTCAAGCCCGAGCTTTCCTTCCTCGTCGCCGGCAGCCGTGGGCCTTCGCCTTCGCCTCCGAGCCCCTTTAAAAGCCTCCCCGGTGTCTCCTCTACCCGCCGCCACCCTCGCCTTCGCCTCTCGTCGTCGGAGTCGCTCTAGCGCCGTGCAACCTTGCGCCGCCGCCGCCGCCGCCGCTCCAGCCGTGTGCCGCCGTCGATTCAGCCGTCGCCGTCGCTCGGGAAGGACGTCATCGTGGTCGCCAAGTCGTCGCCGTCCTCGTCCGCCGCTTCGCCATCGTCGGAGACCGCCGGAGCATCGTCGCCGTCGTCAAGCCGAAGAACTCCGCCGTTTCCTCTTCGTCGCCGGCGCCGTCCGTTGCTTCTCCGCCGTCGTTTTGGTCGTCGGTGAGTTCGCCGTGCCGTCCGCTACCCGTTGGTGCCCTTCGTTTGTGTCCTAGCGCCGCCGTTCGCCGGCGAGCGTGCGCCGCCCGAGCCGTCCGCTCCGCCAAGCCGCCGCCGCCGTCGGTGACGTCATTGCTGACGTCATCAAGGTCGTCCGCCGTGAACCGCCGTGGACCCGATCGATCTCGGCCGTCCGTTTGGATTGGATCGAATCTCGGCCGTCCGTTCGCGTGAACCGCCGCCCGTGCGCCCGGTCCACCGAAACCCTAGCCCGCTGACGCAATAAATCCCCTTTTTCTTTTCAAAAATAATTCATTATTGCGTCATAATTCAATTTAAACCGATTTAAGTGTTTTAATCCGATTTAATCTTTAAAAATTCATAACTAATTCATCTTAGCTCCAATTTAGTTGGTTCAAGTCTCTAAATTTTTCTAAAATTGAGATCTACACATTAAAAATATCCACATGTACTGTTCATGCTTGTTTATGTGCTGTTTTGGTGATTTTGCTTCTTTTTGCTTAGATTCCGTCGTTTCCGGAGAGTCCGTTTTCGCCGGAGAAGAGTTTGAAGAGTTCCAAGGCCAGCAAGGCAAGTCACACAGATCCCAAACAACCCTTTGAGCATATTGATCCTATTTAAAGCTATTGTTTCTATTCAAATATTGCATTTATTTTCGAATGTCATTGGGTGGATTTAACCTATTGTTTGTTATAGCCCTTTTGTTCTTGATTACTTTATTCCTTGATACCTTGGGTTATTATAACTTGACTAGTTGAGCTTTATTTATTGGTTCAACTAGATATTAGATATAATTGCTTAGCCCTGCTTAGAAACATTAGCTCACTATTGGGATAACTTATGATTCACTATTATTTCATGATGGCTTAATGATAGTTCACGATGGTCAATCGTGATTAGTTAATTAATTAATGTGCCAACTAAAACCTGGTAATGGTGGGTTGTGAGCACATGGTTTTGATGGTCGTGCTCATGACAATTAAGGACCGGTTCACGAGTTTCGGTTGTGAAACATTTATCGTGCCAACCACAAGCTAGCATGGGCAACGGCTTTATCTTTTGTATAGCATGGTTCATTGCGGGGCACTAGACTGAGAAGTGGCGGAGATAAGCCCACGGGGGTCGCTGGGGAGTCCATGCCTTGTTTATAAGGGGGTGATTATGATCCAGGAAGGTGCGCTGCAGTGGATTGTGTTGTATGAGGTGTATTGTCATAACTCCTTTCCGAGGTACCGTGGTGGTATTGAGGCCTTGGGTTAAGGCAGGTTCGTGTGGGTTCACGGCCTTGATAAATAATATGGTATAGTTCTAGAATCGTGTTTACAAAATAGCTTTGAGCAACTAAGTACCTTTAAATGCTGTTTACTGCAAACCCTAACCCTTTATAGTATAACTCCTTTGTACTCCCTTGCATTTATTCTACACTTGTGGGTGTGTCTTGTTGAGTACGGTGGTTGTACTCAGTCTTGCTCAATTTTTCCCAACCCCAGAAGAGGAGCCCCTAGAAGATGAAGGCTTTGGTGTCTAGCTCGTGCCTGCCGTCAAGCGCCTGTGGTAGTCGCCCTAGTCTTCCGCTGTTTCTCGTTTGTCTCTGTGTGTGCTGGGCCTTCGCTGCCCATGTAATAAATTAACTATTTACGCTTCCGCTTGTTAAACTCTGAATTGTATCAACTTTTGGTGTACCTTGCCTCCTGGGACAAGGAATAATACACGCACGTAAGGAACGCCCGTTGGGTTATTTCCGGTCGTGACAAGTTGGTATCAGAGCCACCCTTGACCCTAGGACGAGCCGTAGATCCCAAGCCTTAGCAATATCTTCAATAATAAAAATCCTTTGTATTTGTGAAAATCCTCTAGTCTCTCTCTGTCTTGCTGCTTCATTTATCGCCAAAATCTGACCTTTAAAATGTTGTTTTCCTTTTTGTTTTTGTTTGTAGATGGCCGGCAGCGTCAGCCGTCGTGGTTTGGACATGACTGGCTTCGTCTTGGAGCTACGGGGCATGTGCGTTGTCCTGGGGTATCCGCCTGGAGTGGACTACCAGGCCAGGCCGCTTCCGGAGCAGGAGGGTGACGATGCAGAGCCCCACGCTGCGTGGGAGGTTACTGCAGTGATCCTCACTGGCTCTCCCGAGCGGACTTCGCTGGCAGTCACCGCGGGTGGAGATTCCTTCCCCGCCGCTTGCCAGAACGCCGCTCTCCTCGCCATCGGCACTCTTCACCAGCGCTACCCGGACGAGTTGCAGCACTCGCCCTACCGCTACCACCCTCGCTGCGGAGGAGCCCGCGACTTCGCCACCTTCCGGGATGCTAGCTCGGAGGATGACGCTACCATCGTGCACCTGGCGCGCATGGTGGAGGCGTACGACGCGGCTCGTATCGACTTCCAACAGATGGTGCGCCGTGGGATGGTCGAGAACAACATGAAGATCCTGGAGCTGCGTCAGGAGAATCTGCAGCTGAAGAAGGACCTACACGCGTTGGAGGCGCAGCTGTGTCAGCTTAAGGTCGCCCAGGGTGAGGTCTGTCGTCCCAAGCGCCGCCGCGTCTGCCGCAGCCAGAAGATCACCGCCCGCAAGAGCACCTCCAGGCCCGAGCTTGTTCGTCAGTCCCTGGCGTGGACCTGCTTCGTGGAGACCCCTCGTGCCGAGCCCGCGCCCGTGGTTCCCCAGGAGGGGGAAGCCTCCGGCGTTGGTAGCACGGAGGATGCGCTGTTGCTCACCTTCCGTCCTGGCCCGTCGCAGCGATAGACGAGCAGTTAGTAGGCTTGCGCGTGTGTTCTTTCTCGTTTGTCTTCTTGTTGGAGTTGTGTGGGGCATGGTTATGCCGGTGTATGGCATAACTGTGTCGGAGCCTGTCTTTATTTTATTTGTCTAAGCAATTTGAACTTTAATGAACCAATTTAATAGCAGTAATAAATTTAAGAATTAAGGTAGTCGTGGGTGGTTAGCTTTAATTGTCAGCTCTCTCTCTGTTTGCTGGTTCTGTGTGGGGTTTTCAGATGGTGATGACCAGGAGAAGTGCTAATACCGGTGATGGCAACCAACCTGAGGGCAGCAACCACAACAACCATGGCAGCCCACCCCCACCTCCTCCTCCGCCTCCACCACCACCACCAGATACCAACGCTATTCTCACCCAAATCCTCGCCCAGCAGGCCAACATGATGACTGCTTTCCTCCACCACCTCCAAAATCCGCCACAACATAATGCTCCACCACCACCTCCCCAACACTCAAAACTCGCTGAGTTCCTCCGCATCCGCCCACCTACCTTCTCCAGCTCCAACAACCCCGTGGATGCGTTGGATTGGTTGCATGCCGTGGGGAAAAAGCTAGACACTGTGCAGTGCAGCGATGAGGAGAAAGTCGTCTTCGCCGCCCACCAGCTGCAGGGGCCCGCATCTCTATGGTGGGACCATTTGCAGGCTACGCAGCCAGAGAGGCAGCCTATTACTTGGGCCCGTTTCACCGCCGATTTCCGGAGGACCCATGTGCCCGCCGGAGTCGTGGCCCTTAAGAAAAGAGAATTCCGAGAGTTGAAGCAAGGCAACCGCTCCGTGATGGAGTATTTGCATGAGTTCAACAACCTGGCCCGTTACGCCCCGGAGGATGTGCGGGAAGATGAGGAGAAGCAAGAGAAGTTCTTGGCAGGAATGGACCCTGAGCTGTCCGTCCGTCTAGTCTCCGGGGACTATCCGGATTTCCAACGTCTGGTGGACAAGAGCATCCGCTTGGAAGCCAAGCACAAGGAACTGGAGTCGCACAAGCGCCGCTTGGCGAATTTCCGCAATCAACAGGGTGCTAACCAAAGGGTCCGCTACACCAATCCCTATCCAGGGGGATCCTCCTCGCAGCAGCAACAACAGCAGCAGCAACCTCGCTCCGCGCCTCGACCTCAATTCGTGGTGCGCGTCCCACAGCCGCAGCAGCAGCAGAATCAACAAGGGACTCGTGCGCCCCGTCCTCCTACGCCAACTGTGCAGCCTGGTCAAGGCCGCAGGGACGCTCAAGGTCCGCAGCGTCTGTGCTTCAACTGCTACGAGCCCGGGCACTTTGCGGATAAATGCCCAAAGCCGAGGCGCCAGCAAGGCAAAGCGCCTCCCCGCTCCAACAATGGTGGTAACGATGTCATTCGGGGTCGTGTGAACCACGTGACGGCCGAGAACGTGCTGACAACTCCAGACGTCATCGTTGGTACGTTCCTCATTCATTCCATCCCTGCTACCATTTTGTTCGACTCTGGAGCTTCCCACTCGTTTATATCTGTGCCATTCGTGGGGAGAAATCAGTTGGGGGTAGAAAGGCTTAGGAACCCTCTGCTCATCACCACCCCTGGAGTGGTTATGACAGCAAAGTATTATAGCCCTGCCGTCCCTATAGAAATTCAGGGGATTCCTTTTCCCTCGGATCTTATTCTGCTAGACACCAAGAACTTGGATGTGATCCTTGGGATGAATTGGTTGGCTCAATTCCAAGGAGTAGTGGATTGCGCGAGACGCACTGTCACTCTGTACCGAGGGCCGGAACAACCGGTTGTTTTCTTTGCGCCCCCAACCTCTGTCAGTAGTTCAGAACTTCATCAGATAGGACTGTCAGAAATCCCCATCGTCAGAGAGTTCGGAGACGTGTTTCCGGAAGAACTACTCGGTATGCCACCCAAGCGAGAGATTGAGTTCCGGATAGATCTTGCTCCAGGAACCACTCCTCTGTACAAGCGACCCTACCGTATGGCAGCAAATGAACTGGCTGAAGTCAAGAAACAGTTGGAAGAGTTGAAAGGAAAGGGGTATATACGTCCGAGTACTTCCCCCAGGGGTGCTCCTGTGATTTTTGTGGAGAAGAAAGACAAGACGAAGAGGATGTGCGTTGACTACAGAACTCTCAATGAAGTCACCATCAAAAACAAGTACCCTCTTCCCCGGATCGATGATCTGTTCGATCAGCTTAAAGGTGCCACTGTATTCTCCAAGATTGATCTTCGTTCCGGATATCACCAATTACGTATTCGTGAAGAAGATATTCCGAAGACCGCATTCACCACACGATACGGACTGTATGAATTCACGGTGATGTCGTTTGGTTTAACCAATGCACCTGCCTTCTTCATGAACTTAATGAACAAAGTGTTCATGGAATACTTGGATAAGTTTGTTGTGGTTTTCATTGATGACATTTTGGTATACTCACAATCAGAGGAAGACCATCAGCACCATCTCCGTCTGGTGTTGGGAAAGTTGCGGGAACATTAATTGTATGCCAAACTTAGCAATTGTGAGTTCTGGTTGTCCGAAGTCAAATTCTTAGGGCACATGATATCTGCTAAAGGAGCTGCTGTGGACCCCGAAACAGTGACCGCCGTCACTGATTGGAAGCAACCCAAGACCGTCACTCAAATTCGCAGTTTCTTAGGTTTGGCAGGATACTATCGGAGGTTCATCGAGAACTTCTCCCAAATCGCTCGACCCATGACACAGTTGTTGAAGAAAGAAGAGAAATTTGTGTGGAGCCCGCAATGCGAGAAGGCGTTTCAAACTCTCAAGGAAATGCTGGTTTCCTCGCCAGTGTTAGTCTTGCCAGATACTCGTAAGGATTTCATGGTGTATTGTGACGCTTCGCGCCAAGGACTGAGGTGCGTGCTCATGCAGGAAGGACATGTGGTAGCCTATGCCTCACGCCAGTTACGGCCCCATGAAGGCAACTACCCTACCCATGATTTGGAGTTAGCCGCGGTGGTTCATGCTCTAAAAATCTGGCGGCACTATCTCATTGGGAATCGCTGTGAAATATATACTGATCATAAGAGTTTGAAATACATCTTCACCCAGTCGGATCTGAATCTTCGGCAGAGGAGATGGTTAGAACTCATCAAGGATTATGATGTGGGAATTCACTATCATCCTGGTAGGGCTAACGTGGTTGCCAACGCTCTAAGCCGAAAAAGCCATTGCAACACTCTTAACATCCGTGGCATTCCACCCGAACTTAATCAACAGATGGCAGCCCTGAAACTAAGCATAGTTAGCCGTGGATTCTTGGCTGCGTTGGAAGCCAAGCCTACCTTGCTCGATCAAATCCGCGAGGCTCAGAAGAATGATCCGGACATGCATGGACTCCTCAAGAATATGAAACAGGGTAAAGCCGCTGGTTTCACAGAGGATGAACATGGAACCCTATGGAACGGAAATCGGGTATGCGTTCCAGATAACAGAGAACTTAAACAGCTGATACTTCAGGAAGCCCACGAAAGTCCTTATTCCATCCACCCTGGCAGTACGAAGATGTACTTAGACTTGAAGGAGAAATACTGGTGGGTCAGTATGAAGCGGGAAATTGCAGAGTTCGTGGCCCTTTGTGATGTGTGCCAGCGTGTCAAGGCAGAGCACCAACGACCGGCCGGACTTCTCCAACCTCTCCAAGTACCAGAATGGAAATGGGATGAAATTGGGATGGATTTCATCACCGGACTTCCAAAAACCCAAGGTGGATATGATTCTATATGGGTAGTTGTGGATCGGTTAACCAAGGTAGCTCGATTTATTCCTGTGAAGACCACCTATGGAGGGAACAAATTAGCCGAGCTCTACTTCGCTAGGATCGTGAGTCTCCATGGCGTTCCCAAGAAAATCGTATCTGATTGGGGAAGCCAATTCACCTCTCACTTTTGGAAGAAGCTCCAAGAAGAGCTGGGTACCCGATTAAATTTCAGCACCGCATATCACCCGCAGACGGATGGACAGACCGAGTGTCTAAATCAGATCCTAGAAGATATGCTTCGCGCATGTGTCCTAGATTTCGGGAAGACCTGGGATAAGAGTCTCCCCTACGCCGAGTTCTCCTACAATAACAGCTACCAAGCCAGTATACAAATGGCACCTTATGAAGCGTTGTATGGGCGCAAATGCCGGACACCGCTCTTGTGGGACCAAGTTGGGGAAAGCCAAGTGTTCGGGACTGATATCTTGAGAGAAGCTGAAGCGAAGGTCAGAACCATTCGGGATAATCTTAAGGTGGCACAGTCCCGGCAGAAAAGTTATGCATATAACCGTCGCCGTGACCTGGAATTCGCAATGGATGACTTTGTGTATCTTCGGGTCACGCCATTGCGAGGTGTACACAGGTTTCAGACAAAAGGGAAGCTCGCACCTCGGTTCGTGGGTCCTTTCCGTATCATTGCTCGGCGCGGAGAAGTCGCTTACCAGCTGGAGCTGCCCGCCTCTTTGGGCAACGTGCATGATGTGTTCCATGTGTCGCAACTCAAGAAATGCCTTCGAGTGCCATCCGAGCAGGCCGACTCAGAGCAAATTGAAGTTCGCGAAGACTTGACCTACGTGGAGAGGCCAGTGAAAATCCTGGACACCATGGAACGCAGGACCAGGAACCGGGTAATCCGTTTTTGCAAGGTCCAGTGGAGCAACCACGCCGAGGAAGAAGCTACTTGGGAGCGTGAAGACGAGCTGAAGGCAGCCCATCCCGATCTCTTCGCCAGTTCTTCCGAATCTCGGGGTCGAGATTCCGTTTAAGGGGGGTAGGTTTGTCGCGTCCCAAAACGACTCTAAAATACATCCTCAAAATTATGCATAGAATAAGTAAAATCCATGTGAAAGCCTCCAACAATTAAAATGTGCAAAGTTAAAAGTCGAATAAGGCTTGGAGGATTTTTGTATATTTCCTAAAAGCCTAAAATGCGTAAGTAAATATTAGTGGAATTTTCAGAGCACAAATAATAATTAAGAAGAAATAAACAAAGTTAAAATGGTTTTATAAAAAGAAAAACCCTAAAAAGTCCTTTTTCCCCCTCCCCCTCTTGGGCCGGCTCGGCCCACCTCCCTCCCTCTCTCTCCTCTCCCCCGCGGCCCAATCGGCCTCCTCCCCTCGCGCGGGCCGCTGACGGGCGGGCCCGCCCGCCACCATCGCTGACGGGTGGGGCCCACCCGTCATCCCCTACCTTCTGCCGCCCCCGCCGCCTCGCCCGTGCGCTAGCGCCGCCGCCGCCGCGAATCCCGCCGCTCCCGTCCGTCCCGCGCGCAATCAAGAGGGGGGAAATATTCCCCGTGATTCCCTCCCTCTTTCCCCCCCGTTTTTCCCTCTCTCTCTCCCTCGGATTCGTTCGAAATCTTTCCCCCTAAACCTCGCCGGCGCATCAATGGCGGCCGGATCTTCCGCGGCCGATTCCCCCACATCCGGCCGCTCTCTCCCCCTCCCAACCCTATATAAACAATGTCGCGTCCCAAAACGACTCTAAAATACATCCTCAAAATTATGCCGAGAATAATTAAAATTCATGTGAAAGCCTCCAACAATTAAAATGTGCAAATTTAAAAGTCAAATAAGGCTTGGAGGATTTTTGTATATTTCCTAAAAGCCTAAAATGCGTAAATAAATTTTAGTGGAATTTTCAGAGCACAAATAATAATTGAGAAGAAATAAACAAAGTTAAAAAGGTTTTATAAAAAGAAAAATCCCTAAAAGTCTTCTTTCCCCCCCTTTTCCCCTCTTGGGCCGGCTCGGCCCAATTCCCTCCCTCTCTCTCCTCTCCCCGCGGCCCATCGGCCTCCTCCCCGCGCGCGCGCCGCTGACAGGCGGGCCCGCCCGCCACCCTCGCTGACGGGTGGGGCCCACCTGTCATCCCCTTCCTCGCGCCGCGCCCGCCGCCCGCCCGTGCCCTAGCGCCGCCGCCGCCGCCGAATCCGCCGCATCCCGCCTTCCCCGCGCGCCATAAAGAGGGGGAAATCACTCCCCGTGATTCCCTCCCTCTTTCCCCCCACTTTCCCCTCTCTCTCTCCCTCGGATTCGCTCGGATTTATTCCCGAAATCCTCGCCGGCGTCATTGATGGAGCCGAGATCGCCGCGCCGGTTTCCTTCCTCTCCGGCCGCCCTCTCTCGCTCCCGACGCTATATAATCGTTCCTCGTGCTTCGCTCCTCCGTTTCCGCCACTCGCCGCACTCTCTCCCCGTCGGATTCGAGCTCGCGCCGTTGTCCTCTCTCTCCGCCGTCGCCGCCGAGCTCCGATTCGCCGCCGTCGTCGCCCCGGATCTCCTCCCGTCTCGGCGTCACCTCCTTCGGCTTCGCCGCGTCCCCGTCAACCTCGTCCACCCCTTCGTTTCGCCTGCCGACCGTCGGAGCGCCGCCGTCCTCGTCGATCCGAACCGCACCGCCGCCTCTCGCCGCTTCGGTCGCCGTTTTTGTCGCCGCCGTCGACCCGGGGTGAGCCGAGGACCGCCGCTTCGCTTCCCTCTTCTCTCCTCTCTCTCGGGCGCCACCCCGCCGCGCCGGTGGTCGCCGGCGGTGACCATCGGGGCGCGGGCGCGCCGCCTCCCGTCGGCCGTGCCGGCGAGGCCGCCTTCGGGCGCGCCCCGCGGCTGCCAGGTGGGGCCCGGCCGTCAGCCGCCCGCGCCCGCGGGTGCGGCTGACGCGTGGGACCCATGGCGCCGGCCAGTGTGAGCCGCGTGCACCCGGTCCACCGTGGACCTTGAGGTTGCCGCGTGGGCCCCACTCCCGTGGACCCGGTCCGCGCGCCCCTCCCCTCGGCTGACGCAATAAATCCGATTTTAAATTAAAAATTTAAATGAAGAAATTCGCAAATATTCATTTAAAGAACATATAAACTTCAAATGGCCATAACTTGGTCATTTGAACTCGGAATTGGACCGTTCAAGTCTCTAATTTTTCCTTAAGAAGTCAAGAACCCATTTTTGTGCTTTGTTTCTGCTTGTTATATGGATTTTATTAGAGTAAAAGCCTTTTTCTTTTCCGTTGGTCGTGTAGACGCTGCAGCTTCGGAAGATCCGCTCTTCGTGGAAGTTGAAGCCGACGTTTGGGAAAGCGAGCAAGGCAAGTCACATCATCTTTGAACATATTGAATCCCAGTTTGTAAAATTATGTTGATTTAAATTATTGCATTACCGCTTTATTTAAATTCCCGCGTTATCACTGTTTTATCTAGCCATGCCTATTTACCTTTGTTATGACCTTATTATTATTGTTGTTGTTATTATTACCTTGTTCACCCTAGAATAAACAAAACCCCAACTAGTGGACACTCTACTCATAGTACCACTAGTATAATTTTAGGTAGATGCTTCGCAATTTAATTAGGTAACATTAGGCGGTTTTACAACTCTAGACTTTGGGAATATTCATATCACCTGGACACTTTGGAATGGTTTGGTTATTGTGGAATTGGCTTCACACCGCTCCTTCTATTCAAAATCCCCAAAATGGTTTTAGGCTGGGCTCGGGGTGCATGGTTTTGATAGTAGCACCTCGGCCATACAAGGACCGGTCTTCGGGCCTCTGTTGCAAAGCACTACCGTACTTCCACATGTCTAGTGGGTAAGGCTTAGTTTGTGAGTCAGTCTGGTTATAAACAAAAGTACACGGATGGAGATGGAAGAAGTCGGGGGTCGATGGACATCTCCAGGGCAAATGAAGGCTACACGAGCTGCGGCCCGGTAGTCGAGATGTCATGGCACAGGGCCGGTGTCCTGCTGCTAGGGGCTCAGTCCTACCTGCCTGTCCCGGGGGTTCCGGCCGTAGGTGGGATTGGGTCGGTACTCTTGTCTATGGCTAGGATGGGTTGGAAACTATGTCACGTCTTCCGTCTGTATACCGTGGTGGTATGTGGCACGTGGTCGCACGTGAGGAAGATGTGTCTTGTGGGTAAAGATGTACACCTCTGATCAGAGTATAATCTATTCGAATAGCCGCGCCCTCGGTTATGGGCAAGCCGAGCAATGTACCCAAGTTAGTGTTTTAATTCTTAAAACCTGCTTAACAACTAAAATGTGGAATGGTTGGCCTGGGTTGGCTTGGGACGAGCTGGGACCCAGGGTCGGGTTGCCAGTTCGGTCTGAATCATCGTAGGCCTTGGGTTAAGGCAGGTTCGTGTGGGTTCACGGCCATGATAAATAATATGGTATAGTTCTAGAATCGTGTTTACAAAATAGCTTTGAGCAACTAAGTACCTTTAAATGCTGTTTACTGCAAACCCTAACCCTTTATAGTATAACTCCTTTGTACTCCCTTGCATTTATTCTGCACTTGTGGGTGTGTCTTGTTGAGTACGGTGGTTGTACTCAGTCTTGCTCAATTTTTCCCAACCCCAGAAGAGGAGCCCCTAGAAGATGAAGGCTTTGGTGTCTAGCTCGTGCCTGCCGTCAAGCGCCTGTGGTCGTCGTCCTAGTCTTCCGCTGTTTCTCGTTTGTCTCTGTGTGTGCTGGGCCTTCGCTGCCCATGTAATAAATTAACTATTTACGCTTCCGCTTGTTAAACTCTGAATTGTATTAACTTTTGGTGTACCTTGCCTCCTGGGACAAGGAATAATACACGCACGTAAGGAACACCCGTTGGGTTATTTCCGGTCGTGACATGAGCCCACACCACAACAATCTCAAGCAACACCTCAGCAGCGACCATGGGCTGATGTGATAGGTGATGTAATGAGGGAGCAATTTGGGCTTAAACCAAAGGAGACTGGAAATTTGTACCGACAACCATATCCTGAATGGTTTGAAAGAGTTCCTTTACCTAACTGGTTCAAAGTACCTGATTTCTCAAAGTTTTCAGGACAAGACACTACATCGACTTATGAGCACATTAGCCGATTTTTAGCTCAGTGTGGTGAGGCATCGGCTGTAGATGCTTTGAGGGTTAGGTTATTCCGGTTGTCATTGGCTGGGTTGGCTTTTACTTGGTTTTCTTCGCTGCCACATGGGTCGATTAACAGTTGGGCCGATTTAGAAAAGCAGTTTCATAGTTATTTCTATAGTAGGATTCACGAGATGAAACTGTCTGATCTCATGTCAATCAAGCAAAAGCATGATGAGCCGGTACATGAGTATATTCAAAGGTTCAGGGAAATGAGGAATAAGTGTTACAGCTTGAGCTTGACTGATGCCCAGTTAGCCGATTTGGCTTTTTAAGGGATGATTGCTCCGATCAAGGAAAAATTCTCATCTGAAGATTCCGAAAGCTTGTCGTACCTTACACAGAAGGTAGGTTTGCATGAACAAAGGTTCGCGGAAGCTAGGAAGAACTCTAGGAAGATTAATCATGTTTATCCTTATATGTATGGATCGGATGGTGAGGATGATGATTCTGAAATAGCTGCAGCTGAGTGGGTTAGGAGCAAAAAGGTTATACCTTACCAATGGGTGAAAAACTCAGGAAAAGAGGAGAGGTATGACTTTGACATAACTAAGGCTGATAAGATATTTGATTTGCTAGTTCGAGAAAAACAGATTCAACTTCCTGCTGGACATACAATTCCATCGGCTGAAGAGTTGGGCAAAAAGAGGTATTGTAAGTGGCATAATTCTGGGTCTCATACGACTAATGACTGCAAGGTCTTCAGGCAGCAGATCCAAACGGATATTGAGGGAGGAAAAATCAAGTTTGATGATTCGAAGAGGCCAATGAAGGTCGATGGTAATCCTTTTCCTGTTAATATGGTACATACAGCTGGCCAATCAGCCGATAGCGTCCGTGCAAAGGGTTTTCAAGTGAATTCGGCTAAGATAATCAACAAATATCAGAGGAAGTATGAGAAGCAGCAGGAGAAGCATTATGAAGAACACGATGATGGTTTTGATCCTCATTGGGGTTGTGAGTTCTTTAGATTCTGCTGGAATGAAGGGATGAGGTTGCCGTCTATCGAAAACTACCTTGGGTGCAATGATATCATTGAGAGCTCAAGTCAGTCATATAATAGGAGTAATCGGCTGAGGCAGGAAAGAGTGTCTGTTCGTCAAAGATTGGGCCCAGTGAATCAAGGTCGTGGCCAGGAGGATGACGTAGTCAGGACAAATCAATGGTGTCCTTCTAGTATTTTCATGAAGAATCAGAAGAGAAGGGTTCAAAGATTGAGGAACAGGGAGCGCCTTCAGGAGGTTGAACAAGAAATTAACCATCGGCTGAAGAAAGCAAAACCAAGACAGGAATTGCGTGTTAAGAATCAGATTCCTATAGCCGATGATGTTGTAGCCGATGAGGCAAAGAGGTTGGCAAAAGGGAAGAGTGTTGTAGTGGCACCAATTAACATGGTTTTTACATTGCCAGCCGAATTTGGGATTGATCAAGCCGATGTAGACAAGGTGGAAGAGGAATCGGCTAAGTTGGTTGTCACCAGAACAAGCAGTGTTCGAGAAACCTGAGGGGACAGAGAATCGGCATCTTAAACCATTGTATATAAACGGTTATGTCAATGGGAAGCCGATGCCTAAGATGATGGTAGATGGTGGGGCTGCAGTAAACTTGATGCCTTATGCTACATTCAAGAAATTGGGTAGGAACGCCGAAAACCTCATCAAGACAAACATGGTGCTTAAAGACTTTGGTGGCAATCCATCAGAAACCAAAGGGGTTCTGAACGTGGAGTTGACAGTCGGCAGTAAAACCATCCCTACAACATTCTTTGTCATCGATGGGAAGGGTTCTTATAGCTTGTTGCTTGGAAGGGATTGGATTCATGCTAATTGTTGTATTCCTTCGACCATGCACCAATGCTTGATTCAATGGCAAGGCAACAAGATAGAGATCGTACCAGCCGACAGGTCAGTCAATGTTGCTTGTGCCGATTTAGCTCTTTGGGAGATGGATGGCCTTGATTGTTTATCTGGAAAAGTTTGGGATGGAGATTTTTTAAAAGTATCCGATTCTGATATACAGCCAATTGAAGATGGAGAACCCAAGCTATTATTTTGAGGGCGTCGTGGAGGATTCGAACGTCTACACAAAGGATAATTTCGCCTCGGGGGGCATGTTTTGAGTTTGCTTATACTATCAAACCTTATGCGACTAATAATAAGGCTGAGTATGAGGCAGTACTTAAAGGGTTGCAATTGCTCAAGGAGGTTGAAGCCGATGCTGTTGAAATCATGGGGGATTCTTTGTTAGTAATCAGTCAGTTGGCATGAGAATATGAGTGTAAGAATGATACGTTGATAGTTTATAATGAGAAGTGCCAAAAACTGATGAAGGAGTTTCGGCTAGTAACTTTGAAGCATGTATCTCGAGAGCAGAATATTGAGGTCTATGATTTAGCTCAAGGGGCATCGGGATATAAGCCGATGATCAAGGATGTTCAGATTGAAGTTGCTGCCATGACGGCCGATGATTGGAGATATGATGTGCATCAATATTTACAAAATCCATCCCAGTCGGCTTATAGGAAGTTAAGATATAAAGCGTTGAAATATACTTTATTGGATGATGAGCTTTATTATCGAACGATTGATGGAGTATTGCTTAAGTGTCTGAGTGCTTATCAGGCTAAAGTTGCAATCGGCGAAGTTCATGAAGGAATTTGTGGTACTCATCAATCGGCTCATAAGATGAAGTGGTTACTTCGGCGTGCGGGGTATTTTTGGCCGACGATGTTAGAAGATTGTTTCAGATATTACAAAGGTTGTCAAGATTGTCAGAAATTTGGAGCAATTCAGCGAGCGCCGGCGTCGGCTATGAATCCCATCATTAAACCATGGCCATTCAGAGGATGGGGAATTGATATGATCGGCATGATTAATCCACCATCGAGTAAAGGACATAAGTTTATATTGGTGGCAACTGATTATTTCATCAAATGGGTAGAGGCGATTCCTTTGAAGAAGGCTGATTCTGGGGATGCAATACAGTTTGTCCAAGAACATATAATCTACCGATTTGGTACTCCTCAGACTATTACGATTGATCAAGGTTCAATCTTTGTGTCTGATAAGTTTGTTCAGTTTGCCGATAGTATGGGTATAAAGTTGTTGAATTCTTCACCGTATTATGCACAAGCTAATGGGCAAGCCGAGGCATCTAACAAAAGTTTGATCAAGTTGATTAAAAGGAAGATTTCTGATTATCCTCGGCAATGGCATACTCGTTTAGCCGAAGCATTGTGGTCTTATCGGATGGCTTGTCATGGATCAATCCAAGTTCCTCCTTATAAGCTTGTTTATGGACATGAAGCTGTTTTACCATGGGAAGTTCGAATCGGCTCAAGAAGAACAGAGTTGCAAAGTGATTTGACAGCCAATGAGTACTATAATCTTATGACCGATGAACGAGAGGATTTGGTTCAGTCGCGATTGCGAGCACTTGCAAAAGTTACTAGGGATAAGGAACGTGTTGCTCGGCATTATAATAAGAAAGTGGTGCCTAAGACTTTTTTGGAAGGTGAGCTTGTGTGGAAATTGATTTTGCCGATTGGAACCCGGGATAGCAAATTTGGCAAGTGGTCACCAAATTAGGAAGGGCCGTTCCAAATACATAAGGTTGTGTCTCAAGGAGCATACATGTTGCAAGGACTCGATGGAGAAGTTTATGGGCGAGCGCTTAATGGCAAATATTTGAAGAAATATTATCCAAGTGTTTGGGTTAACGCATGATCGGCTAGTATTGCCGATACATGATAGCCGATGTATTTGCATCGCCTTGAGATGGCCGATATTGTAATATCGCCCTTAGTTGTTTTATTGTAATCGGTTGTGGTTTGCCGATGTACAATGGCCGATATTGTTATATCGCCCTTAGTGGTTCTATTGTAATCAGTCGTGGTTTGCTGATATACAATGGCCGATATTGTTATATCGCCCTTAGTTGTTTCGTATTTTTATCAATGCTCTTGACATTGTAAAACTAGGGGGGCATATATATATATCACAATACAGTGCAAAATTTTTGAGATTTTTGAGCAAAGCTTACACATCATATTAATCCGAATGTCTTAGCCGATTACAAAATTCCAAGTCATATTACACAAAGATTATTCAGATAAGTATCGCTGGATAGCCGATATAGCTCTTTGCCTAATCTGTTCTACTTCTTCTATGGCTTGGGCATCTTGAGCGTCGGTTCCAGGAATGACCTTCAAAGATTTGGTCATATTAGCAACATTCTTGATAGCTGATTTTAACCTTGCTTTTTGTTCTTCGATAGACTGTGGGAGATCGGCTAACCTCTTGTGCTCTAGATCCAGTTCAGCATTGCATTCTTGAAGTTGTGCTAAGAGTTCGATCTTGCGAGCTTCAAGCCGGTCAATATTGGATTTGATCGGGCCTTTAGATAATTGATCGAGCTTGGCTTTTTCTTCATGAACAAATTGCCGATTGGCCTGGATTGTTGCTTCAATGTCTTTGCGCTCTTGATGCTCGGCTAATCTCAGCTTGGCCTTTTCCAGCTTAAATTGATGTTGCTCAAGATAAACAGCTGTAGTAAGGATATCGGCTAACTCATCGAGGATTTGAGCGTAAACTTCGTGAAGCCGAGTCCTAATTGATCCACAGTCGACTACTAGGCTATCTAGTGATGATGTCTCTAGCCGATGAGAGATATCTTCAAGAGTTTTCTTCACATCATCAGACAAAGGAGCTAGAGCCTTGCTAGTGTTGTCAACCTCTGTCTCTTCATCAAGATAATCTCTGATATCAAAAAAGAAAAGATCGGCTAAGACCTGCAGTGATGATTTAAAGAGAGTTAGAGATCAAATAGGCATAGCCGATCTGCATATGTTGGTTATAAGAAATTTACTGGGATAGCTGGAGCAGTTGGTTGAACTTCTTCTTCTATGTGATGACTCCCTACAGCTGATGGGGTCCGATCGCTTGATGCTTGTTGAATAGGAGGGGAAGGAGGTTGAAAATAGACAAGTGTTATATAAAATCGGCTGAGATTAACTAATGAAAGAATTAAGGTTATTGTACCAGTGGAGCTGGTTTAGATGTCATTGGAGCCGATTTCTTCTTCACAGCAGCCTTCCTTTTCTGCAGTTACCAAGTATGTGAGCAATCGGCCATAAAGTGAGATGATTACAAAAGTGGTTATAGAAGGTTTCTTACTCTTGTAAAATGAGTTGGAGCAGAAGGAGTTTGAGGGACCTGCTTAGGTGAAGCCGATGGTGTTCTTTCAGTATCGCTTATTTCGGCTACAGCTTGATCAACATCCTCTCCGATTTCTTCTTCATCCAGAGCTTGTTTAATAGATGGATCTAGGGCAGGCAGATCATCAGCTGGTTTAGCTTTCTTTTTGATCTTCTTCTTTGGAGCTGGGGCTAAAGTATCTACAGCCGATGATCTGGTTTTCCTTTTCTTACCGGCATCGGCTGGTTCTCTGATAAGCCCTTGAAGAAGAGCTGAAGTCTTGGGGGCATCATAGCCGATGACAGGAGGAGATGGCCCACCTCCATTAGGAATTAAGCCTGGGGCGTAGGTGATATCCCTGCCACTGTTGCTTTGACGAGGAGGAGAGGATTCTGTTGTCTAGAAATCAAAGAAAAGATTAGTTAAGATAAATCGGCTAAGCAGTTATTCAAATGAAATCAAGTAAAGTCAAAGGCTTACTTGAGGGACAACATCTGGAAAGAGGTCTGTCATGTACATTGAAGCTGGTTGGTGGAATAGATGCAACTTCTATTCACCCCACCATCTATCAAAGTTTTTGCTCCTAAACATTACTAGCTCTATGTTTTCAATGCTACCCAGTGGAGGTCCTTGAAGGTTGAGCAGCCGATCCATCATTAAAGTTGATGAAATCTCTCCTCGGCATTGGATCTTATCGGCAAAGAATAAGCCGATTGGAAGTTGGCCCAGTCCAAGCTGTCTAGCTGAACTCATTGGATGATAGAATTCGTAAGAGGCTTGGACGTTTCTTCCTTGATGGATGCCGACTGGAAGAATGCATGGGCTGATTGCAGCTATGAAGACTTCTCTGGATGTTTGGAATCTTTCATGATTAATGTCTTCAAATCTGAAATCTGATGGGAGCTCGAGGTTTGCTGAATCTTCATAGGGAAACCAAACTCGAGCATCTTTTTGAAAGCCTTCATAGAAACTGCAGAACCAATCTTTGAGCAGTTCGGCTGATAACTTTGCTCCAGCATCGGCCGGTGTGGATGCGTATTCTCCATATGACATACATCGGCGATGAGTGCATTCTTCGTCATCTTCTATGATCGGCTCTAATCTTGGAAATTCAGCTTCTGTGACGGATGGTCGATTGACGACTTTCATGACATATTAGATTCAACCAAGTCTGTAGCAGCCACCATGGTCCACCTGCTCCGACTACCGAGCCGACAGATAACTTAGCCGAAGCATTATTCAGCATTTGGTACAAGTAGCCGAGGAGGATTTTGCCTAAAGGAAATTGTTTATTTGCTTCCAAGGCTTCGGCTACAAACTGCCAGTTGGTTGTAGGACCACAGCTTGATCCACAAAAGAGAAATTTCTCTAACCACATTAGCAAAAAGGCTACATGTTCTCGAGGGGTAACTGAACCTTGGCCCATGTATGCTGCAACATAACCTGACCAACCTCCTATACTCTTGGTCTTGAAGTCATATTGGTTTTTTGTGTTCAGACTCATGGGGTTAGCCGATGAAGTGACATCTAGACCCGTGATCATAATGATGACTATGAGAGTTAGGGTCATCGGCCCTTGGTTGAATAAGAAGGCATTGATAGTGTTGGACCAAAAGTAAGAAGCAGCTGCCATTAGAGGTTCTTCTTTGGCTGAGTTTGCTATGGTTAGGTCAAGTGCTTGGCCGATTCCGATTTCGTTCCAGTGAACTCGTTTGCTAGCTGACATACGCTTGAACCATGTAATCCAACTTTTCTCGGGTGAAGTTTTTTCTAGAGACGGCCAAGATTTAAAGGTGTTCTTCCAATGACCTAGATCTGGATTGGATAGTCTGAAAGGAATCCTATTGGTTTCACCGATGATGAACTCAGTGGGGTCAGGGTTGCCGACTGGGCCGAGAAAGTAGTGGTTTTCATGTGACAAGCTTGGAACTGCGACTAAATTGGAGAGATGCTACAAGTTCAAAGTAACCGAGAAAAAGAAAGCAGTATGAGGCGAGAGAAAACCGATCTAATGATGAAAAGGGGGATCTAGCCGATGGGGACTTACCTCAGCGTATTTGGCCGATGGTGCGGCAGATGGGCTCGCGGAGGTTGACATCGTCGCAGGCGGAGATCTGGCTGGGGATGGAGTCGCCTGGGAATTGCCTTGCGCATTGGAGGAATCGCCAGAGAGAGAGAGGGTAAAGTTTCGCTTAAGCGGTGAAAACGGAAGTCACGGTGTGAGATTTCTCGGGGATAACGGTTAGTATTTAAAGCACTAGAGTAACGGTTGGGAAAACGGTAGAGTGCGAAACTTGCTCGGAGTCGATACACGGCAAATCCGGAACATTATCAAATATCCCGGACTTGGGGGGCATGTGTTAACGACCAAATTTGGTAATATCAGCATGGGAGATGAAAATGGATCGAAGCGGAATCGAAGATAAGGGTTGTTGCGGAAACAGAGTAAGAATCAGCTGGAGTCCGGATCGGCTACGATTGAGATCGGCTAAGTCTGAGTCAGACTGTGTTAAGTGATACAGCCGATTCCGATAATATGACTTGTGTACGACATCGGGTTCGAATTGATGTGCTTCAAGATGATTGCCACGCATGGATAGAGTCCTGGGAAGGCAATTGTATCTATTAATTAGGATATTTTATGTAAATTCCTTAGAGATAAATGTGGGCAAAAGTCTGCCGCAAAAACTTATGGTATCTTAGAGTTTGTTAGGGATAAGAGTCGTGTCCAATATGGACATATCTTATAATTCTCGGGTATAAATAGGCCCCGAGCCCTATGTAATGGATAACACACACGTTCAATACAATTTCGGCGCATCGCCACCCTTTTTGCTTTAGTTTTATTTCAACGAGTTCTTGCTTTCGGGTTGAGCTGCATCGGTTTCGATCTTCAACAAGAGGTAAAACTTGTTATGGCGGTTTGTGTTCTTGAGATTAGTGCTTCCATCCTTATGATACTCTAGTCTTGTTTACGTAATTCGTCGAGTTATCATATATCTTGCATAATCCTTGACGATATCATCATCTAACCTACAATCGGCTAATATCTGTTACCAGAAGGCAGCCGATTAGGTTAAATAACGACGTTGGCTTAGATTATATGAGATATCCACCACTCTATGAAACATCCAGCGGCTTGATTGTCTAGATATTGTTCTTCTTTTCATACTTAATGCTGTATCAGTTGAGTTTGATCTATTAAGTCGTGCTTAGAATTTCAATATCTAGCCTGCCTACTGGTTGCCGATTAGGGTAGTATCGGAGTTTCAGCCGATCTTACCTGATCTAACTGCTTTTATCCTATATGATCGTTTGACATGTTAGATCTGCCCTTTATGTTAAGATCTTGTTGCATTTAAGTATATTAGGCTTCTGTTTGGTATATTCTACTTGCTTTAATATCTTAATACGAAGTGGTATCGGGGTATTAGCCGATACATGCTAGATCTATTTCATCGGCTATGCTATGAATATATATATATATAATCTCATTAATAATATATATTTCGATTTAAGTGATTTATACTGTCTCGGCAAGGTGACCGATCTATCCCAATCACTTGATTCAAGTATATATCGATATAAGGATTATATATTATTGATGTCTACAGCCGATCGAGTAGATTTAGTTCTGATTTGTTTACTTAACACTTGCCGATCGATTTACATATGACATCGGCTCAAAGATAAATGATACGTCATCGGCATTTAGCCGATCGGCTATCATTTATGGATTTAATTTCGGTTTCTTTGTCTTTGTTTCTTGTTGATTGCAGGATCAAATCAACTGGCACGCTCACACATCCGAAGGCGAGTTTTGGACCTGCACTGGAGTTAAGCAGATCTCCCAGGCCTCGTGTTTTCTGTCAATAGCCGCAGAGGCTTTGGTGGCTCGTCGCGCGGAGGAGCTGCGGCTTCGAGAGGAGGCGTGCTGTCACGCCCGGAATTTCTATCCAAAATTCCAAACGCTTACATGTGTGTGAACCCTCATCCAGGAATCAGCCGAGGCACACAATAACAAATTGATAATAGAGTACAATTATTACTCTAATTAATAAGCGAATAAAATGTCATTACAGAGGTAGATAGTTCCTCTCAATCAATAAAGATCTAAGCAGCGGAAAATAAAATAAACGGCGCAGACCGCTCCACTCCACAGGCAGCTTGACCAAGGCTACACCTAATCCTCCACACCATCAGCTTCACTGTAGAACTCTTCCTCTGATGAATGATTGCAAGGTGAGTATATGACATACTCAGCAAGCCACGCAGCAAATATGCAAGTGCACAGGATAACAAAGGATGGCATAATAGGGTTTCATTTGCAGAAGCAGCATTTAGCAAACATTTCAGAATTTAATAAAACAGTTAAGTATTAGACAATGTTAATCCAACGCTATACAACATACCCGGTTGCATAGGCCCAACCATTCTGAACAACCATCCCGGCTGCACAGTTCTATCTCCAAACCAGGAATATACCATTCCAAACCAGGAGCTAATCAGATTATTACCAATTATAGCATCATTTACTATGGTGAGAAGTGTGAGACTAATCACGAAGGACATTGTTAGACCCGCCCATAACCGCGGGCACGGCTATTCGAATAGTTTTACTCTGATCAGAGGTGTACCACTGTACCCACAAGACACAACCCCACATCATGTCACCATGTGCCTCAATACCACCACGGTACCTCGGAAAGGAGTTGTGACAATACCCCTTGCATAACACAATCCACCGCAGCGCACCTTCCTGGATCATAATCACCCCCTTATAAACAAGGCATGGACTCCCCAGCGACCCCCGTGGGCTTATCTCCGCCACTTCTCAGTCTGGTGCCCCGCAATGAACCATGCTATACAAAAGGTAAAGCCGTTGCCCATGCTGGCTTGTGGCTGGCATGGTTAATGTTTCACAACCGAAACTCATGAACCGGTCCTTAATTGTCATGAGCACGACCATCAAAACCATGTGCTCACAACCCACCATTATCAGGTTTTAGTTGGCACATTAATTAATTAACCAATCACGATTGACCATCGTGAACTATTATTAAGCCATCATTAAGTAATAGTGATTCATAAGTTATCCCAAAAGTGAGCTAATGTTTCTAAGCAGGGCTAAGCAATTATATCTAATATCTAGTTGAACCAATATAAATAAAGCTCAACTAGTCAAATTATAATAACCCAAGGTATCAAGGAATAAAGTAATCAAGAACAAAAGGGCTATAACAAACAATAGGTTAATTCCACCCAATGACATTCAAAAATAAATGCAATAGTTGAAAAGAAACAGTAGCTTTAAACGGGATCAACATGCTCAAAGGGTTGTTTGGGATCTGTTTGGCTTGCCTTGCTGGCCTTGGAACTCTTCAAATTCTTCTTCTGCAAAAACGGACTCTCCGTAAACGACGGAATCTAAACAGAAAGAAGCAAAATCACCAAAACAGCACATAAACAAACATGAACAGTACATGTGGATATTTTTAGCATGTAGATCTCAATTTTAGAAAAATTTAGAGACTTGAACCAACTAAATCGGAGCTAAGATGAATTAGTTATGAATTTTTGAAGATTTTAATTGAATTATGACGCAATAATGAATTATTTTTGAAAAGGAAAAGAAGGATTATTGCGTCAGCGGGCTAGGGTTTCGGTGGACCGGGCGCACGGCGGCGGTTCACGCGAACGGACGGCCGAGATCGACTTGATCTAAAACGGACGGCCGAGATCGAACGGTCCACGACCGGCTCACAGCGAACGGCCCCGATGACCTCGGCGATGACGTCACCACCGGCGGCGGCGGCTCGGACGGCTCGGACGGCGCACGCTCGCCGGCGAACGGCGGTGCTTCAGCACGAACGGAGGGCACCAACGGGTAGCGGACAGCACGGCGATCTCACCGGCGACCAAAGCGACGGCGGAAGACCAACGGACGGCGACGACGACGAGGTTGAAACGGCGGCGCTCTTCGGCTTGACGACGGCGACGGTGCTCTGGCGGTCTTTGGCGGTGGCGAAGCGGCGGACGAGGACGGCGACGACTTGGCGACCCCGACGGCGGTCTTCCCGAGCGACGACGATGACTGGAACGGCGGCGGCGCACGGCTGGAGCGACGGCGGCGACGGCGACGCTAGGGCACACGGCGCTAGGGCGTTTCCGACGACGAGAGGCGAAGGCGAAGGCGGCGACGGGTAGAGGAGACACCGGGGAACCTTTTAAAGGGGCTCGGAGGCGACGGCGAAGGCCCACGACAGCTGGCGACGAGAAGGAAGGTTTAGGGTTCGAAGGAAAGAGGCCGATCCGAATCGAACTCGATTCCACGAACTTCCAAAACGAATTAGCCGATGTTTCCAAAGGAGAAAAGGTAGAGGAGATCTCGAGGATCATTTCCCCTCTTTTGATTCGGCCGAAGAAGGAAAGGAACGGCCGGATTTGGAAGGGAACAGCGGCGGCGCGAAACTAGGGTTTCGGGCGGCGGCGGCCGGAGGTTGACGACGACCCTGACAGGTGGGCCCCACCTGTCAGCGGGCGGACGCGCGCGCGCGGCGGCGGACTGGGCCGGACTGGGCCGAGGAGAGAGAGAAAGGACTTGGGCCACTTTCGGCCCAAAGCCAAAAGAGACTTTTTAAAACCTTTTTCAATTTAAATTATTTCTTAAATGCAATTCCATTTATTAAAAATACTTCCTTAGCTCAAATAAATCCCAGAAAAATCTAGGAATTATAGAATTAAGCAAAGTATTTAATGAAATTTTATTTGGCCCCATTTTATATTGGAATTTATTAATTAAAATTAAATCTTCTCTTCTAGGCTTTTAAAATAAATTCTAAAAATTCCATTTAAACAAC
This sequence comes from Oryza sativa Japonica Group, assembly GCF_034140825.1. Lineage (NCBI taxonomy): Eukaryota > Viridiplantae > Streptophyta > Magnoliopsida > Poales > Poaceae > Oryza > Oryza sativa. Next base: position 3,305,262 of record NC_089044.1, read on the forward strand.
AATTTATATATTTTGAATTTTCAGGGTGTGACAAACCTACCCCCCTTAAACAGAATCTCGTCCTCGAGATTCGGAAGAACTGGCGAACAAATGCGGATGAGCTGACTTCAATTCATCTTCTCGTTCCCAAGTTGATTCTTCTTCCGAGTGATTACTCCATTGGACTTTGCAAAAGCGGATAACTCGATTTCTGGTTCTTCTCTCATCTATTTCCAAAATACGGATTGGTTTCTCAACATAGGTCAGATCCTCTTGAACTTCTATCTGTTCATGATTAGCTTCTTCGGTAGGTACCCTTAAACACTTTTTCAGTTGCGACACATGGAACACATTATGGACTCCTGCCAAAGATTGAGGTAACTCCAACTGATAAGCAACCTCTCCTCTTCGACTGACAATCTTATAAGGTCCTACAAAACGCGGTGCCAATTTTCCGTTGGTGTGAAAACGATGAACTCCTCGAAGAGGCGTGACACGAAGATACACATAATCTCCTTCTTCAAAACTCAAATCTCTGCGGCGATTATCGGCATAACTCTTATGACGAGACTGGGCCACTCGCAATCTTTCTTGAATGATTTTCACCTTTTCTTCTGCTTCCCTTAGGATATCCGTCCCGAAAACCTGACGTTCTCCCGCTTGATCCCACAAAAGCGGAGTGCGGCACTTCCGACCATACAGTGCTTCGTACGGAGCCATCTGAAGACTAGCTTGATAACTGTTGTTGTACGAAAATTCTGCATAAGGTAGATTCTTATCCCAACTTCCACCGAAGTCTAAAGCACAAGCTCTCAACATGTCTTCCAAAATCTGATTCACCCTTTCGGTTTGTCCGTCTGTCTGCGGATGATAAGCAGTACTAAAGTTCAGCTTAGAACCCATCTCTTCCTGAAGTTTCTTCCAAAAATTTGAAGTAAACTGACTGCCTCGATCGGACACTATTTTCTTAGGGACGCCATGCAAACACACAATCCTTGCCATATACAATTCCGCCAACCGACTCCCGGAATATGTTGTCTTTACTAGGATGAAATGAGCCACTTTGGTAAGTCTGTCGACTATCACCCAAATAGAGTCATGGCCCGATGATGTTCTGGGTAAACCAGTGATAAAATCCATACCGATTTCTTCCCATTTCCATTCAGGAATCTTCAAAGGCTGCAACAAACCGGCGGGTTTCTGATGTTCTGCCTTGACTCGCTGACAAACATCACATACTGCTACATATTCTGCGATTTCACGCTTCATACATGCCCACCAAAATCTTTCCTTGAGATCCTGGTACATCTTGGTACTACCAGGGTGAATGGAGTATAAAGTATCATGAGCTTCTTTCAGAATTGCATCTTTTAAATCTTTGTTGTTGGGGACGCAGATTCTCTCACCCAACCATACAGTTCCTTGCTCATCTTCCAAGAAACCAATAGCTTTTCCTCTTCTCATATTCTTCTTGATTTCTTGAATATCATGATCATTAATTTGGGCTTCTCTAACTTGATCAATTAGAGTGGGCTTCGCTTCTAAGGCTGCAACGAAACCTCTACTGACAATTCCCAAATTTAATCTTTCAAATTCCTTGCATAATTCCAATGGCAACTGTCGTCCTTCCGTAGCATTGCAATAGCCTTTCCTGCTAAGAGCGTCTGCTACAACATTAGCCTTTCCTGAGTGATAATGAATTCCCATGTCATAATTCCTAATTAATTCCAACCATCTCCTTTGTCTCATGTTCAGATCCGGCTGAGTAAAGATATACTTTAAACTCTTGTGATCGGTGTACACCTCTGTACGAGTACCGAAAAGATAATGACGCCAAATCTTCAACGCATGAACTACTGCAGCTAACTCAAGTTCATGAGTAGGGTAGTTCTTCTCATGCGGACGTAACTGACGAGATGCATAGGCAACCACCTTCCCATCTTGCATCAGAACACAACCTAACCCAAGTTTGGATGCATCGCAATACACTTGAAAACCCTTCTTTGGATCAGGTAAAATCAAAATAGGAGCTGATATCAAGCGATTCTTCAACTCTTGAAAACTCTGCTCACATTCTTCCGACCACTTGTACTTCACATCTTTCTGAAGCAGTCGTGTCATGGGCTTAGCAATCTTGGAAAAATTTTCTATAAACCTCCGATAATAACCTGCGAGGCCTAGGAAACTGCGAATCTCTGAAACTGTCTTTGGTTGTTTCCAGTTGGTTATGGATTCCACATTACTAGGATCGACGGCAACTCCTCCGGCTGAGATGACGTGACCAAGGAACTTCACTTCAGACAACCAAAATTCACACTTGCTAAACTTAGCATACAGTTGATGTTCTCGTAGCTTCTCTAGTGCAAGGCGAAGATGTTCTTCATGTTCTTCTTTGGTTCGGGAGTAGATAAGAATATCATCAATAAAGACCACCACGAACTTGTCTAGATATTCCATAAACACCATATTCATCAAGTTCATGAAGAAAGCAGGAGCATTGGTAAGTCCAAAAGACATAACAGTACATTCGAACAACCCATACCTAGTGGTAAAAGCTGTCTTAGGTATATCTTCCTCTTTGATTCTCAACTGATGATACCCTGATCGAAGATCTATCTTGGAGAAAACGGTGGCACCTTTAAGCTGATCAAACAAATCATCAATTCTGGGTAGCGGATACTTATTCTTGATAATCACATCATTTAGGGCACGATAGTCCACACACATCCTCTGGGTATGGTCTTTCTTTTCCACAAAAATAACCGGAGCTCCCCATGGAGATGAACTCGGTCTGATGTATCCTTTCTGAAGCAAATCGTCTACTTGCCTTTTGACTTCTGCCAACTCATTGGCTGGCATTCTATAAGGTCTCTTATGGATCGGAGTTGTTCCCGGTACCAAATCTATTCTGAACTCTATATCCCTTTTAGGCGGCATACCAGGTAAATCATCGGGGAACACATCGGGATACTCCCGGACTATAGGAATCTCTTCCAAAGTTATTTGGTTCAGTCTTGACCTTAAAGACTCAGAAGACAATGCATGAACAGTTACAACTCGACCATCATTGCTGGTGAGAATTACTTTTCTGTTAGCACAGTCTATCACACCTTTATATCTGGCTAACCAGTCCATCCCTAGGATGACATCAAGGTCTTTGGATTCTAACAGGATAAGATTGGCCAGAAATGGTACTTCTTGAATTTCTATTCTGACAGAGGTTTCGTTGCAGCCTTAGAAGCGAAGCCCACTCTAATTGATCAAGTTAGAGAAGCCCAAATTAATGATCATGATATTCAAGAAATCAAGAAGAATATGAGAAGAGGAAAAGCTATTGGTTTCTTGGAAGATGAGCAAGGAACTGTATGGTTGGGTGAGAGAATCTGCGTCCCCAACAACAAAGATTTAAAAGATGCAATTCTGAAAGAAGCTCATGATACTTTATACTCCATTCACCCTGGTAGTACCAAGATGTACCAGGATCTCAAGGAAAGATTTTGGTGGGCATGTATGAAGCGTGAAATCGCAGAATATGTAGCAGTATGTGATGTTTGTCAGCGAGTCAAGGCAGAACATCAGAAACCCGCCGGTTTGTTGCAGCCTTTGAAGATTCCTGAATGGAAATGGGAAGAAATCGGTATGGATTTTATCACTGGTTTACCCAGAACATCATCGGGCCATGACTCTATTTGGGTGATAGTCGACAGACTTACCAAAGTGGCTCATTTCATCCCAGTAAAGACAACATATTCCGGGAGTCGGTTGGCGGAATTGTATATGGCAAGGATTGTGTGTTTGCATGGCGTCCCTAAGAAAATAGTGTCCGATCGAGGCAGTCAGTTTACTTCAAATTTTTGGAAGAAACTTCAGGAAGAGATGGGTTCTAAGCTGAACTTTAGTACTGCTTATCATCCGCAGACAGACAGACAAACCGAAAGGGTGAATCAGATTTTGGAAGACATGTTGAGAGCTTGTGCTTTAGACTTCGGTGGAAGTTGGGATAAGAATCTACCTTATGCAGAATTTTCGTACAACAACAGTTATCAAGCTAGTCTTCAGATGGCTCCGTACGAAGCACTGTATGGTCGGAAGTGCCGCACTCCGCTTTTGTGGGATCAAGCGGGAGAACGTCAGGTTTTCGGGACGGATATCCTAAGGGAAGCAGAAGAAAAGGTGAAAATCATTCAAGAAAGATTGCGAGTGGCCCAGTCTCGTCATAAGAGTTATGCCGATAATCGCCGCAGAGATTTGAGTTTTGAAGAAGGAGATTATGTGTATCTTCGTGTCACGCCTCTTCGAGGAGTTCATCATTTTCACACCAACGGAAAATTGGCACCGCGTTTTGTAGGACCTTATAAGATTGTCAGTCGAAGAGGAGAGGTTGCTTATCAGTTGGAGTTACCTCAATCTTTGGCAGGAGTCCATAATGTGTTCCATGTGTCGCAACTGAAAAAGTGTTTAAGGGTACCTACCGAAGAAGCTAATCATGAACAGATAGAAGTTCAAGAGGATCTGACCTATGTTGAGAAACCAATCCGTATTTTGGAAATAGATGAGAGAAGAACCAGAAATCGAGTTATCTGCTTTTGCAAAGTCCAATGGAGTAATCACTCGGAAGAAGAATCAACTTGGGAACGAGAAGATGAATTGAAGTCAGCTCATCCGCATTTGTTCGCCAGTTCTTCCGAATCTCGAGGACGAGATTCTGTTTAAGGGGGGTAGGTTTGTCACACCCTGAAAATTCAAAATATATAAATTGTTGTTTAAATGGAATTTTTAGAATTTATTTTAAAAGCCTAGAAGAGAAGATTTAATTTTAATTAATAAATTCCAATATAAAATGGGGCCAAATAAAATTTCATTAAATACTTTGCTTAATTCTATAATTCCTAGATTTTTCTGGGATTTATTTGAGCTAAGGAAGTATTTTTAATAAATGGAATTGCATTTAAGAAATAATTTAAATTGAAAAAGGTTTTAAAAAGTCTCTTTTGGCTTTGGGCCGAAAGTCGGCCCAAGTCCTTTCTCTCTCTCCTCGGCCCAGTCCGGCCCAGTCCGCCGCCGCGCGCGCGCGTCCGCCCGCTGACAGGTGGGGCCCACCTATCAGGGTCGTCGTCAACCTCCGGCCGCCGCCGCCCGAAACCCTAGTTTCGCGCCGCCGCTGTTCCCTTCCAAATCCGGCCGTTCCTTTCCTTCTTCGGCCGAATCAAAAGAGGGGAAATGATCCTCGAGATCTCCTCTACCTTTTCTCCTTTGGAAACATCGGCTAATTCGTTTTGGAAGTTCGTGGAATCGAGTTCGATTCGGATCGGCCTCTTTCCTTCGAACCCTAAACCTTCCTTCTCGTCGCCAGCTGCCGTGGGCCTTCGCCGTCGCCTCCGAGCCCCTTTAAAAGGTTCCCCGGTGTCTCCTCTACCCGTCGCCGCCTTCGCCTTCGCCTCTCGTCGTCGGAAACGCCCTAGCGCCGTGTGCCCTAGCGTCGCCGTCGCCGCCGTCGCTCCAGCCGTGCGCCCCCGCCGTTCCAGTCATTGTCGTCGCTCGGGAAGACCGCCGTCGGGGTCGCCAAGTCGTCGCCGTCCTCGTCCGCCGCTTCGCCACCGCCAAAGACCACCAGAGCACCGTCGCCGTCGTCAAGCCGAAGAGCGCCGCCGTTTCAACCTCGTCGCCGTCGCCGTCCGTTGGTCTTCCGCCGTCGCTTTGGTCGCCGGTGAGATCGCCGTGCTGTCCGCTACCCGTTGGTGCCCTCCGTTCGTGCTGAAGCACCGCCGTTCGCCGGCGAGCGTGCGCCGTCCGAGCCGTCCGAGCCGCCGCCGCCGGTGGTGACGTCATCGCCGAGGTCATCGGGGCCGTTCGCTGTGAGCCGGTCGTGGACCGTTCGATCTCGGCCGTCCGTTTTAGATCAAGTCGATCTCGGCCGTCCGTTCGCGTGAACCGCCGCCGTGCGCCCGGTCCACCGAAACCCTAGCCCGCTGACGCAATAATCCTTCTTTTCCTTTTCAAAAATAATTCATTATTGCGTCATAATTCAATTAAAATCTTCAAAAATTCATAAGTAATTCATCTTAGCTCCGATTTAGTTGGTTCAAGTCTCTAAATTTTTCTAAAATTGAGATCTACATGCTAAAAATATCCACATGTACTGTTCATGTTTGTTTATGTGCTGTTTTGGTGATTTTGCTTCTTTCTGTTTAGATTCCGTCGTTTACGGAGAGTCCGTTTTTGCAGAAGAAGAATTTGAAGAGTTCCAAGGCCAGCAAGGCAAGCCAAACAGATCCCAAACAACCCTTTGAGCATGTTGATCCCGTTTAAAGCTACTGTTTCTTTTCAACTATTGCATTTATTTTCGAATGTCATTGGGTGGAATTAACCTATTGTTTGTTATAGCCCTTTTGTTCTTGATTACTTTATTCCTTGATACCTTGGGTTATTATAATTTGACTAGTTGAGCTTTATTTATATTGGTTCAACTAGATATTAGATATAATTGCTTAGCCCTGCTTAGAAACATTAGCTCACTTTTGGGATAACTTATGAATCACTATTACTTAATGATGGCTTAATAATAGTTCACGATGGTCAATCGTGATTGGTTAATTAATTAATGTGCCAACTAAAACCTGATAATGGTGGGTTGTGAGCACATGGTTTTGATGGTCGTGCTCATGACAATTAAGGACCGGTTCATGAGTTTCGGTTGTGAAACATTAACCGTGCCAGCCACAAGCCAGCATGGGCAACGGCTTTACCTTTTGTATAGCATGGTTCATTGCGGGGCACCAGACTGAGAAGTGGCGGAGATAAGCCCACGGGGGTCGCTGGGGAGTCCATGCCTTGTTTATAAGGGGGTGATTATGATCCAGGAAGGTGCGCTGCGGTGGATTGTGTTATGCAAGGGGTATTGTCACAACTCCTTTCCGAGGTACCGTGGTGGTATTGAGGCACATGGTGACATGATGTGGGGTTGTGTCTTGTGGGTACAGTGGTACACCTCTGATCAGAGTAAAACTATTCGAATAGCCGTGCCCGCGGTTATGGGCGGGTCTAACAATGTCCTTCGTGATTAGTCTCACACTTCTCACCATAGTAAATGATGCTATAATTGGTAATAATCTGATTAGCTCCTGGTTTGGAATGGTATATTCCTGGTTTGGAGATAGAACTGTGCAGCCGGGATGGTTGTTCAGAATGGTTGGGCCTATGCAACCGGGTATGTTGTATAGCGTTGGATTAACATTGTCTAATACTTAACTGTTTTATTAAATTCTGAAATGTTTGCTAAATGCTGCTTCTGCAAATGAAACCCTATTATGCCATCCTTTGTTATCCTGTGCACTTGCATATTTGCTGCGTGGCTTGCTGAGTATGTCATATACTCACCTTGCAATCATTCATCAGAGGAAGAGTTCTACAGTGAAGCTGATGGTGTGGAGGATTAGGTGTAGCCTTGGTCAAGCTGCCTGTGGAGTGGAGCCGTCTGCGCCGTTTATTTTATTTTCCGCTGCTTAGATCTTTATTGATTGAGAGGAACTATCTACCTCTGTAATGACATTTTATTCGCTTATTAATTAGAGTAATAATTGTACTCTATTATCAATTTGTTATTGTGTGCCTCGGCTGATTCCTGGATGAGGGTTCACACACATGTAAGCGTTTGGAATTTTGGATAGAAATTCCGGGCGTGACAGCACGCCTCCTCTCGAAGCCGCAGCTCCTCCGCGCGACGAGCCACCAAAGCCTCTGCGGCTATTGACAGAAAACACGAGGCCTGGGAGATCTGCTTAACTCCAGTGCAGGTCCAAAACTCGCCTTCGGATGTGTGAGCGTGCCAGTTGATTTGATCCTGCAATCAACAAGAAACAAAGACAAAGAAACCGAAATTAAATCCATAAATGATAGCCGATCGGCTAAATGCCGATGACGTATCATTTATCTTTGAGCCGATGTCATATGTAAATCGATCGGCAAGTGTTAAGTAAACAAATCAGAACTAAATCTACTCGATCGGCTGTAGACATCAATAATATATAATCCTTATATCGATATATACTTGAATCAAGTGATTGGGATAGATCGGTCACCTTGCCGAGACAGTATAAATCACTTAAATCGAAATATATATTATTAATGAGATTATATATATATATATATATTCATAGCATAGCCGATGAAATAGATCTAGCATGTATCGGCTAATACCCCGATACCACTTCGTATTAAGATATTAAAGCAAGTAGAATATACCAAACAGAAGCCTAATATACTTAAATGCAACAAGATCTTAACATAAAGGGCAGATCTAACATGTCAAACGATCATATAGGATAAAAGCAGTTAGATCAGGTAAGATCGGCTGAAACTCCGATACTACCCTAATCGGCAACCAGTAGGCAGGCTAGATATTGAAATTCTAAGCACGACTTAATAGATCAAACTCAACTGATACAGCATTAAGTATGAAAAGAAGAACAATATCTAGACAATCAAGCCGCTGGATGTTTCATAGAGTGGTGGATATCTCATATAATCTAAGCCAACGTCGTTATTTAACCTAATCGGCTGCCTTCTGGTAACAGATGTTAGCCGATTGTAGGTTAGATGATGATATCGTCAAGGATTATGCAAGATATATGATAACTCGACGAATTACGTAAACAAGACTAGAGTATCATAAGGATGGAAGCACTAATCTCAAGAACACAAACCGCCATAACAAGTTTTACCTCTTGTTGAAGATCGAAACCGATGCAGCTCAACCCGAAAGCAAGAACTCGTTGAAATAAAACTAAAGCAAAAAGGGTGGCGATGCGCCGAAATTGTATTGAACGTGTGTGTTATCCATTACATAGGGCTCGGGGCCTATTTATACCCGAGAATTATAAGATATGTCCATATTGGACACGACTCTTATCCCTAACAAACTCTAAGATACCATAAGTTTTTGCGGCAGACTTTTGCCCACATTTATCTCTAAGGAATTTACATAAAATATCCTAATTAATAGATACAATTGCCTTCCCAGGACTCTATCCATGCGTGGCAATCATCTTGAAGCACATCAATTCGAACCCGATGTCGTACACAAGTCATATTATCGGAATCGGCTGTATCACTTAACACAGTCTGACTCAGACTTAGCCGATCTCAATCGTAGCCGATCCGGACTCCAGCTGATTCTTACTCTGTTTCCGCAACAACCCTTATCTTCGATTCCGCTTCGATCCATTTTCATCTCCCATGCTGATATTACCAAATTTGGTCGTTAACACATGCCCCCCAAGTCCGGGATATTTGATAATGTTCCGGATTTGCCGTGTATCGACTCCAAGCAAGTTTCGCACTCTACCGTTTTCCCAACCGTTACTCTAGTGCTTTAAATACTAACCGTTATCCCCGAGAAATCTCACACCGTGACTTCCGTTTTCACCGCTTAAGCGAAACTTTACCCTCTCTCTCTCCGGCGATTCCTCCAATGCGCAAGGCAATTCCCAGGCGACTCCATCCCCAGCCAGATCTCCGCCTGCGACGATGTCAACCTCCGCGAGCCCATCTGCCGCACCATCGGCCAAATACGCTGAGGTAAGTCCCCATCGGCTAGATCCCCCTTTTCATCATTAGATCGGTTTTCTCTCGCCTCATACTGCTTTCTTTTTCTCGGTTACTTTGAACTTGTAGCATCTCTCCAATTTAGTCGCAGTTCCAAGCTTGTCACATGAAAACCACTACTTTCTCGGCCCAGTCGGCAACCCTGACCCCACTGAGTTCATCATCGGTGAAACCAATAGGATTCCTTTCAGACTATCCAATCCAGATCTAGGTCATTGGAAGAACACCTTTAAATCTTGGCCGTCTCTAGAAAAAACTTCACCCGAGAAAAGTTGGATTACATGGTTCAAGCGTATGTCAGCTAGCAAACGAGTTCACTGGAACGAAATCGGAATCGGCCAAGCACTTGACCTAACCATAGCAAACTCAGCCAAAGAAGAACCTCTAATGGCTGCTGCTTCTTACTTTTGGTCCAACACTATCAATGCCTTCTTATTCAACCAAGGGCCGATGACCCTAACTCTCATAGTCATCATTATGATCACGGGTCTAGATGTCACTTCATCGGCTAACCCCATGAGTCTGAACACAAAAAACCAATATGACTTCAAGACCAAGAGTATAGGAGGTTGGTCAGGTTATGTTGCAGCATACATGGGCCAAGGTTCAGTTACCCCTCGAGAACATGTAGCCTTTTTGCTAATGTGGTTAGAGAAATTTCTCTTTTGTGGATCAAGCTGTGGTCCTACAACCAACTGGCAGTTTGTAGCCGAAGCCTTGGAAGCAAATAAACAATTTCCTTTAGGCAAAATCCTCCTCGGCTACTTGTACCAAATGCTGAATAATGCTTCGGCTAAGTTAGCTGTCGGCTCGGTAGTCGGAGCAGGTGGACCATGGTGGCTGCTACAGACTTGGTTGAATCTAATATGTCATGAAAGTCGTCAATCGGCCATCCGTCACAGAAGCTGAATTTCCAAGATTAGAGCCGATCATAGAAGATGACGAAGAATGCACTCATCGCCGATGTATGTCATATGGAGAATACGCATCCACACCGGCCGATGCTGGAGCAAAGTTATCAGCCGAACTGCTCAAAGATTGGTTCTGCAGTTTCTATGAAGGCTTTCAAAAAGATGCTCGAGTTTGGTTTCCCTATGAAGATTCAGCAAACCTCGAGCTCCCATCAGATTTCAGATTTGAAGACATTAATCATGAAAGATTCCAAACATCCAGAGAAGTCTTCATAGCTGCAATCAGCCCATGCATTCTTCCAGTCGGCATCCATCAAGGAAGAAACGTCCAAGCCTCTTACGAATTCTATCATCCAATGAGTTCAGCTAGACAGCTTGGACTGGGCCAACTTCCAATCGGCTTATTCTTTGCCGATAAGATCCAATGCCGAGGAGAGATTTCATCAACTTTAATGATGGATCGACTGCTCAACCTTCAAGGACCTCCACTGGGTAGCATTGAAAACATAGAGCTAGTAATGTTTAGGAGCAAAAACTTTGATAGATGGTGGGGTGAATAGAAGTTGCATCTATTCCACCAACCAGCTTCAATGTACATGACAGACCTCTTTCCAGATGTTGTCCCTCAAGTAAGCCTTTGACTTTACTTGATTTCATTTGAATAACTGCTTAGCCGATTTATCTTAACTAATCTTTTCTTTGATTTCTAGACAACAGAATCCTCTCCTCCTCGTCAAAGCAACAGTGGCAGGGATATCACCTACGCCCCAGGCTTAATTCCTAATGGAGGTGGGCCATCTCCTCCTGTCATCGGCTATGATGCCCCCAAGACTTCAGCTCTTCTTCAAGGGCTTATCAGAGAACCAGCCGATGCCGGTAAGAAAAGGAAAACCAGATCATCGGCTGTAGATACTTTAGCCCCAGCTCCAAAGAAGAAGATCAAAAAGAAAGCTAAACCAGCTGATGATCTGCCTGCCCTAGATCCATCTATTAAACAAGCTCTGGATGAAGAAGAAATCGGAGAGGATGTTGATCAAGCTGTAGCCGAAATAAGCGATACTGAAAGAACACCATCGGCTTCACCTAAGCAGGTCCCTCAAACTCCTTCTGCTCCAACTCATTTTACAAGAGTAAGAAACCTTCTATAACCACTTTTGTAATCATCTCACTTTATGGCCGATTGCTCACATACTTGGTAACTGCAGAAAAGGAAGGCTGCTGTGAAGAAGAAATCGGCTCCAATGACATCTAAACCAGCTCCACTGGTACAATAACCTTAATTCTTTCATTAGTTAATCTCAGCCGATTTTATATAACACTTGTCTATTTTCAACCTCCTTCCCCTCCTATTCAACAAGCATCAAGCGATCGGACCCCATCAGCTGTAGGGAGTCATCACATAGAAGAAGAAGTTCAACCAACTGCTCCAGCTATCCCAGTAAATTTCTTATAACCAACATATGCAGATCGGCTATGCCTATTTGATCTCTAACTCTCTTTAAATCATCACTGCAGGTCTTAGCCGATCTTTTCTTTTTTGATATCAGAGATTATCTTGATGAAGAGACAGAGGTTGACACTACTAGCAAGGCTCTAGTTCCTTTGTCTGATGATGTGAAGAAAACTCTTGAAGATATCTCTCATCGGCTAGAGACATCATCACTAGATAGCCTAGTAGTCGACTGTGGATCAATTAGGACTCGGCTTCACGAAGTTTACGCTCAAATCCTCGATGAGTTAGCCGATATCCTTACTACAGCTGTTTATCTTGAGCAACATCAATTTAAGCTGGAAAAGGCCAAGCTGAGATTAGCCGAGCATCAAGAGCGCAAAGACATTGAAGCAACAATCCAGGCCAATCGGCAATTTGTTCATGAAGAAAAAGCCAAGCTCGATCAATTATCTAAAGGCCCGATCAAATCCAATATTGACCGGCTTGAAGCTCGCAAGATCGAACTCTTAGCACAACTTCAAGAATGCAATGCTGAACTGGATCTAGAGCACAAGAGGTTAGCCGATCTCCCACAGTCTATCGAAGAACAAAAAGCAAGGTTAAAATCAGCTATCAAGAATGTTGCTAATATGACCAAATCTTTGAAGGTCATTCCTGGAACCGACGCTCAAGATGCCCAAGCCATAGAAGAAGTAGAACAGATTAGGCAAAGAGCTATATCGGCTATCCAGCGATACTTATCTGAATAATCTTTGTGTAATATGACTTGGAATTTTGTAATCGGCTAAGACATTCGGATTAATATGATGTGTAAGCTTTGCTCAAAAATCTCAAAAATTTTGCACTGTATTGTGATATATATATATGCCCCCCTAGTTTTACAATGTCAAGAGCATTGATAAAAATACGAAACAACTAAGGGCGATATAACAATATCGGCCATTGTATATCAGCAAACCACGACTGATTACAATAGAACCACTAAGGGCGATATAACAATATCGGCCATTGTACATCGGCAAACCACAACCGATTACAATAAAACAACTAAGGGCGATATTACAATATCGGCCATCTCAAGGCGATGCAAATACATCGGCTATCATGTATCGGCAATACTAGCCGATCATGCGTTAACCCAAACACTTGGATAATATTTCTTCAAATATTTGCCATTAAGCGCTCGCCCATAAACTTCTCCATCGAGTCCTTGCAACATGTATGCTCCTTGAGACACAACCTTATGTATTTGGAACGGCCCTTCCTAATTTGGTGACCACTTGCCAAATTTGCTATCCCGGGTTCCAATCGGCAAAATCAATTTCCACACAAGCTCACCTTCCAAAAAAGTCTTAGGCACCACTTTCTTATTATAATGCCGAGCAACACGTTCCTTATCCCTAGTAACTTTTGCAAGTGCTCGCAATCGCGACTGAACCAAATCCTCTCGTTCATCGGTCATAAGATTATAGTACTCATTGGCTGTCAAATCACTTTGCAACTCTGTTCTTCTTGAGCCGATTCGAACTTCCCATGGTAAAACAGCTTCATGTCCATAAACAAGCTTATAAGGAGGAACTTGGATTGATCCATGACAAGCCATCCGATAAGACCACAATGCTTCGGCTAAACGAGTATGCCATTGCCGAGGATAATCAGAAATCTTCCTTTTAATCAACTTGATCAAACTTTTGTTAGATGCCTCGGCTTGCCCATTAGCTTGTGCATAATACGGTGAAGAATTCAACAACTTTATACCCATACTATCGGCAAACTGAACAAACTTATCAGACACAAAGATTGAACCTTGATCAATCGTAATAGTCTGAGGAGTACCAAATCGGTAGATTATATGTTCTTGGACAAACTGTATTGCATCCCCAGAATCAGCCTTCTTCAAAGGAATCGCCTCTACCCATTTGATGAAATAATCAGTTGCCACCAATATAAACTTATGTCCTTTACTCGATGGTGGATTAATCATGCCGATCATATCAATTCCCCATCCTCTGAATGGCCATGGTTTAATGATGGGATTCATAGCCGACGCCGGCGCTCGCTGAATTGCTCCAAATTTCTGACAATCTTGACAACCTTTGTAATATCTGAAACAATCTTCTAACATCGTCGGCCAAAAATACCCCGCACGCCGAAGTAACCACTTCATCTTATGAGCCGATTGATGAGTACCACAAATTCCTTCATGAACTTCGCCGATTGCAACTTTAGCCTGATAAGCACTCAGACACTTAAGCAATACTCCATCAATCGTTCGATAATAAAGCTCATCATCCAATAAAGTATATTTCAACGCTTTATATCTTAACTTCCTATAAGCCGACTGGGATGGATTTTGTAAATATTGATGCACATCATATCTCCAATCATCGGCCGTCATGGCAGCAACTTCAATCTGAACATCCTTGATCATCGGCTTATATCCCGATGCCCCTTGAGCTAAATCATAGACCTCAATATTCTGCTCTCGAGATACATGCTTCAAAGTTACTAGCCGAAACTCCTTCATCAGTTTTTGGCACTTCTCATTATAAACTATCAACGTATCATTCTTACACTCATATTCTCATGCCAACTGACTGATTACTAACAAAGAATCCCCCATGATTTCAACAGCATCGGCTTCAACCTCCTTGAGCAATTGCAACCCTTTAAGTACTGCCTCATACTCAGCCTTATTATTAGTCGCATAAGGTTTGATAGTATAAGCAAACTCAAAACATGCCCCCCGAGGCGAAATTATCCTTTGTGTAGACGTTCGAATCCTCCACGACGCCCTCAAAATAATAGCTTGGGTTCTCCATCTTCAATTGGCTGTATATCAGAATCGGATACTTTTAAAAAATCTCCATCCCAAACTTTTCCAGATAAACAATCAAGGCCATCCATCTCCCAAAGAGCTAAATCGGCACAAGCAACATTGACTGACCTGTCGGCTGGTACGATCTCTATCTTGTTGCCTTGCCATTGAATCAAGCATTGGTGCATGGTCGAAGGAATACAACAATTAGCATGAATCCAATCCCTTCCAAGCAACAAGCTATAAGAACCCTTCCCATCGATGACAAAGAATGTTGTAGGGATGGTTTTACTGCCGACTGTCAACTCCACGTTCAGAACCCCTTTGGTTTCTGATGGATTGCCACCAAAGTCTTTAAGCACCATGTTTGTCTTGATGAGGTTTTCGGCGTTCCTACCCAATTTCTTGAATGTAGCATAAGGCATCAAGTTTACTGCAGCCCCACCATCTACCATCATCTTAGGCATCGGCTTCCCATTGACATAACCGTTTATATACAATGGTTTAAGATGCCGATTCTCTGTCCCCTCAGGTTTCTCGAACACTGCTTGTTCTGGTGACAACCAACTTAGCCGATTCCTCTTCCACCTTGTCTACATCGGCTTGATCAATCCCAAATTCGGCTGGCAATGTAAAAACCATGTTAATTGGTGCCACTACAACACTCTTCCCTTTTGCCAACCTCTTTGCCTCATCGGCTACAAC
Organism: Oryza sativa Japonica Group; assembly: GCF_034140825.1. Taxonomy (NCBI): domain Eukaryota; kingdom Viridiplantae; phylum Streptophyta; class Magnoliopsida; order Poales; family Poaceae; genus Oryza; species Oryza sativa. Next base: position 3,320,731 of record NC_089044.1, read on the forward strand.
ATCATCGGCTATAGGAATCTGATTCTTAACACGCAATTCCTGTCTTGGTTTTGCTTTCTTCAGCCGATGGTTAATTTCTTGTTCAACCTCCTGAAGGCGCTCCCTGTTCCTCAATCTTTGAACCCTTCTCTTCTGATTCTTCATGAAAATACCAGAAGGACACCATTGATTTGTCCTGACTACGTCATCCTCCTGGCCACGACCTTGATTCACTGGGCCCAATCTTTGACGAACAGACACTCTTTCCTGCCTCAGCCGATTACTCCTATTATATGACTGACTTGAGCTCTCAATGATATCATTGCACCCAAGGTAGTTTTCGATAGACGGCAACCTCATCCCTTCATTCCAGCAGAATCTAAAGAACTCACAACCCCAATGAGGATCAAAACCATCATCGTGTTCTTCATAATGCTTCTCCTGCTGCTTCTCATACTTCCTCTGATATTTGTTGATTATCTTAGCCGAATTCACTTGAAAACCCTTTGCACGGACGCTATCGGCTGATTGGCCAGCTGTATGTACCATATTAACAGGAAAAGGATTACCATCGACCTTCATTGGCCTCTTCGAATCATCAAACTTGATTTTTCCTCCCTCAATATCCGTTTGGATCTGCTGCCTGAAGACCTTGCAGTCATTAGTCGTATGAGACCCAGAATTATGCCACTTACAATACCTCTTTTTGCCCAACTCTTCAGCCGATGGAATTGTATGTCCAGCAGGAAGTTGAATCTGTTTTTCTCGAACTAGCAAATCAAATATCTTATCAGCCTTAGTTATGTCAAAGTCATACCTCTCCTCTTTTCCTGAGTTTTTCACCCATTGGTAAGGTATAACCTTTTTGCTCCTAACCCACTCAGCTGCAGCTATTTCAGAATCATCATCCTCACCATCCGATCCATACATATAAGGATAAACATGATTAATCTTCCTAGAGTTCTTCCTAGCTTCCGCGAACCTTTGTTGATGCAAACCTACCTTCTGTGTAAGGTACGACAAGCTTTCGGAATCTTCAGATGAGAATTTTTCCTTGATCGGAGCAATCATCCCTTAAAAAGCCAAATCGGCTAACTGGGCATCAGTCAAGCTCAAGCTGTAACACTTATTCCTCATTTCCCTGAACCTTTGAATATACTCATGTACCGGCTCATCATGCTTTTGCTTGATTGACATGAGATCAGACAGTTTCATCTCGTGAATCCTACTATAGAAATAACTATGAAACTGCTTTTCTAAATCGGCCCAACTGTTAATCGACCCATGTGGCAGCGAAGAAAACCAAGTAAAAGCCAACCCAGCCAATGACAACCGGAATAACCTAACCCTCAAAGCATCTACAGCCGATGCCTCACCACACTGAGCTAAAAATCGGCTAATGTGCTCATAAGTCGATGTAGTGTCTTGTCCTGAAAACTTTGAGAAATCAGGTACTTTGAACCAGTTAGGTAAAGGAACTCTTTCAAACCATTCAGGATATGGTTGTCGGTACAAATTTCCAGTCTCCTTTGGTTTAAGCCCAAATTGCTCCCTCATTACATCACCTATCACATCAGCCCATGGTCGCTGCTGAGGTGTTGCTTGAGATTGTTGTGGTGTGGGCTCATGTCACGACCGGAAATAACCCAACGGGTGTTCCTTACGTGCGTGTATTATTCCTTGTCCCAGGAGGCAAGGTACACCAAAAGTTAATACAATTCAGAGTTTAACAAGCGGAAGCGTAAATAGTTAATTTATTACATGGGCAGCGAAGGCCCAGCACACACAGAGACAAACGAGAAACAGCGGAAGACTAGGACGACGACCACAGGCGCTTGACGGCAGGCACGAGCTAGACACCAAAGCCTTCATCTTCTAGGGGCTCCTCTTCTGGGGTTGGGAAAAATTGAGCAAGACTGAGTACAACCACCGTACTCAACAAGACACACCCACAAGTGCAGAATAAATGCAAGGGAGTACAAAGGAGTTATACTATAAAGGGTTAGGGTTTGCAGTAAACAGCATTTAAAGGTACTTAGTTGCTCAAAGCTATTTTGTAAACACGATTCTAGAACTATACCATATTATTTATCATGGCCGTGAACCCACACGAACCTGCCTTAACCCAAGGCCTACGATGATTCAGACCGAACTGGCAACCCGACCCTGGGTCCCAGCTCGTCCCAAGCCAACCCAGGCCAACCATTCCACATTTTAGTTGTTAAGCAGGTTTTAAGAATTAAAACACTAACTTGGGTACATTGCTCGGCTTGCCCATAACCGAGGGCGCGGCTATTCGAATAGATTATACTCTGATCAGAGGTGTACATCTTTACCCACAAGACACATCTTCCTCACGTGCGACCACGTGCCACATACCACCACGGTATACAGACGGAAGACGTGACATAGTTTCCAACCCATCCTAGCCATAGACAAGAGTACCGACCCAATCCCACCTACGGCCGGAACCCCCGGGACAGGCAGGTAGGACTGAGCCCCTAGCAGCAGGACACCGGCCCTGTGCCATGACATCTCGACTACCGGGCCGCAGCTCGTGTAGCCTTCATTTGCCCTGGAGATGTCCATCGACCCCCGACTTCTTCCATCTCCATCCGTGTACTTTTGTTTATAACCAGACTGACCCACAAACTAAGCCTTACCCACTAGACATGTGGAAGTACGGTAGTGCTTTGCAACAGAGGCCCGAAGACCGGTCCTTGTATGGCCGAGGTGCTACTATCAAAACCATGCACCCCGAGCCCAGCCTAAAACCATTTTGGGGATTTTGAATAGAAGGAGCGGTGTGAAGCCAATTCCACAATAACCAAACCATTCCAAAGTGTCCAGGTGATATGAATATTCCCAAAGTCTAGAGTTGTAAAACCGCCTAATGTTACCTAATTAAATTGCGAAGCATCTACCTAAAATTATACTAGTGGTACTATGAGTAGAGTGTCCACTAGTTGGGGTTTTGTTTATTCTAGGGTGAACAAGGTAATAATAACAACAACAATAATAATAAGGTCATAACAAAGGTAAATAGGCATGGCTAGATAAAACAGTGATAACGCGGGAATTTAAATAAAGCGGTAATGCAATAATTTAAATCAACATAATTTTACAAACTGGGATTCAATATGTTCAAAGATGATGTGACTTGCCTTGCTCGCTTTCCCAAACGTCGGCTTCAACTTCCACGAAGAGCGGATCTTCCGAAGCTGCAGCGTCTACACGACCAACGGAAAAGAAAAAGGCTTTTACTCTAATAAACTCCATATAACAAGCAGAAACAAAGCACAAAAATGGGTTCTTGACTTCTTAAGGAAAAATTAGAGACTTGAACGGTCCAATTCCGAGTTCAAATGGACAAGTTATGGCCATTTGAAGTTTATATGCTCTTTAAATGGATATTTGGGAAAAGTTTATATGCCCTTTTAGCCATGCCTTGTTTATAAGGGGGTGATTATGATCCAGGAAGGTGCGCTGCAGTGGATTGTGTTGTATAAGGGGTATTGTCACAACTCCTTTCCGAGATACCGTGGTTGTATTGAGGCACATGGTGACATGATGTGGGGTTGTGTCTTGTGGGTACAGTGGTACACCTCTGATCAGAGTAAAACTATTCGAATAGCCGTGCCCGCGGTTATGAGCGGGTCTAACAATGTCTTTCGTGATTAGTTTCACACTTGTCACCATAGTAAATGATGCTATAATTGGTAATAATTTGATTAGCTCCTGGTTTGGAATGGTACATTCCTGGTTTGGAGATAGAACTGTGCAGCCGGGATGGTTGTTCAGAATGGTTGGGCCTATACAACAGGGTATGTTGTATAGCGTTGGATTAATATTGTTTAATACTTAACTGTTTTATTAAATTCTGAAATGTTTGCTAAATGCTGCTTTTGCAAATGAAACCCTACTATGCCATCCTTTGTTATCCTGTGCACTTGCATATTTGCTGCGTGGCTTGCTGAGTATGTCATATACTCACCTTGCAATCATTCATCAGAGGAGGAGTTCTTCAATGAGGCTGATGGTGTGGAGGATTAGGTGTAGCCTTGGTCAAGCTGCCTGTGGAGTGGAGCCGTCTGCGCCGTTTATCTTTTTTTTCCGCTGCTTAGATCTTTATTGTTTGAGAGAAACTATCTACCTCTGTAATGACATTTTATTCGCTTATTAATTAGAGTAATAATTGTACTCTATTATCAATTTGTTATTGTGTGCCTCGGCTGATTCCTCGACGAGGGTTCACACACATGTAAGCGTTTGGAATTTTGGATAGAAATTCCGGGCGTGACAGATGTACACCTCTGATCAGAGTATAATCTATTCGAATAGCCGCGCCCTCAGTTATGGGCAAGCCGAGCAATGTACCCAAGTTAGTGTTTTAATTCTTAAAACTTGCTTAACAATTAAAATATGGAATGGTTGGCCTGGGTTGGCTTGGGACGAGCTGGGACCCATGGTCGGGTCGCCAGTTCGGTCTGAATCATCGTAGGCCTTGGGTTAAGGCTGGTTCATGTGGGTTCACGGCCTTGATTAATAATATTGTATAGCTCTGGAATCGTGTTTACAAAATAGCTTTGAGCAACTAAGTGTCTTTTAATGCTGTTTGCTGCAAACCCTAACCCTTTATATTATAACCCCCTTGTACTCCCTTGCATTTATCCTGCACTTGTGGGTGTGTCTTGTTGAGTACGGTGGTTGTACTCAGTCTTGCTCAATTTTTCCCAAACCCAGAAGAGGAGCCCCTGGAAGATGAAGGCTTTGGTGTCTAGCTCGTGCCTGCCGTCAAGCGCCTGTGGTCGTCGCCCTAGTCTTCTGCTGTTTCCCGTTTGTCTTTGTGTGTGCTGGGCCTTCGCCGCCCATGTAATAAATTAACTATTTACGCTTCCGCTTGATAAACTCTGAAATGTATCAACTTTTGGTGTACCTTGCCTCCTGGGACAAGGAATAATACACGCACGTAAGGAACGCCCGTTGGGTTAATTCTGGTCGTGACAAAAGATACAACATATTTAACAGTGGTAGCGTGGGGCTTGGCCTGAGTTCCAAGAAAGCAAAAGACGCGCGACTCTATGGATAGAAACGGCGGAGGTGTTTGATATTCTAGGGGTTAGGCAACGCCGTGCCGTCCTCCGTGGTTAGCCGAACGGAGCCCAGCTGGGGAACGCCGATCACTTTGTATGGCCCTTCCCACATTGATGAGAGCTTGCTCAGCCCCAAGCGCGACTGTACGCGGCGCAAGACGAGATCGCCGACTTGCAGTGATCGGGCCCGGACGTGGCGCTGATGGTAGCGCCACAGGCTTTGCTGGTAGCGCACCGCTCGCAGGGCCGCGCACCTTCTCCGCTCTTCTAAATAGTCGAGGTCGTCGTGGCAAAGATCATCCTGGTTGGCCTCATCGTACAGCGTGACGCGTGGCAAACCCAGGGAAAGCTCCGAAGGTAGGACCGCCTCGGTGCCATGCACCAGGAAAAAGGGTGTTTCCCCCGGGGCGCGACTTCGAGTGGTCCGATTCGCCCACAGCACGGCGGGCAGTTCCTCGAGCCATGAATCCCCGTGCTTCTTCAGGACGTTGTACGTCTTGGTCTTGAGTCCTTTGAAGATTTCGGCGTTGGCTCGCTCGACTTGGCCGTTGCTCTTGGGGTGGGTAGGCGAGGCAAAGCACAGCTTGATGCCCATGTCGTCGCAATAGTCGCCGAAAAGTTCACTGGTGAACTGGGTGTCGTTATCTGTAATGATACGGTTGGGCACCGATTGGGTAAGTGTGGACCCCCGTTTTTATAACAGAAATCAATCGTGTAAACAGTACCATTTCCCTGGATCAAGTAGTCTGGTACACACGAATTCATAGCTGAAATACCAAGTGCACATACACGAGTGTCTAGAACGAATTATTACATCATAAGCCCGCAGGCATAGTCTTAAATCATCGGACCAAGTGGTCCGGAATACATTCCAAAAACAGAAGTAGGTAAGGCAGCGGAGTTAAGGCAGCGGCACGCCATTGCCACAGGCAACGACCGTAACTAAGACCTACTGAGCGCCATCGTCTTCATCACCATCCTGGTAGTAAGCATAGGGATCCTCCGAAGCTTCATCTCCGACCACTGATTAAGTTTGTATATTGCAAGGGTGAGTACCAATCGTACTCAACAAGCCACCACAGCAACAATGCACATGACGGTGACGCGACGGCAGGCGGCGATGGTGACGTCGGCACGGCTCGGGGCGGCTAGGGACAGGCGATGGAGGAGGGGCAGGGCTACAGAACCACATCGAGCACCTAGAGTGCAATGAACAGTGTCTTTTTCCTATTTTTCTCATTTTAGTCTATTTCTTATATAAATTTGGTTCCACAATTTCTAATTTTTGCATATATGAATTTTTCTCAATATTTGTGTTATCTCAACTAATGAATTCACCCTAGATTAATATTACTCATATTTTATTTATATAATTTATTTGAATTTTTAATTAGGGTTAATTCTTATTCCATCGCATTTAAATTTAATTGATACAAATATGATCGTGATAATATTTTATTTATTTCTATCCACACCTAATCTTTATTTTAAGTTATATTTATTTTACCAATTTACTTCTAGGGTTTATTCCTAATTAACTATTCTTTACTCACGATTAATGAACTTCGAAATCAAATCCAAATAAAATAGGCGAATAAGATCGGCATGATGCAATTAATTTAAAAGTTTTCGAAGGCCCGTATTTTTAGAGTTTTGTTTTTATTGGTCAAATTTTCAGGGTGTTACAAACCTACCCCCTTAAATAAATCTCGTCCCGAGATTTCTTACAGGTTTTCGAATAGGTGGGGGTATTCTGTCTTCAAGAATTCTTCGCTTTCCCAAGTGGCTTCATCCTCAGTGTGATTACTCCATTGTACTTTGTACATACGCCACACTTTGGTTCTAGTCTTCTTTTTAGCTTCATCCAATATCCGGACTAGGTGTTCTGGATACGTGAGATCATTGCTGATATGAATTTCTTCCAACGTAGCTTGTTCTTCCGGCACTCGCAAGCACTTCTTTAACTGAGACACATGAAAGACTGGGTGCACATCGGCGATATTTTCTGGTAGCTGTAACTGGTATGCAACTTCTCCTCGTCTAGCCGTGATTTGAAAAGGTCTCACATATCTTGGCGCTAGTTTTCCTTTGACCTTAAACCTTTTCGTTCCCCTCATCGGAGAAACCTTTAGATAAACGTAGTCTCCTTCCTTCAATTCCAGGTTTCTTCTTCGGGTGTCGGCGTAACTCTTCTGTCGTGATTGTGCCACTTTTAGATGGTCTCGAATCAGGCGAACCTTTTCTTCGGCTTCTTTGATAATGTCAAGTCCAAATATCGCCCGTTCACCTGTCTCGGTCCACATTAGTGGGGTACGACATCGTCGACCAAATAATGCCTCATTTGGCGACATCTTTAGGCTCGCTTGGAAACTGTTGTTGTAGGAGAATTCGGCGTAGGGCAAACATCTCTCCCAGTCTTTGCTAAAATCCATTGCACAAACTCTCAGCATGTCCTCCAAAACCTGGTTGGTTCTCTCCGTCTGGCCATCTGTCTGTGGATGATAAGCTGTGCTAAACGCAAGGTAACTTCCTAGGGCTTCATGTACTTTCTCCCAGAAATACGAGGTAAACTGTGTGCCTCGATCAGATATAATCCTCTTAGGTACACCATGAAGACACACTATCCTGGTCATGTACAACTCGGTGAGTTTAGCACTGTTATAGTTTGTCTTGACGGGGATGAATCTTGCCGTCTTGGTGAGTCGATCCACAATCACCCAGATGGAATCGTACCCTGTTGCGGTCTTGGGCAATCCAACAATAAAATCCATACCTATCTCATCCCATTTCCACTCGGGAATCCTAAGGGGTTGCAGCAAACCTGCCGGTCGCTGATGCTCAGCCTTCACCTTTTGGCACACGTCACAGAGTGCTACGTATTCTGCCACATCTCTCTTCATGTTGGGCCACCAGTATCCTTCCTTCAGATCCTGGTACATCTTCGTACTTCCGGGGTGTAATGAATATGCTGATTTGTGAGCTTCCTTTAGAATTAATCCTCTCAGTCCACCCTGTTCAGGTACATAAATCCTCTTTTTATACCATAGGACATCCTTCTCGTCGGTTGAAAATTCCTTTGCAAATCCTGCAACTAGACGTTCCTTCACCTCTCGGATTTCCTCGTTGTCCTTCTGGGCCTCTTCTATTTGGGTTCTCAAAAGAGGTTGAATGTCCAGGTTGTTTATCTGTCCATGAGGTACCATATGTAGGTTTAGTTGGGCTATTTCCTCCTTAAGCTCAGGAGCCATCCCTTCCGTCCTCAGATGATTGCAATGGCTCTTCCGACTCAAAGCGTCGGCCACAACGTTGGCCTTGCCGGGGTGATAGTGAACCTCTAGATCATAGTCCTTGATTAATTCCAGCCATCGCCTTTGCCTCAAGTTGAGATCTGACTGGGTGAAAATATACTTCAGACTCTTGTGGTCAGTGTAGATATCGCAATGGTTTCCAATCAAATAGTGTCTCCAAATATTTAGCGCATGAACCACAGCTGCGAGTTCTAGGTCATGGGTAGGGTAGTTTTCCTCATGTGGTCGCAATTGTCGTGATGCATAGGCCACAACCTTTCCGTCCTGCATCAGTACTCCTCCTAGTCCCTGCCTTGATGCATCACAATATATAACAAAGTCTTTCCAGATGTCCGGAAGAACTAAAATAGGCGACGAGGTCAGCTTTTCTTTGAGCTGCTCAAAGCTTTCCTGACACTGTTCTAACCACACAAACTTCTTTTCCTTCTTGAGTAGTTGTGTCATTGGTCGGGCTATCTTAGAGAATCCTTCAATAAACCTTCGGTAGTATCCGGCTAAGCCTATAAAACTCCGAATTTCAGTCACAAATTTGGGTGCTTTCCATTCCGTAACGGCCTCAACTTTAGCAGGATCCATTGCTACTCCACCGGCTGAGATTACGTGGCCTAGAAAAGCGACTTCTTTTAACCAGAACTCACATTTACTAAACTTTGCATATAATTTATGCTTCCGAAGTTTCTCGAGTACCAATCGCAAGTGTTCCGCATGTTCGTCCTCATCTTTGGAGTAGATTAGAATATCATCAATGAATACTACCACAAATTTGTCCAAGTAATCCATGAACACTTTGTTCATAAGATTCATAAAGTATGCCGGGGCGTTGGTTAACCCAAACGACATTACTGTGAACTCATACAATCCATAGCGTGTTGAAAACGCGGTCTTGGGTATATCCCCGGTCCTAATTTTCAATTGGTGGTATCCTGATCGAAGGTCAATCTTAGAGAACACCTTAGCTCCTTTGAGTTGATCAAAAAGATCATCAATCCATGGTAGTGGATACTTGTTCTTGATAGTTACTTCGTTTAGTGAACGGTAGTCTACACACATCCTCATGCTACCATCTTTCTTCTTGACGAATAGCACTGGGGCTCCCCAAGGTGACGAACTGGGGCGTACAAATCCCTTTTCTTGCAATTCTCTGATTTGCTTTTTAAGTTCCTCCAACTCATTGACTGGCATCCGATAAGGTCTCTTGGATATGGGAGCAGTTCCGGGTATCAGATCAATAATGAACTCTATGTCACGATCTGGTGGCATCCCAGGTAAATCTTCTAGAAACAGATCGGGAAATCGTTGCACTACAGGCATTCCTTTCAGGGGTAGCATGGTAAATATGCCTCCGGCATGTTCGGTTAGTCTAGGATCTTGATCCATGGTTGCTCTCATATCCGATCCCCAGGGTGTGGTCAAGGTAACTTCCCTACGTCTACAGTCGATTACCCCTCTGTTCTTTGTTAACCAATCCATACCCAATATGACACCCACGGTCTGGGGTATCAAAACCATAAGGTTGGAGGGAAACACCACATCCCTAAGATGAATAGGTACGTCTATGCAAGCATGACTCACAGTTATCTCGCCCCCAGGTGAGTGTACTATCATAGGCTTTCTAAGTCCCACTAGGGTTAAGTTGTGTTTTTGACTAGCCTTCAAAGATATGAATGAATGCGATGCACCAGAATCAAAGAGGACTTTAACCGGGGTAGAATTGATAGAGAACATACCCATTAGTACGCCCTGATCTTCCTAGGCCTCTTCAGCTCGAACATGGTTCACTTGTCCGCGTCCAAATCTGGTAGCGGTCCTGTTAGTTTGCGGAGTCTTGAATAGTCCTCGTCCGGCAGCAGGGGCAGTAGTTCCACTAACAGTCATTGCATTAGCGCCAGTATGGACAGGAGTTTTGCGTGGATGAGGGCAGTTGTTGGCGTAGTGCCCATACTCCCCGCAATTGAAGCAGTCCACATTCTTCTTGGCTCCAGGGGCAGCCAGAGTTGGTGTAGGGGTGCGATTCTGAATCGCAACCGGCCTGTTGAAATTTCTAGGTGCGGCGGGGCGGTTGGTTGCCACAATAGGGGGCTTCCACCCAGACGAAGTGGCTCCCTTGTGTCGCTGAGGCACTCCCTGAGGTGGGCAATTCATAGCAAGCCTCCTCTTGCGGTTGTGCCCTACAGTCCTTTGATCGTTCTCCAGCCTAACGACCTTGTTGATTAGGCTCCGGAAACTCTCATGATCTTGCCCAATCATAGGTCCACGCAACTCATCATTCAGCCCTTCTATGAACTTGTCGATCTTTTCTTCTTCATTTGCGAGGTCTCCAATTGCATAGCGGGCCAACTGAGTGAATCGGTTTAGATATTCCTGCACCGTTGTGTTCCCTTGTTGCAGCCTTCTAAACTCGTTCTTCTTCATACGCATTACCGCAGCAGGCACGAAGTTCTCATGAAATGCTGCAGTGAACTCTTCCCAAGTGGGTTCTCCAGCATCCTCTTCCCGAGCTTCCTTGTAAGTATCCCACCAATCACCAGCGGGTCCCTCCAGTTGGTTTACTACGAAGATCACTTTGTCGGCTTCGCGTACCCGGACAAGGGTCAGTTTCTTCTCTATGATACGTAGCCAATCTTCTGCCTCCATAGGCTTGTCTGCCATAGCGAATGTGGGTGGTTTGGTCCTCATAAACTCTCCAAAGCTCGATCCGCCGCGGTTGCCTTGGTCATTTGCAATGGCTTGCAGAAGTTGGGTTTGAGTGGCCATAACTCCGGCCAGGGTGGTTAGGTCAGGTGTCTGAGTTTCTTCATTGTTGGTTGACGCCCGACGTCGGCTTGCCATCTGTGTAGGCCGATTAAGTAAGTATCCTAATTTTCTAACTAGCTCTTGTGGTTTTATCCCATTAAGGGAGTTGTTTTGGTGTGAACTTTGTTTTGCAAGCATGGTGGAATAAACTCATTTATAACACAACAGCCATAATATCATAAATAACATCACAGAGTTCCACAAATAGTACATAAATCATGATGCAATCGACTGCACACATACGCAGTCCAAATAAGGTTCATCCAGAAGATACATCGAACTAATCATCAAGATACTCGTCAATCCAGGTAAGGGGGGTGTGTCGCATACTATCCAAAAACCATCTAAAGCGAGATCGAAGCTGCAATAATCCTCCAGTCTAGTCATCCAACCATCCGCAGGATCCTGGGGCAGGTAGAGGGTGGTCGCTGGCACAGGCAAACCTGAGTCCCCACGGCTCAGAAGTAGTGGCCTCTGGATCTGGCTTGGGCTTCTTGCCCGGGGGTCGTGTGCTCTTGCGGGCAGTGCTGAGGGTGTGAGGGCGTCCGAGGAAGGTGATGCGGGGAACAGGGGTCTCATCCTCTGAAGGATCAGTGATGTCTGGCTCGATCTCTGCTCGGTGTCGGTCCCCTCTGTCTCGGAGTCGACCTGGATCGGAGTCTCCAAACTCGAACCTAGCTGCGGAGAAGGTGTAGGGATCAGTGGAGTGTGCACAATCTCCGGGGCAGGTGGCTGTGTCACTGTCGGGTCCACCAAGTAAGGTGCTGACTCAGTAGCCAGCATACCAACCTCTCCCAAAAGAGTGTGGAACGCTGGTGGGTACGGTGTGGTGAGGAAGGAGTAGCGGTCATACCCTACTGCTGTGGAAGTAGAAGCTCCTGTGGTGCTGACCGTGGCTGCTCGAAGCTGCTCCTCCAGCTGGCTGACGTGCTCCTGACTCTCTCTCACCTGCTCCTCAAGTGTATCCATCATCCCGCGGCGATCATTGTACTGGTTAGATAACTGCTGGAACCGGTCGCCGTGGACCTGGAGCTATGCCTTCATTGAGTCTATCTTACTACCCCAAGCCTGGTGCTCCTCCTCTAGCTGAAGCTGCTGCACTGTGAGGTCAGTCACCTCGGTCTCTAACTCTCCCACACGCCTCTGCTGGTCGTTGATCTCTAACAGAGCCTCCTCGTAAAAGTCGTCTACTGCCTCAGCCCATCGTGACAGTCGAGTCACTATCGGGTTGTAGCAGCAAGGTGTGTCCTGAGCCGTGCAGACGGAGTTGCTCTCCTCTCGAAACGGGTGGTGAGCAAACTCAGTACTCGCCAACTCAGCTCGGTGGATAGAGCTAAGTCGGAGGAAGGCCTCCCGGGCTGCATCCTGCATCGCGGTCTTCGGTAAGTCACGACGGTGGCATGTCAGGAAGCTGTAGTCTGACTCTGAAGGAACTCGTGTGTGAACCTCGACCTGAGCCTCCCAAACAAAGCCACTCTATCTCACTCGGTAGATCGGAAATCTAGGGTATCGCAGACACCTCATCAACCGGTGTAGCTCAATGACGTATCCCTCTGAGCGGGGTACGCCCATCTCCCAGGTAGCGGGTGAATCCTGATCTGCCATCGAATTTTAAGAAAAACCCAAGGTCAGCTAAGAGTAAAACTCGTTTTGTGAAGAAAATAGTTAAGAGTAAGATGAAAATCGTATAGAGTTTTGTAAACATAGCGTTTTTATTTTTGAAAGTATTACTAAATGGGAATTTTTCCCTTGGCCAACTTAGAAAAGGGGTGGGGCGCCTTTTGGTCTTTTCCTACAGTCGTATGGCTCTGATACCAGCTCTGTGGACCCCTATTTTTATAACAGGAATCAATCGTGTAAACAGTACCATTTCCCTAGATCAAGTAGTCTAGTACAAATGAATTCATAGCTGAAATACCAAGTGCACATACACGAGTGTCAAGTACGAATTATTACATCATAAGCCCGCAGGCATAGTCTTAAATCATCGGACCGAGTGGTCCGGAATACATTCCAAAAACAGAAGTAGGTAAGGCAGCGGAGTTAAGGCAGCGGCACGCCATTGCCACAGGCAACGACCGTAACTAAGACCTACTGAGCGCCATCGTCTTCATCACCCTCCTAGTAGTAAGCGTAGGGATCCTCCGAAGCTTCATCTCCGACCACTGATTAAGTTTGTATATTGCAAGGGTGAATACCAATCGTACTCAACAAGCCACCACAGCAACAATGCACATGACAGGGGTATTCAAAGGATGGCTATGGTTCTTTTGCGCAAAGCAAGTTTTATAATTCTTTTCACAAACCTAAGACCTAGCACAGACTGATCAAATTTTAGTACCAGTGTTCATATTAAACAATGATGGTTCTATCCACCATCCATTGTGATCCCAAGGATAGCTTCCTGCCATTGAGTCGTCATGGTTTTTTGAGGACGTCCACCTTCCCGCCTCTCAGGAAGTGGCTCCATCAGTATAGAAATCATCATGCAATATCCCATCCCACACAAGTTAAGAATTTAGAGTCTAGCCAAGTGTAATACATGTCCCGGTGCTCAATAACCGCGAGCACGGCTATTCGAATAGATTTGGTTTATTCACACTGCAGTGGATGTACACTTTACCCGCACTCCGCGACTGCCCAACACATGAGCCTTGTCCCAACACATGAGATGCGTCACGGCAAAGCTTTTCGATAACCTCGCATTGGCAGTACCCGCTCCATGAACTTTACATCCTCATGCACTCTAGGCGTACACAATTCCTAGCAGTGAGAGGAGTTCTGGCGCACCCGGGAAGGCAAGACTCACACATGCATTAAGTTATAATTATGTTTAGATTCTCACATGGCAGTCCTACTGATGGCGACACCACTGTAGACACCCGCCTCGCGGTCCTACCAATGGCTGCCCCACCGTAGAGCCCCTGCCTCACACATCAAGAAACCACTATGCATGGATACTGCCTCCGCTCAGCTATCTACTTCGCTAGGTCTATACCCATACGAGAAGTGTGGTTGTACGGGGGTCGTTTCATGCTTAACTTCATGGCTCGGTCCTTAATTGACCGGGGACGGTGCTAGCCTTTTCCGGATACCACCCAAATCCTCCGTCCGCCCCAGTCGAAAACAGTTGTTTTCACTTTATTTTCCTTTCACAAATCATGTCATCAATTTCATGGCAATGTGGCGCTCATGTCTCCACATGCCGCATCTCAATTACCTTCCCAAAGGTAATTGCCCAAACATTTAGCATTTGATAAATATGAATATGCATGATTCTAGAATAGCATTTCTAAGCAATTGTCATAATTGACTAGGGACTCATACGTAAACATGGTTACAAGGATTTTAAGGGTAAACAATAATCAAGGCATAGCATAATCACAAGTAGGATGTTTATCATTGCATGCAATTTTATTTGCAAACAAAATAATTTCGCAATTGGGATCAACAAGTTAAAGGAATAGTGATGACTTGCCTTGCTCAAAGTCTTGCGTGTCTTGGCCTTCACTTGGATCCGCAACTCCCTCGGGCTCTATAGTTACGTGTGAAAATTGATTTGAATTCGGTTAGAATTCAAATAAAAATCCAAATAAATCCAAATGGAAGTCGAATGCGAAAGTCGATTCTTTTATATTAACTTTACTATTCGCGAACTAGGGCAAACCCAATTTCGATTTATACATCCTAAACTATTTTTGCGGGTATAAATATTTTGTTATCATGAGTTTTTAATTTAATCTACCCGAGTATTATATTCATATAATTTGTTAGAAATTTCTATCGCGAGCTAAATATCGGCCGGAATCCAAAAATTATCTTATAATATTATACGATTTAATTTAGTCTATGACTAAACGATTAAATATAATATACGTCTAAAATTCCTATTAATTAAATCCGAGTACCTACCGTGAATGAATTGATCACCTATAGAGATTACCAAAATAATCTATAATTATATTAAATTTTTGCAATTCTACGACTATAATTGATCTATAATTAAATTCTAATTATTTTAAATTTTCTCACTTCCCTAATCTCCCTCTAATTTCTATTTATTTATTTATTTTTTCTTTTCTTTTTCTCTCCTCTTTTCTTTCTTTTCATTTCCCTCCTTTCTTTTCTCTCCGTTTTTCTTTTCTTTCTTTCTCTCCTTTTTCCTTTCTTTCTTCTTTTCTCTCTTTCTCTCCCTCCCGGCTTCTTCTCCCTCCTCTCTCTCTCGGCTCTTTGGCGACGGCGACCGAGCAAGGGGAGGAGGCGGCGGCTTACCGACGACGGCGGCGGCGGTGACGACGGCGCTACGACAGCGCACGGCGCGGCGGCACGAAGGCGGCGGTGCGGCGGTGCGTGGGCGGTGCGATGACGGCGCACGGCGCGGTGGCACGAAGGCGGCGGTGCAGCGGCGCGAGGGTGGCGGCGCGGCGGCACCAAGGCGGTGGCTCGGTGGAGAGGGAAGAGGGGAGAAAGAGGGAGATGGAGTGGGGGAAATGGAGAGGGGGTGTGGAGTATTTATAGGGGAGAGGGGGAAGAAAGAGAGGGGAAGGGGTGGCCGGCCTGACACGACGGCGGCGCGGGGGCTCAGGGCGGTGATGCGACGACGGTGACGCGACGGGCGCCGACGTGATGGCGGCGCGAGGCTCGGCGCGCGGTGATGGGATGGTGACGGCGACTGTGGCACGGGCTCGAGGCGGCGATGGAACGCGCACGGCGACGGGACGAGCGGTGACGGGGCGCGTGGGCGCGCGGGGCGGCGGGATGGCGGCGCGGCGGCTCGGGGCGTGAGGCGCGCGCGGCAGCGGAGATGGGACGGGCGCGCGGCGGGGCAGGGGCGCGGGGCACCAGGCGATGACGCGACGGCGACGGCGATGGCGCGCGGCGCGTGGTGACGGCGTCGCGGCGCGGCAGCGGCGCGGGGCGACGGCGCGCGGCGGCAGGTGACGATGGCGACGTCGGCGCGGCTCAGGGCGGCTAGGGGCAGGCGATGGAGGAGGGGCAGGGCTACATAACCACATCGAGCACCTAGAGTGCAATGAACAGTGTCTTTTTCCTATTTCTCTCATTTTAGTCTATTTCTTATATAAATTTGGTTCCACAATTTCTAATTTTTGCATGTATGAATTTTTCTCAATATTTGTGTTATCTCAACTAATGAATTCACCCTTGATTAATATTACTCATATTTTATTTATATAATTTATTTGAATTTTTAATTAGGGTTAATTCTTATTCCATCGCATTTAAATTTAATTGATACAAATATGATCGCGATAATATTTTATTTATTTCTATCCACACCTAGTCTTTATTTTAAGTTATATTTATTTTACCAATTTACTTCTAGGGTTTATTCCTAATTAACTATACTTTACTCACGATTAATGAACTTCGAAATCAAATCCAAATAAAATAGGCGAATAAGATCGGCATGATGCAATTAATTTAAAAGTTTTCGAAGGCCCGTATTTTTAGAGTTTTGTTTTTATTGGTCAAATTTTCAGGGTGTTACAGTAAGATTTGCGCCACTTGGTGAACTTGTCGATGGCGACGTACAGGTGCTGATATACGCCTCGGGCCGCTTTGAAGGGTCCTAGGATGTGTAGCCCCCAGACCGCGAAAGGCAAGAGAGCGGGATGCCTGCAAGTCTTCGGCCGGCTGATGGGTTTGCTTGGCATGGAACTGGCACGCCTTGCATCGCCGGACCCATTCTTGGGCATCTTGCAACGCAGTCGGCCAGTAAAAACCTTGTTGGAAGGCTTTACTGACCAATATACGTGAGGCCGAATGGGCCCCACACTCACCCTGATGAGCGTCGGCGATGAGCTCGACGCCTTGCTCCCGAGAAATACACTTCAAGAGTATCCCGTTGGCGGCACGCCGGTAGAGGGTCCCTTCTATGAGCACGTATCGCTTAGAGACACGCGTGAGCTTCTCAGCTTCTGCGTGATCCTCAGGAAGAGTATTATTATCGAGATACGCCCAAATGTCAGTCAACCAAACGACCTGACGAGGGGGGTTGGGGTCGACCCCCTCGGGCCCCGAGGGCCGCGGGTCGTTAGGGGTCGGGGCGGAGGCCGTGGCGTCGGGGTCCCTCGGGGGGTCCACCCGTGCCGATGGCTGCGCGAGCCTTTCCTCGAAGGTCCCCGGGGGGAGTGGGGCTCATGCCGACGCGATGCGTGACAACTCGTCAGCGACTGCATTGTCGCGCCGGGGCATGTGACAGAGCTCGAGTCCGTCGAAGCGGCGTTCCATGCATCGCACCTCGCAGACGTATGCATCCATTTGCGGGTCAGTTGTCGCGTCCCAAAACGACTCTAAAATACATCCTCGAAATTATGCCGAGAATAATTAAAATCCATGTGAAAGCCTCCAACAATTAAAATGTGCAAATTTAAAAGTCAAATAAGGCTTGGAGGATTTTTGTATATTTCCTAAAAGCCTAAAATGCGTAAATAAATTTTACTGGAATTTTCAGAGCACAAATAATAATTGAGAAGAAATAAACAAAGTTAAAATGGTTTTATAAAAAGAAAAACCCTAAAAAGTCTTCTTTTCCCCCCTTCCCTTCTTGGGCCGGCTCGGCCCAGCTCCCTCCCTCTCTCTCCTCTCCCCCGCGGCCCATCGGCCTTCCCCCGCGCGCGCGCCGCTGACGGGCGGGCCCGCCCGCCACCCTCGCTGACGGGTGGGGCCCACCCGTCATCCCCTACCTCGCGCCACACCCGCCGCCCGCCCGTGCCCTAGCGCCGCCGCCGCCGCCGAATCCGCCGCATCCCGCCGTCCCCGCGCGCCATAAAGAGGGGGAAATCACTCCCCGTGATTCCCTCCCTCTTTCCCCCACTTTTCCCTCTCTCTCACACCCTCGGATTCGTTCGGATTTACTCCCGCGAACTTCGCCGGCGCATCAATGGAGCCCGAGATCGCCGCGCCGGTTTCCTTCCCCTCCGGCCGCCCTCTCTCACTCCCAACGCTATTTAAACGCTCCCCGTGCCTCCCTCCTCCGTTTCCGCCACTCGCCGCTTTCTCTCCCCGTCGGAATCGAGCCCGCGCCGTCGTCCTCTCTCTCCGCCGTCGCCGCCGAGCTCCGGTCGGCCGCGGCTGCTAGGTGGGGCCCGGCCGTCAGCCGCCCGCTCCCTCGGGTGCGGCTGACGCATGGGACCCACGGCGCCGGCCGGCGCAAGCCGCGTGCACCCGGTCCACCGTGGACCGTGAGGCTGCCGCGTGGGCCCCACTCCCGTGGACCCGGTCCGCGCGCCCTCTCTCCCGGCTGACGCAATAAATCCGATTTTTAATTAAAATTTAAATGAAGAAATTCGCAAATATCCATTTAAAGAGCATATAAACTTCAAATGGCCATAACTTGGCCATTTGAACTCGGAATTGGACCGTTCAAGTCTCTAATTTTTCCTTATGTAGCCAAAAACCCATTTTTGTGCTTTGTTTCTGCTGTTACATGGAGTTTATTAGAGTAAAAGCCTTTTCTTTTCTGTTGGTCGTGTAGACGCTGCAGCTTCGGAAGATCCGCTCTTCGTGGAAGTTGAAGCCGACGTTTGGGAAAGCGAGTAAGGCAAGTCACATCATCTTTGAACATATTGAATCCCAGTTTGTAAAATTATGTTGATTTAAATTATTGCATTATCGCTTTATTTAAATTCCCGCGTTATCACTGTTTTATCTACCCATGCCTATTTACCTTTGTTATGACCTTATTATTATTGTTATTGTTATTATTACCTTGTTCACCCTAGAATAAACAAAACCTCAACTAGTGGACACTCTACTCATGGCACCACTAGTTTAATTTTAGGTAGATGCTTCGCAATTTAATTAGGTAACATTAGGTGGTTTTTCAACTATAGACTTTGGGAAATTTCATATCACCTGGATACTTTGGAATGGTCTGGTTATTGTGGAATTGGATTCACACCGCTCCTTCTATTCAAAATCCCCAAAATGGTTTTAGGCTGGGCTCGGGGTGCATGGTTTTGATAGTAGCACCTCGGCCATATAAGGACCGGTCTTCGGGCCTCTGTTGCAAAGCACTACCGTACTTCCACATGTCTAGTGGGTAAGGCCTAGTTTGTGGCTCAGTCTGGTTATAAACAAAAGTACACGGATGGAGATGGATGAAGTCGGGGGTCGATGGACATTCTCCAGGGCAAATGAAGGCTACACGAGCTGCGGCCCGGTAGTCGAGATGTCATGGCACAGGGCCGGTGTCCTGCTGCTAGGGGCTCAGTCCTGCCTGCCTGTCCCGGGGGTTCCGGCCGTAGGTGGGATTGGGTCGGTACTCTTGTCTATGGCTAGGATGGGTTGGAAACTATGTCACGTCTTCCGTCTGTATACCGTGGTGGTATGTTGCACGTGGTTGCACGTGAGGAAGATGTGTCTTGTGGGTAAAGATGTACACCTCTGATCAGAGTATAATCTATTCGAATAGCCGCGCCCTCGGTTATGGGCAAGCCGAGCAATGTACCCAAGTTAGTGTTTCAATTCTTAAAACCTGCTTAACAACTAAAATGTGGAAGGGTTGGCCTGGGTTGGCTTGGGACGAGCTGGGACCCAGGGTCGGGTTGCCAGTTCGGTCTGAATCATCTTAGGCCTTGGGTTAAGGCAGGTTCGTGTGGGTTCACGGCCTTGATGAATAATATTGTATAGTTCTAGAATCGTGTTTACAAAATAGCTTTGAGACACTAAATCTCTTGAAATGCTGTTTACTGCAACCCTAACCCTTTATAGTATGACCCCTTTTTACTCCCTTGCATTTATTCCGCACTTGTGGGTGTGTCTTGTTGAGTACGGTGGTTGTACTCAGTCTTGCTCAATTTTTCCCAACCCCAGAAGAGGAGCCCCTGGAAGATGAAGGCTTTGGTGTCTAGCTCGTGCCTGCCGTCAAGCGCCTGTGGTCGTCGCCCTAGTCTTCCGCTGTTTCCCGTTTGTCTTTGTGTGTGCTGGGCCTTCGCTGCCCATGTAATAAGTTAACTATTTACGCTTCCACTTGTTAAACTCTAAATTGTATCAACTTTTGGTGTACCTTGCCTCCTGGGACAAGGATTAATGCACGCACGTCAGGAACGCCCGTTGGGTTATTTCCGGTCGTGACAAGTTGGTATCAGAGCCACCTTTGACCCTAGGACGAGCCATAGATCCCAAGCCTTAGCAATATTTTCAAAAATAAAAATCCTTTGTTATTTGTGAAAACTGTCTAGTCTCTCTCTGTCTTGCTGCTTCATTTATCGCCAAAATCTGACCTTTAAAATGTTGCTTTTCTTTTTGTTTTTGTTTGTAGATGGCCGGCAGCATCACTGTCACGACCGGAAATAACCCAACGGGCGTTCCTGACGTGCGTGCATTAATCCTTGTCCCAGGAGGTAAGGTACACCAAAAGTTGATACAATTCAGAGTTCAACAAGCGGAAGCGTAAATAGTTAACTTATTACATGGGCAGCGAAGGCCCAGCACACACAAAGACAAACGAGAAACAGCGAAAGACTAGGGCGACGACCACAGGCGCTTGACGGCAGGCACGAGCTAGACACCAAAGCCTTCATCTCCAAGGAACTCCTCTTCTGGGGTTGGGAAAAATTGAGCAAGACTGAGTACAACCACCGTACTCAACAAGACAAACCCGCAAGTGCAGAATAAATGCAAGGGAGTACAAGGGAATTATACTATAAAGGGTTAGGGTTGCAGTAAACAGCATTTAAAGACATTTAGTTGCTCAAAGCTATTTGGTAAACATGATTCTAGAGCTATACCATATTATTAAACAAGGCCGTGAACCCACACGAACCTGCCTTAACCCAAGGCCTATGATGATTCAGACCGAACTGGCAACCCGACCCAGGGTCCCAGCTCGTCCCAAGCCAACCCAGGCCAACCATTCCACCTTTTAGTTGTTAAGAAGGTTTTAAGAATTAAAACACTAACTTGGATACATTGCTCGGCTTGCCCATAACCGAGGGCGCGGCTATTCGAATAGATTATACTCTGATCAGAGGTGTACATGTTTACCCACAAGACACATCTTCCTCACGTGCAACCACATGCCACATACCACCACGGTATACAGACGAAAGACGTGACATAGTTTCCAACCCATCCTAGCCATAGACAAGAGTACCGACCCAATCCCACCTACGGCCGGAACCCCCGGGACAGGCAGGCAGGACTGAGCCCCCAGCAGCAGGACACCGGCCCTGTGCCATGACATCTCGACTACCGGGCCGCAGCTCGTGTAGCCTTCATTTGCCCTGGAGAATGTCCATCGACTCCCGACTTCATCCACCTCCAATCCGTGTACTTTTGTTTATAACCAGACTGAGCCACAAACTAAGCCTTACCCACTAGACATGTGGAAGTACGGTAGTGCTTTGCAACAGAGGCCCGAAGACCGGTCCTTATATGGCCGAGGTGCTACTATCAAAACCATGCACCCCGAGCCCAGCCCAAAACCATTTTGGGGATTTTGAATAGAAGGAGCGGTGTGAATCCAATTCCACAATATCCAGACCATTCCAAGGTATCCAGGTGATATGAATATTTCCCAAAGTCTAAAGTTGAAAAACCACCTAATGTTACCTAATTAAGTTGCGAAGCATCTACCTAAAATTAAACTAGTGGTGCCATGAGTAGGGGTCCACTAGTTGAGGTTTTGTTTATTCTAGGGTGAACAAGGTAATAATAACAATAACAATAATAATAAGGTCGTAACAAAGGTAAATAGGCATGGCTAAATAAAACAGTGTTAACGCGGGAATTTAAATAAAGCGATAATGCAATAATTTAAATCAACATAATTTTACAAACTGGGATTCAATATGTTCAAAGATGATGTGACTTGCCTTGCTCGCTTTCCCAAACGTCGGCTTCAACTTCCACGAAGAGCGGATCTTCCGAAGCTGCAGCGTCTACACGACCAACGGAAAAGAAAAAGGCTTTTACTCTAAAGAACTCCATATAACAGTAGAAACAAAGCACAAAAATGGGTTCTTGACTTCTTAAGGAAAAATTAGAGACTTGAACGGTCCAATTCCGAGTTCAAATGGCCAAGTTATGGCCATTTGAAGTTTATATGCTCTTTAAATGGATA
The DNA here is from genome assembly GCF_034140825.1 of Oryza sativa Japonica Group. Classification (NCBI taxonomy): domain Eukaryota; kingdom Viridiplantae; phylum Streptophyta; class Magnoliopsida; order Poales; family Poaceae; genus Oryza; species Oryza sativa. Next base: position 3,342,993 of record NC_089044.1, read on the forward strand.
TTTGCGAATTTCTTCATTTAAATTTTAATTAAAAATCGGATTTATTGCGTCAGCCGAGGGAGGGAGCGCGCGGACCGGGTCCACGGGAGTGGGGCCCACGCGGCAGCCTCACGGTCCACGGTGGGCCGGGCGCACGCGGCTCGCGCCGGCCGGCGCCGTGGGTCCCACGCGTCAGCCGCACCCGCGGGCGCGGGCGGCTGATGGCCGGGCCCACCTGGCAGCCGCGGGGCGCGCCCGAAGGCGGCCTCGCCGGCACGGCCGACGGGAGGCGGCGCACCCGCGCCCCGATGGTCGCCGCCGGCGACCAACGGCGCGGCGGAGCGGCCCCCGAGAGAGAGGAGGGAAGGGGGAAGCGAACGGAGCGGTCCACGGCTCACCACGGGACGACGAGGGCGGCGGAAACGACGAGCGGAGCGGAGGAAGACGGCGGCGCGGCTCGGGTCGACGAGGACGGCGGCGTTCCGGCGGTCGGCGGGCGAAACGGAGGAGCGGACGAGGTCGGCGAGGACGCGGCGAAGCCGAAGGGGGCGATGCCGAAGCGGGAGGAGGTCCGGGGCGACGACGGCGGCGAACCGGAGCTCGGCGGCGACGGCGGAGAGAAGGTGCGACGGCGCGGGCTCGATTCCGACGGGGAGAGTGAGCGGCGAGAGGCGGAAACGGAGGAGCGGAGCACGGGGAACGATTATATAGGGACGGGAGCGAGAGAGGGCGGCCGGGGAGGAAGGAAACCGGCGCGGCGATCTCGGGCTCCATTGATGCGCCGGTGAACTTTGCGGGATTAAATCCGAGCGAATCCGAGGGAGAGAGAGAGGGAAAAGCGGGGAAAAAGAGAGAGGAAATCACGGGGAGTGATTTCCCCCTCTTTATGGCACGCGGGGACGGCGGGATGCGGCGGAATCCGCGGCGGCGGCGGCGCTAGGGCACGGGCGGGGCAGCGGCTGCGGCGCGAGGTAGGGGATGACGGGTGGGCCCCACCCGTCAGCGAGGGTGGCGGGCGGGCCCGCCCCTCAGCGGCGCGCGCGCGGGGGAGGAAGCCGATGGGCCGCGGGGGAGAGGAGAGAGAGGGTGAGAACTGGGCCGAGCCGGCCCAAGAAGGGAAGGGGGAAAAAGAAGACTTTTTAGGGTTTTTCTTTTTATAAAACCTTTTTAACTTTGTTTATTTCTTCTCAATTATTATTTGTGCTCTGAAAATTCCACTAAAATTTATTTACACATTTTAGGCTTTTAGGAAATATACAAAAATCCTCCAAGCCTTACTTGACTTTTAAATTTGCACATTTTAATTGTTGGAGGCTTTCACATGGATTTTAATTATTCTCGGCACAATTTTGAGGATGTATTTTAGAGTCGTTTTGGGACGCGACAATCACCCGTCGTGGTTTGGACATGACTGGCTTTGTCTTGGAGCTGCGGGGCATGTGCGTTGTCCTGGGGTATCCACATGGAGTGGACTACCAGGCCAGGCCGCTTCCGGAGCAGGAGGGTGACGATGCAGAGCCCCACGCTGGTTGGGAGGTCACCGCAGTGATCCTCTCTGGCTCTCCCGAGCGGACTTCGCTGGCAGTCACCGCGGGTGGAGATTCTTTCCCCGCCGCTTGCCAGAACGCCGCTCTCCTCGCCATCGGCACTCTTCACCAGCGCTACCCGGACGAGTTGCAGCACTCGCCCTACCGCTACCACCCTCGTCGCAGAGGAGCCCGCGACCACGCCACCTTCCGGGATGCTAGCTCGGAGGATGACGCTACCATCGTGCACCTGGCGCGCATGGTGGAGGCGTACGACGCGGCTCGTATCGACTTCCATCAGATGGTGCGCCGCGGGATGGTCGAGAACAACTTGAAGATCCTGGAGCTGCGTCAGGAGAACCTGCAGCTCAAGAAGGACCTAGACGCGGTGGAGGCGCAGCTGCATCAGCTCAAGATCGCCCAGGGAGAGGTCTGCCGCCCCAAGCGTCGCCGCGTCTGCCGCAGCCAGAAGATCACCGCCCGCAAGAGCACCTCCAGGCCCGAGCTTGTTCGTCAGTCCCTGGAGTGGACTTGCTTCGTCGAGACCCCTCGTACCGAGCCCGCGCCCGTGGTTCCTCAGGAGGGGGAAGCCTCCGGCGTTGGTAGCACGGAGGATGCGCTGTTGCTCACCTTCCGTCCTGGCCCGTCGCAGCGGTAGACGACCAGTTAGTAGGCTTGCACGTGTGTTCTTTCTCGTTTGTCTTCTTGTTGGAGTCGTGTGGGGCATGGTTATGCCGGTGTGTGGTATAACTGTGTCAGAGCCTGTCTTTATTTTATTTGCTTAAGCAACTTGAACTTGAACTTTAATGAACCCATTTAATAGCAGTAATAAATTCAAGAATTATAGTAGTCGTGGGTGGTTAGTTTTAATTGTCAGCTTCTCTCTCTGTTTGCCGGTTCTGTGTGGGGTTTTCAGATGGTGACGACCAGGAGAAGTGCTAACACCGGTGATGGCAACCAACCCGAAGGCAGCAACCACAACCACCAGGGCAACCCACCCCCACCTCCTCCTCCGCCTCCACCACCACCACCAGATACCAACGCCATTCTCACCCAAATCCTCGCCCAGCAGGCCAACATGATGACGGCTTTCCTCCACCACCTCCAAAATCCGCCACAACATAATGCTCCACCACCACCTCCCCAACACTCTAAACTCGCCGAGTTCCTCCGCATCCGTCCACCCACCTTCTCTAGTTCCAACAACCCCGTGGATGCGTTGGATTGGTTGCATGCCGTGGGGAAAAAGCTAGACACTGTGCAGTGCAGCGATGAGGAGAAAGTCATCTTCGCCGCCCACCAGCTGCAGGGGCCCGCATCTCTATGGTGGGACCATTTCCAGGCTACGCAGCCAGAGGGGCAGCCTATTACTTGGGCTCGCTTCACCGCCGCTTTCCGGAGAATCCATGTACCCGCCGGAGTCGTGGCCCTTAAGAAAAGGGAATTCCGAGAGTTGAAGCAAGGCAACCGCTCTGTGATGGAGTATTTGCATGAGTTCAACAACCTGGCCCGTTATGCCCCGGAGGATGTGCGGGAAGATGAGGAGAAGCAAGAGAAGTTCTTGGCAGGAATGGACCCTGAACTGTCCGTCCGTCTAGTCTCCGGGGACTATCCGGATTTCCAACGTCTGGTGGACAAGAGCATCCGCTTGGAAGCCAAGCACAAGGAACTGGAGTCGCACAAGCGCCGCTTGGCGAATTTCCGCAATCAACAGGGTGCTAACCAAAGGGTCCGCTACACCAATCCCTATCCAGGGGGATCCTCCTCGCAGCAGCAACAACAGCAGCAGCAACCTCGCTCCGCGCCTCGACCTCAATTCGTGGTGCGCGTCCCACAGCCGCAGCAGCAGCAGAATCAACAAGGGACTCGTGCGCCCCGTCCTCCTACGCCAACTGTGCAGCCTGGTCAAGGCCGCAGGGACACTCAAGGTCAGCAGCGTCTGTGCTTCAACTGCTTCGAGCCCGGGCACTTTGCGGATAAATGCCCGAAGCCGAGGCGTCAGCAAGGCCAAGCGCCTCCTCGCTCCAACAACGGTGGGAAGGATGTCATTCGGGGTCGTGTGAACCATGTGACGGCCGAGGACGTGCTGACAACTCCAGACGTCATCGTTGGTACGTTCCTCATTCATTCCATCCCTGCTACCATTTTGTTCGACTCTGGAGCCTCCCACTCGTTTATATCTGTGCCATTCGTGGGGAGAAATCAGTTGGGGGTAGAAAGGCTTAGGAACCCTCTGCTCATCACCACCCCTGGAGGGGTTATGACAGCAAAGTATTTTAGTCCTGCCGTCCCTATAGAAATTCAGGGGATTCCTTTTCCCTCGGATCTGATTCTGCTAGACACCAAGAACTTGGATGTGATCCTTGGGATGAATTGGTTGGCTCAATTCCAAGGAGTAGTGGATTGCGCGAGACGCACTGTCACTCTGTACCGAGGGCCGGAACAACCGGTTGTTTTCTTTGCACCCCCAACCTCTGTCAGAAGTTCAGAACTGCATCAGATAGGGCTGTCAGAAATCCCCATAGTCAGAGAGTTCGGAGACGTATTTCCGGAAGAACTACCTGGTATGCCGCCCAAGCGAGAGATTGAGTTCCGGATAGATCTTGCTCCAGGAACCACTCCTCTGTACAAGCGACCCTACCGTATGGCAGCAAATGAACTGGCCGAAGTAAAGAAACAATTGGAAGAGTTGAAAGAAAAGGGGTACATACGTCCGAGTACTTCCCCCTGGGGTGCTCCTGTGATTTTTGTGGAGAAGAAAGACAAGACGAAGAGGATGTGCGTTGACTACAGAGCTCTCAATGAAGTCACCATCAAAAACAAGTACCCTCTTCCCCGGATCGATGATCTGTTCGATCAGCTTAAAGGTGCCACTGTATTCTCCAAGATCGATCTTCGTTCCGGATATCACCAATTACGTATTCGTGAAGAAGATATTCCGAAGACCGCATTCACCACGCGATACGGACTGTATGAATTCACGGTGAAGTCGTTCGGTTTAACCAATGCACCTGCCTTCTTCATGAACTTAATGAACAAAGTGTTCATGGAATACTTGGATAAGTTTGTTGTGGTTTTCATTGATGACATTTTGATATACTCACAATCCGAGGAAGACCATCGGCACCATCTCCGTCTGGTGTTGGGAAAGTTGCGGGACCATCAATTGTATGCCAAACTTAGCAAGTGTGAGTTCTGGTTGTCCGAAGTCAAATTCTTAGGGCACGTGATATCTGCTAAAGGAGTTGCTGTGGACCCCGAAACAGTGACCGCCGTCACCGATTGGAAGCAACCCAAGACAGTCACTCAAGTCCGCAGTTTCTTAGGTTTGGCAGGATACTACCGGAGGTTTATCGAGAACTTATCCAAAATCGCTCTCCCCATGACACAGTTGTTGAAGAAAGAAGAGAAATTTGTGTGGAACCCGCAATGCGAGAAGGCGTTCAAAACTCTCAAAGAAAAGCTGGGTTCCTCGCCAGTGTTAATCTTGCCAGATACTCGCAAGGATTTTATGGTGTATTGTGACGCTTCGCGCCAAGGATTGGGGTGCGTGCTCATGCAGGACGGTCATGTGGTGGCCTATGCCTCACGCCAGCTACGGCCTCATGAAGGCAACTACCCTACCCATGACTTGGAATTAGCCGCGGTGGTGCATGCTCTAAAAATCTGGCGGCACTATCTCATTGGGAATCGCTGTGAAATATATACTGATCATAAGAGTTTGAAATACATCTTCACCCAGTCGGATCTGAATCTTCGGCAAAGGAGATGGCTAGAACTCATCAAGGATTATGATGTGGGAATTCACTATCATCCTGGTAAGGCCAACGTGGTCGCCGACGCTCTAAGTCGAAAAAGCCATTGCAACACTCTTAACGTCCGTGGCATCCCACCCGAACTTAATCAACAGATGGAAGCCCTGAACCTAAGCATAGTTGGTCGCAGATTCTTGGCTACGCTGGAAGCCAAGCCCACCTTGCTCGATCAAATCCGCGAGGCTCAGAAGAACGACCCGGACATGCATGGACTCCTCAAGAATATGAAACAGGGTAAAGCCGCTGGTTTCACAGAGGATGAACACGGAACCCTATGGAACGGAAATCGGGTATGCGTTCCAGATAACAGAGAACTTAAACAGCTGATACTTCAGGAAGCTCACGAGAGCCCTTATTCCATTCACCCGGGCAGTACAAAGATGTACTTAGACTTGAAGGAGAAATAATGGTGGGTTAGCATGAAGCGGGAAATTGCAGAGTTTGTGGCCCTATGTGATGTGTGCCAGCGTGTCAAGGCAGAGCACCAACGACCGGCCGGACTTCTCCAACCTCTCCAAGTACCAGAATGGAAATGGGATGAAATTGGGATGGATTTCATCACCGGACTTCCAAAAACCCAAGGCGGATATGATTCTATATGGGTAGTTGTGGATCGATTAACCAAGGTAGCTCGATTTATTCCTGTAAAGACCACCTATGGAGGGAACAAACTAGCCGAGCTCTACTTCGCTAGGATCGTGAGTCTCCATGGCGTTCCCAAGAAAATCGTATCTGATAGGGGAAGCCAATTCACCTCTCACTTTTGGAAGAAGCTCCAAGAAGAGTTGGGAACCCGATTAAATTTCAGCACCGCGTATCACCCGCAGACAGATGGACAGACCGAGCGTCTAAATCAGATCCTAAAAGATATGCTTCGCGCATGTGTCTTAGATTTCGGGAAGACCTGGGATAAGAGTCTCCCCTATGCCGAGTTCTCCTACAATAACAGTTATCAAGCCAGCATACAAATGGCACCTTATGAAGCGTTGTACGGGCGCAAATGCCGGACACCACTATTGTGGGACCAAGTTGGAGAAAGCCAAGTGTTCGGGACTGATATCCTGAGAGAAGCTGAAGCTAAAGTCAGAACCATTCGGGATAATCTAAAGGTGGCCCAGTCTCGGCAGAAAAGTTATGCGGATAACCGACGCCGTGATCTGGAATTCGCAGTGGATGACTTTGTGTATCTTCGGGTCACGCCATTGCGAGGTGTACACAGGTTTCAGACAAAGGGGAAGCTCGCACCTCGGTATGTGGGTCCTTTCCGTATCATTGCTCGGCGCGGAGGAGTCGCTTACCAGCTGGAGCTGCCCGCCTCCTTGGGCAACGTGCATGATGTGTTCCATGTGTCGCAACTCAAGAAATGTCTTCGAGTGCCATCCGAGCAGGCCGACTCAGAGCAAATTGAAGTTCGCGAAGATTTGACCTATGTGGAGAGGCCAGTGAAAATCCTGGACACCATGGAGCGCAGGACCAGGAACCGGGTAATCCGTTTTTGCAAGGTCCAGTGGAACAACCACGCCGAAGAAGAAGCTACCTGGAAGCGTGAAGACGAGCTGAAGGCAGCCCACCCCGATCTCTTCGCCAGTTCTTCCGAATCTCGGGGTCGAGATTCCGTTTAAGGGGGGTAGGTTTGTCGCGTCCCAAAACGACTCTAAAATACATCCTCGAAATTATGCCGAGAATAATTAAAATCCATGTGAAAGCCTCCAACAATTAAAATGTGCAAATTTAAAAGTCAAATAAGGCTTGGAGGATTTTTGTATATTTCCTAAAAGCCTAAAATGCGTAAATAAATTTTAGTGGAATTTTCAGAGCACAAATAATAATTGAGAAGAAATAAACAAAGTTAAAATGGTTTTATAAAAAGAAAAACCCTAAAAAGTCTTCTTCTCCCCCCTTCCCTTCTTGGGCCGGCTCGGCCCAGCTCCCTCCCTCTCTCTCCTCTCCCCCGCGGCCCATCGGCCTTCCCCCGCGCGCGCGCCGCTGACGGGAGGGCCCGCCCGCCACCCTCGCTGACGGGTGGGGCCCACCCGTCATCCCCTACCTCGCGCCGCACCCGCCGCCCGCCCGTGCCCTAGCGCCGCCGCCGCCGCCGAATCCGCCGCATCCCGCCGTCCCCGCGCGCCATAAAGAGGGGGAAATCACTCCCCGTGATTCCCTCCCTCTTTCCCCCACTTTTCCCTCTCTCTCTCCCTCGGATTCGTTCGGATTTACTCCCGCGAACTTCGCCGGCGCATCAATGGAGCCCGAGATCGCCGCGCCGGTTTCCTTCCCCTCCGGCCGCCCTCTCTCACTCCCAACGCTATTTAAACGCTCCCCGTGCCTCCCTCCTCCGTTTCCGCCACTCGCCACTTTCTCTCCCCGTTGGAATCGAGCCCGCGCCGTCGTCCTCTCTCTCCGCCGTCGCCGCCGAGCTCCGGTCCGCCGCCGTCGTCGCCCCGGACCTCCTCCCGCTTCGGCATCGCCTCCTTCGGCTTCGCCGCGTTCTCGTCGACCTCGTCCACCCCTCCGTTTCGCCCGCCGACCGCCGGAGCGCCGCCGTCCTCGTCGACCCGAGCCGCGCCGCCGCCTCTCTCCGCTTCGGTCGTCGTTCCCGTCGTCGCCGCCGACCCGGGGTGAGCCGAGGACCGCCGTTTCGCTTCCCCCTTCCCTCCCCTCTCTCGGGCGCCGCTCCGCCGCGCCGTTGGTCGCCGGCGGCGACCATCGGGGCGCGGGTGCGCCGCCTCCCGTCGGCCGTGCCGGCGAGGCTGCCTTCGGGCGCGCCCCGCGGCTGCTAGGTGGGGCCCGGCCGTCAGCCACCCGCGCCCTCGGGTGCGGCTGACGCATGGGACCCACGGCGCCGGCCGGCGCAAGCCGCGTGCACCCGGTCCACCGTGGACCGTGAGGCTGCCGCGTGGGCCCCACTCCCGTGGACCCGGTCCGCGCGCCCTCTCTCCCGGCTGACGCAATAAATCCGATTTTTAAATAAATTTTAAATGAAGAAATTCGCAAATATCCATTTAAAGAGCATATAAACTTCAAATAGCCATAACTTGGCCATTTGAACTCGGAATTGGACCGTTCAAGTCTCTAATTTTTCCTTATGAAGCCAAAAACCCATTTTTGTGCTTTGTTTCTGCTGTTATATGGTGTTTATTAGAGTAAAAGCCTTTTCTTTTCCGTTGGTCGTGTAGACGCTGCAGCTTCGGAAGATCCGCTCTTCGTGGAAGTTGAAGCCGACGTTTGGGAAAGCGAGCAAGGCAAGTCACATCATCTTTGAACATATTGAATCCCAGTTTGTAAAATTATGTTGATTTAAATTATTGCATTATCGCTTTATTTAAATTCACGCGTTATCACTGTTTTATCTAGCCATGCCTATTTACCTTTGTTATGACCTTATTATTATTGTTATTGTTATTATTACCTTGTTCACCCTAGAATAAACAAAACCTCAACTAGTGGACACTCTACTCATGGCACCACTAGTTTAATTTTAGGTAGATGCTTCGCAATTTAATTAGGTAACATTAGGTGGTTTTTCAACTATAGACTTTGGGAAATATTCATATCACCTGGATACTTTGGAATGGTCTGGTTATTGTGGAATTGGATTCACACCGCTCCTTCTATTCAAAATCCCCAAAATGGTTTTAGGCTGGGCTCGGGGTGCATGGTTTTGATAGTAGCACCTCGGCCATATAAGGACCGGTCTTCGGGCCTCTGTTGCAAAGCACTACCGTACTTCCACATGTCTAGTGGGTAAGGCTTAGTTTGTGGCTCAGTCTGGTTATAAACAAAAGTACACGGATGGAGATGGATGAAGTCGGGGGTCGATGGACATTCTCTAGGGCAAATGAAGGCTACACGAGCTGCGGCCCGGTAGTCGAGATGTCATGGCACAGGGCCGGTGTCCTGCTGCTAGGGGCTCAGTCCTGCCTGCCTGTCCCGGGGGTTCCGGCCGTAGGTGGGATTGGGTCGGTACTCTTGTCTATGGCTAGGATGGGTTGGAAACTATGTCACGTCTTCCGTCTGTATACCGTGGTGGTATGTGGCACGTGGTTGCACGTGAGGAAGATGTGTCTTGTGGGTAAAGATGTACACCTCTGATCAGAGTATAATCTATTCGAATAGCCGCACCCTCGGTTATGGGCAAGCCGAGCAATGTACCCAAGTTAGTGTTTCAATTCTTAAAATCTGCTTAACAACTAAAATGTGGAAGGGTTGGCCTGGGTTGGCTTGGGACGAGCTGGGACCCAGGGTCGGGTTGCCAGTTCGGTCTGAATCATCGTAGGCCTTGGGTTAAGGCAGGTTCGTGTGGGTTCACGGCCTTGATGAATAATATTGTATAGTTCTAGAATCGTGTTTACAAAATAGCTTTGAGCAACTAAATCTCTTGAAATGCTGTTTACTGCAACCCTAACCCTTTATAGTATGACCCCTTTGTACTCCCTTGCATTTATTCCGCACTTGTGGGTGTGTCTTGTTGAGTACGGTGGTTGTACTCAGTCTTGCTCAATTTTTCCCAACCCCAGAAGAGGAGTTCCTTGAAGATGAAGGCTTTGGTGTCTAGCTCGTGCCTGCCGTCAAGCGCCTGTGGTCGTCACCCTAGTCTTCCGCTGTTTCCCGTTTGTCTTTGTGTGTGCTGGGCCTTCGCTGCCCATGTAATAAGTTAACTATTTACGCTTCCGCTTGTTAAACTCTGAATTGTATCAACTTTTGGTGTACCTTGCCTCCTGGGACAAGGATTAATGCACGCACGTCAGGAACGCCCGTTGGGTTATTTCCGGTCGTGACATCAGTGCACTGGTACTCCTTGGAGACTTGATTTACGACCAGCTGGGAATCACCTAGGACTAGAAGGTGGCGGATGCCCATTCCGACCGCCACCCTCAATCCCGCTAGGGTTCCTTCGTATTCCGCCATGTTGTTCGTGGCTCAGAAATCGAGTTGAACGACGTACTTAGGACATCCCCACTTGGCGAAGTCAGCGTGACTCCGGCCCCTGCACCTTGAAGGTTGAGGGAGCCATCGAAGTGCATAACCCAGTGCCCGGCGCGAATGTCGGCGTTTGGGTTTCCTCCGTCTCCGGGGAGGAAGGGAACATTGGACGGAACATGGTCGTCCACCGGGGTCCACTCCGCGATGAAGTCAGCCAGAACCTGGCTTTTGATCGCGTGTCGTGGTTCGAAGTGTAGGTCGAACTCAGCGAGCTCGATGGCCCACTTTACGACCCGACCGGTACCCTCTTGATTGTGCAAGATTTGGCCGAGAGGGTAAGACGTCATGACAAAAACCCGATGCGCTTGGAAGTAGTGGCGCAATTTCCTCGAGGCCATTAAGACTGCGTAAAGCATCTTCTGGGCCTGTGGGTATCGGGTTTTCGCGTCTCGGAGTACCTCGCTGACAAAGTAGACGGGTCGCTGCACTTTTCGGTGGGGCCGGTCCTTGTTGTCAGAGGCAGCTGGCCTAGGGCGCCCGTACTCAGGGGCCTCGGGGGGGATCTGTCACGCCCGGAATTTCTATCCAAAATTCCAAACGCTTACGTGTGTGTGAACCCTCGTCCAGGAATCAGCCGAGGCACACAATAACAAATTGATAATAGAGTACAATTATCACTCTAATTAATAAGCGAATAAAATGTCATTACAGAGGTAGATAGTTCCTCTCAATCAATAAAGATCCAAGCAGTGGAAAAAAATAAGATAAACGGCGCAGACGACTCCACTCCACAGGCAGCTTGACCAGGGCTACACCTAATCCTCCACACCATCAGCATCACTGTAGAACTCCTCCTCTGATGAATGATTGCAAGGTGAGTATATGACATACTCAGCAAGCCACGCAGCAAATATGCAAGTGCACAGGATAACAAAGGATGGCATAGTAGGGTTTCATTTGCATAAACAGCATTTATGAAACATTTCAGAATTTAATAAAACAGTTAGGTAATAATTAAACAACATTAATCCAACGCTATACAACATACCCTGTTGCATAGGCCCAACCATTCTGAACAACCATCCTGGCTGCACAGTTCTATCTCCACACCAGGAATATACCATTCCAAACCAGGAGCTAATCAAATTATTACCAGTTATAGTATCTTTTATTATGATGAGAAGTGTGAAACTAATCACGAAAGACATTGTTAGACCCGCCCATAACCGCGGGCACGGCTATTCGAATAGTTTTACTCTGGCCAGAGGTGTACCACTGTACCCACAAGACATAGCCCCACAACATGTCACCATGTGCCTCAATACCACCACGGTACCTCGGAAAGGAGCTGTGACAGTACCCCTTGCACAACACAATCCACCACAGTGCACCGTTCCTGGATCATAATCACCCCCTTATAAACAAGGCATGGACTCCCCAGCGACCCCCGTGGGCTTATCTCCGCCACTTCTCAGTCTGGTGCTCCGCAATGAACCATGCTATACAAAAGGTAAAGCCGTTGCCCACGCTGGCTTGTGGTTGGCACGGTTAATGTTTCACAACCGAAACTCGTGAACCGGTCCTTAATTGTCATGAGCACAACTCTCAAAACCATGTGCTCACAACCCACCATTATCAAGTTTTAGTTGGCAAGTAATTAATTAACCAATCACGATTGACCATTGTGAACTATCATTAAGCCATCATTAAGTAATAGTGAGTCACAAGTTATCCCAATAGTGTGCTAATGTTTCTAAGCATGGCTAAGCAATCATATCTAATATCTAGCTGAACCACTATATATAGCCCAACTAGTCAAGTTATAATAACCCAAGGTATCAAGGAATAAAGTAATCAAGAACAAAAGGGCTATAACAAACAATAGGTTAATTCCACCCAATGACATTTGAAAATAAATGCAGTAGTTGAATAGAAACAATAGCTTTAAACGGGATCAACATGCTCAAAGGGTTGTTTGGGATCTGTGTGCCTTGCCTTGCTGGCCTTGGAACTCTTCAAAATCTTCTCCTACAAACTCAGACTCTCCGAAAACGTCGGAACCTAAACAGAAAAGAGCAAAAACCCCAAAACAGAACATAAACAAGCATGAACAGTATATGTGGATATTTTTAACATGTAGATCTCAATTTTAGAAAAATTTAGAGACTTGAACCAACTAAATCCGAGCTAAGATGAATTAGTTATGAATTTTTAAAGATTAAATCGGATTAAAACACTTATATGGATTTTAATTGAATTATGATGCAATAATGAATTATTTTTGAAAAGGAAAAGGGAATTATTGCGTCAGCGGCTAGGGTTCACGGTGGACCTGGTGCACGGCGGCAGCTCACGGAAACGAACGGCCGAGATCGATCCTATCCACAACGAACGGCCAAGATCTAACGGTCTACGACCGGTCTACGACGGACGACAACGATGACGTCGGCGATGACGTCATCACCGGCGGCGGCTCGGGCGGCAAGCTCGCCGGCGAACGACGGTGCGACGACGCGAACGGAGGACACCAACTCGTAGATGGCAATGCGGCGAACTTACCGGTGACCAAAACAACGGCGGAAGATCAACGGCGTCGAGGAAGAAGCGGCGGCAACCTTCGGCTTAACGACGACGGCGGTGCTCCGGCGACCTACGGCGACGGCGGAGGGGTGGACGAGATCGGTGACGGCTTGGTGACCACGAAGGCGACCTCCCCGAGCAGCGACGACGACTGGAGCGACGGCGGCGCACGGATGGAGCTGCGGCGGCGACGGCGGCGCTAGGCTACACGATGCTAGGGCTCTACCGGCGACGAGAGGTGAAGGCGAGGGTGGCGGCGGGTAGCGGCGGGCTTGGGGGTCCTTTTATAGGGGCTAGGAGGTAGCGTCGGAGGCCCACGGCGACCGGCAACGGCGAAGGAAGGTCTAGGGTTCGGGGAGAGAGACGAAGCCGATTCGAGATCGAATCCACGGATTTCCGAACGATTTTAGCCGACGATTCCAAAAGAGAAAAGGTAGAGGAGATCCCGAAGATCATTTCCCCTCTGTTGATTTCACCGGAAACGGAAAGGCGCGGCCGAATTTGGAAGGAGATGATGGCGGCGCGGCGCTAGGGCTCGGGCGGCGGCAGCGGCGCGAGGAAGACGAAGACTGACAGGTGGGCCCCACCTGTCAGCAAAAGGACGCGCGGGCGGGCGGCTGCTGCCGGACTGGGCCGACTGGGCCGAGGGAGAGAGAGAGAGGGGTTTTGGGCCGACTTTCGGCCCAAAGCCAAAAGAAGACTTTTAAAAACCTTTTTCAATTTAAATTATTCATGAAATGCAACTCCATTTATTAAAAATACTTCCTTAGCTCAAATAAATCCCAGAAAAATCTAGGAATTATAGAATTAAGCAAAGTATTTAATGAAATTTTATCTGGCCCCATTTTATATTGGAATTTATTAATTAAAACTAGATCTTCTCTTCTAGGCTATTTAAAATAAATTCTAATAATTCCAATTAAACTACAATTTATATATTTAGGATTTTTAGGGTGTGACAGGATCTCGGGCCATATCGGGATTATAGGCCTCGGGGCCACCCGCCAGAGCCTCTCTTCCTCCCACGGGGGCCTCGGGACCCTCCCGAGGGTTTGGGGCTACGGGCACCGGGCCGTCGGGGGATGTCACACCCTAAAAATGGAATTATTAGAGTTTATTTTAAAAGCCTAGAAGAGAAGATCTAATTTTAATTAATAAATTCCTATATAAAATGGGGCCAGATAAAATTTCATTAAATACTTTGCTTTATTCTATAATTCCTAGATTTTTCTGGGATTTATTTGAGCTAAGGAAGTATTTTTAATAAATGGAATTGCATTTCATGAATAATTTAAATTGAAAAAGGTTTTTAAAAGTCTCTATTGGCTTTGGGCCGAAAGTCGGCCCAAAAACCTCTCTCTCTCTCCCTCGGCCCAGTCGGCCCAGTCCAGTCCGCAGCCGCCGCGCGCGCGCGTCCGGTCACTGACAGGTGGGGCCCACTTGTCGGAGTCGTCGTCTTCCTCACGTCGGCCGCCGCCCGAAACCCTAGCGCCGCGCCGCCGCCGTCTCCTTCCAAATTCGGCCGCGCCTTTCCTTCTCCGGTGAAATCGATTGAGGGGAAATGTTTCCCGAGATCTCCTCTACCTTTTCTCTTTTGGAATCACCGGCTAAAATCATTTGGAAATTCGTGGATTCGGGGTCGAATCGGATCGGTCTCTTTCCTCCAAACCCCGTTGTTTCCTTCGCGTCGCCGGTCGCCGTGGGCCTTCGCCGCCGCCTCCTTGCCGCTATAAAAGGATCCCCGGTGTCTCCTCTACCCGCCGCCACCCTCGCCTTCGTCTCTCGCCGTCGGAAGCGCCCTAGCGCCGTGTAACCTCGAGCCGCCGTCGTCGCCGACGCTCCAGCCGTGCGCCGCCGCCATTCCGGTCGTCGTCGTCGCTCGGGGAGGTCGCCATCGTGGTCGCCAAGTCACCGCCGTCCTCGTCCGCCCCTTCGCCGTCGCTGAAGACCGCCGGAGCACCGTCGCCGTCGTCAAGCCGAAGAGTGCCGCCGCCTTTTTACTCGCGCCGCCGCCGTCCGTTGATCTTCCGCCGTCGTTTTGGTCATCGGTGAGTTCGCCGCGACGTTCTCTATGTGCTGGTGCCCTCCGTTCGCGTCCTCGCGCCGTCGTTCGCCGGCGAGCAAGTGCTCCCGAGCCGCCGCAGGAGATGACGTCGCCGCTGACGTCATCGTGGCCGTCTGCCATGGCCCGGCCGTGGATCTTGATCTCGGCCGTTCGTTTTGGATAGGATCGATCTCGGCCGTCCGTTCCCGTGAACCGCTGCTGTGCGCCCGGTCCACCGCAAACCCTAGTTGCTGACGCAATAAACCCTTTTTCCTTTTCAAAAATAATTCGTTATTGCGTCATAATTCAATTAAAATCCATATAAGTGTTTTAATCCGATTTAATCTTTAAAAATTCATAACTAATTCATCTTAGCTCGGATTTAGTTGGTTCAAGTCTCTAAATTTTTCTAAAATTGAGATCTACATGTTAAAAATATCCACATGTACTTTTCATGCTTGTTTATGTGCTGTTTTGGTGTTTTTGCTCTTTTCTGTTTAGATTCTGACGTTTCCGGAGAGTCCGTTTTCGCAGGAGAAGAATTTGAAGAGTTCCAAGGCCAGCAAGGCAAGTCACACAGATCCCAAACAACCCTTTGAGCATGTTGATCCCGTTTAAAGCTATTGTTTTCATTCAACTATTGCATTTATTTTCGAATGTCATTGGGTGGAATTAAACTATTGTTTGTTATAGCCCTTTTTGTTATTGGTTCCTTTATTCCTTGATACCTTGGGTTATTTTAACTTGACTAGTTGGGCTATATATATTGGTTCGACTAGATATTAGATGTGATTGCTTAGCCATGCTTAGAAACATTAGCACACTATTAGGATAACTTATGATTCATTATTTAATGATGGCTTAATGCTAGTTCACGATGGTCAATCGTGATTGGTTAATTAATTACTTGCCAACTAAAACTTGATAATGGTGGGTTGTGAGCTAGCATGGCAATTAAGGACCGGTTCACGAGTTTCGGTTGTGAAACATTAACCGTGCCAACCACAAGCCATCGTGGGCAACGGCTTTACCTTTTGTATAGCATGGTTCATTGCGGAGCACCAGACTGAGAAGTGGCGGAGATAATCCCACGGGGGTCGCTGGGGAGTCCATGCCTTGTTTATAAGGGGGTGATTATGATCCAGGAATGGTGCGCTGCGGTGGATTGTGTTATGCAAGGGGTATTGTCACAGCTCCTTTCCGAGGTACCGTGGTGGTATTGAGGCACATGGTGACATGATGTGGGGCTGTGTCTTGTGGGTACAGTGGTACACCTCTGGTCAGAGTAAAACTATTCGAATAGCCGTGCCCGCGGTTATGGGCGGGTCTAACAATGTCTTTCGTGATTAGTCTCACACCTCTCATCACAATAAAAGATGCTATAACTGGTAATAATTTGATTAGCTCCTGGTTTGGAATGGTATATTCCTGGTTTGGAGATAGAACTGTGCAGCCGGGATGGTTGTTCAGAATGGTTGGGCCTATATAACAGGGTATGTTGTATAGCGTTGGATTAATATTGTTTAATTATTACTTAACTGTTTTATTAAATTCTGAAATGTTTATTAAATGTTGTTTATGCAAATGAAACCCTACTATGCCATCCTTTGGTATCCTTATGCACTTGCATATTTGCTGCGTGGCTTGCTGAGTATGTCATATACTCACCTTGCAGTCATTCATCAGAGGAAGAGTTCTACAATGATGCTGATGGTGTGGAGGATTAGGTGTAGCCCTGGTGTCACGCCCGGAAATTCACTAGTAATTTCCGAACTTATTTGTGCATAAAATCCTCGTCCAGGAATCAGCCGAGGTACACAAACTGACAATTTAATATACAGATTCATCAAATTAACTAAAACGATAAATACTTACTTAAGAGGCACTTAGTCCTCACCAAGAAGAAAACTGCAGCGGAAAATAAAATCTAGCGAAGCTCCGGCTCCACTCCCACAGGCAGCTCAACTGGGGTATAAGCCTAAGCCAAACGTCTTCTCCTTCTGGATCCTTTTTCTTCAACTGAGGTTGATTGATTATTGCAAGGTGAGCATATGACATACTCAGCAAGCCACACAGCAAATATGCAAGTGCACAAAGATACCAAAGGATGGCATAATATAGGCTCATTTGCAAAGGCAGCATTTAGCAAAACATTTAAGAGAAGTAAAACAGTGGAGTAATTAATCAGAAATTTTAATCAACACTGAACAGCACACCCATGCTGCACAGGCCCAACCATCCTGAACAACCATACCCGGCTGTACAGATCTAATCTCCAAACCAGGAGCTAAGCAAATTATTACCAGGTATAACATCTATAACTATTGTGAGAGGTGTGGGACTAATCACGAAAAACATTGCTCAACTCGCCCATAACCGCGGGCACGGCTATTCGAATAGTTTTACTCTGATCAGAGGTGTACCACTGTACCCACAAGACACAGCCTCAACATCATGTCTACCATGCGTCGCGATACTGGAAAGTACCCGAATAGAGGCTGTGACAATACCCTTTGTACAACACAACTCACCACAGTGCACCATTCCTGGATCATAATCACCCCCTTATAAAACAAGGCATGGACTCCCCAGCGACCCCCGTGGGCTTATCTCCGCCACTTCTCAGTCTGGTGCTCCGCAATGAATCATGCTATACAAAAGGTAAAGCCGTTGCCCACGCTGGCTTGTGGTTGGCACGGTTAATGTTTCACAATAGTAGCTCGCGAACCGGTCCTTAATTGTCATGAGCACGACTCTCAAAACCATGTGCTCACAACCCACCATTAATCATATTTTAATTCCCAATTAATTATCATAACACGATTAACCATCGTGAGCTACCATTAAATATAACCATAAATAATAATGTAGTACATATGATTCATCCCATTAGTGAGCTAATGTTTCTAAGCATGGCTAAGCAATTATATCTAACATCTAGTTGAACCAATATATATAAAGCTCAACTAGTCAAATTATAATATCCCAAGGTATCAAGGAATAGAGTAATCAATGCAAACAGGCCATAACAAAGGAATAGGTTCACACCACCCGGTGACATTCGAAAATAAATGCACAGTTGAAATAAATAGAAAATTTAAATATAGGATCAACATGCTCAAAGGATTGTGTTTAGGATCTGTGTGACTTGCCTTGCAATAATCGGTCTTCAATTATCTTCTTGAATACTTCCGGCGCACTCGCGAACCTTCGCAACGACGGAAACGACAAGCTAACACGCAAAACAAAGAAAAAGACTAATAAAAACCAAATAAACAGTACATAAAAAGTAAACAAACATGTAGATCATAATTTTAAGTGAATTATGAGACTTGAACGGCCTCATTCTGACTTCAAATGAATTTAATATGAATTTTACAAGATTAAATCTAATTAAAGCCCATTTAAAAAGAATTAAATAAATTTAATTCAATTTATGGACCATTTTAATATGTAGATCTTTATTTTATACAACTTTTGCAACTTGAACCACATTAAACTGAGTTCAAATGAATTAGTTATGAATTTTTAAAGATTAAATCGGATTAAAACACTTATATTGATTTTAATTGAACTATGACGCAATAATGAATTATTTTTGAAAAGGAAAAGAAGGATTATTGCGTCAGCGGCTAGGGTTTGCGGTGGACCGGGTGCACGGCAGCGGTTCACGCGAACGGACGGCCGAGATCGACTTGATCCAAACGGACGGCCGAGATCGATCGGTCCACGACCGGCTCACGGGAGACGGGGACGATGACGTCAGCGACGAAGTCACCTCCGGCGGCGGCTCGGCGGCTCTACGGCACAAACGGAGGGCACCAAGACGTAGATCACGGCGCGGCGAACTCACCGATGACCAAAACGTCGGCGGAAGACCAACGGACGGCGGCGGCGTCGAGGAAAAGGCGGCGGAGAAGATCGGGTCGACGGCGGCGACGGTGCTCCGGCGGTCTTCAGCGACGGCGAAACGGTGGACGGGGACGGCGGCGACTTGGCGATCCCGACGGTGGCCTTCCCGAGTGACGACGACGACCATAGCGACGGCGGCGCACGGCTGGACGAACGGCGGCGACGGCGGCGCAAAAGCTCAGAGGCTAGGGCGCTACACACGACGGCGGGCGAAGGCGAAAGAGGCGGCGGGTAGAGGAGAGCTCGGGGGTCCTTTTAAAGGGGCTAGCGAGCGGCGACGGAGGCCCACGGCGACCGGCGGCGAGAAGGAAAGGTCGGATTGGAGGGAGAAAAGTCAATCCGAATCGAACTCAAATCCACCGGTTTCCAAAGAAAATTAGCCGATGATTACAAAAGAGAAAAGGAAGAGGAGATCGAGGAGATTATTTCCCCTCTATCGATTTCACCGGAGAAGGAAAGACGCGGCCGAATTTGGAAGGAGACGGCGGCGGCTTGCGCTAGGGTTTCGGGCGGCAGCGGCGCGAGGAGGAAGACAGGCCTGACAGACGGGCCCCACCTGTCAGCGAGCGAAGGCGCGCGCAAACTGGGCCGACTTGGGCCAACTGGCCGGGGAGGGAGAAAAGGAAAGAGAGAGGTTTTGGGCCGGCTTTCGGCCCAAAGCCAAAAGAAGACTTTTTAAAACCTTTTTCAATTTAAATTATTCATGAAATGCAATTCCATTTATTAAAAATACTTCCTTAGCTCAAATAAATCCTAGAAAAATCTAGGAATTATAGAATTAAGCAAAGTATTTAACAAAATTTTATCTAGCCCAATTTTATATTGAGATTTAACAAATTAAAATTAGATCTTCTCTTCTAGGCTTTTAAAATCATTTCTAATAATTCCTTTTTAAACAACAGTTTATAATTTAAGGATTTTTAAACAAGAAAAGCTCTTAACAAATATAATTAGATCATTAATGATCAAATAATTACTGAACTGTTCTTTGTACCATTTAGGAATTGAGCTCTGAAAAATCCGAGAAAATTTCAGAGAGTTGACTTAATCATGGAGAATTTAATAAAAATTAAATCCATCCATGCTTTATATTTAGGAAATTTTATTTCCCACATTTAACTTCACTTGTAAATTAAAGAACACTTAATATAAATTCTATTATTAATTTATTAAATAATTTATAAACCCTGAAACAAAAATCAGGATGTGACACCTGGTCAAGCTGCTTGTGGAGTGGAACCGTCTGCGCCGTTTATCTTATTTTCCGCTGCTTAGATCTTTATTGATTGAGAGGAACTATCTACCTCTGTAATGACATTTTATTCGCTTATTAATTGGAGTAATAATTGTACTCTATTATCAATTTGTTATTGTGTGCCTCGGCTGATTCCTAGACGAGGGTTCACACACATGTAAGCATTTGGAATTTTGGATAGAAATTCCGGGCGTGACAGGGGACGAGGGGCCATCGCTAGTCAAGGGGGCCCCTGGTCCCTTCTCATAGCCAGGCTCGCAACGCGGGTCGCCCTCGTCGCGCTCAACTATAAGAGCGGCACTCACCGCGTGGGGGTCGCGGCCAAGTAGAGCAGCAACGGTTTCCCTAGCCCCAGGGCTACTAGGATGGGGGGGAGGTGAGGTAAGCTTTCAGCTGATTGAGAGCTTGCTTCGCTTCCTCCGTCCACACAAACGGCCCGAGGCGTTTGAGGAGTTTGAATAGGGGCAGCGCCCTCTCTCCCAGCCTCGATATGAATCGACTTAGGGCGACCATGCATCCCGTGACGCACTGCACATCCCTAAGTTTGCTGGGGGGTGCATCCTCTCTATCGCGCGTATTTTCTCTCCTCGGGAGAAGACTAGAAAACCGAGTTTGCCCGCCGGCACACCAAACACACACTTTTCGGGGTTCAGTTTCATGCGCGTTGACCTAAGGCTGTCGAAAGTCTCAGCCAAGTCCTGTAATAACGTCTCCTGGTGGCGCGTCTTTACCACCAGGTCATCGACATACGCCTCTACATTGCGCCTTATTTGATTACTCAAAGTAATGCGAGTCATGCGCTGAAAAGTAGGACCTGCGTTCTTAAGACCAAAAGGCATAGTTGTATAACAAAAGGTGCCTACAGGAGTAATGAAAGCAGTTTTTTCCTCATCTTCCCTAGCCATGCGGATCTGGTGATACCCAGAGTAGGCATCCAAAAAAGACAAAAGGTCGCACCCCGCAGTGGAGTCGACTATCTGATCTATGCATGGTAAAGGGAAGGGATCCTTAGGGCATACCTTGTTGAGGTCCATGTAGTCGATGCACATCCGGAGCTTGCCGTTGGCCTTCGGGACGACCACCGGGTTTGCCAGCCACTCTGGGTGGATGACCTCTCGGATGAAGCCGGCCTCCAGGAGCCGCGTCACCTCCTCTCGGATGAAGGCTTGCCGCTCCGGGGCTTGGCGTCGTACATTCTGCCGGATGGGTCGCGCATCCGGCCGCACGGCGAGGCGGTGCTCAATCACCTCCCTAGGGACCCCGGGCATATCCGACGGCTTCCACACGAAGACATCGGAGTTTGCCCGCATGAAGGAGACGAGCGCGCTTTCCTATTTGGCGTCCAAGGTACCGCCAATCTTGGCGGTCTTGGACGGATCATCGCCAAGGGGAATCTCCTTGACTGGCACCTCGTTGGCCGAGGCAAGGTGCTTCTTGGAGGCGTTGGACGCAGAGGCCTCCGGGACCTGCGGCTCCATGGCTGCCGCCAGGTTGTCGGCGCGATGCTCCGCGCAGGCGAGAGCGACCTTGACATCGCCAAAGACGATGATGGGGCCGCTGGGGCCCGGCATCTTCATTTAGAGGTAGGCGTAGTGGGTGGCGGCCATGAACTTCACCAACGCAAGTCTGCCCAGGACCGCGTTGTAGGGCAGATTGAGGTCTGCCACGTCGAAGTCGATCCGCTCGGTGCGGAAGTTGGTGGAGTCGCCGAAGGTCACCGGGAGCTCAACGTGACCTAGAGGCCACGTGTGACCCGGGGTTACGCCGATGATCGGCAGTGACGGCTGGAGCTTCATTCTCGGGGCCTTGAGCGCGTCAAAGGCAGCCAAGGAGATGATGCTGAGGCTGGTCCCCCCATCGACCAGGACACGCTTCATCTTGACGTTGTGGATGGTCGGGGAGACCACGAGGACCAACTTCCCTCCCCGAGTGAGCACCGTCGGATGGTCGCTCTGGTCGAAGGTGAGCTTTACCTCTGACCAGCGCGCCTTCCGTGCCGCCTTATGAGTCGGGACGGCGGCCAGAAGCTCACGCCTCATGGCCTTGAAGCCACGGCGGGAGGTGTGAGCACAAGCTCCCCCGTCGAGGGTGGCGATGGTCCCCTGAGGTATCTGGAATTCCAGATCCTCACTATCATCGCCGTCGTCGGCAGGGGCCTTCTTCTTGGCCTCCCCTCGCCGGTCATTGGTGGGGGTCGCGGGTGCTTTGCCCTCCCGTCAACTCTGCCGCTTCTCCTCATCGGCTTTCCGAAACCGCTCGTCCAAGTTCTTGACCGAGCGGCAGTCGGCGAGGCTGTGCCGATAAGTGTTGTGCACCGAGCACCACTTGTCCGCCGACCGACCTTCACCGGATGGAGCGGTGGAGCTCGGCCTGCCGCCGGTGGCTTTTTCCTTGCGCGGGGCCCGTGAGGGCCCATCGGCCGCAAGGACGTGGCCCTCGTCATCGGAGCGGGCCGGCTTCCTTTTCCCCCTCCTATCTTGCCGCTTAGAGCGGGGAGCGGGCTCGGGGACAGCCGCACCCGCCGCGCCAGTGCCGGGGGAGTTCCAGGCCCACGCCTCCTTCCGAGCCACCTTGTCTGCCAGCTCGAAGTGCTCGGCGGTGGTCTTGGGCTCCTTGAAGGCAATTTTCTCCAGCATGTGGTTGTGCCGCACGCCATTCCAAAACGTATAAACGACCGCGTGCCAGAATGCACGGAATAGTGTTGCGGACCTGGCAGAAGCGCTGTATATACGAGCAGAGGGACTCATCGTCCTTCCGCTGCAAAGCATGCAGGTCCGCCTCCTCTCCTGGGCGGGGGTACGTGCCTTGGAAGTTCGTAATGAACTGCTGGCACAGGTCCTCCCAGGAGTGGATGGAGTTGAGGGGCTGGGTCATCAGCCAGCCGCGCGCCTGACCCTTAAGAGCCATGGGGAAATAATTCGCCATGACTCGGTCGTCCCCCCCCCCCCCCCCGCTCCGCCACGATGATCGTGGTATAGATCTGGAGAAACTCGGAGGGATTGATGCTGCCATCATACTTCTCCGTAAGGTTGGGGCGAAACTTCGGCATATAGAAGATTCTAAGTCACATCACCGTTAGGCAAAAAATGACAAAGAAAATAATGATTGACGATGTTTAGATTTTTTTTCCATAATTACAACACCGTTGGGCAGAAATAATTAAGGAAATAACAATCTTAATGAGATCATCTTTCTTTCTAGATAAACTTCTTGTTGGCTCCATTAATCTAGAAATAATTTACTCAGTATTGAAATTGATCTTAAATAATAAACATTGATAATTGCATATAATTAGTTTACCTTGGCTTAATCAATCGTATGCAAAATAAACTTAGAATTTCATAGTCAAAGCACCATTGGTCATAAATAATTATGAATAATCTTAAAATTAATTCCTTAATTATACCCCATTGGGTAGAAAATAACTAAGGAACAAAAAAATTATAATTAACATGAAATTATAATAACGTGGATTAAATATAACTTCACATCTTAATGCTTTAATTCTAGTCAAATTTCTCATTGGTTCCATTCGACTATAAATCATTAACTAAGGAAATAACCATTATATAGATCTTGACATGAAATCATAATATTGGTGAAAGAGGGGAATTTAACTATTTGCCACTTTTAGATTTTGGCAATTATCCAAATGCCCTTTACAGATTTGCACTTTTTTTTTGCCCCTCTTAAGAGGTGGTTTCTTAACTATTTACCACTTTTGCCCACGTGACATGCCAACGTGGCAAACTTGGGGTGAAAAATAGTGTGGGACCCACTTGTCAGTCTTTCCCTTCCCTTCATATCTCTCGGCGGCGCCGCCTCACAGCCGAGCCGACATTGTGAACGGAGCTAGGTAGTGGGCTGGGCGTGGGCGTTCATCGGGCCCGTGTCACCGTCCTTGGCCTCCGCCGCCGCTACGGTGGTGGTGGAGGGTTGGCGGCGCCACCATTTGGAGTTGGCGACGACGGAGGTGATGCTGGGGAAATCCGGTTCGGACGAGTGCATGTATGCGGAGAACGGGTGGCGCGAGCGCCAGGAGAGCCCACCACGATGACGGTGAGCGCGATGACGTCGAACACGGCGTAGAGCCTAGGCGTGGGCTGGCGAGGATGCGGGGCATGCAAGGCGTGGCCAGCAGCCATGCACTGGCATGGCTACAGCGGGGTGTACCACACGCGGAGGGCGCACGAGTGGGTATGGATGTGCAAGGTGTGCAAGTTGGCGCCCGCCGCCGTCACCTGGAAGGTCAACGCCGCGGTGCTATGTGCTGCCTGCGATGCCAACATCCACGACGCCAACCCGCTGGCCCGGCGCCACGCGCGTCCCTGTCACGCCCATCGGTTCAGCTGCTGTGGCAGCCGAGGCCGTGATGTTCGGTAGCAGCGATAGCAGCACGGCGCGCTCAACCTCAACCTCAACCTCGGCGTCGGTGTCAGTGTCGGCGTCGGCGCACCAAGCAGTCCTAGAGCTCCTACACCACCACCAAATACGGCGCAGAGCTCGCGGATGGCGTGGAGACGGTGGAGGCGACAGCGATAGGCGCAGGAGCGCCGAGGGATAGCATATGATCCTCTCGATCCTGGGGCTCGCCAGGATAGTAGCGGCCTCGGCGTGTGCTGGGTTTCTCGGGCACGTCGGGATGGACTCAGGATAATAGCGACGGCCATGGGCGCGTCGGGATGGGCTCAGGACGGCGGCAGCCACCATGGGCGCGGGACGCGAACCCGAGGAGAGAGATGAAGTGGAGGAAGAGATTGATGAGTGAGTCCCACACCATTTTTCACTTGAGTTTGCCACGCTGACATGCCATGTGGGCAAAAGTGGCGAATAGTTAACAGACCACCTCTTAGGAGGGAAAAAAATTATAATTGCCAAACCTAAAAGTTGTAAATAGTTAAATTCTCCAAGAAAAGATGCTTAGTAATATCATGCATAGTAAAAAAAGAATATTGCTTGTTTCCTCTCCAATTTTTTTTAAAGTTATCTTTTGTTAGGATTAATTTGTTTATAAATGAACCACATAAAGACTTTTTTAAATCATAATTTTGCAAATAATAGCATATGCATGCCCATGGATCTAACAGAATGTGTGAAGCAGATTAAAAGCAAGATGAACACATCTCCTAAACCGCTACATGTGCCGCATAGGTTGTGTATAATAATCGTTCGCAACAAAAAGGAAAATAAAAACATTATCTAAAAAAACACTCCAGAATTCTAGAATCACCGATCATGTTGGTGCGATCGTGACCGTCCGACGCAGCCTATCTACCAGAACGAGTCGGAGTCGGACTCACCAATCCCCCAAATAAATCCACCGACCACCGCCAAGCGCCAATTCTCCAAATCCGCCGCCAACCAACGCGCCTGCTCCTCCCAAATCCAAATCCTCTTCTCCCATCCGCTTCCTTCTCCTCCTCCCCCGCCCAT
This sequence comes from Oryza sativa Japonica Group, assembly GCF_034140825.1. Taxonomy (NCBI): domain Eukaryota; kingdom Viridiplantae; phylum Streptophyta; class Magnoliopsida; order Poales; family Poaceae; genus Oryza; species Oryza sativa. Next base: position 3,368,460 of record NC_089044.1, read on the forward strand.
GGCGTCCTCGGCGGTGGCGAGCCGCAAGCGCGCGGCGCCCTACGATCTGGAGCCCCGTGCCTGCTGCGGATCCTCCCCGGCGAGCGGGCCGAAGCGGCGGCGGTACAACTTCGGGAGCGCCGATGACTACGAGCGCCTCGACGTGGTCGGCCAGGGCGCGTTCGGCGTGGTGCTCAGGGCGCGGGATCGCCGCACCGGCAAGGTCGTCGCGCTCAAGCGCCTCATCGGGGCGGACGAGGGCGGCCGCTTCGCCCCCGACTTCGACGCGCTCAGGGTGGAGGCCGCCTGCCAGCACGCCTGCCGCGGCCACCCCAACATCGTCCAGATCAAGGACGTCGTCGCCGACGCCAAGACAGGTGACCTCTTCCTCGTCCTCGAGTTCGTCGGAAGCAGCCTCCGGGATGAGTTCCCCAGGGCCCACCCGGAGGACATCGTCCGCGCCATGATGCGGCCGCTCGTCGACGCCGCCAAGAAGATGCACGCCTCGCGCGTCATCCATCGGGACATCAAGCCGGAGAACATCCTTGTCAGCTTCTCCGGGCAGCTCAAGATCTGTGATTTCGGGGCCGCCACGCTGATGAAGCCCGCCGGGAAGCCGTACGACCTGTGCCGCCCCGGCACGCTGCCGTACACCTCGCCGGAGCAGCTGGCCGGCAACCGGTGCTACGGCCCCGCGGTGGACATGTGGGCGTTAGGATGCATCATGGGCGAGCTCCTCACCGGCGCGCCGCTCTTCGGAGGCGACATGACTGAGGAGGAGCTGCTCGCCGACCTGTCCGCCAACCTGGACGACCAGCTCAACGAGCTCTTCTATGATGTCCTGCCGGAGCTGTCGCCGGCGGCGCGCGAGGTCCTGTCCGGGCTGCTGGCGTTCGACCCAGAGAAGAGGCTGACGGCGTCGGAGGCGCTGGAGCACCGGTGGTTCGCCGAGGAGCCCAAGAAAGCAGAGTTCCCTGGCTTCGTGCCTCTCTTCGGTTAGTCTGTCAGTGTAGAGTGTTGGTTTCAGATTGTCAGTCTGCATGTAACTTACTAGAACTGTTAGTCTGCAGTCTTGTCTTTAAATTAGAACTGATGATTGGTAGTCTTGTTTAGGACTGATGATTGCATTAGCAAATCGGCATTGCAATCAGTGTAATCTTTTTATTCCGATTTATTCATAGTATGCATATTTATGTAATCTTATTCAATTTGTATAAAGCAATTCTTATGTAAATCCTATTCAATTTGTACAAAGCAATTCAAGGCCCTATTTATTCAATAAAATTATCAGACTTTTTTCAGCTTGGTGAGTCCTGCTTCATGAGTGCTTGTTTGTTAATCTTCAGGAAAAGGGTATAGTTTTGCGATTTGAGGATTCTTACCTTGATTCTAAGCATATACCAAGAAAATGAAATACAGAGTGATCTCAAAAAGGAAAAACAGAAGGGAGAATCTGAGTTTAGGTTGTTTCAGACAATAGACTCATTTGTCAGAATCTGAGTTTTTGTCTGAAAATAGAGTAACAGACTTTATACACTTTCATTTATCATATATGGAGCCTTTGTTTAACGAAAAAGAGAGAAGTGTTAGTTCTTTTTTGTTTGTTTGTTTGGACTCCTCAGTAAGTGGCAATTTAGTTTTCATCAACTCTCAGTTCTTCTGGAGTACAGTAGTATCCTTAAATACTTCGTGTCCTGTTTTGCAATATTCAGAATCATATCAGGACTTCTTTTGTAAGGATAGTTAACTGGAAAGTGTTATGCCCCTTAAGATCATAGTTAGTTTGGAGGTCAGTATTCTTTTAGTGAACTGAAGCATAAAACAAGTGGCTATAACACTGAACATCATCAGCTTCTTCAGACGACATGGAGCGAAGCCTAATCCTCCTGATCTTCACCTTCACTGAAATACTCCTCTTCTGATGAATGAATATTGCAAGAATGAGCATATAACATACTCAACAAGCCACACAGCAAATATGCAAGTGCACAGGATAACAAAGGATGGCATAAAACAGCTCATTTGCAGAAAACAGCATTTAACAAATATTTAAGAGAATAGTAAAACAGTTGAATAATTAACCAATATTAAATAAACACCATACAACACACCCGTGTTGCATAGGCCCAACCACATTTGAACAACCAACCCCAGTTGAACAAATGAAACCTCCAAATCAGGAATTAACCATTCCAAACCAGGAATTAAATTAATTATCATATCATTACCATTGATGAGTAGTGTGAGACTAATCACGAAAAACATTGCTCAACTCACCCATAACCGCAGGTACGGCTATTCGAATAGATTAAACTCTGATCAGAGGTGTACCACTGTACCCACAAGACACAACCCCACATCATGTCACCATGTGCCTCAATACCACCACGGTACCTCGGAAAGGAGTCGTGACAATACCCCTTGCACAACATAACCCATTACAGCGCACCTTTCCTGGATCATAATCACCCCCTTATAAACAAGGCATGGACTCCCCAGCGACCCCCACGGACTTCTCGCCGTTTCACAGTCTGGCGCACTATAATGAATCACGCTATACAAAAGATAAAGCCGTTGCCCACGCTGGCTTGTGGTTGGCACGATAAATGTTTCACAACAGTAGCTCGCGAACCGGTTCTTAATTGTCATGAGCACAACCATCAAAACCATATGCTCACAACCCACCTTAACCAGGTTTAATTATCAATTAATTAACATCACACGATTTACCATCGTGAGCTACCATTGAATATAACCTTAATTAATAATAATTATGTAATATAGTTTATATTTAACCCCTTTTAGTTAGCTAATGTTTCTAAGCATGGCTAAGCAAACCTATATATAGCATTTAGCTGAACCAATCCAATATATAAGGTTCATGCTAATCAAATTATAACCCATAGGAAAATCAAGTCAGCTTCGGCCATTAATTAACTGGGAAAGGTTCACCACCCGATGACATTCGAAAACAATGCACAGTTGAAATAAAATAATAGCTTTAAACGGGTTCAACATGCTCAAAGGGTTGTTTGGGATCTGTGTGACTTGCCTTGGGCTTCCGCAAACGCTTCGGAACCTTCCTCAACGGAAACGCTCTCCTCCGGAACGTCGGAAACTAAAGCAAATAAACAAAATCAACAAAACAGTACAAAAACAAGCATAAACAGTACATGTGGATATTTTTAACATGTAGATCTTGATTATAGAAAAATTTAGAAACTTGAACCACCTAAAACGGATCTACGGTTATTTAGTTATGATTTTCCAAAGTTTTAATCTATTAGAAAATCGGAAAAAAGAAAAAGAAAAGGAGACGATGACGTCATGCTGACGTCAGCCCTGATGACGTCATGCTGACGTCGGCAATGGCGGCCGGCTCGGGTTGGAGAGCTCGCCGGAGCTAGGACGGTCGGCCGCGGAATCGGAGGGCATCTACGCGTAGAGGACATCGAGACGAACCCGATGGTACTCACCACGACAACAAACGGTGCACGACGGCGGCCGGCGACGAGAAGAGGCGGCGCGGCGGCTCGGGTCGACGGCGGCGAACGAGCTCCGGTGGTCGGCGGCGATGGAGAAGGGGCGGCCGAGGTTCCTCACCTCCGTGCGCACCTAACGGCGGCGACGGCAAGCGGCGGCGACGGCGGAGACGGCGGCGCGACGCGACCGAAGACGGCCGGCGGCGGCGGCGGACTTGGCGCACGTGGCGACGGCGCTACGATGCACGGGAGAGGACGAGAGAGGGGGCAAACGGAAGAGGACGACGAGAGGATGCTATATATAGCATCGGATTGAAGAGATCGAACTCCAAACGAGAGGAATCGACTCGGGAAGAAATCAAACTCGGTTTTTAGGGATAAAATCAAAACGAACTCGATTCGGATCAAATCCTCAACGATTAGCTTCGATTCTTGGGGGAAAAGAAAGAGGAGAACGAGAGGAACAAAACCCCTCAAAAACCCGGAGGATTCGGGCTCGGATTGAGGAGGATCGGAGGTGGAAGACGGCGGCTCGGGCTCAGCTTGGCGGCGGCGGCCGGAGGTTGAAGATGGCCCTGACATGTGGGCCCCACATGTCAGCGGCTGGAGGAGGAGGGGGCGGGCGGCTTGGCTTGGGCCGGCATGGGCCGGTTCGGCCGCGCGGAGAGAGAGGGAGTATTGGGCCGAATTCGGCCCAATGACCAAAGAAGGGGTTTTTTGAACTTTTTCAAAAAAAACAATTTGTGAAATGTTGTTTCAATTATTAAAAATACTTCCCTTGCTCAAATAATTCCCAGAAAATTCTAGAAAATAGAGGAGCAAGCATAGTATTTAATAAAATTTTATCTAGCTCATTTTTATGTTGAAAATTTTCCTAGAAAATTAGGGTTTAGCTTGTAGGCTTTTAATTTAATTTCTAAAAATGATTTAAAATATGCATTTTTAATTTTAGTCGATTTTTAGGGCGTGACAAACCTACCCCCCTTAAACGGAATCTCGTCCTCGAGATTCAGAAGAACTGGCGAACAGATGAGGATGAGCTGACTTCAATTCATCTTCTCGCTCCCAAGTGGCTTCTTCTTCTGAATGATTACTCCACTGAACCTTACAGAACCGTATAACGCGATTCCTGGTTTTCCTCTCGCTTACTTCCAAGATTCTGACTGGCTTCTCAACATAAGTTAAATCTTCCTGAAGCTCTATACGATCAGGATCTGTCTCCTCCGTAGGTACACGTAAACATTTCTTCAATTGAGACACATGGAACACGTCGTGTATTCCCGCCATTGACGGAGGCAACTCTAACTGATAAGCTACTTCACCTCTTCGACTCACTATCTTAAAAGGTCCCACAAAACGCGGTGCCAATTTCCCTTTGGTTTGGAAACGATGAACTCCTCGTAACGGCGTAACCCGTAGATATACACAATCTCCTTCTTCAAAAGCTAAATCTCTGCAACGATTGTCAGCATAGCTCTTTTGACGCGACTGAGCAATGCGCAACCTTTCTTGGACAATCTTTACTTTTTCTTCTGCCTCTCGCAATATGTCTGTCCCAAAAACTTGACGTTCACCGGTTTGATCCCAAAGGAGCGGCGTACGGCACTTTCGATCATATAATGCTTCATTCGGAGACATTTGCAAACTAGCTTGATAACTATTGTTATATGAGAATTCCGCATACGGCAAATTATTATCCCAACTTCCACCAAAGTCTAGAACACAGGCTCTCAACATATCTTCTAAAATTTGGTTTACTCTTTCCGTCTGACCATCTATTTGAGGGTGATAAGCAGTACTGAAATTCAAACGGGTACCCAATTCTAATTGTAATTTCTGCCAAAACTTCGAAGTAAACTGGCTACCTCTATCTGACACTATCTTCTTAGGAACACCATGCAAACATACCACTCTGGCCATGTATAACTCTGCAAGCTTATTCCCCGTGTAGGTTGTTTTGACCGGTATGAAGTGGGCGACTTTTGTCAACCTATCAACCACTACCCAAATAGAATCATGTCCTGCCGACGTTCTGGGTAGACCGGTTATAAAATCCATTCCTATTTCTTCCCACTTCCACTCTGGAATCTTCAACGGTTGTAACAGACCGGCTGGCTTCTGATGTTCTGCTTTGACCCGCTGACATACATCACATAGAGCCACATATTCTGCTATCTCATGTCGCATACTGGCCCACCAGAATTGTTGCTTTAAGTCTTGATACATCTTAGTGCTTCCAGGGTGAATGGAATACAAAGTTTCATGAGCTTCTTTCATGATAGTATCCTTCAACTCCTTATTTTCTGGGACGCAAATTCTTTCTCCTAACCACACAGTACCTTGCTCATCTTCTACAAAACCGATGGCTTTACCTCTTCGCATGTTCTTTTTAATTTCTTGTATGTCAGGATCATTCACTTGAGCTTCTCTGACTTGATCAAACAGAGTAGGTTTAGCTTCTAATGCGGCCACAAAACCTTTGCTGACTATTCCCAAGTTCAACTTTTCAAATTCTTGGCATAACTCCCAAGGTAAACGTCGACCTTCTGACATATTACAGTAGCTTTTCCTGCTAAGAGCATCGGCTACAACATTTGCTTTTCCCGGGTGATAGTGGATTTCCATATCGTAGTCTTTAATCAACTCTAACCATCTTCGCTGACGCATGTTCAAATCAGGTTGAGTGAAAATGTACTTCAAACTTTTATGATCCGTATATATCTCTGTACGATTACCGAAAAGATAATGACGCCAAATCTTCAATGCATGCACCACAGCTGCCAACTCTAGGTCATGCGTTGGGTAGTTATTCTCATGAGGTCGTAATTGCCTAGATGCATAAGCAACCACCTTTCCTTCTTGCATCAACACACAACCCAAACCGAGTCGGGATGCATCACAATACACTTGGAAACCTTTTCTCGAATCAGGCAAAATTAATACAGGTGCAGTCACTAGCCTTTTCTTCAGTTCTTGGAAACTTTGTTCACAATCCTCCGTTCACTTGTACTTCACTTCCTTCTGAAGCAGACGAGTCATTGGTCTGGCGATCTTTGAAAAGTTCTCAATAAACCTGCGGTAATACCCAGCAAGTCCAAGGAAACTACGAATTTCTGAAACCGTCTTGGGTTGCTTCCAACTTAACACTAACTCCACATTGCTTGGATCTACTGCCACACCTCCAGACGAGATGACATGACCAAGAAACTTCACTTCAGACAACCAAAATTCACATTTACTGAACTTGGCATAAAGCTGATGCTCACGTAGTTTCTCTAAAGCTAGACGAAGATGTTCTTCATGTTCTTCCTTCGTCTTGGAGTAAATAAGAATGTCATCAATAAACACCACGACAAACTTATCCAGATATTCCATAAACACCTTGTTCATCAGATTCATGAAAAAGGCTGGGGCATTAGTGAGTCCAAATGACATAACGGTACACTCAAACAAACCATACCGAATTGTGAAGGCGGTCTTTGGTATATCTTCCTCACGGATTCGAAGTTGATGATATCCAGAACGGAGATCTATCTTGGAGAAAACTGTAGCACCTTCCAGTTGATCAAACAGGTCATCAATTCTGGGTAGCGGATACTTATTCTTGATAGTAACCTCAATCAACGCTCGATAATCCACGCACATTCTCTGAGTATGATCTTTCTTCTCCACAAAGATGACTGGTGCTCCCCATGGCGAAGTACTGGGTCGAATATATCCTTTCTGAAGCAAATCATCCACCTGTTTCTTCACTTCAGCTAACTCATTAGCTGCCATTCTGTATGGTCTCTTATGGATAGGGTTGGTTCCAGGTACCAAGTCTATCCGAAACTCTATGTCTCTCTTAGGTGGCATACCTGGCAAATCCTCGGGAAACACGTCTGGGTAGTCTTGTACTATGGGTATCTCTTGTAGAGCAACTTGGTTTAAGATCACACCATGAGATTTAGGAGAGGACACAAAGAAAGAAACGGTTTCCCCATTGCTACTGGTTAAGGTCACCTTACGGTTGGCACAATCTATAACTCCTCTGTGACGAGATAACCAGTCCATCCCTAAGATAACATCTAGATCTTTGGATTCTAGCAAGATAAGCGAGGATGGGAAAGGAACTTCTTCTATTTCTATAGTAACAGAAGGACAATACTGTGTCGAAAATACTTGATTGCCTGGGGTATTAACTAGTAAAGGTCTCCCAAGACTAACAACTTCCATCCCATGATTGCTTGCAAAACTTTTAGACAAAAAGGAATGTGTAGCACCGGAATCAAAAAGCACAGTTGCGGGTATAGAGTTAACAGGAAACGTACCCAAAACAACATCTGGCGCATTCTGAGCTTCTGCTGCTGCAACATGATTTACACGTGCCTTCGGTGCTGGAACATTGGAGTTGTTCGGGGCTGGAGCGTTCTTCACGCGCCGAGGCTTAGGACACTTATCAGCATAATGTCCTGGATCACCACAATTAAAGCACACCACTGGCTTGCTTCCCTGTTCCTTCCTGACGGGCTGGTTCTGAGCTGGAGTTGCTGCAGGACGAGCAACCACGTTGCGGTTGTCATTGCCACGATTACCAGTATTGTTGTTGTAGAACTGGCGTTGGGGACGGACAACTGATGAAGATCCTCCTTGAGGGTACGATGGAGCTTGAGGTCCAGTAACGAGACGCGGCCTCTGGTTACTGCCCTGTTGTGCCTTAAATTGGGCAGCCCTGCGCTTCTTCTGCTCCATGCGGTTATACTTGTCTTCCTGACGAATCGCTTTGTCCACCAACTGCTGGAAATCCCGGAAATCCGTAGACATCAAAGCATAAGACAACTCATCATTCAGTCCCTCCAAAAACTTCTCCTGACGTTCTTCATCAGTGCGAACATCTTCTGGAGCATAGCGAGCTAAACGGTTGAAATCATGGAGATACTCAGTAACCGAACGAGATCCCTGGTTGAGTGCTCTAAATTCTCTCTTCTTTAGAGCTACAACACCTGACGGTATATGCGTCTTCTTAAAAGCAGCCGTGAACTCCTGCCACGTAATAGGCTCTCCTTCAGCCCTGCCTTGGCGAAAATGATCCCACCATTCAGCAGCAGGTCCATGCAACTGATGCAAAGCAAAAGAAACTTTCTCCTGCTCAGTACACTAGATCAAATCCAACTTCTTCTCCACCGCATGCAACCAATCTCCTGCTTCTACTGGATTGGTGGTGCTGGAAAAGGTAGGGGGTCTCACACGTAAGAAATCGGCCAACTTGTTTTGGGGAGGTGGGGGTGGATTCTGGTTTTGATTATTTGCCTGCTGATTCTGTGCCTGCTGCACTAACAGATTGATCAATTGTGTCTGTTGGGCCAGAATCTGAGCTAGCGTGGGATCTCCTTCATTGTTAGTAGCTCCACTACCACTTCCACTTCCACTTCCGGTGCGCGTGTTCACCATCTGACGATAAGCAGAGACAACAAGAAAGAACGACAGAGAGACACCCTTAGAACGAAGTTATTTAATTAATTTAAATTCTATATTGCTCTTAACTGTGTATGATTACATTTAAGTTGCATTAACACTATCTCACCAACTATCGTACACTCTGACAAGCAAAAGAACTAGACTCATGCTGTTACATCCCACCCATGATGTAAACAACAACTAAAACCCACACACTCACAAGCAAACTTAAACAAGCAATCTATCACAACGAACTACGGCAACGATCTAACTGAGCGACTACTTCCGCCTTGCGTCGGAACGAAGCGATGGATCTTCTTCCTCTGGAGTAGCTGGCTCTCTTTCTTCAGGGTCTTCCTCTTCTTCCTCATCACTTATGATGTCGATGACAGGTTCAGCATGATCGGGCACAGCTTCGCCCATCACGCGAATCTTCGAAGCTAACTGGAGACGAGGTGGCGGACAGGTTCTCTTTCTTGCGGTGAGGCGAAGCTTGGGTGTTGGCGGCGGCGTTTCTCCTTTAAGTTCAGCTAATTCCTTCTGTAGACGGTACACCTTGCTCTTCAACTTGCAAATCTTACCTTGATTCCAGTTTTCCCTATCATGAGCTGCTTTGTCTCGCTCCACACTTACTGCATCCATAGCACTAAGCATATGCACCGCATGCATCAGAGTGGCACTCTCTTCGCCATCAGGACAGATATAGGTTCCATAGTCTTGACCATGAGGTTTGTGAGGATGATACTGGAAAGCTGATGAATCCAACTCTTCTTCAAAGCGTTGACGCAACTCTCCAATGGCCACCAAAGCTGCTTCTTGACAAGCATGGCAGTACGATCTTCCCCCAGCTTCGAACTTAAAAGACGGAAGGTCTTCGCTATCACTAGCCAACGTCACACGAACACGACACTTCTCTTCGTCGGGGTCATGGGAAATCTGGCGATACTCAGGAGCAACTTCATAGCCTACTTCAAAAGCCATCAACCTCAGCTCCCTGACGAATCCTAACACCTCGATCAAATTTCTCGGTGAATGGGGAGGCATCTAAAGAGACATAGAAGAGGAATTAAAGCATATTTTAAGTTAGCTGCACCAACTAGACTTAACTGATTTTGACCAAAAAGGAAGAAAATAAAAGATAAGACGCATACCAAGCTATTATATAAATATGTTTTTAGAATTTTACTTTTTGGACAGAGACAAATATATTTTTGACAAATAATTAAAATAAAACTATAATAATTATGATCTATTATAAGCACGGTACAGTATCACCATAGGAAAGATGAGTAGTACTAGTGCTAACATGATTAAATCGATACCCTAATAAATGTACAGTGCCGACTAATCAATAGGATTTGGTAAAGAGAAAAAGAAACATTTTGAAAAGAACAACTTTTTGTTTTTAAAAGAAAAGAAATTGAATTAAATAAATTTTGTGCATAACCTTGCATGTGCTGCCAACTTAAATAATTTATAAAAGAATAGAGAAGAGCAGTTCTATATTTTTCAAAATATTTTGAAGGCTACTTAAGGTTTACCATTGGCTTATCCTAAGGTCAAGGTGGCTCTGATACCAACTTGTCACGCCCGGAATTTCTATCCAAAATTCCAAACGCTTACATGTGTGTTAAACCCTCGTCCAGGAATCAACCGAGGCACACAATGACAATATTGATAATAGAGTACAAATAATTAACTATCGAATATTCGAAAAATTAAAATTATTACAGAGGTAGATAGTTCCTCTCAAAACAAATAACATTCTACGCAGCGGAAAACAAAACTATAACAAACTACGGAACAGCTATGGCGACTCCACTCCACAGGCATCTTAACCGAGAACAAGCCTAATCCTCCTGATCTTCACCTTCACTGAAATACTCCTCTTCTGATGAATGAATATTGCAAGAATGAGCATATAACATACTCAACAAGCCACACAGCAAATATGCAAGTGCACAGGATAACAAAGGATGGCATAAAACAGCTCATTTGCAGAAAACAGCATTTAACAAATATTTAAGAGAATAGTAAAACAGTTGAATAATTAACCAATATTAAATAAACACCATACAACACACCCGTGTTGCATAGGCCCAACCACATTTGAACAACCAACCCCAGTTGAACAAATGAAACCTCCAAACCAGGAATTAACCATTCCAAACCAGGAATTAAATTAATTATCATATCATTACCATTGATGAGTAGTGTGAGACTAATCACGAAAAACATTGCTCAACTCACCCATAACCGCGGGTACGGCTATTCGAATAGATTAAACTCTGATCAGAGGTGTACCACTGTACCCACAAGACACAACCCCACATCATGTCACCATGTGCCTCAATACCACCACGGTACCTCGGAAAGGAGTCGTGACAATACCCCTCGCACAACATAACCCATTACAGCGCACCTTTCCTGGATCATAATCACCCCCTTATAAACAAGGTATGGACTCCCCAGCGACCCCCACGGACTTCTCGCCGTTTCACAGTCTGGCGCACTATAATGAATCACGCTATACAAAAGATAAAGCCGTTGCCCACGCTGGCTTGTGGTTGGCACGATAAATGTTTCACAACAGTAGCTCGCGAACCGGTCCTTAATTGTCATGAGCACAACCATCAAAACCATATGCTCACAACCCACCTTAACCAGGTTTTAATTATCAATTAATTAACATCACACGATTTACCATCGTGAGCTACCATTGAATATAACCTTAATTAATAATAATTATGTAATATAGTTTATATTTAACCCCTTTTAGTTAGCTAATGTTTCTAAGCATGGCTAAGCAAACCTATATATAGCATTTAGCTGAACCAATCCAATATATAAGGTTCATGCTAATCAAATTATAACCCATAGGAAAATCAAGTCAGCTTCGGCCATTAATTAACTGGGAAAGGTTCACCACCCGATGACATTTGAAAACAATGCACAGTTGAAATAAAATAATAGCTTTAAACGGGTTCAACATGCTCAAAGGGTTGTTTGGGATCTGTGTGACTTGCCTTGGGCTTCCGCAAACGCTTCGGAACCTTCCTCAACGGAAACGCTCTCCTCCGGAACGTCGGAAACTAAAGCAAATAAACAAAATCAACAAAACAGTACAAAAACAAGCATAAACAGTACATGTGGATACTTTTAACATGTAGATCTTGATTTTAGAAAAATTTAGAAACTTGAACCACCTAAAACGGATCTACGGTTATTTAGTTATGATTTTCCAAAGTTTTAATCTATTAGAAAATCGGAAAAAAGAAAAAGAAAAAGAGACGATGACGTCATGCTGACGTCAGCCCTGATGACGTCATGCTGACGTCGGCAATGGCGGCCGGCTCGGGTTGGAGAGCTCGCCGGAGCTAGGACGGTCGGCCGCGGAATCGGAGGGCATCTACGCGTAGAGGACATCGAGATGAACCCGATGGTACTCACCACGACAACAAACGGTGCACGACGGCGGCCGGCGACGAGAAGAGGCGGCGCGGCGGCTCGGGTCGACGGCGGCGAACGAGCTCCGGTGGTCGGCGGCGATGGAGAAGGGGCGGCCGAGGTTCCTCACCTCCGTGTGCACCTAACGGTGGCGACGGCAAGCGGCGGCGACGGCGGAGACGGCGGCGCGACGCGACCGAAGACGGCCGGCGGCGGCGGCGGACTTGGCGCACGTGGCGACGGCGCTACGATGCACGGGAGAGGACGAGAGAGGGGGCAAACGGAAGAGGACGACGAGAGGATGCTATATATAGCATCGGATTGAAGAGATCGAACTCCAAACGAGAGGAATCGACTCGGGAAGAAATCAAACTCGGTTTTTAGGGATAAAATCAAAACGAACTCGATTCGGATCAAATCCTCAACGATTCGCTTCGATTCTTGGGGGAAAAGAAAGAGGAGAACGAGAGGAACAAAACCCCTCAAAAACCCGGAGGATTCGGGCTCGGATTGAGGAGGATCGGAGGTGGAAGACGGCGGCTCGGGCTCGGCTTGGCGGCGGCGGCCGGAGGTTGAAGATGGCCCTGACATGTGGGCCCCACATGTCAGCGGCTGGAGGAGGAGGGGGCGGGCGGCTTGGCTTGGGCCGGCATGGGCCGGTTCGGCCGCGCGGAGAGAGAGGGAGTATTGGGCCGAATTCGGCCCAATGACCAAAGAAGGGGTTTTTTGAACTTTTTCAAAAAAAACAATTTGTGAAATGTTGTTTATTAAAAATACTTCCCTTGCTCAAATAATTCCCAGAAAATTCTAGAAAATAGAGGAGCAAGCATAGTATTTAATAAAATTTTATCTAGCTCATTTTTATGTTGAAAATTTTCCTAGAAAATTAGGGTTTAGCTTGTAGGCTTTTAATTTAATTTCTAAAAATGATTTAAAATATGCATTTTTAATTTTAGTCGATTTTTAGGGCGTGACAGTTCCCTGGCTTCGTGCCTCTCTTCGGTTAGTCTGTCAGTGTAGAGTGTTGGTTTCAGATTGTCAGTCTGCATGTAACTTACTAGAACTGTTAGTCTGCAGTCTTGTCTTTAAATTAGCACTGATGATTGGTAGTCTTGTTTAGGACTGATGATTGCATTAGCAAATTGGCATTGCAATCAGTGTAATCTTTTTATTCCGATTTATTCATAGTATGCATATTTATGTAATCTTATTCAATTTGTATAAAGCAATTCTTATGTAAATCCTATTCAATTTGTACAAAGCAATTCAAGGCCCTATTTATTCAATAAAATTATCAGACTTTTTTCAGCTTGGTGAGTCCTGCTTCATGAGTGCTTGTTTGTTAATCTTCAGGAAAAGGGTATAGTTTTGCGATTTGAGGATTCTTACCTTGATTCTAAGCATATACCAAGAAAATGAAATACAGAGTGATCTCAAAAAGGAAAAACAGAAGGGAGAATCTGAGTTTAGGTTGTTTCAGACAATAGACTCATTTGTCAGAATCTGAGTTTTTGTCTGAAAATAGAGTTACAGACTTTATACACTTTCATTTATCATATATGGAGCCTTTGTTTAACGAAAAAGAGAGAAGTGTTAGTTCTTTTTTGTTTGTTTGTTTGGACTCCTCAGTAAGTGGCAATTTAGTTTTCATCAACTCTCAGTTCTTCTGGAGTACAGTAGTATCCTTAAATACTTCGTGTCCTGTTTTGCAATATTCAGAATCATATCAGGACTTCTTTTGTAAGGATAGTTAACTGGAAAGTGTTATGCCCCTTAAGATCATAGTTAGTTTGGAGGTCAGTATTCTTTTAGTGAACTGAAGCATAAAACAAGTGGCTATAACACTGAACATCATCAGCTTCTTCAGACGACATGGAGCGATGCATTTTGGTCAGGAACAGGAACTTCCATCTTGATTCTTGAATGTAAAAACTGTAGTTCATCCAATTAGTACCATGATCTGGCAGCTTGGAATACATGGTCACAGGCTCACAACCCACAGGATCCTGCACACCACCTATTCTGTCTGTCAGTCTGTAACTTACGCCGTGTTTAGTTCCAAAGTTTTTCTTCAAACTTCCAACTTTTCCATCACATCAAAACTTTCCTACACATACAAACTTCCAACTTTTCTGTCACATCGTTCCAATTTCAACCAAACTTCCAATTTTGGTGTGAACTAAACTCTTCTTAGGAGTGATGATTGCATTAGGCCATTAGCACATTGGAACTGCAGTCAGTGTAATCTTAATATCTTATACTTCAGATTATCCATCGCAAGCATATTTATATAATCCAATTCATGTTCAGAAAATTTTGTAGAAAGCCATTCAAGTCCATCTTTGTTTCAGAAATTATCAGCTAATTGAGTGCTGCAGCATGATTGCTTGTTTGTTAATTTTCAGAAAAAGAGACTTGGCTAGTAGTTTGTGAATTCTAAGCATATACCTGTAAAAGGTAAAACAGAGCGATGATGTGAAAAAAGAAAAAGGAATAGGAAAAAAAACAGAATCTATGCCAATGGAATATTTAGGTTACTTAAGAAATAGACACATTTTCTGGAATCTAAGTTTTCGTCTAAAAAAATAGAGTAAAAGGCTTCTAGACTTCCATTTATCCTATGTGCAGATTTTCGTTTACAAAAGAGAGAGAGAGAGAGAGAGCGCGAGCGAGAATATTAGTTTTTTTTGTTTGGACTTTGGACGCCCCTTTAGTAACTGACAAGTTGGTTTTCCTCAACTGCCAGCTCTTGCTTTGAGTACAGTAGTACTCCTAAATACTTCTGTCTTTTTCGATAATGAAATACTTCTGTCTAATACCCAACCAAGAAAACAAGATGTTCTACAAAGGCAAGATGAGCAGTAGGGATTAGGGAGTGATCTTTTATGACTTTATCGCCTGTCATGATCTATTTGTCCAAGCTAAAACTAATTACAAAGAAACCACCCTTACTTCTAACTCATATATTTGTTTCTCAATTGTTGCTGCACTTTTACGTATCAGGATGCTGCAAACAGAAAAGCAGTAGTTTCAGGATGATGTTATAAGAACGCAATAGAATCAGAGTCATCCACCGCGGCATTAGCAGATTTACTAGTATATGATCTGTCTGTAACTTTGTAATATTGGTACTCTTGTCTTAAGATTGATGATTGCATTAGAACATCGGCATTGCAATCAATGTAATTCTGTTCTTCTGATTATTCATAAGAAGCATATATACGAAATCTTATTCATGTTCAGACAAATTTGTATAAGTATTGCTCAAGGCCAACATCATTAGCTTCTTCAGATATTTAAGATTGATCCGAGAGACAAATCCCGCTCATGCTGCCTCTGCTTAATTAATTAATTAATTAATTAACAATCTCTTCTGCTGCTTCCTTAATTTACCTACTGCTGCTACTATTGATCGATCGATCTATATCTATCTTGTTGGCAATCTATCCCTCTATCTATGTAGGTATATATACATATTACTCTATTTGCAGAGGAGTTGTAGTTGTTTGGGTCATCAAATCATACCACTAACTGTTTAATAATCAACTCTTATCATTGACCTGAGACCGTTGCTGGGTGTATATGTAAGGACTAAATGATGAGTTCCAATCCATACTTGTATATATGTGTGTGAAGAAAAGACGTTCTTTCTAACTGCTCGCTCGCTCTGCCATCTGCAATCCACCATGCTGCACCATTTTCATTTTGCTTTCTACCTGATCGATCAATGTAATGTATTACCAACTCCCTGCACTAATTATAGACTCCTCCGTCGTTACCCTAAATGTCCTCCCAAATTTCAGCTCTGTATTGTATTACTTCAGCATTCTGAAAGTTTCAGAGATTCAGAGACGCCATTCCAACCCACTACCTGAACATTCATCACGCCAGCTGATCCCGGGGAGCTACAAATCATTTCATCACACTCCATGTAGTAATCAACACTTAATTTTGGGCAGAATTTCCCTTCTTCCAAAATTTATTTATCAGGATAACATTACTCATAAACCATATTCATATATTCTCTTGAGAATATTACATGCCATTCGCTTTAGTTAAGGAAAGGGCATACCACAGCACTCATATCATCAGGCAAAACATCCAATTCATGTGCAAGCACAACGGTACAGAAAAGTCTTAGCCAACACAAACAACAAACGACATACTACTGTACATATAGATCCCATTTTGTACAAACCGTTCCATATTAACTTGAAGGAGCACAACCCTCCCGATAACGAAAACTCAGCACCAAATCATTTTCTCAAAACATCACTTGTAACTTTGGGTGCTGAACAGATACGACACATGGCATTGATAGGCTTGCATTGTTGTTACATGGTGTGATGCTTTAATTGAGGTAAATCTGTAGAGCGGATCATGATCTACACGATGGAAGAGAAAGGCCTCCACAGAAAGCAGCGATGATCAAGTAAAGTAGAAGTACTATGACAGCTGTCAACACAGCACTGCAACAACGCAGGACAAAATATGTCAGATGCTGTCAAAAATGTTATTAGTACTGTAGATCTTAGAGTCATCATAATAAATAAAGGGTTGGATCTTATACATATAATGTATGGCAATCAGCAACCAAACACACAGTTTTCTAGATCCTTAAAAAAAAACTAGTAGTATTTCGTTATGCCTGCTATTAATCACCAATTCTTTCAAACCCCAGCAAAAACAGAATAGCAATAGCCCATTGTTCTCAAACTCAATGATACACCAGCTTATTCCATTCAACAAGGGTCACTGAGTGATATATAGTTATACACTTATCCAACATGTCTATTCAACAATAATGACCAACCGAAGGCACATGATTACATAATTTTGGACTAGCAAAGAAATTGCAGCTTCATCATTGTGCAGAGTGTGCTCATTTAAACATGCACTCCTGAATTCTTAGGAGATACTATCGCGCAAAATGGTATTTCCACTGATGAATAAAGCTCTTTAGACTTGGCCTCAGAAAAGGAAATTGCAGCTTTGTTGGCTCTAAACTTTTGTGATTATACATTCATTCAGGCTGAATTCAGGATTTGGTAAACTATAACTGGCAGGAAAAAAAGGGAATAACAAATGTCCATGGCTAAGTACCAATCTCGAAGGGCCTTATAACATCAATCAGGACTTGTCATTAGGGAGTAACTTGTAACAAATGAACTTGAGTGCAGGACTGACCACTAGTTAATGGGTACTGTCAGTGAGTGGTAAAGAAGAGAAGAGATAGATAGTACAGTAGTAAGCAAGAAAGAAAGAAAGAAAGGGTGACTTACAGAAGCTTGGCATTTTTCATCCAAAGAGCTCTCCTGAGCCTCCTGGATTGCTTGCGGAAGTGGAAAGCACTGTCTTGCATGGTGGAGGTCTTGTCGACGAGTAGCGAGATGCGCTCACCTCTGTCGAGAATCTTCTCAATGTTGTCAACCATGACAGTATGTATCTGCACAATGCAAGTTGGAAGAATGAGCATTTGATTGTAGAGCAAAAATGAAAGGAAATTGTGTGGAAGGCAATAAATAAATAGGATACTTGCCTCACTGACTTCCCCACGGAGACGGTTGAGTGTGTCGGCGCTGGGGTTGCTGGAGAAGTACTCCATTTGCTGATGGAGGACCCTAGAGAACTCATCGTTCATGGCATAGGCGAGCGCATTATGGGCGATTCTGCCATAGTTCTTGATGAACCTCATTTGGATGTCCTCGAGGTAAAGAAAGGGAATTCGTCCTGTAATTAATTATACAACAAGTGATGCTCTATCATACTAGTATGTCTGGATTTCGCTGGCTCGCTACTAATAGAGTAGTAACAGTAAAATAGTTGTATGAAAGGAACATAAATGAATAAGTACATGCAAAAATGCCTAAATTAGCTAATGAAGCAATACAGTTTACCATCTTGAATGAATGAAGAACATACTAAGAAGATGAATGAACGAATCCATCTTATCCTATCCATAGATCATATAGATTAGTAGAGTAATACTAGTAAGTATAAGAGAGTTTGTACTTCCGAAGGTGTCGTTGGCCATGCAGAGGAAGGTGAGGCCATCGGCGGCGGCGGGGGGAGGGGAGCGGAGGACGTGGAAGATGTAGCGGTCCTGCGCGAAGCAGAGGCGCGACTCGGCGTCGGGCGGAAGCTTCTCGAGGATGCGGCGGGCGACGGCGCCGGCGTTCCCGGAGACGGCAGAGAACTCGGCGAGAACCACGGTGCCACGCGCCACCACCGCGTAAACGATCGCCATGGATTCTAGATCCAACAACTTAGGCTTGGATAGTTGAATTGATCTGATTGATTTGGGGTTGGGGTTGGGCGGCGAGCTCGGCGGCCGGCGCGGGATGCGAGCTTGGCGGCGGCGGCGAGCCCGGAGGCTGGAGGGTTCCGCCGCCCCGACGAGGTCGTCCTTGTAACCGGCAAGCGAGGAGACGGGGCGGCGACCGGCGAGCAACGAGATTCGATGGATGGATTAGGGGGGTTTGGATCGAGATTTTTCAGAATTTGCCACTTCAGGATATGCCATCCAATTCGTACTATTTTCAGAATATGCCACTGGGATGCGAATTTTCTTCGTTATGTACCACTCCGTCCACTGACGTCACTCCTCGTCCTCGTCTGTCCGTCTGCCGCCCCGTCTATCCGCCGACGCCGCCGCTCGTGTCCCCGTCCATCCGTTGGCGCCACCACCGCGTCCCCGTCAATCCGCCACCGGTCGTGTCAGTCGCGTCGTCCATCCGTCCGCGTTCCCGTCCATCCACCGGTGTCGCCGGTCGTGTCAGCCACGCCGTCCGTCCATCCGCCGCCGCAGCAACATCCTGCTCAAAGTCGCGGTGGTCGAGGATCTTGCGGCGGAGGTCGTAATCGAGCGAGTCGAGGAGGCCGACCCAGCTATCCTCCCCGTGGATTCGGCGAAGAGCTGCCGAGTCCGACTGTCGCCGTCGGTGGCACCGGTGGACGGGTGTCACACCCTAAAAATTCAAAAAAAATATAAATTGTTGTTTAAATGGAATTTCTAGAATTTATTTTAAAAGTCTTGAAAAGAAAATCTAAGTTTAATAATAAATTCCAATATAAAATGGGGCCAGATAAAATTTCATTAAATACTTTGCTTAATTCTATAATTCCTAGATTTTTCTGGGATTTATTTGAGCTAAGGAAGTATTTTTAATAAATAGAATTGCATTTAAGAAATAATTTAAATTGAAAAAGTTTTAAAAAGTTCTCTTTTGGGCTTTGGGCCGAAAGTCGGCCCAAAACCTTCTCTCTCTCCCCGGCCCAAGTCGGCCCAGTTCGCAGCCGCCCGCGCGCGCGCGCGTTCAGTCGCTGACAGGTGGGTCCCACCTGTCAGGCCCGTCGTCTTCCTCGGGCCGAAACCCTAGCGCGCCGCCGCCGAGCCGCCGCCGCTGTTTCCTTCCAATCCGGCCGCCCCTTTCCTTCTCCGGCCAAATCAATAGAGAGGAAATGATCCTCGGGATCTCCTCTACCTTTTCTCCTTTGGAATCTTTGGCTAAATCGGTTTGGAAATCGAGGGATTCGAGTTCGTCTCGGATTCGACTTTCCCGAACCTTCCTTCCTCGTCGCCGGTCGCCGTGGGCCTTCGCCTTCGCCTCCGAGCCCCTTTAAAAGGTTCCCCGTGGTCTCCTCTACCCGCCGCCACCCTCACCTTCGCCTCTCGTCGCCGGAGTCGCCCTAGCGCCGTGTGCCCTAGCTTCGCCGCCGCTCCAGCCGTGCGCCGCCGTCGTTCCAGCCGTCGCCATCGCTCGGGAAGGCCGCCGTCGTGTTCGCCGTCGCGTCGCCGTCCTCGTCCGCCCCTTCGCCGTCGCCGAAGACCGCCGGAGCGTCATCGCCGCCGTCGACCCGAAGAGCTTCGCCGCTTCCTCCTCGTCGCCGTCGCCATCCGTTGATCTTCCGCCGTCGTTTTGGTCGCCGGTGAGTTCGCCGTGCCGCCCGCTTCGTCCTGGTGCCTTCCGTTTGCGTCCTCGCGCCGTCGTTCGCCGGCGAGCGTGCGCCGCCCGAGCCGGCCCAGCCGCCCGAGCCGCCGCCGCCGGGGTGACGTCATCGCTGACGCCATCAAGTTCGTCCTCCGTGAGCCGCCGTGGACCCGATCGATCTCGGCCGTCCATCTTGGATTGGTTTGATCTCGGCCGTCCGTTCGCGTGAACCGTCGCCCGTGCGCCCGGTCCACCGAAACCCTAGCCGCTGACGCAATAAACCATCTTTTCCTTTTCAAAAATAATTCATTATTGCGTCATAATTCAATTTAAACCGATTTAAGTGTTTTAATCCGATTTAATCTTTAAAAATTCATAACTAATTCATCTTAGCTCCAATTTAGTTGGTTCAAGTCTCTAAATTTTTCTAAAATTGAGATCTACACATTAAAAATATCCACATGTACTGTTCATGCTTGTTTATGTGCTGTTTTGGTGATTTTGCTTCTTTCTGCTTAGATTCCGTCGTTTCCGGAGAGTCCGTTTTCGCCGGAGAAGAGTTTGAAGAGTTCCAAGGCCAGCAAGGCAAGTCACACAGATCCCAAACAACCCTTTGAGCATGTTGATCCTATTTAAAGCTATTGTTTCCTTTCAACTATTGCATTTATTTTCGAATGTCATTGGGTGGAATTAACCTATTCTTTGTTATGGCCCTCTTGTTCTTGATTACTTTATTCCTTGATACCTTGGGTTATAATAATTTGACTGGTTGAACTTTATTTATATTGGTTCAACTAGATATTAGGTATAATTGCTTAGCCCTGCTTAGAAACATTAGCTCACTATTGGGATAACTTATGATTCACTGTTATTTAATGATGGCTTAATGATAATTCACGATGGTTAATTGTGATTAGTTGATTAATTAATGTGCCAACTAAAACCTGGTAATGGTGGGTTGTGAGCACATGGTTTTGATGGTCGTGCTCATGACAATTAAGGACCGGTTCACGAGTTTCGGTTGTGAAACATTTATCGTGCCAACCATAAGCCAGCATGGGCAACGGCTTTATCTTTTGTATAGCATGGTTCATTGCGGGGCACCAGACTGAGAAGTGGCGAAGATAAGCCCACGGGGGTCGCTGGGGAGTCCATGCCTTGTTTATAAGGGGGTGATTATGATCCAGGAAAGGTGCGCTGTAGTGGATTGTATTATGCGAGGGGTATTGTCACAACTCCTTTCCGAGGTACCGCGGTGGTATTGAGGCACATGGTGACATGATGTGGGGTTGTGTCTTGTGGGTACAGTGGTACACCTCTGATCAGAGTAAAACTATTCGAATAGCCGTGCCCGCGGTTATGGGCGGGTCGAACAATGTCTTTCGTGATTAGTTACACACTTCTCACCATAGTAATGATGTTATAATTGGTAATAATTTGATTAGCTCCTGGTTTGGAATGGTATATTCCTGGTTTGGAGATAGAACTGTACAGCCGGGATGGTTGTCCAGAATGGTTGGGCCTATACAACAGGGTATGTTGTATAGCGTTGGATTAATATTGCTTAATTAATACTTAACTGTTTTAAATTCCCAAATGTTTGCTAAATGCTGCTTTTGCAAATGGAGCCCTATTATGCCATTCTTTGTTATCCTGTGCATTTGCATATTTGCTGCGTGGCTTGCTGAGTATGTCATATACTCACCTTGCAATCATTCATCAGAGGAAGAGTTCTACTATGAGGCTGATGGAGTGGAGGATTAGGTGTAGCCTTGGTCAAGCTGCCTGTGGAGTGGAGTCGTCCGCGCCGTTTTTATTTTCCGCTGCTTAGATTTTTATTGATTGAGAGGAACTATCTACCTCTGTAATAACATTTTATTCGCTTATTAATTAGAGTAATAATTGTACTCTATTATCAATTTGTTATTGTGTGCCTCGGCTGATTCCTGGACGAGGGTTTACACACATGTAAGCGTTTGGAATTTTGGATAGAAATTCCGGGCGTGACAAGTTGGTATCAGAGCCCCCTTGACCCTAGGTTATGCCAAATGGTTACCCATAGAAGCCCTCTAAAAATACTGGAAAAGTAGAACTGTTCTCCTCCCTTTCTCTTTTAATTAAACCAAACTAATGGCACATGCACTTCATAATCTCTTTTAATGGTTCTCATTCAAAATTTATTCCAGTGTTATTAGTACTGTACATCTATTACTGTACTAATGGCTCATTTTACTAGCAAAAGTTTTACAATGTTGTTTTATTTAATCTTGCTGCAATAAAATAAATTTAGCAAGTTGATTTTATAACTTGATTTCATTTCTTTTGAAACCTGTTATTCAAAAATACAAAACTTGTGACCTCGTTTTCAACTGTTTCAACTTATCTTGCAAGCTTGGTTTACTTTATTTTACTTACCTTTTACTTTGATTTTCTAAACTTTATTCAAATTAATCCAAAAGCTTGTGCTATTAATTGGATAAATGTCTTAACTCCCTCCTTTCACTTGTCTTTAGATGCCGCGCTACAAGCCTGAGTATCTTTTTGGTGTTGAGGGTTTTGTCCAGGAGTTGCGTACGATGTCCTTTGTCATTGGATTTGGGACTGTCCCTTTTTATGCCCAGATTCGTCATGATCGTCATGAAGAGAAGTGCCGAGTCAAAGTCACCTTGAACAGTAATAGTGAAGATATTCCCTCAGTGATGTTCGAAGCTGGAGGAAGAAACTACATCCATGCATGTCAGGAGGTGGCAAGGATCGCCATAGGAGAGCTCCGTGATCGCTACAGTGATCAGTTGGCCGACACTGAGTATCGCTACCATCCTCGCCAACCCCAGGGAAGTGACCGTGGAGACTGAAGGAATTGAGAATGATGCTACCACAAGGCATTTGGTTGAGATGCTGTGGGCCATGGATGAAAGTCGTGCAGAGACTGTGTTAGCAGCTCAAGATCGTGAAGATCGGAATCGTGGTAAGATTTGCAAGTTAGAAGACAAGGTGGATCGTTTGGAGAAGGAATTAGCCGCATTGAAGGGAGAAGCACCACCTCAGAAGGCCAGGATTCGTCTTACCGCAAGGAAGAGAGCTTTATTTGTCCCTCGCTATCAATTGGCGCCAAAGGTTCGTGTGGTGGAGAAAGAAGTTGCCCCAGCAGATCCTCCGGTCATCATCATAAGTAGTGATGAAGAAGAAGAATCCAAGCGCAACTGTTCCAAGATTGAGTGGGTAGCAACCCAAGATGATGAAGACGAGCCGAACGAGCCTTCAATCGACCTCCGATG
The DNA here is from genome assembly GCF_034140825.1 of Oryza sativa Japonica Group. NCBI lineage: Eukaryota > Viridiplantae > Streptophyta > Magnoliopsida > Poales > Poaceae > Oryza > Oryza sativa. Next base: position 3,392,013 of record NC_089044.1, read on the forward strand.
CTCGGAAGAACTAGAGTGACTTGTTAAGCCGTTGTCTTAGATCGTTGTGTTAGTTTGCTTGTTTTAAGTTTGGTTGTGTGTGTGTGGGTCTTGCATGTGATTTACATCAGTGGTGGGATGTAAGTACATGTGTTTGTTTGCTTTTTGAGTGTTAGGAAGTTGGTGAGTTTAGTGGTGTGTGAGTTTTCAGTTTGTAATAATGAAACTTAGTTAAGATCAATAAAAGTTAAAGTAATTCTCTGCCCTAAGTAGTTTTCCCCCGGTTTCTCTTCTTGTGCCCTGTCTATGCCAGATGGTGAACACTCGCAGCAACGGGAATGGTCCCAACCTCAACAACCCCAATAACAATAACAATGGAGAGAATCCAACCCTTGCTCAAGTTCTTGCTCAACAGACTCAGCTAATGAACATGATGATGCAGCAACTTCAGAACCAGCAGAACCAAGGAAATAACCATGCACCCCCTCAGAATAAGTTAGCAGAATTTCTTCGTGTAAGGCCGCCTGTTTTCTCTAGTACCACTAATCCTGTTGAAGCTGGTGATTGGTTGCATGCCATAGAGAAGAAGTTGGATTTGCTTCAGTGCACTGATCAGGAGAAGGTCTCATTTGCATCACACCAGTTGCATGGCCCTGCCTCTGAATGGTGGGATCACTTCCGCCTGAATAGGACTACTGCTGAACCTATCACTTGGCTTGAATTCACCGCTGCTTTCCGGAAGACGCATATACCATCGGGAGTGGTGTCTCTCAAGAAGAAGGAATTCAGGTCACTCACTCAAGGATCTCGCTCTGTTACGGAGTATTTGCACGAATTCAATCGTCTTGCCCGTTATGCTCCGGAAGATGTACGCAATGATGAAGAGCGTCAGGAGAAGTTCTTGGAAGGACTTAATGATGAGCTTTCTTACCCACTCATGACTGAAGATTATTCTGATTTCCAGAAATTAGTGGATAAGGCTATTCATCAGGAGGACAAGTACAATCGCATGGAGCAGAAGAAACGCCGGATTGCTCACTTCAAGGCACAACAGGGGAATAATCAGAAGCCGCGTCTTACTTTAGGACCCCAGTCTATGCCACATGGAGGTTCTTCGTCTGTTGTTCGTCCGCAGCATCAGTTCTTCAACAACAATGCTGGCAACAACATCCGTAATCAAGCTCCACGTCCTGTTGCAGCTTCGACACAGCAACAACCTGCCAAGAGGGAGCAAGGCAGCAAGCCTGTGGTATGTTTCAACTGTGGAGACCCAGGACATTATGCTGACAAGTGTCCAAAGCCCCGACACGTGAAGGTTGTCCCTGCCCAGAGCAACTCTGCTGTACCAGCATCAAAGGCCCGTGTCAATCATGTTGCAGCTGCAGAAGCTCAAGATGCTCCAGATGTGATTTTGGGTACGTTCCTTGTTAACTCAGTTCCTGCAACAGTGCTTTTCGATTCTGGTGCTACACATTCATTCTTATCTATGAGTTTTGCGGGAAATCATGGGATGGAAGTAGAAGATCTTAGATGTCCTTTGATGGTTAGTACCCCAAGTAATCAAGCACTCTCTTTGCAACGTAGCCCCTCTGTCAGAATAGAAATTCAAGGGGTACCATTTCTGGCCAATCTTATATTGTTAGAATCCAAAGACCTTGACGTCATTCTAGGGATGGACTGGTTAGCCAGACATAAAGGTGTGATAGACTGTGCTAACAGAAAAGTAACTCTCACCAGCAATGATGGTCGAGTTGTGACTGTTCATGCATTGTCTTCTGAGTTTTTAAGGTCAAGACTGAACCAGATAACTTTGGAAGAGATTCCTATAGTCCGGGGGTATCCTGATGTGTTCCCAGATGATTTACCTGGTATGCCACCTAAAAGGGATATAGAGTTCAGAAAAGATTTGGTACCTGGAACAACTCCGATCCATAAGAGACCTTATAGAATGGCAGCCAATGAGTTGGCAGAAGTTAAGAGGCAAGTAGATGATTTGCTTCAGAAAGGATACATCAGACCGAGTTCATCACCATGGGGAGCTCCGGTTATTTTTGTGGAAAAGAAAGACCATACCCAGAGGATGTGTGTGGACTATCGTGCATTAAATGATGTGACTATCAAGAATAAGTACCCGCTACCCAGAATTGATGATTTGTTTGATCAGCTTAAAGGTGCCACCGTTTTCTCCAAGATAGATCTTCGATCAGGGTATCACCAGTTGAGAATCAAAGAGGAAGATATACCTAAGACAGCTTTTACCACTAGGTACGGGTTGTTCGAATGTACTGTTATGTCTTTTGGACTTACCAATGCCCCCGCTTTCTTCATGAACTTGATGAATAAGGTGTTTATGGAATATCTAGACAAGTTCGTGGTGGTCTTTATTGATGACATTCTTATCTACTCTAAGACCAAAGAAGAGCATGAAGAACATCTTCGCCTTGCATTGGAGAAGCTACGAGAACATCAATTGTATGCCAAGTTCAGCAAGTGTGAATTCTGGTTGTCTGAAGTAAAGTTCCTTGGTCACGTCATCTCAGCAGGAGGAGTTGCCGTCGATCCTAGTAATGTGGAATCCGTAACCAACTGGAAACAACCAAAGACAGTTTCAGAGATCCGCAGTTTCCTAGGCCTCGCAGGATATTATCGGAAGTTTATAGAGAATTTTTCCAAGATTGCTAAGCCCATGACACGACTGTTTCAGAAAGATGTGAAGTACAAGTGGTCAGAAGAATGTGAGCAGAGTTTTCAAGAGTTGAAGAATCGCTTGATATCAGCTCCTATTTTGATTTTGCCTGATCCAAAGAAGGGTTTCCAGGTGTATTGCGATGCATCCAAACTTGGGTTAGGTTGTGTTTTGATGCAAGATGGGAAGGTGGTTGCCTATGCATCTCGTCAGTTACGTCCGCATGAAAAGAACTACCCTACTCATGATCTTGAGTTAGCTGCAGTAGTTCATGCGTTGAAAATTTGGCGTCATTATCTTTTCGGTACTCGTACAGAGGTGTACACCGATCACAAGAGTTTAAAGTATATCTTTACTCAGCCGGATCTGAACATGAGACAAAGGAGATGGTTGGAATTAATTAAGGATTATGACATGGGAATTCATTATCACCCAGGAAAGGCTAATGTAGTAGCAGACGCTCTTAGCAGGAAAGGCTATTGCAATGCTACAGAAGGACGACAGTTGCCACTGGAATTATGCAAGGAATTTGAAAGATTGAATTTGGGAATTGTCAGTATAGGTTTCGTTGCAGCCTTAGAAGCGAAGCCCACTCTAATTGATCAAGTTAGAGAAGCTCAAACTAATGATCCGGATATCCAAGAAATTAAGAAGAATATGAGAAGAGGAAAAGCTATTGGTTTCTTGGAGGATGAGCACGGAACTGTATGGTTGGGTGAGAGAATCTGTGTCCCCGACAACAAAGATTTAAAAGATGCAATTCTGAAAGAAGCTCATGATACTTTATACTCCATTCACCCTGGTAGTACTAAGATGTACCAGGATCTCAAGGAAAGGTTTTGGTGGGCAAGTATGAAGCGTGAAATTGCAGAATACGTAGCAGTATGTGATGTTTGTCAGCGAGTCAAGGCAGAACATCAGAAACCCGCCGGTTTGTTGCAGCCTTTGAAGATTCCTGAATGGAAATGGGAAGAAATCGGTATGGATTTTATCACTGGTTTGCCCAAAACGTCATTAGGCCATGACTCTATTTGGGTGATAGTCGACAGACTTACCAAAGTGGCACATTTCATTCCGGTAAAAACAACCTATTCCGGAAGTCGCTTAGCAGAATTGTATATGGCAAGGATTGTGTGTTTGCATGGCGTCCCTAAGAAGATAGTGTCTGATCGAGGCAGTCAGTTTACTTCAAATTTTTGGAAGAAACTTCAGGAAGAGATGGGTTCTAAGTTGAACTTTAGTACTGCTTATCATCCGCAGACAGACGGACAAACTGAAAGGGTGAATCAGATTTTGGAAGACATGTTGAGAGCTTGTGCTTTAGATTTCGGTGGAAGTTGGGATAAGAATCTACCTTATGCAGAATTTTCATACAACAACAGTTATCAAGCTAGTCTTCAGATGGCTCCTTACGAAGCACTGTATGGTCGGAAGTGCCGCACTCCGCTTTTGTGGGATCAAACGGGAGAACGTCAGGTTTTCGGGACGGATATCCTAAGGGAAGCAGAAGAAAAGGTGAAAATCATTCAAGAAAGATTGCGAGTGGCTCAGTCTCGACATAAGAGTTATGCCGACAATCGCCGCAGAGATTTGAGTTTTGAAGAAGGAGATTACGTGTATCTTCGTGTCACGCCTCTTAGAGGAGTTCATCGTTTCCATACCAAAGGAAAATTGGTACCGCGTTTTGTGGGACCTTATAAGATTGTCAGTAGAAGAGGAGAGGTTGCTTATCAGTTAGAGTTACCTCAATCTTTGGCAGAAGTCCATAATGTGTTCCATGTGTCGCAATTGAAGAAGTGTTTAAGAGTACCTACCGAAGAAGCTAATCTTGAACAAATAGAAGTCCAAGAGGATCTGACCTATGTGGAGAAACCAATCCGTATCTTGGAAACAAATGAGAGAAGAACCAGGAATCGAGTTATCCGTTTTTGCAAAGTCCAGTGGAGTAATCACTCGGAAGAAGAATCAACTTGGGAACGAGAAGATGAATTGAAGTCAGCTCATCCGTATCTGTTCGCCAGTTCTTCCGAATCTCGGGGACGAGATTCTGTTTAAGGGGGGTAGGTTTGTCACACCCTAAAAATTCAAAAAAAATATAAATTGTTGTTTAAATGGAATTTCTAGAATTTATTTTAAAAGTCTTGAAAAGAAAATCTAAGTTTAATTAATAAATTCCAATATAAAATGGGGCCAGATAAAATTTCATTAAATACTTTGCTTAATTCTATAATTCCTAGATTTTTCTGGGATTTATTTGAGCTAAGGAAGTATTTTTAATAAATGGAATTGCATTTAAGAAATAATTTAAATTGAAAAAGTTTTAAAAAGTTCTCTTTTGGGCTTTGGGCCGAAAGTTGGCCCAAAACCTTCTCTCTCTCTCCCCGGCCCAAGTCGGCCCAGTTCGCAGCCGCCCGCGCGCGCGCGTTCGGTCGCTGACAGGTGGGTCCCACCTGTCAGGCCCGTCGTCTTCCTCGGGCCGAAACCCTAGCGCGCCGCCGCCGAGCCACCGCCGCTGTTTCCTTCCAATCTGGCCGCCCCTTTCCTTCTCCGGCCAAATCAATAGAGAGGAAATGATCCTCGGGATCTCCTCTACCTTTTCTCCTTTGGAATCTTTGGCTAAATCGGTTTGGAAATCGAGGGATTCGAGTTCGTCTCGGATTCGTCTTTCCCGAACCTTCCTTCCTCGTCGCCGGTCGCCGTGGGCCTTCGCCTTCGCCTCCGAGCCCCTTTAAAAGGTTCCCCGTGGTCTCCTCTACCCGCCGCCACCCTCGCCTTCGCCTCTCGTCGCCGGAGTCGCCCTAGCGCCGTGTGCCCTAGCTTCGCCGCCGCCGCCGCCGCTCCAGCCGTGCGCCGCCGTTGTTCCAGCCGTCGCCATCGCTCGGGAAGGCCGCCGTCGTGTTCGCCGTCGCGTCGCCGTCCTCGTCCGCCCCTTCGCCGTCGCCGAAGACCGCCGGAGCGTCATCGCCGCCGTCGACCCGAAGAGCTTCGCCGCTTCCTCCTCGTCGCCGTCGCCATCCGTTGATCTTCCGCCGTCGTTTTGGTCGCCGGTGAGTTCGCCGTGCCGCCCGCTTCGTCCTGGTGCCTTCCGTTTGCGTCCTCGCGCCGTCGTTCGCCGGCGAGCATGCGCCGCCCGAGCCGTCCCAGCTGCCCGAGCCGCCGCCGCCGGGGTGACGTCATCGCTGACGCCATCAAGTTCGTCCTCCGTGAGCCGCCGTGGACCCGATCGATCTCGGCCGTCCATCTTGGATTGGTTTGATCTCGGCCGTCCGTTCGCGTGAACCGTCGCCCGTGCGCCCGGTCCACCGAAACCCTAGCCGCTGACGCAATAAACCATCTTTTCCTTTTCAAAAATAATTCATTATTGCGTCATAATTCAATTTAATCCGATTTAAGTGTTTTAATCCGATTTAATCTTTAAAAATTCATAACTAATTCATCTTAGCTCCAATTTAGTTGGTTCAAGTCTCTAAATTTTTCTAAAATTGAGATCTACACATTAAAAATATCCACATGTACTGTTCATGCTTGTTTATGTGCTGTTTTGGTGATTTTGCTTCTTTCTGCTTAGATTCCGTCGTTTCCGGAGAGTCCGTTTTCACCGGAGAAGAGTTTGAAGAGTTCCAAGGCCAGCAAGGCAAGTCACACAGATCCCAAACAACCCTTTGAGCATGTTGATCCTATTTAAAGCTATTGTTTCCTTTCAACTATTGCATTTATTTTCGAATGTCATTGGGTGGAATTAACCAATTCTTTGTTATGGCCCTCTTGTTCTTGATTACTTTATTCCTTGATACCTTGGGTTATAATAATTTGACTGGTTGAACTTTATTTATATTGGTTCAACTAGATATTAGGTATAATTGCTTAGCCCTGCTTAGAAACATTAGCTCACTATTGGGATAACTTATGATTCACTGTTATTTAATGATGGCTTAATGATAATTCACGATGGTTAATTGTGATTAGTTGATTAATTAATGTGCCAACTAAAACCTGGTAATGGTGGGTTGTGAGCACATGGTTTTGATGGTCGTGCTCATGACAATTAAGGACCGGTTCACGAGTTTCGGTTGTGAAACATTTATCGTGCCAACCACAAGCCAGCATGGGCAACGGCTTTATCTTTTGTATAGCATGGTTCATTGCGGGGCACCAGACTGAGAAGTGGCGGAGATAAGCCCACGGGGGTCGCTGGGGAGTCCATGCCTTGTTTATAAGGGGGTGATTATGATCCAGGAAAGGTGCGCTGTAGTGGATTGTGTTATGCGAGGGGTATTGTCACAACTCCTTTCCAAGGTACCGCGGTGGTATTGAGGCACATGGTGACATGATGTGGGGTTGTGTCTTGTGGGTACAGTGGTACACCTCTGATCAGAGTAAAACTATTCGAATAGCCGTGCCCGCGGTTATGGGCGGGTCGAACAATGTCTTTCGTGATTAGTTACACACTTCTCACCATAGTAATGATGTTATAATTGGTAATAATTTGATTAGCTCCTGGTTTGGAATGGTATATTCCTGGTTTGGAGATAGAACTGTACAGCCGGGATGGTTGTCCAGAATGGTTGGGCTTATACAACAGGGTATGTTGTATAGCGTTGGATTAATATTGCTTAATTAATACTTAACTGTTTTAAATTTCCAAATGTTTGCTAAATGCTGCTTTTGCAAATGGAGCCCTATTATGCCATCCTTTGTTATCCTGTGCATTTGCATATTTGCTGCGTGGCTTGCTGAGTATGTCATATACTCACCTTGCAATCATTCATCAGAGGAAGAGTTCTACTATGAGGCTGATGGAGTGGAGGATTAGGTGTAGCCTTGGTCAAGCTGCCTGTGGAGTGGAGTCGTCCGCGCCGTTTTTATTTTCCGCTGCTTAGATTTTTATTGATTGAGAGGAACTATCTACCTCTGTAATAACATTTTATTCGCTTATTAATTAGAGTAATAATTGTACTCTATTATCAATTTGTTATTGTGTGCCTCGGCTGATTCCTGGACGAGGGTTTACACACATGTAAGCGTTTGGAATTTTGGATAGAAATTCCGGGCGTGACAACGGGGTCACGGGCAATGCCAGAGGATGGACGGCGGGACGGGGACAACACCAGCAAACGGACCCGGGGGAAGGGGAGGGGGTGCCGGTGGACGGACGGGGTCGCAGCAGTGACGGTGGACGAATGGGAACGCAGCGGCACCGGCACCAGCACGGGCAGATGGAAGGGGATGCGGGCGGCGGCAGACAGAGGGACGACGACGAGAACTGACGTCGGACGAAGTGGCGCAGAAAATTCGCATCCAGTGGCATATTCTGAAAGTAGTGCGAATTAGATGGCATATCGTGAAGGCAGTGCGTATTGGATGGCAAATTCTGAAAATAAATGAATAGGATCGGCTCCTCTGACCTTGCAAGCGAACGGCAGACAAGAACGCTACAGTGTTGTAGCGTATGTAGCGATTAAATGAAACTAACTTAAACTGTGAGAATGGATTAAGTTGTTTTTTCTTCTATGTATCATTACTTAAGATGAAAGTTTGGGACTATACTTATCCTGGAAAGTCTTATATGAGTATAAGTTGGAAACACATCTGGTCACCACATTTGGACTAGTACTTATCCTAAATGTGTAATACATTTGATCGCCACCTTTGTATGGTTTGACTGGCTCATCTCAGTATAAAGTTGATTGACATGCTAAAGTCCCAACAATGTATCACATGTTCACTGAAGTCAGAGGATCTTGATCCATTTGGATCGGGGTTTTTAACTATTTGCCACTCTTACGGATTGGCACTATCTAGATACCACTCTTCCCCTTTTTTTTACCCAAAACATCAGAGTTTATCTCTGATTAGAAAGCCATGTCAACAGGAAGGATTTGAAATGATATTTTTGTTCCTGGATCAATGTAGTATTCCCTCCATTCAAAATATAGTAACCTAGAATTAGATGGGATGTATCCTAATACTACGAATCTGAACTGGGATACATCGGTCGTAGGTTGCAAAATTCAGGGACAGAGAGAGTATTCCTTCTTGTTGTTCGAAGCCAAAAACGTGTCGCTGCCACTCCTGCCTGCTAGCATCGCCGCCCCTCCCGCTTGCTCGTGCCGCCTCCGCCACCCCTCCCGCCCGATTGTTCCTCTGATCTAGCCTACTCACGCCCGTCGCCCCCAATGGCTGCAACTGGCGGGAAACCCTAGCGCCGGCCAGCCATCACTTGGTGGTGGCTGTGGCGGTGATGAAGCCGATTGTTTGCCCCCTCTGATGAGTTGTCTTTTCGCTTGATGAACTTTTATTTGTTACTTGTGTTTGTTATTGGAATTAGATCTGTCCTGACTCCAAAATTGTTGTAAGTTTTGGTTATGTCAGGATTGATCCTGGCAATGCGTTTAGAATTGTTGTTAAGGGCGCTAAGTACGTAGCAGACCTAGAGTATGAGATGCTAGAAATGGCAGAACAAAGGTTTGATTTGTGGGTTGATAGATGCAAGGGCTATTCTCTTGCCAATTTGCGTGATGATATGGCAAGCAAGATAATTTGGGGGTGAGCCAACAAATTGCAGTGTGGGGCTTGGATAATGCACTGGTGGTGGATGGAAGATGGAAACTAACAAAGACCTTGAACATATGATGAAGTCCAGGTGGGATGTGAATATGCTAGAAATTGGGTATTGAAGTGGTTGATAAAGAGGGTTATGGTTCTATTCAGAGTGTTGTAGTAAACAAATCTAATGCACGTTGTGGGTCAAGTTTGGTTGTTGCCACTAAAATGGTGAATGCAGATCCATTTCTTGTTTGTCCACCTGATCATGCTGGAAATTTAGAACATGCAGCAAATGTGATAGGCCAGAGCAAGATGGTGATGCCTATGTTTTGGTGGATGAGTGTAACACCTTGAAATTTTGAGTAAATAAAATTCGGAGACCAAAAATTCCTCCAGAAATTTTTTTGCGAAAACTTGCATCATGCTGGCTCTCTTTGGTTTTACACTCTTTTATGCCAGTGCCAAAATCTTTATATTTGGGGTTAACCCTAAATAAGTTAACCAATTAATTATGGCCAATGGAAGGCACGCAATCAGCGGGTATTCAAGTTAACAGAGCCAACTGTTGCCAGCAGCCCAGCACCCTGCAGGCCTGCATCAAATCGAAGAAAGCCTGCAGTTGTGGGTTCATCGTCTCAAGCCCAATCTTCGCGTGCATATCAACGCTTGGGCAGACAAGCTTAGCTAAGATACTCTGAAGTGTTTTCACTTCCGTTTACTATTCAGCTCCTCAGCTCCTCTTTTGTTCTAAGTTTTTTTTTTAAGATTTTCATGTTTTAAATTTCTTGTTTTAATTCCTGCTCTTTTCACCTTTGGCAATTCTTGCCCCTTCTTTTTCCTTCTTTTATCTTGATTCTCCTTTCCTGAATGTACTCTTCTTTGCCATTTCTTGGCTTTGTCAGTCTTTGACTGCTATTAATACAATGGTTATAAGGTAGAGTCTCTCTACCATTTGCGTCAAAAAAAAATCCAAATTGTTATTCTTATTCTTCAGAAAGAAGTGGTTGCTGCTTCCACAGTACACCTCACCACCTTCAGAATCGGCGTGGGAGTGGACGCTAGATTTTTTTTTTCCTTCAGATTTTCTGTTTTTTACAGCATTATGTTTTTCGGGATATTATTTTGCAACATATTGCCAGACCACAAAAATATTTAGAAAGATCCCCATTTTTATTAAGCACTGCAGGGTTGCGTGAGATTATGATAAATCGACAGGCTATATGTATTTGTTTTATTAGTCACTGCATGTGTTTGGCTTATACTGAAATGACTGCACTGCAATGTTCACATAAGCGATGATCAGGTTGGTCACAAATTTCAAAAACTTCAGTGATCATTGCGACTGATTGGTTTATCAGAAATATCAAACTGGGTATAGAGATGTTTCTTCGACAAGCTTTTTTTTTATTTAAAATCAGCACCAGACATTACTCTGTTCTTTCTGCAGTTATATATGTAGGAATTATATAAGGAAGTATGAAGAGAAAAAAAAGATGGACTTGAATTGCTTCACCAAAATTTCCTGAACATGAATAAGATTATATAAATATGCTTACAATGAATAATCTGAAGAATAAGATTACAGTGGTTGCAGTGCCAATGTGCTAATGGCTTAATGCAATATTGATAAATTAAAAATTGACAGACAGACCAGGTGGTGTGCAGGATCCTGTGGGCAGTGGCCATGCATACCAAGCTGCCAGACCAATATACTAAGGTGTATCTGTAGGCAAAAACTAAAAATATAATTGGTTGAACTACACTTGTTATATTCAAGATGGAAGTTCCTATTCCTTTTCATAATGCATCAGTCCATGTCATCTGAAGAAGTTGATGGTGTTCAGTCCTACAAAAAAAAGTTGTCCTGATATGATTCTAGGTATTGCAAAATAAGGCATGAATCATTTAGGAATATACTACTGCACCCCAGCAAGAACCGATAGTTGAGGAAATCCAAGTTGTCACTTACTGAGAGTGAGTCCAAACCAAAAACTATAACTTTTCCCCTCTTTTTTGTTAAACAAAAGCTCCAGGTATGATGAATGAAAGTGTACAGAGCCTCTTTACTCAATTTTTTCAGACAAAAATTCAGATTCCGACAAATGAATCTATTGTCTGAAATAACCTAAATACTCCTTTGGCATAAATGATTCCAGCAAATGAATCTATTTATGAAACAACCTAAATACTCCTTTGGCATAGATGACACGGTGTGTGCGCTTTGCAAAGCTCTCTCTCTGGATGCTTATATGTCAGAAAACATTAATCTCCTCTCTCCTTAATCGCCTCTCTCTTCTATTTTTACTTTTCCTTTTTCTTTTTTGAGATCACTCTGTTTTTCTTTTTCCTGGTATATGCTTTCAGTCAAGCACAGAATCCACAAATTAACAAACAAGCAATCATGTTGCAGGGCTCAATTAGCTGATGATTTCTGAAACAAAGATGGCCTTGAATTGCTATCTGCAATTTGTTTTCTGAACATGAATATGATTACACAATTATGCTTACAAAGTTACAATGAATAATAATAAAAAGAAGATTACACTGATTCCGGTGCCAATGCGCTATTGCCCTAATGAAATTATCAGTCCTAAGACAATACTACCAGTATTGCTAAGTTACAGACTGACAATAAGGTGTACAGATGACTCTGTTTTTGTTATTCCTGGTATGTACTGAAGATACAACACATACTACAAAACTATTCCCTTTTCCTGATGATTAACAAACAAGCACTCATGAAGCAGGACTCATCAAGCTGAAAAATGTCTGATAATTTTATTGAACAAATAGGGCCTTGAATTGCTTTGTACAAATTGAATAGGATTTACATAAGAATTGCTTTCTACAAATTGAATAGGATTTACATAATTATGCTTACAGATGAATAATCGGAATAATAAGATTACACTGATTGCAATGCCAATTTGCTAATGCAATCATCAGTCCTAATCATCAGTTCTAATTTAAAGACAAGACTGCAGACTAACAGTTCTAAGTTACATGCAGACTGACAATCTGAAACTAACACTCTGCACTGACAGACTAACCGAAGAGAGGCACGAAGCCAGGGAACTCTGCTTTCTTGGGCTCATCGGCGAACCACCGGTGCTCCAGCGCCTCCACCGCCGTCATCCTCTTCTCTGGGTCGAACGCCAGCAGCCCGGACAGGACCTCGCGCGCCGCCGGCGACAGCTCTGGCAGGACGTCATAGAAGAGCTCGTTGAGCTGGTCACCCAGGTTGGCGGACAGGTCGGCGAGCAGCTCCTTCTCCGTCATGTCGCCTCCGAACAGTGGCGCGCCGGTGAGGAGCTCGCCCATGATGCACCCCAACGCCCACATGTCCACCGCGGGGCCGTAGCATCGGTTGCCGGCGAGCTGCTCTGGCGAGGTGTACGGCAGCGTGCCGGGGCGGCACAGGTCGTACGGCTTCCCGGCGGGCTTCATCAGCGTGGCGGCCCCGAAGTCGCAGACCTTGAGCTGCCCAGAGAAGCTGACAAGGATGTTCTCCGGCTTGATGTCGCGATGGATGACGCGCGAGGCGTGCATCTTCTTGGCGGCGTCGACGAGCGGCCGCATCATGGCGCGGACGATGTCCTCCGGGCGGGCCCTCGGGAACTCATCCCGGAGGCTGCCTCCGACGAACTCGAGAACGAGGAAGAGGTCCCCAGTCTTGGCGTCGGCGACGACGTCCTTGATCTGGACGATGTTGGGGTGGCCGCGGCAGGCGTGCTGACAGGCGGCCTCCAACCGGAGCGCGTCGAAGTTGGGGGCGAAGCGGCCGCCCTCGTCCGCCCCGATGAGCCGCTTGAGCGCGACGACCTTGCCGGTGCGGCGATCCCGCGCCCTGACCACCACGCCGAACGCGCCCTGGCCGACCACGTCGAGGCGCTCGTAGTCGTCGGCGCTCCCGAAGTTGTACCGCCGCCGCTTCGGCCCGCTCGCCTGGGAGGATCCGCAGCAGGAGCGGGGCTCCGGATCGTCGGCCGCAACGCGCTTGCGGCTCGCCACCGCGGGCGCCATGGGTGGAGCCGGCATGATGGGGAGAAGCAGAGGAGAGCAGATGGGAGAAGAGGATTTGGGTGGGAAGATTCGGAAAGGGAGCGTGGATGGCGGCGGAAGAGGAGGCCTCGCTGGATGACTCGATTTATAGGGCTTCGGTCGATCGGACGGCTGGAAGGCGGTCTCCGACTTGGAAATGGGCCACATCGGACGGTGGCCGAGTGCACTCCGACTCCAACTTGGTCAGGAGATGGATGGAGTAGCCGTTAACTTTACGCGGGCCAAAGTTTCCAAATGGGAAATCTTTTCTGCGCGCAACCACGCGTAGTATATCAACAAGTCAAAGATTGTGTTTTAGTTTCTGAAATTGGGAAAAAGTTTAAGAAAAGTTGGTAGTTTGAAAGAAAAGTTAGGAGTTTATGTGAGTAGGAAAGTTTTAGATGTGATGTGATAGAAAGTTGGGAGTTTGGGAGAAGTTTGGTATAAACTAAACAAGGCCAAAGCAACCAAATATGTCTTCTAGTATGGGCCTGTTTAGTTGGTCAAGTAAAAATTTTTGGTGTCGTATCGGACGTTTGACCGGATACCGGAAGGAGTTTTTGCCGTAATTTTGACAATTTGACTCTTTTAAAAAACTTATTTTGAGATTGAACTGTACCAAAACTATTTAAAAAATAGACCGTTTTCTCAGTGCCAATCTCCAAATAGGCCGTTTTCTCAGCGCCATAGAGATTGGCGCTGAGATATAACATCTCGGTGCCACTATCATTGGCAATGAGATACCATCCGAGGTGCCACGGATTTTACACGTCATCCGAGGTCAGCGCCAAAGCATTTGGCGCTGATCTCTGTTCAATGTATAAATATTCATAATCTACAAGCTACCATTGCACACAAAGACAAGATAGCTTGGTGGAGAACTCTAGGTGCTAAATATTGTGAGGTAAAGGGGTTCGATTCTCAGCAACGCATGTTTCTCCAACAATGTACATGAATGAAAAAACTAATATCATAACTCACCTATAAACCGCGAAGCGAAAGTTTGAGACTAATTAATCCGTCATTACCTAATTTCATAACTCGCCTGAAACTTTCTGTTTGGAGAGAAAAAAAATTTTCCTCCACCCAGGGAAGTAAAAATAAAAATATGCGGGCGTGCCAGTGTACTAAATACACAAAAAAATAAAGTGGACGAAGGAAAAATGTATTTTATTATACAAAATCCTTGGTCAAAAACGCTCCACGGTCCATAAGCAAGGTGGATCTGACTTGGCAATTGTGATCTCCTGGTTTCCAGGGTCTCGGAAGACACCCGGTTAATTACTCTCGCGGGTTAAACCCGTGAGATACCTCCGATTAAGCTATGCTGGTCGTCGTCGTCTGTCTTCGCTTCACGTTCTCCCATGCATGATGGTGATGGTGGTGTAGATGTGTGTAAGTGGGCGCCGGCAGCGATTCACGGCCTCATCGGTCCGCACGCCGGTGTTGGTGATGTTGTCTTGATGTCGACTCTGCCCGCCCTGCCGTTTAGCCTCATCGGCCTTAGATGATGTGTTAGTTTATATTGTTGTTGAAGATATGTATGAAATTGTGTAGCTTGGATGACCCGACAATGTAGGAATTGCATCGGAATTAGATTATAAAAGTAAAATGATCGCGAATAATAGCCGAATTGGTCGTGGCTTGGAAGTTTAATACGGAGCAGCCCCAAATGAGTATGAATCTGCAAACTCATTTTGCTTGTCACCGTGTACAGTAGCATGCATGCATGTCTTGTTTTGTTGGCTTGCCACCGTATACAATAGCATGCACAAGACAGTCAGCATCCGCGACATAGGACGGCTCTGCGGCGTAGCGCCCTGGCGGCTGCCTCGACTCCCTTTGGCGTGCTCCGGTGAGGCAAAATGACAAAAACCTTCTCCGGCAAGCAGCGGATGATGGCGAGCATCGCTTGGTAGCGTTGCGTCGTCTACGGACTCAGGCGGCTCGACGACGTCCCCGGCAACTCTGACGAGATGGCTTGCGACGTAGCTGGAGCTAGTGACGCCTTGCGGGCACCGAGTAGTGACGCTCCGGCCGGCATTCTCCTCAAGCAACCAGCCGATGAGTTCGAAGAAGATGGTACCGTCGACGAGAGCGAGCGGACGTCAGTGATGTAGTGTAGGGGAGGCTGCGACCGGCAAGGTGACGACGTCCAACGTCTCGGCGACATCACATCGCCAGGTAAAGACGTCGTGGGATAGAGGTTGTGGCCGGCGAGGCAAGGACGTCGCGGCAACAGGTAGATGTGTCACCGGCGACCGACGTCTCTGATGAGAGGGAGCGACGCGATCTCCGGCCGGCAGTGCCTCCGACAGGCGGAGAGGACGCTATCTCCAGCATGCCGGGCAGCACCAGAAACTCGCCTCGTCGCCGTGTTGTGCATGCATGACGATCTGAACAGAAAAAGCAGGAAAAAGACAAAAGAAAGCTAATAAGCTATACCCATGGCAATGGCTGAGTACATGCTCCGGCGATCGTCTCCTCCTCCGCGCGCCTCCTCGCCGGACGCCGAGGCACTGCGGCCAACGTCACCGGCCGCCGAGCGCACGTGTTCCCGCCGGACGCCGAGATTCTCCGGCCAAAATGGTGCGTGTCTCTCTCTCTCTCTGTAACTTTCGTGTGTGTGTTCTGTCTGTGTGTTCCTCCGTTTCTGTGTGTGTTCGTTGTGTAAAATGGCATGGCCTTTTATAGTGAAGGAAGGCGGTCCCAGCCAGTACGTGCATGGGTCGATCGATATGGCCAGCCAATTGATTGATTCTGTATGATTTTATCTCTTTCCATATGCTGTGATTACCGATTAGTAGCCATCCTGCTCAATATATTTTCCTTCTGAGTATACTGCGACGGCGACTCCTTTCCAATCCGGTGTGATATGGATCGATTGTTTCTTTGTATTCGTATACGCGTACGTGATGCTTATGGCAAGGAAAATTCATCCAGATAGCTATCTTGCTTTTTAATTTCCTACGTTTCCATGCAAACATGTATTTGGTTTCCATGCAATCAACTGCCGGCAAATCATCATGATCAACATCCTCTAATGACAATGCTACAGTGGCATATTTCCAAAATCAATCCACCGTCGTTTCTTCTTTTCGTCAGTGATATCGTTTATAGCTGTGCTGCCATTTATTCAACCATCTATTCCATGCATATATTTATATATTCTATCCTGGCTAAAATACATCATTATATATATATATACACACACATGAGTATATACGCGCCCGTATATTAATTGGGCAGCACTGCACATGTCATATAACATTCTCATGAGAATGTACGCCAGATTATATCATTAGTGATAATTAATCACTAATTTTACTATTGTACTGTATTTCCCGGAATTAATATTTTAACGCACCCCAATTCTTATAAAATAAAAAAAAGGTGTACAAAATATCATCGAACACTTTCACCTAATTAATCCGTCATTACCTAATTTCATAACTCGCCTATAAACCGCAAAGCGAAAGTTTGAGCCTAATTAATCTGTCATTACCTAATTTCATAACTCGCATAGAACTTTCACCTAATTCCATCATTACCTAATTCCATAACTCGCCTATAAACCGCGAAGCGAAAGTTTGAGCCTAATTAATCTATCGTTAACTAATTTCATAACTTGTCTGGAACTTTCACCTAATTAATCCATCATTACCTAATTTCATAACTCGCCTAGAAACCGCGAGACGAATCGTTTGAGCTTAATTAATTCGTCATTATGTCTCACGATTTACATACAAACTGTGCAAATTAGTTTTTTTTATCTATATTTAATGCTCCATATATGTATCCCTGCAAAAAAAATGCTCCATATATGTATCCAAAGATTCGATGTGATGTTTTTGGAACTAAACAGGCCCTATAAATATTGCCACTCAATTTCTACAAATTTGTATTGCAATTTAATACTACTCCCTCCATCTAGTTTTGATATTCATATTTCATCTTCCCACAATGACCAAGGATAAATAATTTTACCTATCATCTATTTAAACATGCTACTTAAAGAGCTATTCCTCGTAAACAAGCGATTTATTAATATTTACATTTCTCGATGCCCATATAGCTAATCTTATGTGGAAGAATGAAGAGTCACGTATTAAATCCGAGAAAGTCATTAAGACTGCGTTTGGAATCCTGTGTTCCCAACCCAAGTTGTGTGCATGAAAAACAGAGTGATCCATTAGCTTATGATTAATTAGGTTTTTGCTTTTTTAAAAAAAAGTGGATCAATATGATTTTTTAAGTAACTTTCGTATTGAAACTTTTTTAAAAAAACGTACCATTTAGCAGTTTGAAAAGCGTGCGCGCGGAAAACGAAAAGGGGCAGTTGGGAACAAAGAGTTCCGAACACAGCCTAAGAGGATAGGTGGTTGGAATGAAATATGTCTATCAAAAGTAAATTTTGTAGATTTAGAAATATGCTACTAAATTTTTTTTCCAGTAACTACTGAAATTCTGAAACTAGTTGATATTTTTAACAAGTACTCCCTCTGTCCTATTTTTAAGTGCAAGCATAAGTTTCTGCACCCAAGTCCATCTTAATTGAATTTTTTTATAACTAGTATTTTTATTATTATGAGATGATAAAACATGAATAGTACTTTATAAGTGACATATGTTTTTAATTTTTTCATTTTTTTTAAAAAAATAAAACGTACAGTTAAAGTTGTGTACGAAAAATCATGGCTGCACTTAAAATGGAAAGGAGGGAGTAGACCTAAAGACCAATTGGGTTAAAGAAAAGAGAAATGAGTCAAATAACTATTTTTGTCAACGCGCGCAACATCTGTTCACAAATTGCACCTTGGTGCGCCAAATCTGGGTGAGAGTTTTGAGTAGGCTAAACTGCAACGAAATAAACCTATCACACGATGAAAATGAGTCATTGCTAGACTGGTGGGTCAAGAGAACATCTCAAAATGGAAAAAAAAAAACAAAACCAAGGCGGTAAAATCAATCCACGTGCCACTATGCTTATATGGTGTGAGTGAAACAAGAGAGTGTTTAAGAATCAAGAAACAACCATGCCGCAACCATTGACCAAGATTCATGATGAGATCAAATGGAAAAAAAAACAAAACCAAGGCGGTAAAATCAATCCACGTGCCACTATGCTTATATGGTGTGAGTGAAACAAGAGAGTGTTTAAGAACCAAGAAACAACCATGCCGCAACCATTGACCAACATTCATGATGAGTTCAAACTGTGAAGCATGTGTTAAGAAAAAAAACATCGCGAGAATATCCGCTTAGGATTTCTTGGCGTCACTTCATTTATTCTTTTCTCTTTTCTTCTTTCTTCTTCTTCCCACCTCCCCTTCTATCTTTCACCCTCTTTCACCGTTTGGTGAATTTGTAAATAAATTCTTCCCTTCTTAATATAGCACCAGCTTGGCCTGGCTGCAGTTTAAAAAAAAGAAAAGAGAAAAATAACTCGACGAGAGGAATGTCGTCAAATATACGGCCAACTAAGAGCACCACACACAACACCGTCCACATCACCCCACCAAACAACTAACAATGACGGAGCCCAAACATAGAGCATCGTTGCCGAGCTTGCATCGTAAGCAGCACAACGGCTTGGACTTCGTGAAAATTGTGTCATCGTTGCCGAGCTTGTCGCCACTAGCGACACAATAACTCCGATTTCATAGCGAAAGCATATTCTATTCCAACCCCATCACAAAGTAATCAAGTAGCTCCGACTCTTCATGTGGACATCGGTCAAAAGCCACCGAGATACCACTAAGTACATATAGCCCGGACCACCACACCTAGATGGAGACTGCAACGTATCATCGTTGCCTAGCTTCGTCGTATTCCAACAACGCGCAGCGCCAGCTTCACCTAGCAGAAACCAATGAAGAGAACAAGCCACTATAAACATCATGAAAGTTTTTTAAATAAAATTCAGAAAAAAAAATCGCAACTGCCGAAAACCTTCATCATGCCATTTTTCATTTTTATGCCGGTGCCAAATTAAACTTATCTTTCATAAAACAATTAATAGCTATTTTCTTAAAGGAAAAAATCTGAAGTACTCCTTGAACTATTGAGGTCATCTGAATTACCACTGAACTCTAAAACCAGATATTTTACACCCGAAATTTTTCAAACCTGTTGAATTACACCCCTAAATCAATCCAGAGAAACGAATATATGAGTTTGAAGTAAGGGTGGTTTCTTTGTGATAAGTTTCAGCTTGGACAAATAGATCATGACATGCGACAAGAGTCGTAATAGATCACTCCCTAGTCCCTACTGCCCATCTTGCCTTTGTAGAACATCTTGTTTTCTTGGTTGGATACTATCTGGGGCTGATGGATGGTGTAGTGGTGATGTATAGGATCCTATGGCATTCATTCCAAGCTACCTGATGTTGAATAGTAGATGAGAGAAATAATGCGAATATTGCACGTGTTATATTGAGCTTCAGAGGCCGATATATATAGTAGTACATGGGAAGAGATAAGGAAGGATTACAAATATAGAAGGAGTCCACACAAATCAATCATATCCTAATATGACTCTAACTACCATATACTCTATGTTGGTATTTCTTACGACCACGGATAAATCCGCAAGCGCACGGAATACCGCTGTAGCACTTCACCTTCGGGTGACCCATAAAGGATATCGAACTCAGGGAACGTGTGTAATCTACCTAAGGCTAAGACTATCCAAGGACAACAACTGATGGTAGGCAGGCTAGAGAGGACTTTCTATGAGTGTTAATTATCTACGCTAAGCAAAGGTAATTTCCTATCTGTCGCTTCGGGCACCGACCCCTGCTGGTATGCCAGCGTTATTCCAGCTATAGCTCTATGATGTATCCGAACGTGGAGGATTACTGGGACAGAATTCAGGGCTGTCACCACCTGCCGCCTACCTCTGACAAATCCGTGGGATACACAACAAACAAAGGTAATCTCTAACCTATACACCACGTCTAAGTTATTAATTACTACTCTAATACTTGCGTAGGAACTTCCTTCTCTATCTGGAATTCTAGTACTAGAGCACTTAGTATGAATACTAAACAATGAACCCGCAAAGATGGAAATATATCTTACTCAGACTAAATAATTAAATAACATAAGAAATGAATATGAATGCTTATTTTATAGAAGGAGTTCTCCGAACCCGGAGCAGAGTGTACCGACAGCTCTGGTACTCCTCCCGAATTCCTCCTAGAAAGCTACACTCGTCGAGATAGAAGTCGGATGAGCGCCAAACTTCCGGGCACTCCTCCAGAGCTTCCCCTCACTCTCTACCTTATTCTAATATACAAAAGATACAATAGAGCCTCTTGTAATTCAGCTCAAAGTTGTGTGTTGGAAATGAGAGTGAGCTCCTTCTTTTATAGGCAGGTATTGTGGACACCCCGAGTATTATACCATCCAGTGTCCAACGCGACCACCACATACTATTGGAGGAGTAGGATCCATACACGCATAAATAGCCATTCGTCCTCAATGTGTCCATGATCACGGTTGACACCTTCTGCTATAATAACCGGAATGCCGAGTAATGATCGCAAGAGATAAGCATAAGATAGCTTGCCAGGCTACTCCGTCATATGCTCGTCAACCACACGAAGGCGGCGACCAGAAAATAAGGCATGCCCGAGTGCCTCGATCCAAAGCGCTATCCCCAATTATCTCAAGCGATCAAAACCCATTACTCGTGCTTAGCTAGTCCCTAGGAATGCGACTAGCCTCACACTTTCATCGCAAGCAATTGGAACATCATCACGAGTGCATAAAAAGGGGTCAAGTACAGCAAGTATCTGGTACAGAATAGGGTCGTCCCATCCAATAGCACACAAGTAGCAGCGGAAGATTCAAACAAAAGCCATAAGTACAAAACAAAAGCCGGTGGTGCCACAACCCCACAAGGGCAAACCAACCGGGCAAGAGCCAAGCTAAAGATAGCAGAAGATCATACACTGCCCTCCCCGCCCCCGGCATAACAGTAACCACACAGGAAGAACAATTCTACGCCAGAGTCCTTACCTGAAAGCAGCGGAGCCGGGTTAAGTACAAGATTGTACTCGCGAGTCTTACACAAAATATATATATATATATAAGGGGAGAGAGGAGTATGCAGGTTTACCTTAACCTAGAGAAACCTAAGTTCAACATTTGCATAAAGCCAATTTTATTGAGCAGATATAAGTGGAAGCGATAGCACAATAAACTGATTAGCAACATTATAAAATTCCGGACAGCAAACAAATTAATCTGAAAGTTACAAGTAAATTAGCCTGAACGGCGCTCACAACATCCACCATGGAACTACCAAAGTCCACATCATCATGGCACAACCTGCCAACATCATCATCAAACATAAACCCACCAGAATAACCCAAGTTTGATGCTAACATAACTGAGGCACACATCAAGCATTGTCCATAACCGTGGACACGGCTATTCGAATAGATTATACTCTGATCAGAGGTGTACAACTGTACCCACACGAGATGAACAAGGATCAAATGCTGCCCACCACACAGGTGCGACCTACAAGTGATTCAAGCTCATCACATATCCTTTCCTAGCCCGACCCCAACCATTTAAACCACACCGAGGCCCCCGACGACTCAGTCACGTGCGTGTGATGTGACTAAGGCGGGCTCACCACGCGGGAGATACCCCATGCCATACCTCGGCCAACCGGGCACTCCGCGGATCCGAAATCCTCACGTTTCTCCGATGGGTGTAAATGATCACGGTAGGTCTAGTAATCAAACAAGCCGGTCCCATGATACGGCATGTGGTAAGTACGTAGGTTGCTTGAATAGACGTCAAAATGTTCAGTCCTTAACGACCCAGACGGAGCTACTGCATCAGGGGAAACATACCTCCCATCATCGCCCTACCACCCGTTCAAGTCAATCATATTTCATCAACCATTATTTAATGTAAGTGCTTCAGTTTTAGCCCATTAACCAAGTTGTCTATATCCCAGAATTAACAAAACTGTCCAGCCATATAGTTGTATCCCCACTAAGCAAAACTAAGCATAATGAATAAAACATCCCAACTATTCCCAACCAGGAGAGTAATAGGTATATGGCAGCTATATATAACTAAGGTAAATGCACCAATTAATTATATACCATGTCACCCAAAACTATTAACTAAGCAAATGCATATATATATATACATATATATATATATATATATATATAGGACACTCATATGGGGCACCATGGTGCCCGGGCACCATGGTATCAAATGCACAAAATCACTTAAATTTTTTAAAATTTTCAAATTGTGAGTATATACTAGTTATAATAACTCGATTCATACCTATACCTATCAACAAAACAACTCAAATTTAACTTTATTTCACAATCCATGATTACATACCTAACTAATTATATGTATGGATGCTATATACCTAGAATCAAAATCTAACAAAAATAAGTTCAAATTCAGTTCAAACTTGCTTTGAACTAGTTAGTAAAGTAGCTAATGTTAATATCTAAGTAATTGAAAAAGTTTCATACTCATTTGAATTGGGTATATACTCAATTTCAACAATGGTGCCCGGGCACCATGGAGCACCAAACAAATTTACTATATATATATATATATATATATATATATATATATATATATATATATATATTCACAACCAAAGTAATTTAAGTAAAACATGGGTGCTAGATGCTTAGGTGCTCGCCTTGTTGTTGCAGATCATCAGACTCAATCTCAGGTTCTTGCTCCACGTACTCCGAAACATCTGAATCTACCGATAAAAGACAAATATGTAAATAAGATTCAAATAAACATGCATATGCAACATGCTCTATAAATTGATAGATAAATACAGTGGACAACGTACAAGTTGACATAAAAACTACATTTGCTGCTCTAGCTTAGGAGATACACAACTAACCAGTCATATACACTAAAATGGCAACTTTTGAAAATAAAACAAACAGACCCAACCATATACTGATATTTTTAGCAACCTTACGTGAATAAAACTTATATCACACCAAGGAGCCAAATTCACTGGTTCTAATATAATTTGAATCACCCAATTTAGACTTGGAATGAAGTAACTATGCGCGTTGACTTAATGTGACAAATGGAACTGCTACTCGCTGCCCCTTAGCAGAAATTTGATTTCATAGCTTACAATTGAAAGAAATGATATAGGTGCATAAGCTATGTGGTGGGATAATTGATTTAGTTCGGTAATTATTAGCACATGAATTTAGTGTAATTACATTGTAACTCCAGTTATCTCTTTCTCATATATTACCAAGTGACTTTAGTTCCATCCTCCTCTGAATATCCCCATGCTTCTTGCTAATTAACAATCTACCTAAAGCACCAAGAACAGTGTTCCTAGAATTTTGCAACTACTAGCTATTGGTGGTGGAGTTCAGTGGCAAAGCAATCTTTGTGAGGTCCTTTTGTGTGAGAGAAAACAAATTGCCGAGGTGCTGAAAAATCTCACCAAAGGATGAGGTGCAGCAGGCTGGCCCTAATTTTCTTAGGGACGACAAACTCAACAACAACTTGGATCACTAATGCAAATCACCATGATCCACTGATGGCTGCAGAAGGATAGGTGTGAGCTCATTTATATCCTACATTTGGTGAGGTTGCAGTGCCTGGTACACGGGTTTACCGGAGAAGGGTATCAAACTATCAATATAGAAAGAGCACGATCAAGTAGTACAAGGAAGAACAATACAAAACTCACCTTGCGCTACTTGCAGGACAAAAGCACCGTGAGTACTTGATCCTAAAGCTAAGAACATAAATCTACAGGAGGTAGAGACATGAGAACTCACCAAAACAGAGGAACTCAAAGGAAACATGGGTTATTGTTGCTGGAGTGGAGATATATGAATTGTAGCTGCTCTTTGCTCTCAAGATTTAAATCGGTGACCCATAGGGAGGGGGAGAAATAAGGGATTGTTAGCATTATAGGAACTCAAGTAGGGAGCCATGGATGTAGAAAGAACTTACCAACACAGAAAAGAAACGTGTCATCCAGCTGCTGCAACCTCGCAGCCTGCAGCTCCTTGCTGTTCCTCCTTCCCGATCTCTCTCAAATGGCCATGCATGTGCAAGATATTTGGATGGATGGAAAACCTAGAGCCCCAGGGATCCAAAGGTGTGACATGCAGGGTTTGGTTTTGGATGTTTGAAGAAGATTTTGGGGGAGAAAGTGGGGAGGGAGCTCAGCCTAAGGAAGAACGTAAAGTGGCTAGCAATGGAAAGGGAGGAGGAGGAAGATGAAGGGTTTTTCTTGCTGTCTTAAGTTCCTGAGGTGGGGTTGCACGCCCAAGAGGTGATCTAGGAGATATGGAACCGGCCAGGTCAGTAAGTCGAACTGGGCCCATAGGACAGATAAAGCAAGGTTAGAAACATAGATACACAATGAAATTAGTGAATTTTCAGGAATTTTCTCTCTCTCCTTCTTGGTTAACTAGTTTGACCTAGCTACAAGAATTCCAAAAATGGGTGATCTGGTGTGTGTGCATAGCTTGAGTTACCTAGTTTCCATTTTTCAAAGTTTCACTCAAAAATTCGAAATATGTTAATTCTGGCAAAAAGGTGAAAAGGGATATGCTGAGAACTAAATTGAATTTCAATGAGGTCAAAACTAAGTGTAAAAATTGTAGAAAAATTATATTAACTCATGATAAATAATCTAGTATTTGAATAAATTATAAAACATATATCCTTCTGATCAATTTTTAAGCACATTTAGGAGTTGCTTCATTTTCCTGATCAGGTTTCTAATTAATCAATCACTGTGACTATACTTGACTGATATATTTGAGGTAGTAAAAAGAGTGATAAAATGATGAAACCTTTACAGTGGTCATCTTAGGTTGTCTAATTGACATGAGGACCTTTATGGAATTTTATGTTGCTTAGATTTGTTACAGAGTATCTATGTTCATTTAACATGTACCAATTAGCCAAACAAAGAAAATCATTTAAGCCAATAAATTGGACTACACTACAACCAGGTACACAAGCATACATTCACTAGTTACTCAATCTACTAGCCAAAAGCTATGCGTGATCGGGTAGATTATCAAATAAGCGAAATATGAGTTACAAAATTACCGATTGGTCATTCATTATAGTTAAATACAAAGAGGTTTCAATTTGGCTTTAGAGCTAAAAGGGAGAAAAGGAAAGGTGGATCTTCGTGAATTATCTGGTATTGAGTCGTGAATTATCTGGTATTGAGTTGGCTTAGTCTCTTATATTCTCGTTCCATTCGTGCAAGGAAAAATATTGGTGAGTAGGTCTTTAGTTGTGTTGGTGAATTTTATTAGCGTCAAAGCACTCTCTGAAAAATTGGATGAGACTTCCTTAACCCAGCAACTTAGATTTCACCACCAAGGTTACAGGGTTATTTTGTTTTCTGGAAAAAAAATGCTTTCCCTATAATGGTAGCTAAAGATTGACATCATCCCAAACAAAAGTCTAGCAAAAGGTTTAAATTTCTAGTCATTTTAAACATAAGAATCATCTGAAGAATCTTTTTTTCAAGAAAGTTTTTGAATTTCCTATAATTTTATCAGAAACACAACATATGACACGTTAAACTACTAATTAAATTTTCAGGTTGTTACAGGTATGATGGTTACAACCTATGCGAAATGACCAAACTACCCGGAACCGCCATTAGGATGTGATCAGGGCCGTCCACACAAAATTTGGCGATCAACGGCCACCAAAAGGGTTCGACCGAACTAGGGGACGGCTCCGTTCGGCCCATTTTTCATCGTGGACACTAATTTTAAGGCCCTCAGCCCAATGGCATGATAGTTGGGCCCATTTGGAGTTATTTAATTGACTTATAGGGCCTCCAATCCGTGTAAATGTGTCATGAATGCGCGGAGGTGCACTTTGGCGCTTGACGGATGTGTTTTCTTCTCAAAATACCTGCATACACATATTTCACCAACACTAGTGGAAATAATTAGTAATAATACCTACCACTAAGTTGGATACCATGTTTTATTTCATTATATGCAGGTATTGACGGTCAGATATTATAATTTAAGGACCGTCAACACTCTAACACGTGAAAAAACAGGATTCTTCTATTTTTATATTATTCTGGGTAAGATAAACTACTCCCTCCGTCCCAAAATATATTCTTTTTAGCATAGTGCCAAGTCAAATATTCGTAACTTTGACTATTAATAATAAAAATATAAAAAAGATCAATTATGTAAAATTGATGTTACTAGATTTATCATTAAAAAAACTATCGCAATATGAAAATCTTTTTATTTAAAACATATTACTTTTATAGATATCATTGGTTAAAGTAGCATCTCAATGACCATGTCGAAGTCCAAAAGTGCTTATATTTTGGGACGGGGGGAAAAGATAGTAGTATTTAGGAGTACTACTGTACTCAAAGCAAGACCTGACAATTGAGGAAAACCAACTATGTCACTTACTGAATGGGAGTCCAAACAAAAAAAAAAAACATTTTCTCTCTCTCTTTTGTTAACCAAAAGTTGCACATATGATAAATGAAAGTCTAGAAGCCTTTTACTCTTTTTTTTAGACGAAAACTTATATTTCTGGAAAATGAGTCTATTATCTGAAACAACCTAAATATTTCATTGGCATATAGATTCTGTTTTTTTTTCTTTTTTCACATCATCGCTCTGTTTTACATTTTCCTGGTATATGCTTAGAATTCACAATCTACTAGCCAAGTCTCCTCTTCTGAAGATTAACAAACAAGCAATCATGATGCAGGACTCAATCAGCTGATAATTTCTGAAACAAAGATGGACTTGAACTGCTTTCTACAAAATTTTCTGAACATGAATTTGATTACATAAATATGCTTGCAATGGATAATCTGAAGAATAAGATTAGACTGATTGCAGTGCCAATGTGCTAATGGCCTTTTGCAATCATCACCCCTAAGAGCAGGTACAATAGTGCTATTAAGCCGGCTACAAAACTTATTAATCAGCTTAATCTGAGATTAATGAAAGAAAATCACGGGGAAAGGAACAAGCAGGCGCTTGTTTTGGCGCCGGCGCTTGCACAGCACCCGAAACTGTAGCGCTCACATGCAGCCAAAAAGACGATAAAAAATACATTTATGTGGGTCCCACATGGAACCATGTAACTATTTAATGTATATATGTATGCTTTAACCAATGCAGCTTATAGCTAACTTGTAGTTAGTTTGTTGTATGAGTTGTCTCTTTAAGTTAGCTCTATTTTAACATGACAAAATTTTGGAGCTTGCTGCTAGCTATACTATTGACCTTGCTCTGAGACAAGACTACCAATATTGCTAAGTTACAGACTGACAGACAGAATAGGTGGTGTGCAGGATCCTGTGGGCTGTGAGCCTGTGACCATGCATTCCAAGCTGCCAGATCATGATACTAATTGGATGAACTACAGTTATTACATTCAAGAATCAAGATGGAAGTTCCTGTTCCTTTTCAGAATACATCGCTCCATGTCGTCTGAAGAAGCCGATGTTGTTCAGTCTTATAATATGAATATGCCTTCAGGTAGTACACCAAAGAAACAAGATTACGCTAGTCAAATGCCTATATTAGTGAATGCAGAGTACTCTGCTTTCTTCTTCTTTTTCTATCAAAACTCTGATTCTGACAGATGAAGTCTATTGTCTGAAAGACTGAAACAACCAAAATACTCCAACAGCAGTGATCACAATTCACAATGTGTCCTTTTGCACAACGGTTTCCATTCTTTTGGATGTCACTTTTCCTGAAGACTAAACAAACAAAAGCATCCATGAAGCAGGACTCAAAACAAACTGAATATTGTAAAATTGGGGAACACTACTCTACTCAAGCAAGCACTGAAGTCTGAAAGTGCCCAAACAAAAAAGATCTAAAACTTTCTCTCTTTTTTGTTAAACAAAAGCTCTAGATATGATAAATGAGCTATAAAATTTTTTTACTCCATCTTTTCACAGAAAAACTCAGATTCTGACAAATGAGCCTATTGCCTGAAACAACCAAAATACTCCATTGGCATAGACGACTCTGTGTTTGATATTCCTGGTAGCTTATGTACTCAAGACACAATCCATAATTCCAAATACTACAAAACTATTCCCTTTTCCTGAAGATTAACAAACAAGCAGTAATGAAGCAGGACTCACAAAGCTGAAAAAAATATGATATTTTTATTGAACAAAGAGGGCCTTGAATTGCTTTGTACAAATTGAATAGGATTTACATAATTATGCTTACAAATGAATAATCAGAATAATAAGATTACACTAATTGCAATGCCAATTTGCAAATGCAATCATCAGTCCTAACACATCTAACTGTTCTAAGTTACAGGCGGACTGTCAAACTGAAACTGACACTCTCTGTCTTCTTCTCCCAGAGCTATCCAAACAGAGGCACGAAGCCAGGGAACTCTGCTTTCTTGGGCTCCTCGGCGAACCACCTGTGCTCCAGCGCCTCCACCGCCGTCATCCTCTTCTCTGGGTCGAAAGCCAGCAGCCCGGACAGGACCTCGCGCGCCGCCGGCGACAGCTCCGGCAGGACATCATAGAAGAGCTCGTTGAGCTGGTCACCTAGGTTGGTGGACAGGTCGGCGAGCAGCTCTTTCTCCGTCATGTCGCCTCCGAACAGTGGCGCGCCGGTGAGGAGCTCGCCCATGATGCACCCCAACGCCCACATGTCCACCGCGGGGCCGTAGCATCGGTTGCCGGCGAGCTGCTCTGGCGAGGTGTACGGCAGCGTGCCGGGGCGGCACAGGTCGTACGGCTTCCCGGCGGGCTTCATCAGCGTGGCGGCGCCGAAGTCACAGATCTTGAGCTCCCCGGAGAAGCTGACAAGGATGTTCTCCGGCTTGATGTCTCGATGGATGACGCGCGAGGCATGCATCTTCTTGGCGGCGTCGACGAGCGGCCGCATCATGGCGCGGACGATGTCCTCCGGGCGGGCCCTGGGGAACTCATCCCGGAGGCTGCCTCCGACGAACTCGAGGACGAGGAAGAGGTCACCTGTCTTGGCGTCGGCGACGACGTCCTTGATCTGGACGATGTTGGGGTGACCGCGGCAGGCGTGCTGGCAGGCGGCCTCCACCCTGAGCGCGTCGAAGTCGCGGGAGAAGCGGCCGCCCTCGTCCGCCCCGATGAGGCGCTTGAGCGCGACGACCTTGCCGGTGCGGCGATCCCGCGCCCTGAGCACCACGCCGAAGGCGCCCTGGCCGACCACGTCGAGGCGCTCGTAGTCGTCGGCGCTCCCGAAGTTGTACCGCCGCCGCTTCGCCCCGTCCGCCGGGGAGGATCCGCAGCAGGCGCGGGGCTCTGGATCCTCGGGCGCCGCGCGCTTGCGGCTCGCCACCGCGGGCGCCATGGGTGGAGCCGGCATGATGGGGAGAAGCATAGGAGAGCTGATGGGAGAAGAGGATTTGGGTGGGAAGATTTGGAAAGGGAGCGTGGATGGCGGCGGAGAGGAGGCCTCGCTGGATGACTTGATTTTATAGGGCATCGGTCGATCGGACGGCTCGAAGGCGCTCTCCGACTTGGAAGTGGGCTGCATCGGACGGTGGCCGAGTGCACTCCGACTCCAACTTCGGCGACAGATGGATGGAGTAAGCGTTAAGTTTACGCGGGTCGATTTGGAAATGGGAAATCTTTTCAGCGCGCAAACCCCTGGCGTAGTACAATTAAAAGGGTTGGAATCCAAATACATTTGCACTTAATAAAGACAGCTTGTACCAAAACGAAGTGGAGACCAACATAGATTCGTTGTATTAGGATGTGTCACATCCAGTACAAAGTTGCTATATTTTGGGACGGAGAGAGTATTTTTTTTCATACACTCTCGAGGGACCCATTCATCTCAGGAGGCGGACAGTGGTCGAGACAAAGTGAGCAGTGGCGTCGCACGCAGATAGAGCGAAGGGAGCAGAGGCGGAGGCGGCGGAAACGCACGGAGGTGCAGCAGCGGTAGCGCACGTCGAGATTGGCGACGGCGGTGCGCGACGAGACCGGAGGGAGCATAGGCAAAGGCAGCGGCGGCACACAAAGGTGGCGGCGGTGATAACGCATGCCGAAATGGGCGACGGCGGTGTGCGGAAGGAGCAGGGTCCACGGCGGTGCGTGGCGGGCACAGTGCGCAAAGGTAGCATTGCGAATGGCAACAGCAGCGCATGACGAGATCGGCGATGGCGGTGCTTGGAGGTAGCAGGTGCGGCGGCAATGACCGCCAACTGCGCATCAAGCCAGGATAGTGGCACAAGGAAATCGCAGGCACAATGACGATGATGGCATGACAGTGGCGATGACAGCGATGGCATGGTAGGTGGGATCCCGCATCGAGCTCGACATCCACCTTTGGCTCCTTCTATCAAGATCTAGCCGGGTCCTCATGGTGCGTAGGCCAGGTGACAAGGTCAGTGGGCGGCTGTAGGCGGAGGGCGAGCAAGGGGCGGTTTGGCAGCGACATTGGATTTTTCCCGCCAAGCATCCCCATCTTGGAGCTCTATATGTGTTTTTCTTCACTGTATGTAGTCTTGGATGAACAAAAATGAGACAACATGTTGTCAAAATTTTACAAAAAAAAGCCCGTTTAATTTTGTCAAAATCTTGCTAAATTTGTCAAAATGGAGTCAAATCTATCAAACCTATCTCTAATATGTCATGCTTGATTCATTACAAATATATAAAAAGTTTTGAATAAACAAAATATTTTTATACAACAAGGTCAAATGAACAAGGGCAAAAAAGGATAATTTGGCCCTTAGTTAACTCCGTTTTCTTGCCATTATGGAATAGGGTCAGCCACTCTGATTTTAAAACGAGGGGTCAAATAAACAAAATAAAAATATTAGCAGATAACAAAATCAAATCGGTTGCCCCAAAATCAAAGCCACCAACTGTTTCCTTCTGGTATAGAAGTATATTGCCACTCAATTTTTATAGATTTGTATTGCAATTTACTAGAGATGTTATTTTTCCAGTAACTACTGAAAGTCTGAAACTACTTCATATTTTCTTTAAGGCAAAATATGCTTCAAGACATCGCATGGAGTGAATTTTAGGGGAAACCACTTTATAAATATGGTAATTTGCATGCAGACACCGTGCCAATTATTTTAGTGTATTCGTGCTGACGTCGTGCACTTTTTTACCAGTGTGAACAAAATGCCCCTATCACGTTGTGTCCTCAAGTTGCGATGAGGTCATCACCAGGGGGGATGGGAAGCCGACGGATGGATTGTGGAAGCCGGCGGTGGCAAGGGGGGGAGGGAAAGCCGATGAAGGGCTTGCTCGCTGCCACCGAGTTCTCCACATGCCGTCGGGGTCGCCGAGGGACGTGTGCTTTGCTACATCCCTCCACGCACCGCTACAGTCCACGTGCAGTTGGGGTTGTCGAGGCCACACACCGTCGTAGCTCCCATGTTAGCCCCGGGTTTCGATTCATCTTTCCAACCAAACCAGAGCCAACACAGTCTTAAGGTTCGTGCAATTTTTTCCAAGTTCAAGATTCCAAGACCCCCATAATCCTTTGGCTTGCAAACATAGTTCCAATTTAGAAGGCAGCTTCCCGCACAGACGTTGTCCGAGTCATCTTCTTTCTAGAGGAAAGCTCGTCTAAAATGATCAATCCGCTTATAAAGCCATTCATTCTATGGTAGAACTGTAAGGTGGTAGATAGGTGTTGCCGACAAGGTCGATTTGACGAGGACCTCCGGGCTAGCCGATGTGAAAAATCTGCCCTTCCAACTCGGTATTCTCAATCTTATCTTATCCACTAACGGTTGTAGATCAACTTTCATCAGTTTTATGGTGTGAAGCAGCAAACTGAGATATTTGCGAGGGAATGACTTTTTATTTACTGGAAAGAACAGCAGGATGCCATCGAGGTCTAAAATATCTCCCGATCTTCGTTTTGTCCATGCTTGTCTGCAGAACATTAGACCACTGATTGGGCTAGCCAAGTAGGGTCGTGGGGGAGATGGGCCGAAAGGGGTACGAATCGATTCGGTAAGGAATAAGTTCACCGGAGGTCCCTCAACTTAATAGCGAGATTTTTTTACGTCCCTTAACTACAAAATCAGAAATCTTCACCCCTAAATAATAAAAAACCATCCAATTTAGATCCTATGGCAGTATACATGTCTGTCAGTAAAATAAAAAAAATATATGGATCCCACATGTAAATGAAAATAGATAGAAAATGTGGGGACCACTTCTCTTCTTCTCTCTTTTCTCTTTTTTTCTTCTCTTCAGCTCCTCTCCAGGGAGGCTGCCGCCGGCGGCAGATGGGGGCGAGGCGAGCCTGGCCGAGCTCTGCCGCCGCCGCCGCACTGACGCACACGTGCTCGTCCGCTGTCGCTTCCTCTGCCCCCTTCGCCCCCGCTCCCGACGGCGAAGAGGTCCCCTGCCCCCTGTGACCCCGCTCCCGACGGCGAAGAGGCCTTGGTGGCTACGGCTTCACTAGCCGCCATCCCCATCCCCATCCCCATCCCCATCGTCCAGGAACCACGCGCTGCAGAAGACGGACACGACGAGAAAGCTGTGCGCGAGTGCGACGCGGAGCTTGCGGCCGTCGACGGGATCCTCCGGGGCGGCGGGCAGCGAAGGGCGGATGGGGCAGGAGTGGGCGCAGGTGGAGGTGTGCCGGGTCGAGGACGGCGGCTGGAGATGGTGATGGGCGGCGGCATCGGCTTGCCCTTGGCGGGCCTATAGGAACCGAACGGCCTCGGGGTCGGGAAGAGGACGGCGGAGGTGGTGAGGCGCGGGAGCTTCGCGTCGGCTTCAACTTCCACAAGTCCTCGTCGTCTCTCGCCGCCCTCCTCGCCGGCGGAAGCTCGCCAACCACGCGCTCGTCCTCAGTGCCACCTTCCTCTCAAGCTTCACCGCCGTGATGAGGTGCTCCTCCGCTCCGACGACAACGGGGAGCTCGCCCACGCCATGGGCGTCGAGCTCAACGTTTGCTCCCGCCGCTGCCGCCGCCTCGTCGCCGACTGACCTCCTCGTCGCCTGCCTCGCCGCCGCCGCCGCCTCCTCCCCATCCGCCGGCCGCTCTACAGAACAAAAGTGAGAGAGAGAAGGGAGAGGATGCACAAGACAGATGACGTGGGGCTGATACGTGGCCCCTTTTTTTTTTTCTGACTAGGATGCCACGACAGTAAAACCGGGCATCTATACTGTCATGAGACCTAAATTAGACGGTTTGGTATAGTTTAGGGGTGAAGATTTCTGATTTTACGGTTAAGGGACGTCAAAAAATCTCGCTGTTAAGTTGAGGGACCTCGGGTGAACTTATTCCATTCGGTAAATAGTTAAATATCTCACAATTGGTATGGGAGATGAAAAATTACTTTTTTTTTCTTCACGGGAAAATCAATTGTTCTTCTTTCTCAGGGCGTAGACGTGATTGGATATTTCCAAGCCTAATCGGACTCAAAAGTCTGAATTGGACTCTTTTTATTATTGTTTTGAATTTCTTTTATATAGTACTTTCTTGTGGCCAGTGCACGTTTTGCGTGGCCCAAATTAAGGCTTACGGCTGACTGTGTGTCGATTGAATCTCCAATCCCGTCGCCACTCGCCCCCACCTCCTTCGCCGCCGCCCCGCCGCCGCCGAACCGCAACGCGGCGAATCTGCTCCCCTCCATCTTCGGCGGAAGTCCCAGTAGATCGAGGTATGATCCTCCTCCGTCCCCTACCATGTTCGTTATGGCGTCCGACTCGCTGATACGCGTCGATTCCTCGCCGGAGGAGGCGGCTGCTGTTTAGGGTTAGGGTTCCGGCAGGCTCTAGGGGCGGAGGAGCCGGTGCAACGCCCACCTGCTAGGCCGCCAGAAAAGATAATACTAATAATTTCGGCCATGCTCTGTTAGTTTATGAATCCATACAGCTAGGTCTCCTGCCATTGCCAATCTTGCTGGGCTGAAGCTTTGAAATTTACATGTGGTATAATAGTATTCTGTTGGGTAGTATAATTTAATAAAAGTGTCATCCACCATGACTGAACGCTACTCCATGTTTCAACCTCTTGTTATGTTTACAGTGCAGGTTCCTCTGTTTAGTTTTATGTTCATGGTTAAACCAGTATCAGCACTTTATTTTTACCAAATATTATTCTGATAGTGTTGTATACTTGTATTCATGATTAAACAAGTGTCAGGCTTTTCTTTTTACCAAAACACATGGAATACAAGTTGATGTGTTGTGTTCATGGTTGAACAAGTGTTAGTACTTTCCTTCTACCAAAACATATGACATGCGAGTTGTTCTGCAAGCAGAATAACGATAGTCAAGTACAAAGTACCTGAGCAGTACAACTGAACTAAAAAAATACATATTTTTGTTCAATCTCTATGCACAAGGTTGGAGCCTGTCAGATCGCTGTCAATTGCATACAGTTTTAGGCTTTTATTGGAGCTATGCAGGTTCTTTGAGTGCAGAGTAGTAAAATTATTTCTTCTTCTGAAAACCGTTAGTTAATTGTTATAGCATGCTTCGTGTTCATCTGGCATTTTAAATTCTGAACACATGTGATGCTTTTAGGAAGAGGTCAGTAGAGCGTGAGCAAATATTGTGTACAGCGGTTGGTTCATATAACTTAATTTCATGCACGTACAGTATTCTTCTATGGATAGAACTGATGCCATACCATAGATACTCCTTTTCTTTTTGCAGGATCTATCATAACACACTTGCAGACATGCCTTGGCTGTGAAGATCATACACTAAGATGCTTGCAGACAGAGGCTATACCCTAGACCCTCTACAGCTGCTGTACCAGATCAGCAGTGCTAGTGCTACCAACGATCAGACTAGAAGCGCGACGCAGTTGGTGCCTCCTGCACTGACGGTTGGAAAAGCAAACTCCAAGTCTCGCACATCCCGTTCGGTGATGTGGGTACTGGCGATCTACTTACCCTCCATGTTCATCGCCGGTTCCACGTACTTGGCATATGACCTCTACATCCGCCCTTTCGATGGTGCTAGCTACCCATGGTGTCTGTTGGCTGTCATGTGTTGGCTGTCATGTTATGGGGAGTCTACATGGCGCTGGTCGCTGTGGTAAGACAATACATGGACCTGTTCTTGCCAAGTGCTCCCGCTGCCGTGCGGGACACACTCGTCGACGTTGGCTGGCTTTGGGTCGGCGTACCTGTGTTTTTCGTAGACTATATTCTTGCCTTATTTGGCCATGCATGGATGGTCATCACCATGATTTGCCTTCTCGGTGTTCTGATTGCTGCCCTCCTTGCCTTTGTGGGAGTCTCTTGTTCGGACGTACGGCAAGTAGCTTGTGCCGTGCGTTAGCCGTGGAATAAAACTCCCAAGGCAACGCGTTTCCTTTGAACAGATAGTGCTAATCTGTGTGCTTGTGTGCGTGTATAGCTGGTTTTTGTATGTTTTTTTAGGGAGGTTTATGCATGTACACTCCTACAGAAAGTGCTATAGATGTCGGTTGTAAATATCAGTTTTTCCAACCGACACCTATAGGCCGGCAGTGATGTGAAGAGATATAGGTGTCGGTTTAGAAACCGGCACCTTTGACGATCCACGAATCCTGATGCATCGAGTCAACTCCATCGAAATCATCACGAAAATCATCCAAACACAATAACAAAAATCGATTCCCCTACCTTCCCATCGTTGATCTAGCTGCCCCCACCATCATGGCAGCCAGCGGCGGAGAGGAGGCGCCTTCCCTCTTGCTGGCACTGCCACTGCCTTCCCTCTCGCCGGATCTAGTGGAGGGGAGCCCAACGCCACCACTCGTGGGTAGTTTGCCGTCGGTCGCGGGAGCCCGCTGAATCTAGCGAAGGGGAGGGTGGGCCGCTGCCGTCGTCGGGCGGCGGCCGTGAGAGAGACTAAGAAAGAGACGCTTGAGAGAGAAGCGTGGGACAAAGGAGAAGACACTAGAGAAAAGCGTGGGTATATGTGCCGGTTTATTTTTAAAAACCGACACATATAATCAGTCCTTTAATTAACCGGTAACTATAATATTATAGGTATCGGTTCTTTTAAAAACCTGCATCTATAGTATGGTTTTTTCTCTAGAACCAGCACTTATAGTGTTTAAAGGTGTCGGTTCTATATTTTTTTTATCACAGGGGTACGGCAAAAGGTCGATAGGTGTTGGACTAAAATGAATCGACACCTATGAACATTTCTCTATGAGTTTTTTTTATGTAGTAGAGGTATTTTTGTCATTGCCTTTTGTCTTTAACTGGTTTAATAATTACAACCTTTTGTTACATTAAAAAACATTAAACATACTTTCTCTCTGTTTCAAAATAAATTAATATGATATTTGATACATTTTTACTATAAATCTAGCATCAAGTATTATATTAATTTATATTGGAGCGGTGGTGGTACCAAGGTATCTTACAACACACACCACAAGAGATGACAAGATCAGTCATATCGCAGATCAGATTGCAGCAGTCTTCTCCCACCTTGTTTTGATCGCACGAAAAAAATGGAAACTATACGGTTCACACTTTCTTGTCTCAAGAATATACTGATTGCAAACCTATATCTATACTAGCAAAATACCCATACGTTATCACGAAAAAAATAAAAATACGATAAACACTAGATTATTAGGGTCTAATTTTCCTAATTCAGGACTGGGTAAATTATGCAATCCTAGTTAGCAAAATACCCAAGTGTTACAGCGAGACGAAAAATTTTGGCGTGTCATATCGGATATATGGACACACATTTGAAGTATTAAACGTAGATTAATAACAAAATAAATTACAGATTCCGTCTGTAAATTGCGAGACAAATTTAGAGCCTCCCCATTCCGCTCGTCAGCCTCCCCACCTCCTTCCTCTCTGTGTGTGTGCTCGCCGGCCTCCTTGCCCGATGGATGCTGCCCCCGCTCTTCTCCCTCTCTACGTGTGCTCGTCGGTGGGTGCGCGTCGTACGCTGCTTTCGAGCCGAGGAACACGAGCGTCGCTGTGGAGAAAATAGAGAAGAAGGCACATGGAACTTGGTGATATGGCAATTGTACAGTGTTTTGGGGGCTGTTACATCCAATCGATGCTATAGCATCTGCCAACTTATTACATTCACGAGGACATTAGCTAACTCAAAAAGAAATAAAAGCCGAGGTTATAATCTTCTTCGCTTCTAGGACAAGAACCCCCATCGCTGCATATTGTAGATTCCCTTCCTTCAGGGCTTGAACCAGCATCAGTAAATCAGACTCTAGATGGATATATGCCATACCCCCGTGAGATATCGCTTCTACTGCCTTCACCGCGGCCAAAACTTCAGCGTGGAAGGCATCCTGCAACCGTGATGAGTTTCCGGCACCCGCCTGGATCACATGCGCGTCCGCATCTCTGATAACATAATCCCAGCCCCCGTCAGCTCATTTGGTCTAAAAGATCCATCAATATTCAGTTTCAGGACATCCTCCTCTGGTCTTTCCTATTTTCTCAACACCCTCGCCGGCCCAATGTTTACTGCTTCACTGACATCATATGGAACTCGTCAGATTGCTTCGTGATCATGAAAGCCAGTGCATCAGCATCTCTTCTACCCTCCACTCCCTTCTCTGATTTGGTTTTTTGGTTGAAGAACGAAAATAAGATTAATCGATAAGTAACTTATTTCATTGAGAGGCCACAATGCGAAGGCCACAAGGCCCGCAATTGAGCGGCCCAAGTCCAACGGTGCCTAAACCCTCACTAAACACAAAAACCCTGTCTCCTCTTCTCTTTCCTCTCTTGCGCAGTTCCGCTAACCCTCGCCTCGGCTCGGCGGCTTCCCGTTGCTGCTCGCGGCTCCCAATTCCCAAATCGAAAAAAAAGGGCATCGCGCGCGGGATCTCCATCCTAGGGTTTCCGCGTCACCACCCTCGCCGCCCATGGCGAGCGGCGGCGCCTCCTCCGCCCCGGCCACCGCCTCCACCCCCGCCGCCGCCGCCGCCACCACCACCACAAGCAAGACCGCGTCCGCCTCGCTGTGGTGGGACCCGTTCATCGACCTCTCCGATGATCTCGACCGCGCCGCCGCGGCGTCCCCTTCCGTCCCGGACGCCCTCGTGAGCTCCCTACTAGCATCCCGCTCTCGCTCGCCTCGCCTCCGGGCGGTGAATGATGACGTGTTCCGTGTTTGTTTGCAGGCGGAGCGGATCAAGGCCCACCACGCGTGGCTCCGCGGGTCGGTGTCCATGTTCGTGAAGCCGAGCGACGCGTCGAGGGGCGCGTTGGATGCCTCCGAGGTGGTTGTTGGGGAGCACCGCCTCGCCGTCAAGCCCGAGCTCAAGGCAGCCGCGCTTCGCCTGAGCAAGTGCATGGTACTCTGCTTCTCCACACTCCCCAACACCACCACTGCTACCACCATTTCGTGCCTCTGTGGTTGAGATGCAATCAGTAGCGTTTTAGAACTTCCTCAATTTAAATAACTCAAAGGCAGGGGCCGCCTAACTCAATACTTGTGCGATTAGTGGAACCTTTTAGATGTCTGTGGAACAACTTTTCTCGTAATTGTGAGAATTATTATCATCAGGGTGTAGTTGTGTATGCATCAAGTTCCACTGTTGTTGGAGCGTTGATTGTTAGTACTATTGCTGTTCTTGTCTTCCAGTGGTAGGTGTGAGTTATCCATGAACTTTTTATTCACCTGTCAGCCTTTATTCTTTACCTAAATGTTTTTCAAATAAATTCTAGTGTACCAAAAATGTTGTGGTTAAGAAAATACCAACGAAATCTATGTTGTGATGTCATATAGTTCAATCACTCTCATAACCTTTCTCTTATGCATGTCCCTGTGATGTAACATTTCCTGAGTTATGTATAATAATAGAAAACAATATCGTAAAGAGCACACTATATGTTTAGTGTTGTATATGTTCTTGTTTTCCTGATGCAATGTTGTCATATGTTGGGCAAGCTTATCCTGCCCATCTTTCTGTCCAACTTCTTCAAGTCTGAAGATATTCTTTTTTGGGGCCCATTTGTTTTTATTCAACAAAATAGTTGCACACGTCTTTTGTGCTGCAGCATTTCATTTTATATGTTCTCTTCTGTCAGAACTTGGATGAGGTGCAATCGTACATTCTGGTTAAGAGAACTTCAGAAAACACTCCAACAGCTCTTGTTGCTGATACTGAAGAGTTTCTTCGCCTGGTATGTTTATGTGTTTTTTCTCCCGTAAAATAGACTTCTTTATGCACTGCAGTTAATGCTGACTGTAGAAAATTAGAAAGTAAAATGCTGCAACATAATTCATTATGTATGGTACAATTGCATATTTCTTTTGGAGGCTTTTTATCTAATTTCTTTTCATACTACCTGTTAGGAGTGCTGAGAGCCATCTATGTATTGGTTATACTTTAGCAACCAATAGTTAAAATTTTGAATACACTTATGAATAGATTCTTACTTCATCAAATAATTTGAATCTGAGATCTCAAGAAAGAAATGTGCCAAGTTAAATTAAACTATAAAACTTCTAATCTTGCAACCAGAATTACTTTCTGGGGAATTGAATTGCTATCTTCTAGTTCTATCTTGTGACAATCCTCTCACTAAAAGTAAGGCATTATATCATGTGTAAATTGCTGCGCAAATTCCATTAAGCCATAAAAGTTTACTATTAATATAGAAGAAATCACATATAGATTGAGATGTTATATAGGCTTGCAATTTCAAGTCAAAGTTTAATCGCATTTTCAAGACATAAAAAAATTGATAATTTTACAATTTGATATATTGGAAATTTGATTGTGTTCTGTTTTCAATTTTACTGGACTATATAATGTCACCTCATGGATATATGGTTTCGAAGAACTTTTAGAAACTTGTGCACCTTATTCCCCGGGTATGGTTAATTTTAAACTCTGTGCATAAGTGCACATTTTGTATGCTCAAACTGAACTGGATCTTATGCATTCTAAAGACGAATTCTCCAAAATGCATGATTAGATTAAAGGAGTTAACAATTGCTGATTTAGGCTACTGTTTGTCTGGATGTGTACAGATTTATCTTAACTTAGTTGAAAGGTTTATTAATTGTTATTGTTTATGTGATTCTGTCTACTATTCTTGAATAATGTTTCCCTTTTTTGAAGGTATCTGTACAATATTACCTGGAGCGTCAATGCTTGCTGAAGTGCATCCGAAGAATCTTTGTTCATGCAAGTAAGTTTTTGTAGAGTTAGGTTAAAATATGTTTGCAATATGCAACATTAGTGAATGGATTTACCCTCATTCTCTGAAAAAATGTTTTTGGCAGCAAACCAAATTATTTCGTGTTTCTTTTTTGTGTGAGAAACTGAGAATTCTAATGGATGATTTGAGTCTAGGAAATGATTCATCTACATCTTATCTCTTCACTTGCAGTCCAGAAAATGACAACCGCACGTGTTTTAGACTTTTAGTTAGTGTCATTAAAGTG
The DNA here is from genome assembly GCF_034140825.1 of Oryza sativa Japonica Group. Taxonomy (NCBI): domain Eukaryota; kingdom Viridiplantae; phylum Streptophyta; class Magnoliopsida; order Poales; family Poaceae; genus Oryza; species Oryza sativa. The sequence continues at coordinate 3,432,694 of NC_089044.1, forward strand.
AAAAGCGCACTCAAAGTGCAATGTCCTCATATTGCTTATGCACAAAGTGCAAAAAGAGCGCGAGCATAAAAATATGAGTGTTTACCCCTAAGAAGAATACTCCATGCCTGATTCTTTCAGCTATCGAGGATGACAAAAAAGTAAATAATATATAATGGGTCTAGGGGTGGTAATGGGCCAGGGCCCTCTGGGCCCTTCCACAACACATCTCAGCCCTTAAATATTTTTAGCTAAAAAATCTACTAAATTTCAGCCCAACCCTTTTTATACCCAGACACCCAGCCCTTACATTTTGTAGGCCAAAAGGTTGTGCCCATTACCACCCTTAAATGGGTCTTAATATGAGATTAGCAAACTGCAATTGAACAAGTATTGTTGCTTTATACATAGCTTGCCACTTTGAAGATAATTTTACTTAGAAGTTCAACTTAATCCTTCTGGGCCATATTCTGGGCTACACGACCCCTGCCCTATTTTCTATTCTTTTCTACCTGACAGCTAGATGCGACTGAAGCTTGCACCTATGCACTTCAGTGCCTTGTGCTTAAGTGGTTAGCCCTAAAGGTGCAGCGCCAGCCTCGCTGCGGCTGACGCTACTCAAGGCACTTTAGCTGATACACCTTGCTTTTGCGCTTAGGCGAGTGCTTTTTGTGCTGTTTTGAGTAAGGCATGAATTAAGGTTCAAAATCATGGCTGGTGTTTTATGTTTGAGTTTGACCATGTCATCCTAAATGTTAGTTAATGTTTCCTATTCTTAAAGCTTATTTTTTTGCCAACTATGAAATATAAAAATGCTGGGAAATATAAAGGCACTTTCTTCAAAATAGACATGCTTTTGTTTAACAAATGGCACTTGTGGTCTACTTGGTTTTAAAGTGCACATCTCAAGCTGTCTTTTTTCTCCATATGCAGATGATTGTTCTGATTCAATTGATGCCGTTAGAGAAGAGGCCTCAGTTTTAGTTAGGGAAGAGGTGGAACAGAGACTACTATCCATTGTTCGAGATTCCCTTGCATCTGCATTCTCTGTCAAAGGGGTATGTTATATTACAGCCCTAGCGCTAATTTTATGAAAATGTGGCCATTGCATGTCAATGTACCAAATTATCATTCTTGTATTATTCAGTCACGACAACTTTTATGGTTCACTGTCCATCTTTAAATTTCAATTCCTGCTTCCTAGTTGGCTGTATTGCCTCCACATGTGTATGCCCTTCCTAAAGAAGTAACTTGATATGATGATTGATTCAACTTCAGTACTCTGTCTTAATTTCTAATATATTAGGAAATGAATGTCGTCTACAGCCTGAGATTCTAGGTGGTACATTGCGATATGTATATGCTTTATTTTACATGATGAAATGAATTTTTGAAGGGAGTTGACTAAAGTAATCACTTGATTAGAAAGAAATAGATATTCTGCAGAAGAACATAATCTTGTAGGGAAGGAATAAAACAATTAATGAAGGAATTGTTATACACAAGCGAAATCTCATTTTATTTTTCTCTGCTCTATTAGAGAATGGACTAATTTTGCTTCTCTACTGAACCCCTGATAGGTAAAGCTTAGACCAGCTCAAAACGGTCCCAAAACAACAAAAACTTTTTATAAAATAAGCATAATCATTGCTAGCTACTAAAGAAAAGCGGGCTATGCCTAGGTTAAATGGGTCCTAAGGATATATAATGAAAAACTAGGTTGGGATGGTTACTGAGGAAAGCCCATGTGCTTGCCTTAAGTCTGCTGATTTTATTCGTAATAGAACATAGATGACAAATAAGTATGTTGTACTCAGTCAAGCTTTTGAACCTTCCATTTGCTGCAAAACAAATTTATGTTCATGGTAATTCTGTAGGGCAGAGCAAAACTAGTGTGTCATTTTCCCTAGAATCAACTTGAACTGCACTGCGCATATTTTAGCATCTTGTTAAATATTGATTTACAAGATGAATGCATTTCCTGTAAACTGTAGAAGTTCATTGATAGTATTAACGTGCCCTAGCTACCTGCTTGTTCGAAATATGTTTATGAGCAATAAATCTGCTTGAAGGTCATAATGTTGAGTACACAGACAAGTACATGCAATTGCCTTATACTCTTTTGCCGTTGCCGTTGTGGTTTTGTGTCCTCTGCACACACTGATATACTCATCATTTTGCAGGGAGCTGAATTGACGATTTCTTGGCTGGAAGAAACACTGATTGAAATTAACCTGATTTTTGACATCTTGTTTCTTTTTTTCTATGATAACCTTTCAAGGTGTAATGGTGGACTGTGGATAATGTTGTGTTCGATTTTTAAGGTACATCCTTTTGGTGTCTATTCATTCTGTGGGAATCTGAGATCTCTTCACTTGATATTTCAATATTTATTTCTTGAGCACTTATCCTTTTAGGACATGCTATCTGGTTCTTATGATGTTGGAAAATTTGCTGTATCTGTTGAAGCAAAAAATTCGTTTCATTATGCTAAAGCTCAGCTGCTGTTTATTCTCATTCAAACCTTGGACTTTGAAAGTCTACTCCGGATGGTTCGTGATGAAGTTCCTTTTAGGTATTTATGACTAACTTGGCTTTTTCATTTATGTATGGGAGCATGCCATATTAGTATCTTATTAATATGTCAGTGTAACTTCTGTTTAAGAGCTTACATGGTTTTTTTTTTTTTTGGGTCTCAGCGGAGGGTATTCCACATTTTCTGTTGTTGATATTCTTGAAATGGACGTCGAAGTATCAAAATTACCCGAATTTGCAGCAGTAGAATCAGGACCACTTATTCTTGCTTGGGCAGTTTTCCTTTGCCTGGTCATGTCCCTTCCAGGAAGTAATACCAATTTGGTAAGGATGGCATTCAACCATACACTATTCTAATGCCATTAGGCTCATTACAGCAAGCAACATTGTATCTTCTTACACTCGTAAGCTTTCAGGACATTGATCATACATCTTATGCCCAACGCTCCTTTGAGTTTGCTCCATTCAATTATCTACAAGGAGTTCTGTGCTCAAGCATCTTCAAGGAATCAGATGTAAATGCTCTAAATAAATGTTCACCCCCTTATTTCTGTTTTTATGGCAATGTTACCCCAAATAGTTTGAAGTCATAGATAATCGTATGGAGTTAAGTTTATACTGATGCTAGCTATCACCATTAATACCATGTAACTACAGATATTGCCATGTTTTAATCAGAACATAAAAGGAGGCTAGTGATGTGGACGCAGCTGCAAAAGATAATTCATGTAGTGACTGCATACATAGACACCTTATGGGTAGTTACAACATACATGATATATAAATGAATGATGATAGATACTCTTAAGTACTACTCTGTATGCTTCACAAATTTTGAAAGTCTAGAAAATCTCATATGACATCAGTATAATCAAATTTGACCCAAGCAGCACAATACTCCCTTCGCCTCCCAATATAATAGATTAAAACATAAAAAAATTGTCCTAAAATATAAGGTATCCTAAGTACAATTTGTCACATCAATCACCTCCCATTCAAATTACTTCCCATCCTACCACCAACGACCCTCCCACTCCCTACATACCCTTATTTAATAAGGGGGCATATAGCCTTTTACCTTCATCCTTAATTTCTTCAAAACAACCAAGGATATCTTATATTTGCGGACGGAGGGAGTATTATATAAAAATTAACCAAATATGTGCTAAACTATTATTCCCTGTTTTGATTCTATAGGCAGGCACATACTTTAAGATTTAAACTTTGTGATTTTTGACCAAGAACTAGTCCAATGATTTATAGTGATATAAAATTGATATTGTTGGATTCCTATTTGAGAAATACTTTCATATGATCATGATTATATTGTTACAAACATTATAGTCTAAAGGGAATCAACGATAGAAATCCCTTTTGGGAGACTGGCATACCATGCCTAGTCGAAATGTGCCTTGTAAAAATCAATCGAGGGAATACTAATTATTATCAAGTACTCCCTCTGGTCATAAATATTTGATGCAGTTGACTTTCACCATGAAGTTTGACCATTCGTCTTATTCAAAATTTTAGTGCAAATATGCAAAAACATAAGTTACACTTAAAGTACCTTTAATAATAAAACACGTCACAACAAAATAAATGATAATTACATAATTGTTTTGAATAAGACGAAAGGTCAAAGTCAACTGCATCAAATATTTATGACTGGAGGGGGTATTTATGAGCATGGCTTCATCCTAGTTTTGGTATGATATGATTTCAAGAGGTATATGATTTTGTTATAAAGACAAAACAGTTTTCTGTTTCTGTACCCTAGGAAAACTTCTATGCAGTGGGAAATTATATTTTTAGTTTATCAGTCGTTAGGTGGACAGTGGTTAATGTTCTACGTGAGCAACTCTTTTACTATGTGGGATCTATACTATTATCCTTAGTTCATTTTGTATTCTCACCGATAAAATATGAGTATTCAGTTATTCACTGAAATTCTGGAAATACCTTTAAAGGTTTCCTCCTGTGTTTGGAAAAGAAAGCAGCAGACGTTCATGTCATCAGTGTTGAAAAAAATATAAATTATTTAAAAATGATTACATTGCTTGAAGAAGATTAAGGGTAAGGCCTGTTGTGTACTGAAATTACAGACTTAAAGAGTGAAATGCGGCTCTGCTGACTGTATTTGTTTAATTTACATGGCTGCAGAATGTGCTGTGAGCACTCCAACTGAGCTGTGACCATGTATCTGAGGCAGCTGTGATTCAACTTTGCTATATTAATATGTATATAGTTATATAGTTTTGTGTTTGGCCAATGTGTCCTATTTCACTTCTGGACTGGATGCGTTCTGCATCACCCATGTATATATAGTATTGTTTAGGCCCATATTATCTGTCAGTGACACAACCAAGAAGTACGTATAGAAACTGACTAGTCAATTGTCCATGTCCTGATTTTCAGTCTTAGTTTCTACATACCCAATGCAACACAGAATTAGATGAACTGTTTGTACTATGCTACTATAGTACTATGCCATGCCTATTAAACAACGATAATGTGATTACTGAAAAACGAATAGTCTATCTAGGATATGTTACTGCACTATTTATTCGCTCCACATTTATTTCATGATTTTTACACTAGATTCATTTTTTTTAACTTAGAGAGCTTTCTTTAAGTGCATGACAAAGCTTGCTTTCAGGGTCCTGTTTCTGGTTTTCGGGGTATATTGAGAACATTCATTTCAGCATTTGTGGCTTCATATGAGATCTCTTATCAGGTAAATTGTGGTTCTTCATAGTGTGCATTTAAATTGAATTGTTTCCTTGGCAAAGCCACAAAAGGTTGCCTTCATACTGTGTTTTTTGTAATTTTGTATTTCATCTGTGCAGACAGAAGATAGTTCTCTTGGCATGATTTTAAATATTCTATGCGAAGTTTACGATGGAGAGGTTTGACTACAAAATATGTGCAGATGTAGAACTATTCATGTATTTGCATAATATAAATCAGTTGATGTGATCCTTTTTATGGTTCAGGAATCTCTCTGCATGCAATTCTGGGACAAAGATAGTTTTATTGATGGTCCAATCAGGTCCATTCTTCATATGGTAGAAAAGGAGTATCCTTTCCAGATATCAGAATTGATTCGCTTCTTATCAGCCGTTTGCCATGGGAGTTGGCCTGCTCAATGTGTGTATGTATTAATTCATTCTGCTCCTCTTTCACCGTAATACATCGACCTGTAATTTCCTAGCTCTGGTGTTCCATTGCTGATATGGCTTTGGCTACTCTGCCAGGCTTAAAAGCTCTAATATTTTTTGTGCCCTTTTCTTTTTCTTCTTTTTTTGGGAGCCCTACTGATGTTCATGTTTATAGTTAATCTCAATAGTGCTAATTGGAGTTTGTTTGTTTTTCTTCTTTTGTCAATGTCACACTCTGATCGCTGACAAACAAGAAAAGTAGAAAACTGGATTTCTCTAGTGGATTTGCTTTTTTGAGAAAAAAAATACCATCGTATTATCTCAAATTTAGGATTATAGTAAATGATCACCTTTCAATTTCAATATATTGTTATTTTCCAATTCCAGTGTTCTGAATTGTGGATAGTGCTCCTGTTGCATGTATGCTTTCTCTAATACAATGTTATTTTGTCAATTCTGCACATGCTTACTTAGAATGCATGTTGCAGAATGCTATTTGAGCTCCAGATGGTTACAGTCACTTGCATTAGGGAATGAAAATAAATTTTAACAAGCTTTGTCTGCAAATATTAAGGAGTTGTATGCTATTCATGGCCCAACAACCAATTGAACAAACATTATTATGGCAGATCATCTTATGCAAGGTTGCCCATCCACAATCCTGCGGTTATGTCACCTAAACCTACGTTTCTTGAACCAACCTTTCTCCCCCCCAAACACCCCCCCACCACCACCACCATACTTGATGGTGTTGTGATACCATCATGGTACTTGTGACAACTGACAACGATGCTGCAAAGCTGATGTGGCAATGGAAAATACCTGTTTAATCAACACGTTTGAAGTATGCTGGATCCTTTGTGAATATTTATATTTGTAATATTTATATTGAACTTGCCTAAAACATTACACTTGGCGTTTAAAACCTGCAGGTCTTATGCCTTGAATACCATTACCACCTGAAACATTCACTTGGTACCCGAAAGCTGTTAGCTCATTAATTTTGGTTCACAGTATACCATTTTGTCATTATTTAGCATCGTCCTTCTAATTGAGATGTCCTAAATTGTAATAAGAGATGTCTATATGGTGATGTACAGATTTTTTGGGTCCGGTGACACAAAATTGACTATTATAATATTCCTTAGCCATTCATAATCACACAGTACTTGTAGTTTCTATATTTTTTGGTCACCTGCAATACTGTTCTACCTATAATAAATATTTTCTGGGGTTACTTTGTTGCAGATTTAATTACCTTGAGAGGATGAATGGGGTGACTACGTTGTATGCAGTCCCTAGGAGTGATACAGACAATGTGAACTATCATGATCAAATTGAAATTCATAGTCCAATCAGCATTTTTGGTATTGAAGGAACTACAATTCCCGGTGGAAGCCATGGCTACATCTTGAAAGTTCTTGAAGATGATGTTGCATTAGTTCGCTGGGAGGTAAAATACCTTCTCTATTCTACTTACCTGATATTCTTTCTTTTTCCGATAGAAAAAATGTTAGCAAGGCATTCTTGTCTAACGAAATCAGTTGCATGTTTTGTTTCATTGTGCCCTGTGTTTAATTATAATGATGTAAACACCATAGAGAAGGAACTGGTAGTGATGACTGAAAATAGAAGGGAAAAGTTTATTCTACTCCCTTGAACTTTTTTTGACACAGAACTTTACCCCTAGATTTCAGCTCACTTTACCCCCCCCCTCTCTGAAAACAGTTCACTTAACTGCCTAATGACATTTTTCTTTGTTATTACTCTGTAAGTTGTGTTTTACTTTGATATTTTGTGGGATGATACATAGCATTGTACCTTACTCCCTCCGTCCCAAAATAAACAAACCTAGGATTGGATGGGACATAACCTCCATCCTATCCTAGTTTTTTTTTATTTTGGGACGGAGGGAGTATGTCTTAACTTTTTTTTTAAAAAAATTAAGCCACTATTTGCATTGGTTGGGAGAGATTTAAAACTGTATACAAACTGCTATGGAAAAAATGAACTTATTTTTTTAACATACTTTACGTTGTCATCTATGGCTCTAAAAAATTTTAGCTTAAAACATGCTTTATTATGGAGAAAAAAACAAAACAGATTGCCATTATGGAGTAAACTGAGCCATTTTTTAGTAGTTCAGTGGTGGGTTTTGAAATTTGCTGGAAAAATAGTTCACTTGTTAAGTGGTCTGGAGAATAGTCCGAGGGAGTAAAATGGACCTTTTCCAAGATTGGTTAGTGGTTAGACAAGATAGTGCAACTGCGCAAGGTAGATAGATTTTTGTTAAGCTAGTTCACCTTGCCTAGGATGAGTAATAGATTTGGGAGAAATATCGGTGATTTTTTTATGTATTGCGTGATAATTGAACAAATAAGCCCTGACAACTGATGGATTAAGTGTTAACAAATAAGCAAATTTTGTATTTTACCGAAGACACATAATAGGAACCAAATCAATCCTAAGAAATAGCTTCCTACCTAACCATCCGATTGTAGCTAGAGAGTACTATAAGATTGATGTTCCAGCCTATATGACATTTTGTATGTAGGATTACCCAAAGCCTTGTAATACCGATTCATCATCACAATAAGTATTGGATTTTTCTTCAAAAGATAGAAGTAAACTCCATGACGAGGCTGATGTTTTATGGCAGGATATGTCTTGCATACAGTGTCAATCTTAGCTCAATGTTTCATCAAACAAAAACAATTAATAGGAACTCATACATTTGATCTTGAAAGAGGGGACTAGCACATGTAGAGACCACAAGGATCAACAAAGAGATGAATCGCCTCAACAATTCACCAGTATATATGTACTTGCTAGTTTCATAATTTTTGTCTTCTATAGAAATGAAAGCCTAGCCGTATACATGAATAACTATAGTACAACTGCAATATAGTAATAATATATAATACTAGGATGTATAGATTGAAATCAGGGAAGGCGTGCACAATTTGAACTACTTTAAATGTATGTGTCCCTGGTCTGTACTTGGTTTTGTTGTACCTTGAGAAGCAAAAATCTTTCATAACTGCCATAGTGCTTAATTTTTTTAATGGATGTACTGAATTGTTTATCTGACATGAGCTGCTGGCTCATTTTTATCTAGTTTCCACATTCAGGTGTCCTCTTTTTGCTTGTAATTTTGGCACAAGATCTTCATGCATGCAATTACGAGGAAGCTTGTGCTATAATGGACCTACTATATAAGATGGTATCATCAAACAGGGTACTGATCCTTTATTTTTCACCCTACATCTTGAATTGCTTGTTTCTAAATCTGTTTCTTGACGATGAACTAAGTTACTTACCCCTTCTTTTGATAAAATTCCACCTTAACAAATGGGATCTTCATTTGTTTTTCATGCTGTTGAATATATTGCAGTTTTTAGTGCTGTATTCCACAACCTTATCTCCATTTAATTTTGAGCCTTGAATATGCATAGTTTACTTTCTGTAGGATTTGTGCCTTGCTTTGCTGCATGCTGACAAGTCGCTAGCTGTCCAAGCGTCACAGAACTTGGGGTATATTGACAAGCATGTCAGGTTTGAAACTTTTGTCTTTTAGAGAATATGGGTCTGAAACATTTATTCACGCTGAATACATCCCTTGGAATGAGAATAATATATTATATTTTTCCCTTCTCAGGATTGATATTGCTAAAATTTTTTGCACATCCATTTTCAAATATGTGGAAGATTTTAATAATGCTTGTGTAATGTCCAAAACCCTTGGCATGCTGGCAGAAATGCTCAGTTGGTAAGCTGATTTGCCTCTTGGTTTGTTTCTGTTTTGAATAAGTAGTGTTGAAGTATTCCTTTTCTTCTATTAAAGCCTTGACTATCTGTTTGTTGTAAATTATTTTGGCTAAGGAGTTTGTCTTTTCAGTGTTCCATACCATGTGTTCAATGTGGCGTTGGACTGTGGCTTCTTCATTACACAATCTGGTGTTGCTTCAAGGTAATCTAGTGTACGGGAATTGGTAAATAGGCTAATATACCTTTTCTTTTCCTCGAATGCGCAGGAGAATTGCGCACCATTATATTAACAAGAAGGAAAAAGAGTCCAAAAGGAAAATAGGCTAATATACCTTGTTTTTTGCTGTATACAACCGTTTATTGGTACATTATTTATGTATTCTGAAACAAAAGTTGTTCTATATTTCCAACTATCATCAATATTTGAATTTTTCAAAGTCAATAGTTCACTGCTTCTTAATTATGTATGGATCACCTTTTTAAGTTCAATTATTGGGATGACCATGGTCATGATGGTCATACTTTCATGCATAGTGTAATTTTTTTTAACACCCTTTTACAGTGAGTTAAATGGGCTTTCGGGCATTTTGAACTAAACTATCATTGTCTGCTGTACTTGTAAACATTGTTTCACCATACGAGCCCAAGCTGATCATGCAGAAAAAGTTTCTTAATTAAAGTCAGTGACATTGACCATACTCAACTAATGCCTTTGTTGAATGGCATACTGCAACCGATCAACCTGTTCACTACATGACTGCAAGGGGAAATAGTGGTCATTTCGAAATAACTTTCACTACATGACTGCAAGGGTAAATAGTGGTCATTTTGAAACAGCTATACTCTTGGTTTCCTCAAGGAACTTGCATTGTGAAACATCTGTAAAGAAAATTAACTTTCATGGTGAAATGGCTTGGAGTAAACTAATCTTAAAAAGTTCCAAGTCTGTTTAGTTCTTATGTATTTCCAGCTGCTGTGGTTTTTTCTGCATGAAACTGTAGATATGAGAAAAAAACAAAAAAGTGAAAACTACAGTTTTCTCTGCAGTGATTGGCTTCTTTCTGGTGCGCTAGCAAGAATGCTTTTTGCTACCTCTGAGGATAGTGGAGACTGTTCTTCACTTACAACTACAGGTATGCAATCTTGCTATCTCTGAAGTTATAAATTGGTTTCTAATATTTCTTATTAAATTTATGTGAGATTTCTTCTCTGTTAATTAATTATGCAGTGCTCACTGCTCAGTATCTGCTTTCCTATATGCATTATATATTCATAATTATTTTCTGTACATATGATGATCTGATGATTTGCTATATTTTTTTAGTGCTTGATTTTGCCATCCAGGTTTTGCGGAAAGGAGCTGCTGCTGATGATATAATATCATCATTCATTATATTTTCAGTTCAATACATCATGGTTAATCATATGAACTGGAAATACAAGAGTTATAGTCGCTGGAAGATAACCCTTAAGGTACATATATTTTTAATTTGTTTGATTGTTTGTGAGGTGACCACTTTATTTGTTAGGTCTCATTGACTTCACATGGTTTTGCCTCCTTTTTGTTGGTCCAAGTCAATGGTTTGGAAAATAAATTATGTTTCACTTAATTTGTTCAAGAGATAGTGTTAAGATTCTTTTTTCATTAGTTCTATTCATGAATGAGAAAATAAGAACGGACCATTTCAATGTGATTTCAAGGTGTTTGATTTGGTAAAGAGCTGTATTCAAGTCAAATCATTCTCATCAAAGCTTGGTGGCATCATTTGGGAAATTCTATTGTATGATTCTTCTATCCACAGTGTTCTTTTGCATATTTTGTCCATGTCAACGCAATTACTGGAAGTAAGCTTTCTTTCCTTGAGCAATTATGTTATACATGATTTAGCTTCATTACCTTTTCTGTGACAAACTGTTAAAATTTTTCAGCACTCGCATGGCAGCTATTGTCATGATCTTAAGGATATTGAAGATATACAGCTTGTCCTTTGCTGTGGATTTGATATTGTATTTTATATGCTGTCCAACTTACCAGAGGTAAAAAATGCATGATATTACTGTGCTCTTTTTTCACCTTAAGTTAACAAGCTCCAACTATCAGATAATCAGATAAAATGTCTTACTTTATTTTTCTGAATTCTCTGGGATCCTTGTATAATCTCTCTTCAGTTACTAAACTACAAACCTAGTCATCACATTCGACGGTTGCAAATAATAAGTAATCAAACAATTACTTCCATCATTGCCTGATCTTTGTTACTTCTATATGGAACACGGCCATCAGCCATAGACAACCTTTTCCAGACAGATATTTAAGACAAACCATCCGAAACTTAATTTTAAAAAGAAAAAAAGTGCATTTTACTCCCCCAAACTAATTCAATGGATCACTTAACCCCCTGAAGTATTTCTTGGCTCATTTATCCCCTAAACTATTAAAAAGGGTTCATTTTACTCCTTAATAACATTTCTCTTTTTTGTTACTCTTTACCAAAAGTTCAAAAATATTTTGAAATTTTTCATGGCGTTTGCTCGAACTTTAAATTTTGATGTTTAAATCAGTTTGAAGTGCTTTCAACCTATGTAAACAGCGAGAAAAAAAATCAAAAAGAATGTTGAGACGTAAGTTGTGGATGCATCAATATTCTACCAAAATTTCAGTACAAAATATGACTTATACAGTGAGAACTAAAAAAGATAAATAGTGTTTGCGGGGGTGGGGGTGGGGGTGGGGGGAGTGAGCGTTTTCAATAGTTCGGGGTTGACGGGGTGTAAATTGAGCCAAAAAATAGTTTAGGGTTAAGTGCACCAGTGAAATAGTTCGGGGGAGCAAAACAACACAGCGCCGCCAACCATGATGTTACAGCTGTCTGGCATGCCATGGTGGGTGGTGTAGCCAAACCCTTTACTTTGCGCCGTGATTATTTCCTCCGCAGCTGACATAAGGGGCAAAGAGGTCTATGAGGCAGTTATGTAGACTTTTTAACATTAACATTAGTCTGTGAGGCCCTTCTTGTGGCTTGAAATCAAAATTGACAAAACATGTTCTAAACTAAAATTGAGTTCCATTCTTATCCTTGTCTCAAATATATATTTGATTATTATATGTTCATTTCTTTATCACTGATGTTATGATCAAGTCCTTTAAAATACAGAGTTTTATAACTTTACTCATGTTTCTCTTAATTCTTGTCAATATTCAGGAGTTGGTTCCAAGTCCGCCTTTCGTTACTATGGTTTTGTCGTCCTCGTCAAAACCATTGCCTTTCGTCACAGCTGCAATATCATTGATGTCCTTTCAGAATTCAGTAAGTTTTTGTTTTTTTATATTGATTTTAACTTTGTGGTTTCCCCCTGAAAAATTATAACTTTGTATTCTCATTAAGCAATATAGTTGTTATGTGCTAACTTTTGGGAAGGGTATCTGTGGTAGAGATTGGAGGGATAAGCAACAGATAGAAGAAGTATCACTGTTGCGGGTGACATGAGGAGATGGAGAGATTTGCTTAACTTTTGGTTGATTAGCTGGGCCTGCATGGATGACATCCTTGTCTAAATCCATATATAACGATATCTCTAGTGATAGAACAACCAACTGGTATGTAAAACAACCTAAATACCTAATCTTGCCATGCACTGAACCAAAGTGTTGGGTTCCATTGATGACATTATACCCCTCCCTGTCATGCAACTTGCCTTAGAGATGTAGCTCAAGAGGATCAGTGCACAGCTTGCACCTCCTCTTGTAAGTCCTATCTAGACAATATGGCCACCTGGTAGGTTTTCTGGATCAAATTATATTGGTAATATTTGTCTATCTAATTAGCTTTGGTTAATGTCATTGTTGGATAGTTTGATGGGTTCCTGTATGCTACAGGCCAGCCATCCATAGAAATGCGCACATGCATCATCTTCCATTTACAACTTGCATTCATCAAAATATTATCCCAATCACATTATGCTTGTTCAAACAGTGAGGACAACAATAGAACTTCAAATAAAGTAAAACAATGAACTTTTTTGTGCCTTCGATTTTCATTTCTCCCTTTTTGAGTAAAAGCTACTTCCTCCGTTTCATAATGTAAGCCATTCTAGCATTGCCTAAATTCATATAGATGTTAATAAATCTAGACATATATATGTCTAGATTCAGCATCATGAATTTATGGGGATCTGTGCATTGGACATCTTTTGCCTAAGAACAGGCTATTCCATCTAGAAATGTCCAATACTTTTGTTTGCATGCATTTATATAGTGTTGCTGTAACCTAAACAATTTGTTAAGGCCAAGTTGGTCACAAAATTGCATAAATTGCTATCCTGAAAAAAAGATTGTCCATGAAGCTTTTTCTTTCTTCCTTTACTTTTCTGTTGTATGCTATTTCTCGTAACTTCCATAAGCCTTGGGACACTGACAATACTGATATATTTCTCAAGGCTATACAAGTTGCAGCCGCTAGAGTATTTTCAATGCTGTGCTTCACTGCTTATAAAGCACAACCTCAACTCATGGAAAATGCCTACTTTGTTGTTAATGGTTCAGAGGTTAGCAGCAGTGTTACCTAATATTTGTTTGACTGTCATGGTGTTCCGTGCAATTGATTTTTATTAACCTTGGTGTGTTGACATCATTAATTCTTCTTTTTCCCTTAACTTATTGTTCTCAGATTTGGAGACTGCAAACAAGTATTTCCTGCATTCTTGATGAGGTAGACAAAGTCAATGAGGTTGTTGCTATATTCAACCTTCTGTCTTCTGCTGCTCGTTATCAGGTATTGTTTATTCTGTAGATGGTCCTTTTTCATTGTGTGCGTGCATGCTCTATATAATCCATGAAAATTTGTCACTATTTTATTCCAACAGTGTAGAACATGCCATATGCACTCGTTTTCTATTTAGACGAGTTTATTCTTTTATAGCGGTCAGCTGTTTGCGTTTCCCTATTTCTATGGAAGACTCCATCACTGAGATGATTGCCACTGCCTATTTTTTTTCTCAAACTTGTTAATGTGGGGGCACACTTATGCTAGGCATGGGAAGCAGCCGTTTCCATCGCCAATGCAGTAAATCATGTTTTTGTTTCGATTGACCTTAATACCTTATAGGATTAGTTTTCCTTTAGATAAGACTTGTTTACTAAAGGTTGGTTATATACTAGTTAGGAGTTTGTTGTCCTCTGTCTTTATATAAAGGTGATGTCAGATCAATGGAATCAACCCGAAGTTAAGTTCCCATTTTCCTTCCATTCCCCTGGTCCTATGTTTGTTACTGCTTGAAGGGGTGAGGATATCGGCATCACCCTTTAGTCGAGTACAGCTGCCATCTTAGGGCCTGTTTGGCACAGTTCCAGGGCTCCACCTCTTTTGGAGTTGGAGCCCAGCCAAACAGTTCACTCCACCTAAAATGGGAGCAGAGTTGGGTGGAGCGTTCTCACAAAATGAACTAGAGAGGTGGAGCTGGGTTTAGGCTGCTCCACAACTCCACTCCAGACCTAACTCGTGGAGCTAAATTTAGGAGTTGGGAGCTCTACCAAACAGGCCCTTAGACACCTGGGTCCTCCCCCAGATCCTAGCATAGACCTATTCAAATACTGGGTTGTGCCTGAAAAGTTGTCACAGCGCCAAGCCTGAGCTCAGCCTTATCGTTGAGTTTGCACACTTTCCTAAGCCCAAAATGCCATTCTAGAACCAGCTTGAGGTGCTACAATCAAATAGCTTCATGAAAGTCATCAGTTCATAAAGGTACTTCCTCCGTCCCAAAATTTTGCTACCTAGGATGGGATTCGATCCATCTTAGGACAATGAATCTGGACAGAGTATAGGTCAAATCCCACCCTAGGTAGCAACATTTTGGGACGGAGGTAGTAGTAAACAAGAAATCCATTCAATATTCCTACATGTACCTCCATCAATGCTGAGTTGGGCCTGAAAAACTCCCTCCATCCCATTTCTAGCCTCTACCATTTGTCTCAAAATAAGCTTATTTCTGCAAATCTATGAGTTTTTTTTCCTTCAATACCACTTACTTGCCTTACCCACCCACCCACCCACCAATACTAATATCCTATTAAGACTTAAGAGGGACACTTTGGTGTTTATCCCTCCACCTTATTTTGAACACCCAAGGCTAAAAATGGAGTTATTTGGGACAGATGGAGTGCTAAACAAGGAAACCATCAATTTTTTATCTACAGTAAAAAAAGACAGACCGATCCAGAAATTATATGCACACAATCTAAGGCAAAGATCAAAAGAATTAGCATTAAATCTCATATGCCCTTAGATCTTGCATGTACCAAATTGGTCTTGTGAATATGGCTTATACCATGCTGTAGCCATGTAGGCTCAGAGAGCTGATGTTGCGCTTGTATGGTTGAGGGTTCACTTGCCAGGAGGTAAAGTGGAAAATAAGCGGTGATCCCTGGCAACCAGAGCCTAAACTGGAAGACGATGTTGTCACACCAAGTGAATTCCATTGTGTGGATAGCTAGGTTTAGGTACATAGCATGGTGGTTGGGATGGGTGAACAAATAGGAATTTTCTGACCTGCTTGAGACTAGCGGCACTTCCCTCATTTGTTACTAATCTGTGGGGCTGGATGAAATCAAAGTCCTAGGGGTATTGGGCTGCCAGGCTGGGCTGCCCATGAAGAAGTCTAACATCTTAAGAAAAGAATTGTCATATGAGTTACCTTATTGGTAGTGGCCATATAGGGATAAGTTTGTATTGGGGACAGAGCATCGTTGTTTGTTGATATATGTCGAGGACAAGATCTTTCTTCCTAGGTCTTGTTTAAATCTTTTAAATGATTTTTTTACATAAAACTAAATAACTAAATATTTTACATGTACTCCCTCCTGTCTCATAGATATTTGACGTTTGGGAGTTGGGACAAGATTTTGGATTAAACTTTTAAAACTTTTTGACAATCAAAATTATTATGATAGTACTTTTGAAGGAATCTACGGATACCATTGTTCCATATTTATGCTAAGCATTTGAGAAGTTATTGATGATTCAATCCAAGTTTCAAATGTTTGACTGAATCTTGTTGGAAATGCCAAATATTTATGACCGAAGAGAGCCACAGGTTAACTTCGCCATTTTTTTTTGTTGCAGCCTGCTCTTCTTATTTCCTTGATAGAACAGAGTACAAGGGCGCAAGCAGATTCTGATAATTCCGCTCATGAGCAGAGCAGTAAATATTTTGTTCTGAACCCTTCAGGAAGCAATCCTAGACTTGTTGAGCAAATCTTGGGTTATATTGGACGATCCACTGAGCTTATGGATAGGTAAAGGATTCTTTGACATTTCTCACTGTTTCTTTGTGCTTCATCTTGTGTTCCCTTGAAGCAAAGGTTGAAGAGTCAAATCTTGGTAGGTCAGAAACATAATTTTTTACCCCAGAAGAGTATTTCCACTGCCTCATTTCCAGAGTCTTCGCTTTAATTGTTGCACCTTTTATTCTAGTGCTGATACTTTTGCTCTTCTATTTTATGCGTGTGGTTGAGCTGAACAATGTTATTTTCAGATCTCCTTCTATATTATCAGGTGTTCTTGATCTACTGAAGGCATTATGGGAAAGTGGTGCTCAATTTATATACATTTTAGAGAAACTGAGAAGTTCTAGAACATTCTGGGAGAACTTATCATGCTGTATTCGTGCTGCTTTTGCTAGTTACCCTATCGACAGCGTTGAGACTGTTGATGAAAAAAAATCTTTGAGGTATGGTCATCATGCTTTAGCTTTCCATTTCCTACATGCTAACTGTAATATCTGCCAAGAGTTCTATCGAATAATATTTCTTTTAAAATTTAAAACATTTTTGGGTTTGAAGCCACCAGTGATGGTTTCATCATATGAATCCAATTTGACTGGTCTCAGTTTTTTGTTATCGACTGGATCCTGTTTCAGAATTTGATATTAAATACAACCTTTCATAGATAAGATTTAATACCATGGTTCTCAGAATGATAAAGCAAGGTTTTGCATATGCAGATATTGTTGTCTTGGTACAATTTTTGAGATCATGTCATATGAGTTGTTCTTGCAAGGAAAGTTGCTTACAGAAACAAAAACTTCTGATCCTGCCCCTGTTGGTTCAAAGGAGCAAAAAGAACCTTCTGTTGCACCTTGTCCAAGTGACATAGTGCTCAAATGGTTTGATAGCACGACTATGGAGGATTTGGTAAATCATCTATCAAGTAATGGGTACCAAAATGATCTTCTTCATCGTGCTAAGGTAACTTTCCAGTTCTTGACTTCTGAAATAAAGTGAAGAGAATGTTGTTTTGTTATTTTGAACTTTTATTGTTTTACGCCCAAGAGATTTTTGGTCACTCATTGGTTATCTGACTTCCTTAGCACGCATTGTGACTTATATAGGCTTATAAATATTGATATGTGTTTGCAGTACAATTATATCATTTTGTACTCCCTCTGTTTTTTAATAGATGACGCCGTTGACTTTTTCTCACATGTTTGACCATTCGTCTTATTCAAAAAATTTACGTAATTATAATTTATTTTGTTATGAGTTGTTTTATCACTCATAGTACTTTAAGTGTGATTTATATCTTATACATTTGCATAAAATTTTTGAATAAGACTAATGGTCAAACATGTGAGAAAAAGTCAACAGCGTCATCTATTAAAAAACGGAGGTAGTATGTTTTTATAAAGAGCAACTTCTGGTTTCTACTCGTATATATAAGCGTTGTTGTTGATATCATCTTTCCTGTGCCAGGTAGCATCCTGCCTTTGCATTATCCGTCTATTAACAAAGCTGTCCAGTGGTGATACTGGAAGCTTGTCATTCTCGCTAGTGAAGAAGATTCAGCTCATATCTAGTAAAGTAAGTTATCCGCTTTGATATCTTATCATTTCTATATTTAACATCAGCGTGTGATATGGCTGTGGCGGTGTGGTATTTCCAATAGTCATAGATTTGGGTTTTATGGCTCCATATAAAAATACGATAGGCATAGGGCTGACTGTTTCATAGACAATAAGGCGATATGGAAACATAAAGTTTATGAATGTAAGGGTGGCCTCTGATTTTTTGGAAGTCAGATGGTGAATGGGATGAGTAATGTTAGATCAACCTTCTAGGGTTAATGTGTTTAGCCGTGGCTCTAAAATAACACATGTAACTTCTATTCTTCTGATGCACTAGAGTAAGTAGCATGAATGGGCAACCATGAGTTACTTGTGCCAAAAGATAAGCAACACTTACAATCTAATGTAGATCGAACACATACTATGATGACCCTGCAACCATTCTTTGCATATAAAAATTGCAAGTAGTCTAACTTGTAGAAGTGTTATCTCAAATATCCATACAAATGCTAATACTCTATATGTTTAACTTACACTTATCTCCAAGGCACTATAAGGTAACACCAAAAGGCCATCTCTTCTAAAAGCACAATTCATATTAAGAATTTGAAATAACAATGGACCTTAAAATGGCTATTTATAGTTAACACACATGTGTGCTGGTGCACGCACACTGTTATGTGGGGGACCACGTATAGCAAGCACAGGAAACCAGGTGCACTGGACACACCGGCGACATGGTGACCGCGCTCAGTCGACAGACGCCAACGCTTTCTTTGGCTTAGGTCAAGGTTAGGTTCATTATCCGTTTTTATTAGATTGGTTTGTTCTCAAATTAGTTCAGTTTGTATTAGTTCAGCGTAAGCCAATGACCTCTCATTTGGATTAAGCAAGAATTATCTCCTTTCCAATATCTCGATCTCGTCTCTGCAAATCTCTGTTCTTGGTGTCCGATGCCATGACAGCTCCTGAGAGACAGGGAACTCAATCCCTTCCTCTTGTTGAGCACGACTACACCCTGTGTAGCTGGGGACCGCCGCCAAGTCGTTACACATGCTCTATGCAGTATACTTGGAATAGAAGTCTTGAATCTGTGCGCAAATATTGGCTTGGTTCGCATAGGTTCATAACCTCTGGTTTGCCTAGAAAAACAACTAAACTGAACCAACTTCAGTTGTCCAAAACTTGATAGTTCAGTATGGTGCCTATGATGAATAGAGAGAGATGTAACCAGCAAAAGGAAAATAACTTATTTTCTCTATATTTTTTGATGATTTGGTGCTGAGCAAAACCATGTCAAGTACCTTCTAGATGTCTTGGTCTTTGGATAAGCACTAGCATTTTATTATTATTTAGGGAAGTGGGCATAAAATGACATGTGAACTCATCATACAATCCAAACTATTTTTCTTTTGTTGTGGGACAAATTACAAAATAAAGGCTCCTGACATGACAAATCAGCAATTGCAACTCATATTCTTGCTCACTTGCAAACTGGTGCATGTCAACATTTGGTTTTCTCTCCATGCATGGTTGCATCACTACAGCACGACTCAGGTTACATGTGCTGCTGCGTCATCTCTATTCCTGAAGTAATTTGGTTGTATCATAGGGCTAGGAATGGGCATGGGTTGTTTTGATCTTTTTTTTCATCACATCGGGTTGAATACTCTTACTCTGTATTGTTTCTTAAATAGAAACTAATCTTATATGCAGTTGTTACATGATATGGACATATGCTACATATTAGGATGTGGACAGAAATAGTCTGGGGTGTTGGTGTGAGTAAACTTCAAAACCTAAATTTTGTCCGCTTATCTATCATGGTGCTTTAGATTTGAGAACAAATATCATAGAACTACTACCTCGGTCAGTTTTATTTGTTGTTTCGGACAAACATTTTGCCTTGTTTTCTTTGTAATTTTGTTGTCCTAAACATCAGTTAATTATGTCCGGAGGGAGTATTTTCTTAAGAAAGTTCCCATCACCGGCCTGTAGTTTTGAGAACCCCATACTACCGCTTTTGGTTGTGTGCCAATCTTTGACTTTGTAACCCTGGGGTTTATGTGATGGTTAAGGTACTGCGTAAACTAGTTTGAAGGATGCTGATTTTATGAGTTAGGGAATAATGTTATTGCATATTTTGGCTATCTGATTTTATGAGTTTTTTACACTGTTTTCAGCTGCCGAGTAATCTCTCTTAAACTTTTCTATCTGGTGCAGTTGTTACAACACCGTGCATTTGTAGCTCTACTGTCACAATATGCCCTTCATGGTTACAGGTAATTTTTGTTCCATTTTACGTGTAATTTTTGTTTGCATCTTAATGGTTCTTTTATGGGCTTAATTTGTGTGTACAAAATACTTGATGAGAATTACGAGTCTGTAACTATGTATGTTTTGGTTGTCAAGTCTAGTATATTGAAATTTTAATTTCCGCCTGTCACTTTGTCAGCATTCAACGTGAAGCTGACATGAAGAGACAAAACCAGAAAAGACATTTGCTAAAATAACTCATAGGACCCTTTGGAATTCAATGGTGTGTTTTTCCACACTTGTACACCATAATACCATACAACTTTACCTGATTAATTTATGATTCATTAGAACAGGCATTCACTCACCATTTTAGATGCTGATATTTATGGATGAACCAAACTTCTTGCACGACATATGGCTGCTTAAATTGCACATTGCACCAGGTAAAGCTTGTTTCACTTTGCACCGGGTTTAGTATATACTTCCACTTTACACCAGGATATATTGAAATAAGTTTCACTTTGCACTAGGTGTTGTATCATATATTAAAGAATATCTTGTAAAATATGATTAAAAAATATAAAATCATTTTGAATTTAGACCATGTTTGATGAGGATTTATTCAACATTTATGAAATTTCATGAAAATATTGTATATTTAATGATGTATCCTGGTGTTAAGTGAAACTTAAATCAATGAACCCTGGTGCAAAGTGAAAGTATGTGCTAAACCTGGTGCAAAGTGAAACAAGGTGCACTTTACCCGGTACAAAGTGCAATTCTCTCTCTCTCTCTCTCTCGCAGAACATCTCTCTATGAGACACAGTAGAGGGTGGGCTGCTGGCGTACATCAGCATGGCTGGCATACCAAACACATTTTTAGTGGATTTGTATAAGCCAGTTCATTGTTTGCTGCATATTCCATGACTGCCGTTTGACATATTTAAAATCAGCAAAAGCTTTCAAATATTTGTTGGGTGTTTAGTAGGTGTTCTTTTTGGAAAACCTATGACTCCTGGAAGATTTTACAAAATTTTTAGGGCCTCATCGTTTGCCCTATGACTTATAAGCCAAAGCCAAAATTTAAATTTTAAACTTGATTTTGAATTTGATTTTGATGCTTTTTCAACATAGTTGTTTCTTAGCTTTGGCTTTTCAATCACTACGAACATATATACAAAAGTTTTACTCGCATATTATTTTTTAATCGCTAATAAGTCATTATGGCTTATAATAAGTCATTACCAACCGATGGGGACCTGAAACTAATGAAATGGTATACAGTTAGCCTATTGAAACATTAGAATTCCTATTTCCTAGTAGCTAGTTCTTTTTTCTTTATGCTGACTGAAGCATTGTGCTGGCTTGGTATTAATGTCAGATATGTACCACAATAATTTTGCAACATTGCTTTGAGTTTGATTTTTACCTCCTTGAAAAATGCAGCGGTGAACAAGATATTACCAATTTGATAATTAGTGATCTTTACTATCATATACATGGAGAACTCGAAGGTCGTCCAATTACTCCTGGTCCGTTTCAGGAGCTGCTATGCTTCCTTCTAGAATTTAAAGTTTTTGAACACAATCCTTCGGAGCAACTACAGAAAAGTTTCCCAGCTGCCAATGGCGTTTCTTTGTTTGATGTTCCTCACATACGTGATGAACTTGGCCTTGAACTTTGGAATCATTCAGACTGGAAGACTTATAAAGAAGTAGCTGAAAAGATGCTGGATATCATGCATAAAGCAAACCTGATGAAATGTCAAGTTGATGCAAAGCTTTGCGCGTTGAGGTCATTCATAACATTTCTGTCAGTATGCACTGGAACAGTAAGTTTGTACATATTAAGATCCTTGCTTTTGTTGTTGACACTAGTTCTGTGTACTGTTTTCTACTTTCACCTTTCATTACTGAACTATATGTTTCTGAATATGCTGAAATCATCTTTGCAATTCCATCAACTTCCATTAGTGTGTCATGGAATTTTGTTTTGACATTATTTCTGCGCACTGTTCTCTATTTTCTCCTTTGATAATTGAACAATTTCTCCTTGAATATGTCCAAGTGACCTGCCAGAGTAAACTAGAAAGCTAGATGGTTTCTTGGATCTTTCATGCATACCAGTGATTCTAGTTGCCTTCTTATCTTGAAACTTTTACAGAGTTCATATAAGAAGTTTGGCTTACCTGGTGGAGGGATTTCAATAACAACTACACAATCAGCGGTTAGATGTGCATGCAAATCTCTGCAGTCAGCTGTTGACTCCCTCCCTCCTGAGGTTGATAACAGTGGGGTTTTGTTTCCTCCCTTGTCTGGACAAGTGGAATTGTTGCTTACTATCACCAGGATCTTACTTGACCATGCTAAACAAAGCAAAAGTTCAAGGCATCTTTATCCAGTTATTGTACTACTCATGAAAACTTCAGGTGCCAGCACTTCCTTTTTGTTTAATCTCATGCCATCCAGTCCTGCTCTTAAGCAACCAGTGAAGTCCCTCCTTGTTCTGCTTTTGTCATTATTTGAATTCATTTACAAGAAGGTTGACATGAAAGATGGATCTGAAGATGTCAATATATTTGGGGAGTTATCCCTTTTAAGTATGAGCTTGTTACCTGTATTATGCAAATTGGCAGAGAGCAGAGAATATTTTGATCTTGCTATTGCATCAATGGACATAATATTGAAAGGCTTTTTGCCTTCTAATGTATGGGTGCCTATTCTACAAAAGCATTTTCGTCTCCAGGTTATACTGCAAAAGTGCCAAAGTGGGGCTTTATTGTGTACTCAAGTCATATTGAATTTCCTCTTGACTATGGGGCGGACAAAGGACGGTGCTAAAATTCTTCAGTCTGCCAATATTTTTGCTTTCATAAAGGTCCTTCTGAGTCAGATGTCTTTGGATGACTCCTGTTTGAGAAATTCCTTGAGCACCCAAACAAAGGATGTGAAAATTTGGGGTTTGGGTCTTGCTATTGTCTCCTCTTTGAACCATTGCATGGATGATGATATTTCCCGCAACAGTGTTGCAAACAGTACTATCAGCTTCCTTTCAGGGCAAGTGCCTTTGATGTCGTCTTATCTATCTGCACAAAGTGTTAACACTCATCAGAGCAAGAAAAGGACACTGTTACAAAAGTCACAGACATCACTTTCAGCTCTCAGTCTTACTGAGAATATTCTCACACTTCTCTGTATTTTGGCCAAGTACCATTTCCCACGGGACACAGGTATGAAGGAAGTAGATTCAGAATTAAGGGAGATTATTATCCACCTGCTTGCATTTATAAGCAGAGGTAGTGAAAGAACCGGTGATTCCCCAAACTGGAACTTATCCTTTGGTTGTCCTCCTATTATTAAAGAGGAAATGAAGCTTAATGAAGAGCCACCACTTATTAGGAGCAAATATGGATGGTTCCGATTTGCTGCAAGTTGTACTTTGTCAACTCCATCTGTCTCTGGTCCTCCCAATGCAGGATTGTCACTTGTGATTAGAGACAAAAATCCAGCGGATTCTGATTCTATGAAGCAGACTCGTTTTACAGAGATGTTAGCAGTACAAATCTATAGGATTGCTTTTCTTATTATGAAGTTCCTATGCAGTCAAGCAAAAGAGGCAGTAAGAAGGGCAGAAGAACTGGAGTTCCTTGACCTTGCTCATTTCCCAGAACTTCCGATGCCAGATATTCTTCACGGCCTGCAGGTAAATATTACTATTCCTCTGAACCCTTCCTGCTGGCTGTCTGGCTGATTGTATCAATTGTTGGAAACTGTAATGTAAATATGAAAACTTGGTAAGCTGATATATATGGTGTTCTAAATCTCCTTGAATCTTTACATTGTTAGCAAGAGGACAATTGATCTATTACATGGGCCCCAAAGGCTGATATAAGAGGGCCGGGAGTGAAACTAACAGAAAAAGAACACCATATAAAAACTATATATATGCTCATTGTGCTTGCACTTTTTGGTACCTGTATCTAATTGCAATTTTTAAACATTCCTTGCCGCTTATAACACAAGGAAATAAACTTCCGTTCTAATGCTTGAAGGATATCTAGTTTGATATATTATAGTTCAAAGGGAATTTAATCCTTGCTACTGATGAGCTCTCTGTTCAATTAACCACCATCTAGTTGGAGTTCCTTAGATCTTAGATAAAAATGTAGGACCCAAGGAGAAACTTAGATTTAATCTCACTGTTGATGGTCTCTCTGTTCAGTAATCCACCACCTAGTTTGAGCGGACATTACAGAGAAACTTGGTGCCAACGGTGTTAAGGAGAGTATTCTTTCTAGCATTTTACTCTAGGAAGAAATGGTGAGTGCGTTTAGGAGAATCGAACACGGGCTGTCGAGCAGCAAGATGGCTGCTATTTCTCTTGCCATCTGCACTTTGCGCTGTCTGCTTAGAGCTTACTCCATTTGTCCCAAAATATAACAAGTTTTAGCCCTTGCACGTCTAATTAAGAAGAGGGGTAAAAAGACTTGTATGTCTCCTCGGGGTGGGTGGGTCTTGTGTGGGCCTGGACTAGTTAGGGTGATAATGAAACCAAGGGGTAGTATGGGTTGTTTAGTAGTAAAAATCAACTTTTACAAGTACTAGCTTGTTCTATTTGGGACAATTTAAATTCTACTGTTGTTATATTTTGGGAAGGAGAGCTTATAGTCCATTTCTGAAGTGACAAACAATATTATGCTCCAATTTTTTCGAAGGACCACGATCAAATCTGTGTCATGACACATAAAATTGCTACTTTCTCCGTCCCAAAATATAATAACTTCTGACACAATTTATTTTAGAATATAACTTCTACACCAACATTCTCTTTCCAACCAATCACAACCCTCCATTCAATTTCCTCACCTACCTCCACTTCTCAACTAATCACAACCTCTATCTATTTAATTATACCTACTTTTTTAATAACCGTGTTCAACCCTAAAACTTCTTATATTCTGGGATGGAGGTACTATTTGTTTTTTTATTACTTCTCTTATTTCAGCTGTGGTCACTCTTTTCAGGATCAAGTGGTTTCTATTGTCACTGAAGTATTAGAGGCAAATGTATCTACTGCACTCAATACCGAGACAGAGAGGGTGTGCCAACTTCTGTTGGTGATACTTGAAACATCACTTTACATGGAATTGTGTGTATCCCAATCATGTGGCATCAGACCAGTGATGGGTCGTTTTGAAGATTTCTCCAAGGGAATTAAGGCTATGGTTCATGGTAAGCTTCACTTAATGGCTTATACAACATGAAATGAAAATTCTAGCATTTTTATAAATTCACATTTATCACTTGAACAGTATACTTCCCATTCTACTCCCTGTTCTGATTTAGTGCCGCTTTAAATTGTCTGCAGCTTCTGAGAAGCATTCCAGTTTTAAACCATTGGTCAGGTCACTTGCCCAAATTACCACTCTTCTTTATCCCGGGATTGTACAAAATAACAATCTCATGTAATTTTTGTAAATTGTGTAGCTATGATAATGAAATTTGTTGGTTAACTATCATAGATGGAATGGCAGCTCACATATCATTGTCGATGTAGCTCCTGACTGGGTAGTGTGTAGCCGCCAAAAAGAAACTGGGTAGCATGTGACTGTTCATGCATCTTAAACATCTGACGTGATAGCACATAGCAGAGGCTCTCGGCAAGGCAGCAACACCAAGAACTCCACTGTTCGTCAACTTCTGTGCTAACCTATTCGCCAAGAGCGTAGTGCCAGGAATGGGCATTAGGAAGACTGGAAGTTCATCTTAGCTTTTTTTTTTTGTAGGTTTGATCTGTTTAGTTGCATCTTGCAGTTTACATCGAGTTGCATCAATGGCCGATGTGGCTACCATGTTTATTGAATACTCTACATGGTAGGTGCAAATGAGGACTGGAATTAGTTCCACAGCTATTACCATGGTTCAGGAGTTTAATTCAATCGAAGTATCGCACGAATTGTTTCGGTATGCCTTGAGCTGACGTGTTCCGTAAATAAAACTTGACTAGTTAACAGAATATGCTCTTTACAGTTTGAGAAGGTGAATTTCGATTGGGAAAGAATATCAGTTTGATAGAATGAAACATCATGATGTACCACCTAGATTATCTTTGAAATAGAACTGGCAGCATATCATGTTTCAACCATTCTACTATGCGTGAGCTACATTTTATTGAATGGTGCACATCAAGGATGTGCACTTTCTATTTTTATTTTTCTGCACTTATGTACATTGATGGTAGGGTAAAACTTTCTGGACTCTGATGACTTAAATAAATTTGGATTTCTAATAGACTGAAGCATCTAGTAGAAATTAAACCTGCAAATTTACTGATTGAGTGTCGTCCGCACTAACTATTACTGCACCCGTCTTTGGTAGTCGCTTTGGCTTTTTACGTGTAATGTTTGACTATTTGTCTTATTTAAAAAATTAGTATATATAAAAAAAGATAAGTCATACTTAAAGTATTTTGATAATAAAACAAATCACAGACAATAAATAATAATTTCATAATTTTTTGAATAAAATAAATGATCAATCGTTACAAATAAAAACTTAAAGCGACGGAGGCAGTGGTAAGATATGTATGGAAAAATGTTTCATGCAAACTGTAATGTAAACTCTCGTGAACCTGACCAAAAAATCATCAAAATACACAAAAATATCACACATGTAGGGTAGATGGTGTTACACAAATATATAGAAAATCTTATCAAATTCAACTTTGCTTATGAGATATGAAAATAACAAATTTTAAACCAGAGAACTATCCTGTCCTGACGACAGTGAATACCATGGTCGCGGTCGCATACAAATGTAAAGAACGGTGCAAAGTACAGTCGTCGCGTCCATGCATCCCGGTCAGTGTCGTCACATTGACCTCTCCCTCAAAGCGGATTCCTTTGTTGAAAACGACGTCAATTTGCAGCGAACCGCTATGAATATAGGTATGCAGATCGCTGTACATCAAATTGAAAGTCGACAGCCACCACGAAGCTTCCGCTCGGGCGCTTTCGGGCGCCATACGTAGTGGCAAGAGAATAATCTCCATATATGCTGCATGGACCTTTAATTTATTTTTTCAGTCTAATTCACACGACCGGCCGCCCATGATTATTCGATTCGTTAATCTGTTCGTGTATGTTGTGCAATGTTGTTGAATCACAGCAGCACTTGTGTCTCGTGATCACAAAACAGCTAGCAAAATGATACTGACATGCTCTTGCTGACATCACGGATCAATTTGGGGATTATTTTCGACTGGTCCCAAGAAAACTGAGTACTTACAAAATAAAAATAAATGAGTGAAGGCAATATATAGTTGTGGAATTTTCGGTAGAGGTAGCGTGGTCAGTTCATCTAGAAGTGTATTTTCATATTCTGTAGCCTACCTGTCTAGAGCCTAAACGCAAATCCAGTGTCGAATCCAAAAAATATTCACGCGTAAAGGTAAACTAATAGGAGTTCAAATACTTTTACAAATTACATGGTATTTTTTAAGACTATGAAACCAGACTTGGGGCTCAAGACCTAACTGCCCCATGCCAGTTTTTGTCCCTAGCTATGACGATTGCGGGTGCCATGCATTAAGTTGGAACTCTTAAATCAATTTGCTCTAGTTGTGCTGCGCGAGACCTTTGAAATTGGAAACTCTCCAAATTCATATAGGTCGCATCATTTTGTAGGAATTTAATTTAGATGATTTGTAACATGATATCATGAGAAATTTTCTAGAGTTTGAATTTGATCTACTTCTAAATCCCTTTACTCTTTTCATGTGAAACCGATAACCAAGTCGATGTTGCACCTGTTAAGTGTCCTTTCTTTGCTACTAAATGGGTAAGCTTTATTCGCTGATTGTTGCACCCATTTGATCTTGATTTCTGGAAACCTCTTCAGCCTGTCCTCGAGGAGTTGGACAATTGTCCTCACCACCTCTAAACTATCTATTCCAATTATCACTTTATCTGTACCCATCTCCATCGCCAGTTTAGCAGCTCGCTTGCATGCTAGCACTTCCGCCGTCATGGCATCTATCTACCCTTGGATAAAAATGATTTGCAGCAGCCACAAAATTTCCCAAAGCATTATTAATGACCACCCCCGATGCTCCCTTCTGTTGTGAGGAAAAAAAAGCTCTATCCGCATTAACCTTAATCCATTTGCTCTTTTGCTCCTTAAGGTTGACCAACCTTTTTAGTTGAAAAAGCAGGAAACTATTTTGATCCCTCGAGGGATGTCTATTCGTTGTTTGCATGTCACTCAAATAATCATGAAAAAAATTAAATAATAATTAGAGAAGATGTATTAACATGTAATATATCACTCTACAAGCATGCACGTTCAAATTCAACTTCTACATCTCGCAAAAAAAAAAAAACTACAACTAGTTAACGTATATTCACCGTCAAATTTGTTTTTTTTGTTGCGAGATGTAGAAGTTGAATTTGAACTTGCATGTTTGTGGAGTAATATATCACATATTAATACATCTTCTCAATTTTTTTTCATAACTATTTGAGTAACATGTAAACAACGAGGGGACATCCCCTTGAGGGATCAAAATCTACTAAAAAAAGCACCTTTTCAGCCACTTCTGAATGATGGTCCGGAGCCTCAGCATGCCTTGAATTATTTCTAGCTGCCCATAGGTTGTAAAGAGTTACTAAGATGGCATAGATAATGTGCTATTCTAAATTAGCTTACCTGTCAAGCACCTTAGCTAGTTTCTAGCTGGATGGATTCTAGCTTCTAGGTTAATAGCCGCTCATATAATTCTCGAGCTCCATATTAATTACCCAAACACCTCTACTTTTAAAAGAAACAAATTCTCGAGTTTATAAACCTTGATTATTATAAATGTAATTTGTACTTCTTTCATTTGGAAAAATATAAGGTGTGCATGTATTTGAAAAGAAATAAATGGTCAAAGGTCAATATTAAAGACCGTGTCAAGAACTAATATGGCATATACTATTTCTCAACGAAGTGAGTATTGTATTTGAGAATCTTTTGATATAGATTAGAGCATAACCAGGAACATGGCAATATGGTTTGTCTCCATCGGCCAGGAGAGAACTCACAGAAAATTGAGAGCGAAGCGAACAAATAAGAATTTGGACGGTGCATGTAATTGTACGTGCTGTCTCTATCTTTTTTTCGAATCAATAATTTGACATTGTGTTCAGTAATCGGAATCAGTAATATACTCCTAAAACTATTACAAAGAAAGCAACTGATATTGGAAGCTTACTTAAGTAGAATAATAAAGCTAGTCACTCGCCAAGTTGCAATGCATTTCGGTAAGCAAAGTGAAGTTGAAACCAGGGTACGTGCACGAAATTATTTAAACAATAACTAAAATAAACAACAGCACCTTTGAAGATTTGAGAAATTTGGGTTAAATAAAACATAAAAATTCAGTTGACTCGCACTAATTAATTTATACTCCTACTACATTATAAGGCCCTTTCGGTCGCTGACGAGAGGCATAAATAGGTGCGTTACAACTGTAGAAGAATCTCTACCTTACGCTCTTACAGCCATGAAAGATAGGTGCCTGCACTTTGTTAGGCAAGCCAAACTTGCACACTACGCAAGCAGAACAACATTGCCTTTCGTGATCAATTCAGTTACTATTATGAATAATTTAGCTTTGCATCATATATTGTTCAATCTAGAACAGAAATATTTCACTGGAAAATGTTTCAAGTCCTCAGTCACATGTTTTTTTTTTTTGGCATGTGGTCTGAATAGCTACCAGAAATTCTGTAAAAAGTAGGCCATATAGATTATTGTTTCACGTTCCTCCACAAACATGTAGACCAAAAATTTCATTTACATATATACAGGGATAAATTAGAACAAACAAATAATATGAGCAAACATTTGTATTTGTACTCGTATTTGTTATTTTGGTATCCTCGTGTGTAGTGACTAGTAATCAAATTTGACCTAGCTTCCATCTTTACATGAAGTATGATAAAAGACATGCATGCAAAACAATTTGTAGCACGTACTAAAAATGAATGTCCTTGAAGGTTTAAAATCAACTTACATATTTCCGCAATGGTATAATTCCTTGGTACTCCCTCCGGTCTTTGATGCATTAATTTTGACCATAACGTTTGATTATTTATTTTATTAAAAATTAGTGTGAATATAAAAAATATATATCACACTTAACATACCTTCAATAATAATATAAGTCATAATAAAATAGATGATATTCGCATATTTTTTTAAATAAGACGAATATGTAATCTATTTTAAAGTCAATCGTGCCAAATATCTATGACCAAAGGGAGTAACATGTAAGTATATATACGTATATAGGTCATTTTTAATCTCTACTTAATTAAGAACTGAGACACTTAAAACTATAATATATTTTTTTGTGTATCCATCTTTCATGCAATCACGAAAGTTTTTTTGTTAATTAATTTTTGTTTTGCATAGCAAAGAGTAAATAAGCGTAACTGTATGTAGTGAAAAAGAGGCAGAAATTTACGTGTGATAAATCAGTTTCTTTACAAACAGATAAGGCATATTCAATGGTAGACATAAGTATGGCATCTTAGATAATATAAGATTATTTAGTGACCGCGTCTTTACAATAGTTGAGACAATAAAGTCTCTAACCATTAACTTAAAAAATACTCCCTCCGTCCCTTAATATTTGACGTCGTTGACGTTTTTAAATATGTTTGACCGTTCTCTTGTTAAAAAACTTTTGTGCAATATGTAAAACTATATGTATATATAAAAGTATATTTAACAATGAATAAAATGATAGGAAAAGAATTAATGATTACTTAAATTTTTTTTGAATAAGATGAACGGTTAAATATGTTAAAAAAAAGTTAACGGCGTCAAATATTTAGAGACAGTGGGAGTATTATTTTCATTACTATTCTTTCTATTTTTGTCACTCTCATGTAATCATGTTTTCATATTACAGAGACTAAGAGTCGTTGTTGAGCCGTTACCTATAGCAATAATGTTTTGTCTCTTCTCTTTCTCGATCTCTTCTATGTCGACAAATAGTCCTGATTAGGAACAGTAAAAGGCCGTTATTAATCACCATTGTACATGCCCTATACAGCTTTTTTTTAAGTATCCAATAATTAACCTATGATATCCAGCACTGTCCTTAATTTACCCTAATTAATATGCATCGGCCGCCATAGTTTATATCGAACACCTCTAACCTTGCTTGTTACCTACGCAAAATTAACTTGAGCATATACAGATGGAAGCACATCTGTGCAAAAACCAACCATTTGGTTCCACGCAACATTCAACAGCATCACTAGCTAACTACTTTGCAAACCATCAATTATCAATGCACACATTCACATATATATAATAGTAACTGTATATATGCAGCTACTACTATTATTTTTCATGGTAATTAAGATGATATTGTTATAAATACTAGGGTAGTGCATGCTGCATCTGATGCATCCCCCAAAATATATTTTACCGACTATATTAACATATTTGCTTAATAGACAAACTCTTTGCCGGCCGCCTATAACCTAGCTAGCTAGGGTACAATCGAATCAGAATCTCACTTGCATTTCAACAAGATGTGTGAACCACTAAACCTCCATATCCCAATTTTGGCCACAAAGAGAACAAAAAATGAACCCAAAAAAAAGTTGATGTGATATTCCGACAAGAAAAACTCAAGTTATAGCCATGAAAAACACCTTGCACGTACACCCACATGAAAAATGAAAAAAAAAGTGTAGAATTAGGCACATGCATGATATTATTCTTTTAGCGTTAAAATCAGAAGATGAGTATCAAAGAGTCGTCCTCACGACTCACGAGAGAATAGTCCCCACAAAAGCAAAACTATTTTTCTTATACGCGGGAGGCATCTCTTTTATTCTTAAAAGCCATTGTTCTCTCCTCTTCCATGCAACCATTTACCATTGGCGCCTATATATATAGCCATCATCTCCTCTTCTCACAAGTCTCAAACCAAGAGACAACAAGTCACAATTTCTCATAGACAAGTAGCTATCTATCTCTATCTAGCAAGCTAGCTAGGTTGCTTGCATTCTCTCCTCTCTCTCTTCCTGTGTCACCAATGGCGCCGGCGGCGTCCTCCAAGTCCAACCCAAGGGTGTTCCTTGACATCGCCATCGGCGGCGAGTGGGTTGGCCGCGTGGTGATCGAGCTGCTCGCCGACAAGGTGCCCGACACGGCGGAGAACTTCCGGCGGCTGTGCACCGGCGAGCGCGCCGGGCGCTCCGGCAAGAGCAGGCTCCACTACAAGGGGTCGGCGTTCCACCGCGTGGTGCCCGGGTTCATGTGCCAGGGCGGCGACATCACGGCCGGGAACGGCACCGGCGGCGAGTCGGCGCTGGACGGCGCCGCGAGGCACTTCCCCGACGAGGGGTTCGCGGTGAAGCACGACGGGCCCGGGGTGGTGTCCATGGCGAACGCCGGGCCCAACACCAACGGCTCCCAGTTCTTCATCACCGTCGACAAGGCGCCGTGGCTGGACGGCCGCCACGTCGCGTTCGGCCGCGTCGTCGCCGGGATGGGCGCCGTCCGCGCCATCGACAGGACGGGAACCTGGAGCGGCAAGACGGTGAAGCCCGTCGTCATCACCGACTGCGGCGTGCTCTAGAAATACATATACATACGTATATATGCCAGTGTATACCGTATACGTACGTGTACCGGTGTACGTACGTATGCTGTACGGTTCGGTATACATTAAAATTGTGTCTACTCTAGCTACTGTGTGATGAGCGTATGAGAGTGTTAGCTGATGTAATTTTTTGAGGTTGCGACATGGTGGTTACAAACTATCGAGGACGTTAGCTGCCTCACTGATGGTGACTTAATCTAGCTACCAGATAATAAAATTGAGTGATTGAGCACATAAAAGAAGTGTATGTGTAGAGATTCCAAGTTTTCCATGATTTTTAAACTATAAGAACATATATACTTGCTACATAAAAATAAAAATCAACTCCTAGCTAGCTAGAGACGAACTTAGCATTTCGTCATATTCAGACCTTTGGCCCATGCATTCAATACAAGGTGAAATTAAAAAGAAAAGAGAGAAAATTCTTTATATGCCATTCAAAATTACTCGGCACCTTATATGCCACTGGAAATATTATGTTTCCTTTTATGCCTTAGTTTTCTTCCCTTCGATGCCACCACTGTTAGACTACTATGAAGTTGGTGTTAAGTAGGCCATAAAAAGACACTAGTGCCCTTGTTCCCTCTGTTTTTTCTCAGGTTTCTCTCCCTCCTGTTTCTATTCTTTTCACAATCGTGCATATTCCATCACCGAGACACCGACTGACTAACTGAGCTAGCCCCTGTAGTCCCACTACTGTGTGACATCGTTCGCTCCTCTCGATGCATACCAAAGAAGTTGCTAATGTCGGTGAACCACTTTCACAAGCTCTGCTGAACAAGCTTCCGTAATTAACGTAGGCACATATTTAATTATTCTTGATTGCAAGCTTTTGCAGTCATTTAATGTAACCATAGGTACACATTTAATTTGCATCAAGGGCACATACTAAACCATGAATTAACTGTCGGCACACATTTAGTTATTCTTGATTATCTTGCAGTCATTTAACTAATCATCTTGATTCGCTGGGAGACCAAGGATGCAGAGTGCTAGGCACATTTCAGATCATTTAATTAGTGATAGCATGGAGAGAAGAGTGAGGGTAATACAGGTATTGGAAGAAAAATCTAACATGGTTGACTCACTTAACGGTAGCTAAGGTCAGCAGACCTGACGGTGGTGGCACTAAAGGGATGAAAATTGAAACCCAATAGCATAGAAGGAAAAGTAACTTTTTTAGTGGCATATAAGGAAGCCGGGTAATTTAGAATGGTATATAAGAGATTCTCTATAAAAAAAAGATTTATAGGCCTTAAGATACGGCCCAGGTGACCCGAGGCTTGGTCAACTCCCCTGCTCTGGCTATAAATCTTGATGTATGTCAAGATTCATAGGAGTTGATTGTTTCTAGAAGAAACAATGTATATATGTTTGTGCTTGTTTAGTTGTTTGGCCATACAGAAAGATTCGTCTCCCTATTGATGGGTTATATCCTAACGATGGGATAGGGATGAAAATGGTATAGAAATCTTCCGACATATCGATACCGTTCCCGTAAAAATAATAATAATAAAATATGACGTTTCAAATTGTTTTCGAATGTAAAATTTAGTTTTTCTAATTTGTGTCTGCATTGTATTGAAGTTGCTACTAAATAGTCAAATTTATAAATATGAAAAAACACCATTTCCAAAAAAAATTCAAAAAAAATGACATCGCTCTGTTTTCATCCCTCCAATGGGATTTGTGTATATAGGGATTGATTGGTATGAGGATGTGTACAAAGATATTGCGAGGAAGCAGGAGACTGGGAGTTGAGTTTTATATATGTTCATGTCCAGTGGGTAATAACACTACATCATGTTTACATGTGTTGCTCCGTGGACAACACCAAATACAAA
The DNA here is from genome assembly GCF_034140825.1 of Oryza sativa Japonica Group. Lineage (NCBI taxonomy): Eukaryota > Viridiplantae > Streptophyta > Magnoliopsida > Poales > Poaceae > Oryza > Oryza sativa. The sequence continues at coordinate 3,467,744 of NC_089044.1, forward strand.
GCATATGATGGAAATTCTAATCTAACCTACACAACTATGTCGATGAGATAAGATCTTGGTGATATGGTCAACGGCTAGTTTTTAGGGAGTCATTTGTGTTGGTGTGTTGAGATTGTGATGCACTCCCTTCCTAAGAGCATCTCCAACAATCTCCTTAAATCTAACTCTTCAAATGTCTATTGGCCAACTCTCCATTGAAATAGCAAGTTAAATTTGTTATTTACTCCAACAGCCTCTCCATTCATCCTCTCTATTTTGAGTGTATGACAGGACCCGCATATCACCTCAACTCTTTCTTCTTCCTCATTTTCTCCCCCTTTTCCCGAGTAGCTACACGGGCAGAGAGCATGGCGGTGAGGCGGTCCCCATGGCGGTGCCACGGGTGGCGAACGGCGGCAAAGGAGGGGCCGCCCATGGTGCCAAGGCTCGTGCCCCCGCCGCCGCTGCCGCGATGCTCCTCTTCCACCTCCACCCTACATCCCTACGCCCTCGTCCGCCTCCGCCCCTACACCCCTTCGCCCCTCCTCCCCTCGGCCCTCGCCGCCGCCGCCACCACCACCACCTCCAAGCGCCACCGCCCAGAGGTGTTCCCCGTCCTTCCCCGTCCGAGGTCGACGAGGACGTCGAGGCCGCGCTCTCGCTCGACGTCCACGCGGCGGCGACGGCTCGTGCGTGACCGTGGCACGACGGCGACGACGATGATTGCCGTGGCGGACGGTGGACAACAGCCACGGTGATTGGTGGCCTAGACGTCAGTGGCGCCCTACCGCCCTTGTGGCCGGCGTGCCCTCTGATGGAGTAGAGAGAAGAAAGATGGGGATAGGAGTGGTGGTGGGACCCACCTTTGGCCAGTGGAGGAGGCTGGCTACATTTGGCTAGCCGATGGAGCAATTTGGCCATCCGGATGGCTTGGCTATCCAGATGGAGAGTCTGTTGGAGCTCGTTTTTTCTCTGTGTTGGCCAAATTTTAACTTGAAGAGCCAAATAGAGATTCTGTTGGAGATGCTCAACTTTAAATTTACACCCTAGGTACCCAGTATCCAGGTAGAACTCAAGAGTAATATTGGGGGTATATGATCCGAGTAGTCCTAGTCATCCTTGAGTCAGAATAGGTAGTCAATTTCATTTTTCGAGATCTCAACTTACTTATTTGCTCATCAATATATCCATATTTTGGATGATATCTATTCCTATACAATTATGTGTGTTGTATTGCAACTGAGGTATCTATTCAAATAAGGATGTTGCCCACACAACTCAACTATAATGAGCACCCAACTAGTCGGATGATATAGACATATATAGTCAATAACCAGCCGTCTAGGTTATGTCTGACCACATTAAACCCTTGTGCTAGGCGAGCCCTTGGGTGCAGCCGAAATATGAAATTTGAATAGAGTTCTGAATCTAAACCGTCAAACTATGCATAGAAAATCTCAGCTACAAATTGCTTGGCTTTGCTCAAAATTTGAACCATCACCGCATATGTAGATTCATTTGGAGTATGCCTAGGCATGCGAGACTATCTCTCTTACTCTCCCAAACCATAACCTTCGTTTGTTTCAAGTCCTTAACACTCATGTCATCCTTCGAGAATTCTAACATTGATATTACAGAGTTGAAGGACCTGCAGACCAGCCAAAGAAATATCCTATGGGCATGTGTCTCCCTCCTCCCATCCTCCCATTGTTTCCTCCTGAAATCCTTCTTGCTTGATAACGTGAATTTTATAGCAAAGACACAATGTGAGCAAGATGCAAGACCAGACACAATGAGGCAGTAAGGCATGAACTGAGTCGGGATCAATCTCTCTTACCAACTATCGCACCAACCCACAAAAACAAATGGTACCTGTATCACAAAGATAAGGGCCTACTCAATAAATCGTCTACTTAGATATGGTCATGCCTATGTTATACATCAATATCTTCTTTTTCCCAATCTAAGATTGGAGAAATTCCTTGGGGGCGTTGCTTTGGAGAAGTTCCTTTGAATCGATGACTGTTGATAGTCTTTTCGGTTCAAAAGCTTTCATATCTTGGTGTTCGGCGAAGCCTTCGCCTTCTTGGGTCCGCTTCGTTCTTGCAGTGGGCAACATGCTCTTCGGCTATTTCTGCTGATGAAGTCGGAGCTGCTCGCTGATGGGGTGCATTGATGCTTGGCAACGATGACATGTTGCAGTCTCTTCTAGGGAGCTGGTGCTAGCCGTGTGAAGGAAGTGGCTCTTTGGTGGTTTGGTTGATGTCCATTGTTAGATGTCAGAGCTGCTTTTCGCTTTGGTGACTTTCGCTTCAGTATCCTACGGTTGTGAAGTCGGCGCTACTGGATCGCTTGGGCGGTTAGCTCGGCAATGATAACACCTCTTCTGCGATGTCGAAGCTGTTGTGTCGCTTTTGTGTTTAGCTTGGCAGCGATGTCCTGCGGTTGGGCTCCACCATCTTTTTTTGTTGTGTACCTAGGTCCCTTGCTCTTCTCTGTGCGGTGGATTTTAGCCGGTTTCCCATAATTAATAATTAACTGTGCAGTTGTATGGTTTTCGGGCCCGGTTTTCCTTATAAACTGGGTCAATTCTCTTCTTCTTCAATACAAAGACACCCCCGATAGGGTTTAAAAAAAAGATTGGAGAAATAAGATTTAAGAGTGACCCATGGAGAAAATGGAGGTGCATAAGTTCAATATAAGGAAATCATCTTGATGAACATCACTAATTGTGCTAATGAAAATGTAGACAGAGAGGTAAACTTCCCAAAATCATCCTAGGCAGTTTCCTCGAGGCTTTTAAAGTGTAACACATGCTGCAAAATACTAAACCATGCAAAATATCAGTATACCTATAACCTATTACCCAAAATACTAAAATATGCAAGAAGGGGCGGACCCAAGGAGGTTCCCGGTATGCATCGGTATACCCAAAAATTGCGAAAACTTTTTAAAACTTTTTAATATGTAGTCAGTTGCGATAGGTAGAGAATTAGCGTTGGCGACAGAGCAAGCACGCGGCACTGCAGCAGTTGGCAGCAGATAGGTCCACGTCGGCTGGACTGGCGGAGGCTGCCTGCCGTCGGATATGTACAAGCACGCAACAGCATACCGTGGCCAGAGAGTCAAGCAACGGCTGCTCAAGGATGCCGACCAGGTTGAGCCGTTTGAGGTGTCGTCCTCGTCCACTCGTCCGTCCATGTCTAGACCAAGTATATATAATCTTTCTCTATCTTTAGTCTCTGTGCATTAGATTGATTGGTGAAATTAGTGAAATCTGAAATTAATGAAATCAATGTGAGTTCAAAAATTGAAGGCATATGCTTTTGTGATTTAATTTGTAGTTTGAGAACCGAGATCAAGTTTAATCGATCAAATTCAAATGTGAAGAGGAACATATGTCGATTCAACATAAAGAATCTTAGTGAGCTTTCCATTAAGCTCGTTGAATCAATTAAACTCGTATATTCAGATCAAGTTGAATCAATCCGTTTCTTTGTTTCATTGATTGTATGAAAAAAGAGACGTGAAATTCATAAGTACAATTTTTTTTTTGCTTCTCAGATCGATTCTATGCTATGAAAAGCACCGCAATTAAGATTTCTTAATTAATACATTTGTAATTAATACATTTGTGTGCATCAAACCATCAAGCTTTGATTTAGCCATTCGAACCATCACGGGCACACCCAGGATCAAAATCCTGTGTCCGCCACTGTATGCAAGCATGCTTAAGAAACTAGCCTAAATCAGGAATAAGTCAGTGATGTATCATTGCCAAATAAGCATCGAGAACAATCCCAGTTGCAGGTTGATTTAGTTATAATGATATCCATTCATAGGGACAGATCGAAAATAGATTGGAGGGGCTCCCCAACTCCTCTCTTCTTCTCTCAATAGTGATCCAGCGGGGTAGGGGCTCAAGCCCCCCCCCCCCCCCCCACACACACACACATACCTCACAAACCCAAAATAAAATGTTGGATCTGCCCTTGCCTATTCATATCAATAGATTGAAGTTGTTATACTAGAAACAGTGTAGTTGTTCTTCCCTTGGAAAACTACTCTAAGGCCTTGTACCGTTAGGACGATGTCTGAAGCTTTACGAGCAGCATTAGTCGAATCATCCAACACAATGCCAATATCGAAGCTATATAGCATCATTTGCACCACCATATCTTATATGACACTTTAACTCTTAATTATTGTCATTTTTCTTACCATATTAAAAAGAGACTCTAAACTAAGTATAATTTCTTAATTTTGAATTACTAATTTTGAATTTTGGTGGTATGAAAAAATACTATTGGAAAAACTAATTATTAGTTTTTTAAAAGTATTAATCATGGAGAAAACTACAATTGATACATCCAAAACCAGGCACAACTCAATACTTATTATTTACATACATGTTTCCACGTAACAAATCATGAAAATGACACAATCGGGAGTCCAAACCGAGTGATCTTGGTAAATATTAATTCAGGATATTGGAACGGTTAAATCATCAAAAAGGTAGAACAGAAACTCTGTACCGAATTCTCAAAAATAAAAAAAAGAAACTCTGTACCGAGTGCAACATGATCTTTTTAATTACGAATTATATAAGTTAAAAAGGTAGCTCGTGCAATGTATGAGTTGGTGACTAGTATAAATACACATAATGTCTTTTATTAGTGCCTTTTTTTACTGACCTATTGCATCCTTTCAAGGTTGAAACAGTCTTTCCAGACGGGCGAACATAGTGAAATAGACAGAAAGATGAATTGATGGTGGCGATGGCATTCCGTAGATATATAGCGCGGTGGTATTTTGTAGAATTTGCACTCACCCATAGCAAAACATAGAATAGATAGTTGTCGATGGCTAAATAAAGCATAGATTTTCTCTATATATATGTTTTACTATATACGTTTCTTCTAGAGCGTACAATTAAACGAGTATCAAAGAGTCATCCTCACATGAGAATAGTCCCCCACGATGCTATTTTCTCTCTTTTGCTCCAATAAGCCGTGGTTCTCTTCTCATCTCATCTTCTTACAAGCTAAGTATGGACTCTGGAACAAAGAGACGAGAAATCAATTAGTCTAACATATGTAGAGCACCGATGACCCTGCTGAGCCGTGCTGGTAGCGTGGTGATCGAGCAGTTCGCCGACAAGGTGCCCAAGACGACGGAGAACTTCCGTCCCATGTGCACCGGCGGATGCGACATGGGGCGTGACTGAAAGCCGCTCCACTACAAGGGCTCAACGTTCCACCGGGTGGTGCCCGGGTTCATGTGCCAGAGCGGCGACATCGTGACGGCGAGTCAGCGCTTGACGGCGCCTGGAGGCTAGTGATTGAAATTTCAGTAATTTCACCCCACCGGCAAGCATATATCTCGCCTGAAAATTTCGGTTATTTATATTTATTTTGCAAATTTCGATCCCCTACAAATATCGCAATTTCGAGATTGCTAACCCTGCGAGGGAACACATTGCCGACGAGGGGTTTGAGTCACATGCCACATGATGGGCCTGGAGGTCCATGGTGAACGCCGAGCCCAACACCAACGGTTCCCAGTTCATCATCGTCAACAGGCCACCGTGGCTAGATGGCCGGCACGTCGTGTTCCGCCATGTCGTCGACGGGATGGACATCGTGCGTGCCGTCGAACGGACCGCCACCTGGAGGGGCAAGATGGTGAAGCCGGTCGTCATCGGCCTCTGCGGCAAAGCTCTAGCGCTACTGGTATACGTATGTGCGTATCAGTGTATGTATACACGAAAACGGCCCAGATTAGGGATTTAGATTTGTTTCTCAATTTAAATAATGGATGAACTGAACTTCGTATTATTAAAGTTAGGTATTCCACTGGTGGAGAAACCATCTTTCGTCGGTCGGCCGATTTCCACAATAGTCCCGAATGCAATAAAAACCGGGGCTAAAGATGATCTTTAGTCCCGGTTCAAAAGGGTAACGGGCATATTTGATCTTTAGTCCCGGTTTGTGTTACCAACCGGGACTAAAGATCATCTTTAGTCTCGGTTCGAATGCTGTCAGGGCCTGTCAGGCCCCCCCGGGATCTTTAGTCCACCAACCGGGACTAAAGATCGTAACTTTAGTCCTGGTTGGTAATACCAACCGGGGCTAGATCCCGGTGATCTTTAGCCCCGGTTGGTGCTACCAACCGGGACTAAAGTCCCACCCCTATATATATGTCTTCTTCCTCCTCCAGCTGCCCGAGCAAGCTTCAAAATTTCTTCAAAAAAGAGGGGAGGTCATGCCAAAATTTCTATTGAATTTATTTTGGTGATTAATTACATACAAATCGGAGGTGCCTAAAAGGTTTGCAACTTCATCCTCCAATGTTTTTTTTTGTCATACTACATTTGCACCTATGTTTTGCACACTTTTTTTGTCTCCAAAATTTAGTTGTAAGTTGATGAGAGAGAAAATGTGTGTGGGGAAGAAAGAATATATAGAAATTTAGTTCATTTGCTAAACAAGGTTTTATAAAATAGTTGAGAAGGAAAACTCTAGTGAAAGTTAATCTTAAATAATAGAAAACAAACTAAAATGAAAATTAAAAGAAGTAAAACACATTAAAATTAGTTTAAAACTTTACAAATAGTTTTTAAGAATTATTTGGTGTAATATTTTATGATTTTTGTATGAATAAAGATATCTTATAATTATTGTATGACTGTCATTATTGTAAGAATAATTATTTGTGTACGGTTTTTTTGACTCATGTAGATGGATCGGCAATGGATGTACGCTGACCGGCGGTCCAAAGAGTTTATTCACGGCGTGCACTATTTTTTGAGAGTGGCCGAAGCTAACAGGCAAAGGGGTTTTATTTGTTGTCCATGCAATAAGTGTAAGAATCAGAAGGAGTATTCTGCATCCAGGACTATTCATTTCCACTTGTTTGAGTCGGGGTTCATGCCAAGCTATAATTGTTGGACATCCCACGGAGAGCAAGGTGTTGAAATAGAAGAAGATGAAGTGGAAGACGACAATATTCCGGACTTTGCTCAGTATGTTGGATTTGAAGGAAATCAAACGGGCGAGGAGGAAATAGCTGCTGATGGTAACGACGTTGCGGATGATCTTGGTCAGATGTTGCAGGACGCCAGGGAGGACTGCGAAAGTGAAAAGGAGGCCCATAAATTGGACAAGATGTTGGAGGACCACAGAACTTCATTGTACCCAGGTTGCGAGCAGGGGCACAAAAAGTTGGATACCACTCTGGAGTTGTTGCAATGGAAGGCAAAAAATGGGGTTAGTGACAAGGCATTTGGCGATTTATTGAAACTCGTCAAGAACATTCTTCCGGGGGGAAACAAATTGCCTGAGACAACGTACGAGGCTAAGAAGATAGTCTGCCCGTTAGGACTGGAAGTTCATAAGATTCACGCATGTCCGAACGATTGTATCCTATATCGCGGTGAGGAGTATGAGAACCTAGAAGCATGCCCTGTTTGCAAAGCACTACGATACAAGATTAGACGGGACGATCCAGGAGAAGTTGACGGGCAGCTAACAAAGAAGAGAATTCCTGCTAAGGTGATGTGGTATTTCCCTATAATACCACGGCTAAGGCGTTTGTTTAGGAACAAGGGGAATGCTGGAATGTTGCGATGGCACGCTGAAGAGCGTCAACAGGACGGGATGCTGAGACACCCCGCCGATGGTTCGCAGTGGCGAAACATCGACAGAAAATTTAAAGAATTTGGAAAGGACGCACGAAACATACGGTTTGGTTTGAGTACGGATGGCATGAATCCTTTTGGAGAGATGAGCAGCGGCCATAGCACTTGGCCCGTTACGATGTGTATCTACAACCTCCCCCCTGGCTATGCATGAAGAGGAAGTACATAATGATGCCGATTATTATTCAAGGCCCCAAGCAACCTGGTAACGACATCGACGTGTACCTAAGACCATTGGTCGAAGATCTTAAACAATTGTGGAAGAAGGAAGGTGTCCCCGTGTGGGACGAGGACAAACAGGAGGAGTTTAACCTACGAGCGCTGCTGTTCGTAACCATCAACGATTGGCCTGCACTTAGCAACCTATCCGGACAGTCCAACAAGGGGTACAAGGCTTGCACTCACTGTATGGATGAAACAGAAAGTACGTATCTTAAGCACTGTAGGAAGGTTGTATACATGGGTCATCGTCGATTCCTTGCAGCAAACCTCCCGGTACGGAAGAAAGGCAAGCACTTCGAACATAAGGCCGACCACCATACGAAGCCTAAACATCGCAGCGGGAAAACAGTGTTTGCTATGGTTAAAGATCTTAAAGTAGTGTTCGGAAAGGGGCCTGGAAGCCAGCATATAGAGAGCGAAGATGGTCACGCGGCGATGTGGAAAAAGAACTCTATATTTTGGGAGTTACCATATTGGGAATTCTTGGACGTACGCCACGCAATCGACGTGATGCACCTCACTAAGAACCTTTGCGTAAACCTTCTTGGCTTCCTAGGTGTATACGGAAAGTCGAAAGATACACTGGAAGCACGTAATGATCTGAAGCATATGGAACAACGCGGCGACCTTCACCCGGAACCAAAGGAGAAAGGAAGCCATTACTTGAGTCCAGCCAGCTACACTCTTAGCAAGGCAGAGAAGGAAAGTATGTTTGAATGCTTGGAGAGCATAAAGGTACCGTCTGGATACTCCACGAATATCAAGCTTATAATAAGCATGAAGGAGAAGAAGTTCACAAACCTAAAGTCTCATGACTGTCACGTGTTGATGACACAACTGCTACCAGTTGTAATAAGGGGTATCCTTCCAGACAATGTCCGGGCAACAATAACAAAGCTATGTGCATTCATGAACGCAATTTCGCAGAAGGTCATCGATCCGGATAGATTAGAAGCCCTTCAGAATGAAGTGGTGCAATGTCTCGTCAGTTTTGAGTTGATATTTCCACCTTCATTTTTCAATATAATGACGCATCTGCTTTGTCACCTTGTGAAAGAGATCCGTATTCTCGGGCCTATGTACCTACACAACATGTTTCCTTTCGAGAGGTACATGGGCGTTCTGAAGAAGTATGTTCGTAACCGTGCTCGTCCAGAGGCAAGCATCGCCAAGGGTTATGGAACAGAGGAGGTCATCGAATTTTGCGTGGAATTTATCGAAGACCTTCGCCCAATCGGGGTACCTGAATCACGCCATGAAGGGAGACTACGGGGAAAGGGAACTCTCGGAAGGAAAGCAATAATGACGGTAGACAACAATTTATTCCGTAAAGCCCATTTCACTGTTCTGCAACACTCTTCATTGGTAGCTCCTTACATCGAGGAGCACTTGGCTCTAGTTCGCGCCAGGAACATCGGTAAGTCCGATGCATGGATTACACGGCATCACATTGATACTTTCCCCGCGTGGTTACGACAACATCTCATGGGTAACGAGTCGATCAACCAACAACTTGCCTTCCTGGCGAGGGGACCGTCTGGGTCGATCGCGACATTCCAGGGATATGAGATCAATGGGTACACATTCTACACGAGAGCCCAAGACATGAAGAGCACGAACCAAAACAGCGCTGTTCGTGTCGATGCCATGGGACACGACGGAACAACTGCCACGTATTACGGTGCCATCGAGGACATATGGGAACTTGACTATGGTCCTCTCAAGGTTCCTCTGTTCCGGTGCCAATGGGTTAGGTTGACCGGTGGAGGCGTAATGATTGATGACAGTGGGATGACAACTGTTGTCCTTAACAAGGTTGGATACTCGGACGAACCTTTTGTCCTTGCCAATGATGTAACGCAAGTCTTTTTCGTGAAGGACATGTCTAGAAAAGGAAAGAAGGGCAGAGGGCCTGATGAGCCTAAGCGTCAAGTGGTTCTCCCAACAAAAGAAAAATCGTCGGAGTTGAGGACAAGACTGACGAGGATTACGATCAGTTGGATGGGCAACCCCCTTTTATGGTGACGATTGACCCTAGCATCCTCCTATCAAATGAAGACACCCCTTACTCACGCAGCGATCACAAGGAGAGAACAATAGTGAGGAGAAAGTACGTGCGGTCAACCGTCACCGCCGATGTAATGCCGTAATTATTGTGTACACGATGTAAACTATTTTGGATGTATTGATTATCCATATAAATCAATTGATGTATGGCATATGTTAATTACGCACGATTATTAGAGGTTTCAACAAGTTTAAATCATGTATATGCTAGTTATATGTGATACTTACAATTTTTAAAAGTTTTAAATCACACAGGTGGCAATTTCATATGTATGTTAATTAGAGTTTTTAACATTTAATTTACTAGCATTCATATGCTAATTATAATTGACTAGAGGATTTTTAAAAGTTTTAAATCACGCAAGTGGCAATTTCATATGTTAATTAGAGTTTTTAACATTTAATTTACTATCATTCATATGCTAATTATAATTGACTGGAGAATTTTTAAAAGTATTAAATTTAATATATTTTTAAAACTATCATTCATATATTAGAGTTTTTCACAATTTAATTTACTATCTTTCATATGCTACTTATATATGACTATTCGAATTTTTAAAAGGTTTAAATCATGCATGTGGCATTTACATATGTTAATTAGAGTTTTTAGCATTTAATTTAATATAATTCCTACGCTAAGTATATATGATGATTACAATTTTTATTAATTTTAAATCATGCTGTATGTACATACATATCTTAATTAGAGTTTTTACCAATATAATAATATCATTCATATATATATGCTAAGTATATATATATATTGGAATTTTTATTAATTATAAGTCATATATTTGCTTATTACGATTTATCCACTTAATTTATTACAGACAAAAATAATTTTTCGAAGTAATTGTCATTAATCTTTGTACTTTAAATAATGTTAATGCATTAACTTCTATTTTATAAACACATATGTAAGCGAAAATCATATGCAGTGCTATAATCTTTAGTCCCAGTTCTTAACTCTAACCGGGTTTAAAAAGAATTTCGAAATAGCGGGAAAAGATATTTACTCCCGGTTGGTAATACCAACCGGGACTAAATATCATCTTTACTCCCGGTTGTTCTCAACAATCGGGAGTAAATATCTTTTCTTTACTCCCAGTTGTTCTCAACAACCGGGACTAAAGATTTAGTCCCGGTTGTTCTCAACAACCGGGAGTAAAGATCTTTTCTTTACTCCCGGTAGTTCTCAACAACCGGGACTAAAGATATCTTTAGTCCCGGTTGTTCTCAACAACCGGGAGTAAAGATCCGGGGGTATATATATTCCCGGTGCGCCCTCGTCTTCTTCACCAACACTTAGACGTTTTCGGCCGATCGATCTCTCTCGGCCTCTCTCCTTCGCCGCCACTGCCTAGGGCAAATCCCCGCGCCGACGCCGCCATATCTCGCCGTCGTCTCGAGCTCGTCGTCCTCGCCGCCGCCTCCGCCTCCTCCGCTGCCGCCGCATCTCTGGGATGAGAGCCGCCGCCAGATCTCCCTTCATGCATCTCGATCTCTCTCCGTCGCGCCGCCCGCCACGAGACGCCGCGCCACGACGACGACGCGCCACGACGATGACGCGCCACGCCGCCGCCTTCGCCGCCGCCGCATGCCAACGCCACGCCGCCGCCGCCGTCGCCACGCCGCCGCCGCCTTCACCGCCGCGCGCGCAATGCCGCCGCCGCCACGCCACGCCGCCGCCGCCACGCCACGCCACGCCGCCGCCGCCACGGCCCCACAACGCCACGCCGCCGCCGCCGTCGCCACGCCGCCGCCGCCGCCGCCGCCGCCACGCCGCCGCGCCAACCGCCGCCCCGATGCCGCCACACCGCCGTTAACGAACGAGAACGAGAACGATCGAACGAACGAGAGCGGGAACGAACACGTCAACGTACGTTGCCGCGAGAACGTGAACGAGAACGAGAACGATCGAACGAACGAGAGCGAGAACGAGAACGATCGATCGAAGACAAGCGAGAACGAGGGAACGAACGTGAATGAGAACAAGCGAACGAACGTGAATGAGAACGAGCGAACGAACGAGGACGAACGTTAATGTGAAATGCAATATATATATATATATATATATATATATATATATATATATATATATATATATATATATATATATATATATATATATATATATATGTTACTTCGCATTTATCCTAATACATCTTTTTGTATCTTGCAGAAAAGACGTGTTGTCAGAGTCGTCCGTCAAGCCTGAGTGGAAGAGCTAGCCCTAGAAGGAATTGGAGCAGGCAAGTGACGTAATAATATAAATGATTGTTATATTTTTAATGCAATTAATTAAGATTATTAGACCTGTACTTAGACTTATCATATAAGATTGTGTAGTGTTCTAATATTATTTGAGTTTTAATATAAGATTACTTTATTTGTAATTAGACTTAGTATGTAATTATTGACTACGGAATTGGTGCGACAAGTAGCAATTGACTATTGTAGTCTTAATTAGACTTAGCATATACGCACGAAACACTTAGCATATACATGACTATTTTAGTCTTAGCATGTAATATTATTTGAGTTTTAATAAAAGATTACTTTATTTGTAATTAGACTTAGTATGTAATTATTGACTACGGAATTGGTGCGACAAGTAGCAATTGACTATTGTAGTCTTAATTAGACTTAGCATATACGCACGAAACACTTAGCATATACATGACTATTGTAGTCTTAGCATGTAATATTATTTGAGTTTTAATATAAGATTATTTTATTTGTAATTAGACTTAGTATATAATTATTTACTAGCTAGGGTTGTATAATATACGTCACCTAGACTTAGCTTATATCACGATTTGTAATTAGACTTAGCACGTAAGGTTGTGTAGGGTTCTAATGTACGACATTTACACTTAGCATACATGACTTAGATTGTTAAAACATAAATGTCTCGCGACTTAGCAGATGTTTCTTGTATCAACAGATGGCTGACCGCGATGAGGAACAGATATTGTACGATACAATCGCGGAGGGAAGCAGCCAGTACTGGAATGAAGAAGAGGGGAACGAGGATCCAAACCAGTACTTGAACGAGGAAGGGAACGTGGAGAGGGATGCAGAGGGGAACCAGCAGGGGCACGTGGAAAGGGATGTGGAGGGGAACCAGGAGGAGGAGGCTAGTGGTAGTCAACCCTCCGTTGGACAGAAGAGGGCACGCGGGCAACGAGGTGCAGCGAAGAAGCTTGAGGGTCGGCACATCATAACGGAAGTGCAAGAAGATGGACGTCCTAGTGCCCCGGCCGAAGCCGCCAAGAACTATGTACGTCACAGCGGTTGGGTTGTGCGGGATAACGTGCCTGTCAGTAGGGTGTACTGGCGAAGAACAAGGGCACGCAGAGATCATGAGAGCTTTGTCCCAGATTCGGAGAAAGAGATGATGTGGACCACAATGCTCGAGACATTCACCCTTCCTGCGGGTACAGAGGACAAAGTGAAAAGGTGGACTCTGAAGAAAATGGCAGAACAGTTTCAGAGCTTCAAGGGAGATATGTACCAGAAGTATATACTGAAGGGGCAGACACCGAACTTCGACACATTCCCAAAGCTAAGGGATCACTGGGACGAGTTCATTGCATATAAGACAGGTGAACAAGGGCAGGCGATGATGGAAAGAAACAAAGAAAATGCCGCCAAGAAGAAGTACCATCACCACTTGGGGTCAGGAGGCTATAGCGTCGCGATGCCGAAGTGGGAGCAGATGGAGGCTAGCTTGATTGAGAGGGGTATCGAACCGGCAACAGCCAATTGGCCGGAACGATCGAAGTTCTGGTACTATGCTCACGGTGGAACGCTCAACCCAGCTGATGGCTCACTGGTCTTCGGCGATCAGATACGAGAGGCTGCACGACGACTAACAGATGCAGTGGAAGCCTCCTCTCAGGGCACGTTCCGACCAGACAGAGATAGGGACGAGCTGACACTCGCCCTGCAGACTCCAGAGCATCCAGGACGAACACGAGGGAAAGGGGTGATTCCTTGGAAGATTGGTTTCAAGGAGGACATCCACACGTACAGGAGTCGGATGAGGAGCAAGAGAGATACCGAGGCGAAGATTGCAGACCTAGAGTTCCGGGTATCGAGCTACGAACTCAACATGCAAGAGGAGGTGGCAAGGAAGGTTGATGAACGCATGGCCGCACATCGGTCCCATGATCCCCAGCCGACCATTCCTCCTGCAATGGTGAGCCCGTCAGGAAACCGTAGCAGCTGCGCCTCAACGGGGCAGGTAGGATCACAGAGCATGGACGCCATGCAAACACAGGACGAATCGACCTGTCCCGTTGATGACATCACTCAGCGGACACCATGTGAGCTGCATATTCCTTTCAAGAACTTATCAATAAAGGTAAGATTTAGCCATTCCGCTAGTTGCTGCTTATATATGTTGATTACTAATAAATAATCTCTCACAACATGAAGGTGGCGTCGGGCATGGCCATCCCAACGGACCCTTCAGGTACTTACCACTGCAGGCCGATTCCAGCAGGATACTCGAAGGTCGAAGTTGAGTTGGTCGAAGGCGCGTACGAGGACCTCGAGCTGGATTACCCTGGAGGAGACGGTGAGACGCATCTACGAGACACAAGCCATGCCATTATTCTATGGCGCAGGCGGTACATCATCCTCCCTGGGCGACAAGCGGCGTCTCGTGCACCATCTCCTCTGGCTCCGCCATCTCCTCCTCAGGATCCTGCACCGTCTCCTCCTCATGCTCCGCCAGCACCGTCTCCACCTCAGGCTCCAGCATCGACTCCTCCTCTGGATCCTGCACCGACTCCTCCTCGTGCTCCTACACCTACTCCCCCGCAAGCTCCTCTTCCGGCACCTTCAAAGTCAAGGGCCCCCCCAGCTCCACCACCTGCCCACACAAGGGCAACGAAGAAGGCGAAAGTTGACGCCGCCAAGAACAAGGACCCGGGGTACGATTGCACGCAAGAGGAGCTTGACGCTTACGTTGCATCAGAAGTCAAGAGACAATTCAAGCCTCGAAGTCCAGAAAAGAAGATTCCTATAGACCCCAGTGTCAGGAACTTCTTCAGGGGTATGTCTGCATCTGTCAAGGAGGCCATCAAGCTATCGGACTATGAGCGAACGCTGAAGAAAGCATCTTCTGGAAAGTCCAAACCAGTCCCTCAGCTTGGAGAGCAACCAAACCAGGAGATCGAGCCGTTGGTGACCGGTAAAGAAATGACGATAGAACAATTTATTACTGACACCGGTCTAACTACGGATCAATTGCTAGGAGTCGCACCAATCGAAAAGGCGGAAGTGAAATACATGTACGAACTCGGTAAACCGCTTGTCAAGCCTGAGCTGCTGCAGTCCCTACCCACACAAATGTACAAGTTCCATCAGCTGTACATGGAGATGAGCGCCACCGGTAGAGAGATGATCGGAGCGAGGATCAGGGACACGGACTTCTTGCAAGGAGATGACATTCTCTGGATCAATTTCAGGGGAATCTACGAACTATACCAGCTGGACGCCCTCGATGTCTCTATTATGAGTTGCTGGATTTTGTAAGTATATCGTTCAGTTAGATTTCTTACTATACGTCTCCTTTAATTAATTAGGTCCTTGTATATAAGTAGACTATAGAAAATAATATACTCCCTTTTATCGTTGTAGAATGGAGATTCAAAGGGCCCGACGGCGGAGGGTTTTCGATACTGGATTCATCGACCCTCGGAAAGTAAACGTCGCAATGCTCGACCAATATCCACAAGAAACAGAGGACAATCTCGTCCATCTCCTGAAGGCGCAACATTACAAGACATTCATACTGTTGCGATACAACACAGAGTTAGTTTAATTTTACTGTCTTCCTACATACCAAATTTCATTCCCGTACGAACTTGCTAAGTGTTTCATATGTAATGCATCCCACGCACATTGCAGATTCCACTGGGTGCTTTTACTCTTCGACCTGGAGGCCTGCACCGTCAACGTATATGACTCAATGGATAAAAAAGAGTCTACGTTTGACAAGGTTTTCGAACTTATAGACAGGTACCGTCATAAGTTCCTTTGTTAATTAAGAAAATCTTGTTATGTTAATTGCTACTACGAATCATAGCTTTAAACTCCATGTAGGGCTTGGTATCGGTTCCGTCATTTGGTCCGCGGCAAATGGAGAGAAAGACTTAGGCGGAAGTTCAAATTTCCTGTGAGTACACATGCTCTACATTTATATTTCTCCGATTCAAATACATACAAGTGTATATTAATTAGATCTCTCGTTGTTTGTCATTTATTTGTAGTGCACAAAGCAAAAGCAGGGAACTAACTTGTGCGGCTATTACGTGTGCGAGTATTGCCACTGCCTTGCAGACCAAATCATCACCACAAGAGAGCTCGATGTACGTACAAATAAATTCAAAATTTCATTACGTAGCGATTTCTTGTTTAATTACTAATCAATTTCATATATTCATATAGTTTATTCGCATGAGGGATAACCTGACCACACACAAGGAATTTATCGCGGCGGTTCAAGAACAACTCATGGGATTCATCAACGAAGAAATCCTTGATCCCAAGGGTGAATTCTACTACGACGGAAACACAATTCACCGGTCCTTAGCTTCTGAGCTAGCAGCGAGTACTACTACGTCGAAATCGTAGCTAGCTAGGACATATAATGGATTGTAATTAATACATGACTACATATGTTTCTATATGCATGTGTACACATTTTCTATAATATAAATATATTTTGGTCATATATATATCTATATACATATGCATTTGCATAACATATATATGTATAAATACATATATATTATGCATGTATATACATATAATATAATATAATATATATATATATATATATACATATATATATGTATGCATATATATGTATTGAAACATTTATATGCATGGTTTATATATATATATATATATATATATATATATATATATATATATATATATATATATATATATATATATATATATATATATATATATATATATATATATATATAAACCATGCAGCAACAGGGCCATGCAAAAAAAAAAAAGGTCAGCTCGATCTTTAGTCCCGGTTGGTAACACCAACCGGGACTAAAGATGGCTCAGCCGGCCACGTGGCTGAGCCATCTTTAGTCCCGGTTGGTGTTACCAACCGGGACTAAAGATCGATCTTTACTCCCGGTTATTTCACCCGGGACTAAAGATAGCGATCTTTAGTCCCGGATTGGTACTCCCGGTTTGGAAACCGGGACTAAAGGGGGGTTACGAACTGGGACTACAAAGGGTTTCTCCACCAGTGTTCATATCTGAAAATTTACGGGAAATTCGAGAGAGGACTTTAGGCCATAGAGAATATTACAAAAATATTAACGGCCATGATTTTTAAGGAAATTTTATTTCCCATATTAAACTACATTTGATAAATTGCTTTATATTTTAATATAATTTCTAGAAATAATTCATTAATTGATTTTTAATCTCCGAAAGAAAATTGGGGCGTGACAAAGATGGTTCGGAAAGTTGGTGGCTAAGGGACTTTCAGAATCCCCTAATCCTCCTTTTCCTTGCCTCACGAAATCCCCAAAAATCCTAAACAAAATCACGTGAATTTTTCAGCACCATTTCTAACCCAGTGAACTCGGTAAAACCCTAGCCTCAGAGGAAAAACTCGGAGAAACGACGGATGCGATTATGATTCGATACTATGGATGAAAAACCCAACCAAAGTCTTACGCATTGTTTAAGTAGGTATATATAAATACATATAAATTTTTGAAAGATGTCAATATAGCACTATCTTGGTTTGTACCTTGCTAGTTTCTGTGGTCCGTTAATTGGTGATCCAACAAGGAAAAAGTACACCGCAGGTCCTTCAACTTGTCATCGGGATAAAAAACGTCCTCAAACCGCAAAACCAGATATAAGAGGTCCCTTAACTATACAAAACCGGTCACCAGAGGTCCTTCAGTGGTTTTGACCCCGGTTTTGGTCTACGTGGCGGCTAAGTCAGCGTGGGACCCACGTGGGCCCTACATGTCAGGTGTCCACCTCACCCTATATCTTTCCCCTTTCTCTTTTCTTCCTCATTTCTCTCTCTAGCGGATGGGGAGCGGCGGTGGCAGCCGGCGGGCGAGTGCGTGGCGGCCGGCGGCCGGCGAATAGGGAGCGGCGGCCAGTAGGGGAACGGCAGCCAGTAGGCGGTGGTGGCGGAGGCGGAGGCTGTGGAGGTGGCAGCCCCCTAGCAGTGGGCATGGTGGTCGTCGGCGTCGGCGTGCCCCGCGCACGCTCCTCCCGACGGGATCCTTTCCTTCTCATCGGCGTCGTCGTCCCCCTCGTCCCCGCCGGATCCCGCCATGGCGCGGTGGCCGGCGTTCTCCTCCTCCTCCGCCGCCGCATCGACGGTGCGTCCAGGGCGTGCCCGGCACCGTGGAGTTCCTCCTATCCGTCGTCAAGTAGCGCGCCTCTGTGGGCGTGAATGACGCAACGTCGGCTAAGCCACTGGGTTCTTCCCAGGAAGAGACGACGTGCGGCGTGCATGATCCGATGAAGGGCAGCGACGGTGAAGATTTCTTGGAAACCTTGGCGTGCGTGCTGCGGCGGCCGAGATACCTCTTACGGATCCAGGGAATCCACCTGCTGTAATCGGCGCTCCCAGCTATGCCCCCGGACGGCTGACATCGGCGAGCGCCGCCGCACTGGTCGACGGCGTGGTGAGGGTGGTGGCAGATAGGCCGTCGGCGAAGGCGGTCAAGGTGGCGCTCCACGTGCTCTGCCGGCTCTGCCTTTGGAGCCGGAACCGCGTCAAGACGGTCGACGCCAGCGCCGTGTCAGCGCTCGTGCGTCTCCTCCTCAACAAGGGGCTGCGGCGGTGACAGGCGCGCCTGCGAGCTCGTCGTGGTGGCGATGACCACATCTGCGGCTACGCGGAGGGAAGCCTATCGCTGGTGGCACACCCGACGGGGCTCGCAGCGGTGGCGTGCGCGGCGACGCGGCTGTCCGCCGCAGGCACCAAGAGCGCCGTGCGCGTGATGCACGCCATGGCAAGGCACTCGGCGACGCCGGCGGTGCTGCAGGAGATGCTGGCCGTCGGTGTGGGGGCGAGGCTGCTCTTCCTGGTGCAGGTCGGCGCCTCCGGCGAGCAGACGAGGGCGAGGGCGAGGTGGACCATGAGCCGGTCCAGGAGCGCGCGCGCCGCCGCCGTGGGTGCCCTAGCGTGCGAGAGCAGAGAGCGAGGAAGGAATGAGAGAAATAGAGAGAAAGGGGAAAGAAATAGGGTGAGGTGGACACCTAACATGTGGGGCCACGTGGGTCCCATACTGACTCAGCCACCACATAGACCAAAACCGGGATCAAAACCACCGAAGGACCTCGGGTGATCGGTTTTGTATAGTTAAGGGATCTCGTATATTTAGTTTTGTGGTTCGAGGATGTTTTTTATCCCCATGACAAGTTGAGGGACTTTCGGTGTATTTTTTCCATCCAGCAATGTGCTGGCCCGTTGGGACTTGGGGACTGGAGGAAACAATTTTCTGGGCCATGAATTTACTGGGCTTTACCGGACCAGGAGCCCTGGACAGTTTGTTAGGAAGTAAGGTTTCCTTTGTGCACCTTCTTGTAGTATCTTTATAAATACTAAAACAATGTCCGTATGTTACAATCGGTTAAGGCTATTTTAATCTTATCTTTTTATACGGTTTAGCTAGCGTAAAATTTACTTTGGAAATTCGCTTGAATTTGTTTTTTAGAAAATCATGAGCTGTAATTAGGAGTCCGACTTTCGTCTCAAGTTAGCATATAAAAGTTTTTTAAAAGATATTTCTTATACGACTCCTTTTGTATTTTCAAAAACGAAAAAAATAAAAAATCGACTCAAACAAGCACTTCTTCCGTTCCAAAATATAGCAATTTTTGGTTGGATGAGACGTATGCTAGTACTACGAATCTGAATAGTACTACGAATCTGGACAGGTCTACATCCCATCCAAAAACAAAAGTTGCTATATTTTGGTACTACGAATCTGGACAGGTCTACATCCCATAAAAACAAAAGTTGCTATATTTTGGGACAGAGGGAGTATAACGTACCAAAATATCAGTAAAAATATCTTTATTTTTTATAATAGTAGAGATAGAGATAGAGACATAGATATAGACATTCATATCGACGGACATTCATAAGTCATACCCTACCCCTAACTATCAGGGCGCCTCCAAAAGTCTAGGAGACTCAGAGCCTGTTTGGTTGCTACCCTGAGCAAACCAGCCTGGCCTGAGCCCAAACCTGTAATCTGCCTGAGACGTGTTTGGTTGCTATCCTGAGAATTTTAGCCTGAGGATTCTTGCCTGACGAAACTTGCCTGAGTCAGGCGTAGTAAAAAGGTCGCCTGAGCAAGCCATGGCATTTCCACCAACATGCCTGAGTAGAATCACCTCTCTTCTACCACTACTTCTCCTCACTGTACCACCGTAGGGTTAGGAGGAGAAAAAAATCCCCATCGATCCATCCATGGCTGCAGCGGCAGCGACCAAGGGGCTGCTCCACCTTGCAGATCCGGTGGCCGTCTGCTTCCTCCACTAAAATCTGGTGCCATCAGTTGGAGCTCAGCTCTATACGTGAGAGCTACTAGAAAAAAAGAGAGCACTTTTTCAGATCTGAAAGAGAAGGGAATCAACTTTTCAACTCTCTCCTTTCCTGTGCATGTGAGGTTTCAAGTCTCCACTAGTTTTTCCACGATCTTCTGCAGCAAGGTGAGAAAACACTCTCAAGTTCTCTTCTTCTTTTTCTTTCTTCTTCTTCTTTTTTTTTTTTGCTTTTCCCTTCTATTGTTGCTTTGTTATTCCAGGATCTGTCAAGAGCATGTCTGTTAGAAGAAAAATCTATGTGAACCATTGCAATATTTGTGTTTTTCTCCACCTATTATTATTATTTGTCATGTGATGCTCAGATGGATTTAGATCGTACTCATGAATACATTATCCAACAACGAGCTAGAACTTTGGCCATTTTAGCTGCCGTGTTGGCTATTATTCATTGGTGAATCTTTATGTATGAACAAGTTGAGAATATGTAGAGGGTAATCTCACCACCTCTGTACGATGTGGTGAGGGTATGCTCAGGCAAAATATGAGCCAAACACTGCCTGGCACTCGAGTTCACTTAGGCATGTTCTCAGGGTTTTAACCAAACACTACCTTAAATTTAAGCCATGCCTGGTCAAGTAACTCTTGTAAGCAAGCTCAGGCTATCCTCAGACATGAAAAATACGCAGACATGTTGCTCAGGGTAGCAACCAAACAGGCTCTCAATTCCGGATAGACATGTTCCACTGCAAAGAAAGCTAAGGAGTTATACTGTCAGTGTTCACTTAATTCATGCTTTATTTCTTAAGAGTATTATTAAATTTGGAGTTACATTTATTATTTTGTTTCTTCGTGCGTATGAAACTTGACAGTTCATCATGGCTGTGGTGACTTAAAATCCACGTGTAACCACACCTGCTGGGGGGACCCAAATTAAAGTCCAATCTCTCCCTGGTGCAGACAATTGCCTTCCCAAACCTTGAGAATATCTGGACCCCACATAAAAGGTACTAGAATGTCAACCAATCAACTTAGGGCATTATTAGCAGTTTAATAGTAGTAATTACATCTCCAAGGTCCAAACTCCAAACACCACCTGCAGCTTTCAATTCCATTATTATTAGCTGAATCCATCTGACCCAAATTTCTTCTCTATTAGTATTAATATATTAATTAATCAAAACCCTTTCCTTCTTTCAGAAAAAAAAATCTCTGACCCAAACAAAGCTTATACAGCTTATGCTCACCCAATCCCCTAGTATCAGTATGTATTGGAACAGGTGACACACTCCAACTCCAACCACTCCCCATACAACCTAGCAAGCTTCATCCATGTCTCACCTTTTCTAAAACCCTAATTTATCACCCCATTTTGCTCCTAATCCATCATCACCACCCCAAGCTACACAACTATATATAAACACCCAACCATGTACCATTCCATGCACAACCACAACCAATCAAAGCATCCAAGAAGAAGCTTAGCTACTCACCTAGCAAAGCTTGCCATCCATCCATGGCGCTCCTCCCTTGCATTGCCATTGCCGTGCTGCTCTCCTCCTCGCTGGCGGCGGCGGTGACCGGACCGCCGGGAACGATCGAGCGCGTCGTCAAGCAGCAGATCCTCGCCAGCATCCCGCCGGGTGGCCACGGCGCCGGCGACGTCCACCCGCCCGTGCTGTTCCTCACCTCGCCGTCCGGCAAGTACGCGGCGTACTTCGTGCGCTCGCACACCGTCCCCGGCGCCGGCGGGCTCGGCGCCGACTTCTGCTACGTCGAGGTGGTCGTGAACAAGGGCGGCGAGGGCGACGCGGCGGTGGCGGCGGGCGGGGGGATGAGCGTGTGGGAGTCGGAGTGCCGGCCGGTGAGCACGGTGAACACGTGCACTCTGCTCTTCTCGTGGCACGGGCTGGAGGTGTTCGACGGCAGCCAGGAGGTGTGGCACGGCGAGACCAACACCGACGGCACCAACTTCCTGCAGAGGCTCGAGCTCGTCGACGACGGCGACATGCGCATCCGCGACAAGGACGGCGAGCT
This sequence comes from Oryza sativa Japonica Group, assembly GCF_034140825.1. Classification (NCBI taxonomy): domain Eukaryota; kingdom Viridiplantae; phylum Streptophyta; class Magnoliopsida; order Poales; family Poaceae; genus Oryza; species Oryza sativa. The sequence goes on from NC_089044.1 coordinate 3,490,329, forward strand.
CGCCTGGCGGGCCAGCGACGAGCCCCGCCACGCGCAGCACTGCGGCGCGCCGGGATCCCCTGGCCTCGCCACCGCGTTCCCGCCCTTCGCCGAGCCCATCGGCGCCCACAGCAGCGACCTCCCCTTCGGAATGTTCCCCGGCGGAAACGGCCGCGCCGCCGAGCTGCCGCAGGCCGCGGATGCCGCCGCGGGAGCACTGGGCGGCGTCGGAGCTGTCGCGCCGCTGCCGGGAGCCGTCGGCGGCGCCGGAGCTGTCGCGCCATTGCCGGGAGCCGCGGGCGGCGACGCGGCAGCCGCGCCATTGCCAGGTGACATGGGTGGCGACGCGGCTCTTGCGCCACTCCCAGGGGCCCTTGGCGGCGTCGACCCGGCGTTCTCGCCATTGCCAGGGGACCTGCCTGACCCTGCTGCTGCTGCTGCTGCCGGCGGCGCCGCCGCAGGGGTTGGTGGTGTCGGTGCCGGCGCTCTCGGCGCCGGCGCTGTCGGGGCGTTCGGAAGCCAGCCGCTGGTGGACAACAGCCCGTACGACAGCGGGGCGTGGAAGGTCGACGGCCACCTCGTCGCCATTGTCGTCGCTCTCGGCGTCGTGCTCGGCGCCATCTGAGGATTGGGAAGCAAGCTTGGGAATTGGTTTGAGATTTGAGGAGGAAAAGCATAATGGCAGCTTATTTGGGTAATTAATTGGTGTGGGTTTAATTTTCCTTTTTCCGTATGGATTGTAAATTAGTCGTCGGAGGCCATGGCCACCGAACGATCGAATTTAGTGTTTTCATCGGGGTTTAATCAATCGCGAACAATTGTAATCAAATACACTTGTTTAAATCTCATCAATGTTTTCATGAAAATCATCTCGATCCTTTCTACGTTCTTTCTTGGAAATTAATTGTTTTGTTTCGCATCCATACTCAACTAGGAATCATACGCTCTAATCAATCAAACAAAATTCAGATGGATTAATCGCGAGATGCAAGAAAAATAGACAAAAAAAAACAGGGGACCGATCGTCGATCGATCCAGTATAATAATTACTGAATTTGGTACAAAAACGATTGAATCCGACTATAAAAAACGACTGAATTTACTAATAATGGAACATGAACCGAGATTTGATGAAGCTAATCTCTTCTAGGCGAGGAGGTTGAAGAGGGCCTTGTCGGCGAGGTGGTGCGCGGCGTGGATGAGGTCAATCCGCGCGTCGTGGGTGAGCCCGCCGATGAACTCGCCGTCGAACGCGTCGCCGTCGGCCGCCGCCGCGCGGGCCTCCATGTACGCGACAACCGCCGCGACGTCGACGCCGGATACGTTCCCCGGCACGTCCACCACCACGCGCCCCCCGCCTCCCCCGCCGCCGCCAGCGCCGCCGGCTACCGCCTCCGCCACGAGGCCCGACCTCCCGGTCACAACCCCCGCCGGCGCGGCCACCGTGGTGCCGTCGAAGCACCGCAGAACCACCACGGCCATCTCCTCCGCCGCCGCCATCGATGCTGCTGCTGCCGCCGCGAGCGAGCTAGTTGTTGATGCTGTCGTGTTGCTTTGGGCTATAGCTAGGGCTTGGCGTGACGGCGCAATAATCGATGTGTTGGGGTGGCTCGGTGCGCGTGCCCGCGTATTTATGGAAGCAGTTGAGTGGGTTCGTTCGAGTCAGACCCGGTTGGGGCGGTGTGGTGTGAGTCGGTCTGGGTTGAAAAGTGAATATTACAAAAATCACTACTTCTAGTTGTTCTGGTAAAAAAAAAATTTAACGTATACGTACACATATTTAAAGTATTAAACGTAGACTAATAATAAAACAAATTACAGATTCCATCTATAAACAGCGAGACGAATCTATTAAGTCTAATTAATCCATCATTAATAAATGTTTACTGTAGCACTATATTGTCAAATCATGGTTTAATTAAGCTCAAAAGATTCGTCTCGTAATTTACATGTAAACTGTGTAATTATTTTTTTCTCCATATTTAATGCTCCATACATGTGTCCAAACGTTTGATGTAATGAAAAAGTTGAAAGTTTGAAGGAAACTAAACCAAATATCATTGTGAGTTTGGTATTCCCTTCATATAATATGATTTGCTGTAAGTACTTCATCTTTATTCATTTTGGTTTGAGGTAACATGACTGTGGAGACGTGATCGTAATTCATGTCTGCAATGCATGGCGAAGCGATTGTGCCATCCGTGCCCGTGGTGTCTAGCATGCCATTGGACGGTGGTAGTAGCGAGTAAAAGATGAGCTGTTCTTTGTCTCATGGGTTTAGTAGTGACTTATTTTTTTTCGGAGTTAAGATGAAAAAACATAAGCTTGGTATGACACTGTCGTTGAGAAAAAAAAAGTTGTATTTCATATGTGTTAAGTCGTACCAAGTTATATGATATATGTAGAAAGAGGTAAAAAACACACGAACAAAAGCAATTACTAATTTGTGAGGAATATTAAATCGAGATAAATTAGAATGGGGATATTTGTATATAGAGAGAATCTTAAATCTGAGGTGATATTTGGGTCGTTTTTACGATTTTTCCAGTTCGAAAAAGGGTTGGGTGATAAAGGTCCGTTTTGTGGATGGCGCGACGCGTGCACGGTCAATCCGGGGACGGACGGCCCAGGATGGGCGCTTTTTACGCGTGGATACAAAAGCCGTTTCGGCTGTGTTGTGCATTTGGTGGGTAATAAAGCAACGTGTATGGCTGTAGTTTGTATACGATGGTTTGTTGTATCGATCACAGGGTGCACGGGGGAGGGGATGGTACACGTGCTGACAATCGAACATGACGTGTTACTTTGATCAAGTATTCCTTTTTAAAAAATGGATGCACGCGCGTTCCTTCCTTTTCTTTTCACCACCCAGGGTGGATTTATTCTAACTTATATGGTGATATTTGAGCAAGTTTTATAATGGGATGAATATCGCCTTTAATTTAAATCGGGTTATCTACTCATTAATGAAGAGATAACAAACGCAAAATATCACATCTAATAAACAAACCTCAATTATAAAACACAGCCTTACACTATTATTGAGAGTTAGGTAGAGGTTGCCCCTTACAAAATGGATGACTCGCGCTTTTCTAACTTCTCTCCTCCACCTCATTATCTAATCTTATGTGGTAAATTTAAGGGCAATATGTAGGGGTTTATAATACTTGCTCTTAGACTGGTCTCTTTCGTCCATGTTCTGAACTTTTTACCCCCTCTTTTTTCATATGCACACACTTTCTAAACATTTAAATTGTTTTCGTGCTTGGGTATGGATTTCCAATCCATACATCTGAACATAGCCATATAGGTAGTGGTAGATCTATTAATCCTTGGCCATATATTGCATTCTACTAATTATTAAATATGTATTTACTAGTAATGTATCTGTACATCGTAAATATTAATTTATGGGTTTATAGTGCTACTATATAATTGGGAGTAAAGAAAGTATAGTTTACTTCTTTCGAGAGAGGGAGGGGTGGTTTCATGTGTGGAAGTAGGGTGTAGTGATGGTGGGAAGGGAGTAGATGGATTACTATGCTTTAAATATACAAGTTACATGTTCATGTGTTAGTGTTACAATGGGATTGAATAAAAATATGATTTACTATTTTTTATATTGGTTTCTTATAATTTTAGAGATATGCATACATCTTAGGCCTTCTTCAAAACTATAGAAACGACACAACACAAAACATAGCATAATGCATTATTTTAAAAAGTACAAGAATAAAATAAGAATAGGCTAGAACATAATTATATTAGAGAGATAGAATAGAGGAAAGTTTTCTACGAGGAATTGGCCATCTTAAAAGAATTTTATAGGATTTGAATGGTCTAGCATTTTTTTTTTCAAATATACCAAATAAAATAATTTCTTACATGATTTGAATAATATAAATCCCCTCTCCTCCTCCCCACATCATATACAATAAGTAAGTAATAGTCTAGAACAATTTTTGCTCTCATTACCAATAGTGCTCACCACCGACTCATTCACTTGTGCATGCAATGGCACTACGGCTACCTCACCATTATGCTTCACCATCGACTCATGCACTTGTCCCCGTATCACCCTATCCTATATATCGAGCTATCACTACCTACCTCCACCTCCCATGCCCACTTTGCATTCTAATTCGACATCGCCAACATTTTCTCCCTAGCAAATAAGAGAACCACAGAAAATAGAGCAAGAAAACTAGTCTCAAGATGTACCTCTCTTTCAATTTTTTTAAAATGTAACTTTCATTTTTAAACATATAATAATATTAACTTTTCAATATAATATTTGATCATTCATCTTATTTAAAAACACATGTTACATTTATTTTACTGCAATTTGTTTTATTAGTAAAAGTAACTAATTCTATTAGTAAAAATACTTTAAACACGGCTTGTATTTTTTTTCAGGCGTCTGCTAAATTATTGAATAAGGCAAATGGTTTTATAATTGTTAAAAATAACATTATATATTTAAAAATAGATGTAGTAATAGTAAACCTTAAATGCTTTTTTCAATGAAGAATAAATCAATATTAATAAGGTTGCCAAGGGAAGAGAACTGTGTGAAGCGCGGTGGTATGTGCCAGTCACTGTGCAAAAAGCCTCTGTTTCAGCCCCAACCACAAAAAAATAAAAAATAAAAAAAATGAGCGAGAAGGAGACGCTCCACCACCACCACCACCGCCGCCGCCTCCCCTCCACCGCGCCGTCGCCGTCGCCGTCGCCGCTCGACGACGACGACCTCCTCCAGGAGATCCTCCTCCGCCTCCCGCCGGACGCCTCCACGCTCCCCACCGCCTCCGCCGTCTGCAAGCGCTGGCGCCGCCTCGCCTTCGAGCCGGGCTTCCGCCGCCGCTTCGTCGCCCGCCACGAGCCCCCCTTCCTCGGCTTCTTCTTCCCCTACGACTTCGATCCGGTCTTCTCCTTCAACGCCGGCTTCCGATCCACCACCGCCCAGCACCACCTCCCCGCCCACCGGTTCCTCCCCGAGAGGGAGATCGGGCTGCGGTGGGAGATCGTCAACTGCTGCAAGGGCCTTGCCCTCTTCAGGATCACATTCCGCGGGGGATGCAAATGCAAGGAATTCATGGTGGTTGATCCCATCTCCGGCGACCGCCGCCTCCTGCCCTTCCCGCTCGTCGACGGCAAGTTCCTCTCCGCCACGGTGGTTCCTGCCGCCGCCGATCGCCGCTCGTTCCGCGTGGTCGCCGTATTCGCCGAGAGGAACACCTTCACCAGCGTGTTCGCCTCCGTTTATTCGTCAGATGCCGGTGTTTGGAGTGATTATGTCTCGAGGTTGTGTCTCCCATGGGAGGTCTGGGTGTTGCGGCCGAGCGTTCTTGCCGGAAATGCGGTTCACTGGTTTCTTGATGGCTATAATGTGCTCATGTTTGATTTGGAGAGTCAGAAGCTGGGATTCAGTGAGCTACCGCTGGATGCGAAGGATGATGAGGATTTCCCTCACCGGTGCCGGTGTCAGATCATACCGGCGGGTGATGGCCGGCTTGGCCTCGCGGTTATAGTTGGATCCACAATGCAATTGTGGGAGAGGGAGATTGGAGATGGCAGTGATGCCACATGGTTGCTGAGGAGAACCCTCCAGCTGAACTTTCTTCCCCTAGAAGCGGAGGGGCGTAAACTGATTGTGGGTGTTGCCGAGGAGAATAGCTCCATACTTCTTTGGACGCGTGTTGGCCTGTTCATGGTCCACCTCAAGTTTTTGCAGGTTAGGAAGGTCTACGGAGAAATCTCCGTCGACAACTACTACCCCTACTCAAGCTTCTGAACTGCAGGTCTTATATTGTCTTTCGAGTTACCATGTTATTTTTGGTACTAGGGTCTATTGTTTTTATTTTTACATATGATTCATCCTTGAGGGCTGAGGCGCCAATATATTCAGTTTGCAAAACAGCTTTCAATGTTATATATTCACCAATGAAACTTTGCCATGATAATTGGACATTGTGTGGTTCTCTATCTTGCTCTGGTGAAATATTTAGTTTATCCATTCAATGAATACTAATTCACATAGTAATGAAAAGAAATGTTGGCATATTTGTTTTTACAAGAATATCGTACACTCCTACAATTACTTACGAACAAGTGTTTTGTTTTAACTGTGGCACTGTCCTGTACTCCTGTAACATTCAAACATGAGCGAAAGCACATTGAATTGCATAATTCATGATGAATGCAAGTGACAACTGCTAATTGCCTTAATTCAGAACATTTGAAGGCTTACAATTAACTTTTCCATGCTTAAATACCTTTGGTATTAGCTCTCCATTGACTTCATATGAACATTCTGTTTCAAAAAAAAAATGAACACTTCATATGGGCATAACAATATACGATATCTATCTTACTTGGATGAAATACATGCTACCTAACTACTTTTCATTGGAGACCGATTGGAAATAAGTAGCTATTTCTTTCTTTTAGACCAGATAAGGAACAATCTAGTGACTAATATCAAAGAAACATATTCATGTTCATGTAAGAATTGGCAGTTTCTGAGAAAACCTTAGGTCTTTTTTGTTATCATCCTTTTAGTTTTGACATAATGTGAATATATTTCTATTTTTTCAGTCAAAGACCATCCATTAGTAACCTTTTCTAGGTATCATTAATCAGCACAGATAATCAGCTTATGTTTCCGAGCAAACTCCATTTATGAAGTATTGACAGAATTTGTGCAAAAGATCCCCTGCTTCCGTAGTATTGTTTAATTTTGCGCTTTATTTGGTTGGTGCTTTACAGAAGAGTTGAGACCTTCCTTGTTTTAAACTTAGTAACTCCAATGTTTTATTATCTTGAAAGCAATTATGCCTATGTTGTGTACTGATCATTTTAATGATAAAGAGGAAATAGAAACAGATAAGAGCATGGAGTTCTTTCCTTCTTGTTTATCATGTCATTAATGATAATCTATAACTGAGAACTAGGAAATCGTATGAAATTTATATATCTGGCAGTTCTAAATCGCAATTTATCCTAAATTTCACTTAAGGAGTTTCCTAGATACCTTGAATAATATTCCTAGTTTTCAAAATGGTGTTGGGTGGTAAATCTATGCTGTGTATTTGCTTGATTCTTCATTACCTTGTAGTGGAATAGGAACGCTAGTTTTATAGCAACATCCTTTTGTTGCTAAGAGTGTTTATGTGCACATTTAATCACTAGTACAATTTTATTTAGTCTTTTTTATTTTCTTGTTATAGAATGGCAAGCAATTTAGTCGAAGCATGAATGGTCTTCGTTGCAACTTATTTAAATGATTTATGTTGTTCTGAGGGATTTGGCCTGACGTTGGTTTAGCAGATGACTTTGTTTCAGTTCATGATATTGAAGGAGTGTATTGTAGTTTTGAACTTTTGGGTATATTTAACTGACCGATTGTTTTGTTATCTTTTTCACTCACAGATGGTAGCTCATTTGTGGATATGGCAGATCTTTAGTCCTGCTCAATATATTAGATGATTAAACCTCTGATGAATTATTATCTACTCTTTCGCCAAGGATCTTGACAGGAATATTACCTGATAGCTGTTGTGAGTTCTGATGTTTAGGGCCTTTTTTAGTTGGTTACTAACTTTGTCACAACTAAATCTGTCAAAGTGCGGTAAGCCAATAAAGTATGGTGTATGAAATAGTTCGCTATAAAATGTGGCGAAGTTTGGATCAAAATCGAGCATACGACATGTGGATAAGTGGGTTAGTAAGTGAAAATTGCAACGGTTATAGTAAATAAACCCTTGTTTAACTTAGCAAGAGTTTTAACCTCTTGAAAATTTTTCTTCAGTCTTATCTCTTTCATCCAATTTGTACGGACTGATCAAATGGTTATTTTTACGTTTTGCAATCCTCTGTTGTGTAGTTCTTTTTTATTAGAATCCTATTTTTTTCTATTCGTACTATTCAAAGGTGCTCTTAGTTTTTTTTTGGCATACAAAATGAGAGGATGGATTAAGGTATGGTTAATGGACTACTAATTATTATAAACTTAGAGCAAGTTTAGTAGTATAGCTAACTACTAGTTTCAAATCATCGATAGTCAATTTAATAGTCAATTCATACTACACTATTAATATATGGTTCCACAAATCATACACATATTGTGTCTTAGAGTTCGTGCTACGGCTGGTTACAAATCTGTAGCTCGCTATTCTTTTCTCTTCTTTTATTTCCTTGACGTGTGTTATAGCTCTTCTTTTATCTTTTCGATGTGTGTTTATAGTTGGATTACAGTATGCTAGTGTAGCTGCTCTTAAAAAAATATATAATTATATGATTTATTAAAGAATCGAGTATTTTAATTAAGATGATGTAAGAGTATATTAATTAAAGACTTAACATGAAAGCTTGCATGTTACCCTGCTGAGCTACCTTCTCCACCTAGGTTTCATGTGTCGCAACCCGCAAGCTGAGCCAGCCATATTTTACTTGCTGTCGCGTGTTGTGTTGTTGACACGATTTAGATCATCTTTTTAAAAAATTGGCTGAGGGAACCTGGGATCCATCAAAAATTATTTACTACGGCACTATTTAAATTTTTTTTTTAGGAAAAACGTCACTTCGAATGTTACCACAGTATTTATTTGGAACTCTATTTCTCCATCAGACTTAATTTCGATGCTCACATGTCAGTGGTCAACGGCAGGCAAGCTGCTGCTTCCACTTCACTTCGAAAAAAAAACTTAAGTTGTGCCAAGACGCCACCTTTACTCACGCAACAAAGCTCAGATGCAATGCTGCCCTCCGCCGCGCCCGCGCGCTGCCTCCTCCTCCTCCTCCTCCTCGCCGTCGCCGTCGCCGGCGCCGCGTTCGATCTCGAGGAGGCCACAGTCGACTCCATCCGCCGCGCCTTCGCCGACGGGGAGCTCACCTCGCGCGGCCTCGTCGAGCTCTACCTAAGCCGCGCCGCGGCGCTCGACCCGTCCCTCCACGCCGTCGTCGAGCTCGACCCGGACGGCGCGCTCGCCGCGGCCGACCGCGCCGACGACGCCCGCCGCCTCTTCGCGTCCGCGGGAGGAGGCGCGCTCCCGCCGCCGCTGCTGAACGGCATCCCCGTCCTCGTGAAGGACAACATCGCCGCGGCCGGCGGCGGCGGCGCGCTGAACGCGACGTGCGGCTCGCTCGCCCTGGTCGGGTCGCGCCCCGCGGGCGACGCCGGGGTGGTCGAGCGGCTCCGGCGCGCCGGCGCGGTGGTTCTTGGCACGGCCAGCCTCAGCGAGTGGTGCAACTTCCGCGCCCCCGGCATCCCCGCCGGCTGGAGCCCCCGCGCCGGCCAGGGCAAGGTCGCTTCCTCCCATGGTTTCTTGCCGCAGCAAGCAATTAGCAATGGCGAATTGGAGCTCACACTGAACAATTTGACTGAATCTGAAATTCTGAATGCAATGTGTTGCAATTGGGGTTGCTGCTGCAGAATCCCTATGTGCCATCGGCGACGCCGTGCGCGTCGAGCAGTGGCTCGGCGATTGCAGCGGCGGCGAACATGGTGGCGGTGACGATTGGGACGGAGACGGACGGGTCAATCATGTGCCCGTCCAGCTACAATTCGGTCGTCGGGATTAAGCCGACGGTGGGGCTAACCAGCCGCGCCGGCGTCATCATCATTTCGCCTAGGATGGACACCGTTGGGTGAGCTCTTGATAGTTGATACTGACTGAATATTCTGTTCTGTTCAGTTCTAACTTCTGAAGCATTGCTGAAAAAAGGGTGATGTTACTGTCTGAATCTAACCCAATATTGTCACATATTGCAGTGAGCTGTTGAATTCATATTTTAGTTTGTTTCTTTTCTCCATCAGATTAATGTTGGCGTGTCAATTTGCAGATGGTACGCCTCACTGTTCAAGTAAAAGATGACCTTTGTTTTGTTAAATAGACAACACTTTTGTGCTTAAATACTCAGATAGCTACTAAACACAGTAGTATTTTTTTTCTGGCAAAGATAAAGCTCAGAAGATTTTGGGAAGAGAAAAGTTTCATGCAACTAAATAGAGTGTATTACAGTGGCACCTTCTTAACTGAGCAAACTCACAGAAATATATGACTTCTTGCTCATTATTCTAATCCTCATTTATATTTTCTCTAGTCATTTCTATGATCTTCCTTTCACTCGTATGGATTTAATATTGCACAGTTTATTGATGTAATCTAGTCAATATAGGCCAATTTGTAGGACAGTTTCAGATGCTGTGCATGTTTTGGAAGCAATTGTTGGATATGACCCGCGAGACGCAGAGGCAACTCGTATGGCGTTGCAATATATCCCAGAAGATGGTTATAGGCAATTCTTGAATATAGATGGGTTAAGAGGCAAGAGGTTGGGAATCCTTAGGAAAGATTTCTTTCGGTTTCCCTCGGGCTCTGTCCAACAAAAGGTCTTCGATGAGCATTTCAACACTATAAGGTAGTTTACCAACATATCTTTCATTAGTATCCTTTATCAGTACATAGTGTTCATTGTTATTTTCGACCTCAGGAACTACTGTCCTTTATTCTAGCTAGCTGGTAGGTTTGATTCCTCCTTAGGTTGGAAATTTGTGTTCTTCTCTTCTTGTTGAGAATATATGTTGTGCTCCTAGGTATTAGCATTATCTTGAACAAATGTTAATAAAAGGTGAAAATGTGTATTTTCTATGTACTGAAGTGAATATTTTTTAAATAAACTATCAGATCTTGGGTAAAGTAAAAGGCATATGCACAGAATCCACATAACGTTCCAACTCTTAGTGCATGTGGTTTCCAGATGGCAGGATTGTCAAAAAGGCTAACTAAAAAGCCATCCCTCATATAGTCAAATTTAACTATTTATGTCTGTACTTTCTATACTACCCTTTCCTGGGACATATACATTAATTTTCAGTAATTATGTATCAGGATCTCGATATACTGTTGATAATACCATCTTAAAGCGTTTTTTCTTTTAGATGACAATGACAACGTCAACAGTACAATCTTATGCATATTCTAGTCTCAAAATGAATGAGATCAAGGTATTATTGACAGAACGAACCATTTACCATAGTAGATATCTGTCCTGTTCTCTGCGACTTTGTTGTTCTTTTCCTGAATATATTAGTTTCTTTCCTTTCTCCTGATTCCTGGATGCTATAAAACTGAAAGTAAGATGGGTGCCATATTGGTGGACAATCTCGAGATACCAAACATGAACATCATCAACGATGCAGTACAAAGCGGTGAACGTGCTCTTATGCTAGCCGAATTCAAGTTGTCCCTCAACTCATACTTGTCTGAACTGGCCAGTTCACCTGTAAGATCATTATCGGACATAATTGATTTCAACAACAAGCATCCGGTAGAGGTAAAGATCGCATCAATTCACGCGTATCTCATTTGCTTGCTAATTTTGTCGAAACACGAATGGTAATCTGTTGCAATATTCAGGAAAGGATGGCTGAATTTGGTCAGAGTTACCTTCTGCAATCTGAAGCAACAGATGGCACTGGTCCAACTGAGAAGAAGGCCATTGCGAAACTGAACGAACTTTGCGAAAGTGGCCTCGAGAAAATAATGCGAGTTAATCAACTGGATGCAATTGTTTCACCAGGTGCATCTGCTCATAGCCTGCTTGCAATCGGCGGCTATCCTGCAATCACAGTTCCAGCTGGGTATGCATCGAATGGTGTTCCTTTTGCCATCTGCTTTGGAGGTTTGAAAGGATCGGAGCCAAGGCTTATTGAGATAGCCTATTCGTTTGAACAGGCGACAAAAGTGAGGAGACCTCCAACTTTGCAGCATTCTATCATTTGATTGTAACTTCAAAAATTTGATTGTTTGACTCGCTGTGTATCATTTTCAAGTTTGAACAGAAATTATGGTTGAAAAACATATATATACACGCCCAAGGCCAAAACAGACAATTTGAGATGCAGTAATCTGATCCTTTATTATTATTTCAAATCCATCTGGTCGTTTATATTTGAAAATCAGGCAGTTTCATTTTGTTTCTAGACAAATAGTGAGAGTAAAAGAATTGAAAAATGTCTGTATGTCCAGAATTCCAGAAGACATATTTTGGCACTCTAATATTTCTTTTACTCTGATATAAGAGAGAATATCACTTCCAACATGACATTGCATCAAAAGATGGAACTCTAATATTTTGACAAGCACATGAACAAATTCTACTCAAATATACGTGCAACCACTTCATAAATCTACCTCTGAACATTCGTATTATATTATTCTGGTTGTAAGACAAGATACAACTATCCAGGTCTGGTAACTGATATTTATTCGTATTATATTATTCTGGTTGTAAGACAAGATACAACCATCCAGGTCTGGTAACTAATATTTATTCTTTGCTCTACATCTTAGATTTCTGCTAGATTTTCTCTTATTTGATTCTACAATGAGCTGCAGTTGCAGCCATTTGAGCTGTTCACAGCATCACTAATTAGGCTGAGAACTCAAACAGCATAGTGTGCTTATACTTCTCACCAGGCTGCACCACCACGGAGGGGAAATTGGGTTGGTTGATGGCATTAGGAAACCCCTGGGTTTCCAAGCATACTCCGGAATGCTTCCCATAAACGGCACCACCTTTGCCAGTTACGCCATCCACATAGTTAGCAGTGTAGAACTGCATTCCAGGTGCATCAGTCCAGAGGTCCAGGGTCCGTGAGTTCGATGAATCTTTCAGCTTGGCAGCATGCTTCAGGCCATTCTTCTCTTCGCCAGAGTCCAGCACATAGTTATGGTCATATCCTCCAGGCACATCGTTGATGCGGGCTCCAATCTTGTGCTCTGTTGTGAAGTCGAAAGGTGTGCCCTTGACAGGCATTATCTCACCGGTGGGAATCGTGTTCTCGTCAACTGGAGTTATGTGTTTTCCCCAGATCTGGATTGAATGATCCAAGGTGTCACCGGAGTTGTGCCCTGCCAGGTTCCAGTAGGTGTGCTGCGCCAAGTTGATGGGCGTCGCTTTGTTCTCTGCTACTGCTTCCATGTCAAGTCTTAAGGTGGTAGAATCAGGAAGAGAGTATGTTGCTCGAACAGTCACATCGCCAGGGTAGCCTGAGGATTGAATAGTTAAGTGATTGAATTGGCTGAATAATTTAAGCATAAGAATTCTTCAATTAAAACAATGATGATGCTAGTTAGTGATTGTACCCTCTTCCCCATCCTTGCTGTGATATTGGAAGGTGATTGATGGGCATTCACTTTTGCGCTCTACTACATCCCACACTACTTTGTCAAACCCCTTCAACCCACCTGCAGTTTGCAATTGAGCGATTGAAGAAACATAATATTCTTTGTAAGTCAAATAAGATGGCAATAATAATGCCATGAAGTAACCACTGGCTAATGTCTGAGCTCTAGCAAAACCAACTATATATCCTGTCCAAATCATCTATGTAAAATTCATGAAACCTTACCATGAAGACTGTTGGGTCCATTATTGATAGCTAGTGAATACTCAACTCCATTCAGAGTAAACTTTCCCTCCTTGATCCTATTTGCAACACGGCCAACAATGCATCCAAAATAAGGTGATATGCCTTTCTGCCAAACAGAAAATATGATGACTTTAGGCAATCAATTTGAAGCAAACTACATGCAGATTTATAGAGCTGGAGATGCACTCCAGATTTTTGTAAACGAATTATACATCTCTGGCCCGTTGATATCTGAATGTCATCTGTCAGAATTTAAAAGCATGATACACTAGAATTCTGCCTCCATAAATTGCATAGCTGTATCTGATCAGAATATATACAATATAATTATCTGGCTACCTGTTTAACCTCAGTAGTAGTTGGGATCTCTATTTGGGAGTGTCAAAAGAAATCTAAAATTAAGTGCTAATTTGCTGCAAAATAACCAGAGGGTTCATTGATAGGATGCAACAACTTGTTTATTGGCAGAAACAGACTCAGATATTGGTCCTAAGAAGTTGTCCAAACAAAAGGCCTAAAATGACTTGATATTATTTCAAGGAAGGAATTTAGTTCGCCGTCATGATGAGGGCAAATGTGATGAATTCAGGCAAGAACGTCCATCCCTATCGCCTAAAGGGACCAATCCTTTTCCCAAAAATGTTTGCTACATATAGGCTGTGGAAGCAGCACCTGACAAGGTCAACATCCACTGTATGATACTAGTAATTTCTGCTAATTAAGCTACTAGTAAGCACCACTCCTAAATAAGCATATACAAATTGTTCCAATCTAATAAAGAAACACGGGCAACATTACTGCCGCAATGTAGCACCCAATTCAGTCCCAACTCCCCAGCAAAAATCAAACCTGACCACCCTTCCCAGTTCCCACATACTCCTACTAGTGAGTAGTGACATACTAGGTGAGAACAATCAACCTTGACTGACTGAATCGAAGGAATTATGGGGGCGAATGAACGATTAGGGATCTGACTCACCATGTAAGGCTCCAGAGTGTCGAATCCAAGAACCACATCCGCGAGATTCCCTGTTGACATCAAATTTGGCAAGAAACGAGTGATATAAGCAAACCAACCAAAAACCCAACGAAAAAATTAATCTGAAGAAAGGGGGAGAAGGGAAGGGGATGGAGGGAACAGAATTAAGAAGGGACCGTGGGCGTCGGGGACGATGAGGGAGGTGATGGTGGCGCCCCAGGCGGCGATCTTGGCGGTGATGCGGCCATTGGAGAGCTCCAAGATCTCCTCGGCCGCCATTGCTGCGACTGCGAGTCTGACCTGACGAGACTCGGAGAAGTCGCTTTCGGTTTTATCACGTGAAGATGAAGCAATCAAGCAACGCATCGGCAGCGCACACACTTCCAAAAACAATGCGGTAAGGTTGTTATCTCATCCCATGAAATTTTTTTTTTGTTTGTTAATATTTTGCGAGGTCACCGAGTCACCGAGTTATCCACGCGCGGCAGGACTACTTCAGAGCATGTACAATAATCAGCTATAAACATATTTTAATATTTTAATAAGATAAATGATAAGAGAGAAGAGTAACGGTCTACAGATTTGTAGCCAGCTACAGCACTAACTTCAAGACACACTGTGTATATAACATATAGGACCATATATTAATAGTATAGTAAGCAACTATTATATAAATTGACTATTAAATTAGCTATGGATAAATTGGAGCCTGTAGTTGGCTATACTGTTAGACTTGCTCTTAGATCAGGTGGAACAGTTGGCCAGTTAATCTATCGTGATCCCATCACTGATCCCTCCTTCCCCTCTCACTGACAGCAGACCCCATGAGCCAGTGTCCTGAAGGAAATATTTCTTTACCAAGTTCAGTAAACCATTTTTCTATCCCATAAAAATCATTTAAATTTCAAAAATTCATATTTCTCAGACAGTAACTCTGCTCAACTCCATTCCACTTTATATGTTTTTTTAAAAGGAAAACTGCGAATTACACCTCCCCCGAACTATCGCAGTCGACCAAATTACCCCCGAACCCAAAAATTAGAAATTGTTCACCTTAAACTTTTAATATCAGACGAATTACCTCCCCGACCCAATCTAGAGCGGTTTTGTCCTAGCGTACGCGTGACAATCCAGTCAGCATTTTCTTATAAAAAAGGGTGGGATCCGCCTCTCACTCTCTCATCTCTCTCTTTCTCCTCTTCCCCTCTTCCTCTCTCTTTGTGGCAATGTTGGGAGCGGCGAGACAGTGGCCGGCGGCGGGCGTGACGGTGACTACGGCGAGGGCACACTACGAGCTGCTCTTTCTCTCTCACTCTATGTGTGTGTGTGTGTGTGGAGCCGTTGGAGAGCGGACCCCGAGGCCAGTGGTAGGCGCAGCGGGGTGGTGAGGGTGCGTGACGTGGCCACGATGGAGCTCGCGGGAAGGAATTGACAAGCCCGCCGCTGTCTTGAGCTCCCTCGGCGACCCTTTTTCTTCTTTCTTCTCTGCGGCTGGCGGTGGAGGTCCTCCCGTGCCTCTCCCGTGCCAGATGGAGCTCGTGGGAAGGAATTGACGAGCCCGCCGCTGTCTCGAGCTCCCTCGGCGACCCTTTTTCTTCTTTCTTCTCTGCGGCTGGTGGTGGAGGTCCTCTCGCGCCTCTCCCGTGCCAGCGCTCGAGCGACCTTCGCCTCCCACGCCGGGGGAGGCCGAGGAGGCAGCGCACCCTGGCGGTGGTCGATGACAAGCTCAACTTGGCGGGGAAGGTTATCTCGCGAGGAGATGCAGGGGCGGCCCTTCTCCTCCTCCTCGTCTGCTGTTGTGTTGACAGAAAACACGTGGCCTGGGAGATCTGCTTAACTCCAGTGCAGGTCCAAAGCTCGCCTTCGGATGTTGTTAGCGTGCCAATTGATTTGATCCTGTAATCAACAATAAATAGAAGCAAAGCAACCATGGTTAAGTCTATAAATGATAGCCGATCGGCTAGATGCCGATGACATATCATTTACCTTTAAGCCGATGTTATCTGTGCATCGATCGGCAGTCATGAATAAGTAAAGAAGGACTAAATCTACTCGATCGGCTATAGATATTAACAATATATACTCCTTATATCGATGTATACTTAAATCAAGTGATTGGGATAGATCGGTCATCATGCCGAGACAGTATAAATCACTTAGATCAAAATATATGTCAATAACAAGACTATATATGTTTATAGCATATAGCCGATAAGATAGATCTAGTATGTATCGGCTAATACTCCGATACTACTCTATATCAAGATATTAAAGTAAGTATAGTATATTGAGCAAAAGCCTAACATATTTAGATACAGCAATATCTTAATATAAAGGGCAGATTTAACATGTCAATGGAGCATATAGAACAAATGAAGTTAAATCAGATGCGATCGGCTGAAATTCCGATGCTATTCTAATCAGCAACTAGAAGGCAGGCTAGAGATTGATATTCTAAGCACGACTTAATAGATCAAACTTAACTGATGCCGCATTAAGTATGAAAAAAAGAACAATATCTAGACGATCAAGCCGCTAGAAGTTTCATAGAATAGTAGATATCTCATATAATCTAAATCAACATCAAAATCTAACCTAATCGGCTGCCCTCTGCATACAGATGTTAGCCGATAGTAGATTAGGTGTCGATATTGCTAGAGATTATATAAGATATATGATAACTCGACGAATTATATAAATGAGATTAGAGTATCATAAATATAGAAGCACTAATCCTAAGAACACAATCCGTCATAACGAATTTTACCTCTTGTTGAAGATCGAAATCAATGCAGCTTAACCCGAAAGCAAGAACTCGTCGAAACAAAAACTAAAGCAAAAGGGTGGTGATGCGCCGAAATTGTATTGAACGTGTGTTGTTAAATTACATAGGGCTCGGGGTCTATTTATACCCGAGAATTACAAGATATGCCCATACCGGACACGACTATTATCTCTAACAAACTCTAAGATACCATAAGTCTTTGCGGCAGACTTTTGCCCATATTTATCTATTAGGAATTTACATAAGATATCCTAATTAATAGATACAATTGCCTTCCCAGGACTCTATCCGTGCGTGGCAATCATCTTGAAGTACATTAACTTGAACCCGATGTCGTGTAAAAGTCATATTGTCGGAATCGGCTGTATCGGCTTACTTAGCCTGACTCAGACCTAGCCGATCCTAACCGTAGCCGATCTGGACTCCGGCCGATTCCTGCTCTGTTTCCGAACTCGATCTCCGCTTCCGACCTCGCTTTGATCCAATCTTCTTTCCTGACACTGATGTTACCAAATTTGGTTGTTAACTTGTTGCTGCTGGACAAGCGCCTGCAAGCTCGCCCCACCCCTCCCCCACCGTTGCTCCCTGTGTAACACCCTGAAAATTCGACGACAAAAATCTAAGCTCTAAAAATACGGATTTTCAAAAACTTTTTAAATTAATTGCATCATGCCGATCTTATTCGCCTATTTTATTTGGATTTGATCTCGAAGTTTATTAATCGTGAGTAAAGAATAGTTAATTAGGAATAAACCGTAAAAAAAACAAATTGGTAAAATAAATATAAATTAAAATAAATATTAGGTGTGGATAGGAATAAATAAAATATTATTGTGACCATATTTGGATCAATTAAATTTAAATACGATGGAATAAGAATTAACCCTAATTAAAAATTCAAATAAATCTACTACTACTTAAAAAATAAGAGGTGCTTCCATCGTCCGTCAAAAAAACCGGGTGAAAAAAAACCGGAACGAATCCGATTCATCAACGCGGTAAAAGAAAAATCGGGAAAAAAAAAGAATATGTAATTTTCCAATCGTCGCATTGAAATTTTCGTACGTTTTTTTTTTCCGATTGGCGGCTTGAGGACGTATCGAATACAAGCAGTAAATTTTTTTTGACCGTTTCGTCTGTTGCTCACATCACAAAAAAATCGTCGCTCACGTCATCGTGCCTGCAATGCCGCGTCACCGCGCGATCATGAGAAAAAAACGCGGCAACGGAAAGAAAATAGCGAATAGAGGCGGAAAGTTATTTTAATCTTATTGTTTTCATACAGTTTAGTTAAGGTGAAATTTATTATGGGAATTCGATTAGATGTATTTATTTTTTTACAAAATTATAAGTTGCAAATAAGAGTCCGATCATCTCATGTTAACATGTAAGTTTTTTAAAAAAGATTTCTTATACAACTCTTGTATTTCAAAAAACGAACGAAGTTAAAACTCGACTCAAATATGAATCTATATTTCCAAAAGCAAACGAACTTAAAACCGATTCATACACGGATGACGTACTTAAGTACCAGAAAATCATCTTTAATTTTTATAATAGTAGAGAAGAGATTTCTAAAAAATAAAGAAACAATCTAAATTCCTAATCACAAAATAAAAAGATCTAATCTCTAATCTCTATCTCTATCTCTATCTCTAACTACTTAAAAAGTTAAAAAAGTTTCCGTCGTCCGTATATCTATAACTAATATAAATATTCGTATTTTTCCGGTCGTCACACCGGTTTTTCGTCCCGCTTCGTCGCCCCCTCCCCAAAATCCCAATCCAAATCCAATCAAACCTTGGGAAAAAAATCACAATCACAATCGGAGTTCAATCACATAAATCATGATGCATGTACACATATATATCCAAATAAAAACAAAAAATTACATCGAAGGGGGTCGCCACCGCCGCCGTCGTTGTCGAACCACCGCCGTCGCCGTCGCCGTCGCAGGGACGGCTAGCCGTCGGCGGCTCCCCTCCTTCTGGATCCGGTGGAGGGGAGAGCGTTGCCGCCGCCTCCCCTCCCGCTAGATCCGCCGGCAGCGGCGGCGGAGGGCGCTCTCCAGTGGTGGGGGAGAGTGCCGCCGCCGCCGTCGGTTGGTGGGGGAGGGGCGCCGTCGTCGCCGCCGCCGCTCGGGGGCGCGGAGGGGAGGGCGGCGAAGTGAGATGGGAGGGAGGGAAATGGGCTAGGGTTACGGCGGCTGAGAGGGAGGGGGTTTTGTTTCCCCGATATCGACGCTCGGCCGTCCGATCAAAACCCTAGAGATCGGACGGCCGGTGTCGTCCGGGCCGAAATCGGCCTGAGGGAAGCAAACCTAAAAGGAAGTATTTCTTTTTCCAATTAAATAATTGTTAAATGATGTTCGTATTAATAAAATTAGCAATTAAGCTCTGAAAATTCCAATAAAATTCCAAAGAGCGTAACTAATCATGGAGAATTTAATAAAATTAAATTTAACCATGTCATTTTATTTGTCACACTTGCTTTACTTGTAAATTTATTTAATTATACACATACCTACTTAAAAATATCAAATATTTCAGCAAATTTGTATTTTAATTAATTACATATTTTTCTAATCTGTAAGCTTCTCGGTGCAACGCACGGGCACTTTTGCTAGACCAAACAACACTTTTGGTCAATATACACACTCTGTAATCACCCGGTGCAACGCACGGGCACTTTTGCTAGTTATATAAAAATAAAATATGAGTAATATTAATCTAGGGTGAATTCATTAGTTGAGATAACACAAATATTGAGTAAAATGCATATATGCAAAAATTAGGAATTGTGGAATCAAATTTATATGGGAAATACACTAAAATCGGGATAAATAGGAAAAGTCACTATTCATTGCCCCCTAGGTGTTCGATCGCGTTCCCTAGCCCTAGCCCCTCCTCTGCCGCGTTGCAATCGCGCCCCGCACGCCGCGTGCCGCCCCGCCTCACCTCTGCCGTCGCCGTCGCCATCACCACGCGTGCCGCCGTCGCCTCGCCGCCCGCCCGTCGCCATCGCCGCCTGCCGCCGCGCCGACGTCGCCGAGCCGCCCCGAGCCTACGCCGACATCGCCACCCCCGTGCCGCGCGTGCTGCCGTCCCGTTGCCGCGTCGCCTCGAGCCCCGCGCAGCCATCCCGTCGCCGCGTCGCCGCCCGTCGCCGTCAAGCCCGCGCCGCCCCGCGCCGCGTCGTCCTATCGTCGCTGTCGCGCCGTGCCATCGTGTCGCCGCCCATCGCATCCCGCCCCGAGCCGCGCGCCACCGTTGTCGCCGTCGCCATCGACGTCCCGTCGCCGCGCGCGTCCCATCGCCGCTGCCGTGCCGCGCGCCGTCTCGTCGCCTCGCGCCCCGCGCCGCCGTCGTTTCACCCTTCCCCCTCCTTCCCCTCTCTTTCTTCCCCTCTCCCCTATAAAAACCCCGGCCCAATCCCCCTTCTCCACCCCACTCCATTCCCTCCTCCTCTCCCTCTTCCCCTTCTCCACGCGCCGCCGTCGTCGCGCCGCCGCGCCGCCGTTGCCGTGCCGCCGCCTTCGAAGCCGCCGCGCCTGCGTCGCCGCCTTGCGCCGCCGTCGCCATCGTCGCCGCCACCACCACCGCCGGTGAGCCGTCTCCCCCTCCCCTCCACCTCGCGCCCACCGCCATCGCCGCCCGAGGAAGCAAAGAGCCAAGAGAGAGAGAGATAGAAAGAAGCCGGGAGGGAGGAGAGAAAAAGAAAAGAGAGGAAAGGAGAAAGGAGCTGGGAGAGAAGAAAGAAAAGAAAGGAGAAAGAAAAAGAGAAAAAGAAAAGAAAAAGAAAGGGAGAAAAACAAAAAGGAAATAAATAGGAAATTAGAGGGAGATTAGGGAAGTTTAGAAAATTTAAAATAATTGGAATTTAATTATAGATTAATTATAGTCGTAGAATTGCAAAATTTAATATAAATTATGGATTATTCTTGGCAATTTCTATAAGAAATCAATTCGCGGTAATAATTTAGATGTAGTTAATAAGTAAACAAATAGATGAATTCTTATAGATTATTATAGATTATTTTTGGGTAATCCCTATAAGTAATCGATTCATGGTAGAAATTCGGATTTAACTACTAGGGATTTTACCCGTGTATTATATTTAATCATTTAGTCATAGACTAAATTAAATCGTATAATATTTCTAGGATTCCATCCGATATTTAGCTCGCGATAGAAATTTCTAACCTATTAGATGGATATAATGCTCGGGTAGATTAAATTGAAAACTTATGACAACAAAATATTTATACCCGCAAAATAGTTTGAATCGAAATTGGGTTTGCCTTAGTTCGTGAATAATAAAGTTAATATAAAGAAATCGACTTTCGCATTCGACTTTCATTTGGATTTATTTGGATTTTTATTTGAATTCTAACCGAATTCAAATCAATTTTCGCACGTAACTATAGAGCCCGAGGGAGTTGCGGATCCAAGCGAAGGTCAAGACCCGCAAGACATTGAGCAAGGCAAGTCATCACTATTCCTTGAACATGTTGATCCCAATTGCGAAATTGTTTTGTTTACAAATAAAATTGCATGCAATGATGAACATCCTACTTGTGATTATGCCATGCCTTGATTGTTGTTTGCCCCTTATTCCTTCGTAACCATATTTACGTATGAGTCCCTAGTCAATTATGACAATTGCTTAGAAATGCTATTCTAGAATCATGCATACTCATATTTATCAAATGCTATATGCTTGGGCAATTACCTTTGAGAAGGTAATTGAGATGCGGCATGTGGAGACATGAGCGCCACATTGCCATGATGTTGATGACATGATTTGTGAAAGGAGAAATAAAATTAAACAATTGTTTTCGACTGGGGTGGACGGAGGATTTGGGTGGTATCTGGAAAAGGCTAGTACCATCCCCGGTCAATTAAGGACCGAGCCATGAAGCTAAGCATGAAACGACTCCTCGTACAACCGCACTTCTCGTATGGGTATAGACCTAGCGGACTAGATAGCCGAGCGGAGGCAGTATCCCTGCATAGATGGTTCACCCCTGAATGAGGCAGGTGCGCTACGGTGGGACAGCTGTTGAGGTAGGGCCGAGAGGCGAGCCCTACATCGGTGTCGCCATTGATAGGACTGCCATGAGTCTGTGAGAGAGAGAACTTAACTTGAACCATAATTTAATATGTGTGTGAGACTTCTCTTTCCCGGGAGCGCCAGAACTCCTCTCACTGCTAGAAACATGAACGCCTAGAGTGCATGAGGATTTAAGTTCATGGAGCGGGTACTGCCAATGCGAGGTTATCGAAAAGCTTTGCCGTGACGCGTCTCATGTGTTGGGACGAGGCTCATGTGTTAGGTAGTCGCGGAGTGCGGGTAAAGTGTGCATCCACTGCAGTGTGAGTAAACCAAATCTATTCGAATAGCCGTGCTCGCGGTTATTGAGCACCGGGACATGTATTACACTTGGCTAGACTCTAAATTCTTTAACTTGTGTGGGATGGGATATTGCATGATGATTTTTATGCTGATGGAGCCACTTCCTAAGAGGCGGGAATGTGGACGTCCTCAGAAAACCATGACGACTCAATGACGGGAAGCTATCCTTGGGAACACAATGGATGGTGGACAGAACCGTCGTTGTTTAAATATGAACACTGGTACTAAAATTTGATCAGTCAATGCTAGGTCTTAGGCTTGTGAAAAGAATTACAAAACTGGCTTTATGCAAAAGAACCATAGTCATCCTTTGGATTCCCCTGTCATGTGCATTATTGCTGTGGTGGCTTGCTGAGTACAGTTGGTACTCACCCTTACAATATACAAACTTAATCAAAGGTCGGAGATGAAGCTTCGGAGGATCCCTACGCTTACTACTAGGAGGATGACGAAGACAATGGCGCCCAGTAGGTCTTAGTTACGGTCGTTGCCTGTGGCAATGGTGTGCCGCTGCCTTAACTCCGCTGCCTTATCTACTTATGTTTTTGGAATGTATTCCGGACCGCTCGGTCCGATGATTTAAGACTATGCCTGCGGGCTTTTGATGTAATAATTTGCACTAGACTTTCGTGTATGTGCATTTGGTATTTCAGCTATGAACTCGTGTGTACCAGACTACTTGATCCAGGGAAATGGTACTGTTTACACGATTGATTCCTGTTATAAAAACGGGGGTCCACACCCTGCCACCCCTCCCCTCGCCGCCACCCCCACTCCACTGACACCGCCTGCAGCGCCGTCCTCCTCTTCTGCTTCAGGGTCCCCCGGGACGAGGTAGGGCGTGAGCACAAGGGTGGAGGGCGGGTGGGTAGGGGATGCCCGTCCGCGGTCTGCCGCCAATCCCCGTCATCCCCGCTCTGGATAAGAGAAAGAGGAAGAGGGGAAGATGAGAAAGAGAGAGATGAGAGAGTATGACAGGTGGACCCCACTATTGTTTTATAAGAAAATGCTAACTGGATTGGCACATGTACGCCACGAAGGACAAAACCACTTTGGATTGGGCCAAGGGGGGTAAATCATCCGGTATTGAAAGTTCAGAGTGAGCAATGTCTGGTTTTCGGGTTTAGAGGGTGAAAGGGTCAATTAGGCCTTCGGGGGTGCATAGGCTAATTTAAAAAACTTAAGTAAATGCGGAAGCAGGGTTTTTCGGAAATTCCAGAAATGCTTTTCGGAAATTCCAAAAATCACAGAGTATGTGCAAGTGAAAGTAAATTTTAGATCTAGCTGCCCACACAACAATGAAATACTAGCACAAACAACAACTAGACTTATAGCGGCACAAACAAGAATAGCTAGAGGAGGGAGAGAGGGATATCACCGAGGTTGTTGCAATATGAGTTGTTCCCGAAGTTCGAATGCTCGAGGGGATTCTACTACCTGTTGAGGTCACAAAAAACAGGGTCTTTGCTAACCCTTTCATCAACAGGTTGCACAAAGCACTCATCCTTCCACTAGTGGTATCTCTTCCCTTTCGAAGGCGTAATCCGACCTTCACAAACTTCTCCCGGCCAACCACAATGTAGATTGGTGGCTCGAGAGTGACACCTAGCCGTCTAGGAGTCCTCAACCTCCAAGAGTAACAAATGATTCAAAGATCTCTTGGGGAATGAAGCAAGTGCTCACAAATCTTCACGAAGTCAACACAAAGCACTTACATAAACTCGAATCCATAATTCTCACACACACACACGAAATCCAAATCAAAGACCGGTGGAGAGGGGAATCAAGAAACAAGGCTCAAAACTTGAAAGCCAAGGGCACAAGATTTCAGTGAGAGCAGCAGCCTTGACTTGGAGAGTGAGGAGGCTATTTATAGCCACAGTCTCAGATCTGCCTATTATGTGCAATAATTCCATTTTTTTTGAAATTCCGAAAATAAATAACAGACAAGTCCAAAAATCTCCAGAACAACAAACATAATGAAGTCAACTGAGTTTTCCGGAAATTCCAAAAACTTTTCGAACGAATCGGAAAATATCTAGAACCAAAATCACTGTCTAGACATTTACGGAAATTCTGAAAATAACTTCCGGATGTCCGAAAATATACGTAAGCTATTTTGGTTGCACAGACATTTTCGGAAATTCCGAAAATCGCTTTCGGACAACTCTGAAAATTTCCAGAAGGTCACTGCCAGTTTCTGAAATTCCGAAAGTTTACGGAACCAATTTTGGCTTCACGGCTATTTTCGGAAATTCCGAAAAACTATTTCGGACAACTCCAAAAATTTCCAAAAGCGAAACTCAATTTTGTCTCCTCTCGGAAATTCTGAAAACTCATTTTAGACAATTCCATAAAATTCTAGAACAGAGGAAATGAGGAGAAACACTTTAAAAAAAAACTTTTTTTGAGCACCCACACCATTCGTCATCATCAATGCATCATCCTTTAATAGTACGGCTTTCCTAATTATGCAAAGAAATTGAAATGTACAATATACCCTTTGCTCATATGCCGCATCACTTGGATTTGTCGTTATCATCGGGTCTGGCATTGAAACACAGTGTGCCGAGAACTAACAATCCTCACATATACTCAAACGAAAAATGTTAGTCCTGTCTACTCACATTATTATTAATTATCAAAATCATTAGGCTAATTAGGAGCCTAGATGCACTTTTAAGGGAGTAATTCGGTCGATCGCGATATGTCAGGGGATAATTAGTACTTTTCCTTTTTAAAATTAAGATCTATCTAATGGCACTACTAATTTTTAAACAAATACTATTATTTATAGGGCTTTGTGTGGTTCTCTCTTGTTAATCACGTAGCGGAAGTTTCAGAAAATTACCAGTTGCAAGGATTGTGAAGATTTGAAGACAAAGATCAAGGCAAGCCGCTCTTAGATCATGTTGCTCCTAGTTATAAAATGTGTTGATTGTAAAATTACATGTTTAGCGTACACATTAATTTGATTGGCCTCTCGGTTTGCAGAACCGATGAACCTACCCAATAGCTGCATTACTTTTTTAGATTGTTGTGAACCCCAAATCCATGTCGCTTCACCGAAATCATACATTGCTATCCATGCCCTTTGAGCATGCATGGGTATTGGTCAAATCCCACATTTTACTTATAAGGATATCCTCTCCCCTGCTCTGCCACCCCCTCTCCTTCACTGGATTGATCTCGCTCGAGACACCAAATCCTACTACCACGAGCTCAGGGGCCACTATATCTGGCAGTTGTGAGTTTGGGATACTAGATATAGATGCTCCACGGCGGTGCAGATGGTGGCATCACGTAACCTAAGACACATTGGGCCTGTTTGGGGAGCTTCTATCTGCTGCAACTTCTTCCATAATCAGAAGCTCCCTAAACAGTATAGCTTTTAGTCTAGATCCTGAGAAGTTTTAGTTGTAGAATCCAGAAAATGAACTAGAAGCCAGAAGCTGAAAAACCCAGCTTTTTCAGATTCTCAGAAGCTGGCTACCAAACAGCTGCTTATCAAAATCTTAAGCTCCCCAAACAGGCCCTTAACAATCGATGAGCGGAGGATGAGCATTGCGCGTTTCGTTTAACCGCGCTTCGACTTTCTTCATGAGTACTGGGACGACGTAGTAGCTAGCGGAAATGGTGGATCTGTTTGGACGACCAAGGGCCGCTTTGTGGGAGTGGATTCTAATCCCTCGAGGGGATATCCCCTCGTATACCTTTTTCTTTCAAATTAGATGTAAATAGTTGTGAAAAAATCTGAAAAAAATTGACAATGTAGAGTATAATGATACCTACTAGTCCACCAAAATTCATGTTCAAGTTCGATCTACACATCGAGAAACAAAAAAGACAAATTTAGATATAAACAGTACGCTACTATTCATACGCTGAATTTGTCTTTTTTATATCTCGACGTGTGAGTTGAGTTTGGACTTAAGATTTTGTGAAGTTGTATATATGTATTGTATGAATGTTGTCAAATTTTTCCAGAAATTTTCATAACCGTTTAGATGGTTTTTGAGTAAACGAGAGAACATCCTCTCGAGGGATTAGAATAGTTTTCCGCTTCGTGGCCTACATATCCAGAGCAACAGTGCCTGGGTAGAGCCGTAGAGGAAGGAGGACATAGCGGCGGAAGGAACAGCCATCGGCAGGTGCGAGAAAGCGACGGATTGACTGTTTCATGCGACGATGCATATGAGGTGATCAAGCAGCGACTTGAGTTTTTTTTTGTGTGTGTTAATTTCTTCATGCTCGTGTTTTTAATAGTTTTTTTTATGTACTAGTGTTTATATATGGACACACTTAACTAGATCACGATTATTTGGATTAGCTAGGCAATTTTCAGGGAAAGGATTGATACAGTTTAACAGTTGTACCGTATCACAATCGACTGTTTAGTGACAACAACTACTACTATTACCTGTGTCCGAGATCAAGTGCGTTTCTAGCGTTGAAAGCACAAATTAGCAATGTTTTAAATAGCGGGCTAAGACAGGTTAGCCTCTCAAACAACTATAGCGGGCTAAATGGAGCTATAGCTGTTAAATTGTATATGAGAGCGAATAGCTAGAACCATTCTCAAACAGCTATAGCAGAAGATAGTGCAGATATAGCGGGAGATTTAAAACCCAGCGAATTAGTTATGAAAGGAAGTAACCAAATTGCCCTTCATTAAATGAGAGGGAATGAGGGTGAGAGGGTACAGTACTACGAAATACTCTATCCATTCCAAATTGATCTACATATAGTTTTTTTTGAGGTTATTCCTAGATGATCTACATATTTGTGTTCATTTATTAAGTCTATTCGTTATTTGTGCATTGGAGTAAATAGACATTGATGCATGCATCCATACACACAAGTATTTATAACCCACATGCAATATTTTGGTTTGTTATTGGCTAGAAAATAGTGGGGATGGTGCATGCATTGAGTTTGTTGCTAGAGTAAATATAGTATGAGAGAGTTATTAGCTTTTCTTGGTTTTGGTGTACCTATGAAATATATATAGATCAATTTGAAATGGAGGGAGTATAATTGATGGAGGTAGTACTGCGTAGTACTCCCTCCATCCCAATTTGATCATTCTCTAAGCAAATCTACACTAATACTATGAACTCCAAGATATCCATCATTCTGCAATTAATTTTCATCGATCAAGGTGCTCCACTTCGTATCCAACGAAAATTGATCACACTTCAAATGTTGCATGGGTTGAGTCAATATAAATTAATTGATTGGTTGCATGCATGCATTCAGGATATTCCAAGATACGCATTTACTTTTTGTATAAATAAATAAAGAGATATTTTGTTAGATGATAATTTTAGGAAAATCTCAAAAATCTTAGGTGATGATCAAATTGGGATGGATGGAGTGTCGTTCTAGAGTTCAAATTTTGTGTTAAATTATTTATCGTTCTCATATTCCAAATATATTTTTAGGTGATCTTCCCGCTATACCCTTTGTCAATACATCCATGCATTAATGCCGTCACAATTCTCATTGGTTTATATGCTTTAGAAAAATATAATGTGTGTGTTTAATGAGGGTAGAGATGTAATCTTTTATATTTCTTGACTTGTGTGAGATTTACTAAAATGATGGGTAATTTAAATTAGAGAGAGTATGACTATTGTTAATTTGTTATTAAAAGTTTATATCATAATTATTTAGTACTCCATTCATCACAGTTTGTTTATCACCTAAGATTTTTGAGGTTCCTAAAATAATCATTCTTTAACAAGTGTATCTTCGTTTATTTATGCAAAGAGCAAATGGGCATCGTTAAATATGCTTCATGTAACCAATCAAGATTAATTTATATTAGTACAACACCATGCAATATTTAAAATGTGATGCAATAAAAGGGATGCGAAGTGATGAAGCACCTTGACTTATAATGATTAATTTCAGAATACGAAGGTTTTATTGCCCTAGGTTATTGCGTCATCTGCTTAGGTGATGATCAAACTGTAATAAAGGGAGTTGTATACTTATGTGTTAGCTATGCCTTCTCAAACTTCTACTCTTGCATGCACGCTTCTCATATTGCTAAACGGTGTGTTTTATTTTTAAAAAAAATATAGGAAAGATGCTTTAAAAATTAAATTAATCAATTTTTAAATTTTTAGTTAATAATTAATTAATTATTAATTAATGAGCTATGTCTTTTTGGCGGAAGAGTGGTTTCGTACCATTCCTGTCGAACAAACACTAGTTCACCATCTCCAATGTAGCCCTAGCTAGCTAGCTAGGCCAGCAAAACACAACACAAGCAAGCATACAAAATAAATCAAGCAATCAATCAATTAATTAAACCCCAACTAATTCATGCTTAGTCATATTCCTTGGACAGTGTGCCTGTCCTATGTCCTAAAGTATGCAGTGCTCATGCATCAGTGACGATTAATAAGCCAATCATCGCGTTAATTCTTCTTGTCATACAGAATTAACAACTAATATAGCTAGATTACATATCTATTTTCTGAAACTTTCCAACCCCAATCATGACCACATTCATAGTGCACATTAACAACCGCCAATTTTGTTTGTCAAGTGCAACATAGTTCAAGTATGTTTGATCATAGTGGGGGACTTTTTGTGTGGTTCAACATACATCAAACAGTCTATCGTGATGCTGATAGAATGTCTTGATTTGAATAATGCCCAAGCACACAATTGCACATGATAAGCATCTTTCTGGAGGTTTAATGTAAGAAACAATGGAGCACTCGGAGGTTGATGGGGCCTGTCTGCTCCAATTTTCCGGCTGAGGTTGAGTTCGTTTCAGCTTCTCAGCTGAGATTTTTCCTTACATTACCACTACTACAAAACATCAAATAGATGTCGGCACTATAGGTGCCGGAAGTGGTAAAACCGACACCTATAGTGTTTTTCTCACCTTCGTAAGATAAAAAAAACCGACACTTTTAAGGCTGCGTTCTATACCTATAGTTCCCAACTTTCCTCCCTCGTTTTCCGCGCGTACGCTTTTCAAACTGCTAAACGGTACGTTTTTTTAAAAAAAATTCTATACGAAAGTTGCTCAAAAAAATCATATTAATCCATTTTTGAAAAAAAAATAGCAAATACTAAATTAATCACGCACTAATCGCTGCTCCGTTTTCCGTGCCAGGGAGTGAGGCTCCTAACCCTCACTCCCGAACATAGCCTAAATGAAGATAGGTGTCGGTAACCGGCACCTATATTGTAGGTGTCGATTTTTTTAAGAAAACCAACACCTATAATATATTATAATATATTATAGGTGTCCGTTTTTAAAAAACCCAACACCTAACATACATCATAGGTGTCTTTTTCCAAAAAAAACCGACACCAATAAAATCGAGCCAAGCCAGCCGGGGGTGATATTTTTCCTCCCGGTGGGGCCCACACCCACACCGGCAGAAGATAAGGCCAAGCTCGGCTTCTCCCTTCTCTCGGCTTCTCCCCTCCAGCCTCTCTTCTCTCAGTTTCTCCTCTCCTCTCTCTCTCCACTTCTCCCCTTCTCTTGGCTTCTCCTATCATCTCTCTCTCTCTCTGTGCAGCGGTGGCGGGAGGGGCGGCGACGCCTCCCCTCTGCCAGATTGGGTGAGAGAGGAGGTGCAGCGGCAGCGGCGCCAGATCCGGCGGCGTGGAGACAACTGCGGCCCGGATGGCGTGAAGGCGGCAGGCCAGACCTCACCTCCGCCAGATCCGACGGCATGGAGGCGACAGCGGCCCAGCAGGGACAGGAGGGGCGGCGGCACCGCCTCTCTCCCTCTGCTGCGGCGAATGGCATGGAGGCGGCGAAGGTTCATGTGTGTTCTTGGTTGAAAGTTTTGTTCATGTGTGTTCTTGATGGAATTAGTGTCGGCTCGTAGCATCGGCTCGAATGCATTGGCTCAATGCATTCGAGCCAACCTTTTTTTAATCCTAGAACCTTAAAGGTGACCGGCACCTTTGATTCCCCCACATATGTGCCGCCTCTAAGGTGCCGGTTGGGAAATCTGACGCCAAAGGCTGGTTCCCAACCGACACCAATATACCATTGTGTAGCAGTGTATACTTGCCAAACCGCTAGACGGTATGTTTCATAAAAAAATTATATATATAAGTTTTCTTAAATCAAATAAATATATTTTAAAGTTTATAGTTAATACTTAATTAATTACGAGCTAATAACTTATCTCGTTTACGTGATGGTGATAATCCTTCGTTAGAGCTAAATCCAAAATGGCTTGAGACTGCGAATTAATCAACTTTCTTCGATAGAGGCCAAAATTTATTTCTAGAAAGCCCGGTCTAATAAATTAATACTGTCGTTGTGTCGCATGAATTAATAACTCAAGATTTAATTCAAAATTTGAAATCGGTAATATATGAAATATCTTTAGATTTAATATGTAAAAATTACTCCCTCCGCCCTAAAATATAAGTATTTTTTTTACTCTAAGACGGTCTCCAAGATGCTATTTTAACCAATAATATCTATAAAAATAAGATGTTTTTAATAAAATGAGTTATATATTATGATAGTTTGTCTAATGATAAATCTATCAATTTTACATGATTGATATTTCTTTATTTTTTTGCTATTAATAGTTAAAGTTGAAAATATTTAACTTGTCACTATGCTAAAATGCTTATATTTTGGGACGGATGGAGTATATTGATAGGTTTACTATGTAAAAACATTTTTAATGTTGCTATAGTTTCAATAATTCTTATGAATATATTATTATATCAAGACTGATACTTAAAAATAGGGCCTTACCCTAAACACTTAAAAAACAATTTTTCATGACATCACCCTTTTATTTTTAGTGGCAGCTATGACAAAACACTGCTTGTGAAATTGTATTGGAGGGATTCAAATTCACGAACGGCGAACGAAATTTGACTTTCGTTGGCTGTCACTTGAGATATCCACTCGTAAAAATAACAATAATTTTATCAGCGGACATCTTAAGTGGTAGCTAGCGAAAATTGATTTTCGCTGGCGGCTGCTAAAGAGGTCCGCCAGCGGAAAACATCGTCACACTAAGAAAAATGAAAACATTAAAAACCATCACCTAGCTACCTCCTCTCCAGACCCAGCCACCGCCTCCTCCTCTCCAGACACCACGCTCCCTCCCAACTGGTTTGGGGGGGGGGGTGTCCAGTTGTGACGGCTCCGGCAGCGGGAAGGACAGCAGCTCGGCTGAGCCCGGCGGGGAGGGCAACAGTTTGACATGGGAGGAGCAGCGGTGACTTCTCCATGGCGGTGTTCAAAGGCGGATATGGCAGTAGCGACTCCATCCGGCGGCAGATCCGCCGCCTTGTCCTAACTCCCTCTCCCCCGCTCCTCCCTCCTCCCCTTCCCCCGCCGCCACCACCCCTTCTCCCTCTCTCAGATCCGATACACGGGGAGCAGTGGAGGCTGTGGCGGGGCTCGATAGTGGCGGCTGCGATGACGATGGTCAGGCTCTAGTACGCCCTCCACCCCCTCCCCTCTCCCAGATCCGGCGGCTCTGGGGTGGTGGGGCCTAGCCGGTGCATCCGGCGGTGGAGCTCAGGCATCGATCCAACTGATTATTTTTTTCTCCAAAATCAATTTTTCCTGGCGATCTGGCAACAAATTTACGACTTTTTTTCAATCGAAAATCATTTTCTCTGACGGTCAGCATAACTTAACTGCTTGTGATTTTCGCAAGCGGTAAAGTTCTGCTAGTGAATATTGTTCATTTTCACTGGCCTTTGCTTGCTAGCGACTAACAGTGCCACCAGCGTAAATCAAATTTTGGCCGCCAGGAAAAACTCCTTTTATAGTAGTGAAACCCAACTTCCTTCCAAGGTTTCCAACACCTGACTGGGGCCCAACATAGAGTCTGATGGTATAAATCCCGTGGATGTTCCAAAACTATATATTTATTTAACATCAAAGTACATATACAATTAGATTTTTATTTGAAATCGTAGTATGTAACTCAGAACCAATAGCTAGCTCTCTTAAAATGGTGTATATGTTTTTAGACAAGATTTTAAATATATAACTTTCTGTAACCGCACCACACACACACGATCATACTTAAATTACCCGGATGCGAAACTTGGCAACAACATGAACAGTCTTTCCTTAATGGGTAAAAGATTAAGTAAAAAAAAACTTATCTTCCAGCACTGTCGCATAAATAATACTCCCTCCGTTTTGAAATGTTTAACACCGTTGACTTTTTAGCACATGTTTGACCGTTCGTCTTATTCAAAAACTTTTGTGAGATATGTAAAATTATATGCCTACATAAAAATATATTTAACAATGAATCAAATGATAGGAAAAGAATTAATAATTTCTTAAATTTTTTGAATAAGATGGACGGTCAAACATGTGATAAAAAATCAACGGCGTCAACCATTTCGAAACGGAGGGAGTACATACAGTAAGATATGAAATAGAAAGGAATATTGCAACATGAACGGCAAAGATACAATAATGCATGGGGGATCTAGCACTTAATCCCACTCGCAAATAAATCTAAGTTGCCTCCAACGACCAAGATTGGTGCATCAGATTATCCCACTAGCTAGTAAGCTAGCAAGCACACAGGTATCCTTTCTTCTGCCTCAAAAAGACCACGAGGCGCTTCCACGCTTGCCACTTTTTTGTCCCCTAGCATCTGTGCTCGGAATATGTATGGATGTGGCATCAACTCTGTTTCCAATCATGTGGCCGTTTTGGTTGCACCGGCAATGAATGCAACTAGTCCATGCATACCTCTATGGAATTGTGAATGATGGACAGTGGAGAAGATAGATAGATTCCCAGGAAATGGAAACAATAGAACAAATGCACATGGTGAGCATAGGGATTGCTCCTTTTGTTGGCTAATGCAACTATTAATAAGTATCTCTCTGCTTATTATAAGAGTACTTTTTCTTTTATAATGTCATGTACTGTATAAAGTAGTATTGATTGTTACACCCTCCGTTTTAAAATATGTATTAACCTGGCATTGGATAAGAATGTAATATGTGATGTCTCATCATCTAGTATTAGATTGTTATATTTTAGAACGGATGGAGTATTAGCTTTTAATATAAATATATTTAAAACACATGCAAAAAAGTACTTATATGAAAGTGTTTTGCATCTATAATGATTTAAGATTTTAGGGTTTGATTGCATGTATTGTAGGACATAACCTATTTGACAGTAATATACAATATTATTATCTTCTGGTTTATTCTAAGAGGATATATATATTACACTTTATAGTCTTATAATAAGGTGGCGATGAATGCCAATTTTATCTTTATTTAATTCGTGTTAGGTTTTCCTCTTTTGAGGAGAGAGGTTGCAATTAGCGGTCTACAAAAATCCTTTTCTATGATTAGTTATGTTTGGTTGCACCTGCTGAGCCATACCACCATATATGGACGATATATTAGTGACAAAAATAGATTCTGAGGAAAATCTTACACATCCAAACAATGGTGAGAATACAAATGATGAGCACAGCAATATTTTTTTATATTTTGAGTGCTTGATAAGATTATCATGAACTAATGCATTAGAGAGTGTCTTTATTGATCTGTCAGGGACATGACGTACGACTCCAAGGGAAAAACTGACTTTACTTGTCCTTTTTTTCTTAAAATATTAAATAATGACTACTATGCTGTAGCCAATTACCACAATTATATAATTTCTGAAAAATATAAAGTATACTTTCCGAATTTTTTCTTATAACACTGCATAAAAGGCAACAAAGTTCAAACATGTTTCCTAGTAAAAAAAAACAACTGCACCTTTCGTACATTTATTATGCCATGCTAGAATATTTCTGAACTTTTGGATTTTTATGTATAAATATAAAGTAATTTTCTATATAAGTTAAACTATGTTGACCTATTTTGAAGTGGAAAAGGAGATATGACACTTTTGAGTGGTAAAATAGATAATATACTTTTCTTCTACTGTAAAATAAGAAATTTAGTACCCCTCTATTTAAACTTTGGTGAATAATATATTTCAAAAACATTAATTATGTAGCAACAAAATTGTACCATTAGATTTGTAATTAAATGTAATTTCCTAATATCTGATATTTAAACATATCCACTTGGATGTTACTTAAAAATAGTGGTCAAATTAAGTTCATCTATTATCAGTGAAAACCGATATGTATTCCTGAACGGAGAGTAAGAAATTTATTTACTCCTTATTTCTTCATAAATTTGAGTATTTTGTGAAATACATAAAATTTACAAATCTGGTGGTTCCTCAACTTTTCAATCTACCTATTGTACACATCTTAATCTGAGTTGGGCTTGTTTTTAGCTTATATGCTAGCATGATGAGTTAAAAAAGCCAAAAGATGATAGGTCCCACATATCATACACTCATTCACTTCTTCTTCCATCACTCTCTCTATTTGGCGTTCATAATGTGATAATGGTGTTTGATACATAGGGGTCTTCTCCCTAAGTCCATTGGTGCATGCATCTAAGCTCAACAACAATATGTTGCCGCCAACATTGAGATTAAACCTAGAAGATGTGGCAACAATCATCCTACTCAATGGTGGTTGCATCACGGTTCATGATAATGTTGAGTGCAATAAACTCATTGGACCTAATAAAGTCATCACCATCGGCATTCTACTTGATCATTATGCATGCTAGCTTGTTACCGGTGTAAGTTCAGATTGCAAGATTCACTTGTCGCTAGTCACGTTAAAGTGTAACCGGTGGTTGCTGACATTACCCTTGCCACTCAATCGACATTTCCACGAGCTTGCTAACATGATAGGGTTGCCCCACCCTAAACAATCATAGGATCGGAGGATAGGGAGAAAAAATGAAGAAAAGGGAAATTCTAGTACTGTATAAAATGTGAGATGTGTTACTATTTTCTATTTTTCTTTTTTTAACCTATACTACAACATGAATATTGTGTAAGACACAACTCCCTGATTTACATTGAGTGAGGTAGAATAAACGGTAAAAGAGTTGTCAGATCTGTTGTTTAGAGTACATATGATAAAATAGAGACACTTTGCATGTTAAACGATGTTGACCTACTTAGCAAGCAGAAAAGTAGACACTTTTGAGTGGTAACATAGAGAATATACTTTTCTTTTACTGTAAAACAAGAAATTTAGTACTCCATCCGTTTAAAATACTGTAAGTTTTGGCTTTGAGGTGATAAACGTTGGTCAATAATATTTTTCAAAAATATTAATTATATAGCATCATAATTGTACCATTAGATTTGTAATTGAATGTAATTTGCTAATATTTAAACATATCTACTTGAATGTTGCCTTAAAAATAGTGGTCAAATTAAGTTCATCTATTATCAGTCATAATTAATATGAATTCCTGAACAGAGGGGGTAAGACATTTATGTTACTCCTTGGTTTTACGTAAAATTGAGTATTTCGTGGAATGCATAAAATATAGGAAATCAGACATAAGTTATCCCTTAAATTGTCAAACGGTCTATTGTACGCATATCAATCTCAATTGGGTTTGTTTTTACCTTATATGCTAGCATAATTAGTAAAATACAAAAATAAAATAGGATAGGCCCCACATGTCATACAATTATTCACTTCTTCCATCACCTCCTCTCTCTCTCTAGCGTTCATAATGCGACAACGGGGCTTGATATATAGAGGCCTTCTTCCAAGGCCATTGGGGCATGCACACACCAAAGCTCAACAGCAAGATGTTGTCACTAGCATTGAGATTAAGACCTAGAAGATGTGGCAATAGTCATCCTTCTCGATGGTAGTTGTATCATGGTTCATTACAGCGATGAGTGCAATAAACGCATTGGACCTGATAAAGTCATCATCGTCAGCATTCTTCTTGATCATCATGCACGCTAACTCGTTATCGGTGCCTGCATGGCCTAGGCACTCTAACAATGCATTAAGTTCAGATTGCCAGATTCACTTGTCGCTAGTCACGTTATTCTCTACCCAGTGGTTGCTGACATTGCCCTTGCCACTGCACCGACATTTCCACGAGCTTGCTAATGTGATAGGGCTGCCCCACCCTAAGCAAATATAGGAAAGGAGGATAGGGAGGAAAAAAATGAAGAAAGGGGAAATTGCAGTGGATAAAATGTGAGTTGTGTTATTATTTTATATTTTTTCTTTTTTAACCTAGACTACAACATGAATATTTTTCTTTTTTAACCTAGACTACAACATGAATATCGCGCAAGATAAAACTCCCTGATTTACATTAAACGAGGTAAAATAAATGGTAAAAGAGTTGTCAGATCTGTTTCTTAGATTATATATATGATTATATATTTTATAAAAGTTGAGGATTTTAGAATTATTATAAAAAGACTAGTGACTACTATAGTTTTTCCATGACTTTCATCATGTGATACATCAGAGACCTAACAAACGTGCACTCTGACTCATCTTGACGGACAGGCGCTAATAACAGTGTCAGCCACCACCACTAGCACAGCATAACCAACTCCGTTCCATATCATCGTCCGTCCATCCATCCGAACCGCACGACAACCGAAGCAGTCCACGCGTCCACCACCTTCTCGCATGTCGCGCCACCTCCTCCTCCTCCTCGCGCTCCTCCTCCTCCTCCTCCTCTTCCCGCTCGCCACGTCCGCACAGCCGCCGCCGCCGTCGAACACCTCCGCCTCCACCTCCGCCGCGGCCGTCCTCCTCTCCTTCCTCGACTCCCTCCCACCCGCCTCCCAGCGCCTCCTCCTCCCGTCATGGCGGCAAAGCCGAAGCAGCAGCAGCAGCGGCAATGCCACCGCGCCTCCACCGCACTGCGCGTTTCTTGGCGTCACATGCTCCGACACCGGCGCGGTGGCGGCGCTCAACCTCTCCGGGGTGGGGCTCACCGGCGCGCTCTCCGCCTCCGCGCCGCGCCTCTGCGCGCTCCCGGCCTCCGCGCTCCCCGTGCTCGACCTCAGCGGGAACGGCTTCACCGGCGCGGTCCCCGCCGCGCTCGCCGCGTGCGCCGGGGTCGCCACGCTCCTCCTCGGCGGGAACAACCTCTCCGGCGGGGTTCCCCCGGAGTTGCTCTCCTCGCGCCAGCTCGTCGAGGTCGACCTCAACGGCAACGCGCTCACCGGGGAGATCCCCGCCCCCGCCGGCTCGCCGGTGGTGCTCGAGTACCTCGACCTCAGCGGCAACTCCCTCTCCGGCGCCGTCCCGCCGGAGCTCGCCGCGCTCCCGGATCTCCGGTACTTGGACCTCAGCATCAACCGGCTCACCGGCCCAATGCCGGAGTTCCCGGTCCACTGCCGGCTGAAATTCCTCGGCCTCTACCGCAACCAGATCGCCGGCGAGCTCCCCAAGAGCCTCGGCAACTGCGGCAACCTCACCGTCTTGTTCCTGTCCTACAACAATCTCACCGGCGAGGTGCCCGATTTCTTCGCCTCCATGCCCAATCTGCAGAAGCTCTACCTTGACGACAACCATTTCGCCGGTGAGTTGCCGGCGAGCATTGGTGAGCTGGTGAGCTTGGAAAAGCTGGTGGTGACGGCGAACAGGTTCACCGGAACAATCCCGGAAACAATTGGGAATTGCCGGTGTTTGATTATGCTGTACTTAAACAGCAACAACTTCACCGGCTCAATTCCGGCGTTCATCGGCAATTTGAGCAGATTGGAGATGTTCTCAATGGCAGAAAATGGCATTACTGGGAGCATTCCACCTGAAATTGGGAAATGCCGGCAATTGGTTGACCTTCAACTCCATAAGAACAGCCTCACCGGGACGATACCGCCGGAGATCGGTGAGCTAAGCCGATTACAGAAGCTCTACCTGTACAACAACTTACTCCATGGTCCAGTTCCTCAAGCATTGTGGCGATTGGTTGACATGGTGGAGTTGTTTCTCAACGACAACAGATTAAGTGGTGAGGTACATGAAGATATCACTCAAATGAGTAATCTAAGAGAGATCACCTTGTACAACAACAACTTCACCGGCGAGCTGCCACAAGCCCTGGGGATGAACACAACATCAGGGCTTCTTCGTGTGGACTTCACTCGCAACCGCTTTCGCGGCGCAATTCCTCCAGGATTGTGCACGAGAGGCCAGCTTGCCGTTCTTGATCTTGGTAACAACCAGTTTGATGGGGGCTTTTCTAGTGGGATAGCAAAATGTGAGTCTCTATACAGGGTTAATCTGAACAACAACAAGCTCAGTGGGAGCTTGCCTGCAGATTTGAGCACCAACAGAGGTGTGACACACCTCGACATTAGTGGAAATCTGCTCAAAGGGAGGATACCTGGTGCGCTTGGTTTATGGCACAATCTTACAAGGCTTGATGTATCTGGCAACAAATTCTCAGGTCCAATACCACATGAACTCGGGGCTCTAAGTATTCTTGACACCCTGCTCATGTCATCGAACAGGCTGACCGGAGCAATACCACATGAGTTGGGGAATTGCAAGAGGCTTGCCCATTTGGATCTTGGAAATAACCTTCTCAATGGAAGTATACCTGCAGAAATTACAACACTTAGTGGCCTGCAAAATCTTTTGCTTGGTGGAAACAAGCTCGCTGGACCAATTCCGGATTCTTTCACCGCAACGCAGAGCCTCCTTGAGCTGCAACTTGGTAGCAATAATTTGGAAGGAGGCATCCCACAGAGCGTAGGCAACCTTCAGTACATATCACAAGGTCTGAATATTAGCAATAACAGACTAAGCGGCCCAATCCCGCACAGCCTTGGTAATCTTCAGAAACTGGAAGTGCTCGACTTGTCAAATAACTCATTATCTGGTCCTATTCCATCGCAGCTAAGTAACATGATCTCACTTTCTGTTGTGAACATTTCGTTCAATGAGCTATCTGGTCAGCTCCCTGATGGATGGGATAAGATTGCAACACGGTTACCTCAAGGGTTTCTAGGGAATCCTCAGTTGTGTGTACCATCCGGAAATGCACCTTGCACAAAGTATCAATCTGCGAAAAACAAAAGAAGGAACACACAAATTATTGTGGCATTGCTAGTGTCAACTCTTGCTTTGATGATTGCTAGTCTGGTTATTATTCATTTCATTGTGAAGAGGTCTCAGCGTCTATCTGCAAATCGTGTATCAATGCGCAACCTGGACTCCACCGAAGAATTGCCAGAAGACTTGACATATGAAGACATTCTTCGGGCCACTGATAACTGGAGTGAGAAATACGTCATTGGAAGAGGCCGGCATGGCACAGTCTACCGGACTGAGCTTGCAGTTGGAAAGCAGTGGGCAGTCAAGACAGTTGATTTGTCCCAGTGCAAATTCCCTATTGAAATGAAGATATTGAACACGGTGAAGCACCGGAACATTGTGAGGATGGCTGGGTACTGCATCCGTAGCAACATCGGCCTAATTCTCTATGAGTACATGCCCGAGGGGACACTCTTTGAGCTATTGCATGAAAGGACACCTCAAGTGTCCCTTGACTGGAACGTCCGGCACCAGATCGCCCTTGGTGTGGCGGAGAGCTTGTCCTATCTTCACCATGACTGTGTGCCCATGATTATCCATAGAGATGTCAAATCGAGCAACATCCTGATGGATGCTGAGCTAGTACCCAAGCTCACAGATTTTGGGATGGGGAAGATCATTGATGATGATGATGCAGACGCGACAGTGTCTGTCGTTGTTGGCACCCTTGGTTATATTGCTCCAGGTGAACCCTCTTCTCTTCATATCAATCCTGAGCTAATTTATTTTTATTTATTTTCAGTATTAACATGCTTCATCATTTTTGCACAGAGCATGGATACTCCACGAGATTAAGCGAGAAGAGTGATGTATACAGTTATGGAGTAGTGCTTCTTGAACTGTTGTGTCGGAAGATGCCTGTGGATCCTGCATTTGGAGATGGTGTGGACATTGTGACTTGGATGGGGTCAAATCTGAATCAGGCAGATCACTCCAACATCATGAGGTTCCTGGATGAGGAGATAATATACTGGCCTGAACATGAGAAGGCGAAGGTGTTGGACTTGTTGGATTTAGCGATGACCTGCACTCAGGTTTCTTGCCAGTTAAGGCCATCCATGAGGGAGGTGGTGAGCATCTTGATGAGGATTGAGAGAAGTAATCACGTTCAGTTCTTTGAAGAAGCTCCATGAGATCGACTATATCCTATCATTTGTGAAATAGAAGATACAATTGTACAGTGTATTTCAAGTGCGTTATAATTTTGTTTCTGCAAACTTTCACAAGACCTTGGCAAAGTGGTATACCGTATACAGAATTTTACAATCGTTTTTCAGATTTTTCTACAGTAGTCCACATTCTACAGTTTATAGTATCAGCCTAGCTAGCTAACCCTTTCTTGCAGGATTGCAGCCAAAAATCAGGTTGATCTTCAGCAGAAAACATCAAACAGATTTGGAGCTATAATCACCAAGTTTCTATCCTCCTGTCATCAGGTTTGGGGGTTGGCTATTTCCTCCTGTGGTGGCATGTGTTTGTCACCTCACTACCTTAGGCTTTTTCTTCTTAGAGTATGTCTTTGACTACCCTTTGAATGAAACTTTCCAAGGCTTTGATCAATCAGCACCACCTATGGGTAATTTTACCATCCTTGAGAAAGCACCTAGAGGTACCATATTTTCTAGTCTAAAATCTGATATCTCTAGGTACAAAATATCTCAAGGTACAAAAAAAATTTTAGTGTAAAATTTAGGTACCTCACGGTACATTCTCAAGGACTGTAAAATTCCTCACCACCTAATCATTTGATATCTCAATCTTCTTAACCACCTAATCATTTGATATCTCAATCTTCTTAGAGGCCTAGAGAACCTTGTCCGATAATGTTTATTGCATCCAATGGAGACTAGTTGGTCTTTGTTATAAACTTTTATATGTGTTTAATACTTTGATTTGAGCAGTCCGATTGATATTGCCATGTATTTTAATTGTTCTGAAAATTTCTGATTTCTTGCCCCTTGAAGAGTTTTCATTTTTGGTTTGTTCAGACATTTCCTCAATGAATAGCTCATGAACCATTTTGATTATTTTTACATATCGAAGATTTTTCTGTACATACATTATCTGATTGTCAGATGCGAAATCCTCAAAACATGTGAGCTTCTTGAGCTGCACTTATTTTCAAAACTATCATGATAAATAGACACGAAAAGGTTTACTGTCCTATCTAGCAAATTGAAGGATAATTAGTCCTCCTCACTAGGGATGAAAACGAATCGGATACGGACGGAAACTAGCTTTATTATATTCGTTTTCATATTTTTTTCGGGAATCGGAATCGAAAACTCAGATACGGAAATGAAATCGAATATTATCGAATACAGATACGGAGCGAATACAAGACGGAACGAATACGGTAGCGGATATTTACCGGTATATAAAAAACCCCTCAAATTGAGTTTCTTGATCAAGGAAGAGATATCGCTTATTATTTTAGTTCAACATCTCCAATATTTATATAGTCAATTTTATAGACGGTCCCACAAACCTATGTGAAAATCGATTTTCATGGCTATTCCTCTTAAAGATCCATATACAAATATGATTACCATTTTCTATTCTCATGACCTTTTACTAGATGTATAACTTACTTACCATTGTATAAATTGGAGATGTTATTTATTTTACTTCACATCTTCAAAACTTGTAATGTTTGTTTTATACTTTAAATGCTTTCAAATACAAATGTTATAAACTACAAAGTGGTAGATCCCGTTGAGCTCTACAACTTTGATATGGAACACATCTCCATCAGATGTCGTTTGAATTGTAGATCTGAGATTTTGTAAAAATTAATATGGTATATTATAATGAATATTTAGACTCCTTAAATGACCTCAAATAATAAAATAGTCAATAAGAAAGTTGTAGATCTCATCGAGCTCTACAATGTTGATATAAAGTTTGTCGCCATCTGATTCCATATGAAAAAGTTATGTATATATACATATTTTTTCTAAACTTTGCTCAATGTCTGCGGATATCCGAAAAAAATCCGGATAGTTTCCGACCGTTTTCCGATTCCGACGGATAGTACCTTACTGTATTCGTTTTCGTTTCCGAGAAAAAAAATCCGAATTCGTTTCCGAATCCGAGAATTTCCGGATAGTTCCGACCGAAACTATCCGAATATGAAAAATGGTCTGGACGGACGGAATCTATCCGAACCACTTTCACCCCTACTCCTCACAAATGCTTTATGGAAAACGAAAAGCATGAATATTTGGGTTGGTTTCTTGTTACTTTAACCCTACTAAATTTCTGTAAAGCAACAAACCAAACATACTGTAATGACCATTAGTCCATTACTACTGTATGAAAATTTGGTAGTTTCGGAAGTTTTCTTTCTTTAAAAATATTATAATATTTGATAAGGCTACAAATCAAATACAGCCCAACACTACCTTAGTGTGGTCAACAAACCAAAGATGCTCTTTGTTCCAATTTTAATAGTTATTTGAAACTACATTTTGGTGGGATGATGAAGTTTTAGTATGGTGTATAACAGGTAGGAATAGAAGGTTGTTTGCTCTGTTTCACAACATTTTTCTGCTATGCATGTCAGTGATGTCAAAATTTCCAGCCCCTGTTGACACAGTATTTCTATATATATTTTTTCTGTTTATTATAAACACCATTGGTGGTCCTCCTGTAGTTTGTCAAAAGAAAAGTTCCCATTTCCCTTGTGTTCAATTGAAAAAACAACAAATGGTTTTTTTACGGTTTTGCAAAAGAAGTTACGCCACATTTTATTCTTGATTTCAGTCATCTTTTTTCTATGTAATTGATATATCTCTTATATGTTGTAAGCATATGATGAATGTTTTATTTTCTCCTGTTTTCTATTCCAAATAAGTAATCAGTTAATTTTAATTCTAATTCGTATATTAGAAAAATTACAGTGAAACTAACGGTGCAAATATAGGTAATTTATTGGCTGGATGTAGAGATCGGGTTTATCCCATTTTCCAAATAAATAAATGTAGGTAATTTGTTAACTTTTTTCCTAATAAAATGGGAGAGAACTAGGGATCAGACGTTCGATAGAATACGGAAAATCGTACGCTACAATGGGCTGGTGTGCGCTACTCACGTGACTAATGGGCTGCTGTGCGCTACTCACGTGACTCTGGTACATACATGTAGCTATGCACTTATGCACTGTTGATTCCTTACTTTATTATTTATGTGCATGGTGACTTAACTACTATCTCTCCTCTCTCCTATTAAATGCTAGCACAAATCAACTTTATTAGAAAACTTTAAATGATTTTTTCTTCTCAATTATTTATGCAATCTATAATTCGATTACACCATTATATTCGTTGTAATTAAATCTTTACAATACGAGTCACGCTCCAGTGCTTTCTACTGGTAGTATTCTACTACAAGTAGAATGATCTGAGCCGTTGATTTCTAAGGGTATATTAGTATTTTGCTACCTGTATAGTTAATTAGGGGTAATTTTGATATTTATTTTTCCGTTAATAGTTGAATCTGTCGTTGGTGTCGCCGCTTATATCATTTTCTCTCGCTGTATCTCTACGCACCTACACCGGCGGCGGTGCCAACTCGATTCGGCAACTGACCTTCGCCAGTAACCATCCATCCAATATCTATCGAATTCTCTTTAAGTAGATATTCTTTTCAAGTATCCATCTCTTTACGGATTATGAAGATTAAATTACAAAGACATCAACACAAATTTTACAACCTTCAAAATTTTCTCTGTACAATTGAAGTCAGAGGAAATACGGAACAAACAATCGTTGGGCCTTGCATCTGGTCATTCTCCTCTGTCTATGAAGAATTACAAACACTCGCCTAGATGGACATGTTGGCGATGAGTGTCCACACGCAGATTAGCCGCCGTCGCCGATAGCAGCGACCGCGGTAGCCGCCTCTACCCCCTCCTGTAGCGCCACCACCATCGATCTCATCCCAAAGTTTCCAATTCGTATTTACAAATTTATCCATCAATGTTTATTTTTCAATGGACGAATTTGCCCTCTCACGTTTCTACTACTCTTAATAAGGTGGTAGTATAAATAAATCTAATCCCTTGGATAAAAACGAATTAGCGGT
Source organism: Oryza sativa Japonica Group (assembly GCF_034140825.1). Classification (NCBI taxonomy): domain Eukaryota; kingdom Viridiplantae; phylum Streptophyta; class Magnoliopsida; order Poales; family Poaceae; genus Oryza; species Oryza sativa. The sequence continues at coordinate 3,534,977 of NC_089044.1, forward strand.
TTAGATTGATTTCTACTCTAAGTAAAAAGCACCGGAGACGCACTCTTATTAGAAAACTTTAAATGATTTTTTCTTCTCAATTATTTATGCAATCTATAATTTGATTACACCATTATATTCGTTGTAATTAAATCTTTACAATACGATCCAATATGATTATATTTTGATAAAAAATAATTAAAAAAGGTATTGTTTCATTGGTTATAAAAAAAAGTTTCAGCACTTGAGGTCAAATGTTTCAACTCGCTTCTAATAATGTTTCGAAGAGATGTAATATTTAATATCATTGCAACACTAGTCATTGCTTACATGAAACATTGAATCTTAACAAATATGATGAAACACGGAAGAAAATAGTATGTTACATACTATAGATTTACAAATACTTGATTTTATTGAAATATTTTTATAGCACATGTACATGAAACATCGATTATAGCTATTGAAACATAAAGTAACACTTACTGAAACATACACATAATACGACATGCAATATTTGCGAAATGAACTAAAGAAACATCGGAAAATATTTATTGGAACATCCAAATAAATCAGTGTGCAACATTTAGAAAAAGGATCAACTGCAACACAAAATTAAGCTAAATTTAAAATTTATCGGAATGTAATCATGTGAGATTTTGTTGTAAACATTTAATTACAACAAATATAATAGTATAATCCAATCATATAATATTTACAACATTTTTAATATTTGCTGAAACATATAAATTATACCGTGTACAACATTTTTAATTAACTAGTGAATACTTATTGAAACACTCAACCAACACATATGCAACATTTTTAAATAAAACCGGTGAAATATAATAAACTACAACTGAAATATACAAATAGCACCATATGATACATTAAAGAAAGATATATACATTGCGACACTAATTAAATATGTGCAACATAATATAATTTCAGCTGAAATATCTGATTCTCACATGTGAAACATTAAATTTAATTGGTTGAAATATATGTGTGTATTTTTATTATAATATAGTCATGTGAGATCTTATTGTAAAGATTTAATTGTAACGAATACAATAATATAATTGGATCATAGATTAGATGAGTAATTTAGAAGAAAAATCATTTTCAAGTTTGTTAAAAGGGTGTTATGTATATGAAAATAACCTCGCGAACTTTCTCCTTCATGCATAATGATTACGGATTTGCTAATGGTCTGTCGACTGATTTTAGGTCTCCAAATCTGTCGTTTTTTTAGCCGTCCGTATTTCTTTGTGATTCGTGCTTCGCTGGGTGTGAGTTGAACTCTTTGTTTTTTTTCTGGGCTGTGCATTTTGTTTTTGGGCTTGGTTTATACATGGCCCGTTTCTGGGTTGTTATGTGGGTCCCACTTGCACTGTTCATTTTCGAAATCCGCGCCTACTTTTTTTGCCTGTTCTATGGGTCCCACCTTGACTTTTTCTCTCGTTTTTTCCGACACAACTGAAGAGAGAGAGAGAGAACTAGAGAAGCTGCCGTGAGAGGAAGCGATTTTTTCACTGAGGTGAGGAGGTGATTTCGCCGTCGTCGCCGGAGATTTTGTCGTGGCGCCGTCGTCGTCGTCGTCGTCGTCGGAGCGACTAGTTCGTGATTTGAAGGTCTTCCTCGTCGTCGGCGTTTTTAGTAGTTGCTCACTTGCTTTTCTTCTGATGTCCCATTGTTTTTTGCAGTGGTAGTCATCACCATTCGACATTTTTAGGGTGTTTTTTCTTTTGTTTTTTTTTGACTAGTTGATATTATTTCCGGCTGCAGTGTTGATTTTGTTCGTGGATTTTGTATATTTTTTGGCGGCACTGTTTGATTTGTTGCAGATCGATTAGTAGCTGTTTGTTCTCATTGCGATGTTTTGTGAACCATTTCGTTGATTTGGTTGCGATTTGTTAGATTATTAGATCTAACTCATACCATAACTTGATGTATTTCCGGTTCCACTCTCGATTTTGTTTGTGGACTTACTCTATTTTTTCGTTGTCACTGTATAATTCGTTGCGGTATGAGTAGTTGTAGTTGTTCTCATGGCATTTTTGTTTTGAACCATTTCGTTTATTTGGGGAGCGAATTTTTTAGATGATTAGATTAGTCCTGCAACGATGAAAACACACATCCTTGAGTAGATCACATGCATGTGAACCATTTCGTTTATGCTTGCATGATTTATTCTAAATTTTTTTGCAGGTTTTTTGCTTTCTATTTTGGCTCCTATTTTGATGTTTCATTCAAAGCTAGATCTGATAATTTTTCATCTAAGGTGAGTTATTATTTTGGTGTGGATCTGTAATAATTTTTTTGGCCTTTCCTTTTGAATAATGAGTTAGTGGCTCTTAGCAATGGTAATTTGCATGTGTATGTTGATGTGAAATACTAGTTGTTGTTGTGTTTTTTATCGTGTATGTGAATGGATTCCTGCATGTGCATGTGCACTCTTTTGTATTTACATATTAACTTTTGTGCTATGTGTCTTGATTTTTTGTATTGATATGTGATCTATGAGATCTACATGAATCATTATTATCTTCCCATGATTTTTTAATAGGAGAGAATTGTACCACGAGGTGGTGTTATGCAGAGACATGAGATTTTATATGCTTAGCATTCTGTATTTCTAGTCTTATTTAGTTGTCAACTGTTTTAGGTGCTCTGATAAGCTGAACATGATTTTTGAGTATGATCTGGGTTGTCATTTGTAGAGAGGTTGGAGTTGTTTCCGTGCGATGAATTCGGGTGGTATTTGGACCAATTGTGTTGGTAGAATCGTTTTACTGAGTTTTTCTTCCCTTCTTTTGATGGGTGGCAGCTTCTCATTGTAGGTTACATTTGTGTGTCCTTGGCATGGCAGATTTGTGCTAGTATATTTGTGGAATTGTTTGGCTGCTATAATTATAATTTTTGGTGGTTTCATTTTAAGTTGGTTTTGGAGAGGCTGTGTATAGAGATTTACTGGGTTCGTCTGGAAAGGTTTTAGTAGGTTGGAGAATCAGAGGAATATTTACTATCTTTTTAAGAGTTGATTAATGTATAGCACCTTTTATTTTTTTCCCTTTTATCTGTCATGTGCTCGATGACAGTGTATAGATGATCCAATTTTGTTTATCTGCTTGTCAGATGTATTGCTGTATGTTTGAATTTTTGCAAGATTTTCATTCTAGCTAATTCAATATGTCAGGGGTAACCACTTAATTTTTATTTTTTATTTTCAGTTCAGACTTATTTTTGCTTTCTGTATGTAAAAACTGAATCCATGCATGTGGATTCGTACTATTTTTTTTCTTTGCTCATTTGTACTCTATTTTTGCTAAAATATCTTTTTTTTCTTTCAACACTTTATTCTGCACTATTGTTGTAGTTAATTTTTTTTTAGTAAATTTGCATGCCTAAACTTTATATCAGCACTATTGCTCGTGTCAACCATTTTTGCTCTATAGAATTATACATTGCAAACTCAAAGTTAAGTTTATAACTTCAATCTTTTCTTCATGAATCTAAAATTGGATATCATTTACATAATTCTGGCACTGAAATTACATTGTTTTTTCTATGTAATTATCAAACAAAAACGCTGTAATTTCTAATACTATATGTGAAAATGGATGTATTTTAGTACCATGTTCAGGTTTTAAAAATTTTGCATTTCCTTTTTTTTTTCACAGAGGAAAAGAACTGAATCAACAGTTGTTGATTTCAAAAATAAGTTGGATTCATCTTTACTTGAAATATATAGAGATAATGTTTTGATTGGTATGAAAAGAAAACTCTACTGTCATAAAACAAAGGTAAATAAGCCGTATGCTTTTTATAGTCTTTATGACTTTAAAATTTATGTATAACTTTTTTTTAAATGAATTCACTTTTCTTCTGCAGAAAAATTCAATGAAGAAGGATACAACATATGATACTAAGCTCACTAGACTTTCTGTGAAGTATTTTTCTCAAGTGCTAGATGAATGTCTGCTCATCACAAACAGATAATTTCTAAGTCCTGTTAGTTACATATTTTTGGTATTGAAATTACAGTGTTTGTTTTATGTAATTCTTGTACAAAATGACTGTAATTTAAGAACAAATTTTAGAATGCTGCTGAATATTGTCAATTAAGTGATTTGAATGGTGTATGGCATCTTGGAGCAATTTTTAGTTATGGTCTGAACTTTAGAATGCTTCGAATATTCTGTATCTTTAAGTTTGTTATATCCTTTTGATTGATGTGCTAGTATAGCGTCCCTGAAATATACTGAAAATTGAAGTTTTGTAGTTTTGAGGAATAGCAATTCCGTATTAATAAAATTCAGAGCAATTTATAGTTTGAGAATTGATGTTTTGTAGTATTATTTGAATCTCCCAAAACTCTGTTGTGAAATCTTAATTTTATTTGCAGCTATATGTATGAATACTCGGATGTTTGTTTCTTAAGAAAATTCAGAGCACGTTATTGTCTGAGAACTGAAGTTTAAATTTGCTCTAATTGAGTTTTCCTATGAATTTCTAAATTTCCTGCTAATCAGTTAATATGCAATTATGAGTTATGGTCTGTTCAGTAACATTCTATAGATTTTATAGTGTTAACAGATTTTATTGATTCTATAAACAGGATCAAATATATACGAAATCTTTGATGTTTCTGTAAAGTCTTAAGTCTACAAGATGTTACTTACATATTTGCTGTAGAGTGCTGTTCTTATATTGTTTTTGAAGTTTTATACTTGTGTTTCAGACTTTCAGATGGCTAATCAAGTATGCAGTTCTATGTGTAATTTTTTCTTGTTCTTGTGCTATTGTCTGTTCTATTGTACATTCAGATTATACGAATGTGGTTTTGTGCAAATTATTTTTGTTGTGATGTCCATTTTCTGTGGCTGTTTGTGTGTTGTTCTTTCATACTTTTTTAATAGAACACAACTATGTGTTGTTCAACCAGAATTTTCAGAGTAAATCTTGTTCTGTTTCTTAGCACAAAAGGACCTGAACTGCAATCAGTTTGTTTCAGAGTTGGTTCAAATTACAGATTTGGTTCAAATTTCAGAATCTTATTTTTGTTCTAATTGCTGTGTAGAATCAGTTTCTTCTGTTGTATGTATTTTTTGTCTGATGTCTGTTGTTCAATGAGGATTTTTAGAAGACAGAATGCTGATTATAAATCAATTGCAGTGTAGATCAATATTCAGTGTTTTCAAAGGATCCAAATCAATTGCAGTATAGTGCAAAATTCAGTGTATTCAGATATCTGTATATTCCTTTGTTCTCTGTATTGAACTTCTCCTAAGTAGTGTAATCTATTAGATTGGCTGCAGTATTGCTGTAACTCTGTGGGTTTGTACATCTTTTAGTATCCAGATATTATCTTTTAGGTTGTTGAAATCCAGAATGCATCTCACTGTAACTCTCAGCCCTCTCAACGTTAGTGCAGATTTCAGAGCTTTGCAGAAACAAAGCTGTAATCATCATTCAGCATTCAGACTTCAAAACCAAGCATTCTGTCTTCAAAACCGCTAAACAAGAAAAGAAGCTCTAAGCAATACAAATTTCCAATAACAAATCTGTAATCATCATTCATCATTTTGTTTTTTCTGGTGATGTTTTTTATTGCTGCCCTCTATTTGTCTACTTTTTTTTTTCTAAACTCTGTTTTGTTGTAAGAACAAAAAGAAAGACACAAGATTAGAAGAAGATATCGATCAGATGAAGAAAAGGAAGAATCAGAATAAAGTCCAGATCTGTAGCTAGTTACATGTACAAATTCAAAAGAATCACAGGTACCTTGAGATTTGATATTTTCTTGAATTTTGATTCCCAAACTTTCTTCCCTTGATTTTTGTCTGGAAGAACCTTGTTCTTTTCTAATCTTTGCAATTTTGTGTTTCTTTTCCTTCATCTCCATCTTTTCCCCTAGTGTCATTTCTTCGATCTATCTGTGTTTCTCTCTGAGATTTTGCCTCTTTTGATCATTGGTCACGTGATTGTGTCAAAATCTACTTGCATTGCAAATTTTGTCACGGGGGTTTGCTCCCTTATTTTTGGGCTTTATTTGGGCTTAAATTTTGTTTTGAGCCCGTAATCTTTTTCATATCTTTTTTTTCTTATCTGGGCCTAAGTGTGGGCTTTTTAAGTTGGCCTTTGACAGATTCGTTTTTTTATTTTTTGTTACGGTTTTTAGTTGTCAAATTTCTGGACTGTCAGATCAAAATCTATTGGTTGAAAAAATCGACAGATTTGGACCCCTATTTTCTGTCGACTGAACAATAGACAGTCCCTAATAATTAGTAAGAAAGCATATGTAACATGTGTGTAAAAAGAGAATCTAAAAAAGGATACAAGGCTGCATGCAGCAAAGTTATAGTGAGATGTGTTCGATTTTTTTCTCTAGATGGGACGACGGAATTGAGGCATTTTCCAATAAAGGGGCACTAGTTATTCCCTATTGGAACTTGTCTTTGAATTCTCTCTTTTTCCTAAAGCCGAAAAGCAGTCCACCACCTTTCTCCTCCGTCTCCATCCATCCCTGGAGAGTGTGCGCTGCGGTGAGGTGGACCGTGGACGCGACGCGCGCACGCACGCGCGCGCTCCGCAGCCGATCCGGCGGCATCCACCACCACCACCACCACCACCACCACCTCGCGATGCGATGCGATGCCGCCGCCACCGCCCACCATGGTGAGGTTCCAGGTTCCCCTCCATCTCCTCCTCCTCCATGATAGCTCCATCCATGTCGCGTCTCTCTCTATGTCCCTCCTCCTCCACGCGCGCACTCACCACTCCACTCCACGACCACGACCACGCGGCGAAGAAGACGTCAAGCCGCCGTGCCGCAGCAGCAGCTCACTCTCATGTCGCATGCCCCCCGATTCTTGCTCTTCCTCCTCCAGCTCCTCGCCGCCTCCGTCGTCGCGCGGCCGCCGCCGCCGGAGAGAGCGGACTCCGCCGCGGTCCTGCGCTCGTTTCTTGCGTCTCTGCCGCCGCCGTCGCGGCGCGTGCTCCGGCCGTCATGGCGGCGTGGCGGCGGCGGCGGCGCCCCGCACTGCGCGTTTCTTGGCGTCACGTGCGACGCCGCGGGCGCGGTCGCCGCGCTCAACCTCTCCGGGGCGGGGCTGGCCGGCGAGCTGGCGGCGTCCGCGCCGCGCCTCTGCGCGCTCCCGGCGCTCGCCGCGCTCGACCTCAGCCGGAACGGCTTCACCGGCTCGGTCCCCGCGGCGCTCGCGGCGTGCTCCTGCATCGCGACGCTCGTCCTCAGCTTCAACTCCCTCTCCGGCGCCGTCCCCCCGGAGATCCTCTCCTCGCGCCGCCTGCGGAAGGTCGACCTCAACAGCAACGCGCTCACCGGCGAGATCCCCACCACCGGCCTCGCCGCCGGCTCATCGGTTCTCGAGTACCTCGACCTCTGCGTCAACTCCCTCTCCGGCGCCATTCCGCCGGAGCTCGCCGCCGCGCTCCCGGAGCTCACCTACTTGGACTTGAGCAGCAACAACCTATCCGGGCCAATGCCGGAGTTCCCGCCGCGGTGCGGGCTCGTCTACCTCAGCCTCTACTCCAACCAGCTCGCCGGAGAGCTACCCCGCAGCCTCACCAACTGCGGCAACCTCACCGTCTTGTATCTATCCTACAACAAAATCGGCGGCGAGGTGCCCGATTTCTTCGCCTCCATGGCTAACTTGCAAACGCTTTACCTTGATGATAATGCCTTCGTCGGGGAGTTGCCGGCAAGCATTGGTGAGCTTGTGAATTTGGAAGAATTGGTGGTGTCGGAAAACGCGTTCACCGGCACAATCCCTGAAGCAATTGGGCGGTGTCGATCGTTGACAATGCTCTACTTGAATGGCAACAGGTTTACCGGCTCAATTCCAAAGTTCATCGGTGATTTGACCCGATTGCAGTTGTTCTCGATTGCGGACAATGGAATTACAGGTGAAATTCCACCGGAGATTGGGAAATGCCGCGGATTGGTGGAAATAGCACTTCAGAACAACAGCCTTTCTGGGATGATACCACCGGATATCGCCGAGCTCAACCAACTGCAGAAGTTGAGCCTGTTCGATAACATACTCCGCGGTCCAGTTCCTCTGGCATTGTGGCGATTATCCAACATGGCAGTGCTGCAACTCAACAATAATAGTTTCAGTGGTGAGATACATTCAGATATCACTCAAATGAGGAATCTTACGAATATCACCTTGTACAACAACAACTTCACTGGTGAGCTACCACAGGAATTGGGGCTGAACACAACACCGGGGCTTCTTCATATTGACCTCACTCGCAACCATTTCCGTGGCGCAATTCCACCTGGTTTGTGCACGGGAGGCCAGCTTGCAGTTCTTGATCTTGGATACAACCAGTTTGACGGAGGATTTCCCAGTGAGATAGCTAAATGTCAGTCTCTGTACAGGGTTAATCTGAACAATAATCAGATCAATGGGAGCTTACCTGCAGATTTTGGCACCAATTGGGGGTTGTCATACATAGATATGAGCAGCAATCTACTTGAAGGGATAATACCAAGTGCGCTCGGTTCATGGAGCAACCTCACAAAGCTTGATCTCTCAAGCAACAGCTTCTCAGGTCCAATACCTCGTGAGCTCGGCAACCTGAGCAATCTTGGAACTCTGCGCATGTCATCAAACAGGCTGACCGGACCGATACCACATGAATTGGGAAATTGCAAGAAACTTGCCCTTCTGGATCTTGGAAATAACTTTCTCAGTGGAAGTATTCCAGCAGAGATCACAACACTTGGTAGCCTGCAAAATCTATTACTTGCTGGAAACAACCTGACTGGAACAATACCAGACTCCTTCACTGCAACTCAGGCCCTCCTCGAGTTGCAGCTTGGTGATAATTCCTTAGAAGGAGCTATACCACACAGCTTAGGTAGTCTTCAGTACATCTCTAAAGCTCTTAACATTAGCAACAACCAGTTGAGCGGACAAATCCCAAGTAGCCTCGGCAACCTTCAGGATCTGGAAGTACTTGACTTGTCGAATAACTCATTGTCTGGTATAATTCCATCACAGCTGATCAACATGATCTCACTTTCTGTTGTTAATCTATCTTTTAATAAGCTATCTGGTGAGCTCCCAGCTGGGTGGGCTAAGCTCGCCGCGCAGTCTCCTGAAAGCTTTTTGGGGAATCCTCAATTATGTGTACACTCCAGCGATGCACCATGCTTGAAGAGTCAATCTGCGAAAAATAGAACCTGGAAAACACGGATTGTTGTCGGATTGGTAATCTCCTCTTTCTCTGTTATGGTTGCTAGTCTGTTTGCTATTCGTTACATTCTGAAGAGGTCTCAGCGCCTATCGACGAATCGTGTCTCGGTCCGTAATATGGACTCAACTGAGGAGTTACCAGAAGAATTGACCTACGAAGATATCCTCCGTGGCACTGACAATTGGAGCGAGAAGTATGTCATTGGAAGAGGTCGGCACGGGACGGTCTACCGGACAGAGTGCAAACTTGGAAAGCAGTGGGCAGTCAAGACAGTTGATCTGTCACAATGCAAACTCCCCATTGAGATGAAGATTTTGAACACAGTGAAGCACCGGAACATCGTCAGGATGGCTGGGTACTGCATCCGTGGAAGCGTCGGCCTAATCCTCTACGAGTACATGCCCGAGGGGACGCTGTTTGAACTGTTGCACAGAAGGAAGCCTCATGCTGCCCTTGACTGGACAGTCCGGCACCAGATCGCCTTCGGTGTAGCACAAGGCCTCTCTTATCTGCATCATGATTGTGTTCCCATGATTGTTCATAGAGATGTCAAGTCAAGCAACATACTGATGGACACCGAGCTAGTACCGAAGCTCACAGACTTCGGCATGGGGAAGATTGTTGAAGATGATGATTTGGATGCCACGGTGTCAGTTGTTGTTGGCACCCTCGGCTACATTGCTCCCGGTAATCTTCCTTCTTTCACTTGCATATTCCTCAGATCACAGTCGTCTTGAACTTGAGTACTCAACAATCGTTATGTCTTCTTCTCAGAGCATGGGTACTACACAAGATTAACCGAAAAGAGCGACGTCTACAGCTACGGAGTAGTGCTACTTGAGCTCCTGTGCAGGAAGATGCCTGTGGATCCTGCATTCGGGGACAGTGTGGACATTGTGACATGGATGAGATCGAACCTGACGCAGGCAGATCGCCGCGTCATCATGGAATGCCTCGATGAGGAGATCATGTACTGGCCTGAAGATGAGCAGGCAAAGGCACTGGACTTGCTGGACCTGGCCATGTACTGCACACAATTGGCTTGCCAGTCAAGACCTTCCATGAGGGAAGTTGTGAACAATCTAATGAGGATGGACAAGTAAAGAAATGTGAAGATTTTAACAACATTCCGAGGCCGAAAAGTTATCTCCTAAATAGCTTACATGTAGAAATGCAACTCTAGAGTTGATACAAATGTTTCTTCAGAATTTTGTCAGACACTTAAAATTTTCAGTTATCTATAGGGAAAAATAATTACAGTGTTATACTAGAATATGATTGTATTAGTATCATAGAAATTCTGGCCTCAAGTTATGCTGTAAATTTATCTGCAAATAACTTTCTAAAGGTAAAATTTCTGTTTCCTAACCTGCATCCTCTGAACATGTATGATTCATGAAGTATCATCTGTTGCCTACTGTTAAGAACCAAAGTTTGAGCTCGAAATTTTCAGTTTATCTCTGTCAATCAAGAAAATTTACAGTGATAATTGTTTTATTAAGTGAAGACAAATTACTATTTCCTAACCTGCGTGATCTGAACATGGACGAACTAAAGTTGAGCTCTTCTTCAGTCTGAGAACCTTTTTCAGTTGTCACTGCTGCAGGTGTGAAAAAACTCAATTCCTTGGTTGAATTCCATCTACAAAACAGATTAAGAAAAAGCCAAAGGAATCTGACTCCTTTCATGAAAGGAGGCAGGAAATCGATTCCATGGCAAACTCCTGTAAAAAAATTGATTCCTTGTCGCGCTCTTCAGAAGAACGGAATCCTCCCTGAGGCCTCCCTTCCCTCACCGCCGCCATGGATGAGCTCTCTGCTCCTGGTTCCACTTCGACCGGGGCGACCTCGTGCGCCTCCCGCCGGAGCACATCTCCCCTCGTCCGCCGCGACGGCGGCTTTCCCCGCCTCTTCCGGGGGTTTCTGTTTCAACCAGCCGGACCTATTTTCTGTAACTGTTTCCTTGAAAATCTTTGTTTTATCCAATAAATATGAAAATGTTGGTTTGTACTATTTGAACTGCTGGATTTTAGATTCAGAATAATTGTAGATTTTCATCGGTTCTAGTAGTCTATAATTCATCTTCCATGAGTGGAAGTGGTTACTGATATATTGCATGGAAAATGCAAAAGATTCAGTTACATCACTAGATAGCATAATATTTAGGTTAACAACCCACTTCTGTCAATCAACAAAATAATAACAATTTCTAATACAACTCACGAGTACAACTAGCTGCTTGAGGTGAAACTGAAGGAGAAAAGAGGAAGGTGATACAGGTTCTAGAAGCTAAGGTAAGGGGCTGGAGTAAGGAGGAGAGCTGGTGAAGGAAATCAGCAAGGAGCCAACCAATTCCAGGTTACCACCACCGCCGTTCGCCAATGTTCTGTTCCATGGCCTCCTGAAGGAATAAGTTCACTTTAGATCCCTCTATTGTTGTTGTTTTGTTGTCTCTCTATTTGGGGCCCTAGCTTGGGCCAATGCTTGCGTGAGAACCTCCCTATTGCGAGGCCCACTTGAATTCCTAACAATTCCCTCTTTGAATTTCGGCTCGTCCATATGAATTATGGAAGGAACTCACCGCCGGGATCCCATTACACCTGTAGCTCTTGAATTTTCTTAGAGTTGCTCACATATGGCTTAATAACTTCGCTCTATACTTTGTCTGTCTTGCATTGAATGTATCACATTGGAAATGTTGCTCTATCTTCATAGCATCTCCTGTTGGAATTACATAGCCATCAACCGTCCATGTAACAGCTGCTAGTAGTAACATCTGATATATATTGGATACCCATCTGATATATTTAGCATACTCAGCTGAAGCACATAACATCTCTGAATTCTTCTTTTTTTTTTAGAATTACACAGTACAACGCAGACACTCACAACGCACGCGCACTCACCTCTATGAACACACGTACGCAAACTCTACCCCTATGAGCATCTTCAAAGACTGGGCCAGCAAATCCTGGAGAGATTAACGAAATCACCATAGGCGCCTCGCTGTCGACGGGTATGTCGCCTACCACTGAAAGCACAACACCGTTAAATCTTAGAAAATTCGCTCCCATGGGAAGTCGAACCCAGCACCTCATATCTAAATTCTTCTTGGAATAAAACCCATCAATGAACAATTTTTCTTTAGCACTAACATCACCGGACTGAATTCATAAACCTTAACCGTGAGCTCGTATTCACTTTTCTAAATATTTTGTCCATTGCCACACGAATTTAATTGATGTTCAGTTGACTGTAGGAAGTGGTTCTTACTTCCATTAACTAGAACAAATGAAGGTGAGTACAATTCATCAAGGATTCCATTTCTTTGCCACATGAAAATTTGATCTGCTCAAAGTCAGTACTTGGATTTCAGGATGTTACTGGAATGAGCACAACAGAAAGCATGCAAGTGAACCTGAAAATATACATCAGGTTGTCCCACGATTATAACATTGATTTATATTCCACCATTTATACCCCCAAATAAAAGGAATGCGATCTCAACCTGCAATAATCTAACCCAAGCATGTGCAGGATAACCTTACCATCACCAAGCTCCTAAAATATTTGCATTTCAACGTATTGTGTCTCAAATTTATCTCAGCAAATCAACAACTCAGCATCAAGTATATGTCTCAAATTTCTTGCTTAATTAATAGTACCATCATGCAGTTTGCTAAATGATAAATTGTTCGCCCTAGATAGCAGTTGGTCTTCTGAACCATATCAACAACCCAAAGAAAGATGATTCAGGACCACAGACAACTAATTTATCTTCCTTACTAACAACTGCTAAGAAACCGATATGCAAAGCAGTACCTTCAGCCACTTCAAAAAAAAAAAAAAAAAGAAAGCAATACCTTCAGGCAAGTCTTGTGGGTAAAACGGAAGGTTTTCAGGACAAACCTACAAAGAGATGTCGCACTCTCGCAGCGGCGGCGGACGATTTACGGCGCAAATCGACAAAGATGGACAAACTAAGAGAAAACTAAAAGCAATATGAAAAACGATTCGATTGATTGATTTTAGATTGATTAGTTACAATTGAACTGGCCATGTCCCTTATATAGAGGTTGGTCTTACCCTTTACAAGCCCTCCTCCATGTCTAAGAAAACTTCGAGTAAACCCAAAATATACCTTTCCGAGTAAGAAAACTTCGAGACCCAGCAAAACAGACCCGGACTTGGACTTGCCGGTCAGACCGGCCACACACCGCCGGTCTGGCCGGCCCTCCACCGGTGGTCTGACCGGCCAACACATGGCAGTCAGACCGGCCCACTCGGAGGAAACTGGCAGACTTCCAAACTTTGGCAATTTTTCCTATTTTTATCCTAAGTGCCAAATTTATGTGTAAATAAATTCTACTGCATTATTCCATTTGTACAATTTAATGCACAGGAACAAATTTCAATATGGCGCGCCAACATTTCAGGTACTAAAATATCACATTAACAATAGTTGGCGTCTTTTGACAATACTAATTAAATTTGTTTAATGATTTATTGTTTTGCAGAATTCAACGATTTTAACAACAAATCACACGGATGATAATAACATAGATTTGGATAATCCTGCTACATTTGAGGTATAAAAGTAATTTCACAATAGCATATATATGCTGTTGAAGAACATGTAATTTTAATGTACTTTTGGTATGTTTTAATATGCTGTTTTTTATTTTGAGGTATAAAAGTAATTTCACAATAGCATATATATACTGTTGAAGAAAATGTAATTTTAATGTACTTTTGGTATGTTTTAATATGCTGTTTTTTATTTTGAATTCAATGATGAAGACAATGCAGTGGAAAATTGGTGTCTTGATATGTTTAATTTGCCAGATATTCAATGCGACATTCAGTTAGAATATATTAGTACATCTCACTGCAAGTTGGGAAAAAATGATAGAATAAAATAAGGCTAATCTTGTATATCTACAAAGTTTTACCCAACCGGATCAAATATTTATCTGAATGCAACCACCAAAAAATCAAGAGTGACACGTGTCAAATAAGAGCAACGTCAGCAGCAGCTTGGTGGGAAACATGGAGAGAAAGGAGGGAAGACAAAGGCACAATGCTTCTGGACCACTAGAGCTAGCTAATGCAACTTAATTATGTGTTCAACGCTCAAATCTGCAGTTAACCACTCTCGGTTCAAGCCAATTGAGGTAGAGAGTTAGCTAAAAATTTTCAATCACCTACATGCTAAAGAACATGTACAAAAATAGCTCATAAATGACAACTTGCAATAGATAGTTACTTGCTAGAGATGTAAAACAATTTCTCTGTTGTTGGCTGCTGAATACTGAATTACTATACAGCAGAGCTACACACTAAACAATTCAATCATAACTAGACTATGATATTGCCCATTCGCGCGACTCTAGTCCTTCTATTATGTGGTATGTGGGAGTGGTAATCTTTTTTTATAGGTTTCTCGTTGGTCGTTGCTAAAAAAAAACATAGGTCAGACTAACTAATATTATGATAATACACTAAATAGCTTAATATTTGTTACAAATTTTATAAGTTATTGTCTTATAGGTCTACGTGGTTGCATGACCCCTTGCTTTTTATTGGCACATGTTTTTTATAGCCTATGCACAAATATTTTGTAGGTTTTTAAGGAATAAGTTTGATTTCATTTAAATTCATGTGAAAATCATTAAACTTATATTTTTTTACCCAATCATTAAACTTGTATTATGGCGACCATAACTGTGCATGTCTTTATAGTATTTTTTTCCTAAAATATATTAAAATTATTTGTTAGAAACAAAATTAATCAAATGAATCTTTAGCTACGATGAGGGTTTCTTAGTAAATAGTTTTTACAATAGATGCAAATCGTAAATTATATGTATAACATTATACCTTCATATGTATATTCTTTAACTTTTCCACTTCCTTTCTTCTTCTAGTAGTTTCATCTACGGAAATCTCTTAAATTATTGTTTGCACCATCCATCTAATCCAACGGCTAAGATTCATTTATCCTCTTTTGTCTTGTAGTGAATCCAATGGCTAATATTTATCGAATGATATGGCTCATCCTCGTTTCATTTTGAGTTTCACCTTTCAATAGTTAAGACTAGAAAATAACCGCGGATTTGCCACGCATTAGTATGTATAGGTCAGCTGAATTGGATGGACCTAGTGCACTGTTAATTATGAAGCCAGGTAAATAAGAATTGATCGTAACTAAATCTGTATATCCAAAACAAAAAATTGGCTACATAATCACAAATTTTTACATTCAACTTACCCGATAAATCTAGTTTTACATACCATCAAACTCAGTTGCTTTTGTTATTGACAATGAGAGATCAACTTTATTTCTCCTTACGAAAACAATAAGAGGTTCATATCAAATATGTTTTCCTTAGAAAGATATTATATTATCAATACTTAGAGATTAGCATCAATGGTGAAATAAGGAGAATTAACTATTTGTTATTCAGTGAAGATAATAATATAACTTATCACCAAATCCATCATCTTGTGATATCTCATTTACCACAACCTTGTTTAGCATGAGCAATTGAGCATTGCTCTCTCACTGAATCGTACAGTGGTTAAAGTCCCAGTTCTGCACCTGCATTTCTTAGTCCCAGCACTCTATGTCAACTTAAGAAAATGTAAATAAGGTCATGAACAGAAAAAAACAAAACCTGTGTTATTATGAAGAAATAGAACATACGAATGTAACCCCTTGAATTTGAGCTATGGTAGACTTCAATTTAGATTTTAATATCTAGAGGATAATGCAGTGACTCAGTTATCAGAATCTAAAGTAGTGAAAGAATTAATCTTTCTTGAATCCTAATTTAGTCACGTAAGCTACAAATTGTCCACCGTTAGATGCAGGCAGCAAATTGTATAAACCGTTCGATTCGTACTTCCGTACTCAAAAAGACACTAGCAGCTTCCAGTAGAAGCCTCGCAAAGCTGCAAGCACCGCATGTTGGGCGGGTGAGTAAAAAAAATCAACGGCATAGTTACGTTCACACTTAGTTTCATACCAACTTCATTACATTCATTATCTAATGGTGGAGCCATGAACATCACATTCTATTCGGTGTCATGCTTCTCGAGCTACATATGAAATTCTTAAAATATTGTTTTAAATCCATTTTAAATTTTATAATAGTTAATAAATTCGTGTATACTCTTAAATAAGTATCACAAATTATTCAACAATTCAATTTTTTTTCATATATCGTTTATATTCCATTCAGCATAAATAGGGCCTTAAAAGGAACCTAATATATCGTCATAATTCATTAATTATGTGGTGCTCTAGAGTTCATTAATTATGTGGTGCTCTAGAGAAGCATTTTATAGTGTCGTATTGTTACTTACACCTTAATCAAATGAATATTTGTATATACTGGTGAATTTATATTGATTGCCAATGAGAAATCAATAAAATGAATTAATTAGCTTCCCACGCTTGGCTCCGTTTATCTTAACTCCTCTTTCTCTCGATAAATATGATTATTTTTTAAGTACTACTCATTGCACATATTTTTCACTTCAATATATATTAAATATTTTTTTACGGGTGGGTATATATTCCTTGTCGCACAAAGTGTGACTTAGTGGCTAGTATAACATGAAGCAAATAGTTTTGAGAGAGCATAATACAAGTATATGTGATCTAAAAGAAATGTAGCATGTTATCAAGACAAAGGTCGTTGTTGTGACTACAGGGTAGCTCAAGCAGAAGTTATGGTTGTGATCTTCATCCATACAGAGGTGAAATTGAAAAGCAAAGAAACTCTACTTTTAAAAGCAAAATAGAAAGGGCAATTTCTTTCTGTTGTTCTTATAGGTCAAAATTATCCCACTGAAGTGAGTATAATAGAAAATTTCTTGGGGCTAGTTTTGCTAGATTATTCCGTGCCATGAAAAGGATAAAGAAGATTTTGTAAACAACTTGACAAATGCCCATAAAATTAGCATCAGGTAAGCAAAAGATTTTGGATCTTAACGAACAATCATGTAAATAGTTTATATAACTGTTAACTTTTTTTTAACATAATGCTAACTAAATTTAAGCTCAAAATGCCTTGCTATGTTTTCTTTTTCATTTTCCTTTTGCAGATTAGTGTAGCAGCTACGTAACCAAAAGCGAAAGCATCACTGCTAACAAAGTATATAGATAATGCAATGATTTGGAGGTCATTTGATCGATATCTGATTCACGTCCTCAACCGTTGACACATACTCATCAGATTAATGTAATGTTAATTTTATAGTCGTTGATGGCTTAATATGAAATAAATTATTGGTCAAAATATATCATCGAAGATTGTGTAAAAAAATTATATATCTTATAATTTGGAACAGAGGGACTAATTTGTATTACAAATCACAGTTGCAGTTTACACATATTGTTGCAGAGATGAGGGTGCCATACACTCGGACTCTTATAATTACAAAAGAATAAGATTACAAGAATCAATTAAGACACTATAATTAGGCACCAATTATAAGCTCTCCTCATGAAGCTATGGCGGCGAGACAGCTGAGGACGGCAGGGGAGTCGGCCTCCTCCGTGAACCACCGGTGCTCCAGCGCCGCCTCTGCCGTCATCCTCTTGTCGCCGTCGAAGGCCAGCAGCCCAGCGAGCACCTCGCGCCCCGCCGGCGACAGCCACCGCAGGCCGCCGAACGCCAGCGAGTTCCTGGACCCGATGTCGTAGTCTCTCAGCTCCACCAGCTCCAGGAGGTGCTCCTTCGCCGTCTCCGACGTGAACGCTCTGCCGCCGGTGAGGAGCTCGGCCATCACGCAGCCCGCCGCCCACATGTCCACGACCTTGGCGTCGTACTTGCCGTTCAGCCCGCTCTCGGTGAGCTGCTCCGGCGAGTTGTAGTGGAGCGTGCCGACCATGTACGGCTCGTACGGCGGCGGCGCCGTCGTGGCCATCCCGAAGTCGCAAATCGCGCGAAGCCCGGGCCGACGAGGATGTTGCCCGGCTTGATGTCGCGGTGCGCCATGCCGGCGCGGTGCATCGCCCTGACGCCGGCGAGGAGCCGCCGCATCAGCGCGCGCGTCTCGCCCTCGGAGAAGGGGCAGCCGGCGATGAAGTCGCGGAGGCTATTCGCGCCGACGAACTCCATGACGATGAACACGTCCCAGTTGGAAGGGTTGGAGGCGACGTCCTGAGCTGGACGACGGACGGGTATCCGCGGCACGCGGCGAGGCAGTCGCGCTCGCTGGCGAACGCGGCGAGGTTGGCCGGCTGGCCGTGGTCAAGGCCACGCCGGGGGCGCACCCACTTGACGGCGACCGTCTCGCCGGTGCGGCGATCGCGAGCCTTGTACACGACGCCATAGCTGCCCGCCCCGAGCTTGTGGAGATACTCGTAGTTGAAGATACTGGTGAACAGCGGCCGGGGCTTCTTGCAACACGGCGACGCCGCGGCGAGGAAGGCGTCGCCGCCGTCGGGCGCTGGGCGCTTGCACGCCATGGCGACGGCAGCGGCCATGCAAGCAAAGGCGCCGAGTAGGTCTTGGCGAGAGCGGCAAGAGCCAAGAGAGGAGGGAAAATGGAAGGGCTTGCGACAATGGACGACGGATGGCAATGGCCATGGGCGGCCGGCCTAGAAGCTTTATGGCCAGCGAGCTCTCGCGAATCCGAGTCGGAGTTGGATCGGAGTCCGCGTGGGCGCGGCAACGCGACGAGTCCGAGTCGGTGGGTTATTCGCTTTCATCAAAAAAAAGTACGAATCGGAGTCGGCGTCGTGACCGTCCGATGTGATGCTTATAAAACCACGCCTCCATATCCTCCTCTCTTCCGATCCCCCCCATTCATCGCTTCGCTGATTCGCTCTCCTCCTCCTCGACTTCGCGATCTCCTCTCCTCTGCTTCCGATTCCGAATCATGGCGGCGCCTGCACCCGCACCTGCACCACCGGCATCTCGCAAGCGCGCCGCGGCGCCGGACCACGAACCGACCGCCAGCCGATCCAGTACTCCCGCCGCGGCGGCCGGCGCCAAGAGGCCGCGGAGGTACGCGCTGGCGAGCGTCGACGACTACGAGCAGCTCGACGTCGTCAGCGAGGGCGCCTCCGGCGTCGTCATCATGGCGCGCCACCGCCGCACCGGCAACAAGGCCGCCTGCCAGCACGCGTGCACCGGCCACCCCAACATCGTCCAGATCAAGGACGTCGTCGCCGACGCCAAGTCCGGGGACGTCTTCCTCGTCATGGAGTTCGTCGGAGGCAGCCTCCGGGACGAGCTACCGAGGGCCCGGCCGGAGAAGCAAGTCCGCTTCATGATGCGGCAGCTCGTCGGCGCCGCCAAGAAGATGCACGCCTCGCACGTCATCCACCGGGACATCAAGCCGGAGAACATCCTCAACAGCTTTGGCGACCTCAAGGTTTGCGACTTCGGCTCGGCGACGTTCGTCAACCCCACCGGGAAGCCATACGAGGAGTGTTTGGTCGGCACCTTGCCCTACACCTCGCCGGAGCAACTCGCCGGCAACCATTGCTACGGCCCGGGCGTCGACATGTGGCCGCTTGGCTGCATCATGGGCGAGCTGCTCACCGGCGCGCCGCTGTTCGGAGGCGACATGACGGAGAAGGAGCTGCTCGCCGACCTGTCCGCCAACCTGGACGACCAGCTCAACGAGCTCTTCTATGATGTCCTGCCGGAGCTCTCGCCGGCGGCGCGCGAGGTCCTGTTCGGGCTGCTGGCGTTCGACCCAGAGAAGAGGATGACGGCGGCGGAGGCGCTGGAGCACCGGTGGTTCGCCGAGGAGCCCAAGAAAGCAAACTTCGCCGGCTTCGCGCCTCTGTTTGGTTAGATTGGGAGGACTGAAGACATGTCTGTAGTCTGTCAGTCAATCTGTAACTTAGTACTGATGATGTTGATTTCAAGTCTTGTGTTAGGCCTGATCATTCATCATCGTCAGTCATTGTTGATTGACGCAATCCATGTAATTTTGTTGTCAATGTAACCATGTTTATGAAATCCTATTCAATTTGTTGATTGCATTTCAAGGCCTTCTTTGTTCAATAAAATGTTCAGTTTGTCGACTTAATTTTCATGAGTGCTTGTTTGTTGTGACTGTGTACAGCCATGTTTGTGTAGAGGCCGGGTTTTATTCCCATTATCTAAAAAAATGAGTGTTTTCTTTTGTTAATCTTCAGGAAAAGGGACTTGTTGCAGAGTCTGTTGTACTTGTTGCAGATCATTGTTATTATTACTGAACAGCAGGAAAAGAACATGAAAAGATGTTTCCTTCATGTAAGTATTCAGTCAACAAAAGTCTAATAAGCTGGTGTCAATAAGTTGTCAATAAGCTGGAGTTGTGCCAATTGAGTATGCGAGTCAGTGAGTATGTGGGTCAGTAGGTGTTCCTAGTTCTGAACTTCTGAATCTAATCATAGCCTTCAACAGGAGTTTTAGTTGAAATAATACTATAATACAAAGAGGAAAGGTCTGATAAACTTCACTTGTTATTTCCTTTTTGTCTGTCAAAATACGGAAAAAGTATGATTTTTACTCTGAACGGGAGCATAAATACATTCAGTCAGTGGTTAGTGGCAAGTTTGTTTTCACTATTTACTTGATTGAGCTGTACACCTACCAAGTAAAAGAGCATCATGTTCATTAAAGAAAACCATTACAGACAGAATTCGCAGGCTACATTTACAGCTGGTGTATATATATCCGTCATAAGATTTTTTTTTTAGATAATCCGTCATCAGATAAGCTACAGTATTTTCAGGCCTCAGTTACAGCAGAGAGGAGGTTCACAAATCACATGGAGTTAGCTGAATATAGTAGTTGGGATTCAGACTATTTAACATATTCTGAACTTTTAGGCCTCATTTGATTCGGTTGAAATCCTGGGCAAATGAGCAACGATTTTACTTCAATATTTCCACCCTATACTCATCGATAGGCCCGGATTGAGGAACATACACATGAAGTCAGGGACACAGGGTAAACTGGATCTGGGGTAGTAATTATGTCCTTGTCTGGTAGTAAAACAAAATATCTGCCTTTTGAATTTGTGTGCTTGCACTTTCAGGCATAATAGCCCTGATAATAAATAATTGAAGCAAATACTTGGAGAAAAACTTGTGAGAATTGTAAAAAGAAGGAAAAAATAAGACTAAAATTAACCCTGGACAGCCAAAAATAACTGTACTGACGACAATCTTCACTTGATGACTCCTGGTTTTTACTAATTTTCTGGACGAAGAACAACTTTTTTCCTTTTTTCAGATCCAAGGGTGTTTTCCATAGTTGTTTCTTTTATGTGCTTTATTTTAGCCACCCTCATAACATGTAAAGCAGTGTAATTTTTTTGTGTCTTCTACTCCTGCCATGTAGTCTTGCAAAAAACTTCTGAAGAAAAAGGTCTGCTTTTATGCATAGCAGTACAACTAATTGTCCTAAGAGAGTGCTCTTCATCTTGAGTGTTTTGAAATTGTTGCAACCGAGTGTTTTGAAATTGTTGGAACCGTTTGTCCCTCTGTGCCACTGAAAATAGGTTGGTGTGTCCCTACAAACATGATTTTATGATTTTTTTTTAGAACAGATCAATATATTGATCCCGGCTTTAGAAGAAAGCCTAAGCAAAACAGAGTCTTATACAAAACTGAAAAAAAAACTGACAAAACGAAAACAAACACCTGGTACAACCAGCTTTTCGATCGCTGTTCTTGGCAAAACATGAGAGAAACCCACACAGGAACTAAGCCGCAGACAAGCAGGCTACTTCAATTACAGAGACGTTGGCAACACTTGGGGCCTGACTTGAATCAGCTGCATCCTGATTGCCTCACACCATCTCCCCAGCAGCTCCCAGTCTTCCTCCTTGAGCAATGCGCACCACTTCTGTATAAAAGACATCGATTTATAAACCACTTGCGAAGGGGACTTGACAAGATTATGTTCAAAAACCCAATCATTCCTAACGAGCCACACAGCCCAACAGACCTCACCAATTAAAGTAAACCACGTTAAGGACATTTAAACAGAATATGGTTAGTAGTTTAAGTTTTTCCACACATCTTACAGAATTCATCACCACCTTCCATTTTCTTTTAACCAGTTGTTCTGCACAAGGTAATCTCCCTCTACCCACTAAATAAAGAAAATGTTTAACTTTCAGAGGTAATTTGCTCTTCCAAATCTCCCACATATCAGTATCCTTAACCCCTCCAAAAGTCAAAATTCAATACATGGATTTAGTAGAAAATAGCTTCTTCTTGTTATGTGGCCAGATTAGTTGGTCTTTCTCCCCATCCAGGTGACACCCATTGAGCAGAGATTTCAAATTGTTGAGCTCACTCTCCTTCATAGGGTTAAGATTTCTTCTAAAATCTAGCTTCCAACCACCCCCCTCATACAGATCATTCACAGTGGCCCCCTGATCATAGCTAATCTCATACAAGTCAGGGAAAAGAACCTTCAGAGGCACCCTATCACACCAAACATCCTTCCAAAAAAATGCATTTCTCCCATTATGAACCTCCTACAAACATGAATGACTGTACAAAAATCTGGAAACTAGCACAGGCCTGAAACTGGACAGTTCCCAACTGAAGCCCAGGCTTAATTGATTCTTTGAAATCTCATTTTTCTTCAATATAATCTAAGGGAAATCGTTTATGTATGATTATTGGAATACATCATATCAGACAATAATTCAATTGCTTTTTCAGGGAAAAAGGCTATTCTTTTGGAGAGGTATGCCTAGAAGGAAAGATCATCTAATTAATTGGCAAGGTGATATGTGTCCCTGAAGAACATAGTTATTTAGGAGTTCAATATTCTTGAATCTTGTAGTTCTATTGTGAGAAAGGGTTATATCAAGAAGTTATCAAGTTTTTTGGAGAATCTTTTTTTGAAGTGAAGCACAAACCAAGCAGCTACAAGACTGAACATTATCAATTCCTTCAGATTATTTGGAGTGATGCATTATTAAAAAGAATATGAACGTCCACCTTCAACGTAAGTGTACTGTCTCCATTTAATTTTTTTTTTACCACAAGATCCAGTACATCACCAGTACATCATCAACCCAGATGCAGATATGAGCCCCAAGAAACAAAAAAAAATTTGTTCTAAACCTGTCACCTGTCATGATCTATTATTCCAAGCTGAATCTTATTAGAAAGATTTGTGCGATGAATTTGTGTTCCATATTGTTGCTGAAGTTTTAGGTGTCAGGATATTCAAGATCCTGCAAGCGGAAAGCAGTAGTGTGTGTCACGATGATGTTATAAGAAAGCAATTAGGATTTGGTGTATTTGGATTGTTTCTGTTTCATGCGACAGTACGTGCAGGAGTCTGAATAAAACTAAAGCATGCGATTCATGTTTTTCATGACTCTGACTTCTTTTCCAATCACAAAAAAATGAACAAACAATCATCCTTTTTTTAAAAAAAAAGAAAAAGAGAGAACGATTAGACAGACGTACGTGCAGGAGAGCCAGCCATGACTGAATCTGAATTGACTAATCATGAACTGCTGTCTTACTTATTCTCTGTTCTGCATAATGTATATAAATATAAACCCTCCTGAGGATCACAAACCATCAACCACACTACCAAGTAGCCAGCAAACTACTCATCTCCAAATCCATTTACTCTTACTCTTCTCTTCGCATCATCATCATCTTCTCTATACATATGGCATCTTCAGGTGCGCATGCCTTGGTGCTTTTCTTGTTCATGTTCGCCGCCGTTCTCTCGCCGGCGGCGCGTAGGGAGGCGGCGACGGAGGAGATGCACGCGGCGAACGCTCGCCGACGTCGGAGCTCCGGCCGGCCGGACGGCAAGGCGATCGACCAGGGGATTGGATACATCTTGATGGCTCTAGCACTTGTTCTCACCTATGTTCTTCACTGACAACGACCCAATTTATTGTGCTCACTCTGGCAAGGATATGAACAAGGTGTTGTGTGGCCAATATATGAGAGAAACCATCTTAAATATGAAGTGTTAATATAGAGGTGGTTAATGAGAGAATATGTAAAATTTATTCAAATGCAGTCAAAGGATGTTAACTTTTTAAATAACAAGGAAGATAGCCCGCGCATTCGCGCGGGCATGTGTATTAGTTTGTTTTGAAAAATAGTTCTAACAAAATAAATTGAAATAAAAGTGAGGTTTTATCTATTATTAATTGAGTATTCATTGTATCTTTTTTTTCTAAAGAAATATCGACAAACTGTAATAAATGTATTTTTTTCCCACCTTACTATCGCTCTCTTTAATTGCTTTATATATATGCAATTCGTTATGCATGTGAATCAATAAAGATAGAAAAGTTCTTTAATAAATATTTAATGTATCTCGAATCTAGTGATTTGATTCTAATTTCGAATTTGTATTCAAATCAAAATTTTGTTTTATTCTAAATTGTCCTTTTAGGGATTTTAAGTTGTACTTAATCTCATATCGTGTTGTGTTTAGACTTCTC
Source organism: Oryza sativa Japonica Group (assembly GCF_034140825.1). Classification (NCBI taxonomy): domain Eukaryota; kingdom Viridiplantae; phylum Streptophyta; class Magnoliopsida; order Poales; family Poaceae; genus Oryza; species Oryza sativa. The sequence goes on from NC_089044.1 coordinate 3,559,645, forward strand.
TTTTAATACTTATTTTATTATTCCAAATTTTAGCTATTTATAACTCGTACTTTTATAAGGACTATTGATATTTTATATTCTATGTGGAATATTGTTGTATTTTTTTATAGTTTTAATGATTATTTTATTTTTAATGTATATTTTAATCAAATTGCTTGTTTTGTTTTTTTTTCTGAATTTACTTACGAACTCCTTGTAATTGATCCACCTGCCACCACCAGTCTCATGGATCATCTCGTCGACCTCCTTATTAGTGAGCCTCTCCTGATGCATTGGACATAACATGGCGGGGCTCGCGTTAGAGATGAAGCCATTTTCTAGTCCTTGTCGAAGACGCGGAACATCTCCCTCTTCCCCTCCTCTTAGTAATTGTCCTTCACCTAATCATGTAGCACGCTATATATTGAGAAAATTCCCTATATACCCCTGAAAATTTACTCAATCCCTTCAATACCCCTGAATTTCACATCATCCCTTATATACCCCTGAGTTTTCATTTTGATCTCCTCTATACCCATCTCCGTTAGTTGACCATTAGTTGACCGTTAAATATTTTAAAATGACTACCCATCCTATACATATGTGGTACCTACCCAATAAATTTTCATATGAAAAAATTAACTTATACAAAATACAAGCAATATAATCATTTAATGCCCAACTTAAAAAATAAAACTTATTATTATTTATTTTTTAAAAATTATGATTAAATCCATACATTAGTTTCACCAGAAAATTAAGAGCAAAAACTAAATGTTATTTAGGTTTAATTTTTTGGGAAGATATACGAAATTCATCAAATTTGATCTGAAATTTATTTAAAAATTTTTAATTTGTTTTCTAATATGTGATAAACTAATTACACCCCCTTTGTTTTTTCACAACGAATCTTTTTTCACTAAATATTTGTTGAAAAGTAATTTTCAAATTTTATGCAGAACTTTTTTTACAATAAATCTTTTTTATTTTAATGAAATAATGTTTTATTTTTAAAAATTCATAACAAATATTTAGTAATTTATTCCTTATTGATTTTCACATCACAAATAATTTACACATAAAATATTTCTAGCTTTTAACAATATGCCAAGGACAATAAATTAATTTCTACAATTACTAACGGTCAAATTAATGGTCAACTAACGGAATGGGTATATAAGATATCCGAATAAAAACTCAGGGGTATATAAGAGATCAAACAAATTTCAGAACTCGTGGGCATGTAGGGAATTGGCCCCTGTATATTAGGCCCAAGAACTCGTGGAAGTCAATTCTACCGCTGCCGTCGGTGCCTACCTTTACATGGGCATGTAGGGAATTGGCCCCTATATATTAGGCCCAAGAACTCGTGGAAGTCAATTCTACCACTGCCGTCGGTGCCTACCTGGCTAATAATGTCTTGTTGCTCTTCTTCTATCGAGTTCAGAGTATGTATCACGGTTTCAAGCTTCTTGGTGGTGATTGAACCTGGACTTTAGACACATATTTGAATTTATTCATCGTTTTCAAAGTTCTATTTTGCTCAAATATTTGTAGTCAGAACAACCAAATTATCTAACTTTTATATAGTAAATATGGGCAATATGGATCTTGGATTATGTATTTAATTATCAATAACACAGCAAATCAAATAAATTGAGGATAGTCATGATCATTTAGCTATTGTTATTTTTTTATATATTTTGTGTTAGCTAGAAAATAGGAAAAGTTAGCTAGAAATTAAATAGGAGAGGAGAGTGGGATCCCAGGTGAGAGTAGGAGGGTGAAGGAGTATGCACGTGTGTGGTTACATACGGTGGGGGTGGAGCCGTGGAGGTGGGGGTACCCGATTTTTTTTAAATCTAATGGTTAAAATTATCGGGTCCACCTATTTAAAGAATAATCAATGGTTAGATTATTTTTCTTTTTTATCAAAATTTTTATAATTTCTTTGAAACTTATTAGAGCGCCACATGACATCTTAAAAGCATTTGTAGAACATCACGTGGTAGTTTGAGAATGTTTATAGGGATTTTAATATATATTTAGTATATAATATAATATAATGTGCTGGGTCTGGAGGCCCGTTTGACCATATATATATATATATATATATATATATATATATATATATATATATATATATATATATATATATATATATATATATATATATATATATATATATATGAATGTTTATAGTAAGGTTAATGAAATTTTAGTATGAAAGTAGAAAGGTAGCCTGTGCACATGCGCGGGACACCTTATTTAATATTGCTTGAATTTTAATTATGAATACTTATGTGTGGATGAGTATTTCTTAAAATATTTTTACTCTATTCTGAACATGTTTTTATCAATAGTTTGTTTGAGATTGTTGTGAACGTCTCACAATTATATTATTTTTAAATCAATCCATATTTACTATATTTTTATTTAAAAAAATAAATATTATTTTGATCCACGATTTGACCTTTTGAGTTATATCTGACAGACAAAACAACACGAAAAACATAGGTTATAGTGTCATATATCACGTTATAATCATAAAATTAACTAAAATTTGCACAGTCACCAGCTCATTCATCAAGGTCACGCTCAACACAGGTTTGCAAGAATAATGTTTTATCTTCTAATTATTTCAACATATAAATTCTAAACCAAAATTATTTAAACCGTGTAACAATAGTGCTGCTTCATATGGAACTATTACGTGTACCATGTGTGTCTTTTTTTTAGAAATTAGCATATCTTACTTTTGGAGTTTATAAAGCTTAATCAACAAATTTTCTTGTATGTTATAGATGTCTTTATTTTATCTGTTTAATGGCAGACTTCTATTTACTTCTTCTCCCTCCTCTTTTTTTCTAATATGATCTCTTATAATATGTGGAGAAAATGAATTTAGTTTGAAATAAGAGCGGAAATAATTAGTATGTTTAGAGAATTTATAAATATTTAAACACCATAGACTAAAGTACACTTTTGTTAAGTAAGTTCTTGTTATGAAATATATTTTTAATGAATGAATTCTCATATATAACTTTATTATTGTTTATGTTCCCTAATTAACCAAACTTAGTATATACAAAATACCCACACACCATACATATTTAATAGAAATCAAGGGGAGAAAACACGACGTGTACTCCATCTGTTATTTTACTTATTATTCATGCTGTAGTCTACAAAACGTAAAACTTATACATGATTTGGTAAATAGAATTGACATTTTAGATTATCCCCGTATAGTCCGAATAGATTGGAATCCACATGATAAGTATATTTATATGATCATATAATCCATATTGTTAATTTTTGTCATGATTTGTTATAATTCTCAATTGCCATGCAAGGCCCCATATGTGACTTGCTCCTTGTTGATATTGTAAATCTAATTCAGTCGTGCATATTTGTGAACTGATATGGGCCGAATAAAGTGCACCCTACATAGTAAGCATATTTATGTGATGATATTACCCATATCATTAAATTGTTTTTTCACGATTTGTTATAATTCTCAAATGCCATGTAAAGCGCAAAGATATGACATGTTTCTTGTTGATATTGTAAATCCAATTTAGTGGTACATATTATTATAACCGATAAAGAATATAGTGATATATGCTCCATACTGTCATTTTTTTATAATTTTCATGTCCGTTTGGATTACAGACAAAGAATAAAAATATGACCTAAAATATAATTTTATTTTACAGATTAAAGTATAGTTAATATAGATTAAGTTAATGGTAAATAATATAATTTAGTACACTTTATTTTTAAACATCTTAGAGCTAATTTTAGTTATTTATGATTATAACGTGATATATGACACTGTAAACTATGTTTTTCGTGTTTTTTTTCTGTCAGATATAACGCAAATGGTGGATGAAAATAATATTTATTATTTTTTATAAATAAAAAGATAGTAAATATGGGTCGATTTAATAGTAAAGAATATAATTGTGGTCGAATAAAAAAATTGTATATATAATTTAAAAGTTACAATAGTTTATTAATTATTTATATACTACATTTATCTTAAATAATATATGGAAAAAAGGAGTTAAGGGGAGGGAAGAGGGACTTCACGTTATTTGCAATTAGTGAGTGTGGTTGGTTAGTTACGTATGGTGGAACTCAGCGGCGGAGCCAGGGCCCGGCGACCCTGGGCAGCTGCCCGGGCTCCGCTGGCTGCATGCAACCATACCCTACTGGATTAAATTAAACATAATTACCTTGCTAATCATCTTTCTAATACCCTTATGAATTGAAGCAGCAGCAGTATATATAGTATACATACTTAACTAACGGCTTAGCGTAAAATAGCAAAGCAACTGAAATGATCTATGGATTTATATAGACTTGTGTATACTATATATTTGTTGTTAAACTTGCCCAGGCCTATAAAATTTTTTGGATCCGCCACTGGTGGAACTTACGCACCTAGGTTTAAGACCTAAACTTGACATGATTTCATATTTACGGCTAATTATTTTTTAGTAGGCGACGTACCTATTAATAGCGAGGCGTTTGTGGTGACTTCACTAATTTGAAGATATATCATTGGTCCAGTTTCTCGAATATGTTTTCTATGGATAAGTGTACGCGTGTGTATATGAACTATTGTGTTTGTACTATGTTTCTCTTAAAAAAGCGGCATGTATTACCCTCCCAAAATGATTATTAAAAAATCATTTAACAAATTTCTGGTGGCAAAACACGCCGTATCAAGACGCCTCGACTAAGTGCTCAAAAATCAACTGACAGCACCCAAATACCCAATGTTAACGAATATATTGTTCAAGAGGCAAGAGCTTTGATATATCGCTAGCTGTAGCAACAGATGAGAATACGAACAACATCACCAAGGGCTTGCGACAATGGACGGATGGCAATGGCCATGGACGGCCGGCCTCGAAGCTTTATGGCCGGGGAGCTCTCGCGAATACGAGTCGGAGTTGGACCGGAGTCCGCGTGCCAAAAATGGATTGATTTCAGAGTGTTGTTGTGCCACGTAACGCCCTCGTGACCAACGTAAACGTCACGCTCACGCCTCCTTAATACTCACCAAGTGCGAGTCGGAGTCCGAATCCAAAAAAATAAAAAAGAAAGAGTACGAGTCGGAGTCGGCGTCGTGACCGTCCGATGCGTATAAATCCACGCCTCCATCTCCTTCTCTCTTCCCCATCCATCGCTTCGCTGATTCGCTCTCCTCCTCCTCTGCTTCCGATTCCCAATCATGGCGGCGCCTGCACCCGCACCTGCACCTGCTCCACCGGCTTCTCGCAAGCGCGCGGCGGCGCCGGACGACGAGCCGACCGCCACCGGATCCACTACTCCCGCCGCCAAGAGGCCGCGGAGGTACGCGCTGGCGAGCGTGGACGACTACGAGCAGCTCGACGTCGTCGGCGAGGGCGCCTCCGGCGTCGTCATCATGGCGCGCCACCGCCGCACCGGCAACAAGGTCGCCCTCAAGCATCTCCCCCACGGCGCCCGCGACTTCGACGCCGTCAGGGTCGAGGCCGCCTGCCAGCACGCGTGCACCGGCCACCCCAACATCGTCCAGATCAAGGACGTCGTCGCCGACCCCAAGTCCGGGGACGTCTTCCTCGTCATGGAGTTCGTCGAAGGCAGCCTCCGCGACGAGCTACCGAGGGCCCGGCCGGAGAAGCAAGTCCGCTTCATGATGCGGCAGCTCATCGGCGCCGCCAAGAAGATGCACGCCTCGCACGTCATCCACCGGGACATCAAGCCGGAGAACATCCTCAACAGCTTCGGCGACCTCAAGGTTTGCGACTTCGGCTCAGCGACGTTCGTCAACCCCGCCGGGAAGCCATACGAGGAGTGTTTGGTTGGCACCTTGCCCTACACCTCGCCGGAGCAGCTCGCCGGCAACCACTGCTACGGCCCGGGCGTCGACATGTGGGCGTTGGGGTGCATCATGGGCGAGCTCCTCACCGGCGCGCCGCTGTTCGGAGGCGACATGACGGAGAAGGAGCTGCTCGCCGACCTGTCCGCCAACCTGGACGACCAGCTCAACGAGCTCTTCTATGATGTCCTGCCGGAGCTCTCGCCGGCGGCGCGCGAGGTCCTCTCCGGGCTGCTGGCGTTCGACCCAGAGAAGAGGATGACGGCAGCGGAGGCGCTGGACCACCGGTGGTTCGCCGAGGAGCCCAAGAAGGCAAACTTCGCCGGCTTCGCGCCTCTGTTTGGTTAGATTGGGCCATTGGGGGGACTGAAGAAGGCAGACAAGACTGTAGTCTGTCAGTCAATCTGTAACTTAGAACTGATGATGTTGATTGATGCAATCGATGTATTTTTATTCTCTGGTTGTCAATGTAACCATGTTTATGAAATCCTATTCAATTTGTTCAATGAAATTTTCAGCTTGTCGAATCATGTTTCATGAATGCTTGTTTTTTGTGGCTGTGTACAGCCATGCATGTTTGTGTAGAGGCCGGGTTTTATTCCCATTATCTTAAAAATTGAGTGTTTTTTTTGTTAATCTTCAGGAAAAGGGACTAGTTTTGTAGTTTGTGAAAAGCATATACTTGTTAGCAGATCACTGTGATTATTGAATAGCAGGAAAAGAAGATGAAAATATGTTATCTTCATGTAAGTATTCAGTCAAGATAAGTCTAGGATGTCAATAAGCTGGAGTTGTGCCAATTGAGTATACGAGTCAGTGAGTATGTGGGTCAGTGGGTGTTCCTAGTTCTGAACTTCTGAATCTAATCATAGCCTTCAACAGGAGTTTTGGTTGAAATAATACTATAATACAAAGAGGAAAGGTCTGATAAACTTCACTTGTTATTTATGGTCCTTTTGTCTGTCAAAATACGGAAAAAGTTTGATTTTTACTAACGGGAGCATCTCTAATACATTCAGTTAGTGGTTAGTGGCAAGTTTGTTTTCACTATTTACTTGATTGAGATTTAGCCTGTACACCTACCAAGTAAAGGAGCATCATGTTCATTAAAGAAAACCATTACAGACTGAATTTGCAGGCTACATTTACAGCTGGTGTATATATATCCATCATCAGATAAGCTACAGTATTGTCAGGCTTCAGTTACAGCAGAGAGGAGGTTCACAAATCACCAGGAGTTAGCTGAATATAGTAGTTGGGATTCAGACTATTTTAACATATTCTGAACTTTTAGGCCTCATTTGATTCGGTTGAAATCCCGGCCAAATGGGCAACGACTTTACTTCAATATTTCCACCCTATACTCATCGATTGGCCGGGATTGAGAAACATACAAATGAAGTCAGGGACTCAGGGTAGTAATTATGCGCTACTCTTATAGCAAAAAAAATATCTTCCTTCTGAATTTGTCTGGTTGCTCTTTCAGCCATAGTAGCTCTGGTAAATAGCTGATGCAGGTACTTGCAGAAAACCTTGTGAGAATTGTAAAATAACAAGAGAAAAGAAGATTAAAACTAACTGTGCTGAGAACACCCTTAACTTGATGACTCCTGGTTTTTACTAATTTTCTTGACGGAGAACAACTATTTCCCTTTTTCAGATCCAAAGGGTGTTTTTCCATAGTTATTTCTTAGATGTGCTTGATTTTAGTCAGCCTCATGATAGCAAAGCAGTATAATTTTTGTGTCATCTGCTTTTCTGTCATGTAGTCTTGCAAGAACTTCCGAAGAAAAATGCCTGCTTTTATGCATAGCAGTACAACTAATTGACCTAAGAGAGAGCACTTCATCCTGAGCCTTTTGAAATTATTGCAACCTTTTGTCCCTCTGTGTCACTGAAATACAGGTATCCCTACAAATATGAATGACTGTACAAAAATCTGAAAATAAGCAGAGGCCTGAAACTAGACAGTTCCCAACTGAAGACCAGGCTTAATTGATTCTTCGAAAAACTCATTTTTGTTTAATGTAATCTAAGGGAAACCGTTTGTGTATGGTTAGTTGAATATATCGTGTATCAAGCAATAAATTCAATTGCTTTTTCAGGGAAAAAGGCTTTTGTTTGGAGAGGTGTGCCTAGAAGGAAAGATCATCTAATTAATTGGCAAGGTGATATGCGTCCCTGAAAATCATGGTTATTTAGGAGTTCAATATTTTTGAAACTTGTAGTTCTATTGTGAGAAAGGGTTATATCAAGAAGTTATCAAGTCTTTGGGAGAATCTTTTATTGAAGTGAAGCACAAACCAAGCAGCTACAAGACTGAATTCATCAGTTCCTTCAGAGTTGTTTTTAAATTTTTTTTGAGACTTCAGATTATTTGGAGTGATGCACTATGAAAAAGAATATGAACGCCCACCTTCAATGTAAGTGTACCGTCTCCATTTAAGTTTATTAAATATTTTTTACCACATTGTTCCTGAAATTTTAGATGTCAGGATATTCAAGAATCAAGATGCTGCAAACGGAAAGCAGTAGAGTTTCTGTTTCATGCGACAGTACGCAGTGACGTAGCCAGGGGGTAGTCCTGGTGGGCTCGGGACTACCCCCGAATTTGGCCCAGGGACCCCCACCCTCCAAAAAATTTCAGCCCGCCTAAGGCCCAAGAAGGAAACGAGAAATCAGAAAGACTAGGGTTTGGACTTCGTTGCAACCGGCGCTACTTCGCGACCGCCCCATGCCGCCGCCGTTCCTCCTCTCCTGGCCTCGCCAGTTCGCCTTGCCCTCACATCGGCTCCACAGCTCCCACCTCTCCCTGTCGTTCTTTGCCCGCCAAGGCGCCGAGCCACGCGCTGCCGTCGTTTGACCTCCCGGTTGCTCAGTCCATGGAGAGGCGGAGGGTGGAGGTGCCGTCACGCCGAGGCACCACGCCGCCACCGGCCGTGAGTTAGGCAACAAACTGCCAAGGCGTCGCTGGCTGCCGGCGCCGGGAGCCCAAGGCCCCTGGCCGGTTGGTCCTGGTTGATTGCCACTCCCTCCCCCTCGCCATTTGTGAATCAGTGGTTAGTGGATGACTGAATGTGATGTTGACTTGCTATGAACTGTGATTTGGTGAATTAGAGCTATGAACTATGATTTGTGATACTGCTAATTGGTGAATTTGAACTATGAACTGCGATTTGTGAATCACTGAATGTACTGTTGACTTGCTGCCATTTTATTTTAGTTTGTAAGAATTATTTGGCAAATGAAGTAGTACTTTTGATAAAGTTGCTTCAAGAAATTGGAACAAATCCGATGCTGTTGACAAATATGTAGCATTGTAGTGTTGTAACAAGTGAACTCGATAAAAAAGCTAACAGAAATTATTTATAAAAGATGCACCAATTTCTATATTTCTAATTTTGTATCACCTTTTCACTAAATTTTTATCTGTATATGGATTTATGGTGTTTAAAAAATTTTAGTATCTAATGTGAACTTATGATCCGTGAAGTAGGACTACCCAACAAAAATTTCCGGGCTACACCACTGACAGTACGTGCAGGGGTCTGAATACAACTAAAGCATGCGATTCGTGTTTTTCATGACTCTGAATTCTTTTCCATCCACAAAAAAATGAACAAACAATCATCCAATTTTTTATTTTAAAAAAAGAACGATTAGACAGACGTACATGCAGGAGAGCCAGCCATGACTGAATCTGAATTGACTAATCATGAACTGCTGTCTTACTTAGTCTGTTCTGCATAATGTATATAAATATAAACCCTCTTAAGGATCACAAACCATCAACCACACTACCAAGTAGCCAGCAGCGCGCAAACTACTCATCTCTATCATCATCATAATCATCATCTCCTTTATACTATACACATGGCATCTTCAGGCGCGCATGCCTTGGTGCTTTTCTTGTTCATGTTTGCCGCCGTTCTCTCGCCGGCGGCGCGTAGGGAGGCGGCGGCGGAGGCGATGCACGCGGCGAACGCTCGCCGACGGCAGAGCTCCGGCCGGCCGGACGGCAAGACGATCGACCAGGGGATTGGATACATCTTTTTTTTTTTTTTTGAAATTAGGGGATTGGATACATCTTGATGGCTCTTGCACTTGTTCTGACCTATGTTCTTCACTGACAGCGACTCAAAAAAAAAAAATTTCATGCCTATCCCCTCATCTTGGTGTTATCACTGCTTACTGGGGATTTATTGTGCTTACTCTGGAAAGGATCAACAACGTGTTGTGTACGGCCAATACATGAGAGAAACCATCTCAATTATGAAGTGTTAATATATAGGTGGTTAATGAGAGAATATGTAAAATTTATTCAAATTCAGTCAAAGGATGTTAACTTATTAAATAATTTCGTGCAAAAAAACCATCGAAGTTCTCGAATTTCCCCAAATTCGGGTGACCACCGAAGTTTCCGAAATTTTGGTATTTGCGAAAGTGCAGAACGACTACTTCATCAAGTATTAGTGTTCAGGATTAGCACCCTTTGCATGCCACATGATAAGAAATGACAGTTTTTTTTTGTAAAGTTATCTAAATCCAGTGTAGTGATGGTATCAATTGCAACTTAATTTCGCACTTGGCATAGGCATCGTTGTATCCTCATTGGATGGTCCAGATCTTGCGAAGTGACTATTCATAAAGAAAGGTGAGTTAGTAACATGTACTAGCAGATTAACGCTTAGACTGCGAAGTGACTGGTTAGAGCAGATCTTGCAAAGTGACTATTCATAATGGAACGAACCAAGGACTGTTTTTTCACCGGGAAAAATAAAACCGACCGATTCTTTCTAAACGTGGAAACCGACCTATTATATTCCAAACCGATTCTTTCTAAATAGAACGAACCACGAAAGGGCATGTAGCCTAGTGGTTACAGTGACCTGAGTAGTACCCTAAGGTCGTGAGTTCAAATCTCCTATGGAGCGAATTTCAGATTGGGTTATTTGTGGGGCTAAGTTCCCTATTTCAATGGCCGTATATATTCGGTTGGATATAGAGGCCGGGTAAAAAATACCCTTCTCTAAAAAAAAATATTCCTATTCTTTTTCTATTTCTATTATTTTTCTGTTTCTATTATTTTTCTGGGCTCCGGCAAAGTTTTTTTTAAAAAAGCTACTGCATGAAAAAAAAGGAAATTAATAAATAAAAAACAGGATTATAGCACTATGCAAAGTGAGAGGAACTTGATATAAAAAATATTGGGAATTCATATTTGATATGTGGTAATGTTTATCGATAGTTTCATCTTTCAACTTGGCATAAATATCTATCAATTCCATATACCTATATATTCTTATAAATAAAAATATATTCTCCCTGGTTTTTAATATACTCTCCTTGGTTTTTAATATATACACCATTAACTTAGACATATTCTAATCTTTCGTCTTAATAAAAATTTATAAACATTAAATAAATATGTAAAGTAATGATTAAAGAACCTTTAATGATAAATCAATTTATAATAAAATAAATAATAATTACATAATTGTTTTAACAAGATGAATGGCCATACATATATATAAAAATAGAACGGTGTCATGTATTAAATACATGAGGGAGTATCTACTTAAAAAATCATATTTTTTTCCAATCATCACATACACGTCCGCGTGTTTTTTTTTCGTTATCCTTTGCTTTTCTTGGTATGTCATTCTATTCACGTGTTAACTCCGAGTGTTGTCTCACCGACCGTCTCACTTTCCACGTTATTGCCTCACTTGGCTTTTATTGACCATGCTCTTTCTTTTTCATCAACCTATTTTCCCAATGCAACACACTTGTATTTTTTCTAGTCATAGAATAAATCTTTAACAATTGTAGGAAAAAAAAAATGGATGGGAAGGGTGCGTGCTTTTGTGCCTGCAAGCGCGGCCGCGGAGGGCACGTAGGGAGTTTGGTGATTTAATGGTTTAAATTAGTGGATTCACTGGGTAAATTTAAATTAGTGGATCCACCGGGTAAATTAATGGTTTAAGTATAGTAAGTTTGTAGGAGTACATGTGAACATTCATAGTTGGCCAAAAGGCTCGAGGCCCGATAGCCCGAGGCACCGTACGACATGACCTAAGGTCGGGCCGTGCCTGGGGCTTTGCATAGGCATGGTGAGCCGGCCCAACACGGCATGGTCCTAGGGAGAGATACATGAGGGAGCCAAAGTAGACTTATTCCTGTCATATAAGGTACGGCCCTAAGAGATGTGTAATGCAACATGGACTTACTCCAGCCATACAAGAGACACTCAAAGAGGTGAGATGAGGAAAGCAAAATATACTTTTTCCAAGGAGTAGCATGGTGGGCTTTTGTGCCTTTGGGTCAGCCCATCATGTCCCGAGCCTTATTGGGCCCTATCTGGGCCATTTGGTGCAACAAGTGGTCGAACATGGTCCACCCCCGTGTGTAGGTCAGCCCGTGCCGGCCCGACTGGTCTCGGGGGCGAGCCCGGTTGTGCCCAAGCCGTGCCGGGTCAGGAGGCCTGTTTGACCATATCTATAACTAACATAAATATGCTGATTTTTCCGGTCGTCACCTCATCCATACGGTGATTTTTCGTCCCTCCCCCCTCAAAAAACCCAGTCGAAATTCCATTATCACACAAATAGAATCCCACATTGAGCACACCTTTTCTCCAATCTCAAATCATCACAATCCAAATCCAAATCAAACACAAAATCCCAGTCCAAATCTAAATCGGAATCATTAGAAAACATCATATTAACACGAGATGACTAGGAGAGGGAGGGGCGAGCCGGACCGGAGGCTGTAGCGCGCTGCTCCTCGCCACCTTGCCGTCGGCCACGGACCCACCCGCCGACGCCGCCAACACCGCTATCGCCCCCGGATCAGGGGCAGGAGGGAGGCGAGAGGGGAGGAGGGAGCCGCCGCCGGCCCGCGACCGCCGCCACCTCCGGATCCACCGGCGGCTACTACCGCCGCCGCAGCCACCACCTCCGGATCTGCCGAGAGAGTGGTGCGGCGGCCACTGCCCGATGAGGAGAGAAGGAGCCGGCGGTGGGGAGAGGGAGCGGCGCCACCATCGCCGCGCCGCCGCAGCCGCCCGCCGCGAGGGAGTGTGCTGCCGCCGCCGCCGCTGCTCGCGGGAGGGCAGGGCGCCGCTGCCGCCGTCGTCGCCGCTGCTCGGTGGGGAAGGCCGCCGGCGGTGGGGAGGGGGGGCAAGAGGCGTCGCCGGTTGGGGAAGAGCGCGGAGAGGTGCGCCGGTGGGGGTGTGGCGCGGCCGCCGGCGGGGAGAGAGGCGGCCTGAATGGAGGGGAGGAAAGGGAAGAATGAAATTAGGGTTAGGGTTTATTTGGGTTGGGGGTTTTGATAGATTAGGAGCCGATCTGAGTCGTCCATCAAAACGAACTGCTCAGATCGCTCCTGCGTCGGGCCGGCCTCCATGATCGGGCTGCATCAATGATGGGCCGCATCAGTAGGTCGGCCGGCCCAACAAAAACTTAAATTAGATTTCCAATTAAATAATTGTTAAATAATGTTTGTATTATTAAAATTAGCAATTAAGCTCTGAAAATTCCAATAAAATTTCAAAGAGCGAAACTAATCATGGAGAATTTCATAAAATTAAATTTAACCATTTCATTTTAGTTCTCACACTTACTTTACTTGTAAATTTATTTAATTATATACATACCTACTTAAAAATACCAAATATTTCAGTGATTTTATATTTTAATTAATTACATATTCTTCTGATCTGTACGCTTCCCGTTGCAACGCACATGCACTTTTGCTAAACCAAACAACACTTTTGGTCAATACACACATTCCGTAATCACCCGGTGCAACACACGGGCATTTTTGCTAGTATATATATACATATGTATATATATATATATATACATATATATATATATATACATATATATATATATATATATACATATATATATATATATACATATATATATATATACATATATATATATATATATATATACTTTTGTGCAGTAATAAGTATATGGTTAGCATCTGAGACTTTGAACCCATATATTTTTGTTCCAATTCCAGATTTACTACAATTCACCACAATATTTCTGTCAAAAGTGCAGTAACGTCGTATACATGCACGCAGTAACACTATATTGGAGGGAGGAGATCAGTTTTCGTGAGAAGAGAGAGGAAGAACGGTTTCTTGAGGAGGGGAGTATGTAGATGCATTTTGAAGTTTAACCCTCCACATGCAGTTGCACTATGGCATTATGGTGGAAACGGTTTTAAAAAATAATACATATCTTGTGAGATATTGCTTTTCAAATATTGGCATTTTGAACTTTAACCCTCCAAATGCAGTAACAGAATGTGTAATATGCAGTAACAGGGGCATATACATGCAGTAACATGGTTTGACCAAATGTATAAAATTGTTCAAAACACTCCTACATCAGACCTCGCTCAAAGCCAACTACAGACTTTAGCTATGGCCCACCTATTCAATCTTCATCTTGTAAAAATGACATAGTAAAACTACAATTATCATGCAGTAACATAGCTACTTGAAAGTGGTAACATGTACATATTATGCAGTAACATTTCTACTTTTGTGCAGTAACGAGTATATGGGTAGCATGTGAGGCTTTAACCCATATATTTTTGTTTCGATTCCTGGTCTACTACAATTTTACCACGACGTTACAACCAGAACTGCAGTAACGTCCTATGTGTTCTGCAGTAACGTGACGTGTTACTGTACTTTTACGATAATTTTACTACTGGAGCATAGTTAACATGTTACTATGCTCCAGTAAATTACTGGAGCATAGTAACATGTTATGAGTTTCGTAGTAACATATCTTTATTTTTTGTTTTACGGTGGTAGTGAAAGATATTAGAATTGATAATCATATTACTTTCTCACAAAATTCTTGAAACAAATAATATCATTAGGTGAATTGGTTAGAAGAATGTACTTTAAATTATGAGGTTATGAGTTCAAGTCTTGAGTTTAGCAAATTTATTTTTTATTTTCCTAGAAAAGAGAAAAAATTGTTTTGGGAAGAAAAATATCAGAAAAAAAAGGGAATCCGGAGGGGAGTCGGGAGAGGGAGGGGGGAGTCGGGAGGGGAATCGGGAGCATAGTACAAAAAACGGGACCGGACCGGCGGTCCAACCGAAAAAAACCGGGACCGGCGGTCAACCGGAAAAAACCGGAACCAGCACTCCCACCGGTTCGGTTTCCTTTAAGGACCGCTTATGCAATCGACCCGGTGTGAACCGGATGAACCGGGCGGTTTTTGAGAAAAACCAGCGACCCGGGCTATATTGAACCGTCGGTTCGCGAAGCAGGTGGGCTGGCTTCTAAGGCCCACTTGGATTATTGCGGCCCAATTACCTTTTATTGCATAAAATAGGAAAAATGGTGCGCCACATGGGGATCGATCCTTGGCTGATGGGATATAAGAGCATCAACCACACCACCAAGCTAAGTTGGTCACCTTGTTTAAGTAAAATTATGTATGATAGATATACTTTCCGGTTCAACAATTGAACCGTTCGACCCGCTGGTCCAACCGGTGACCTGGTGAACCACGAGCTCAAGCGGTTCAGTGTCCGGTTCGGTTTTCTCTACTATGATCAGGAGGAGGGGGGGAGTCGGGAGAGGGAGGGGGAGGGGGAGGGTGGGGGCGGTACAGGGGAGGGGGGTATAGAATAACTTGTAGAATAGTATTACCCTATATATATATATATATATATATATATATATATATATATATATATATATATATATATATATATATATATATATATATATATATATATATATATAGAAAAACTATTCTACACCCGGGTATAGAATAGCTATTCTATACCCCCCTCCTTCCCAAGGGCCAAACCCACCTCCCCTCCCTTCTAAGGGCTCAAAACCCACCTCCCACCTCAGTCAAAGCACCTCCACGTCGGTCAAACTGCTTTTCAACTCCCCTCACCACCCACCTCTTCTCAGCTCTCGTCTTGCGGAATGGTACAGTAACGCGACAACCATCGTGCAGTAACTCTATGTCTTACGTGCAGTATCAACATTCAAATTTAGTTGAAATATAGCCATGACGGATCTACTTTTGATAAGCACTTTTTTCTAACATCATGGTGCAAACGGTATAAAAAAAATCATACATCACGTGAGAGATATTGTTGTTCGAAGCTTGGGTTTTTTGGATCTTGACTCTCCACAAGTAGTAATACTATAGCATTAGTTACTACTATCAATTGTACGTTACTACATTCGCATCGCGACGTTACTGTAAGTGTGCAGTAAAGACCATAAGTTTTGTAGTAACAACGCGTCTTACTGCAATTCTTGAATAGTGTTACTGTATAAACATGTGGTAACGTATACCTGCCATGTAGTAACAATTCCACTTTGTGCGGTAATAATTATATTTAGCATGTGATACTTTTAATCTATATTTTTTTGATTCCAAGTTTACCGCAATCTCACCACAATGTTACTGCCAAAGGTGCAGTAACGCTCTATATGTTCTACAGTAAAAAAGCGTTTTACTGCAATTCTTGTATATTGTTACTGCATAAACATGCTGTAATGTGTAACTGTCAGGTGGTAACGTGTATCTGTCGTGTAGTAACACTTTTACTTTTGTGCAGTAACAAGTATATGGTTATCATTTGAGACTTTGAACCCATATATTTTTGTTTTAATTCCTAATTTACTGCAATTCACCATAATACTACTGTCAAAAGTGCAGTAACGTCATATACATGCATGCAGTAACACTATATTGGAGGAAGGAGACCGGTTTTCTTGAGAAGAGAGAGGAAGAACGGTTTCTTGAGGAGGGGAGTACGTAGATGCATTTTGATATTTAACCCTCCCATGCAGTTACACTGTAACATCATGGTGGAAACGGTTTAAAAAATAATACACCTCTTGTGAGATATTGCTTTTCAAGTTTGGCATTTTGAACTGTAACCCTCCACATGCAGTAACAGAATGTGTAATTTGTAGTAACAATGGCATATACATACAGTAACATGGTTTTACCAAATATATAAAATTGTTCAAAACACTCCTATATCAATCAGACCTCGCTCAAAGCCACCTACATACTTTACCTATAGCCCACCTATTCGATTTTAAACTCGTAAAAATGACATAGTAAAACTACTATTATCATGCAGTAACATAGCTACTTGAAAGTGGTAACATGCACCTATCTTGTAGTAACAGTTATACTTTTGTGCAGTAACAACTATATGGTTAGCATGTGAGGCTTTAACCCATATATTTTTGCTTTAATTCCTAGTTTGACAAGTGAGATATAGTCTAGTGGTTGTTCTTATGTTCATTTAGTTGAAGGTCTTGTGTTCAAATCCTATTGATTGCAAATTTTTATTTTATTTTTTCTCTCTAAAATAAGAGAGATTAGGAAGGGAGGAGAGATCAGAAGGAGGAGGGGGCTGCACGGGAGGGAGAGGAGGGGGAGAACGATCGGGAGGGGAGAGGGAGAGGGGGGCATGGGAGGGGGAGGGGGAAGCGAGAGAAGGGAGGGAGGGAGAGAGAGAGAGGGGGGAGGGAGGGGGAGGGGGAAGCGAGAGAAGGGAGGGAGAGAGAGAGAGGGTGGGGAGGGGGAAGCGAGAGAGAGAGAGGGGGGGGGGGAGGGAGGGGGAGGGGGAAGCGAGAGAAGGGAGGGAGAGAGAGAGAGAGGGGGGGGAGGGGGAAGCGAGAGATGGGGGGAGTGGAGGCTGGGACATGGATGAGGAGGGGGGAGGGGGGTATAGAATAGTTACCCCAGGTGTGTGTGTATATATATATATATATATATATATATATATATATATATATATATATATATATATATATATATATATATATATATATATATATATATATATATATATATAACTACTATATGGCGCCATAGGCGCCACGCATTAGGTGGTGCCTGACACAACACCACCCTACCCTACCACACATTTTCCAAATCCCGCCTGCGACAACCATTCATGAGTTATTTGATAACTTGTGAGCATGTCGTGCCCACCCGCACCCACCACTAAACCACATTATGTCACATCCCACCGCGCCCAACTTTCATGAGTCAATTGTTAACTTATCACCATGCCCGCGCCCATGGTTTATTTTTTTAATTCAAAAAACGGGCATGCATGCGCGTGTTAGATTAAGAAGCCAGTCATTTTTCAACTCATCAGTTCATGGCACGTATCGACAGTGTCACACGGCTTACCTGTTTTTTGAGTTATTTTTTAGCTCATGTGATGCTTCAAGGCCCGTCGTGCTCGTTCCGGTGAGTTATTCGTTAACTCCGTCGAACACACGCAACTCAATTGTTGACACGAAGGCAGTTTTTTTTGACTCGTTTGCGCGTCACTGCGTGGGGCGGTGGGGGCGGGGGGCTCATGGCATTGGTCCTTAAATTGAGTTACTTTTTAACTCACAAATGATCGGCGGTCATTAAATGCTTGCATGTTTTTTTTAAATTTTTTTTGACAGTTACAGTGACCATGGCAGCGAATATTCAGAGATTAGTCACATCAAAACCGCCGTAGTTCTCGCTGCCCACTCCTCTTCCGGATAGTTCCTTTCTCTCCCTCGCTATTGAGTTTGAGTTCACCCCTCTTCTCGCCGATTCAGTTCTCAGAGATCGTCGGCGCCGCCGAAGTTTCTCCCTAGTGATTCCCTCCCCACAAATTTGTCCGGCAGGTACCACCAATATCACTCTACACACTTTCATCTTCCTCATCCCATTTCCTTATCCCCCGCTGCGTGAGTTTGCCTCATCACACCCCATTGCCGGGCTAACCTTTTTTTGTTTTTGAGATAGAGCCCTGTCCGATGGAGATGACTGGGAAAATGCCGGCTAGGGTCAAGCGGATTAGGTTTGCCGACTCACAAAACGAGTGCGAGGTCGTCCTGCCCCAAACACTTCCTAGCGGCGGAGCGTCTTCCTCAAGGGCGGTCGGTGAAGCAGCACAGAGCAAGCCAAAAAGGAGACGGCGCGCTACGTCGGCCGGCGAGGGCCCATCAGTGGACGAGGTGAGCACCACATTCTTTTTTTTTTGCCTTATAGATTATTTCCCTGTCCTTTTTTTCCACAAATACTATCAACATCTAGATTGTAATGTTTTGTTGTTTTGTTGCATCATAGTGGGACCAGTGTTCATGCTCACATATCATGGGTTGCCCACGGGGTCACGCGTAAAAAGTCTAATGGGTTGCTGCTGTTTATCAAACAATTAAATGCATATGCCAAAGCATACTATAGTTGTCCAAATCGTTTTAGTTCAAAAATTACTGCTATGTGTATAGCCTGATGCGTTCAGTGCTCTGTTTTTCCATGTATAAGCTATATTTTTCGTCCTTTGTACCACTGCTTGGGGGTGGGGGAGTGGTGTGGTTGGGGGGGGGGGAAGCCCACATTGTTTTCAGTTAAAAGTTTTATTGATATTTTGGAGTGGGTATATTCAGAATGGTGATCAAGTTATATCTAGATTCGCACACACACCAGTCGCCCAAGTATTATGCCACTTTAATAATTGCTTATATGATATATCATGATCACCCCTTGTAAGTCTGTATCCTTGAGAGCTACAATTGGTACCGACCTCCCTCACATGGTTTTTGCTGCTCGCCATATCTATTCACTTTGTGTATTTACTTTCCTATTTTTATGTTCGCAGCCATATGAGACAAAGGGCCCTAACCTCACACGATGTAGCGCCGCTATAGCGGCGAAGGCTTGTAGAGCGCTATCTCCCGTACACCATGAGAAATTGGAGGAGATTGGACTTGATGCGGTAGCGTGCATGTCACTTGAAAGCCTTGAGCAGCCAGACCTAATACGATGGCTCATGGACAGGACTGATCCCGACACAATGTGCATTTCAATAAATGATGACATGAAGATACAGATCACCCCTCGCATTGTGAGGCTTGTCCTCGGGACCCCGCTCGGTGGAAATGACATTGTACTCCCATCCCACAAGGTTGTGCGAACCGTTCACGAAAGCATCACCGATGAATTGGGAATGCATAAGAAGGCTAGGTTATCAGCAAAACAGTTGATCGAGGTGATCAAGAGCCAGAAAGATGACCACCGGGCTGTTCGATATTTCATCATGGTACTTATGTCAAAGCTGCTAGTTCGAACTACCGATTTTTATGTGCCCAAGGGCGATGTCGGGGTCGCATCCAACCTCGACAGGGTCGCTGCTATTGACTGGTCCAAGGCTGTGTTCCGGGCTTTAAGCGACAGCATCAGGTGTTGGCGCCAAAACCCGGCATCCTCAATAGCTTCTTGTGTCGTATTCCTCGCGGTAATCCCTTCAGTTGACATCTCCTTTTCTTTCAAATTTTTCTTTTACCACCAAATTGTTGTTTCAATTCTAATCCCTGGTCTGTTTGCTATTTTGACAATTTTTTTCGTCAACTCGGTGCATGCGTACACAGGTTTTATATCTGGACAACATTCTGCCACCAAGAGACATTGGGCTGGATTTAACCTTCACCCCACGTATTCAGATGTTTACCAAGGACATCGTGGATAAGCTCGTTGCTGCTGATCAGGAAGCAGGCGGGGATGGCACGCTGCCTTTTGGCAACCTCCCCGTACGTGTTGTTCCCCCTCTTATTTTATTGATATTTTTTTAGCTCAATAGTATCTATCAATAAAAAACAGTGTGTAGTACAACACCATGCAAAACACGATAACAAGGGCCACCATTTATACTGTTCTTCCAGGTCGCAATTAAAAATATTTTGTTGTTATGTACATGTCAATGTTCCACACACACCCGTGTATCGTTTACAGCCTCGAAAATTCTTGTTTTTTGTTTTCCGCTAACCACATGATTTGTCCCTCGCAGCTGCGACCGTTGGAGAGTACATGCTATGCCAACAAGCCTGCCGGCAGGGCAAAGGGACCGATGGTAGAAGATATCAGGGCACCGGCATACACCTTCCCTAATATGTCTACCATCATTGGGCCACACTTCGCGGGGCTGCCCCCCGACCAGAGGCTCGGATTGTTGGAGTCCATAGCCGAGTATGACAGGCAGGCAAAAGAGAGTGCAATGGAGATCGAGCGCCAATTCAGGCTCGTTGTTGACAAGCAGCACATGCTATGTCAGAGTGTCATTGATGCGTTGCAAGCGAACCGAGTACCACACCCCCCAACCGTTGCGCCACTGTCACGCCCGGAAATTCACTAATAATTTCCGAACTTATTTGTGCATAAAACCCTCGTCCAGGAATCAGTCGAGGTACACAAACTGACAATTCAATATATAAATCCATCACAATAATAACGTTACATACTTACAAAAGAAAAGAAAACAGCAGCGGAATAATGGTCTAGCGATGGCTTCAGCTCCACTCCCACAGGCAACTCAACTGGGGTATAAGCCAAACGTCTTCTCCTTCTGGATCCTTTTTCTTCAACTGAGGTTTGATGATTATTGCAAGAATGAGCATATGACATACTCAACAAGCCACACAGCAAATATGCAAGTGCACAAGGATTCCAAAGGATGGCATAATATAGGGTTCATTTGCGAAAACAGCATTTAGCAAACATTTAAGAGAAGTAAAACAGTAGAGTAATTAATCAGAAATTTTAATCAACACTGAACAGCACACCCATGCTGCTCAGGCCCAACCATCCTGAACAACCATACCCGGTTGTACAGATCTAACTCCAAACCAGGATGTAGCGCCCGTTCCGTCGTGGCGCCTAGCGGGAAAACTATCTCTTAAAAACCCTATTTGCGAAATCCGTTTCTTTGCTTGTTGTCTAGTGTCCGTGCCATCTCAGATCTCAAATCCCCGATCTATTGCCGAGTTCAATCCCGAATCCAAATCCTTCCCAAATCAAATCCCTCCACAAAAGTCTATTTAGCCTCCCTCGAGTTCGATGGGCCGAATCCCTCTCGGCCCATCTCCCCCTCCCTCCCCGGCTCTCTCTCTCTCTCTCTCTCTCTCTCTCTCTCTCTCTCTCTCACTCCCCGCTCTGCCGTGAGCCGCGCCGCGCCCTCCCTCCCGCTCTCGCTGCCTTTCCCGCCGATGCCGCCCAAATCGCCGCGCCGCGCGCGCCGTGGTGGCCGACCGGCCAGTCGCCGCCGCCGTCAGCGCCTACCGCGCCTGCCCCGCGTCTGCCGCCCGTGTCGCCGCTCCACTCCAAACCGGTCCGCCGTCATCGCCGTCGTCTTCGACACGGCCTCGCCTCTCCCTGCGCGTCCCTCCAAGGGACGGAGGCTGAGCTCCTCCTCCCTCTGTCGTGTCACCCTCTCTTCCTCCTCCTTTTCCCAAAGTGGCAAGGGGCAAGCCCCCTTTCTCTCCCCCTTTTTCCCTTTTCCCTCCCGCCGGCGTCATCCTTCCCCTCCCCTGTCGCCGCTTTGGCCGCGACCGCCGAGCGCGAGCTCCCTCCCTTGACCGCCCAAGGTCGGTTTCCAAACCGACATCGCCGCCCTATAAACCCAGGCGCCCTCCCTTCCTTTTCCCCACCCAATCTTCCCCGTTTTTTCGCCCGCGCCATTGCCGTCCCCTCTGTCTCGCCGATCGCCGACCGCCGCCGTCACGTGTGCCGAAGGAGTCGGTGCGCGTTAGGACGCGGAAGGGGACTCCGGACGCACCCTCTCCTTCCTCTTCCCCGGCCCGAGGCCGGAGAGATCACTCCCGTGCCGTCGGCCCATCGTCACTGCGCCCCGTCCGCACGGTAGTGCATCTCCCCGTTCTCCTTCCTCAATCCATCTCTTCCCCTTAGTTTTCGGTAGTAGCATGTGTAGCCTCCCCGTAGCTAGCCGGCGCCGCCCCGACTGCTGCCGTCGCTCGCCGTGTGCTCGCCGCCGTCGCCGCCCGAGCTCGGAAGCGCCTCTCGTCGCCGGCCTCCCTCGATGCGATTCCTCCTAATCCGGCGCAAGGGGTGGGTTCCCGTAGCCGCGTAGATGCTCTCGCCGCCGGGAATCGTCCCCTCGTGACCTCATCGCCGTTTCCCTCTTCTCCCGCCGTCGGTTGCCACCGCCGCAATCCGTCGCCGTCGAGCATCCCCCGGCGAATCCGAGCCATTGGCTCGTCTCCCCTCATCCTGTGCAACATCCCGGTGTGCTCGCCTTCGCCTGTATTGCCATGGTTCGCTCCGCCGCTCGCCGCTCGCCGCTGTCGTCCGCCGTCCGTTGCGGCCGGCGTCGTCGTCTACCTCCCGCCGGCCCGCGTGGCAGCCACGTAGGTGCCACGTCGGCGCCACCTCGGCCGCGACCGGGTCAAGCAGACCCCAGTCCGCCGCTTCCCTCCGCCCCCTCACGCGCGCGGTCCACCGCGAGCCGTGAGGCTGCGCGTGCGCCCGCCGCACCGCGTCCTCCGCGAACCGCGCGCATGCGCCGCGCCTCCCTCCCCAAACCCTAGCACGCCCCGCGTGCACCTCGCTCACGGTGAGCCGAGTCGCCGACAAGCGGGTCCCACCCGGGACCACGCGGGATGGACCCGGCCCACCGGCTCTCTCTCTCCCCTCCCCGCCCGCGCGCGCGCCTTGGGCCGCCTTCTTGGGCCGGCCGGCCCATTAAGCTCGGCCGAGCCGCCCCATTCTCTCGGGCCGCGCCGTAGCCGCCCGAGGGAAGTCTAATTTCCCTCCCTGCTTCTTTTCTTTTCTTTTCTTTTTCAAAAAGGATTTAAATAAATCCTTTTCCTTTAGACCAAAAATCCAATAATCTTAGAAATTCAATATCTTCCCAACCGTAAGTCCGTTTGACTCCGTTCAACTTCCAAAATTCCTCAAATCTCGAGATCTATCTAATGGCACGCTTAGAGGTCAATAATAGGGCTTTATTTTCGCCGTTTGCTGAGTTGTTCCGTTTCGCGTGTAGTTTCGGAGCCCGAAGACCCGCAGTGCGAGGATTTCGAGGATCAAGCTCAAGATCTCGAGCGAGGCAAGCCACCTTTGAACATCTTGAGCCTATATTTGAACTTAATTATGTTGCTTGAAAAATATTATGCATTGATAGGATCGCACTTAATCTGCTTGTCCAGTCTGCAAGGCAGATTGGCGGACCTACCTAATTTGTTGCATTTGACCCTTCCATTGTAATTGTTATACCATGTTCCCTTGTACCCACCTAGTTGCGCCTCGGTAATCGTGCACTCTGCACGGGTATCGACGGTCGCCTTCAAACTTAAAATATGAGAAACATTTTGGGTAAAACTTGGGTTTTACAAAAGACTTGGAAAACCCAACACCTGGGTCGGTGCTTGCGAACTGAATGAATTTCCAAAACCGCGGACCGGGGAACGTACCGGATGTACGGTTTCCCGCTCTTGCACTTAAGGACCGTTTCCTTGGAATTTCATCCGAACATAAGACAAGTGCGACCACATGGGTTGAATGGGACACCCCTGGCTGAGTAACTAGCTTATCGGGGGAGCCATGATGCTAAGAGACATGTGGATTTGCCGGGGTGGTGTCGGGGAGGACCCCTGGGCTTCCTGGCACAGTATGGTCTAGGACCTAATCTGGTGTTGGTCTGGGACCCGTCTCGTTGGCATATGGTGAACCTGTGTCGGCTTTCGAAATGCCTTGTCATGAAAGCCTTAAGGTCTCTAGTCGTGGCCGTTCTGCATGGGCTGGATGATCCGGGTTAGTAATGTCGTGTGGGTAAAGTGTACCCCCTCTGCAGAGGTTATTAAAACTGTTCGAACAGCCGTGCCCACGGTCATGGGCGGATGTGAGGTGATTCCTAGCGTAGTTTTGTTTGACTACTGCCTTGTGAAATTTGCTGTTGTGGAATGGGTTTGATATTTGGAAAATCTGCAGCTGATGGGATCAGCCAGGCCCGGGTGGCCGTTTGAAAGCTGTTGGCCGGGTGCCAATCTTGATCAATTCAAAAGACTGAAACATTGCACATACTCCGACCGGACGAGACGCACTGTGTCATCCGTGTTGTTTGAGAAGCACTCCCTTAGTTGTTTCAGAAAAGAGTTTAAATAAAATCAATCGCAAAAACAACAGCCTTTCTTTGAAGCCTGCATTAAACACTTATTTCCCATGGCTTGCTGAGTACTCCTGACTCACCCTTGCTCTATATAAATAATCCCCCCCAGTTGCTGAAGAAGATGAAGCGGATCCCGCTGACGAGGAGTTCTTCCAGGAGCAAGCCGGCTACGATGAGTTTTAGGGTTTCGGCCTAGTTCCCAAGTCGCGCCTGTGATGTTTGGTCCAAGTCTTGGCTTCCGCTTCCCTTTTGTAATGCAGTTGTGAGCTCGGGATCTGTCCGCAGCCCAACATGACCGTACTCCTACTCTATAATAAAGAGACCTCTGTTGCTGTGATATTCTGTCTTCCTGTGATACCAGCACTGTTTCCTGGGACTGGTATCGATTAATAGGTTAATTTGGAGCGTCACGGGCTAGTTCCGGTCGGGACTAGTTCGGGGCGTGACAAGAGATGGTATCAGAGCACAGGCTTGGCCCTAGGGCGAAACCCGACGTTTAGGACGACCCTAAGGATACTAAGTTCAAATTGCGAAAAGCTAAGGCTTCTTTTGGTTTCCTTATTTTCAATAGTTTGTTGCTAAAATGGTTACTGATCTTTTCTCCCTCTTTCAAAATTGTAGATGGCAGTGAACGCCAGCTTCAGTTCCCACGGTTTTGGTGAGGGTCACCACGTCGCTCAGCTTCGTGACCTCGCCCACTTCCTTGGCTTCTCGTGTCCCAAGTACACGGGGTACTCCGTGGACCGTGTTCCCCCTCGCTGTGAGCTCTCTGTGTACCTTTACCCTCGTGGAGGTATACACGGAGCTGGCCTTCGCCCACACCACTTCACTGTGGCCAGGCCCACCCTCCAGATCGCGTACCAGGACCTCTCCTGGACTGCGCTTCGTCGCTTGGCCCACGACTACAGCCACCGTCTCGGGGGCTCTGCCTTCCGGCAGCTTCCACGCCTTCCTTCTGGCCACGCAGACGCCAGGTACCCTTGTCCGTACAGCGAGTCTCAGCCAGTGCTGACTCGCATGGTTGAGCTTTCGGAGGCTCAGGCCACTCAGCACGACCTACTCCTTGAGGCTTACCGCTCCCTTGCCCGCCGCTACGCCGCTCTAGAGGCCCGTCTGGCCGAGGAGGGTGTCACCTCAGTTGACACTGTCTCTTGGGACTCAGGCCGCCTCTGCCACGCCAGCCACCTGTCCTCCCGTGGCTCTGCTCGCACTCCCAGTGGCCCGCGCTCCCCCAGCTCGCGTGCGCCGTACTCACCAGTGTACTCCCCCTACCCACACCCAGTTAGCCCCTCCTACACCCCCGGACACACCCCAGTTGCTTCCTCCCGCCATGGCCCACGCTTTATCCGCACTGCGCGGAAGCGTGTTGTTGGTTCTTCCACTGTGTTCCGCTTCGACTACCCAGCTCCCCCACCGCCAGCGGCTCGTGCTGCTGCCGGCCCTCGACAGGTTCCGCCGGTCCCTTCGCGTCAGCCAATCGACGTTTCTTCGACTAAGGAGCCGACTACAGGAGGCAGCCAGGCAGACGAGGAGTAGAGGAGGCAGTCTTCAGCAGCCGCCCGTGTGTTAGGCCCTTTTATTCCGCCGCCAACTCTTTTGGGGTCGTGGCGAGGTAGTGCGTGTGTGTGTTTGATGTGGGTGTTGTTTGGTAGTCTGGTTCTTGTAACACCTTGAAAATTCGACCGACAAAATCAAAACTCTAAAAATACGGATTTTCAAAAACCTTTTTAAATTAATTGCATCATGTCGACCTTATTCGCCTATTTTATCTGGATTTGATCTCGAAGATTCTTAATCGTGAGTAAAGAATGGTTAATCAGGAATAAACCTTAAAAACAAATTGGTAAAATAAATATAAATTAAAAATAAAGATTAGGTGTGGATAGTAATAAATAAAATATTATCGCGACCATATTTGGATCAATTAAATTTAAATACGATGGAATAAGAATTAACCCTAATTAAAACTCAAATAAATTATATAAAAATAAAATATGAGTAATATTAATCTAGGGTGAATTTATTAGTTAAGATAACACAAATATTGAGTAAAATGCATATATGTAAAATTAGGAATTGTGGAATCAAATTTATATGGAAAATACACTAAAATAGGGATAAATAGGAAAAGTCACTGTTCATTGCCTCATAGGTGTTCGATTTCGGTCCCTAGCCCTAGACCCTTCTCTGCCACGCGCCCAGCCATGCCCCGAGCCCCGCGCCGCCGCTGCCGCACCGTCGCCGTCACCGTCCCGTCGCGCCGTCGCCTGCCGCCGCGCTGACGCCGCCATCGCCGCCTGTCGCCGTCGCCATCGCTGCCGCGCCGCCCTAGCCGGCCTTGCGCCCCGTGCCGCGCGCTGCCCCGTCGCCCCGCGACGCGCCCCGTGCCGCGCTGCCTCGTGCCTAGAGCCGCCCACCCGTCCCATCACCGCTCGCCCGTCGTCTCGCCACGTCGCCGTCGCGCCGCGCTACCGTCGCGTCGCCGCCCGTCGCGTCGCCGCCCGTCGCGTCCCGCCCCGAGCCGCGCGCCGCCGCCGTCGACGTCCCGTCGCCGCGCGTCCCATCGCCGCCTTGCGCCCTGCGCCGCCGCGCCACCGTCGCGTCGCCCCTTCCCTTCTCTTTCTTTCCCCCTCCTCTCCCCTATAAAACTCCACCCCCTTCCCATTTTCCCCACTCCATCTTCCCCTTCCTCTCCCTCTTCTCCACGCGCCGCCGTTGTCGTGCCGCCGCGCCGCCACCTTCGAAGCCGCCGCGCCGTCGCCCCGGAGCCGCCGCGCCGTGCGTCGCCGCCTTGCGCCGCCGTCGCCGTCGGGCCGCCCTCGCGCCGCCGCACCGCCGCCTTCGTGCCGCCGCGCCGTGCGCCGTTGTCGTGCCGCCGTCGTCGCCACCGCCGTCGGTAAGCCGCTGCCTCCTCCCCTTGCTCGGTCGCCGTCGCCGCCCCGGGTAGCAGGGAGCCGAGAGAAAGAGAGAAAGGGAGAAGCCGAGGAAGAGAGAAAGAAGCCGGGAGGGAGGAGAGAAAGAAAAGAAAAGGAAAAGAGAGAAAAAGAGAAAAAGAAAAGAAAAAGAAAGGAAAGAAAAAAAAAGGAAAGGGAGAAAAAGGAAAAGGAAATAAATAGGAAATTAGAGGGAGATTAGGGAAGTTTAGAAAATTTAAAATAATTAGAATTTAATTATAGATTAATTATAGTCGTAGAATTGCAAAATTTAATATAAATTATGGATTATTCTTGGTAATTTCTATAAGAAATCAATTCGCGGTAGTAATTTAGATGTAATTAATAACTAAACAAATAGATGAATTCTTATAGATTATTATAGATTATTTTTGGGTAATCCCTATAAGTAATCGATTCACGGTAGAAATTAGGATTTAATTACTAGGGATTTTAGCCGTGTATTATATTTAATCATTTAGTCATAGACTAAATTAAATCATATAATATTTCTAGGATTTCGTCCGATATTTAGCTCGCGATAGAAATCTCTAACCTATTATATGGATATAATGCTCGGGTAGATTAAATTAAAAACTTATGACAACAAAACGTTTATACCCGCAAAATAGTTTGAATCGAAATTGGGTTTGCCTTAGTTCGTGAATAATAAAGTTAAAATAATGGAATCGACTTTCGCATTCGACTTTCATTTGGATTTATTTGGATTTTGTTTGAATTCTAATCGAATTCAAATTGTTCTTTCGCACATAATTATAGAGACCGAGGGAGCCGCGGATCCGGGTGAAGGCCAAGACCCGCAAGACCTTGAGCAAGGCAAGTCATCACTATTCCTTGAACATGTTGATCCCAATTGCGAAATTGTTTTGTTTACAAATAAAATTGCATGCAATGATGAACATCCTACTTGTGATTATGCCATGCCTTGATTATTGTTTACCCTTAAAATCCTTGTAACCATGATTAGGTATGAGTCCCTAGTCAATTATGATAATTGCTTAGAAATGCCATTCTAGAATCATGCATACTCATATTTATCATATGCTATATGCTTGGGCAATTACCTTTGGGAAGGTAATTGAGATGCGGCATGTGGAGACATGAGCGCCACATTGCCATGATGTTGATGACATGATTTGTGAAAGGAGAAATAAAATTAAACAATTGTTTTCGACTAGGGCGGACGGAGGATTTGGGTGGTATCTGGGAAAGGCTAGTACCGTCCCCGGTCAATTAAGGACCGAGCTATGAAGTTAAGCATGAAACGACCCCCGTAAAACCGTACTTCTCGAATGGGTATAGACCTAGCGGATTAGATAGCCGAGCGGAGGCAGTATCCCTGCATAGATGGTTCACCCCTGAGTGAGGCAGGTGCGCTACGATGGGACAGCCGTTGAGGTAAGGCTGAGAGGCGTGCCCTACATCGGTGTCGCCAATGGTAGGACTGCCATGAGTGTGTAAGAGAAAGAACTTAACTTGAACCATAATTTAATATGTGTGAGACTTCTCTTTCCCGGGAGCGCCAGAACTCCTCACACTGCTAGAAACATGGACGCCTAGAGTGCATGAGGATTTAAGTTCATGGAGCGGGTACAGCCAATGCGAGGTTATCGAAAAGCTTTGCCGTGACACGTCTCATGTGTTGGGACGAGGCTCATGTGTTGGGTAGTCGCGGAGTGCGGGTAAAGTGTGCATCCACTGCAGTGTGAGTAAACCAAATCTATTCGAATAGCCGTGCTCGCGGTTATTGAGCACCGGGACATGTATTACACTTGGCTAGACTCTAAATTCTTTAACTTGTATGGGATGGGATATTGCATGATGATTTTTATGCTGATGGAGCCACTTCCTAAGAGGCGGGAATGTGGACGTCCTCAGAAAACCATGACGACTCAATGGCGGGAAGCTATCCTTGGGAACACAATGGATGGTGGACAGAACCGTCGTTGTTTAAATATGAACACTGGTACTAAAATTTGATCAGTCAATGCTAGGTCTTAGGTTTGTGAAAAGAATTACAAAACTGGCTTAGCGCAAAAGAGCCATAGCCATCCTTTGAAATACCCCTTTCATATGCATTGTTGCTGTGGTGACTTGCTGAGTACGGTTGGTACTCACCCTTGCAAATATAAAATTAATCAGAAGAAGGAGATGAAGCTTCGGAGGATCCCTATGCCTACTACCAGGAGGGAGATGAAGACGATGGCGCTCAGTAGGTCTTAGTTACGGTCGTTGCCTGTGGCAATGGCGTGCCGCTGCCTTAACTCCGCTGCCTTACCTACTTCTGTTTTTGGAATGTATTCCGGACCGCTCGGTCCGATGATTTAAGACTGTGCCTGCGGGCTTATGATGTAATAATTCGTACTAGACTCTCGTGTATGTGCACTTGATATTTCAGCTATGAGTTCGTGTGTACCAGACTACTTGATCCAGGGAAATGGTACTGTTTACACGATTGATTCCTGTTATAAAAACGGGGGTCCACAGTTCTCCTAGGTGGTGTGCGTACAGTCAAGCTCGGCGTAGCTCTGTGACTTGTCCACACCCGTTGTATTAGGTGTTTTTATGATTTGAAGAATCCAGTTTATGCCTAGTGTATGCTATCTGAGTTGTTATTTACTTTGCTCCTTGCCCTCCTAAGTGCTTATCTGATTCTTACCTCGCCCTCTTCTGGGAGTTTAGATGGCTAGCCGCCCCCGCCGTGCTGCTCATGCACCAGCCCGCTTCGGTTTTGAGCAAGGTAGAGTTGAGCCAGAAGCAAATCATGAGTCAGCTAATGAGCAGTCTCACCACAGCAACCGTTCGCACCATACTGTTTCCCGCAATGCAGAAATTGAGCAACCCCACCGCAGCAATCGCTCGCATCACACAGCTTCCCGTAATGCAGAAGTGGAACAGTCTCACCGCTCTCATCGCACTGCCAGTCACAATTCTGGAGAAGAACGCCTCCCTTCCCCACCTCATGTGGAAAACAATATGCAGCACTTAATGGCAGTTCAGACACAAATCGTGCAAGGATTAGCCGCAGCCATAGCCGGCTTTCAGCATAATGCGCATGGAAATGGCCACCCTCACAGGGGCAACAATAGATCCAAGCTGACAGACTTTCTGAGGTCTCGTCCGCCAGAGTTCTCTCAGACCGTCAAGCCCGCCGAGGCTGACGATTGGCTGAAAGATGTTGATAGAAAACTCAACTTAGTGCAGTGTACTCCTGTTGAGAAGACGCTCTACGCCTCTCACCAGCTAAGAGGACCTGCTGCAGATTGGTGGGAGAATTACTGCAATGCACACCCTGAACCCACTAACATTGCTTGGGATGAGTTTGTTATGGCTTTCCATGCAGCTCATGTGCCTAAAAGCACCATTGATATGAAGAAAGAGGAATTTAACAGGCTTAAGCAAGGCAACAACAGTGTCAATGAGTACCTAAGTCAGTTCAACAAGTTGGCTCGGTACGCCCCTGAGGAAGTGGACACAGACAAGAAGAAGACCAGGAAGTTCTTGAAAGGGATCGCAGTTGGAATGAGACTCTAGTTGCTTGCTCATGACTTCCCCACTTTTCAACATATGATCAACAAGGCACTTCTACTTGAGGATGCCAGAAAAGAGGCTACCGAAGAATACAAGAAACGCAAGTCTAACCATCAGGGAAATTATTCCCGAGGCGCACCTCGCCCTCGCTATGGTCAACCCATGCAATATCACCAATCGGTCACTCAGGCTAACCGCCAGTCAGGCTACGCCTCTCGTCCTCAGATGAACCGTCCGGCACCTCAGCCACAGTAGCGTGCCCCAAGTGGCAATACTGCGCCAAACAGTGTTACCTCTTTCAAGTCACCGCTAGGACCGTCAGCAGTTCAGTGTTTCCGGTGCAACCAGATGGGTCACTATGCCAGACAGTGCCCTCAGAATCCTACCAACACCAACTCAGGGCATGCTAATGGCAGCACTGCCAGAACTCCTACTCCAGCGGCAGCTCAGTCTCGTCCTAGCTCTCAGGCAAGTGGACAAGGTTCTCGGGCTTCCAACAACTTTGGTCGAGGCCGGGTGAACCACATTCAAGCTGAGACCGCTCAGGATGCTCCAGACGTTGTGATGGGTATGTTCTCTGTCAACTCCGTACCCGCAATAGTTCTGTTTGATTCAGGAGCTTCCCATTCTTTCATATCACAAGCTTTTGTGAAAAGAAATGGTTGGAAAACCCAAAATTTACGTGTACCAATGATAGTACATTCCCCTGGGAGGAATATAAGGGCAACTCAAATATACCCGGAAGTTAACCTTAGAATTGAGGAAGTTGACTTCCTAGCCAAACCGATAGTCCTAGACTCGCAAAGCTTGGACATCATCCTAGGGATGGATTGGTTGGCTAAGCACAAAGGACAGATAGATTGTGCCGAAAAGTCCATCACCTTGCAAGGACCTGGAGGAAAGCAAGTCCGCTTTACCTCTAACACCCCTACCGCAAGTCGGTCTATCCTAACCTATTTACAAGTCACCTCCTTGGAGTCGGTGCCCATAGTCTGTGAATATCCCGACGTATTTCCAGAAGAATTAACGAGTATGCCATCAGACCGAGAGATTGAGTTCGCCATAGAACTGGCACCAGGCACCGCACCAATTGCAAAAAGACCCTACCGAATGGCAGCTAATGAGTTAGCAGAAGTTAAAAGACAAATCGAAGAATTGGAGAGTAAAGGTTATGTGCGACCTAGCTCATCCTCTTGGGGAGCCCCAGTGCTTCAGGTTAAGAAAAAGGATGGCTCTTAGAGAATGGTAATCGACTATAGAGCCCTAAATGAAGTAACTATAAAGAACAAGTACCCATTGCCACGGATTGACGATCTGTTCGATCAACTTAAAGGAGCAAGAGTTTTCTCTAAAATTGACTTGAGATTAGGTTACCACCAATTGAAAATCAGATCTGAAGATATCCCGAAGACCGCTTTCTCAACGCGTTATGGTCTATATGAGTTCACAGTGATGTCCTTCGGACTCACCAATGCTCCAGCATTCTTCATGAACTTAATGAACAAAATCTTCATGGAATACCTGGACCAGTTTGTCGTGGTGTTCATCGATGACATCCTGATATACTCCAAGAATGAGGAAGAACATGCTGAACACCTGATGCTGATAATAGAAAAGCTCAGGGATCATCAACTATTCGCTAAATTCTCGAAATGCGAATTCTGGTTAGACCGAGTAGCATTTCTTGGACACGTGATCTCCTCCAACGGTGTCGAAGTAGATCCCAGCAAGGTTGAGGCTGTACTTGCTTGGAACCCGCCCAAGAATGTGTCAGAGATCCGCAGCTTCCTTGGCTTAGCTGGATATTATCGAAGATTCATTGAAGGATTCTCTAAGCTAGCCAGACCTATGACCGAGCTGTTAAAGAAGGAAAAGAAATTTCAGTGGTCTACAGCCTGTGAAGACAGCTTTCAAGAAATGAAGAAAAGGTTGACCACTGCCCCAGTTCTCACCTTGCCAGATATCTGAAAAGATTTCGAGATCTTCTGTGATGCATCAAGACAAGGCTTAGGATGTGTCCTAATGCAAGAACGAAAGGTTGTGGCCTATGCATCCAGGCAGCTCAGGCCTCATGAAGTCAACTATCCCACCCATGATCTCGAGTTGGCAGCCGTGGTTCATGCTCTTAAGATCTGGAGGCACTATTTAATCGGGAGTAGATGTGAAGTATACACAGATCACAAAAGTCTTAAGTACATCTTCACTCAGACCGAGTTAAATATGAGGCAGAGAAGATGGTTGGAACTAATCAAGGATTACGATCTTGGAATTCATTACCACCCCGGTAAAGCTAATGTGGTCGCTGATGCGCTAAGTCGCAAGACCTATTGCAATGTAGCTCAAATATGGCCTGACCAAGATCACCTGTGCAGAGAATTGGAGAAGTTAAGGCTGACCGTGGTACAGTCAGGTGTCCCTACCAGCTTGACAGTGCAGCCTACCCTAGAATCGCAAATCCGGGAAGCTTAGAAAGATGACGAAGGGATAAAAGAATTAATAAAAAGAATACAGGAGAACAAGGGCACCGATTTCTCCATAGATGATCAAGGCACAGTTTGGTGCGGTCCACGCATCTGTGTACCGGCCAAGAAGGAGTTAAGAGATCTCATTCTAAAGGAAGCTCATGAGTCCGCCTACTCCATTCATCCAGGAAGTACGAAGATGTACCAGGATATCAAGGCATACTTCTGGTGGGCTGGAATGAAGCGAGATGTCGCAGAATACATAGCCCTGTGTGACATTTGCCAAAGAGTCAAGGCAGAGCATCAGAGGCCAGCTGGTCTGCTGCAACCCCTACCGATTCCCGAGTGGAAATGGGAAGAGATCGGAATGGATTTTATCACCGGTTTGCCAAGAACCCCTAGTGGGTACGACTCCATCTGGGTAATCGTGGATCGACTCACGAAATCAGCTCATTTCGTGCCAGTGAAAACCACCTTTGATGGAAAGAAACTAGCAGAACTGTACATGACCCATGTCGTATGTAGATTTGGCTGTCCCAAGAAGATTGTGTCAGACCGAGGCACTCAGTTCACCTCAAGGTTCTGGAAGCAGTTGCATGAAGCTCTCGGAACCGATCTAAATTTTAGTACAGCTTACCATCCGCAGACCGATGGTCAGACAGAAAGGGTAAACCAAATCCTAGAAGATATGCTACGTGCGTGTGCCCTAGATTTCGAAGGCACTTGGGATCGTTGTTTGCCGTATACTGAGTTCTCATACAACAACAGTTATCAGGCCAGCATTCAGATGTCGCCGAATGAGGCAATGTTCGGAAGAAAGTGCCGCACTCCCTTGTGCTGGAATGAGGTGGGCGAAGCGCTGGTATTCGGTCCTGACATGCTCAAGGCAGCAGAAGAACAAGTTAAGCTGATCCGAGAACGTTTAAAGACATCGCAGAACTGTCAGAAGAATTACGCTGACAATCGGAGGCGTGACCTTGAGTTCGAAAAAGGAGATCATGTGTACCTGCGGGTATCACCTCTCCGTGGTATGAGGAGGTTTGGGATGTCCGGCAAGTTAGCACCCCGCTACATCGGCCCCTACCTCATAACCGCTAGACGTGGCGAAGTGGCTTATCAGCTTGAGTTACCTGAAGGTCTCGCAGATGTGCACAACGTGTTCCACGTGTCTCAGTTGAAGAAGTGTCTCCGTGTTCCAGAAGAACAAGTCCCCCTGGGTAATATTGAGCTGGAAAAGAACCTGGCCTACAAGGAAAGGCCGATCAAGGTTCTTGAAGAGGCAGAACGTCAGACCCGAAGGAAGACCATCAAGTTCGACAAGGTCCAATGGAGCAATCATTCTGAAGATGAGGCAACCTGGGAACGAGAAGATCTTCTCCGCGCCGAGTTCCCGGAGCTACTCCCTTAGGTGCTGAATCTCGGGGTTGAGATTCTTGTTAGGGGGGTTGGTCTGTAGCGCCCGTTCTGTCGTGGCGCCTAGCGGGAAAACTATCTCTTAAAAACCCTATTTGCGAAATCCGTTTCTTTGCTTGTTGTCTAGTGTCCGTGCCATCTCAGATCTCAAATCCCCGATCTATTGCCGAGTTCAATCCCGAATCCAAATCCTTCCCAAATCAAATCCCTCCACAAAAGTCTATTTAGCCTCCCTCGAGTTCGATGGGCCGAATCCCTCTCGGCCCATCTCCCCCTCCCTCCCCGGCTCTCTCTCTCTCTCTCTCTCTCTCTCACTCCCCGCCCTGCCGTGAGCCGCGTCGAGCCCTCCCTCCCGCTCTCGCTGCCTTTCCCGCCGATGTCACCCAAATCGCCGCGCCGCCCGCGCGCGAGTGCGCCGTGGTGGCCGACCGGCCAGTCGCCGCCGCCGTCAGCGCCTGCCGCGCCTGCCCCATGTCTACCGCCCGTGTCGCCGCTCCACTCCAAACCGGTCCGCCGTCATCGCCGTCGTCATCGACACGGCCCAGCCTCTCCCCGCGCGTCCCTCCAAGGGACGGAGGCTGAGCTCCTCCTCCCTCTGCCGCGTCACCCTCTCTTCCTCCTCCTTTTCCCAAAGTGGCAAGGGGCAAGCCCCCTTTCTCTCCCCCTTTTTCCCTTTTCCCTCCCGCCAGCGTCATCCTTCCCCTCCCATGTCGCCGCTTTGGCCGCGACCGCCGAGCGCGAGCTCCCTCCCTTGACGGCCCAAGGTCGGTTTCCAAACCGACATCGCCGCCCTATAAACCCAGGCGCCCTCCCTTCCTTTTCCCCACCCAATCTTCCCCGTTTTTTCGCCCGCGCCATTGCCGTCCCCTCTGTCTCGCCGATCGCCGACCGCCGCCGTCACGTGTGCCGAAGGAGTCGGTGCGCGTTAGGACGCGGAAGGGGACTCCGGACGCACCCTCTCCTTCCTCTTCGCCGGCCCGAGGCCGGAGAGATCGCTCCCGTGCCGTTGGCCCATCGTCACTGCGCCCCGTCCGCACGGTAGTGCATCTCCCCGTTCTCCTTCCTCAATCCATCTCTTCCCCTTAGTTTTCGGTAGTAGCATGTGTAGCCTCCCCGTAGCTAGCCGGCGCCGCCCCGACTGCTGCCGTCGCTCGCCGTGTGCTTGCCGCCGTCGCCGCCCGAGCTCGGAAGCGCCTCTCGTCGCCGGCCTCCCTCGATGCGATTCCTCCTAATCCAGCGCAAGGGGTGGGTTCCCGTAGCCGCGTAGATGCTCTCGCCGCCGGGAATCGGCCCCTCGTGACCTCATCGCCGTTTCCCCCTTCTCCCGCCGTCGGTTGCCGCCGCCGCAATCCGCCGCCGTCGAGCATCCCCCGGCGAAACTGAGCCATTGGCTCGAGTTTCCCCTTTTTCTTGCTTTAAAAATTGGTTAAATAAATTGCCCGAAGAAATTATCTTAATTAACCTAGAGCTAAATCCCTAGTTAATAAATGCAATTAATAATCGGAAATAGCGTGGTGGAATTTTTCTTGAGTTCCCCATGCTCCAATTCAATAACAAGATTTTTAGTGGAATTTTCAGAGCCTTGGAAATAATTTTAACCAATTAAAAATCACCAAAGTGCAATTTTAAATCCCAGGAAAAATCCTTTCTTCTTTTTCTATTTCTTTTCCTTCTTTTTTTTCTCTATTGGGCCGTCGGCCCACACCCTCCCACGCTCGGCCTCCTTCCTTTGGGCCAGCCCGTTCCCTTTTCCCCTCTCTCCGGGACGCTGACAGGTGGGGCCCACCTGTCAGGTCGTCCCCTTCCTCCAGCCACCCGCCCCACGACGGCAACCGCCGCCGAAACCGTCCGCGCCGCCGCCTTCTCCGCTCCACGCCGCGCCCCCACTCTCTCTCTCTCTCTCCCCCAACGTCGCCGGCCAAATCGGGGGGTTTCCCGGCCATGTCCGCCCCTCTCGAGCCCCTATAAAGCTTCCCTGCATCTCCCTCTCCCTTTTCCCCTTTTCGCCGCACTCTCCCGTGCCTCCTACCGGTCGCGCGCCGCTCGCCACTAGCGCCGCCGCTTGCCGCCACCTCCGGTCGCGCGCCGCAGCCGCTAGAGCCGCTGCCGCGTCGTGAAGCCGCCGTCGTCGCGCTCGCGGGTGCCATCCGCTCCTCGGCCGCCGCTTGGTTGCCGCCAATCACCCCCGAAGCCCCGTTTCCCTCGCTCGCCGGTGAGCTCTCCTTTTTCATCCATCTCCGGCCGGCCACTTTGGTCGTTGCGGTCGTCCTCTCCACCCCTAATCCCTCTCCTCCTTTCCTATAGGTGTCGCCTCCGCCCGTCCGCTCCTCCTCGTCGCCGGGTCACCGCCGCCTTTCATCCTCCGCTCGGGTCGCCGTGCTCGTCGGTGAGGCTCCCCTCTGCTCCCCTTTTTCCCTCTCTCCCGTGTGCGCCGCCGTCCTTCGCGCGTGCGCCGTCGCCTTCGGCCGCTGCCGCCGCTTTTCGCGCCGCCCGCCGCCACCTCCCACACCGCCGGTTGCCACCGCCGTTCGCCATGCTTGCCGGCCGGCTTGAAGCCGAGGCCGAGCCCGGTGGCTGCTCCCTGCACCGTCCGATCGGCTTGGGCCGATCCGGACCCTTGGTCCCATGGACCGGCCGCCTTGAGCCGCTGACATGCGGGCCCCGCCTGTCGGCGCCGCCCCCCTGGATGACGTCAGCCCTGGGTATTATTGCGCAATAATTAATTAAGGACTTTTTCTTCTAAAATTCATAAGTAATTCATCCGAGCTCCGTTTAAGTCCATTCAAGTCTCAGTAAATCAAGAAAAATGCAAAGAATCCATTAAAAATGGTTTTGTTTCCTGTTTCAGTAGTCTTATATCATGTTTTGCTTGTGTGCTTTGTTTGTCACGTAGGTTTCGGCCGTTTCGTCGATCCGCAGTTTCTCGAATACGTTGCTGAGGTCTCATCAGTTCGAGAGCAAGGCAAGTCATGCTTTACATTTGATCATATTGTACCCAATTTACAAGCACCTTGCATTTCTATTAAATGTTGCATTCTTTTACAATGTCATGTGGGATGGGTCCTATTACTTAGCCATTTATTGTTTACCATATGCCATTGATAACCTGGGTATCAAAATGATTAGATGTTGGTTTAGGAAATGCTTAGCCATGCTTAGCTCAACTAGTACACAAAAAGGGATCACATTATTACATAGACTTTGTCTATTGGCATAGCTTTAGATTGGTGCCACCGCAAGGGTGTCAGTTTATTAAAATATTCTGAATGGCGGGCTGTGAGTGCATGGTTTTGCTGGTCGCACCCATGGCAGTTAAGGACCGGTTCACGGGAAACCCTGGGAGACTTACCGTGCTTACCACAAGCGGGAGTGGGTAACTGCTTGATCTGAAGCATAGCTCGACCCTTTCCTAGGCACCGGTGGCGAGGGTGGGCGTGATGGAGTTGGGTCGGTCGAGGTGTTCGGTTGTCCAGCTGCCGGATTCACCGCGGCGCAAGAGGGGACCGCCCACTGCCTTTTGAGGGGTGGGGGTGAAACCTTAGCGTGGTGTGGATGGTTAGGGGAGGGTTATGTGGAGGGTCTTGTCACGATTTCCCCCTTTGCAGTATCATGGTGATACTTCGGGGCATGGCGACATGTGTGGAATCGTGTCTTGTGGGTATAGTTGTACACCTCTGGCCAGAGTAAAACTATTCGAATAGCCGTGCCCGCGGTTATGGGCGATCAACCAGATTCACTGCGATTAGTCTCACCCCTAGTTTAGCTTAATGAACTGGTTTAGTTCAGGTGGTTGGTTGGGCCTGTTGCAACGTGGTGTAGCGTTGGACAGTGATTGGTTAATATTGATTAATTACTACAGCTGTTTTACTGCTTTCAACTACTGCTTTGAGATGCCGCAAATGAACCCCTAGCTTCCTTTGGTTATATCCTGCATCATACCTCCTCTTCCGGTATGACTTGCTGAGTACAGTGGGTAGTACTCAGTCTTGCTCTCTTTTCCTCCACACCAGAGTTGAAGTTCTTCTCAGTTGGAGCCGTCTCAGAGAGGTTGGTTTCGTCGCTGCCGTCAAGGTTTGCCTGTGGAGTGGAGTCGCCCGCTGCTGAAGTCAAGCTTCCCGGTTTAGCTCGCTTTTATCTTTCCCGCTGCATTTGTAATCTTTTATATTTTTGTAAGACGTGGGTCTGTATGTCAACAATTGTCGTTTGTGTACCCTGGCTGGTCCTGGACAGGGATTTAATGTACATTCAGCTTAGAAATTCTGGTTCGAGAATTTCTGGGTGTGACAAGTTGGTATCATAGCCGACCTTGACCGTAGGACAAGCCAACTGGAAACCTAAGAGCCCTCTGAACCTTTTTTTTTTCATATGCATATGCCCTTTTGCACTTGGATTTTGTTTCGGGAAAATTTTGGGGTTTGTTCTTTTGATTTGTGGGAAAAATCTTGGTCACTTATTTAATTGGATTTCTCGACTAGGGACAGTCTAGGGATTTAGTAAAAGTTTATTCAGAATTTATTCGGCAGTCGGTCGGGAATTGTCGGGTGATATGTATTAGGTCGTGTCTATGTTCGGTGGGGTAAGTTTATGCGTATCAGTATGACTATGCATCTATTTCATGCATTAAGTTATTGTTTAGTCAGTTGCATTAGTTTCTTTTGTCTCGGTTCGTGAAAAATGTTGTTCTATGCATAAAAATCATCATGCTCGGTTATTTATTTGAGTCTTCTTTTGCTTTGTTTAATTTGGATTTGAGCATGAATTGGTTCCTATCCCTTGTCTACTTTAGATGTCAGTCCTATCCCTCATTTGCAAGCGCCGCCCCGAGCTTCAGAGTCGCCGCCCTTAGCTTTATCGCCTTCTTAGTCTGTTTGCTTGCTACTTTTCGTGTTTAGGTTTGTTGCTTGTGGGTTAGTCGGCGGTCGATATCATGTGTCAGTGGTATGACTGCCTCAATTAGGAGTTGCGTGCCTCTTTTTCAGTGTTTTAATCAAGATTAAGATAATTGCACTTAAATTCATAAGCAAGATTAGTTTCTGAGCCCCCTGTTTTTCTTCCTTTTCTCATATTTCTACCTATCCCCTTCAGATGGAGATAAGGAATGGTTCACGCGACTCCAACAACGCCAGTGGCAGCGAAGAGCTGATCAATGGAGCACGTGCCAACAGTGCATCTGACAACAGTCCGTCCCCACCGCCCGAGAACCCAACAATTGCTCAGGTGTTGGACAATCAGACTCAGATGATGACAATGATGATGCAACAGATGCAGCAACAGTACCATCAAGTGTTGCAACAGGTGCAGCAGCAAGCACAGCAGCAGCAGCAGAACCTGCAGTTTGGTCCTCCACCTCCTCAGTCCAAACTGTTAGAATTTCTTCGTGTCAAGCCGCCCACTTTCTCATGCACCACCAACCCAATCGAGGCCCACGACTGGCTTCATGCCATTGAGAAGAAGCTGAATCTTTTGCAATGCAACGAGCAAGAGAAGGTTGCTTTTGCTACACACCAGCTGCAAGGTCCCGCTTCTGTTTGGTGGGACAACTACATGGTGACCCGTCTAGCTGGGGCAGAGGTTACTTGGACAGAGTTTTGTCATAGTTTCAATAAAGCACAGGTTCCCGAGGGAATTGTGGCACAAAAGAAGAGAGAGTTCCGTTCCCTGCAACAAGGAACCAGAACAGTTATAGAGTATTTGCATGAGTTCAACCGCCTCGCGCGCTACGCCCCTGAGGACGTGCGTACAGATGACGGGAGGCAGGAGAAGTTTCTGTCTGGTCTTGATGATGAATTGACTAACCAGTTGATCTCTAGAGATTATGAGGACTTTGAGAAGTTGGTGGATAAGGCTATCCGTCAGGAGGAGCACTGTAACAAAATAAACCGTAAGAGGAAGGCAGCTCAGTTCAGGACTCCCCAAGGGAAGAGTCAGAAGCCTCGTTTCACGATGGGACGTCACGGTGGACCTTCCACCATGATTATCCGGCAGCACCGTCCCTACCACCCGGGTAGCTTCAACAAGAACCACCATAGTGGCAGTCACAACAACAGTGAGCAGCACAGCCTCAACCCTACTCCGAGTTCACTAAAGATTCCAACCCAATCAGTTCAGCCAGCTCTGCCAGAACAGCCAAAGAGGTTGGGAGAAAAACCCGAACTCTGCTTCAATTGTAACAAACCCGGACACACGGTTGGAAAGTGCCCGAAGCCAAGACGTGCTGGACCCAAGTTCGTTCAGGCCCGTGTTAATCATGCATCTGCAGAGGAGGCGCAGTCAGCACCAAAGGTTATATTGGGCACATTCCCCGTCAACTCGACACCGGCAGTAATATTGTTTGATTCTGGTGCAACCCATTCCTTCATTTCCAAGCGTTTTGCTGGTGCACATGGGTTATCTTTAGTGAAGCTTAAGATACCAATGCGAGTTCATACTCCTGAAGCTTAAGATACCAATGCGAGTTCATACTCTGGTTCGAAAATTTCTGGGTGTGACACCGCCGCACCGCGTCCTCCGCGAACCGCGCGCATGCGCCGCACCTCCCTCCCCAAACCCTAGCACGCCCCGCGTGCACCTCGCTCATGGTGAGCCGAGTCGCCGACAAGCGGGTCCCACCCGGGACCACGCGGGATGGATCCGGCCCACCGGCTCCCTCTCTCCCCTCCCCGCCCGCGCGCGCGCCTTGGGCCGCCTTCTTGGGCCGGCTGGCCCATTAAGCTCGGCCGAGCCGCCCCATTCTCTCGGGCCGCGCCGTAGCCGCCCGAGAGAAGTCTAATTTCCCTCCCTCCTTCTTTTCTTTTCTCGAGCGAGGCAAGCCACCTTTGAACATCTTGAGCCTATATTTGAACTTAATTATGTTGCTTGAAAAATATTATGCATTGATAGGATCGCACTTAATCTGCTTGTCCCGTCTGCAAGGCAGATTGGCGGACCTACCTAATTTGTTGCATTTGACCCTTCCATTGTAATTGTTATACCATGTTCCCTTGTACCCACCTAGTTGCGCCTCGGTAATCGTGCACTCTGCACGGGTATCGACGGTCGCCTTCGAACTTAAAATCTGAGAAACATCTTGGGTAAAACTTGGGTTTTACAAAAGACTTGGAAAACCCGACACCTGGGTCGGTGCTTGCGAACTAAATGAATTTCCAAAACCGCGGACCGGGGAACGTACCGGGTGTACGGTTTCCCGCTCTTGCACTTAAGGACCGTTTCCTTGGAATTTCATCCGGACATAAGACAAGTGCGACCACATGGGTGGAATGGGACACCCCTGTCTGAGTAACTAGCTTATCGGGGGAGCCATGATGCTAAGAGACATGTGTATTCGCCGGGGTGGTGTCGGGGAGGACCCCTGGGCTTCCTGGCACAGTATGGTCTGGGATCTAATCTTTTGTTGGTCTGAGACCCCTCTCGTTGGCATATGGTGAACCTGTGTCGGCTTTCGAAATGCCTTGTCATGAAAGCCTTAAGGTCTCTAGTCGTGGCCGTTTTGCACGGGCTGGATGATCCGGGTTAGTAATGTCGTGTGGGTAAAGTGTACCCCCTCTGCAGAGGTTATTAAAACTGTTCGAACAGCCGTGCCCACGGTCATGGGCGGATGTGAGGTGATTCCTAGCGTAGTTTTGTTTGACTACTGCCTTGTGAAATTTGCTGTTGTGGAATGGGTTTGATGTTTGGAAAATCTGCGACTGATGGGATCAGCCAGGCCCGGGTGGCCGTTTGAAAGCTGTTGGCTGGGTGCCAATCTTGAACAATTCAAAAGACTGAAACATTGCACATACTCCGACCGGACGAGACGCACTGTCTCATCCGTGTCGTTTGAGAAGCACTCCCTTAGTTGTTTCAGAAAAGAGTTTAAATAAAATCAATCGCAAAAACAACAGCCTTTCTTTGAAGCCTGCATTAAACACTTATTTCCCATGGCTTGCTGAGTACTCCTGTACTCACCCTTGCTCTATATAAATAATCCCCCCCAGTTGCTGAAGAAGATGAAGCGGATCCCGCTGACGAGGAGTTCTTCCAGGAGCAAGCCGGCTACGATGAGTTTTAGGGTTTCGGCCTAGTTCCCAAGTCGCGCCTGTGATGTTTGGTCCAAGTCTTGGCTTCCGCTTCCCTTTTGTAATGCAGTTGTGAGCTCGGGATCTGTCCGCAGCCCAACATGACCGTACTCCTACTCTATAATAAAGAGACCTCTGTTGCTGTGATATTCTGTCTTCCTGTGATACCAGCACTGTTTCCTGGGACTGGTATCGATTAACAGGTTAATTTGGAGCATCACGGGCTAGTTCCG
Organism: Oryza sativa Japonica Group; assembly: GCF_034140825.1. Lineage (NCBI taxonomy): Eukaryota > Viridiplantae > Streptophyta > Magnoliopsida > Poales > Poaceae > Oryza > Oryza sativa. The sequence continues at coordinate 3,603,124 of NC_089044.1, forward strand.
GTCGGGACTAGTTCGGGGCGTGACACAGGAGCTAAACAAATTATTACCAGTTATTGCATCAATAATTATTTGTGAGAGGTGTGAGACTAATCACGAAAAACATTGCTCAACCCGCCCATGACCGCGGGCACGGCTATTCGAATAGTTTTACTCTGGCCAGAGGTGTACCACTGTACCCACAAGACACGATTCCACACATGTTGCCATGCCCCGAAGTACCACCACGGCACTGCAAAGGGGAAAATCGTGACAATACCCTTCGCACAACACAACTCACCACAGTGCACCATTCCTGGATCATAATCACCCCCCTCAAAAACCAGAGGCATGGACTCCCCAGTGACCCCCACGGACTTCTCGCCGCTTCTTAGTCTGGCACCCCATAATGAATCATGCTATACAAAAGGTAAAGCCATTGCCCACGCTGGCTTGTGGTTGGCACGGTTAATGTTTCACAACAGTAGCTCGCGAACCGGTCCTTAATTGTCATGAGCACGACCTTCAAAACCATGTGCTCACAACCCGCCATTGTCAAGTTTTAATTGTCAATTAATTATCATAACACGATTAACCATCGTGAGCTACCATTAAGTATAACCATAAATAATAATGTAGTATGATTCATCCCATTAGTGAGCTAATGTTTCTAAGCATGGCTAAGCAATTATATATATATATATAGCATTTAGCTGAACCAAACCAATATATAAGGTTCTAGCTAATCAAATTATAACCCATAGGAAAATAAAGCCATCTTCGGCCATTAATTAATTGGGAAAGGCTCACCACCCGATGACATTTAAAAATAATGCATAAGTTGAAATAAAACATTAGCTTTAAACGGGTTCAACATGCTCAAAGGGTTATTTGGGATCTGTGTGACTTGCCTTGCAATAATCGGTCTTCAATTAGTCTTCTTGAACACTTCCGACGCACTCACGAACCTTCGCAATGAAAACGCTCTCCTCCAGAACGTCGGAAACTAAAGCGAAAGAACAAAATCAATAAAACAGTAAAAAACAAATATAAACAGTACATGTGGATATTTTTAACATGTAGATCTCGATTTTAGATGAATTTAGCAACTTGAACCACTCGAATCGGAGCTACGGTTATTTAGTTATGATTTTCCGAAGATTTTAATCTATTGGAAAAACGAGAAAAAGAAAAAACGATGATGACGTCATGATGACATCATCAATGGCCGGACCAAGATGGCGACCTCGCCGGAGATTGGATGGTCGGCTGCGAATTTGGAGGGCATGTACACGTAGAGGACGACGAGGTGAACCCAACGGTACTCACCCTCGTGCCAAACGACGACCGACGACGGCCGGCGACGAAGGGGCGGCGGCGGCTCGGGATGACCGGCGACGGCGAGCTACGGCGGCCGGCGGCGAAGGGGGAGGTGCGGCCGGGCTTCCCCACACCTTGGCGCACCTAGTGGTGGCGGCGGCAAGCGGCGGCGACGGCGGAGGCGGCGACGCGGCGCGTATGGAGCTCGGCCGGCGGCGGCTAGGACTAGGCGGCGACGGCGACAAGGCTACGGGGCACGGGAAGGCTCGGGAGATGGGGCAAACGAAAGAGGAGGACTAGGGGTCCTATTTATAGCCTTGGATTGAAGAGATCGGACTCCTCCCGGAAGAAATCGGCCCGGGAAATCAAAAACTCGGTTTTGGAGATAAACTCAAAAACGAGTTCGATTCGGATAAAATACTCAACGATTTGCTCCGATTTTTGGGGGTAAAGATAGATGAGGATGAGAGGATCAAAACCCCTCAAATAATCGGAAGAAAAGGGGAGAGATTGGGGAGGAAACAGCGTCGGCTACAAGGCACAGGACGGGCGGTTCGGCTCTGTCCGGAGCTAGAAGACAACACTGTAGCAGGTAGGCCAAGTAAACTTTTGGCTAGCTGAGAGGAGGGGGGCCGGCGGCTTGGACTGGGCCGACGTGGGCCGCTTGGCCACGCGCGAGGAGGGAGAGAGTTGGGCCGAATTCGGCCCAACGACTTAAGGGAGGGTTTTTAAAACTTTTTCAATTAAAATAATCACCGAAATGATCTTTGAATTGTTAAAAATACTTCCAATGCTCAAATAATTTCAAAAAAAATACTGAAAATACTTGGACACTCAAAGTATTCCACAAAATTACAAACAGACCATTTAATGATTAATTTAATATGTGGATAATTACTGAAATGTTCTTTGTATGATTAAAATTAGGAATTGAGCTCCGAAAAATTTGAGAAAATTCCAGATAGTATAATTAACCATGGAGAATTTAATAAAAATTAAATCCATTCATGCTTTATATTTAGGAAATTTTATTTCCCACAATTAACTTCACTTGTAAATTAATGAATATTTAATATAAATTCTAATAATAATTTATTAAATGATTTATAAATCCTAAGACGAAAATCAGGGTGTGACAGCCACAGGCTGCTCAATGCCAAGAAGACAGTCATAGGCAGAGCGACGTGCAATTCACCAGCGCCGAAATCAATACCAACGTTAGTGAGGACCAGCAGCAGCATCATCATCACGGGTGCGACGGTTCACATAGTGCGCTCCACTAACACACTGATCACCCTAACGCACCCGTGCATGTGAGCCCAAGCTTGGAAATTGTGCCCTACATCCCTCCTGTGCGTCTAGAGGTTGCAGATCAGCCCCATCCTGCTAGTGATCTCTCTCCGGATCTGACACAGCGGTCACCAATCCCCACGGACAGTGCACCAATCATATCTGATGAAGTTTCAGCTCAACATTCGGCGCCTGACACCGCGGTAGAGCCACCAGCCATCGAGGCTGGCGGTGTGATCGGTAATGTCTCGAGTGCGTCAACCGCCAGCCAGATGGAAGATGCCCTTCGCGCCGTTGATCAAGAACAGCACCGGACGGAGGTAACAACTGAGCTACAACACGCCAACGACAGCACGCAGTGTAAGGATAAATTGTTACCCTTTTATGTCGTTATACTCTCATCACCAAATCGACATACTTGCATTAACATTTCATAACTTTGTAGCCTCGCAAATTACACCCGTCGAGCCCACGCCGGCACCGTCACTTGAACTCCCACCGGACACGGACATGACCGACACACAAGTGTACGAAAAAATCGAGCAGATTTGCAGGGTTGAGGGGGCTCCTACACTGTCAGAGGTTTAACTCCTAACCATCCATTTTTTCTAAATGAGTTCACCTGTGCTCCTTAGCATTAATTCCTGTTCACGTAGTGGGGTTTTCTTATGCACACATGTTTATATGCACCAGCTGGAGCATGTACACTCAGGGTATAACTGCTAGTGTTTAATATTACAAATAGTAGAGTAATAAATTATAGCAAACAGGAATTTCTGAACAACACTTACCAAGCAATAACTCAATAAGTGGTTCAAACAAATACACTTATTTACATATGTATGAGTACTCAACAAGTTTTTATTATCAGTCAGTTTAGTTATAAATTTTTCATTTAGTTCGTTTGATGTGTTAGGTTAAACTCAAGGGTAAATCTGCTACTGTAATTTTAAGCAAAATTGCAGAGTAAACCAATAACTCTAACTAAAAAAACACTGTTACATACTCATCCATATGTAACAATCGATAGTTAACTTATTACTGAAATGCACTTTTCCACCCATGTTTTCAACTATATGTCTTCCTTTTTGTCACATATAAAAGGTGCAGTCCACATTTATAGTGTGATATGCATGTGTATTCGTACATCTATTCACGGAAAGCCGGATGTTAACATTCGCCTTACTGCGATCGACAACTACGCTGGGTTAACCTTTTTTTTTCCACCTAAAACATTTTTTTCTTTCTACCAGCTATTGGCCGAGACTAATGAGGACACCGATGATGTAAATTCAACGCCATGGTCTCAGCCAAAGCGGTTTATTCAAAAGCCAGCAAGATTTGTTTCGCCGGTGGTTGTTGGCCCAAGTATCATGCCATCTGACGTGTCGCTGAGCGTACAGCTCAGGGACTTCTTACTGAACAATGGCGGTCGTATGTCTGTGTTCATCACCACATTGATTATATACTTATGGTGCATCATGGTTCCGTCCGATCGTCCATACGAAACTTGGATTACTTTCATTTTTACGGGGTTACGTGTTATTTTCCCCTTTTTATGCTTGCAGCGTGAAATTGATGGAGATCGACAGCTACGTTGCATATGGGAATGATGTTGTCAACTCGTTCTCCACCGGGAACCAGACGGAGGGGCTATTCATAGACGCGTTCAGCTCGATTCTGATCAAGGATGACAGGAGGAACAGGCCAGATACATTTGGAAAACGGATTTTCTTTTCGACTTCTATATCGGTAACGTCACTTTTACGTCAAACTCCATTGTTTTCCTTATCTATTCTGTACGGTGCAGCAACATTATTGATTTTCTTTCTCCTGTTTTCACAAGATTTTACTCTTTTGGGGCACAACAACTAATGGCCTCACTTTATTTTTTGCAGTATCTCCTGCACAGCGACTTCATCAAAATAAATGGAGAGACACATGATTTCTCCCTAGATGATTTGGCAGGACACCTGCGCGAATACTTCCAGAACGTTCAGACGACGAAGGCTCAGATGTTAACCCCCCTATTCTTCATTAGTTAGGGTATAGTATTCGCATCAAGCCTAATGCCATGTCTATTTTCCTCCACTGCATCGAGCATATCTTGAACCCAGCAAATTTTTTTTTTGCAATTTTACATGCCCTTTTACTTTTCAATCCACGAATGGACAGATAATGGTTCCCGTGCTCCACCATGACCACTGGTCTCTGTACGCAATCAACATTGCACATAGGCGGGTCGACATTATGGATTCGAACAACTACAATTTGATTGGAACACTAGAGAGCGACCACCACCGTGCATTGTCCAAACGCATCGTCAAGCGCCTGAGTGATGCGCTGCATGAGGTAGCGCCGAAGAGTTTTTGCAGGTTCGGCGGATTCAGGAAGAACATGTGGCATCATTGTTACATAACTATATAATGCGGCTTCCTTAAATAACTAAATTTTTAACTCTCATTGTTACACGTGGCATCATCTATACTATAATTTTATTCAAATCTACACCACGAAGGTCTCATGTCACAAGATTTGACTACAATGTAGTTAAATTATAACTCGTTATATTGTAGCAGCGTTTTATTCTGTACAAAAAAAAAACGGGATGAGCATTAATCGGACAATCCGTTATCATGTAATTAACCCACGATCCATTAGTTTTGAAAAAAAACGAACAACTGGGCGAGCAACACATGCAGATCCGTCATTATCGCCATTGCTTACGTTCAAGGCGTAACACTACACAGAAATAAAAAAAAACGGCAACCAAGCTAGCTCCAAGTTAGGAAGGGCTCTCGGAGCACATCCTTCCTTCACTCATCCCTCTTCCTTGGCTGCTCATGGCATCGCCGGATATCACCAGTGCTACGTCATCTTGTCCGCCAGTCACTCCTCGCTCATCAACGGGCTGCCCTCCGGCGAGCCCTCCACACCAACAATGTACCCCATCGCGCCAAGCAGGAGATGCTCCCTCTCGATGGATGCCGCCATGCTTGGATGATAACGATATTGCAACCCCCACGCCAAATAGGTTCTACAGCCATGTAAGTTCACCTCCTTCTATCCCAATTTATTCTATAGTCAATATTTTTTCGACGTCTAGTTTGCGATAGTGAAGCACCAACAGCACAATCTTTCGAGCCACGATTATTTTTCGTTTCGTTCATATCGCCGTGCGACGATACTAAGTACTCCCACTTAAATTAGACCATTTTGATACTTTATACATGGTTGCCAATTTTCATCAATCACATGAAACCGATTTATTCTTTAACCACAAGCAATTCTCATCGCCTTCAATAGTTAGAAACTTACCCAACTCCCATTACTCTAACAACTAGGTTCAACAAACACCTATGTACGATATCTTCGATCTATAAGCAATTTTTTTTTCTCTAAACCAACCACCATTTGCTACATAATTTGGGTGTTTCATATCAACAACTTCATGAGTACGCAAGCTATTTTTTAACTATCATTACGATTCCGAACGCACGTTTGTGTTTTATTAATCGAATGAATCCCATGCCTAATGAACACACTGGCAACTGGATACAAGCCATTTTTTAACTGGCAACCCACGTGTTATACTAAGCATCCACAATAATTATAGATTTCGTTTCTAAACTTTTCATAATGTTTCCACTGGTTCCTCCATAATCTATTATCAGAACTTATCTTTGATATATAACAGGGTCCCAGCGTGCCACCACATATGGTGCCCACCGAATGCATGGCTTTCCCTACATACGACGACGCATACAAGTTTTACCAGACATACGCATGTCACGCTGGATTTGACATCAAGAAGAGCCGCACGCACAAAGCGTTTCACGAGGTGTGTTGTACTAGGGAGGGCAAGCACGTGTCGAAGGTCACCGATGGTGATAGACAATGGAGGAGACCGTCCAAGAAAATGGGGTGCAAGGCTTATGTGAAACTTAGGCACAACTACGACGACGGCAAGATCACATCGGTGGTGTATGATGTGGTAGAGCTACAGCACAACCACCCTCTAACGCCGTCCCCTTCGGCGGTAAAGCACATGCGTGCACATAAGAACCACGACGACACAGTGATGCAATTTGTGGACACTATGCAAGAAAGTCACGTGCCGCAAAGTTGTATCATGGGCGTTCTATCAGATCTCCACGGAGGCCAAGAGAATATCCCTTTCACTTCCCGCGACGTCGAGAACAGGTGATTCTTTCAAGTTATTCCATTTTTTCGTTCAGTGATGTTGCTTTCATTAAAGTTACTTTTTCGTGCTTTCTTGCACGAAGATACAAATGGGAGTTGTAAACAGGACGTTCCCACCTGACCTATGCAGGAAAGCAGCCAATGTCCGGAAGGAAAATGCGGATGACATCAACAAGTTGTTGGAGTTTTTCAACGAGTGCACGTTGCAAAACACTAAGTTCTACTGGGACGCCTAGCTCGATGAAAACGGTATCATTAAGAACTTGTTTTGGAGTCATGCTAGCAGCCAGGCTGAATTTGCTGATTTTGGAGATGCGGTAACGTTTGACACCACTTACAAAACTAATATTTACGAAATGCCACTTGCAATGTTTGTTGGGGCAAACCACCATATGCAGAGCACCCTATTCGGATGTGCCTTGCTCAGAGACGAAAAGGCTGAGTCATTCGAGTGGTTATTCAACACCTTCAATAAGTGCATGGCTAATTTCCCGGCTCCGCACTGCATCCTAACAGGCAAGTCTTAATTCAAACAACCCCCTATTGCCATCCACCCTTTAAATTTTTCCGTCAATCCAATTTTCATACTCTTCCTGTACGATAGTTTTTCCTCCTCTTATAAATTTTTTTTTCAGATCAAGATCCTGCTATGGCAGTGTCACGTCCTGATAAATTCATTCCGAAATAAAAATCATTCCCTAAAAGGAATAATAGAATTAATTAAAATTCAAAAACAAATTGACAAACACTAAAATACGTGCCAGAAAAATTCGAATGTGGTCCGGAGAATTTTTGTTAAATTCTCCTTGGTCTAAAAGGAGCCCTCAAATTTTACTTGAATTTTCAGAGCACCGAAAATATTTATTAAACAACAACAACAATTAACAAAGTTTACTAAAAAGAAAAACTAAAATCCTCCTTCCTCCTTTGGGCCAAGCCCAGCCAAAGTCTCCCTCTCCTCCTCTCCCTCCTCTTGGGCCTCCTCTCCTTCCCCTCGGCCCACTCCCTCCTCCTCCCTCTCTCCCCCAGGCCGCCTCCCCCTCCTCTCCTCCTGGGCCGGCCGCCCGGCCCAAGCCGCACCCCTGCCCAAGCCGAGCGGCGCCCTCCCGCCCGTGCCGCGCACGTGCGCGCGCTGACGACGCGCGCCTGACCGGTGGGTCCCACCCACCCGGTCGTCTCCTTCCTCCCGGCCGGCATCCTCTCTCTCTCTTCTCTCTCCTGTGAAACCTAGCTCGCTTCCTCCCCAAAATCCACGCGATTCAAACCGGGGTTTCCAAAATTAATTGGCGGGTTTTAATCCCCATTGATTCCTCTTCAATTCCCCATAATTTCCCCCTTGATTCGTGCCCCCAATCGTCGGGAACGCCCGCGCCAACCCCGGCCACCTTCCATGGCCGCCGGCCGGCTTTTCCGCCACTGTTCCCCGCTCCTCCCGTGGCCGGCTCCCTCCCCACGCCTATAAAATGGAATCCCCATCCTCCGTTCTATCGTTTTAGCCCCTTCCCGAGCCTCCCCGTGGTCGTATCACCTCTCCCTGCCTTCTCCTTCTCTCTCTCCGGTGCCGGCCGGCCTCCAGCCGCCTCTCCCTCCTCGCCCGAGCGCCGTCCGGTCGCGCCGTCGCCGCCCTCGGCCTCACAGCAGCCTCCTCTCCCCCGGCCTGCCCTCCGTTTCGCGCGGAGACCCCTGGAGGTGCGCCCCCGCCGGCAACAGTGGCGTTGCCGCCACTGTTCCGCCTCCGGCCGCCTCTGCCGCATCTCCCGTGCGCCGGCCGACGTCACCACCACCTCTCCCGGCACGGGAACGCCATCCTCTTCCCCGGCCAGGCCACGGCGTCGCCCGAATTTCGCCGGAACGCCGTCACCCGCGCCGGCCTCTCCTTCCTCCTCATCGACGTCGCCTTCGGCAGGCTCTTCCGCTGTGCCCGTGCGCCGGCCGACGTCGCCATCTCCACCTCCGGCATCGCAGCGGCAAGGTCGCCCTCAGCCTCGCTTCCCCTTCGACCGAACCCCGCCGGTGTTCGTCATCGTCGTCATCGTTCCTCCTCGCCGGCTCGTCGTCTCGCGGCGCCGCCTCCGTCGTCGGATTCGCAGCGGCGTGTTCCACGCCGTCCTCGTCTCCGTGCAGCTGCTGCTAGCTGTCCCTCGTCGCCTCCTCGCCGGCCCCGGTCGTCGTCGTCGTCGTCCTCCCGTCGTTCCCGGTCGTCGTGGCGTTCGTCCCTCCGTCAAGCCATTCTCGTCCGTCGTCCGTGTCCGTCAAGTGTGCCGCTGCAGCCCCGTCGTCGTCTTCGTCCTCGGCTCCGCGTCGTCAAGCCTTGTGCTGGCCGCGTCTCGCCTTCGTCCAAGGATCGCCGCCGAAGTCGTTCCCTCGCCGTCCGTCTCCGCCACGCCCGTTCGTCGTTGTCATTCCCACGCCTCGTCGCGTGGTGGTAAGGATCTCTCCTCTCGCTGCCCCGTCCTCGTCCTTTCGGTGTCGCCCCGTACCCGTTGTGCAGTTGTAGACCCCGGTACCCGTGTACCGGTGTCGATAGTCGTTCGCTTGTGCGTGTGGTGACCCTGTTAGTGTGCCCGCTCGGTAGCCGCGTGGTTTCACGTGTGCAGCCCGCGTGGTGTCTAGTGGAGTCCGTTTGTTGGCCACTCGCCTCGGTTGACACACGGGGTCCGCTTCCGTCGACCCGTGGACCGTCTCTGTGTACTCGGTCTACCGCGGTCCTTTAGGTTGACATGTGGGGTCCGCATGTCAACGGCGCAGCCTTCCTGTCTTTTCCAGGCTAGCGCTTGCACATGTTTTATAGTCGTAAAACCTAATTATAATAATCCATAAATCTCCATATAACAACATTAAACTTCGGATGACCATGTCTTGGTCATACGAGCTCCGAATCGATCCGTTCAAGTCTCCTAATGTTTGTTATAACCTAAAGAACCCTATGCTTTCTTTTTATGTATTGTTATTGCTTCTTTATAGGCTTGTAGCTTTGCTTGTGTGCTTCGCGTAGTCTTCGTTGTTCCGGAGGTTCCCGAAGCGTGGTTTGCGGTCGCCGCCGAAGGTTCGGAAGGCCGTTATCTCTGAGCAAGGCAAGTCACATCATCCTTGAGCATATTGAATCCCAGTTTATAAAATTATTTTGATTTAAATTAACGCATTATCGCTTTATTTAAATTCCCGCGTTATCATTGTTTTATTTAGCCATGCCTATTTACCTTTGTTATGACCTTATTATTATTGCTATTGTTATTATTACCTTGTTCACCCTAGGAAAATAAAACCCCAACTAGTGGGTACTCTATCCATGGTTCCACTGGTTTGAATTTAGGTAGATGCTTCGCTGATTAATTAGGCAACTTTGGGAATTCTCATATCATTTGGACACTATGGAATGGTTGGCTTATGTTGGAATTGGACACACACCTCCCCCTCTATTCAAAACCCCCAAAATGGTTTTAGGCTGGGCTCGAGGTGCGTGGTTGGGTTTTGTTTGTCGTACCTCGGGTACTATAAGGATTAAGCTCGGGCCTCTGTTGCAAAGCACTACCGTACTTCCACATGTCTAGTGGGTAAGGCTTAGTTTGTGGCTCAGTCTGGTTATAAACAAAAGTACACGGATGGAGATGGACGAAGTCGGGGGTCGATGGACATCTCTAGGGCAAATGAAGGCTACACGAGCTGCAGCCCGGTAGTCGAGATGTCATGGCACAGGGCTGGTGTCCTGCTGCTAGGGGCTCAATCCTGCCTGCCTGTCCCGGAGGTTCCGGCCGTATGTGGGGTTGGGTCGGTACTCTTGTTTATGGCTAGGATGGGTTGGGAACTATGTCACGTCTTTCGTCCGTATGCCGTGGTGGTATGTGGCACGTGGTTACACGTGAGGAAGATGTGTCTTGTGGGTAAAGATGTACACCTCTGATCAGAGTATAGCCTATTCGAATAGCCGCGCCCTCGGTTATGGGTAAGCCTAGCAATGTACCCAAGTTAGTGTTTTAATTCTTAAAACCTGCTTAACAACTAAAATGTGGAATGGTTGGCCTGGGTTGGCTTGGGACGAGCTGGGACCCAGGATCGGGTTGCCAGTTCGGTCTGAATCATCGTAGGCCTTGGGTTAAGGCAGGTTCGTGAGGGTTCACGGCCTTGATTAATAACACTGTGTAACTCTAGGATCGTCTTTATAAAATGGCTTTGGGCAACTAAGTGACTTTTAAATGCTGTTTTCTGCAAAACTTAACCCCTATATTATTACCCCTTGTACCCCCTTGCATTAATCATGCATCTGCCGATGTGGCTTGTTGAGTACTGTGGTTGTACTCATTCTTGCTCAATCTTTCCCCCCTTCAGTAAGAGAAGCTTTGGAGAAGAAGTTTTAGGTGGAGTCCTGGCTTATACCCCAGTTCAGCGCCTGTGAAGATGGAGCCGTAGGTCTGCTAGTCCGCTGCTGTTTATTTTTGATTGTCAGGCCTTAAGTGCCTTTGTAATAATGTAAATATTATCGATATAATAAAGATGTGCCTTTTGTATCATGTTTGTGTGGTGTACCCCGGCTTTTCCTGGGACGGGGATTAATACACTAGCGTTCGGGAAAATGCAAATTTTCTCGGTCGCGACAGGCAGTCGCTGTTGGGCGGTGCTTCCCTAGGATAATACACCGTCTATGTAGGTGGCATATCCTCCACCGCCACTCTGACCCGTTGAACACCATTTTTGCACGGGACGGTCAAATTGAACCGACATGATGTTGTGCATCAATCAAACCTACACACCGTATGAGTTTGAAACATCATGGGATCAATTCATAAAGAGGTATGATTTGGAGGGTTGTCCCACCATGAAAGCTTTATATGATATCAGGGAGAAGTGGGTGCCTCCATTCTTTAGGAAGGATTATTGCGGGAGGATGATGTCGACGCAGCGAAGCGAGAGCATGAACAAGTTGGTGAAGCACAAGTTTGTTGACCACCAAACTGCGCTGCACCGTTTTGCTCGGAGGATGTTGGAGGTTATAACTGACAGGAAGGAGAAGGAGGCTGCTGAGACAAGAGCATGCTCGGTTAGTGATATTTTTACTAGGGGGAAACGGTTTGACATCAATCATATAATCCTACTAAATTTTAACTCAAGCCAACTATTTTGTATTTCTGTTGTACAGGGGAAGCTGGTGTTGGCTGTACGGTGGCCATTTGTTATACAGATGTCTAGACTTTACACCAGGGCCGCTTTCAGATTGTTTGAGGAGGCGCTTCAGGACAGCACCGACTTCAGGATCACACAAGACGACAATTTCTGCAACGGGTGGTTAGTGTCACACACGAAACGGTCCGAAAAACACAACTGGTGTCAAAAGCAATTCAAGCTTATTGCAGATGTGGACGCAGGGGTTTTTACATGCGAGTGCAAACAGTGGGAGCATACAGGTATTTTTACCGTACAAACTCGAAATCGCCGTTCTATGTATGGTTAACTATTTCAGCATTCCGTTATCACACGTAGCAATTCGCTAGTCTAAATGCCGTTATCACACGTAGCAATTCTCTGGATGTAATCTTAGGCATGTTATGCACACACATGCTCCGGGCATTTGTTCATGTACAACTTGAGAAGATACCCGCTGCCTACATCCTAAAGAGGTACACAATGAAAGCGAAGAGCGACGTGCCCTTTGATAGGCGGGACTGAGAGACAACCGGACCAGATGGTGTTCAAGAAAGTTACAGGTCAAATATGATTATGATTGAGGCGTTTGGAGTGGCTAGGGCGGCGTGCAAATCGAAGGTAGCGTTCGACAGGGCTATGTCTGTTCTGAAGGGATTGCGCAGCCAAGTAGAGGACATACCGCGTGACTCTATTGCGACTGTTCACACCAATACGCAGAATGACGTCGATGGACGAGTTGAAAACGCGGAAATAAGCAGGGAGCCCCCCCTCCCCAAAGTCAAGAACAAAAGGAAGGACCCTTGACCCGGATGAGGAAGTTTAACTTGGAGCCAAGGGCAATAAGATGTGCACACGGGAATGTGGGTGGTGCCATCTAAAGGATGGGCATTATGCGAATACATGTCCGACAAACCCAGCAAATTTCGACAAGGTCATGAAGGCCACTAACAGGGGTAAGGGTAAGAGGGGCAGGCCACGAGGATCCAGCAGGGGTAGAGGACGCGGTACCAATGTTGGATGCAAAGTTAGTACTGCAGTCCCTAGACCAACAAGGAGATCCACCAGGGAGGGTCCATCGCTGCGAAGATGTTTGGACGACGAGTGGGCTGCATATGCGGCTGATTATGCTGCGTACACAGATGACGATCTAACAAATGCAGACGATGACATCGGGTGTTATGAAAGCGATTCCACATGATTACAGTATAGACACATCTATTTTATATAACACAGTCTATATTATACTTGTCTTGTTTTTCATCTATCAAACCATATTTCCAATTCATTAATGACTAGTTCCATCATTTTTTAATTTAATCCATTTTCATTCTTCATCGTCGAATGTACAATTTTATCATTGTGGTTCTCGAAACTAAAGTTAAAAAACCCATAGCGTGTTTGCGCACGATCGTCACCACAACCGAAGTAATCTCTCATCTTACATACTTGATCAAATCACTCGTGTTGATACTACAAGAGAACAAGTTCAATTTTAACTCCTTTTTTAATATATTTTTTACATTACCATGTTGATCACACACTCACATATGTACCCTGCTGGTTAAAGTATAGATGGCATGCCACAAAAAACAATAAGTGATAGTTTTAGCTCACCCACTGAATCAACTCAGCAAAACTAAAAAAAAAACATCACATGAATAAACGATTCATTCTTTATTATCTCTTAAAAAAGATGCAGACATATCACCAACATCTATAAACTTTAACCCTTTTTGGACTGTGGGTAATGTAATCAAAAGAAACATATGGCCTAACATATGTAATGACATGCTGAAAAAAATAAATAGACATATCAAAGCTAATCTCGTTTATGTCGTTTGAATCGGGTTGCTGGTGACTGAGCATCTCTTGGCGGGGTCTGATCATATCGAAAGTTGTATATGTCCTCTTGTATAATATCAAGGTCACCGTCGTCGTATACGAAGGCTGGGTGCAGAATAATCCTGTTTTTGGGGTCTTCCGGTGGATTTAGATCGTCGACGTCCGAAGGGGGAGAAGGGCATGGGGTAGACATGTACCCCAAGTCCTCCGCGTAGATAATGCCATCATCTTCCATGGATGGCGACAGCGGGTAAGGGGGTGGAGACAGTGGAGGAGGGCTTGTCACCCTAAACTCTTCGGGGAGATCACTCTCATGCTCATCCTATTGCGGCGTGGCATCGGCGGTGGGTGTTTTTGTGGGAACTACAAAATGTGTATTCGTGGTTTGGGTCTCTTGTTTATCACCCATGTTGGTGTTGGTTGCGTAAAACAGATGTTGAGCTGTGCAGCTTAAATAGGGGAAATAATCAGGAAGGTTGACTCCTACATATCAGGGAAAACAATCTACGCGATTCTTGTTTGCATGCATGCACGACATTTTCGGAGAAACGCGCGGATGGATAAACAACCATAATGCAACCACATCATGGCGTCATATAGTTATTAAATAACTACGTAAAATTCACGCCGTGTAAAAAACTAACTTCCATGCAATTGGCACTTCAAACAATAACAAAATTAAAAAAAAAAGTCAGCAATAAAAAAAACATATGGTACGTCTTTCAGCATCGTTAGGCTTATTTTTAAAATTTCGCCATGCTTTTTTAAATTCTCTCCATGGCCATTTCGTACTCCCGAAACAATGTCAAATTATTAACTCCTTACATGCGACTTCGATAGGCAAACAAGTCGCTCAATCAGTTAAATTATAACTCCTCAACCACGGAACGTCTCCATCACCGCTGGGTATTTGCAAGTTAAAATCTAACTATTTTCATCACAAGCACTTTTTTAACCTAAACATGTCCCGGTCGTGCGAGCGGTCCTCGGTAAAAAATTAACTTGTTATATGTAACATCGGTACTCAACACCATTATTAAAAACAGTAAAATTTTTACTACAGCATTCGATCTCCCATTGACAAGCGGACTGCTGGTATCGTTTGCGCCACATTTTCCATCAGTTAATTGTTTACTCCTTACTCAGTTGGTTTGGTTTTTGGGGGCTGACATTCCGCGTTTGTGTGTAGCGCCATTTAAACCGTGGCGCGGAGCGCCTGTGTGTGGCGCTGGGTAGAGACACCGTTTATATATATATATATATATATATATATATATATATACATATATATATATATATATATATATATATATATATATATATATATATATACCCCTCCCTTAGAATAACTATTCTACACCCCCTCCCTCCATCAGCCCAACTACCAAGCCCATCCCTCCCTCCGATCACGAGCGGCTCCACCTCCCTCCTGATCCGCGCCCGGCCCCGCCTCCCAGCGCCCTCCCCCCGCCCCCCTCCTCCTCCTCCCAGCGCCAGCGATCGCGCGCCCGGCCCTGCCTCCTCCTCCCCAGCGCGCCTTTTCTCCTCTTCCTCCCCATCCCGATCTCTTTCTCCTTTTTTTTCTTCTTCTCTTTTCTAGAAAAAATAAAAATAAATTAATGAATTCAAGATTAGAACCCATGATCTTATGGTTTATAACAAACTCTCCTAACCAATTTACCCTATGACACTTTGTGATTTGAGATCATTGTTTGTTTTCTATGTACATCTATTCAAATTTTGTGAACACAAATCCATTATGTTACTGTATAAATCATACCTTGTTACTACGATTCGGTAGTAACATTATCGCAGAAGTGCAGTAACATGATACGTTACTGCGAAATTTATATGTCGTTACTGTAAAATTTATAGGTCGTTACTACACTTTTGCAGTAACATCATGACGAAATTGCAGTAAAAGAGAACATACGTTAGTAACTATACTATTACAGTACCACTGCTTGTGCATAGCTAAATTTTTAAATCTCAATATTGTGCAAAATACAAGTGCTAAAAAGGTGCATGTGCAAGGTCACAAGTGAACATAAGTACTAAAAGTACTTCTCTTTCTATATGCAAAGATACATACTAACAAGCTTAGTAAAAGTAAACTTCTAGAATTCTAATCTTTAAACAATAATACAATTGCCCTGTTACTATACGATAATCGAGACAAGATGTGTAACGAAACTAGATCCATCATGACTATTTTATAACATTGTTACTGTGGAAAGTAGTCGTGTTACTACATATTGACTGTCGCGTTACTACGCATTTCCAGCGAGACGAGAACTAAAAATAAATAAATCTCAACCTTTAGAGAACAATATCTCTCATGTTATATATTATTTTTCTAATCCGTCTGCACCATAATGTTCGTAAAAAAGTGCATAACAAAACTAGATCCATCATGACTATTTTTTGATGTCGTTATTGCGAGAAAATTATCCTGTTACTGCACGATAACAGTTCTGTTACTACATAATTCCTGCGAGACAAAGGACAACAAAGTGGTGGCCGGGGGAGGGAGCCAATGGGCGGGTTTGACCGGCGGCAGGAAGCTTTGACCAGCCTTTGACTGAGGTGGGAGGAGGGATTTGGGCCCTAGGAAGGGTGGGGGAGGTGGGATTGGCCCATGGAAGGAGGGGGGATGTAGAATAGATTCAATATATATATATATATATATATATATATATATATATTAAATTTGTTTGGTGCTCCATGGTGCCCGGGCACCATTGTTGAAATTGAGTATATACCCTATTCAAATGACTATGAAACTTATATGCTCCTGCAATCACTACCGTTGAAGTGTTTCAAGATGTGTGCATACATACAGAGAGATCAAGTGCTAACATGCTACTGATATTTTTGACGTGACATTTTATTCTCTCAACCACTCACCCAGCCTCAGCCATGTGATCGTCCATCATTTTTTAGTCTTCCAAGTTTGCCCCTCAGCTAGCCTCCCTTACATGATTTCTGCACTTCATGTTAGTTAGATTTTCTTCACTGCTCCTCCATGTTAAAAATATAATTTTGCAGATGTGGCTTGCTTTTGTAACTCTAAAAAACATTTGATATATATATAGGTAAAGATCATACGTACGAATTATAGGACATCCTTTTCTAATTGACAACATGCTAAAAATCTAATTTTATTAATATCTATAGAGAATAACGTGGACTGTGGTTTATAAACGATGTATCACTAAACAACATTAAGACAATAATATGGCACTAAACAACTCAGAAAGTTGATATACCTCTAAAACCCAGTAACTCCCATGACATCCCATATTTTGACGCCAACAAATTGACCTTTAGGTATACAATTTTATCTTCATCAATCAATTCCACACCATAATATCCCCAACCGCATTAATAATTTCTATCACTCGTGTCATTATACAAATGATACATCACAAAATATATATATATATATATATATATATATATATATATATATATATATATATATATATATATATATATATATATATATATATATATATATATATATCATAATCTCCACATGCTATGAAAGGTCAACCATATCTCGCTTTAAATTCTTACCTTACCTTAAACTAATAATACCCCTGTCATTTTTTTTGGTAAGAAGATATATACCATCATTTTTTTAGCAAGGGAAAATTTATTAGTTTCCATTAAAAACAGAGATGTTGACACATCTATTGTTGTTGTGTACGTACTAATAATGTACTGCTTGTAGGATTAGAGCATCCATGTGGAATGAACTAATCATGTAACAACAAACAAAGAAGAGAAAAAAATACACATTAAATTACACTGTAGTACTACTTAGAGGGCATTTTAGTCATTGAAATTGCATTATGTACCATCCCCTCTCACTATAAGGAGACAAAAACAGATAGGTACATTTTACTAGGTGCTAAATGTAAAGATCTGCACATGGATTGAACGGTGCAGATTGTTGGTGCATATGCACCTAGGTTCATATTATCCAACTCCTATATATATATATATATATATATCCTATATATATATATATAACTACTATATGGCTCCTACGGCGCTACGTATTTAAACGGCGCCTGATACAGTCCCATGCTCCTCCTGCCCACGTGTCACCATGTTCGTTAATCCAGTCAACCCACCACCTCTTCGCGAGTCACAATTTTACTTAACATCCCATCCGACCCAGTCCGCTAAATATGCCGCCAACCGACATCCACACATCACTCAACATTGTGTGTTAAAATTTTACTCCTTTTTGTGTCTATCAGGTCTGTCTACGTGCCACCCGTGAGACTGGTCCATCGCCAACACGTTAACGGTTTCGTTAGTCAAAATTTAACGTTCTGTCCTCCAGTAAGATACACCCGATTACAACAACGTGACTACATCAACGCCGGGAGTTAAACTTTGACTATATAGCCGTACATCCGACTACATCAACGCGACTCAAAATTTAACTCGCCATCAGTGATGCAACGAGTCAAAATTTAACTCACGACGCCACTCATCAGTGGCCTCACTTACCACCACCACCACGTCGTAGTGAGTAAAAACTTTACTCAACATATAACACCACAACACCACGAAGCCGCGAGTCACCATCAGTGATGCAACGAGTCAAAATTTAACTCATGTTGTGAGTTAACGTTTAACTATATATCCTCCACACGAGCCATCCCATGCGCCAACCGTTGTGAGTCAAACTTTTATCAGATCATGTGTTACACCAACACGATGACATGAGTCAAACTTTAACTCGGCAGACGTTCACCGATGCCATCATCCACGTCATCGTCCACGTGTCACCCACCACAACTCCCATAGTGATATCAAGAGTTAAAGTTTAACTCTACATACACCCGTCCGAGTCATACGCGAGACCGCCCTCGTGTCACTTGCTACCGCCATCTAGATTCAATGAGTAAAAAATTTATTCATCATTTTTTCCCACAGCAGGTAATTTTTTTTAAATATTTTTTTCGGATGTCAGTTACAGTGCGCATTGCAGCAAATCTGCAGGCTCTAGTTGGTTCCAAATCGTCGCAGTTACCGTCTTCTCCACTAATTTCGGTCATTTCCCGAAGTGAGCACGGAGCAAAATCTCTCTCTGCCTTGCGGCTTGCGTTCCGGAGTCCGCCGCCACTGCTCCAGCCGACCCCCCGGTGTCCACCACCGCACGGCGGCGCCAGTTAACGTGATATCCTCCGGCATCCCCTAACCCCTTTTTATGTGATTTGATCTCGCTGCTGATATTGCTCCCTCATCCCAAACCATATGCCGCCGGCTAGGTTTAATCACTGCATCTCCTGATTCATTAAGGTCGCGGATGGAGGTCATCGGTAAAATGCCGGCAAAGGTGAAGAGGATTCGGTTCGCTGACTCTCAAACAGAGTGCGAGGTTGTTCTTCCCCTAACCATGGGGGGCGGCGCAACCTCATCGGCCATTGCGCCGGACAAACCAGCACAGAAGAAGGGTAAAAGGAAGAGGCGGTCCAAACCGGTCGCCGGAGCCGCAACTGGAGACGAGGTGAGTTTAGTTTGAACGGAAAAATCTTCAAACCTTTTTATCCGCCACGGCCCGTACTCCTGTGTCGTCATCTATCTTAGGCCTGTAGCTACCATGCTTGCATTTTAATAGATCCAGATCATTTTTGTTTGAGGGGAATAGTTTGTTTGTCCACTTCTCAAATATTGATGCATTAGATCCAATCAATGGATTATTCGAGTGAATGTCGACAAACCAGATCATTGCTTAAAACTAACTCGCATTATCAAATCTGTAAATAGTCTTGTAGTTATTCGTTAACTCCTTTAGTTTTCATGCAACGCATGATGATTATAGGAACAAGCTAGCATAGCAGGAGTCTTTAGTGCAGTGCATACATACCACAGTTAAAATTTAACTGTCACATGTATACAGTACAACAACCTGCACTTGTGCTATATCATGAATTTTTTTTAACTATGTATTGACTGGCACCTTTTGCTGCATAACCCACTATGCCCCCTTATTTTTCTCATGAATACATCCTGTTTATTTCAATTTCCCTATGTTATATGGGCATTGGTGCGTGATCAAATCATTGGACCAATTCTGAGCCTCCCTTTCGATGTCAGCATTCTTGATCTTTTAAGTTTATTCTTTTTTATGAAAGTGTGTCGTGTGTGTATTGCCCCACTCCATGCTCCCCTAAGTCGTTTCTTTTTCATCACTCTAATTTTTGAACGATATCAAAACAACTCACACTGTTTAGCAACGAGCCATGTTATTTATACGCTACTTTTCAATCATGGTTTGCTCATTATTTGTCTGGGTTTCTTTTTACTATTTTCTGTAGCAGGCAGCTGGTTCTAAGGGTCCCAACCTGACACGATGTAGTGCCGCACTAGCATCGGACGCTTGCCGTGCTTTGTCCAATACGCACCACGAGAAACTAGAGGAGATTGGGTTAGACGCCGTGGCATGCATGACACTTGCGAGCCTTGAGAAGCCAGATCTCATACGTTGGCTCATGGACAGGACCGATCCCGACACGATGTGCATCTCTCTTGACGACGATAGGAAGATCCAGATCACCCCACGCATAGTTCAGCTTGTTATGGGCACACCACTAGGTGGCAAGGACATTGTTATCCCACCTAAAAAGGTTGTTCGAATCGTACATGACAGGATTGTAGAAGAACTGGGTTTGGCACGTAATGTTCGGCTCACACCAAAGATGCTGATTGAAGCGATCAAGCAACGGAAGGATGACCCCATGGCAGTTAGGTTCTTTGTCATGGTTCTCATGTCCACGCTGTTAATCCCAACAACAGATTTTTACATCCCCAAGGATTATGTGTGGCTGGCAGCTGATCTTGACCGGGTTGCTGCCATTGATTGGTCAAAGGTAGTTTTCCAAGCTCTGAGTGATAGCTTGAGGTGTTGGCGCGAAAATCCGGGGTCGTCCATCGCATCGTGCATTGTATTTTTGGTGGTAAGCTATTATTTTTTTCTTCACCCTTCCAGCACCTTTGTTTATGTTGTTTTCAATAATAGTTTTATGCACACCACTGGATCAACTGTTTTGAACGTGTGTTACTTAATTATCCACGGTACTTTCTTGCACAGGTTTTATATCTTGACAACATCCTCCCTCCCAGAGAAGTTGTTATGGAACGGATGTTCACACCCCGTATCCAGATGTTCACCAAGGACATCGTCGACCAGCTTGTCAATGAGGACCAAAATGCTGGTGGGGATGGCACACCGCCTTTCGGGAACCTCCCCGTAAGATTCTTCTACCCCCCCTACCCCCACAGAACAGCTTTGATGGTATTGTTGACTTTATTGCTTACCGTCTCATCTCGCGTCGCTATGTTCCCAAATTTTGCCCCCCAATAAACACTTTGTGTTGTCTACTTTCATCCAAATGGATAAAATCAACCATTTTTATGTCCGAATCCATCCATTTTATGTTGTTGGCTGTTAAGATGAACACCCCTTATGTATTCAGTTAATTTTCAACAAGCTTTCAATTTATATACCCGTTTGTATGTTTAACAGCTGCGCCCGATTTCCACAACTTGCTACGCCAACAAGCAGAACGTCAAGGGGAAGGGGCCGATGAGCGCGGTTATTAGGGCATCATCATTAACATTCCCCAACATGTCCGCAATCATCAGTACTCACCTTGCAGGGCTTCCAGAAGAGAAGAGGATTTGTTTGATGGATGCACTCGGCGAGTATGATAAACAGGCGAAAGAAAGTGCAACGGAGATTGAGCGCCAATTTAGCATGGTGGTTGACAAGCAAAATTTGCTTTGTCAACGTCTCATCGATGCGCTGCAAAGCGACAGCTCTGCATCCCCACGACCCTATGCAGGACAATCTTCAGGTTGCCAGCAGATCAGTAATGCGACGGTTGTTCAGGAGTGCATGACACCACAGATGCATCCTATAGTTGCACAACAGCACCACAAGCAGATGCCAAACGAGCAGCAGCAACAGCACCGGCTTGACGAGCAGCATCAGCGTCAGGATCACCAGCCAAAGCAGAACCATCCGCACGATGAGCTGCAGCACCAGAAGCAGCAGCCGGAACAGCAGCAACAGGACCAAGTTCAGCAGCAGCAGCAGCAGGAGCAGCCGCACGATCAGCACCTGCAGCAAGTGCAGATGCATGACCAGCAACAGCCGCTGCACCATGAGGAGCGGCAGGAGCAACACGACCAAATTGCTGGCAGTCCTAAATCAGCGGGCGATGGCATGGCTAATGTTGATCACGTGGACACCACCCCGCAAGCCCGCCATGGCGTTACAGTGCAGTCTCCAACGGCAAATATTGAAAACCCACTTTTAGGACTCACCAGGCAACTGACCGAGGAATCTGCTATCCCCGTCGAGCATGAGGGAGCGGACGGTCCTTCCAAAAAAGCTGATGAAATGGATGTCTCGGCAGATCCTATGGACGTTCATCGGATCGACGAGCCAAACTTACAACAACACACCCCCACCGTCATGAAGGAAACAGCACCAGAGGACACAGCAATCATAGTGACAACAGATGCCGGCGTGGCACACGGGTTTTACTCAGTCCCAGCAGGCGATGCACGTCTACATTTGCCGCGGCCTGATCAGGGTACTCACACGGTGCCATCAATTGCCAATCCTCCACAAGATGTCGGCGCTGCTGGAGTTCATCATACCGACACATCTCCGGCAACCCACTCATCGGTTCGGTCTGATGATAGTCATCTCGGTATGTGCACCCCCCCCCCCCAGCGAGTGAGGTGCATGCATTTTTTGAGTTCATTAATTAATTTGGTTGTCCCTATTCGCAGACTCTCTAAACGAAGCACTTTCCATCACGCCGACTCCGTCCCTGGTTCTCCCACCCGACGATGAAATGACTGACACGCAAGTTTACGACAAGATTGAGGAAATATGCTTGAGGGAGGGAGCCCCATCCTTGTCTGAGGTATTTATCTATCCCCTTTGTCCATGGATTTGGTTATGTCCATACCAAATTAAACAAATTGGCCTTATGTTGGCAACCATATTAAATACTAGTGTGAATCACTATATAGTTGCTATCCGCATATATGACCATATATATATATAACATGCTTTCAAGTTAACCCGTGCTTGAGGAACTTTCTTTTTTTCATGCACGACCACCACCCTGGTAATTAAGATAGTTGTTTTGTACTGTTTACGCGCCAAATGTCAGACCAGTTTATTCATGGTTATTTTTTAATTATTCTCAGCTGATGTCTGACACCAATGTGGACATTGAAGGCGTAAAATCAACCCCGTGGTCGCAACCTAAGCGGTTCATCTCCAGACCCGCAAGATTTGTATCGCCAGTGGTAGTGGGTCCATCGCATCACACGAGCAACATTGATGCCAGTGTCCAGCTCAGGGATTTCATCATCAACAACCAGGATCGCATCAACAGGTTGGTTTACAACCATATCTGATTCATCTTTTGCACCGCACTTTTTTCCAAAGTATTCATGTTATATCCCTGACGATACATTCGTTCAAACGTCAACAGCGTCAAACTTATAGAGATCGGCACCATCGTGGCCTACGGGTATGATGTAGTCCGATCCTTTTCCAACGGTGTTTTGACTGAGGGCATGTTCATAGACGCTTTCAGTTCGAAGCTTTTCAAGGACGATTTGAGGATGAGACCAGATACTTTTGGGAAAAGGATTTTTCTTCCCACATCTATTTCGGTAAACACAATATAATCCCATTGCAATTGATTCGTCTAAATTCCATCCCTTTCAAATCATCTGCGTTAACTAACCAACCAGCCGAAACCCATTCTGATTCGAACTTATTGCAGTACCTCCTCAACGTTGACTATATCAAACACGGTGGGCAGACAACAGAATTCTCGGGCGAGGCCCTGTCCAACACTCTTCGCGATTGGTTCAGGCACATTAATACATCGAAAACGCAGCTGGTAAACATACGCCCCCGATACTTTTGTTTGTTACAATGGACCATGATAATCAAATATTTCCCAATTTTTTTGAAATCTTCCTTACATTCATAATTTTGTACTGATAATCACCCCTGTTCTGCACAACAGCCACTGGTCACTCTATGCTATCAACATCCCACACAAGCGGATTGACATAATGGATTCTAACAACTATCCAATGATTGGTACTCAGTTCAGCGATCACCATCGGCATTTGTCAAAACGGATTGTCAAAAGGTTGAGTGACGCACTCCAGACGGCCTTGCCAAAAAAGTTCTGTAGATTCGGCGGATTCCGGAAGACTCCCATGCCGTGCGCCAAGATGGCTATTTGTTCTAACGATTGCGCATTCTACATCATGAGGTTCATGGAGGCCTATGACGGCAACAGGGAACCCATCGAGACAATGATCATCCCGGTAACAATTTCTACACCGTAAACACTATGAACCAGCCATACATTTCACAATTGTAACAAATGTACAATCCCTGATTTTTATTTTTCAAAATTTACACCACAGGGCGACTTGACGATCATCCGATCAAGCATCCTCCACCAACTAATTTTCAGCGAACATAATATCGCCGTTCCGCACCACCCAGATATCGTGCCGTTCAGTGGCCCGTCGTCAGACTGATTTTCTGTCTGAATGAATCACTTTGACTTTGCTTTTCCTGGCTGCTGTGGTTGGGGGTTTTGTGTGTGGTGGCGATTGTCATGGTGCCAGCTATAAAATGCACTATGTTATGTAAATACTCTAAAACCTGTCAAGTATGTGGTTTCAAAGAAGTTCGACTTCGGTTGTTTAAACCACTTATATATTTATGCGGACGGACAGTGGTATGTCTCAAGTTGATATGTTACACACAAAATAAGTCTCATGCTAGCAATATACTATTTTGTTTCGTATTTTCTCGCACTCCCTTTCCAATGATTTTGGACTTGAGCCCCAACAGTGCAGTCAAATGTTGCCAACATTTCATATCACAGTTATTAATTAACTCCGACTAAATGACACACTATTGTACTGGAAGTTATTTTTTAACTCTATTTTTCTATGCACTTTCTATGTTCACATAATTTATTGCTTACTCAAGTTATTTTTTAACTCGTTGATAAACTTCCTTCCAGTAACTAGCACTATATATTTTTCGATCGGATTTTCCACCTTGTACTGGGATCGGATCTTCACATGTTTTCACATGACATGTTGTAGTTATGCTTTAACTCGTTCCGAATCAGGGGTGGTTCCGTTAACATCACGAGTGCATGATTCACCGATATTTCATGAATCAATAAAACAATATAAAACAACATAATTGCCCACATATTAACAGATACTAATTTTTTAACACGGTATAAATTTGCACTATCGCTCTTCACCCAGTACACCACACGCTAGTAATTTTTTAACTCGTTTATAAACTTCCTTCCAACGAGTAGCCCTTAAAAAATTTTGATCAGAATTTATCCATTAAACTGACAGCAGAGTTTCTTTTATTTTTTGCGCACGCCATGTTATACTCGTGTATTAGCTCGTTAAGAATCAGGGTTGGATCCGTTAAGATCACTATTTCTTCATTCACCGAGATTTCATGAAACAATCAAAGCTTGAAAACCACCATAAATAGCCACATACTAACTATCAGTTAATTTATAACTCCTCTTAGCTCTGCACTACCGCTCTTCATCCCATTTCGTCCACACGCAAGTAATATTTAAACTCAGAACCAAACTTCATTGCATAATAAGTTTTTTGATAAGTTATGATTTAACTCGTATCGAATCAGGGGTGTATCCGTTTTAGATCACGATGGCATGATTGATCGATAATCCATGATACCATCATATCGTCAAAACTACATGTCCGCCCACATATCCGGGCCAGATCAAATCAAATCTCTTCCTTCCTTTATGCGGTAGTTAACTTGGGGATATTATATAAGCACACATCATGTACATCTAACGTCAATCCACAAACACAAACATCCATGGATGAAAACCTTCCTCCCCGTACCACCAAAAGGGATCACGTCGATCCACCGAAACCATCCCTAACCCCAACTCCGACCACTCCTCCCCAGCGGGAGAACAACGAAGAAACATATGAGCTACCCGCGGAATTCCGCGTGACAAGCCCTCCTCCACCGTCGCCACCCTACCCGTTCCCGATTTCACCATCTATGGAAGAAGATGGCATGATTTTCGCGGAAGATCTTGGGTACATGTCGACCCCATGTCCCTCACCACCTTCGGACGTCGATGATATGAACCCTCCGGAGAGGCACCCAATCAATTACCCCAATAGGAACCACCCAGCTTACGACGACGACGACGACTTTGAACTACTGAACGAGGATTGGTTATTCTTCAGAGATCACCAGACACCACCGAAGGATGTTCATTCTCCGAGCACACGGTTCAAGCGGCACAAAAGAGATTAGTTGTTTTCATACCACTTTTTTATCTTGTCATAGTTCATCAATAATGTTCATCCCTTCAACTATCATTGTCAACATCTTCAGTTTTCTCTCACAATCCATAAAAATGTAGCAAGTGATGACACTTCATCACCATTTGTTTCATGAACCACGTTTGTGATTTTTTTATTATATATAAAATTCCACACTTCATTACATGTTACATCCTTATGTAATAACTATAGTGCAAACAAACATTACCACCAAGGCTTAATCACTAATGCCTTTTTTTTTAATTTGTTTTCTCACACCGTATTTTCTGGTCTGTCTTTATTCCTATTTGAAACCTCTAAAACACTTCACTTTTTCTTACCTAACGGTGAGCATTGTTTCTACTCCCTCCTCGATACATATTGTTAATATTTAACTAATACCTCACATTGAACTACCAGGTCACATTATCATTGGTGCGATGTCAAATCCGGTTATTCTTTAACTCCTTACTATCACTAAGGTTATTGCTTTTGATTTTTAACAAACATAGCATGTGTTTTCCTACCTTATCCGCAACACTCTGCTGGTTATGCAAACTACAGGACGGTGTATATAATGTTTCTGTCTTTACATACATACTACCTTTCAATCAATATTGGTAAACGGAGATATTTGAACCTTATTTTCTTCCATCACATTCATTTTTTCTCTGTTAAGTTATGTCATCCAATTTCACACGGACGAGTGCTATTACACGACCAAACTACCAATGCGAAATTTTAAGACCATTTCATTTCACACACGCAATTACTGCTTAAAACAAAAGCAGAATAATTTGAACAAATTATCCATGTACACGACAGTTCACATTTTTAGGAAAATGTCAATCATAAAACAAATAATAGCGTTACTAAGGAGAACCGTTCTCCTCCCACCCATCCTCACCAACTGATTCATCACTTGCTGCATTGGTTCCACACGCTCCCCTGTGATTGTCTGCAACACCACCCGACTCCCATTCGTCCATCAGGCGTCTTCGCAGTGTTGGCCCCCCAACGTCCACCCCACTTGCACCTTTTTCACCACCTCCCCTAGCAAATACTCCAGTCTTCCTCGGCCGCGCCCCCGCCCTGATCCTCGCGGTCTGCCCCTCTTACCCTTCCCCCTATTTGAAGCCTTCCTAATTTTCTCAAAGTTTGCGGGATTTGTCGGACATGTGTTTGCGTAGTGACCATCCATAAGTCCACACCAGCCACACTCCCGTGTGCACATCTTCTTACCCTTGGCACCTAGCTTAATCTCCTCGTCCGGTCCACGGGTCCTTCCCTTTGTTTGCGACTTTGGAGGTGGCTGACAGCTGATTTCAACGAGTGGTACTCTTCGGGCTGGATCGTCTTGACTCGGGCCACCAACAACCACTTGCACTTCGTGTGGAATATCTTCAACTTGCTTACGCAAGCCCTTCAATATTACCATAGCCCTCTCGTACGCATTATATATATACTAGCAAAAATGCCCGTGCGTTGCAACGGGTGAAAAAATTCTAATGATAATATACGTTTTTCATGAATAATCATGTCAATGACAATGTTTGTATTTTAATGAGCGGCTTGTTTTTTTATAAACGGTGTTTTTTTCTTGCGCGATTTTCTCAAACCATTCAGAAATGGCACATTTCTTTCTAAAAGTTTTTTTAGCATTTTTTTTTGCTTTTTTACTTACAATGAAAACCATATTTTTCTCTCTTTTTTTTTCTTTTCTCGTGTGTGTTTTTTTGCCTTTTTTTACAAAATTTTTCTCACGCGTTTTTTTGCTTGTTTTTTCTTCAAATGTTCTTTTTTTTGCTTTTTTCCAATACAGGACTTAGGGAAACAGAACTTTTGTTGTTGTTGTTTTTCTTTTGATGCACCTTTCTGCTTTTGTTTTCTCTCTTTTATTATTATTTTTATCAAAAACGACCACAAGTACCTTATTGTAAGATTATAGGGACTCAAATGTAAATATAAAAATTACAGGGTCTCAAATGCAAAAGTACAAACCCAAAAATTAAAGTAATATAAAAATGGAATGCTCTCGACCTGTAGGTTCCGTTTTTGTAAACAGATCTTCAATCCGGCACATCATTTTATTTCACCAAGATTTGAGAGATATCACGGTATAGATTGAAACTGATAGGAGTGGTGGCGGGTATCTCGGACTCAAAAGGAGTGGCGCCTTTTCTTTTTCGGGGGAATCGGATCTATAGTCGGATTTTTTTTGTTTCTGAGAGGGAATCGGATAGGAGTCGGACTTTTTTTATTATTTTTTCGCTATTTTTTTTCACGGAGATTTTTTTCGTCCTTTTTTTGGCACGTACAGAATCATATTATTTTTTTGGGTTTTTTTTGGATCAGACGGTTACGGTTTTTTTATCGCTCGTCTGGTTTTTTCGCCGGTTTTTTTTTGCCCTTTTTCGCCGGTTTTTTTCGCCATTTTTTCAGGGAATCGGTTTTTTTCGCCCTTTTTCGGACAATTACGGTTTTTCCGCCTGGTTTTTTTTGACGAACGATGGAAGCATCTCTTATTTTTTAAGTAGTATATATATAGAGAGAGAGAGTACTATTATACACCCCTCCCTTATAATAACTATTCTACACCCCCTCCCACCTCCCTTCCGTCCCCACCTCCTCCCCTCCCACCTCTCTCCCTCCCCCCAGTGCCCCCTCCCTCCGATTCCCCCTCTTTTTTTTCTCTCCCTCCTTCTTCTCTCTTTTTTAGAAAAATTAAAAATAAATTGATGAATTCAAGATTTGAACCCACGATCTCATGGTTCATGGCAAGCACTTCTAACCAAATCACCATATGATGATTTGTGAACAAATCAGTTATGTACCTATAACAATCATACCTTGTTACTATGATTCCGCAGTAACATTATCTCAGAAGGGTAGTAACATCATATGTTACTGCAAAAATGTATAGGTTGTTACTGTAAACTTTACAGGTTGTTACTGCCCTTTTGGCAGTAACAATATGACGAAATTTATAGTAACAGAGAACATGCATAGTAACAGTGGCCCTATAGTAGTAATGTTTTTTTTAGATCTAGAGTATTTTAAATCTCAATCTTTAGAGAATACTAATGTACACATTATGTCTTATTTTTCTAACCCATTTGCATCATGGCGTTCGTAAAAAAAGTGCTTAACGAAACTAGAACCATCATAACTACTTTTTAACGTTGTTACTGCGAAAAGCAGAGGTGTTACTGCATATTGGACATCATGTTACTACGTTGTTTCAGTGAGACGAGGACTAAAAAAGAGGTAAATCTCAATCTTTAGAGAGCAATATCTCTCACATCATATCTTGTATTTTCAATCCGTTTGCACCATGAAGTTCATAAAAAAACGCTTAACGAAACAAGATCCATCATGGCTACTTTTTGACGTTGTTACTGCGATAATGTTATCTTGTTACTGCAGAATGACCATCCTGTTACTGCACGATTCCTGCAAGACGAGAGCAGCAAAGTGGTGGGCGGGGGTGGGAGTGGTGGGCGGGTTTGATCGGCGGGAGGACGCTTTGACTGAGGTGGGAGGGGGGTTTTGGGCCCTAGGGAGGGTAGGGGGAGGTGGGTTTGACCCATGGGAGGGGGGGTGTATAATAGTTATTCTAGGGGAGGGGTGTAGAATAGATTCACTATATATGACTATTCTACACCAGGGGTATAGAATAGTTATTCTATACCCCCCTCCCCTCCCGTCCCGATTCCCCCCAACCCCACGCGCCTCCTCGCGATTCCTCCTCCCCCACGGAGCGCTCGCTCCCCCTCTCCCCACCTCTGGAGCGCTCCTCCTCTCCCTTTTTTTCTCCCGATCCCACCTCCACCCCTCCCCTTTTTTTGAGAGAGAAAAAAAAGGAAAAATTTGCCTTCAATGGGAATAGAACTCAAGACCTTCAACTCAAATTACCACATGGCACTAACCAGTAGGCTATTTCTCAGTTGTGAGAAAGTTTTCTTAGTAAAAATTTATCTTCTCATACGTGCTAAATCCTTGTAGTAACGATACGCGTCCGGTTACTACAAAATATATAGGTTGTTATTACAGTCAAGTGACTGGTATTAGTGGGTTAAAGCCTCACATACTAACCATATACTTGTTATTTCACAAAAGTAGAAGTGTTACTACATGATAGGTGCATGTTACCACTTCCAAGTAGCTATGTTACTGCATGATAATTGTAGTTTTACTATGTCATGTTTACGAGATGAAGATCGAATAGGTGGGCTATAGGTAAAGTCTGTTGGTGGCTTTGAGCGAGGTCTAATTGATGTAGGAGTGTTTTGAACAATTTTATACATTTGGTAAAACCATGTTACTGCATGTATAGGCCCTTGTTACTGCAAGTTACACATTCTGTTACTGCATGTGGAGGATTAAAGTTCAAAATGCCAATTTTTGAAAAGCAATATCTTACAAGATATGTATTATTTTTTAAAACCGTTTTCACAATGATATTGTAGTGCATGTGGAGGTTTAAACTTCAAAATGCATCTACATATTCTCCTCCTCAAGAAATTGTTCTTCCTCCCTCTTCTTAAGAAAACTGGTCTCCTCCCTCCAATATAGTGTTACTGCGTGCATGTATATGACGTTACTGCACTTTTGACAATAATATTGTTGTGAATTACAGTAAACCAGGAATTGAAATAAAAATATATAGGTTCAAAGTCTTAGATGCTAAACCATATACTTGTTACTGCACAAAAGTAAAAGTGTTACTGCACGGCATATACACGTTACCACCTGACAGTTACACATTACCGCATGTTTACGTAGTAACAATATCCAAGAACCGCAGTAAAACACTTTGTTACTGTAGAACATATAGAACGTTACTGCACCTTTGGCAGTAACATCGTGGTGAAACTGTAGTAAACCAGAAATCAAAAGAAAAATATGGGTTAAAAGTCTCACATGCTAAATATACATGTTACAGCACAAAGTGGAAGTGTTACTACATGGCAAGTACACGTTACCACATGTTTATGCAGTAACACTATTCATAAATTGCAGTAAGACACATTGTTACTACAAAACTTATGGTTTTTACTACACACTTACAGTAACGTCACGATGGGATTGTAGTAACGCATAACAGATAGTACTAACAAGTAGTAATGCTATAGTATTACTACTTGTGGAGAGTTAAGATCCAAAAAACCCAAGCTTCGAATAACAATATCTCTCATGTGATGTATGATTTTTTAAAACCGTTTGCACCATGATGTTAGAAAAAAATGCTTATCAAAAGTAGATCCGTCATGACTATATTTTAACTAAATTTGAATGTTGTTACTGCACGTAAGACACAGTGTTATTGCACGATGGCTGTCGCGTTACTGCACTGTTTCGTAAGACGAGAGCTGAGAAGAGGTGGGTGGTGGGGGAGTTGGTAGGCAGTTTGACCGGGTTTTGACCGACGTGGGGGTGCTTTGACTGACCTTTGACTGAGGTGGGAGGTGGGTTTTGAGCCCTTAAAAGGGAGGGGAGGTGGGTTTGGCCCTTGGGAGGGGGGTATAGAATAGCTATTCTATACCCAGGTATAGAATAGTTTATATATATATATATATATATATATATATATATATATATATATATATATGGTGAGACTATTCTACACCCGGGGTAGAATAACTAGTTATTCTATACCCCCCTCCCCCTCAAGAGCCCAACCCACCTCCCCCTCCTTTTATTGGGCTCAAAACCCACCTCACACCCCAGTCAAAGTATGGTCAAAGGACGGTCAAATCGCTGCCATGTCGGTCAAACCCGTGTGCTAACTTCCTCCCACATCCACCTATTTGTTGTCCTTGGCTCGTACGGACGGTGCAGTAACATGACGACCACCATGCAGTAACGCTGTACCTTACTTGCAGTAACACTAATAAAATATAGTTAAAATATAGTCATGACGGATCTAGTTTTGTAGAGCTCTTTTTTTAAAGCATTACAGTGCAAACGGTTCAAAAATATAATATGTGGTGTGAGAGATATTATTGTTTAAAGATGTGAATTCAAAAGATATCACTTGCACTTACATTTTACTAGTTTAAAGTGGGTGATAGGTCCTGTACCTGTGTTTAGTTGTTGCCACCTGTTATTGCAGTAACGCTATTAAGAAATTGCAGTAACATGCACTGTTTCTTTAAAAGTTATTAAAAGTTATAGTTGTTACTGCACACATACAGTAACGTCATGATGGAATGGTAGTAACACACAATAAAAAGTAGTAACAATAATGATTTAGTATTACTACTTATGGAGAGATAAATTTCAAAAGACCAATCTTCGAGAAGAAATAGTAGTAACATACTCGATTACTGTAAAAGCACATAAACTGTTACAACTCTACAGGACACAAAGTTCCATAGTTGTAAGAAGCTAAGTAGAAGAGAAATATATATGTTATTACAAAACTCATAACAAGTTACTATGTTTTAGTAGTAACATTATCGTATAAGTATAGTAACACGTCACGTTACTGCAAAACATATAGGATGTTACTGCACTTTTGATAGTAACATCGTAGTGAAATTGTAGTAAACTAGGAATCGAAACAAAAATATATAAGTTAAAAATCTATATGCTAACCATATATTTGTTACTGCACAAAAGTATAAGTGATACTGCATGGCAGATACACGTTACCACAAGTGTATGTAGTAACACTATTCAAGAATTGCAGTAAGACGCTTTGTTACTGCAAAACTTATAAAATTTACCACACTTTCATAATAATGTTATGATGGGATTGTAGTAACGTACAATAGATAGTAATAACACTTGTGGAGAGTTAAATTTCAAAAGACCAATCTTTGAAGGTTCTCTCTACCCTTGCCCCATAAGTAAACCGAGCCAATTCATCTCTCTCTCCATGTTACTGCACTTTTTTTCTTACTATACATATTCTTGTAGTAACGTTATCAAGTAATCGGAGTAACACACTATGTTACTATGAAACTTATAATCGTTACTACATCTTGTAGTAACGGCATTATATGATTGCAGTAACGCATAGCAGATCAGCAGTAATACTTATGATATAGTATCGTGGAGAGCCAAATTTTTAAAAAACCAATCTTTGAAGGGTAATATCTCTCACATTATGTACTACTTTTAAAAACCATTTGCACCATGATGTTAGAAAAAAAGTGCTTATCAAAAGTAGATCCGTCATGATTATATTATGACTACATTTCAATATTGTTACTGCAAGTAAGATATGATGTTACTGCACGATGAACATCGCGTTACTATATCGTTCTGAGATGAGAGCTGAGAAGAGTGGAGGTGGTGGGAAAAGTGAAGGGCGGGTTTGACCGAAGTGTGGGGTGGGTTTTGCCCCCTGGAGGGAGGGGGTATAGAATAGTTATTCTATACCCGGGTGTAGAATAGTTTTTCTATATATATATATATATATATATATATATATATATATATATATATATATATATATATATATATATATATATATATATATATATATATATATATATATATATATATATATATATATATATATATATATAAACGATTCTACACCCCCCCTATAGAATAACTATTCTGTACCCCTCCCCCTCCATCCCCCTCCCCTCCGGTCCCGCACCCTATGTCTCCTGTGCGTGCTCCTTTTTTTTTCTGGCGCCCTCCCCACCCTGCTCGATCTCTCTTCTCCCCTTTTTTTCCTCCCCTCCCCTCCCCTCCCCTTTTTCTGGCGCCCTCCCCTCCCGGCTCGATCTCCCTTCTCCCCTCCCCTCCCCTTTTTCTTCTAGCGCCTCCCCCACCCTGCTCGATCTCTCTTCTCCCTTTTTTTTTCCTCCCCTCCCCTCCCTGCTCGATCTCCCTTCTCCCCTCCCCTCCCCTTTTTCTTCTAGCGCCTCCCCCACCCTGCTCGATCTCTCTTCTCCCCTTTTTTTTTCCTCCCCTCCCCTCCCTGCTCGATCTCCCTTCTCCCCTCCCCTCCCCTTTTTCTTCTAGCGCCTCCCCTCCCTGCTCGATCTCCCTTCTCTCGTTTTCTTGGCTTTTTTTCTCTTCCTCTTTTCTCTCTGTTTTTTTTGGAAATAAACCTTTTTTTCTTCTCTTTTCTAGAAAAATTAAAAATAATTTGGTGAATTCAAGATTTGAACACATGAGCTCATTGTTCATGAAAAGCTCTCCTAACCCATTCAACATATGACACTGTGTGATTAGATATCATTATGTTACTATAATTCGGTAGTAACGTTATAGAAGAAGTGCAGTAACATGATACGTTACTGCAAAATTTACAGTCTGTTACTGCACTTCTAGCATGGATGTAGAAGTGCAGTAACATGATACGTTACTGCAAAACTTGTAGTCTGTTACTGCACTTCTGGCATGACTATTTTTTGACGCCGTTACTGTGGAAATTAGTCATGTTACTGCATATTGACTATCGTGTTACTACACCGTTCCTACGAGACGAAAATTGAAAAGAGGTAACTCTCTGTCTTTAGAGAGCAATCTCTCAGATCATATCTTGTTTTTCTAATCCGTTTGCACTGTAGTGCTCGTAAAAAAGTGCCTAATGAAATTAGATCCATCATGACTATTTTTTGACATCATTACTGCGGAAAGCAGTCGTATTACTACACGTTGACCATCATGTTACTATGCCGTTCCTGCAAAACGAGAACTGAATTACTGTGCAAAAGTGGAAGTGTTACTGCATGACAGTTACACGTTACTACATGTTGATGCAGTAACACTATCCAAAAAATGCAGTAAGATGCATTGTTACTGAACTTATAGTGTTTCTAGCACTCTTACAGTAACATCGCTATGCGATTGTAGTAACGTACAACAGACATGTAGTAACAAGTAATAGTATAGCATTACTACTTGTGGAGAGACAAATTACAAAAAGTCAAGCTTTGAAGAACAATATCTCCCAAGTGATGTAAGGTTTTTCAAAACCGTTTGCACCATGATGCTAGAGAAAAAGTGCTTATCAAAAGTAGATCCGTCATGACTATATTTCAACTATATTTGAACGTTGTTACTACACATAAGACACAGTGTTACTGCACATTGGTCGTCGTGTTACTGCACGTTCTGTGGGACGAGATCTGAGAAGAGGTGGGTGGTGGGGGGAGTTAGTAGGCGGGTTTGACCGGCGGGAGGGGGCTTTGACCGGCCTTTTACAGAGGTGGGAGGTGGGTTTTGGGCCTTGGTAAGGAGGGGAAGGTGGGTGTGACCCTTGGGAGGGAGGGGGTATAGAATAGCTATTCTATGCCTGGGTGTAGAATAGTTTATATATATATATATATATATATATATAGGACACTCATATGGGGCACCATGGTGCCCGGGCACCATGGTATCTAATGCACAAAATGACTCAAATTTTTCAAAATTTTCAAATTGTGAGTATATACCTAGTTATAATAATTTGATTCATACCTATACTTATCAACAAAACAACTCAAATTTAACTTTATTTCACAATCCATGATTACATACCTAACTAATTATATGTATGGATGCTATATACCTAGAATCAAAATCTAACAAAAACAAGTTCAAATTCAGTTCAAACTTGCTTTAAACTAGTTAGTAAAGTAGTTAATGTTAATACCTAAGTAATTGAAAAGGTTTCATACTCATTTGAATTGGGTATATACTCAATTTCAACAATGGTGCCCGGGCACCATGGAGCACCAAACAAATTTACATATATATATATATATATATATATATATATATACATATATATATATATATATATATATATATATATATATATATATATATATATATATATATATATATATATATATATATATATATATATATATATATATATATATAAACGTTTATAGTAAGGTTAATGTAATTTTAGTATGAAATAATATATCAGCCAATATCAACTCATGCATGCAACTACACGCCAAATATGCAAAACAAGCAAACAACAAAACACAATCAGGAAAAAAAAAAAAACCATGGAAAACAAAACATGCGAGACGTGTACTTATTACTTACAGCTCCAAGTTCGAATCCGACTCGGCATCGATTTGCCGCGTGCACGCGCGCATTCTTAATCCGAGTCCGTCATGTACGACAGCCACTCACCATAAGAGCAGCTTCGATCGAGATCGAGGTCCATTCCTCTGCATACCTCTTATTCCCATCCAGCCTTCCACCACTCACCATTGTTGCCAAGATCTCCAACAACCTAGGGATCGGAGGCATGGCTGCCGCGACGATCGCCAGCAAGCACCCGGCGGCCGACGGCGGCGGCGACGCCTGCTCCGGTGCGTCGCACTGCAGTACGTTGACGAACATCTACAACTACGACAGCCTGGGGACGCTCGGGGCGGGCGCGTGCAGCGTCGTCCGCAAGGCCCGCGATCGCCGCACCGGCGACACGGTGGCGATCAAGTGCTTCCACCCGCCAGGTGGAGACCTCGACGACGGCCAGCAGCAGCAGCAGCACGACGCCGTCGCGCTCGCCGGCCGGGAACGCGACTGCCTCGCCGCGTGCCGCGGCAGCCCGTCCGTCGTGCAGCTTCTCGACGTCGCCGCCGACCCATGGAACAGCGGCGACGTGTACCTCGTCATGGAGTTCGTCGGCACCCGCACGCTCCGCGACCTCACCGTCGGCCGTCCCTTCTCGGAGGCCGAGACCCGCGCCCTGATGCGGCAGCTCCTCGCTGGCGCCGCGGCGATCCACGGCGCCGGCCTGATCCACCGCGACGTCAAGCCGGCAAACATCCTCGTCGGCCCGGGCTGCGTCCTCAAGTACTGCGACTTCGGCGACGCCACGCCGGTCATGCCGCCGTATGAGGAATTCTTGGTCGGCACGCTCCGGTTCACCTCGCCGGAGGAGGTCGCCGGCGACCGGTTCTACGGCCAGGGCGTGGACATGTGGGCGCTGGGCTGCGTGATGGCCGAGCTCCTCACCGGCAGGTTCGTGTTCACCTCGTCGGAGACGTGTGAGGACCATGTCCTCGACCTGCTGGACCTGCGAGAATGCGACGTCGGAGCCGAGGACTCGCCGGCGTTCGGTGGCCTGCCGGGGCTGTCGCCGGCGGGGCGCGAGGTGCTGGCTGGGCTGCTGGCGTTCGACCACCGGGAGAGGATGACGGCGGAGGCGGCGCTGGAGCACCGGTGGTTCACGGCGGCGGCGGACTCGCCTGCCGTACTCAGGCGCCTCGCCGACCTAGCAGCTGGGAAGAACAACATGTAGTTAGGTCGTCGACACCATTAATTCTAGTGTCCTGACTCGTGAATTCATTCTTGTAATCTTTTTAATTAGCTTAATTTGCTTTGATTTGTAGCAATCTGTGCAGTAGAGATTGTTAAAGTTGCTAGAGAGAAGTAAAATGCATTGTCGTTGTCCCCCGTGTTTCCCTTGTTTATCTACGAGTGTCTACACATATATCCGTAAAAATCAACTGAAAATATATAAAAGGAAAGCTAGTCCATCAGACATGCATCGGGGAAAATGTTACGCGTACGATGTTTTTGTACGATCAAACGAGGACGGCGCTTAACGTTACGTGGTGCACGCGCATGTTGCAGCCCAAGCCCATACGCATATACTCATTATTTTCCTTTGCCTTTTTTCTCTGTATCCAAATAAATAGTATAAACCATGCCAAACATTGGCTCATACATGAATATTTGCTGCATCTTATCCTGATTTGTACCATGGGTGTGCATGGTAACACTTTGGCCATACATGTTTGTTATTATTGCTCCGTATTACTACCTCCGATTTTTTATTTTTTTTTAATACTAGCAAAAATACTCATGCGTTGTAACGGATAAAGTCAAAGTACCTATTTCAATTATAATAACTTTGAGTATAAGATTGTTAGATCATATCGGGTATTATAATAGTATAATGGTATATGTTGGTATTTTAATTGCAATGAATAATACAATTCTATCTATGAAGGAAAAATTAAGAGTTATATACCCAATTCAATTATAGTTTTAATATGCTTTATCGAGTCGGAGTCGGACGACCGTGTTCTCATGCAAGCGTGACATATCGCTTTATCGAGTCAGACTTGGATGATTGCCTCGATATGCCAGTAAAGCGCTTGCTGCAGCTCCTCTTGCTCGAGTCATATTCTACCTATGTGGGCGTGGAATCCTACCACTGCGTTCAAAAAAAGACACATAATTTTCCCATTAGACCCTTGAGTTTTTTTTTGAGAATTACACAGTACAACGTAGACATTTACAACGCACACGCACTCACCCCTATGAACGCACGCACACAAACCCTACCTCCTATCCTATGAGCATCTTCGAAGACTAGGCCGGCAAATCCTGAAGAGATTTAAATCCTGGAAAATTCGCTCCCATGTGGAGTCGAACCCAGGACCTCAGGTGCTACTGAGGCTCTTGTAACCACTAGGCTACAGGCCCTTTCGCCCCATTAGACCCTTGATGAGCATGCGAGAATTTGTAATGACACATGAGAAGCTGAGACGACACAGGAGGAATGGAATGTGGACTTGTAAACAAGATTCGCATATAAAAAATATATTTTGTGCGTACATATATATTTTTTATTTGTATATATTTTGTGCGTACAAGATTCGCAATACATACGTACATATAAAAAATATATTTTTTATTTGTATGTATAAAAATATACATGTATATAAAGTTTACACACGACGTGTACAAAGTTTATATACGACGTATATGTATACAAACTTTACATACGTACGTAGTTGAAAATAAAAAAAACTAGAAAACACATCACGTATACAAAGTTTGTGTACACGCGTAAACGAACTTTGTATGCGTGTATACGAACTTTGTATACACGTATAAAAAGTTTGTGTTTGAGCTTATACAAACTTTTATACACGTATGTAAACTTTGTATCCCGTACGTATAAAAAACGCAAAAAAAGGAAAACCGAAAAAAAATGAAAAGAAAAAACCAAAGAAAATCGAATAAAACAAAGAAAAAAAAAGCGAAAAAAAATCCCAGGCGCGGCACGGCCCTCCTCTCTGCACGCCACCTGTCCATCTTCGCGCAGGCGGGTGTGCGCGCGTGGTTGCGAATTAGCAATCTCGCCACCCATGCATATTTCCTTGATCTTTGCATAATATATGCACATCTGGTGTGTTGGTCCTTCCGCCGATTTGGTTTTCCCGATTCTTTTTCTGGTCTTTTGTTGCTAGTAAACGGTTTTCCCGATCTGATCAGTATAAGGTTTTTTTTCCAACCGACCGATCTAATTTTTCCGGTACTGGTAGACTTTTCTGGTCCGATCCGGGTTTTATATGTTTCTACCACTTACGATGT
Organism: Oryza sativa Japonica Group; assembly: GCF_034140825.1. Classification (NCBI taxonomy): domain Eukaryota; kingdom Viridiplantae; phylum Streptophyta; class Magnoliopsida; order Poales; family Poaceae; genus Oryza; species Oryza sativa. The sequence continues at coordinate 3,642,634 of NC_089044.1, forward strand.
ACAAAAATTATTTTTAAGTATATATTTTACTCACTCCTTCAAATTGTTTTTATATTATTAACAAATCCGATCATTATTCAGTGATGATTTGATAGGCCCACGCCGCAAAGCTGTTGAGCTGTGGCAGTGGTGATCACCTTAGCTACCTCAGGTACTACCGTACCGTACAAGTACTACGCTTCATCATGCATGTAGAAGGCAATGACACGTGCTAATTGCTTTGTGTGGATGGCCCGAGGGAGATCTTCAAAGGCTTTATTGTTTAAAAAAAAATAGATCTAGCGATGCAAAAAAATGTTAAAAATAATCTAAAATAGTGGGTTCACTAATTAAGTATAAATTAGTAAATATAAATTGTAAATTGTTGATTTAATGGATAAAAAATGTAAAATATTGTAAACTTTGCTTTTTAAACATTTCATTATTTGAAAATAATAGTATAGAATGGTCCGCCGATTTAAGAAAAAAAATCTTTTATTTATTAATTAATGGGTAAAAATTATAATTTTATAGACCTTATTTTTAAGTATTGTAGAGCTAATTTTGTGAAGAATATTTTGTAAAGAGTTATATAATGATATATAATCTTTGTAAGAATTATAATTATTTAAAGTTTATTATCACTAATAATAATTATTATTATCTCACCTATATACAGGAAGGAAAAGAACGAAAGTGGGGGAAGCGAGATTTATATATATTTGTAATCATATATGTAATCTATGTCTTTTATATTTTTATGATTGGAAAATATATGATTTTTTAAAGTAGATACTCCCTCATGTATTTAATACATGACACCGTTTAATTTTCATATATGTATGACCATTCATCTTATTAAAAAATATGTAATTGTCATTTATTTTCTTATAAATTGATTTATCATTAAAGGTTCTTTAATCATTGCTTTACATATTTATTTTATGTTTATAATTTTTTAATAAGCTGAATGATTAGAATATGTCTAAGTAAATGGTGTCGTATATTAAAAACCGAGGAGAGTATATTAAAAACCAAGGAGCGTATATTTCAATTTATAAGAATATATAGATATATGGAAGTGATAGATATTAATGCCAAGTTGAAAGATGAGACTGTCGATAAACATTACCATATATCAAATATGAGTTCACTATATTTTTGGATTCATGTTCCTCTCACTTTGCATAGTGCCATAGTCCATTTTTTTCTTTATTAATTTCCTTTTTTATCCATGCAGTAGTTTCTTTTACCTTTACCGGAGCCCAGAAAAAATAATAGAAACAGAAAAACAATAGAAATAGAAAAATAATATGCATAGGATTGTGTCGGTTTCCATGTTCTAATTTACTAATTTTCATTTTTCCGTGCAATTTTTTTTTTTACTTTGCCGGAGCCCACAGTAAAAATAATAGAAACAGAAAATATAATAGAAATAGAAAAAAATAGAAATAGGATAGGGTCGGTTTCCACATTTATTTTTCCCGGTGAAAAACCAGTCCTTGGTTCGTTCCATTATGAATATAGTCACTTTGCAAGATCTGCTCTAATCGCTAACCGCTAACCTGCTTTAGTACATGTTACTACTTACTAACTCACCTTTCTTTATGAATAGTCACTACGCAAGATCTGGACCATCGAATGAAAGATCCAACGATGCCTATGTCAAGTGCGAAATTAACTTGCAATTGATACCATCACTACACTGGATTTAGATAACTTTAAAAAAAACTGTCATTTCTAATCATGTAGGATGCAAAGGGTGCTGATCTTAAACACTGATACTTGATGAAGTAGCCATGCTAAGGATCTGCACTTTCGTAAATACCAAAATTTCGGAAACTTCGTTGGTCACCAGAATTTCGGGAATTTCAAGAATATCGATGGTTTATTGCACGAATTTATTTTAAAAGTTAACATCTTCGACTGAATTTGAATAAATTTTATATATTGCCTTGTTAACCTCCCTCTGTCCCAAAAAAAACTTAAATTATGGGTTTCCGTGTCTAACGTTTGGCCGTCTGTCTTATTTGAAAAAAATATAAAAAAATTTAAAAAGATAAATCATACATAAAATATTATTTATGTTTTATCATCTAACAATAATAAAAATACTAATCGTAAAAAAATTTCATATAAGACGGACGATGACACGGAAACCCAAAAATTGAGTCTTTTTGGGACGGAGGGAGGCTAAGATGGTTTCTCTCATATATTGGCCACACTGGCCCACACAACACCTTGTTATCCTTTCGAGAGTGAGCACAACAAATCCCCAGTAAGCAGTGATAACACCAAGAAAAAAAATGGGTCGTTGTCAGTGAAGAACATAGGTGAGAACAAGTGCAAGAGCCATCAAGATGTATCCAATCCCCTGGTCGATCGTCTTGCCGTCCGGCCGGCCGGAGCTCCGACGTCGGCGTGCGTTCGCCGCGTGCATCGCCTCCGCCGCCGCCTCCCTGCGCGCCGCCGGCGAGAGAACGGCGGCGAACATGAACAAGAAAAGCACAAAGGCATGCGCTCCTGAAGATGCCATGTGTATACAGGAGATGATGATGATGATGATGCGAAGAGAAGATTAAGAGTAAATGGATTTCGAGATGAGTAGTTTGCTGATTACTTGGTAGTGTGGTTGATGGTTTGTGATCCTCAAGAGGGTTTATATTTATATACATTATGCAGAACAGAGACTAAGTAAGACAGCAGTTCATGATTAGTCAATTCAGATTCAGTCATGGCTAGCTCTCCTGCATGTACGTCTGTCTAATCGTTCTTTTTTTAAAATAAAAAATTGGATGATTGTTTGTTCATTTTTTTGTGGATGGAAAAGAATTCATAGTCATGAAAAACATGAATCGCATGCTTTAGTTTGATTCAGAGTTTCAGACTCCTGCACGTACTGTCTCCGAAACAGAAACAACTCAATTACTCCAAATCCTATTGTATTCTGATAACATCATCGTGACACACTACTGCTTTCCGTTTGCAGCATCTTGAATATCCTGACATCTAAAACTTCAGCAACAATGTGGTGAAAAAAATTAATAAATTTAAATGGAGACAGTACACTTACATTGAGGGTGGTCGTTCATATTCTTTTTCATAGTGCATCACTCCAAATAATCTGAAGTCTAAAAAAAATAAAAAAAAATCTGAAGGAACTGATGAGTCTTGTAGCTGCTTGGTTTGTGCTTCACTTCAATAAAAAAAGATTCTCCCAAAGACTTGATAACTTCTTGATATAACCCTTTCTCACAATAGAACTACAAGTTTCAAAATATTGTACTCCTAAATAACCATGATTTTCAGGGATGCATATCACCTTGCCAATTAATTAGATGATCTTTCCTTCTAGGCACACCTCTCCAAAAGAATAGCCTTTTTCCCTGAAAAAACAATTGAATTTATTGCCTGATACGATGTATTCAGCTAATCATACATAAACGGTTTCCCTTATGGAGTATTACATGAAACAAAAATGAGTTTTTCAAAGAATCAATAAAGCCTGGGCTTCAGTTGGGAACTGTCCAGTTTCAGGCCTGTGCTTCTTTCCAAATTTTTGTACAGTCATTCATATTTGTAGGGATACAGACCTCTATTTCAGTGACACAGAGGGACAAAAGGTTGCAACAATTTCAAAAGGCTCAGGATGAAGAGCTGTCTCTTAGGACAATTAGTTATACTGCTATGCATAAAAGCAGGTCTTTTTCTTCAGAAGTTCTTGCAAGACAGACACAAAGATTACACAGCTTTGCATGTCATGAGGGTGACTAAAATCAAGCACATGTAAGAAATAACTATGGAAAAACACCCTCGGATCTGAAAAAGGAAAATAGTTGTTCTTTGTCAAGAAAATTAGTGAAAACCAGGAGTAATCAAGTGAAGAGATTGTTGTCAGCACAATTATTTTTGACTGTGCAGGAGTTAATTTTAATATTTTGTCTTGTTATTTTACAATTCTCATAGGGTTTTCTGCAAGTACCTGCATCAGTTATTTACCAGAGCTACTATGGCTGAAAGAGCAAGCACACAAATTCAGAAGGAAGATATTTATTTTACTACAAGAATAGCACATAATTACTAGCTCAGCTCCAGTTTACCCTGAGTCCCTGACTTCATTTGTATGATTCTCAATCCCGGCTGATCGATGAGTATAGGGTGGAAATATTGCAGTAAAATCGTTGCCCATTTGCCCGGGATTTCAACCGAATCAAATGGGGCCTAAAAGTTCAGAATATATGTTAAAATAGTCTGAACCCCAACTACTATATTCAGCTAACTCCTTGTGATTTGTGAACCTCCTCTCTGCTGTAACTGAAACCTGAAAATACTGTAACTATATATACACCAGCTGTAAATATAGCCTGCAAATTCAGTCTGTAATGGTTTTCTTTAATGAACATGATGCTCCTTTTCTTGGTAGGTGTACAGCTCAATCAAGTAACAGTGAAAACAAACTTGTCACTAACCACTGACTGAATGTTATGTATTATAGATGCTCCCGTTCAGAGTAAAAACAAAACTTTTTTCATATTTTGACAGACAAAAAGGACTAGATATAACAAGTGATGTTTATCAAACTTTTCCCCTTTGGATTATAGTATTATTTCAACCAAAACACCTGTTGAAGGCTACTATTAGATTCAGAAGTTCAGAACTAGGAACACCCACACGCTCACTGACTCACATACTCAACTGGCACAACTCCAGCCTTATTGACATCTTAGACATTTGTTGACTGAATACTTACATGAAGGTGATCCTCTTTTCCTGCTGTTCAATAATGACAGTGATCTGCTAACAAGTACAGCAGACTCTGTTCTTGTTTATTCTTCCTAGTATATGCTTTTCACAAACTACAAAACTAATCCCTTTTCCTGAAGATTAACAAAAAAAACTCATTTTTTTAGATAATGGGAATAAACTCCGGCCTCTAGACAAACATGGCTGTACACAGCCACAACAAACAAGCACTCTTGAACCAGAATTCAACAAGCTGATGATTTTATTGAACAAACAAGGCCTTGAATTGTTATGTACAAAGTGAATAGGATTTACATAAGCATGGTTACATTGACAACCAGAGAATAAAATTACATCGACTGCATCAATCAACAGTGACTGACAATGATGAATGATCAGGCCTAACACAAGACTACCAATCAACATCATCAGTGCTAAGTTACAGATTGACTGACAGACTACAGACTTGTCTGCCTTCTTCAGTCCTCCCAATCTAACCAAACAGAGGCGCGAAGCCGGCGAAGTTTGCTTTCTTGGGCTCCTCGGCGAACCACCGGTGCTCCAGCGCCTCCGCCGCTGTCATTCTCTTCTCAGGGTCGAACGCCAGCAGCCCGGAGAGGACCTCGCGTGCCGCCGGCGACAGCTCCGGCAGGACATCAAAGAAGAGCTCGTTGAGTTGGTCTTCCAGGTTGGCGGACAGGTCGGCGAGCAGCTCCTTCTCCGTCATGTCGCCTCCGAACAGCGGCGCGCCGGTGAGCAGCTCGCCCATGATGCAGCCCAGCGCCCAGATGTCGACGCCCGGGCCGTAGCAGTGGTTGCCGGCGAGCTGCTCCGGCGAGGTGTAGGGCAAGGTGCCGACCAAACACTCCTTGTATGGCTTCCCGGCGGGGTTGACGAACGTCGCTGAGCCGAAGTCACAGACCTTGAGGTCGCCGAAGCTGTTGAGGATGTTCTCCGGCTTGATGTCCCGGTGGATGACGTGCGAGGCGTGCATCTTCTTGGCGGCGCCGATGAGCTGCCGCATCATGAAGCGGACTTGCTTCTCCGGCCGGGCCCTTGGTAGCTCGTCGCGGAGGCTGCCTCCGACGAACTCCATGACGAGGAAGACGTCCCCGGACTTGGCGTCGGCGACGACGTCCTTGATCTGGACGATGTTGGGGTGGCCGGTGCACGCGTGCTGGCAGGCAGCCTCGACCCTGACGGCGTCGAAGTCGCGGGCGCCGTGGGGGAGGTGCTTGAGCGCGACCTTGCTGCCGGTGCGGCGGTGGCGCGCCATGATGACGACGCCAGAGGCGCCCTCGCCGACGACGTCGAGCTGCTCGTAGTCGTCGACGCTCGCCAGCGCGTACCTCCGCGGCCTCTTGGCGCCGGCCGCCGCCGCGGGAGTAGTGGATCCGGTGGCGGTCGGTTCGTCGTCCGGCGCCGCCGCGCGCTTGCGGGAAGCCGGTGGTGCAGGTGCGGGTGCAGGCGCCGCCATGATTCGGAATCGGAAGCAGTCAAGCAGAGGAGGAGAGCGAATCAGCGAAGCGATGAATGGGGATCGGAAGAGAGGAGGAGATGGAGGCGTCGATTTATACGCATCGGACGGCCACGACGCCGATTCCGACTCGGACCCTTTCTTTATTTTGGATTCGGACTCCGACTCGCACTTGGTGAGTAAAGGAGACGTGAGCGTGACGTTTACGTGGGCCACGAAGGCATCACAGGAAGCTGATCCGTACAGTTGGGTAGTATCATCCGTTGGGCCAATCCGACGGCTCTTATTTACATGCCTTGCTGATTGCCGTAGCAGGCCAAGCCGGCCCATCAACTCACGATGGTCTTTTGCTGCAAGGAATAAGTTCACATTACATCTCTCAATTTATCGTACAAATTTCATCCTCAATCCACAAAACCGGATACTGCCGAGGATCTCCTCGGCAGTATTTGACCCCAGTTTTAACTGATATGGCACTTACATGGATCGTTTGACTAGATGTTTGTCCTACGTTGCATTGACGTGGCGCCTACGTGGTAATTTGATCCCAATAAAATAAAAAATAAAAATTGGAAACCAAAAAATTAAAAAAAGGTGGGGCTCATATGTCAGTCAAACGAAAATAGTGGAACCCACATGTCAGTGGGTCCCACTTCCTCCCAACCTCTGTCTTCTCACTCTACCGACGCTCTCTCCTCTCTCCACACCGGCAAGCGCATAGGATGAGACGGGAAGGCCGGTGGGGCTGCCGGCACTAGGGAGGACAGGAACCCGTCCTTGCTGGCGGCGTCCCTGCGTCTCCACCTGCGCGGCTATGCTTCCCTGCACGTAACCACGTCTTTTCGGCGAAGATCTGGCAGGTCCCGCACTGGCAGTGAGACGCCAGCGAAGACCACGGATGGCTCTCTCTCCTCCGCCATCGGCGATGGCGATGACCACTTCGACCGCCTCCCCGACCCACTTCTACTCGTCATCTTCAACAGTCTTCTCCTAGATCGCACGCATCGTGCTCGGCGGCATCGTCAAGCCCATCCAGGCGCTTGGCCAGATACTCTGCCCAGCCAACTCCGCCTCCGTCCTCGCGACATCCGTACCCTCCACCTGCAGATCGAGCTCCTCGCCGGTGAGATCAGCATGGGAGAATGTGTTCTGCTCAAATGGAAGGCGGACTTCGGGTCCACACTTGGCAGCTGCATTATCCTCGGCGCGTCCTCTGCCAGTAGCAAGGATAGCAGCTACGTAATCTTCGGCGTGCCCTCCGCCGGCGAGGACGGCAGCTGCGTCCACGTCGCCTTCATTCTCTGCCGTTGTGGGCTACGGCGCCGTCATCCTCTGCCGCCGAGGGCATGCCGCCATCCTCCCCCGGTGTCGCGGGCCACGCCGCCGTGCACTCTACGATGGGAGGAGGGGAGAAGGAGAGCTGGAGAAGGGGAGGAGAGGGAGAAGAGAGGGGACGAAGGGGAGGTAGTGGGCCCACTATTTTTAAATTTTATTATTTGACTGATTTGTGGACCCATATATTTTGTTTTATTTTTAAAATTATTAAATTTTATTTCATGTGCCACGTCCGATAAAGACTGAGTCAAATTGACCATGTAGGTGTCATGTCAGCTAAAACCGTCATCCAAGCCACTGTGGGATCTATATTGCACTGATTTTGATAGTTGAAAGACCTATCGCATCTGGTTTTTCGGTTAAAGGACGAAAATCGGATTCGTCGACAAGTCAAGGTGAACTTATTCCTTACCTGTAAAGTAAGGGTACTAGCAGAGACGAGTAAACTTCAATTTAACCACAAAACTGAATACATAACTACTCTTCAAAAGTGAAAGTCCATTCGAAAAGCACAAAAAAAGTGGTGAGTTTCGCACAACTCTATTATGTTCAAAGTATTAGCTACAGCACTGTAAACAATAGCAACTGTGACCAGACCATATGATTGACAAAAACAAAGGCGCTGCATTGGAATACAAGCTCCAGAACTAAAATAACTAGTTTTTTAAAAAATAAAAAACTAAAATAATTCTGCAGTGCAAAAATCTTCAGTAATTTGAACCAGCAATATTGAAGGTATCACAAATAACAAGCATGAGTAGTCTTATGTTATCCATAATGCTTTCTATTAGTCTTTTCTTCCTTACTTCACCACACAGAAATTGGTCTATGGTAAAAATTGGATCTTCAGTTGACTACTTCTTTTACAACGAAGAAAGGAAGAACATAACAGGATAAATAAGAATTGTAATGCTATATTCTGCGATACCTTTTATTAAAAAAAAAAACTTGGGTAACAAAACATCGCGTGGTTGTACAGAGCTGAGATGGGCCGGCCAGGTATGCTTCAGCGATGAGCACAGCAAGCAAAATAAGAGCCGTCGGACTAGTTCAACTGCGGATACAACACGAACTGCACACTCATAATTTTGGAGCCAAGTCAGAGGATCCGCTTCCGCATGACATGACATAACAATCAATACACTGAAACCAAATTTGTTTTCCCAAATGCCAATACTTCGTGATTTATAACGAAATCTTGTTACAAATGTGAATTATAATAAACGCAACGATAAAAATGAATTATAAAATAGTAGATATTTTAGGAGAAAATCTTGATTAAAAATTAGAAAATAGTTAATACGCCATACATTAGCACTTAATTTTTAACATGGCTCACACGTTTGGCCACGCAACACCCTATAATCCTTTCCGGATTTAGCATAATTAATAATTTCCCTATCTAGTTCTCAAAATATATACCAAGACGAGGAACAAGAAAGAGTTAAAAAAAAATGTCGCCCCTCAGTGAAGAACATAGGTAAGAACAAGTGCTAGAGCCATCAGCATGTATCCAATCCCCTGGTCGATCGTCTTGCCGTCCGGCCGGCCGGAGCTCCGACGGCGGCGTGCGTTGGCCGCCGCGTGCATCGCCTCCGCCGCCTCCCTGCGTGCCGCCGGCGAGAGAACGGCGGCGAACATGAACAAGAGCAGCACCAATGCGTGAGCTCCACCGGTAGATGCCATAAATATACGTGTACGTAGGTGTAAAAGATAATTAAGGATGTGAAGAGAAGATTAAGAACTAATGGACTTGGTGGTGATCGGATCAGTTTGCTGGCTAATTACTTGGTATGGTTCATTGTTTCGTGATCCTAACAGGGTTTATATACGTAAGATAGCTGATCATTTGTTAATTAATTCAGACATGGCCGGCTGTCCTGCACGTACGTCTACTCGTACGTTTTTTCAGTCTTTCGATGAAAGAATATTTACTCGTTTATACTACCTCTGTCCCATTTTAATTATCACTTTGACTTTTTCTTTTTAACATTTAACCATTTATTTTATTTAAAAAAAATAGTACAAATATAAAAAAGAATAATTAAGTTATACTTTAATTACTATGGGTAACAAAGCAAATTACAAACAAAATAAATAATAATTTCATAATTTTTTAATAAGACGAATATCAAAAGTTAAAAAAAACTCAAAGCGACAAGTATTTTGGGAACGAGGTAATACGTGATCATAGAAGAACTTGTCAATTCTGTCGGATATATCGTGGCCACTGTCTAAATCAATTTAACATTCCGCTTCAGATGTCTTGGAACTAATTACTCTCTCCGTCCTATTTTAAACCTAGTCATAAATTTTCGGATCCAACTTTAATTATATATGTCTTAATTAAAATTTTTTGAAAAAATTAAAAAACATAAGTCACGCGTACTATTCATGTTTTATCATCTAATAACAACAAAAATATTAATCATAAAAAAATTAAATAAGATGGACAATCAAAATTAGACACGAAAACTCATGACTACGATAGGACGGAGGTAGTATGGAATTTGAGTAGAATTATTGTCGACGAGTGATACTCGCGGAACGGATGGATAGAGTATTGGGGTACGTTGGAGCTGGGGTCTACGTAGTACGACATCAAAATAGACAAGGGACAAGGATTATACTAGTTCAGGCCTCTTATCAGGTAATAGCCCTAGTCCAGTTTATATGGGATTGATGATGATGAGAACAAATTACAAAGAGAGTAATCGAAACAGGCGATACCAACGAGATCGTAGTCGAGGGATTCAACGAGATCTCCCGGCGAGTTGGCTCCGTATACTCTGGCTTTGTAAACTTTGGTGGGTGTGTTGACGATTAGATTCGATGCCCTTCGCCTCTCCCTAGGGGTTTCTTTTATACCATGGAATATCTTGACCCCTAAGTAAGACTTAGGTATATGCAAATTGGCACGATATAACCAGAGATTTTATCCCCTCCGAGTAGGAGTCCGGCAATTCCTTAACCCATAGAGATATTTTTCATAGTTTGACATAAATTCCTAACGGCGTATACGGAAACAATCCGTACATGTGAAGACATAACTTATCGGTATATTACATAAGTCGTAGGATAGAGGGTATGCCTTATCCGTAACCCTGAAAATTCTTTAAGCAGCATGTGTGGGTCAGTGGAAGTAACTGACGGCTCCAAACAACATATTCACAAGCGAAAAACAATTTGTGAATAAAACTTTTATATACGTGCTCTTAGCGACCTAAAGCAAAGGCTGAAAAAATAAACTTCGATTGAAAAAAAAACCCTAAAATCAACTCTAAATTTAAATTTAAAAATTCAAATTTTGGCTGATAATCATAAACATAAGCGAAAAGAGGAGGCTGTGATCTTGGCCTGTGGTTTCTTCGATCCGACGGTTGTTATACAACCATGAACACCGAGCACATATGCATAAATAGTAAGGTGAACAAGAAAATAAAAAGAGAGAGAAGAGAGAGGATGAGACATCCCTCGTGCAAGGATCAGAGTAGGATTTTCACAAATTTTAAGAAGTAAATAGAAAAGAGTGATGCTGATTGAATGAAAGTCAATAAAACAAATAATTTTGTTGTATTGGGACTAATATATTAGAGGTAATATTTAGTATATGTTGCCTCCTACTGTTGTATTGGGACTAGTATATTAGAGGCAACATGTAGTTATGCTCTTATGATGCCGTTTTTACACATCTACTGTCATCTCACTACCATTGATTTTACACGTTAGGACTAGCTAGCCTCAACGTCCTATAGAGAATGACCAGATGTGTAAGACATGCTATTATGATTAGAAATTCCCCGCAGGTAGAAACACTACCTTGAAAATAATGACATTAACACTTGCTGATTGTCTTAAAAAGATAAAATAGCAATAAATGTAGTGCGAAGTTACGAGTACAACCACTAAAGTTTAGTTCAAGGAGCAATTACATTCTTACCCCTGATTTGGAATGCAATTGTGATTTTACGTTTATTTGTGATTTTAGCCTTGTTTTTTCAAACGAAACCTTCTGTTTGTTCCTGTTTTTGGATGACAGTTTGGTGAAATCCATACTAAATGAATTAAAACAAAGATAAACCCAAATCAAATACTAGTACTAGCAGTAGCAAGCATCAACCGGTTCTTGGCCGTACCGAGTCTCAAGCCCCAACCCAAGCGGCGGGTGAGGTAGCGGGCTAGCTGCGGTGGGGCGAGGGAGCTCCGAGGAGCGCGAGCTGGTTCGTGGCTGGGCGGCGGCGGCGGCCGCACGCGCTGGCCGCTGGATGAGGCGACCCGCAACCAGCTCAACGGCAAGGAGGACCTACTGGTGGTATACGATCTAGACGAAATGTTGTTGTGGTGCAGCGGGCAGGATCAGGATATTGGCTTTGTTCTTTTTTTTTAAAAAAGAAACGACAGTACGAGTTTTACCGGAATTTATAAGAAGAAGAGAATTGACCCTATTTATAAGTAAAACCGGACACGAAAACCATACAACTACACAGTTTTGCTATAGGGAAACCGACGAAACCCCACAGAAGGACAAAGCAAAACGCCTGTGGCAAAACAACTACGAACCAAAAGGTGACCGAGAGAGAAGCTAGACCTTCAAGGCGAGGCCTCCAAGGAGGGAAGTAATGATAGAAGCCGCTACCAACGCCCGTCCAAAAAGGACTGGGTTTTCACCCGAAGGGAAAGAGAGTCAGCAAGGCGACACTTCCATTGAGGATACGGCACCCGCAGGTGTCGATGTCGCCGATCCTGGAATTCCAGGCAGGGCTTTCACCAGAGACTCCATTAAAAGATGCAAGACCTCCAAGAAACCAGAGCAAGAGTACTGAGAGTTATTGTTGCCCAGCTTATCGACTAAACCTGATACAGTAGCTCCGACTCCGCCTAAACACTAAAACTCTAGCACTACAAAGGACAAAACACACCGATCCAAACTCGGCACAACGGCAGGTTCACTAAGACACAGGACACTTAAAGCACAGACGAGGCCAAAGAGCCCTGACGACAAACAAACCGGACCAACTTCACGGACGAACACATCCCCTCATCCACCAAAAGACTCCACGACCATGAAGGGAGGAGCATCAAGGAAGGTGAGGTCTGCCATGCCAGAAGAGGAACCGAAACATGAAGACAGGGCAGCAGAGACAACGGAGTCTTCCATGTTTCTGACGAGAACTGAGGCGGAGGCATCTCCACCAAGAATCGTCGGGCTTCGCGGGAAACCACCCTTCACAACTACAACAACGACTTCCAACTTCACCACCAACAAAGACAAGAGTTGGGGCAAGCAGAGCAGCAGAAAACACCTAGGAGGAAGGAAGGGAGGAAGGGAGGTGGCAACCGCGATGGGGGTGGGGGGAGGGGGTGGACGTCGCCGACGCGCACCCTGCCGAAAGCCGCCCCACCGGACCGACGAAGAGACCAACCCGCGCCGCTTCGCAAGCACCAGCCTTCTGCCCACGCGCGCTAGCCACCGCCGCGCGCGCCGGCCACGCCCACCGATGTGCGCAGCCGAGGAGACCTCCGCCGCCGGCCACTCTCCACACCGGCGCGCCGCTATCCTCTACGACTGGATCTAGCTGGTGGAAGGCCAGATCCGGCGATGGCAGAGGCGGATCTGCCGTAGCCTAGCTGGGACGGCACGCCGCCGCCACAACCCGCCGCTGGCGGTCGCCGCCACCCCCGCGCCTGAGAGGAAGCGCCGCCAACTGAGAAAGGCCCCGCCGCCACCCTCCTCGCTCGCCAGCCGGCTTTCTGGCGGTGAGCTCTGGCGGCGGCGAGGTGAGGGGAAGGGGAGAGAGGGACGGCAGCGCTGGCCGTTTCGCCTCCCATGTCGCCAGACGCGAGGGCGACGCGGGGGTCCCAAGTTAATATCTTGAAATTTTCTTGTGTATGGTACATTTGGCTTTGTTGTTTTCTCCAACAACTTTATAAACTTTTGGGTACTCATAGCGTGCTTTACAAACTGCTAAACGATGTGTTTCGTACGAAAACTTTCTATATGAAAATTATTCTAAAATATCAGATTAATCCATTTTTCAAGTTTGTAATAATTAAAACTCAATTAATCACACGTTATTACTACCTTATTTTGGAAACACTTAACCTTCATCTTCACGAGATTCAAACCCACCTTAAAGGCGCATAGTACCATGCCTTTGTATGATTTGTAGCTATCTAGATCACAAAAGACGGTCCAGATCAAAACAACACAGTACCTATGAACAGTTATTTCGAAAGCTACCCGTACATTAATTAGCACCTCATTTCAACGAGGGTTGTGGTTAGATCTAAAGTTTGGATCCAAACTTCAGTCATTTTCCATCACATCAACATATCGTACACACATAATTTTTCAGTCACATCATCTTCAATTTTAACCAAAATCCAAACTTTGCGCTGAACTAAACACAGCCAAGTCTCACATGTTTGGCCACGCAACACCCTATTATTCTTTCCGGATTTAACATAATTAATAATTCCAAGATGAGGAACAGGAGAGTTGAAAAGAATGTCGCCCTCAGTGAAGAACATATGTAAGAACAAATGCTAGAGCCATCAGCATGTATCCAATCCCCTGGTCGATCGTCTTGCCGTCCAGCCGGCCGGAGCTCCGATGGCGGCGTGTGTTGGCCGCCGCGTGCATCGCCTCCGCCGCCTCCCTGCGTGCCGCCGGCGAGAGAACGGCGGCGAACATGAACAGGAGCAGCACCAATGCATGGGCTCCGCCGGTAGATGCCATGTATATATATGTGTGGGTGTAAAAGATAATTAAGGATATGTGAAGAGAAGACTAAGAGAGTAATCAAGAGCTAATGGAGTTGGAGGTGATCAGTTTGCTGGTTAATTACTTGGTACGGTTCATTGTTCGTGATCTTAAGAGGGTTTATATACGTTATGCAAGAGTACTAATTAACATAGCTGATCATTTGTTAATTAATTTAGACATGGCCGGCTCTCCTGCACGTACGTCTACTCGACGTTTTTTTAATCTTTGGATGAAAGAATATTTACTCGTTTATACTAGCTAGTAAGTAGTAATTGGAGAAGAACTTGTCAATTCTGTCGGATACATAGTGGTCACTGTCTGAATCAATCTAACATTAATTCCTCTTCAGATGTCTGATCAAGCGTGATGCCCCGTCATGATAACTTATTGGAACTAATTAAGAAACTTGAGCAGAATTATTTAAGCAGCATGTCTGGGTCAGTGGAAGTAACTGATCTTGGCCTCTGGTTTGTCCGATCGGACGGTTGTTATACAACCATGGACACTGTGCTGTATATCTTACGCTGCTGCTTTTACACGTCTACTGTCATATCACTACCACTAATTTTACACGTCAGGACTAGCTAGTCCCGACGGCCATTAATTTTACTAACGTGTACAAAATCTTCTATAGAGAAATTTCTTTTTTTTTCTTGACAAGCTTACAACAATGTAAAAAAAATGAATCTTTTTTATGTCAGCTGCACACAAAAAAATAATTTTAAAAGCGTCGTTCGTTGCCATGATGCCTGGCACCGTCGTGCGTTCTTCTCCGGTCACCCGCCGCCTACGCCTCGCTGTCAACAGCGCTCCGGTCGGGGGGCGACGCCGACCACGCCCGCCGCCGCCACCGGAGCTCGTCTGCTCTGCCGCCCACCCACGCCGTCCGCTGCCCGGGAAGGAGAGAGAGAGGGGGGAAAGGGAAGAAGAGAGGAGTGAGGCTGACATGGGGGCCCATATGGGCCCCACCATTTTGAAATTATTTTTTGTGTGCAGCTGACATGTGGGGCCACACTTTTTATTATTTTTCCGAGATATATTTGCCACATAATCGCTACGTCAGTGCCACGTGGGATGGAGACCTAGTCAAACAAGCCACATGGGCGCCACGTCATCAAAAAAACCGCCTTCAAAACCGTCGATGAACCTCGTTTGCCTGGTTTTTATAAGTTGGGGGACGGGTCCTACCCGGTTTTGCGGTTAAGGGACGAAAATCGGACTAGACGACAAATTAAGGGATCCAAAGTGAACTTTTTCCTTCTTGTTGTCAAACCCTTACCATCATCAGCACCAGGCGCGGACCCAGGCTTAGGCCAAGCCCTAGCTGGCCTGGTCCATTTGGCAAGGCCTGTCTCTAAATAGTGAAAATGTAGGAAAAAGTCCATTTGAGTCCCTCCCTTATACCTGAATCTAATATGCATTCACTCAACCGCAATACCAAATATATCAGCTCCTTCAACTATTAAAGCCCATCTTATTTTGCCCCCAATTAACGGTTTTGAAAGTGGTTTTATCCAATGTGACAATCCAGTCAATAAGAAAAAAATAAATATAGTGGGACTCATATGTAAGTGATCATCCTTCCCTTCATTGTTTAGCTCTCCTCTCTCGCTTGGTTGCCATAGCAACCACGCCGACAGCAAGTAACGCTGCAGTGACACCAGCTGCTCTCTCACTGCGCCGCACTTTGCAATTTCATCTAGGGATCAACTCCCCATTCTTCCTCCTTCCTCCTCTCGGCATCCTCAAGCAGCCAGATCCGTGAGCATCGGCCAAACCACCGCAGCTGCAATCTTCAGTGTTGGACAAGCTGCCATGCTCATCGAATCTGCATGCAAAATTGCAAACGACGCCTTTTGGAGGAGCAACCGCCGCACGCCTGCCCTCTCTCCAACACCGCCAATCGAGAAGATCGTTAGGGTAAGAGAGGATGGAGACCGACGATGGCGCCAAGCCCTAGGAAGATAGATGAGGAGGGACCACATACCTACTCTACCAAGACGGCGACACCAGCAAGAAGCCCTCCTCCAGTGGTGGTGCTCCTCCACCGTTGGCCGAAGCCGCAGTGACCACCTCCTAATCCACACGCGACAAGGCCGTAAGTAGATCCACCTCCAGCACCATGGCCCTCCCTGCAATGCGTTGAGCTCATCATCGGTGCCTCCCCATTTCTACCCGAACCACCACTGCTCACACATGTGGCCAACTTCGTTCCCCTCACCTTCTTCCAATCCCTCTCGCTACTGACCATTGCTTGCAGCACCTTGAGCTGCTACCTTGTGCACTTGTCCATGGACATTGCCAGCGCTGGCCCCTTTTGCTCGCTTCCACCACTTGATCCCCTCCCCCGCTTTGGGCCATCACTATTGCGCTAAGTCTCGCGCCACCGGATCTACCTCCGTCGCTCGGGAGCCCACTTCCAGAGGGCACTTTGCTCTATAGATGGTCATCTGGGCGGCACGGCCCAGGCATGGCTGTGCTTGGGCCAGAATCTATCGGGCCGGCATGGCCCGACCAACACACCGGGCCATGTCGTGTCGGCCCACATGCTGAAGCATCGGCCCAGACATGACCTAATATGACTCGTGCCGTGTCGGGCCGGCCCAAAGGCACGACAGCCTATTGTGCTTCTTCATAAAAAAGTCTAATTTACGTCCCTTATTTCTTTGGGCCATGTCTGAATGATTGTAACAAGTCTATTTTACGTCCCTTCTTCTTGGGCCATGAATTATATGGCTGCATTAAGTCTAATTTTAGTCCCTAAACTATTTTTCTTCCCTCCTCATTGGATCGGGCCGTGCCGGGCCAGCCCACCGTGCCAAGGTATCGGACCAGGCATGGCCCAGCTGTCGAGTCAGGCCAGCCCGGGCACAACCCCAATCAGACCATGCCGTGCCTGGGCCGGGCCACAGGCCGGGTCATCAGGCCTTGGGCCTTATAGCCATCTATTCCTTGCTCTGCTCTAGAGCGCTAGTGAGCTTGGTGCCGTCGTCATCCCGCCCGACTACACGGTGATTGCAAAATGAGGCAGGAAGTTAAAGAAGTGGTCACCGACAAATGGGAACCCATGCATGATTACAAAATGAGGCAGGATAGGAGTTAGATTGTCAGATCATAGCTGAGGGAGTTAAAATAGACTTTTTCCGAATTTTAAGTCTAT
Source organism: Oryza sativa Japonica Group (assembly GCF_034140825.1). Lineage (NCBI taxonomy): Eukaryota > Viridiplantae > Streptophyta > Magnoliopsida > Poales > Poaceae > Oryza > Oryza sativa. The sequence continues at coordinate 3,660,094 of NC_089044.1, forward strand.
ATGGGGTTTGAGCCTCAGGTCCCATGCCATGGCCCAGGTGGCCAGGATCTGGGGCCGCCATTGATCGGCCCAATTAATTAATGTCATAATCGTTCTTGCTGACCAAGCAACCGACTTTCCCCTCCCTGACCTTTTTAGCCATCCCTCCGCTTTTTTTTTTTTACAAGTGGTTGGAGTAAATTTTTACAGAAGAAACATATAGCGCAAGCTAGATTATATTGCAGCCACCGGCTATATAGCTTGTCCAGTCTCTCATCTGATCTCGCATGCATAATAATTTATGGTTAAATACAAGCAGCGACGTTGGTGTTCCTTGTCCTCCGTATATATAAGGCCTTTCACAATAAAAGCACCCACCACAAGATAATAACTAGGATGAAGACCCTCTCTTCATAGTGCAAGCACTGAGTGGAACCCACAAATATCTGCTAGTGGGACCCACAAATCCTTAACTACCCTTCGAACCAGCAAATCCCCAAATTTCTCCTCTCTCAAATCCTTCTCCTCTCCCAAATCCCCTCCTCCCTTCGCCGGCGTAGGCTCCCCTCCTCCCTCCGCCGGCGCGGGCTCTCCTCTCCTCCGGGACGGGCGGCGGCGGCGGCACCCTCGAAGACGGCGGCACAGCGTGGATCTGGAAGACGGCGGCGGCGGGAAGACGGCCGTGCGGCGGCGCCCTCAACCACCGATGTCGGACGAAGACGACGATGAGCTCGTCCGGAGCAGCGGCAGGGTCGTCGAGACGTGGAGCGGCAACGGCGCCCTCAGGCTTCCCCGGCGGCGTCCTCTAGCTCTCCCTGGCGGTGCAGCTACGAGCTCCCCGACGGCGTCGGGTTCCGAGCGATGGTGGCGGCGGCGGCAGCGGCGGCCGATCTGCTCACGGTGGCATCCGTAGACGCATGAGCTGCGTCGTTCCTTTTTCGTCGTCGAGTGGGCCCTGCGCCAGGCTTTTTTGGCCGAGCGCCTCGTTCCTTTGGTGAGAAGCGAAGAACCCACCGTAGCTATGGGTCCCACCTTCTTTTCCCTCCACGTAGACATAGCACCCCCTCCACATAGGAGCACTGTGAAGGGCCTAATAGAATCTTCTCATTCCGGCCCAGCGAAGAAAAGAAAACAAAAGGAAAGAAGAGCTAGAGAAGCTTCTTCATGATATATACTGAACAATTGAGTATTAATCCTATGTGCAATCATGTCTATTCCATTCGTCGTCCTAGAATAAAATTATTTGTCACCCATCTCACACGTACTGTTACCGAATTAAAAAGACGGAAAACCTCCACTTCTACAAATCACAATGTAATTATCCCTCTTTATCTACCACCAACATATCTATCCTTTACTTTTTACAAACTCCCATACAATTTTGATTCCAAATAAATTTATTTTGGGACAAACGGAAGGGATTAAATTAAAATGATCTTATTCTATGACGAGTGAGTATCTCTATCTCTATCTCTCTTTTTTTATTGGAGTATATATTACATCTTAGAGCTATATATCGGGAACATATATATCCTACGCACATAAACTTTCCATGCACACTCTGTGCACAACAACTAGCAAATGTTATAAAAATTCTAAAAAAATAAAGATATATTTTCAATAGTGTTACACATATATGTGTAATCGGATATTCAAATTCATTATATTGTAGCCGTAAAAAAAGACAAAATTCTGACATGTTTTTACTCTTAAAATATTCAGAGATTTTATTTTTTTTTAGGCTAAAATAAAATGAATTTGAATATAAAACTTTGTATATATATGTAATATTACTAAAAGTACATATCAATTTTTTTCTAGAATTTTTGGTGATATCTGCTAGTTCGTGTGTATATAGTGTGCACGAAAAACTTGTGTGTATAGGATATGCTCCATAATTCTATATATCTGTTGGTGTGCAAAGCTGGTGATATTTGTTGATGTGCAAAGCTGGTGACCTGTCGATCGAGTCCGCTGTTCTTGGTCAATCTTCTGTCAAAGTGCACAATATTATTGTAGGATACTCCATAGCAACAGATAGTCAGATGGTAGCTTAGCTACTTATTAATTAGACAATTACTGTATGCATGCATATATACATTGGCACATATTTATGTAGTAGTCCCAACTATACATATCAGACAAAATGTTTTATTAAAGGCACTGTTATGGTACATTCTGCTACTACACCAGTAGTAGCTACTACTTGAGAAAGGGACCAAACACTATTACAGATTCTTTCATCTGTGACGGCCCATAATAAGACTGGAATTTGCGGGCTGTCACAAGGAAGTAATCTTAGTCGGGCCAAAGTTTCGCCCGATTGAGATATGGTCGCACAGCCATGGTATATCGGCATAAAACTAAAGCCCGTCACGGATGACACTTATCTGTGACGGGCTATAGTTGAGACCCGATTGAGATGAGGGTTCCATATCTTAATCGGGCCTAAAAGAAGCCTATCACAGATGAGGGTCATCTGTGACGGGCTCCAACTAGAGGCCCAATTGAGATAAGTTTAGTGCCCGTCACAGATGACACTCTTTTTTGACGGGCTTTTATTAAGGCCCCGATAGAGATTACTTGTATGCCCGTCATGGTTGATTGTTTTAGGGACGTTACAGATATTTGTTGCACAGTATAAATACCCCCCACCACCTATTGTAACTGTATCCCACTGTTCACTATTTTGGTGGGAGGCTGTAGGGGGTGATTTTTTTTCCTTTTTCCAAGGAAAACAGAAATTAAATTCCCAAAAGTGATCAAAATGGATCAATCAAGTGAGTAATATTAATCATTAATTGAGCAATTTCATCACGTCTTACTTTTGCAATACTAATCTTATAATATGTGCCTCTAATTTGTTTTTTTTATTTTGTAGCAATTGATCGAAGTTGGATGTATGCGAAAAATTTGAAACGTCATTCTACGGAGTACAGAAAGGGTGTAATAAATTTTATGAACGCCGCGGAGGAGGATCAGATAAGAAGAAACAATGATTACATGTGTTGTCCATGTGCAGATTGCAAGAATGAGAATATGTTTGATAGCAGAGAGGACGTACAGGGTCATCTGATACAACGAGGATTCATGGAGCGCTATACATGTTGGGTGAAGCATGGAGAGCAAGAATCAGGAAGTGGAGCAGCAGTAGACAGAAGTGGTGCGCATAATCAGGAAGATGAAGATGAGCATGACATGTTTATACCTTCTCCATTGGACGGTGAAATGGTTGATGTGGATCACGATCTGCTGCAAGACATGTTACGTGACGTTGAGGACCCAGCCCAGAATGAGAGAGATGGAATGAAGTTCAGCAGGTTGGTCAGTGATTCCGAGACGCCTTTGTACGTTGGATGCAAAGCAAAACACACTAAGTTGTCAGTTACCTTGGATCTAATAAAGCTGAAAGCAAGTAGTGGATGGACAGACAAGAGTTTTACAGATCTTTTAGGAATTTTGAAGGCTATGCTTCCTGTTGAGAACACATTGCCCGAGATAACATACGAAGGAAAGCAGGTTCTGTGTCCACAAGGGTTAGAGGTCCGTAAAATTCACGCTTGTCCCAACGACTGCATATTGTACCACAAGCAATATGCAGACTTGGATGCTTGTCCTGTCTGCAAGGCTTCTCGATACAAGCGAAAGAAAAGTGCTGACGAAGGAAATAAATCAAAGAGGGGTGGTCCAGCAAAGGTTGTGTGGTATCTACCTATCATTGATTGTTTCAAGAGAATCTTTGCTAATCCGAACGAAGCGAAGTTAGTACGTTGGCACGCCACGGAGAGAAGGAATGACAGTATGCTTAGACACCCATCGGATTCGATTGAATGGAGGAATATCGATCGAAAACATAAAGACTTTGCTGCCGACCCTAGAAACATGAGGATATGTCTGTGTACGGATGGCATGAATCCTTTCGGTGACATGAGTAGTACTCACAGCACTTGGCTAGTTCTTATTGCGAACTATAACCTCCCACCATGGTTATGCTTTAAACGGAAATATATTATGTTGTGTTTGTTAATCCAAGGTCCGAGGCAACCCGGCAATGATATCGATGTATTCCTAGAGCCTGTTATCGACGATCTAGAAATTCTTTGGAAATAAGGTGTGGAAACTTGGGATGCATATGGTCAGGAGAACTTCATGCTAAGAGTTCTATTGTTCTGCACCATTAATGACTACCCTGCACTCGGTAATCTTTCCGGACAAACTATAAAAGGAAAGAAGGCATGCTCCGATTGCAAGGAACATACACGAAGCTGGTGGCTAAAGAAATCATGAGAGATGGTATACATGGGTCACCGGAGGTGGCTCCCGCTACGTCACGCATTTAGAAGAAAGAAGAAAATTTTTAACGGTAAGAGAGAACTTCAGCCTGCTCCCAAAGATTTGTCCGGAGATGAGGTCCACAATATGGTCAAGGACATAAGCAATGAGTTTGGGAAGAAAAGAAAACATAGCAAGACAAAGGAGAAGGGTATGTGGAAGAAAAAATCTATATTTTGGCGGCTACCTTACTGGAAAGATCTTGATGTCCGTCATTGCATTGATCTCATGCATGTAGAAAAGAATGTGTGTGAGAGTTTGGTTGGCCTGATGTTGAATATTCCCGGGAAGACAAAGGACGGGTTGAACGCGCGCCTTGATCTATAGGACATGAATATTCGCAGTGAACTCCAGCCCATACGAGATGCAGAGACAGGTAGAGTGTACCTCCCTCCAGCCTGCCACACACTGTCGAAGGATGAGAAGATCGCAATGTTATGATGCTTGAAGGATATTAAAGTTCCATCGGGCAATTCAGCGAGGACAAGTAAGTATGTTAAATTGGACGATCTAAAACTTGTTGGAATGAAGTCTCACGATTGCCATGTGCTAATCACACAAATCTTGCCAGTTGCTATTAGAGGCATTCTACTACCGAAAGTGCGTCACACGATCCAACGTCTGTGCACCTTCTTCAATGCAATTGGACAGAAGGTTATAGATCCAGAAGATCTAGATGGGTTGCAGACCGATATTGTGAATACCCTTGTCACCTGGAGATGTTTTCCCACTTTCTTTCTTTGATATAATGGTTCATCTCCCTGTTTATCTGGTGAAGCAAACAAAACTATGTGGCCCGGCTTTTCTAAGGGAAATGCGGCCGTTTGAAAGGTACATGGGAGTTCTAAAGTCGTACGTTCGTAACAGAGCTAAACCCGAGGGGAGCATCATTGAAGGTTACACGACCGAGGAGGCTATTGAGTTCTGTGTCAATTACATGTCCGATGCCGATCCTATCGGAGTTCCTGCGTCTCGTCACGAGGGAAGGTTGTCAGGTGTTGGCACAATCGGAAGGAAAAGAATTAGGCCCGATCAAGCATCGTACGCGCAGGCTCATTACGCTGTGCTCCAACATATGGCAGAAGTTGGCCCATACTTTAAGGAGCACTTAGCAAAAATCCGAGATGAGAACTTGAGGCGATCTGATGCATGGATTAACAGAGAACATAATTCTCGGTTCAATGAATGGTTCAAGAATCGTGTGACAATGTCCACGGATGTCCAAAATGAGACAGTACAGTTGTTGGGGATGGGACCGTCTTGGACCGTAGACACATGGCAAGGATACGATATAAATGGATACACATTTTACACCGTCAAACAAGATGACAAAAGCACAGTGCAAAACAGCGGCGTCCGTATAGATGCATTCCAGGATCAAGTTGGGTCAAACACATACTACGGCCGCATTGAGGATATCTGGGAGCTAAACTACGTCAAGTTCAAGGTTCCTTTGTTCTGCTTCCGTTGGGTGAATCTACGCACTAGTGTCAAAGCCGACAAGGAAGGTTTCACTTTAGTAGATCTATCTAAGGTGGGATACGCCGATGAACCATTTGTACTTGCGAAACAGGTCGAGCAGGTATTCGACATAAAAGACCCTTCAAACAAGAAGATGCACATCGTGACGGATGGAAAGCGCCAAATTGTAGAAGTTGACAACGTCATTGATGAAGAAGAATACAACCATAATCTTCATGTAAGACCTCACATTGACCTTGACGATGATCCCCAAGAGCCTGTGGCATATGCTCATTCAGATCATATGGAAGGCATAACCTTGTGACTGATGCATTTATACTTATCTATTGTAATGAATGAAGTATTTTGTTTTATTGCAAAGACTTGATATGTGTAGTCATTAATATGGCTAATTTTAGTTTATTACAAATGACCAAAATAAAAGTTGTAGATCCTGATGAGAGGATCAACTTTGTTGTTGACCATATTTCAATTTGAAATCATTTAGTATTTACAAATGCTGTTAATTAGATTTGTCATATTGTCAAAATCAATTTCAAGCTGTTGGGAAAAAATTATATAGAAAAATGACCAAAATAAAACTAGTAGATCTTGAAATGCTCTACAATTTTGTTGTTGACCATATTTCCATTTGAAATCATTTACTATCCAAAAATGTATTATAGCTAATAAAATGAATTATTACACAACAGCTATATATTTTGCACTCACAACAAATGAAAGATGGAAAATGAGTCATCGGTGATCAAAATATATATTTTGCTTTCAAGGTTATGGGCAATGCTTGGAAGAACTTCAAGACTAAGCTAGTCGGCGAGTTCGTCTACAACCCGACGAATCCAGATCCAAGAGAGAAATTTCCTTGGATCACGGAACAGGTCTGGGAGGAATTCCATGCGAAGAAGTTGACCCCCGAGTCCAGAGCTAGAAGCGAGGCATATCGCTTGCTCCAGACCAGGAACCAGCATCCGCACTGGCTTGGCACCGCCGGATATGCCGGTAAGGAAGAGGAATGGCAGCGTGAGGATGAAGAAGCGGAGGAATCGAACACGCCGCTTGTGTTTGGTGATATCCCACACCCACGAGCTAGGAACTGGGCCAGGGCCAGGTACCAGAAGAATGATGATGGCACAATCTTCATGCCAAATGCAGAAGATCAACGAGTGTACGAAGCTATAGTAAGTGTCTAGTCAAACTAGATGTTCACATTGTTTCCCATCGTGCAGTTTATTTAACCCCACTAAATTGTAATACAGAAGTAGTTGGTTGCTGAGCAACAAGCCTCGCAAGAGGCCCGCTCTCAAAGACGCGAGGACGACGTCCTCACGAAAGCGTTGGGCAACAAGGAACACCGTGGATGGACATGGGGCGTTGGGTCTTCTGTTCCCTGGAAGTATGGATTTCCAGACTACGCGTGGCAGTACAAGAAGTGGACTTCCAACAAGGCGGAGAAAGATGCACGCCTTGAAGCCAAGATCCGAGCGTCGATAAGAGCTGAGCTGACATCTGAATTCGACGAAAATCTAGAGTCGATGAGGGCCAAGATTAGGCAAGAGATCCGAGAAGAGCAAAAGAACCCCCAGGCCGCCGCTGCTGTTGCGCACGAAGAGTTAGGAAGTCCCACCCAAAAACGTAGCAGTTGCGCATCAACTGAGTTGGCAGAAAATCCAACATCGGTCGACAGCGCCGTCGACCACATAATGGTAAAAGTGAACTTACTCAATACATGAAAGACTTAACGAATCCATATGATATATAATATTCTAAAAAAATTGATTAATCTATCGCAGGAACTAACGAGCTGCACCCTCACAGTTAGGATGATGCCGACCTTCACGATTCCAGCAGCCGAGGGACTTGCGTACAAGCCGACCCCAGAGACAAGAGTGCATGGAGTGCAACTTAGGGCCGACTATGCAAAAGTTCAAGTCGACTCGGTGAAGCCCGAATACGAGCTGTTCCCTCTGAAGTATCCACCAAACGACGAGGTCCTCTCACTAGGAAATGCCCATGGTACCTTCATCCAATGGCGCAAGGACCTCATTGAGATCAAGGTTACAGCGAGGCCAACCATTGCACCAGGCGGTCGTCCACCAAAGAGACCCGCCTCTGCTCCTTCAGCCCCTCCTGCTCAAGATCGTCATGCACAATCTTACGATGTGCAGTTGTAGTACGACACGGATTTTGGGGAGGACCGAACGGAGGCGGACAGCAAGGCGATTCATGAACCCCCACCGATGAAGAAGAGCAGGAAGGCACACTCTTCCCCTCAGAGAATTACTCTCGATAAACCCGAAGCAAAGGGGAGAGGAAGGGGAGGAAAGGTGCAGGCCTCGCTTCTAGCTCCAAGGAAGCTAGATTTGGGCAAGGGCCAGGAAGAGACTAAGGGCAAAGAGGTCAAGAAGAAATACGTCGCTTCACAGGAGTTCCAACTAGGCATGCCATAGGTTGGAGATGACGTGCTTGTCGCAATGGGCACCGCTTGCAAGGACCTTCACTTATACTACATGGAGAAATCTAACGCTAGGAAGCCGAATAAAGCTACCGATATCCTTGGAGAGCACGATGGAAAGCCATTCCTTGGTCCAACAAATTATATCGTGGTTGACTTCAAGGATCTTTTCGACCTCTATAGGCTCCAAGCGGTGGACACAAGCCTCCTTAAGTGCTACTCCTTGTAAGTATTGTCGCCCAACTCAATCTGGTAATAACAATCGGTTAAACTTGCTTACAAGATCGTTTATCCTGTGTGTAGGTTAAGTTGGCAATGGTGTCAGAAGCATGCACCGGAAGTTGCCTTCCTTGATCCACAAGTGGTCACTATCACAAATCTCCAGAATGACCGTCAAGGAATGGTCAACTACATCTACGACACCTTGTGGTCCCGCCGAGACAAAGAGTACATTATGTGCGCCTATAATCAATAGTAAGTCTGTTATCTAAATATACACAACTGCATGACACATTCCTTGAGTACTTAATTAACTTTCACTATATTAATGCCGCAGTGCCCATTTGATCCTTCTATTTATAACACCTAAGTGGAGTACATGTCACTACCTGAACTCCAGAATTGATAAGAACGCATATGATTGGACCCCAATTCAACTAGCGATAGATGAAGTGTGGGCCCAATACGTGTAAAGAGGAGGCCTCAGGAAGACAGGACATGACACCGTCATCCACAAAAAACACTTCCCGATGAAGCAACAAATAGGTGACCAGTGCGGATTCCATGTGTGCCACAACATGCGCCTTCTGTATAGAGGAAAGGTGACCTTGGCTGAGTTTGAGGTTGGTGGTCTCAATTGTGATAGACTAACTACATTTTAGTACTTATATATGATCGATCAACTAATCTGGAATTATGACAATGTAGGGCACAATAACCAAGTCTCTGCCTACCAGCTTTGAGGAGGTTCGCGAGGAGATAGCCAGCTTCATCCTCCGCGAAATAATTAACCCCAAAGGAATGTTTAGGCTTAAACTAAAATGATGAACAATGTTGAACCTCTATGTTTAGGCAATGATGAACACTTATTATGCAATTGTGATGATGTAACTGTGATGCTTATATTTATGTATATAATTCATTTGTTTATGTTAAGACTTGCTAAATAAATATTTGATCCAATTAACTCGGTTTTGCAGGTGAAATATGATAAATATTTGAATGGATGTGAAATATGAGATGGCTGTGAATGTGTGGTTGTGTGAAATATGTTGATGTCTGTGTATGTGAATGCATATGTATATGAATGGGTGATGCTGGGGAGCTGAGGATATTGGATATCTGTGTTTGTTTCTGTCATTTTTGCAGCGGGCATGGCTAGCAAAGGCCTAAGGCTAGCCAAAAAACAAAATTTATTTTTTTTGTGGATTATAGTCATCTGTGACGGGCCATAACTAAATGCCCGATTGAGATAAGGTCATCTGTGACAGGCTCTAGTTTAGGCCCGATTGAGGTCAGTAGTCATCTGTGACGGGCTCTATTTTAGGCCCGATTGAGGTCATCAGTCATCTGTGACGAGCTATAGTTTAGGCCCGATTGAGATGAGTATCATCTGTGACGGGCTCTAGTTTAGGCCCGATAAAGGTTAGTAGTCATCTGTGACGGGCGCTAGTTGTGGCCCGATAGAGATAGGTCATCTGTGACAGGCTATAGTTTGATTGGTCGTCTGGGTCAAAGCTATCGGTGACGGGCTTTACTTAGGGCCCGATTGAAATAGATTCATTCTTGACGGCCGTTTGCCCAATTGAGATAACTCTTCACATCAGTGACTTCTAGCCTGTGATGGATGCTGTGCCCGATTGAGATGGGGCTTACCGCCCGATTGAGATGAGGGTATCCGTTCTAGTGAAAGATCGTTGAGGCCTGACATGGCCTGACTGTGGCTAAAAATAATTTTTAGTTCCAATTCCTATTCGAACCGTGACAAATATGATTTTTACCATCCGAGTAAAGATCAGTTCTCCAGTAGTTTAGGTAGTAGAATATATAATCCAAATCTAATATATATTTTGACGAGTACAACAAAAATACTTTGTTCCAAACTTTGCCAATTCATCTATTTTAACATAGTATAGACATGCGAATTTATCACAATGTTATATACTTTAGTTTCACTTTTATCCCTATAAAATTTGACTACACATTCTATCGGATTAGTATACAGTATAATAAAATCAATGCATATTCAAGAAGTTAACAGCTCACAATCTAACCACATAATCAACGAAACAGTATATATGAAGCTCAGTGTACAGTTACCTTCGGTGTGATCTGGACTGTACTTGGAGGCATTATCTATCATTGAAAATGAAAACCTTGCAATTTTCACATACTCCCTCCATCCCAAAATGTTTGATGCCGTTGACATTTTTAAAAATATTTGACCATTCATCTTATTCAAAAAATTTAAGTAATTATTAATTCTTTTCCTATTATTTGATTTATTGTTAAATATACTTTTATATATACATATAGTTTTACACATTGCACAAAAGTTTTCGAATAAGGCGAATGGTCAAACATGTTTAAAAAAGTCAACAGCGTCCAACATTTAGGGAAGGAGGGAGTATTTAATTATATTCATTCATGGACAACGTACAATATCGATAGAGTATATATCTATCAACCAGAAGGTACACAAAAAAATGGTCAAAGAATGTTTGTACAGATATATGCAGTAGTCTGAAAACTTAAGCTGTATAGAGGAAATGATACAGTTGGATCATTTAAAGTTAGAGTCCAGTACTAGTAGTAGCAGCAACGTACTACTTCCGTCCCAAGAAAAACAAGTGTATTTTGTGAGTTTTTGTATCCAATGTTTAATCGTCCATCTTATCTGAAAAAAAAATATGATTAGTATTTTTATTGTTATTACATAATAAAACATGAATAGTACTTTATATATGACTATTTTTAAAAAAAATTCTATAATTTTTTAATTAGAAAAATAATCAATCGTTAAACACGAAAATTCACAACTATATTTATATTTATACTAGGATGGAGGTAGTATAGCATCATCTTGGATATTAATTGGGCCGTCACCAATAGCTATAGTTAGGTCGGTAAACTGTCACTATTTTGCTGGCAAGCTAGGGGTCGTCTGCACTTTGTTTGAACGTAGCCAACTTTAAATTCCACACCCTAATAATATATGATCTTTCTTAGCCGTCATTTTTTTATTTTTGAAAATTCGGCCACTAAAAGAAGAAATGTAAATGTTTAATTAATCCTAAAACTATTTTTTAGCCACAACCCTAAAAATAATCTTGCAAAACACATGTCCTTTATTTGGGAAAATATATGGTACAAACTTGAAAACTACTATTGGATCGAAAATGGATGTTCGGAATTTGTCCACATCATCATAGTAAAAATTTCACCGTGACTCATCAATAAATCCATGAGTAAACTTTTTACTTGTGATGACGTGGACAAATCTCGAACGTCCTTTTTTTATCTAACAGTAGTTTCTAAATTTCTAATATATATGTGATTTCCACCACATATTTTCCCTCAAAATTGTTAGGAGCTGAACTATAATTTTCAATCACTTACAATCATATACTACTTCTTTTTTAATAAATGACATTCATATGTTTGATTATTCATTTTATTTTAAATATATATATATATATATATAATTATAATTTATTTTGGTGTGAGTTGTTTTATTGCACAAAGTACTTTAAGTATGATTTATATTTTATATATTTGCATAAAAAAATTTAAATAAGACGAATGATCAACCATATGTTTAAAGAAATACAGAGAGAGTATATAGTTGCCAAACTCTGTGAGTAGTGATTACCCAAAAAAGATGTGAAGTCGTTTCTAGAGATTCTGTCTGGCTAAAATGTAAAAACATACTGATTCCCAATTGACCTGTAAATCCACCGGCATCTCCTTACCTTTACTCCTCTCCCCCTCTTTATCTATGTCTCAATCGGTTTTTCTTTCTTTTGTAACCTTATAACCTTGTTACCTTAAAAACTCTGTTCTCTTATTTCTATCAATGAAATGACTATGAGGTAGAGCTAGCTCCACCTTCTTACGTCGAAAAAAAAACATGCAAAATAGAGAAAAGGCATCATGCAATCCACTGTACATGGATACCAGGCTAGTTGAAGCAGTGTCGGCCGTGGCGTGCCAAAACGTTGTCCTAGCAGGCAGGGCATGAAACATGAACTTTAATTTGTGAGATGAAAGAGTGATGAAACCTCTGAAGTCTGAACGATTCCTACAGGTATAACCAATTATTATTGGCCCGGCCTAATCATCCCCTTCGAACTCAGGTAAAACAGAGTGGAAAATTACGACATAATAACTATGTATTAGCTAAAACAAACTTAAAAATAGATTAATATGATTATAAAGCAATTTTTCGATAGAAGACTTTTTAAAACTGTATTGTTTATCTATTCGGAAAACGTGCATGTAACAGTCGATAGAAAAGAAGTTGGGAAAATAAAGTAAAAAGAACAATGTCTTGCGTATCAGTCTAGTAGATTGACAAGTAAGAACAATGTCTTGTAGGTGATGGACCAAGCTAGTTAAAACAGTGTTTCTAGATATAATATCTCGTACGAGATGGACCAAGCTCATTAGGACACTACACTGTCCATTGCCTGCTTGTGTAGGTGTATAATGAGAGTCGCTGTTAGCATGATACATGCTCCTTCCATCTTAAAATATAATTAAATATTTTATGAGTTTTATAAAGTAAGTAGTTAACATCAAATGGAAGATGTTATGTTCAGATCAGATGAGTAAATACATGAAAAAAATAAGCAAGAGTATGGATGGTTATTGTTGGAGCACGAGCTTCTCTAACGGAAAGGCTAGATATCTTTTCGAGATTTGGCAAAGGTGTGGGTGTTTAGCTCAGGTGCAAATCGTGTGTGCAAATAGTGGATAGACAATGTAGATAGTTCGGATCGCTCGGGAGCATATTACCCTACTCCTGTGATCTTTCCTAGCTATATGAAGCTTACAAAGTGTTCCCGGAGGCTTTCTGGTTGTGGAAGAAGGCAGGCTTGAGTTGTCTATTTTGAACCCATATTCTTTTGGTTGATTAAATGCAAGCTCCTACATACACCTACTGACGCGTGGCGCGGGATGAGTGAAGCAAGCATTTGGGTCGTCGCTAACCCCACGCGTCAACCGCTAAAGCCAAGAAGAAAGGGCCCAAAACAAGAAACATGGAGCATTTTCCATGCTACTTGCCTTTTCCCTATAGGCGGCGTTTGAAAGTAGTGGGAAGTACACCATGTCGCGTCGCCCATGCTGCCTACTTTTTTTTTCACTTGAACCGTATCACTCCACCATTAATGCGGAATGATGTAGTAAGGAGGCACATAGGGCCAGGCCAAATTTTTTTAACTGTGGAGGTGTGATCGGGACAAGCCTTTACTCTCGAAACAAATTTTGGGGCCACGGCCAATTTACTAGCCATGCAGAAAACAAGATTATTGGAATAATCATTTCTAACATTCTTTAGAATTTTCCAACTCAGCCAATAAAATTTTTCTAAAAATTGAGGAGTAACCTGGTCCCATTTAAGTTCATTTTAGGTTGATGAAGATTAAGTGCGGGCATGCAAAATGTGAAAGCCATTGGTACAAACTTAATTAAGTTTTAATTATTTTAACTTTTAAAAAATATATTTATCTTATATTTTAAAAGAACTATTGTAAAGAGTTTTCACATGAAATGTATGAAACCATTTATCAGTTAAAAAGCATGCTAAAAAAGCCGAGGTACGATTTTTATCTTAGCTAAAAAAGGCCTAGAGTGAACAAAATGACACATTACAATTTTATTCCAAGAGCTGATTTCTCGTATTAATCGATTTTGTCAATTATAATATTGTTCTTTCTGAAAACATAAAAAACATTTCCTAAAAAATATTAATATTTGAAAGAGACTTGACAATTGAAATATTAGAAGTTGTTCCCATATCCAGTCCAGGACAACTTTAAAAACTAAACGCAACGAGCATACACACAGCTAGCACGACAGCCACAATCCAAACCTTAATTAAGCATACCGTTTTCATGATTCAGTGTACCTGAATCGCACTCAATCGATGGATCGCCCTAAATCGGGTATCCTTTGCCAATCAAATCTCACAAGCAACTAGAGACTTGCTGTTTCTCCCCTGCGATCTCGAGCAGATGATAAGCTATAAGCTCAGCTAGCTCGCATATATAGCCATCCTCGCGACTGTTGGGATCACATCGATCCATCACAAGTTGGTTTAGGTTCTCACGCTTTGTGGTTTCGTGTCCTAATCTAACCATCTAGTTGACGTACTCGAATAATGCACTGTCTTTATGTTGGTCAAGCATGATGAACAGCCAGTGTTTTTGGAGCACGTATACGTACAATTCCTATTTAATTTGGATATAACCCTCCTAAATATCTCATTTTAAATTTACTAGAAAAAATACCCGTACCTTGCAACAGGTGAATGATATCTTAATCATATTATTGTTATATTTATGGTTTAGCTAAAGTGAATTTCATTGTGGGAATTCACTTGGATATTGTTTTTACAATATCCTGAGCTACAATTAGGAGTCTGGTCGTTTCAAGTTAGCACGTGAGTATTTTAAAAGAAATTTCTTATACAACTCGTTCTATATTTCCAAAAGCGAACAAACTTAAAAAACGACTAAAATATGAATTTGTAATTCACAAAGCGTATCAGATTAAAAACCGACTCAAACACGGATGACGTAACAAAAAACTAGAAAAATATCTTCAACTTTTATAATAGTAGAGATAGATACTTTTTGGACGGTTAAGATCATCCTCCGAGTCGAATCCCGAACTCGCGGCACTACCCATAACGATGCCACTCGATGTTGCTGCGCCGGCCGATGCCGCCACCAAGACTCATCGGCCACACTATTCATTATCGTCTCCCTTCACCTCAGCCTGCATCGTTTTCTTTTCTCACTACCATTGGAGCAATGATAATAATGAACTACAAATCAGCTATAAACCTATATGCAGGGGAGAGAAAAAAAAAAGCTAAGCTCGACACGTGCTACTATTGGTGATTTGCTCTAAAGATAATCATAGAGATGTTTATATCATATACTATATTTACATATTTATCATGCGCTATTTTTTGAAATAGATAACGTATTATTGGTTAATAAATACGTGATTCGTTCATGAGACTGCTTATGTTGTATGTTACTATTTCTAAAGGATCCCTGATAAAAAAATCATATGTACAATTCAATTATCAGCACATTTATTGATTGATAATCATGTCTTATGGATCATGGTATGGCGATACCAAATTAATAATATGGACATATGTTGGTGAACATGCTTATAAAACCAACATGAGATACTGCAAGAGTTATATGTGATTTGCCATTGGTTGTCTCATTTAGTATTGGTGTAGAATTCTTAGACCTGATATTATCATAGTTTTCAACATGTGTGGTAGCTTGCATAGAGGTTCCCAATTGCTACTCCGTGATTGGGTAGCTATATGAGCATGCTATGAAACATGTAGTGGGATATGAACAATCAAGATGGGATTTACCCTTTCTACGGAGAAATATCTCTGCCTCCCTCAATGTTCTAGATTATAAAAGTGCATGATCATGCGAAAAGTAGTTGAGGAGTTAATCATAGGTTAAGTAACTAATCTATCATATGATCGAGTAAATGATTGAACTATTAAAGGATGATACACATCTAGCCTATAACTTAATCGATATCGTGTGGCAAAGGGGTTCATACCAGTATACGCTAGAGGTTCAACCGATATGATCTTTATATATATCCGATCGATCAATATGTTCTTCTAGGAGCCGTTGTCGACAAGTGGACAGAAAATGAGTTTTCGGGTTACAACCGAGTATACATGAACTTACAGGGTTGCACTCTTAACATGCTGAAATAAAGGGATTGGATATCTATCTAATATGTACTTAATTTGGATAGGGATCTAAATAGGACTCCTATGGGCCTCGGAGGCCCAGTTATGGATCCTCTATATTCTTGAGGTGATGAGACTGGTGTGTGTGAGAAGACCTAGCTGTCACCCCCCAGCCAAAATCTACCAGCACACGGACGCTAGCACGTCTGCGCATGGCATTCCATCCCTGAGCGTGTTGATATTGTTAAAGGCGCCGCTGTTTTGCGGTACTCATCAGCATGGGAGTACGGAGAGGCGAACGCATGAGGAGGAGAAGGTCAGGCTCCAGTGATCGCCTATTTCCTCTACATCGATGTGCGCTACATCGCCGGCGTTCTTTCGGCTTCTTAGCACCCACTTCTGCTGCACAGCATGTAGAGTTGTAGTGAATCATAATTTCGCACTAGCATGCTTCCCGGTTTACGTAGTAAAAAAATTTGATTTATGTTATTTTAACATGCCCGTATCCCTACAGCTACAAGATAAATAAATTAAATGCATAAGTGAGAGAAGGAGATAAGAAAAAATAAAGATAAACTTGTAGCTAATATATTATATATGTTGGTTGTAAATGAGTTTATAGCTAGCATTAAGCTCTCCTACTAAACTTGCTTTCACACACCTTCATCAATCCCAGCACAATTCTCCACCCAGTTTCACCTTCTTCTGTGTCTGGCGGCTTGCACCGCTAGATCCACCGCTGCTGCTATCTGCCGCCTCCTAACCAAATGGCGTCTGTCACCCTTATCGTCCTTCTACATATCTGTAGCTCTAAGGCCCCGTTTAGTTCGTGAAATGAAAATTTTTGGATGTCACATCGGACGTTTGACCGGATGTCGGAAGGGGTTTTCGGATACGAATGAAAAAACTAATTTCATAACTCGCATGGAAACCGCGAGACAAATCTTTTGAGCCTAATTAATCCGTCATTAGCATATGTGGGTTACTGTAGCACTTATGACTAATCATAAACTAATTAGACTTAAAAGATTCGTCTCGCAATTTCCCCCCTAACTGTGCAATTAGTTTTTATTTTTATCTATATTTAATACTTTATACATGTGTTTAAATATTCGATGTGATGTTTTTGGAAAAAATTTTCTGGAAACTAAACAGGGCCTAAGCTCAACCATGACATGTCTTCTACCACCCGATCACTTATGCTTTCTCAAAGAGATTCTCCCATGCATTAGTCAAATATATTTGGCGCTAGGAGAACAAGGGCATTATGCTTTTCTCCACCGGATCATCTAATAGTGTTATTTTCTCATGAAGATAAAGATAAAGATGAAAATTAAGTGTTTTACGAAAAATAAGATGGTATTAACTTTTAATTATTACAAACTTGAAAAATAGATTAATCTGGTATTTTAGAGAAACTTTTATATAGAAAGTTTTCACACGAAATACACCATTTAATAGTTTGAAAAGCATGCCACAAATGAATATCCAAATTCTTTTCGCTTTTTTTGGTAGAAAAGAACGGGACCTTAAAGGTAATTGTTGGGGAATGACATCAAATTAGCTTGGCTTCATCCAAATGGGAGTATCTCAATTAATATATTAATTGGAATTTTCTATCATAATTAATATATGGCCACGAAGTGAAAGTTTCTCAACTGATTAGTTTCCTTTAGTGCAATTTGCACACCAAGATTTAAAATGGGTGCTCATATTTATGACTAATTATTATTTTAGTTTTAGTTATAGGTAACATACTCGTTACCTGCGTTTATAATGCGAAAAAAACAGTAATATGGTTGTATGAAAAGTAGCACTTAATTATACCTTGAGGACTTCACTGTCTCTCTCTTGTTTGAGTGCTATACATGTGGTCACTTACTCACTTTAGGTCTCAATCTCTGTTACAGGTGTTTATAGTGGTTGGATGTACGTATGTATTTACAGTAGTGAGTGTGCATGTGTTATAAGTCTGCAATTGTACCGTATCTATACTAATATAAAAAGGAGGAGTTCAACCCTAGCAATCCTACAGGTGAAATCACCTGGATCAATCCCTACCGTCCATCCACATCTATCTACTAATTCGGACCGTCCATCTTCTTCTATCCTAATCCGTTTTGTCATCCTCCTATTGAGCGGTGGTCCTCGCGCGGCTCTTCCTGCTGCTCCTCACACGACTCCCGCGATGATCGCGCGCTGACCACGCCTCGCTCTTCTCGAGCCGCTCCTCCTCGCTGATTCCAACAGCGACGGTGATTCCAATGATTCCACCGATTCCACCGCTGTTGGATCTCCACTGATTCCATCGATTCCACCAATTTCGCCCCGAAGCGGTGACTCCGCCACATAAAACCCAGCCACGATGACTCCGCCGTGCGCATCCTCTCTCGCTCGCTCCTCACTCGACCAACGCCGCTAGCGCACCACCACAACGCCGGATCAGCGCCGAGCCACCACCGCACAACCGCATCCCCTTCCGCCGGTGCCACGCCCGGGACTGCCCCCGATGACGACGGACGCACGCCCCCATTGCTTCTCCGCAAATAGCTCCTGAGCTTCATGCGAAGCCCGCGCCGGCCCTAGGAAAGCCTCTCCTCCGCGAATCCCTCCTCACGGAAGCCCTAAGCTCCTCTGTCTTCCTCAGGGAGCGTCGCCGATCCGTCGGTCGCTGGTCACCCTCCCGTCGCCGGATCCCCTCCCGTCATCGGCTGCCACCCGGTGTCTATCGCCGTCGCTGTTGGATATAGGTCGTTGTCCGGCGTTGACTGCTCTCGCTATTGGATCAAGGCTGTCGCCCATCGTCGGGCATCATCCACTGTCACCGCCGCTCACCGGCTTGCTGCCTGATCGAGCAGGCCAGCACCCATCTCCAGCGCCCGTCAGGTGAGTTCCCACCCTTGCACTGCAGCCACCCTAGCCACCATGTCCAATTACGATGAAACATTTTATTTCTTCCCCCTCATTCCTTTCATGTTCTTTGTAGGTGAACCAAGTACAGAGGATGCGGTGGAGGCGTGGGGGCTAATCACTAATCAGTCAGATTTTTGTGGATCGAGCTTATTACCTCAGTTTTCTCCTCTTCGGTGATGGAGCCGGTTCAGGTGCGCTGCAAAGGAAATAGTTGCCACACCCCCAGAAACCAAGTAATTTAAATACTTCTCTGTTGATTAAACTAGCATAAACGACATAACGGTGATTCAGTAGTTTTTGTTGTTATAGTTGCTATCGTTGTTTTCTTGCAGGTGAATGTGCTCTTATCCTGATACGGCATAGTGAATCATTGTGGACTGACTGAAATCTGTTTTATTGTGGAATGAGCAAAAATTGTTTACTTGATGTCGAGAAGGCTATATATGTCGGGAGCTGTTTGGAAAGGGTTTAATCGGAGCAACGTTATTGGGAAAGTATTTTGCGGGGCAGTTTGGAAAGGGTTTTGTCGGAGCAATTCTGGGAATTATACTTTTATTGGATCAATAATGATTGGAAAGGATTTTATCGCAGAAATCTTGATTAGGAAGGTATATGTATGTGTGGTCAGAAATTTATCCCTTCGCAATTCAATAGATGCATTCTCTATTTTGCTAACAAGAATCAATTTGCATTTTTTTTGGAAAGAAAATAGACGATGTGCATTGAAAGAATTATTGTTCTTTGAGATAGAATAATTCAATAGAATTATTGTTTCTTGTCCAGGCATTCCCATGAGTTGCAAATCCAAGGAAGTTATTACAAGCTAATCGATTTATCCCATTACGAGCTAAAGCCCGCTGGTATGTTTTTTTTTCTCTGCCATTCACCATTGAAATATGGAATACCATATTCTTTTTTCATTCGATGCACTCTTTATTGTCTGTTCTAATTTCTTCGACTACTAATAATTTGCAGTTTGATATTGCTTTATCCCACTGCTTTTCCATTAGAACCAACAAAAGGAGAAATTCCTTTAGCTGAAGTCCTCAGATTCAATACCAAAGTTGATTGTTTGATTCTAAACGTAATTATCATGGTTTCTTGTGGTCCTTTAATGGTGATATTAAGATTTGGGCAAAATTGGTACAAAAGCTACATGTCCAAAATACCTTGGTAGCTTCCCCACTTCTATTATCTCTCCAATTTACTCTTAAATTGTATGATACAATATTATCAAGTTTCATAGTAGTTATTTTGGACTCACCTACTCTTAAATTGTATGATACAACATTATCAAGTTTCATATTAGTTATTTTGGACTCACCTCTTCAAAGTACCTGTCATCTGGGTTGGGAGGTAATTTCTAAATCTCAGCTCTGCTATTTGATGATCTGACATTCATATTTTACTACATACTTCTTGTCACTAGAATTCCTGCTGCATACGTACTAGCTAGGTATTTCCTCTTACAATAATGGTTGTCAGAATTGGCAGCATGAAACTGATCAGCTCAATGTAACACTTGAACAATCTGAGAGTTTTCGTTTACTCCAGGACACCTGACAGTTGACACATATGATATATTTAACACATTGTGTTGATTGCGCATAAAGAAGTAGCCCAACATATTTCTGCTAAGCACATGAACATATTGGTACATATTTACACTTCTTTATTTTTACAAGGCACTATGCTACTGATAGTTTATTGATGGGCTGCAGCTGAATTTATTTTAAAAACAACTACTATTTTTTTTTCACCTACGTTGCCATTCCTCCGTTCCTGCATGTCCACTTTGTTGCAAATCCGGAATTGTGGAGAAACTCTTGATGTTCATCATATGCCAGTTTATACTTTTCTAAATTGCCAAATTGAAAAGAGGGTTACATATTTATTCAGTCCTATCTACAGGTTGGAGGTTGTATGCAGCTAGCTAGGTCACTTTCTTATCACAACTCACAAGATTGCCGCTTTAATAGCTGTAGTTTGAATCTAGGATGGTCTGTCACAAGGAGCTTTAATTACTTCTATGAATTTTGTTAAATTAAAATTGATACATTTGTGGCTTTTATTGTTTGAGATTCAAAAAAAAATTAGGTTGCTGCTCAAGAGCAAAAGGCAATAACATGGGGCAGTGATAAAACTATTTTTGGGCACAGTTAGTCTGTGACCATGTCTTCATAGGCACAGTTAGTTTGTGACCATCTCTTCATATGCATATTGCATAAATGAAAGGGAAACTCATTGTTAAAAAAACTGAAATGGAAACAACTTTTCCATGGTGATCCGATTGACCATAGCTCGGATCTTGGATATCAATACTGTAATTCATAAAGTGCAGAATACATGATTCAGTTGGAGAAAGGCAATACATGAGGAAGATGTTTTGAACAATATATTATCTTAGATTAAACTAATGTTTTTTTCTCATCTGGTGTTTTGTACCCTTACAATCGTCTAGCTGTTGTAATTCATCAAGTGCTACCAATGTTGAATTGGTTGTACTCTGTAGCAACCTAGCAGGGCTTTACAATTTGTTCTGTGCAAAATTTGGCATGGAGTGAGAAAGGGATTATGTTTACAATTTTCAAATAAATTAGTGTTAACAAAAATCTGAGCAGTTTTATACCTAACCAAGGCATTCCCTTTAGTCTTCTTGACCCCTTGGCACATAGGGTGATGGGGAACAGTTAAAATTCTAAGAAATTTTATACTGAACATGAGCAAATTTTATTTCTCTTAAGTTTTTCTGACTGGTATATTGCTCAATCAATGAGGCTGATGAAAAATCCAAGATTGCAGTCACACTTTGATGCATGAATATTACTTCTCCGTTTTAAATAAAATATATAATATTATTGACTTGTAGGACATGATGCTTGACTGATAATTTTGTTAAAAAATTATGTATATATGTGATTTGTTTCATTATCATTAAAGATACCTCAAGCGCAACCCATATTTTCTCAATTCATATAAAAGTATTATGATGCAAGATTGGGAGGATTTCCTTGGTACTAAATAGCAAAAAAAATTAGCTATGTTATGTTATTCAAACTTATAAGTGAAAAGTGTGTTGATTTTTTAAATGTGTGTCCTAGCTTTTAATTATATACTACTATGAATTTGATTTTCAATATAATGTAACTTTAATACAGGTTACGACGTGCATTGCACGTGCACGCAGAAAAATATTAGTTATGCTATGTTATTCAAACTTATAAGTGAAAGTATATTGATTTTTTAAATGTGCATCCTAGCTTTTAATTATATACTACTATGAATTTGATTTTCAAAATAATGTAATTTTAATACAGGTTACGACGTGCATTGCACGTGCACGGTTACTAGTTTCTTAAAAAGAATCAATATGGTTGCTACGTAGCACATAATTTACCTTGAGAACTTCATAGTTCGTCTCTTGTATGAGTGCTACATGTGTGGTCACTTTACCTATCAGTCGAGCATGCCTAATTAAAGGATATGATTGAAGAGTGCATTCCCTCTGTTTTTAAATAAATGTAGTTTTAGTCTTAGAATTTATTGATAAAAGTGTATAGTTTCAAAATTTATTGATAAAAGTGTATAATTTTAGAGCGGTTTAGTAGACGTCTTTAGTTAATGGCACCATATCTTTTTCTTTTTATTTTCAGTCATTGAATCAATAGTACTTTCTCTCCTGCTTCTCGTTTTTCCCTTGTCATTTTTTATGCGTATTAATGAAGAATATAGTAATGTTCTAATCGTTTTTTTAATATATCTTTTATTAGAGAAGGGAGTACCTTTCATAAAAGTATTAATTAGTTATCACAAAGGGAATCAACATTTATGGTTTTTCCTGCAGATGACAGTCCCCTGTAGCTGCTCTATTAGCTAGGACGATGCATGACATCGGAGAAAATAAAAGGCTCGCACATGGAGCGGTCGATGGGGTGTGTCACGTCTGCGTTTTGCTACAATCGCTACAATGCCTGCGGAGTGAAAATTTTACGAAAAGGCCAGCCGCTTCGCGCGTAATTCGGTCTAGGTACTTTACATGTAGGCCCTTAAAAAGACCGGATATTCCATGCAAAGGAGTGAAAAATCTAACTGGGCAGGATGGACATTGTTAGATCCAACGATCGAAAACGATTTGTTACCATAAAGTATCGGTACCTCGAGGTACTTTTTTCGTTAGACAGGAGCGAGTCTCAAAAATTTAAGACGATAAATATCCCTGTCGGCAATCAGAACATCGGATTTCATGTGAAACATGAAAGTCAATATTGGTCGTAGCTTGATCCCACTGCTAAACGATACCATTTCACCCGAAAACTTTATTTATTTTGAATTTCATGAATCTAGAAAAAGTTGTTTAAATTCAGCCAAATTTTCTTCACATTAATTTCAAATATTTTTGGGCCGAAATATCTTAAAATTTCTGCAATTTCGGATATTTTGACCCCGAAAGATATAAGTGCAAAACCGATTTATAAATCCCTACCTGTGATAACTGATAGATTGTCCATAGGCGAAAAAAATCTAGACGTGTCGAAGGTGGCAACTGGCATCAAAAAAATGTGGTGCAATTTGCCATTTGTGAACAAACACTGGAATTTACCACTGGGAATAGACAAATTAATGTACCCACTTGCTTTGATGACAATGCTTTCAACTATTGTTTGGCGATTAACCTGAATACTTGATTCAATCCTGCGTGATTGGTGGCAAGATTTGCCAACTGATTTGTTTAAAATTTTGGAGGAAAATAAATCTACTGAAGTTTAAAACACAGTTATTTTGTATAATTTGCAGAAGGGTGTGTGATTTCGATGGAAGCATAACACTACTAGTACTACATAACTTCGTGTATAGACAATAGGTAAAAAATGCCGCTTGGTGAAGTTATGAGACACTCAATTTTCATCACTGGCACCCAATTTGTGACAAAAAATCATGGAGTTGAAAAATACAATCGTATGTGACGTTCTTACCTGTGAATAAACAGTGTATTTTTATGGTACTTACCTGTTTTTCCTTAAAATTTTAAAAGTCAACGTTCCCATACAAAAAGCAAAGAAGTACCTGCAGTTACAGGACTTCAAGAAATACACAAAGCATTCTTTTAGGTACACCTACACACATATAGTGATGATGAAATCACTCCATTTCTTAAATACACAAATGACTCTCATCTGACAGTTAAACCGGCTGTATCAGCTGACAACGAGTACCGTATATATATATATATATATATATATATATATATATATATATATATATATATATATATATATATATATATATATATATATATAGGCTGCTAATTAAGTCAAGCCTACTCACCCACCGAATATTTTCATCTCAAGAGGGACATCCTTCGCATCCCTTCACTTCATGAATGTCATCTAGATACGATGTTTTCTAGAAAAAACATGACAGCGTAGATCAGTATGTGATATATAATATATTTTTTCCGTCCCACAATATTTACTCCGTATCTTTCTAGCATTTAAAAGTTGTTCCAAAATAGTTGTCACTTTGAAGTACGTACTACTTGTCACATTAACCACTTCTAATTAAAATTTCTCCCCATTCTACCCCCAACCACCATTCTACATCCAACTGTACATTATTTATTAAGGGGTATTATAGTCTTTCCTCCTAACCTTAATATATGCTAAACAACCTAAAATGATAAGTATTCTGGGACGGAGGCATAGTACATGTGTAGTTAAAATTACTCCTGTTGTAAAATTGGTGTTCAAAAACCCATCTTGTAGATCAAATAATTAATTTTCATCGAGTGCTATACGTTTAGCGGGTAAGGATCCTCTGCCATAATGTCATTACCATTAGACTTACTGCCATGTGGGTCTCACTTTTTATTTTTTGCCCACATGTGCCATTATGATAGAGGATGCGAACCCATGTTCAACTTACCCGACCCCTATCTCTCTGTTTTTTTAGATTTCCACTAAATCTAAAAAAACACAGCCTCTCTTTTTACTATGTGTCAAGTACCAAAAAAGGTCACACATACGCTTGAGTAGAAAATGTATAGTTATCCCTGTTTACACCCAAATTTGGTACCTAGATTCAAAATAAGGAAAATTGCCAAGATTTGGGAAAGTCGCCGGTTTCCTCCACAGAGCCGGTCTGACCGCTGTGTATTGGCCAGTCTGACCGACGGCATGTGGTCGTTCAGACCAGCAGAGTCCGATGCCGAGTCTGTTTTCGTCGGGTCTCGAGTTTCCTTACTCGATCAGGTTTCCATTGGTTCTACCCCGAGTTAGAAGTGGAGCAGAACTTGTAGGAGGCAAGACCAACCCCTATATAAGGGACAAGTCAGATTCAATTGTAAAAATAACATATAATCTACATACAGGCCTATTGAATTGCTTTTTCATTATTTCAATCTATTTCTAGTTTAGTTCGTCCATCTTTGTCGCTTTGCACTATAAATCGTCTGCCTTCGCTACGAGAGTTCGAAATCATTTGTAGATTTGTCCCGTAAACTTTCTGTTTGCCCACGAGACGGGTAGTTATCTATCGTTCTATCTAAATTAACTCCGCTAGCCGGTTTAATCTAACAAAACATATCTTAGTCTAGCTTTTTGCTAGATTGAGGTGGTTAGCGACTCTACAATCACCGCAAGGCGTTTAGATGTCCCAATCGTGATTGTCTTCTTGCCAAACAAGTTGACAACAATCCCATCGAAAAAATGTCCTCTACAGCTTTCAAACTGTGCTTTCTATTATTTATATAATATAAATTAAACGTAGTTTCACATCCCAATTAATGCTAAAACGAAAGTTGGTAATCAAAACATTCGATTAAGAAAGTGAAAGAATAATAAACGTCAATTTTTCGTTAGTGTGAAATGATACATACTACAGATCAAGTCGGCAATATTAATTAGGTGTTACTCTTAGCAGTAAAATATTGTAGAACACCCTCGTCGTACCTCCCCAGTTTGCAAATTTTCAGAAACGGTGTACACGTGATTTTGATGGAAGCCAAATTCTACATATATAATAAGGATAATTTTAGGTCAGAAACCTAATGTTATAGAACGATCCAAAACAATGATGAGAAGGTTAATTTGACCAAATTCAGCGGATGCCGACGTACGGTTCCGAAGAGTCAATTGGTCCTTTTCGAAAAGTCGTATAATAGCGACAATAACAATTACCTGCATGCAGATAGACTTCAAGTTCAAGATATTTGAATTTCTTGCACATTCAGATGCACCCCAACATTGACAAAATCTCCTCTGAAGGTTATACTTGCTTAGACTCAAGTGAAGTTGCATGTATTTTTGCTGGAGTGTCAAGCCTACCTCACCTACTTGCCTAACAGTTTCATCACAACTATTTTATCTACTCCCTCCGTTTCAAAATGTTTGACACCGTTGACTTTTTAGTACGTGTTTGGCCATTTAACTTATTCAAAAAATTTAAGTAATTATTTATTTTTTTCATATCATTTAATTTACTGTTAAATATACTTTCATGTACACATATAGTTTTACATATTTCATAAATATTTTTGAATAAAACGAACGGTCAAATATGTGCTAAAAAGTCAACGGTGTCAAACATTTTGAAACGGATGGAGTATTTTTGCAAGAAATCAGAGCAATTGTTCCTAGGTCGTGAAGGTCGGGCAAATATTCTTCTTGCTTACTCGAATCCCCGGCTCCTCGCTGACAAAATTTGGCATATATAAAGAATTCGTATATATATACACAGTTGAAAAAAAGAAATTGTTACATGCATATATTTAAATTTCAAACTGTGGCCCTATAATCTGAAAGACAAATTGATTAACAGAATATTTAACAACACACTAGTTGAGCAAGTCTAATAATTAGTGTAGCGTTCTGCTGGGTACGTGTATAGTCATCATGCAAATCTCGTGGATTGCAACTGAACGACAGCAATCACAAAAGATCATCAAATGTATGCTTTTGGCGGGTAGCTCTCCACGCTGTCCACCCACGGGTTGCAGCTCACGCGGCGGCGCTCCTCCTCGCCGTCGCCGGCGCCGGAGGAGACGGGCGGCACGTCGCGGAGCGCGCGCCAGACGGCGCTGTTGCACTTGAAGCCGGAGCCGAAGCCGATCTGCCAGACGCGGTGGCCGCGGCGGACGCGGCCTTTGGCCTCGGCGTAGGCGAGCTCGTACCAGAGCGAGCTGCTGCTGGTGTTCCCGAACCTGTGCAGCGCGCACTTGCTCGCCTCCATGTCGCCGTCGCCGAGGCCGAGGCTCCGCTGCACCTCCTCCAGCACGGCGCGCCCGCCGGCGTGCACGCAGAAGTGCTCGAACGCGCGCCGGAAGTCCGGGATGTAGGGGCGCCGCGCGCCGCGGCGGAGCACCCGCCGGAGCACCAGCGACCGGAGGAACTTGAGCTGCTCGGCGAGCGGGAGGACGAGCGGGCCGAGGGTGGTGATGTTCGTCTTCAGCGCGTCGCCGGCGACCGCCATGAGCTCCCTCGCCAGCGACACGCCCACCCTCCCGCGTTCGTCCTCGCGCTGGTACACGCTGCCGAAGCACCCGTCGGCGGCGCCCTTGTGGGTGCGCACCGTGTGGAGCAGCCGGTACTTGGCTCGCCGCGCGTCGCCGCCGCGGCTCGACAGCAGCGCCGCCGCGCCGCCCATGCGGAAGATGCAGTTGGACAGCAGCATCGAGCGGTCGTTGCCGAAGTACCAGTTGAGCGTGATGTTCTCGGTGCTCACCACGACGGCGAGGGCGCCGGCGTTGGCCTGGAGGAGGTCGCGGGCGAGGTCGACGGCGATGAGCCCGGCGCTGCACCCCATGCCGCCGAGGTTGAACGACTTGACGTCCTCGCGCATCCGGTAGCGGTTCACCACCATGGACGCCAGCGACGGCGTCGGGTTGAAGAGGCTGCAGTTGACGATGAGGATGCCCACGTCGCGGCTCGGGTCGACGCCCGTGGCGGCGAACAGCTTGTCGAGGCACCCGAACATGACGGCCTCCGCCTCGGCGCGCGCCTCCGCCATGGACAGCCGCGGCGGCCGCGCCTGGATGCCCGGCGGCAGGTACGTCCGGTCGCCGAGGCCGGAGCGGCGGGTGATCTTGGTCTGGAACGCGACCGCCTCGCCATTGAAGAACCCCGTGCTCTCCGTCATCTCGAGGAACCCGTCCTTGCTGATCTCGTGCTCGTCGCCGTCCGGCTTGTAGCAGGCGAACTCGACGAGGTACACTGGCCGCGGCCGCCTGGCGTACCAGACGGCGACGAGCAGCGCCGCCGCGCACAGCCACGCGGCGCAGCCGACGAGGTCGACGGCGTAGAGCGCGGCAACGTCGAACAGGCCGTACGCCGCGGCCGCCGCGAGCGCGAGCATCACCACCCACGACGGCGACGGCGGCATCGGGAAGCCGGCGGAGAGGAGGCCGAGCTTGACGTACTTGAGGTTGACGGAGCGGGCGAAGTCCGGCAGCCGGCGGCGGATCTTGATCACGATGCTCCGCGGCTCCGCGCCCGGCTTGCAGCTGGCGCCGCCGCCGGCCGCCACGACGGCCGGCGGGAAGGCCATCTCCGCCGTGAGGCGCTCGCGCTCCATCACTGCCGCCGTGGACGCCATTGATCACGACGACTACGCTGGCTTGCTTGCTTGCTTGGATGGGTGAGCTTTTGAGTTGAGTTGAGCTCGTGTTTGGATGGAGCTCCGTTTTATAGGCAGTTTTGTCCGCTGGAAGAAGAAACAGCGAACGTTCATTTTATAAGTAGCATTTTCTCGTTTATTTTAATTAGCTGCCAAATTTTAGGCAGATGAGAAAAGATTTGGAAATTTCTTAACAGAAACAAATACTTCCTTCGTTCCATATTATAACGTTTTGGCATCTCAATTTTTCGTCTATATTCAATACCATTCATGTATATATCAAGAACCTCAAATGTCTTATAATATTAAAAGAAGAGGTAGCTAGGACATTAAAAAAAATGCATTGGAAACTTTTGGCACAAGTAATATTAGAGTTAGGAATTTCCTAAATTTTATAGTTGTTAATTAATTCACTCTAAATGGACGTTCATATATATATATATATATATATATATATATATATATATATATATATATATATATATATATATATATATATATATATATATATATATATATATATATATATATATATATATATATATATATATATATATATATATATATATATATATATATATATATATATATATATATATATATATATATATTACGTGCTCACGCAAGCATGCATGTTGATTAGAAAAATAATTTTGAATATTGTGTGCTTAAATTTGGAATTACGTGGTTGCATGTGTTTAAATGAAAAAGAATGGGAATTTCCCGTGAAATTTCTCCATCAAAGTAGACCTTGCAGGATTAACTATCTAGAACCACGCAATTTTGCTAAAATTTTGAGGAGACAAAAACATAGCTCATTTTCTTTACACTATTTATTAAGGATGATCAGACACGTTGCAACATAAACATGCATGGTAGGCCAGCAAAATCTGTATGTGGGAATAATGTTTGGTGAGCTATAACAGTTCGTTCAACATCAACATATATATATATATATATGACCATACACATATATATATCAAATCTGGCATGCAAAATCATCAAGATATATCATTGAGGAACACGTTTGAATCATGCAGGCCAAAAATATTAATTCATCAATCATCAATGAAGCTAGCTAGCCATTCTGATGGAGCTATCGTCCCTAAAACAAATATTTCAGATAAAACAACATGTCAAATTAATTAACGAATGGCCGTCGTGGCCATGCCGTCGTGTCTGGGGGATTTCTTCATGCTGGATAGCTAAATGTAGGTAGCTCATCAGCGCCTCAACTAACCTAGAATTTAAGACTCCATTAATGTGTACTCTATGCAGTTAATATTTAAGAAAATTCCTTCCATACCCTTAAAATCACATTCATCTATGCTCCCGAGTTTTCTATACTCTCTAATATTCCTTGAATTTTTATTTTGATCCTTTTTCATTAGTTGACCGTTTAATATTGCTATGAATTAATTTGTAGACTATATTATTGGAAGAGTATTAGTTTGTTATATAAGACTTTATATATTTATATTCACGGATTTATAGTATGAGGTATTATCATGGCAAAGTATTTTTATTAATTATAGAAGAATTTAATATTTATTTTATTTATTTATTAAAGAGTATATCTTTACCTTCTACATAATTGGCACCCACCTGTAACTATTAAAAGCTAAAACTTAACATGAATGTATATCATATCATCACCCACTTGTAATTAGTATTCCATAAAACAATAATCTCCAAAACTAAGTTTATCATTATAAAAAGGAAAAAATATGAATTAACCCCTGAACGGTTGCGATCATCCGAATTACACCTGTAATTTGAATACTAAACATTTAAGTTCCATCAACTATCTAAACTGGACAAACCGACTCAATCCCAAGAGGTTTTGGTCTAACGTGGCAGTTCTAGATGTAAAATCTATGTACAAGGCCCACCTAACAGTGTTTCTCTCCTCTTTATCATCCTGTCTTGGCCAATAGACGAAATGACGGTGGTAATGTGGAGGCCTCCTTGCTGCTCCTTCTCCTTTGACTGCTTTCCTCCTCCTTGCTAGACTCCCATTGCCACCACCATCATCCACTGCGCCCTTCCGCCTCTACCACCGCCACTGCCCACCGTCGCCATCCTCCTCGGTGGTGGCGCCCTCCCCTCCCCTCGCCTCCTTGGTGTTTGTCAGGGCAGCTCTAGAGAGCGGTAGGACCAAATGTCTGGCCACTTGCAGTGTGAAGAAGCGGGAGATATCTGTCGACATTTGAGGTCACGACTATGGTATTTTGCATGTTATGGAGATCATCGGTACCAGGACATATGCGAGTTTGAGGTAAAAGAAATCGAAACAAGATTTTTATACAGGTTCGGACCCCTTGTGAGGTAATAGCCCTAGTTTAGTTTATATGAGATTGATATGAAAAACCACAGAGTACAAAGAGAACAGATGAATTCGGCGATACTGGTGAGATCCTTGTCGAGACCATTTGACGAGATCTCATGGCGAATTTGGCTTCATGTCCTCCAACTTCGTAAACTATGGCGGGTGTGTTGTGTCATGTCTCCTCCCCTCCTAGGGGGCTTGTATTTATACCCATAGATGTCCACTTGTCCAAATAGAACTAGGGAGACAAATATGGATACGATCCAAGTAGATCTTTGCGTTTCCATATAGAACTCTACTCGTCCTTTCTTATCCGGAACTTCTTCTATATATGATGTATGATTCCGTATAATACTTGGTATATGATGGGTCCCACCGAGCTTAGTTGATTACTATTGGGTATGTGGTATCCATAACCATGACAATATCGGCGATGAAACCAACCTCCAGATCCACCTCTACGTGTTGCCACCACTGAAGGATTGTCTTGTTCTTTGTGCTCGCAGGCGACAGCGTGGTTGGGGCTCACGCTGCTAAATCTTGACCACAACGATGGTATCGCCGAACCATCGTGTTCCTTGCACACACTCCCCACCTCTGGTCGGCGACGGGAGTAGCGGAGGGAGAGCAGCCTCCACTGCCATGCCCAAACTTGGTGCTGCAAGCGTACAACAGCACACAACATCTCCACCGGAGACGAAGAAGCATAAATCGTTGAGAGTGGTCGGTGGAATCATGGGGAATGATACTTGATCTGGCAGAGGGCTCGTTGTAGCTTTCTTGCAAGCTCCAGCTCCGCCACCACCACCTCTTCCTCCTTCGCAAGCTTCGCCCTGCTGCAGCCACCTCCGTGCGAGTTCCGATGATACCTCCTCCTCCGCCTCGCCACTGCTGGCGTCCTCCCTATGCCATGCGAGCTCTGGTTCTTCAACATGCAAGATGTACGCCGCCGCAGGATGTGGAGCTTAACTTCTCAGAGAGGGGGATTTGGGCAGCGAGGGAGAGGAGAGTGAAGATAGATATGATAGGTAGGCCCTGTCTATTTTATTTTTTTTATGACTGGACTGCCTTGTGTGATGATACCTTTGCCAACTTGGACCAAAGCCATTTAATGCTTAGGTGTGTAATTTGTCCGGTTTAAAAAACTCACGGTGTGAAATGTATAGTATTTAAATTGATGGGGAATTGGACGACCACGATAGTATGGCGTAATTCGGATTAATTCTTTAAAAAATGCTATACATACTCATGAAACAAACTTATAAATATTATAATCACACAACAAATTATTTTATTTCCAACAATAGATTCCACATATTTCTTTGGTTTAATATATATAATTTAGCTAATAGTTACTAGTAAACATAGAATGATTGGATAAAGTATGATCTCCACACTAGAACTCCATGACAGAAGTTTTTCTATATATATGACTTAAATAAAACTGTAATATCTCTGTTCACTAAGTTGACAATTTACCTTCATTAAGTGTGGTCACGTATGCACCGGCTAGAAATTTGAAAAACCTCCCTCCAGGGCTCCAACGTGTATTATATATATTGGGCCAAATTCTAGCTAGAAGTGTCCATGTCCTGAAATTCTAAATTTAGCCACGGAAAGAAACAAGGAAAAGCTAGCAATCAGAGGCCCACTGAACTAGTGCAGTACTTACATTCATCCTAGCTGTGGAAAGCCCACCAACTTGTTCACACAGTGATCTGTTTATTTAGTACTCTCTGTCCAAAATAAGTAATGTTTTGTATTATTTATGTCTAACGTTTGACTATTTGTCTTATTTGAAATTTTTTAATGGTTAGTATTTTTATTTTTATTAGATGATAAAATATGAATAGTACTTTATGTTTAATTAATTAATTTTATTTTTTCATAAATTTTTCAAATAAGACGAACGGTTAAACGTTAGACACGGATATCCACGGCCGCACTTATTTTTGGGACGAAGATGGTATATAAAAGATAAATTTCATAAAACCCACATGTTATGGTTCGAGACTTCGAGTTGTATAAAACGATATGAATTTTAGCACCTACTATCATATAACCTCAGATATTGTAGTGTTCCAAGAAACCATACTGTTGACCAATTTGACATACTTTTATATCAAAATTTAAATTTAAGTGATGTTTTACTTACATATAACATTTATAGGATGAATAAAAACTCATAAATTTAAAATATGATTGAAGAACTAAAAAAATGTGGTATATAAAACTCAAAATGATCAATAGTATAGTTTTGTGATCAATACTCGGGGTTATGTACCACTTACCAAAACTCATACGTTATGCTCATGCAACTTAAACATAGATAGATTACGTGAAATTTACTTTTAGAAAAATACATATTTGTAAAAAAATAGCCAAACAATATTTCAACCATACACGTACCATGATAACATTCATTTGCAATCAATTATATATAGCAATATATATCGAGCTTGTCAATTCCATTCTGGAGGACATTCCAGTTTACCTCTTCGAATAGATCGCTCACTGGTGGAAAAACCATCTTTGATCGATCGACCCAAATCTATAATAGCCTCGGTTCCATTAAAAACCGAGACTAAAAACGATTTTTAGTGCCGGTTTATAAGAACAATAGGACTAGATGATCTTTATTCCCGGTTGGTTCCATGTCAGACCGTGTCAGGCGTTTAGGATCTTTAGTCCCGATTTGTAACACCAACCGGGACTAAAGATCTAACTTTAGTCCCGGTTGATGTTACTAACCGGAAATAAAAATCAACACGTACTATATAATCCTTATTACTTATCCTCTTCTCTCGTCCACACAACAAACTCTATCTCTTTCTTTCTTCCTCTCTAACTCCTGCCTTATCTCTTTCTTCCTTCCCTCCCTTATCTCTTTCTTTCTTCCTCTCTTCTTTTTGGATTGGGCGGGCCGGGCGGTGGGCGGCGCGCAGGGCCGGGCGGCGGGGCGGCGGCCGGCGCAGCACGCGGCGCGGAGGGCCACGGGGCGGCGCGGCGGCGGGCGGCGGCGCGGAGGGCGGAGGGCGGCGCGGCAGCGGGCGGCGGCGCGACGGCGGGCGGCGGCGCGGAGGGCGGCGCGGCAGCCGACGGCGGCGGGCGGTGGCCGGCTGGCGCGGAGAGGAGGCGGCAGCGGCCGGCCGAGCGGCGCCTCCGTGGTTTTTTTTTTAAGAATTTGTGATTTGTTGCATGATCCTGTGATGTATTTGATTTGTGTGCGATGTGAACTTGTGATGTATTTGCGATGAATTTTGTAGAACTTGTGATGTAATTTGATTTGTGTAATTTTTTTAGGATTTGCGATGTATTTGATTTATGTGTATAAGTAACTTAAAGATTTGTGATGTGGATTTGGGATGTTACTTTGATTTGGGATTTGGGGATATGCATCCCATTTGATTCGGGAGAAAATAAAAGAGGAAAAAAAAGAAAAAAGAGGACTATCTGTACTGCTGTTATTCCCTCTTTAGTCCCGGTTGGTAACTCCAACCGGGACTAAAGATATCTATAGTCCCGGTTATTTCACCCGGGACTAAAGATAGCGATCTTCGTAGTCCCGGTTGGACAACCGAGACTAAAGGGGGTTACGAACCGGGACTAAAAAGCACTTCTCCACCAGTGGCCGTCATACTGGTTGATATATATGGGAAAATAAGTAGTAAAAAAATCAAATATATAGTAAAACTTAGAAACTATGTAGGATTCAAAAATAGACATCTCGACGTCAAAAAGAATAAAACTTTTACTCCCAGATTTAATTATGAGTAAAAGTATAAAATGTGACACGGACAAATTTTATACATCTCCATTTTTGATCGAATATTAGTTTTCATGTTTGCACTACATGTTTGTTTGCAGTACATATTTTCTCCATATATATACCGATGTATCATTATGGGATTTACTTACATAAGGGAAAATTCAAATTTAACACTGATTTGAATCGTTATTACAAGATTGCCACTGCAAAATTACAAAATTACTAGAACTATCATTTGATCATTTGAGTGACATCCTTGCAAAATTGAAAAAAAACCAATGATAAATTTGTAAATGCCCCTACATAATAAGAATGTTCTATTATATAATATTTTATTAAAATCTAACATGTATAATTATATTTTAGACCTACAATAATGAGAGAAACCTGACATAAATAAAAAATATATAGCTAAACCTACAATAATGAACGCATCAGTGCATCACTCAAGCTTGGAACAGTACCGGAATAGGTGGTATGCTAGATCCGAACATTCCGGTCAATACCAACTGGAAATTTACCGGAACGATCAGTACATTTTGACCGGAACGGTAGACATACACGAAAAACGGAGCGGTGTATTAACGCGTGATTAATTAAGTATTAGCTAATTTTTTTTTAAAAAAATAGATCAATATGATTTTTTTAAACAACTTTTGTATAGAAAATTTTTACAAAAAAAGCACCGTTTAACAGTTTGAAAAGCGTGCACGTGGAAAACGAGAGGAAGTGTTGGGAACTTGCTGTTACAAACACACCCATACTGGTTATTTTGGCCGTAGCAGAATGGAGCTGATATGCTTATTGGTATGCATATCTGCTTAAATTCATCCTATCGTAATTCGACTAATTTGAAAACCGATCAGATCGATCAATTAATCGTGCATGCATGGTTGGAGACACATTCAACGTACTATTGGTAGCAGCATATATGGAAAATTAGTAGCCATCACTAAATTATTATTATTTTTCTCTAAACACAGCCATCAGTAAATTATGGGACTCAAGAAATGTGATCAGTTTCTGAAAATTGATTAGGCATATTGCCGTTCATTAATAGTATTCTTTTCCAACCATCAAATTGATCTTATACATAGTACGTGTCGTCCTTCATATGTACATAGCTAATTCAAACGAGAGCGGTGTTGACATGGACGCATACGTCACTGTTACATAAATAATTTTTCTAGATGAGAACCCCTCGCGAGCAAAGACGGCGGCTTCAGAGATGGGCCGCGCCAGCGGGCTTGATGCGGATCTGCTGCCCCCACCGTTAGGAGTGCGGATGAAGCGCC
This sequence comes from Oryza sativa Japonica Group, assembly GCF_034140825.1. Lineage (NCBI taxonomy): Eukaryota > Viridiplantae > Streptophyta > Magnoliopsida > Poales > Poaceae > Oryza > Oryza sativa. The sequence continues at coordinate 3,696,220 of NC_089044.1, forward strand.
TCGAGGGAAATCTGGTGCCCCTGCCCTTGAGAGCGACGACGGCGCACAGATCCGCCACCCCCACCCTCAGGATAGATGCCGGCACTTGGATCCGATGGCCTCGGGATGGCAGGATTAGCTTCGGGCGGTAGCGGCAGCAGCAGCAACCTCAATCTGAGCGAATCCGTCTCGACGCCCACGTGAAGCGACAAATTTGCCTAGTCTAGGGATGGCGACGATGATGATGGCGGTGGCGGTGAGGACGACTGTGGCCTTAGGCAGCGGGAACGAGCCGCGCCAACAGTGAGGACGATGGCGTCTGCGATGATGATGACAGTGGTGGCTGCGACGATGATGGCTTCGGGAGCTAGGGTTTGGGATGAATCCGGGAGCTAGTGTTTCAAATTTGCTTTTATGAATTTTTATTTTTTTTGCTGCTGAAATTATGTTTCATGTGGTTGGTATAGGTATCTGCTTGCGAAAATCCTATTTTTGCATGTGTTTGCTCTTCCCGCATGGAAAATTTTGATTTTCGCCAACACTTGCGTGCATGCCGGCCACTCAGCTGCCTGTAAAAATTGGATTTGGACGCATGCAAAAAATAATTTTTTACTGATGCATTCTACTAATATGTCGAAACCTACATACATCAAATTGAGTAAGTTTTAGGGTTCCCTTCCGCATGCATGTTTGAATTATAGAACTTGATCTTAATTTGAGGTTGTTTTGGATGTTTTTTTATTGAAGATTATTTTTCAGTATTGATTTTAAAATCGCTAAAGACAGATACAAAAGTTTTATCTATATATTAATTATTTTTTCTAACAAGTTATACTAAGCGATGCCACACTATTAATTATTATATTAGCAAGTGAGAATGTTCTTTCAAATTAACTAAAATCAAGTTTACTTGTCTGCTAATTACAGAGACCTAGCATTTCATCAAGAGTTGACCCTTTTGTCATGCACAATGTATCAAAATCATATTAATCCAAAAAAAAATCATATAAGGAAGACAGAAGGAATATATCAGAGAACTACTTGATATTCCTCGTACGAACACGCTGCTGTACTATAGTTAACATATATGCATGCATCAATTACCCTGAAAAAACATAAGCATCAATTGTCTAATTAAAAACACACATATGCTGTGTGCCAAACCATGCATACGTGATTGTGAAAGTTACTAGTAGTATCTTAATTACGTGTTCTACATGGTCAACAGTTTAATCATTATGTCACTACAGTACACATAATCGTTGGGCAAATCTTGACCACATTTGCGTGCAGCCCATAGATCGTTCATACACTTTGTACATATATAGAGAGAGATTAATTGACTACTATGCATTGTTAATTATGGTAGATGATGAGAGACGATGTCGTTAATTGTCTCGTGTGACAGCGCGTTAATTTTTCTCCCATGAGTCACAATCTTCCGGTTCTTTTTCAACCGGCCAGACATACGTCAAGACTTCAACAAGTCCAAGCAACATGCTGCTGGTTTAATTGTGTTTCCATTTCCAATAATTAATCAAATTTAGATAGATACGTTTTAGTTTGTAATTTTGCTCGGAATATTAATTGCGGCTGCCGCAGCCAACGAAACTGACCATTTCAACTTCAAGCTGTGTTAATTAATTGCAGAAGCAAAATAAATAAATCCATACATCATACCTTCACTGTTCTTTTTTTAACGGCTGTGCCAAAATATTTGTTGTCAAATTTGTCCCTTTTTTTTTTAAAAAAATACATCTTCCGTTTATATTATAAGATGTTTTGACTTCTTCCTATTCAAAGTTTTATCAAGTTTATAAAAACAAAGCGATATTTTCACCACAAAATAAACATCCTATGAATATTTAATCAATGTTAAAACTATGTTGCTTTGGAGAAGTTTGACTTTCAAAAAAAAATCAAAATGTATTATAATATGAAATAGAGAGAGTATATTTTTCTGATGACGCACGCATTTTACTGAACAGTGTGCACGTAATACCTCCTGAGATCAAATCACAGAAAATGCAAAGTTGGATAGGTTCTTCCAACACAAGCACCCTAACGAACCAAGTTGAGTTATTTAAATCTCAGTAATATTGTATTTTCCAAAATAGATTTCAATTATTCCTATATCTGAAACTAGTTCGGATGATTATATGTTCCGTGACAGAAAATGAGTATACATGAAAATTATATCACTAGGATGATTTATCCCACGAGTCTTTTGAAAATAGAAAAATAGAGAGGCATTCTTGCTTATTTTTGTTTTTCTTCTCAAGTAAAGGAAGGATTCAAACTGGACTGTGGACCGAGGTTGTGGTGACCAATCCAAGTGTCCAACCTGGGCCTATCTTGTTCAGTGGACGGCCCATCAGTATCAGCGCGACGCCATAAGCCCAAAGTCGCGTGGAACAGAAGAGGCAAATGTGAGGAGAGCCTCCTTCTGCTTACGCAGATAAAATTGGATAAACTTGGTAGAACTACTGTAAGGAGCGCAAATATTCCAAGCGCTAAATATGCATCAGCCCAGGCCCACCCCACCCAACGTCATGTCATTCCACTCCTACTATTGTCGAAGTAAATGATTTACTCCTATCGCGCGCCTCAACCACCCATTTTTATTCGAGTAAACGATTTATTTCGATAATAAAAACGCCCACCCCACATCCCGCATCGTGCTCCCACCATTATCGGAGTAAATGATTTACTACGATAAAAACAACTTCTCTGCTTTCGGTATATATTCTATTTTTACCGTACCCAACTAACCACTCTCGCCCCCACTTCATTTTTTCCTTTTTTTTTCAGATCTGAATCGATCCACCATCCCAGCCCACAGATCGGAGACAAACCATGGAGGAGGACGACAACACCGTGGCGGTTGATGGCGGTGGCCGATGAGAGGTGGCCGGCGGCGGTTGAGGCGAAGGCACTGCTTCAGGCATCGCTGCCGGACGCTTGGCAACACCTTAACTAGCAAGGAGATGTTCACCTGGGCAATAGCAACAACCAGCGGCTGCTCCACGTCGGCGACAATGATAAAATAAGCAAGTAAGGAAATAACACTCTGATTTGCATCTGCATACTCTCCTTCAACTTCTCGCATGAAGCCCCAATTTTTTTTAAATCAAATTAACGTGCAATCTCCAATATTACCTGATCTCAATTGATGGGCTGCACAGGTCCTACATTTGTACATCATACTCCATGTGGCTAGCCGCAGAGGATATGGTGGAGTCCGCCGGTGATGGAGGTTGTTTGCTATTTTTCTTTTGCTCACCATCTCTATTGACATGAACTAGAATGTTTTTGCATTTTTTTTTCGTGCTTGCTAGATAATGGATGGCTACTACTGCGCAATGTCGAGCTCATCTCTATACCACACCGCTACATCCTTACATGATTCCATCGTCGACTACTACTCGCCACCCGGTTGCCCTCTCCACTACCGGTCACAAGACACAGACCGTGCTCTTCATCCTTATAGCAAGATCCAGCAAAGCCACCAGATGGATTTTTGGCTGAATCATTCTTTTCTTTTCTAGTTTGATTCACCTGTGAGTAATTTTATCGCTTGTGTGTGATTGAGTCTGTAATGTTTTTATTCATAAGACTATTTTGTGATACATATCAATAATACTCTTAGTTTACTCCTATACTGTATATTGAACACATTAGTAAACATATTACTACACGGTGGCTACGAGATCATGGCTATATCGAGAGGAAGGTGGTAATTGTTTTACTCGCAGACCACGAAATCTCAGTTTTTACTGAGCTGAGCTATCACCATCAGCGGCCGGCCACATCTCATCCGCAGCATATAACCCCAAATAATGATATCCCGTAATCTAGACACCACGTCTAAAGTACCAGATACTACTCTAATATCATCGTCATGACATAGAGTAATTGCATAAGCAAACATTATACCCGCACCAAAGCATCTCTCAGATAAGTTAGTAACATATTCAGTATAACATAAACATAATGTAAAGTAGGCATTCATATACTCGGATAGTATTTCAATACCATAAATGTATAAAGAAGAGTATTCTAATAATAGTACAAAGCTTACAAGAGAGGAAAGGAAAGCTACTAGAGCCATACCCGAACTCTTCCGAAGGCTTCTGGACTCCTGATTTCTATTCTATTCCTATTCCACTAGCTTGATACTACTAAACTAAACTTGAGAGAATATGAGAGAGCTTTGCTTGAGGTGTGTGAGTGAAGTGAGGAGAAGAGCTCCTTAAATAGGCAGGTAATGACGGTTATGGCGGTTGGAATGGTCGGTAATGTCCTCCAACCGCCATAGGGAGTGAATCTCCACCGTTCCCTCAAAACCCTGCATCCATCGGCGCTGGCATTGGTTCGGCCGAACCCTGGGCTGGCCCAACAAGCCCACAAGTTGGCTGGTGGCATCCTGGGCTTCTGCTCTCCATAGACTTGTGAATTTTGGCCCAATTGATCATGTGATTTCTGAGTTTTTGGCCCATTCATACATAAGTCTGATTCTCGACATCGCCCGATTGATTTATCGTTTGTGTTGACGTCGATTCTCCTCCACTTTATGGTCATTCTCTGCAAAATGGTTAGTATATCTAATACTAGTGAAATATTATTATTCTAACATATATATGCATTGCAAGCATTACTAGTTCTCCTCTATTGTGGTAATATTGACGGTCGAAACTAATCGATAACGACCGTCATCACCCACGAGTATGGTGGTCCCTTTTTAGTTCAGTTAAATGAAGAAAATTTCGTTGATGGTTAAAAAACAAGATGTCTTACTTTATAAAAATAGAGTAGATTAATTATAAGGAATGATAGAAAATATTATAACCTTGCAATTACAATAACAAGGTGTCGACGTTTGATGTCGCGATTCTAGTATTTGCATAGTATGGGGATCATTGATACTAGGATATATGCGAGATTGAGGTAAAAGAGACGGAGACGAGGATTTTTAAACAGGTTCGGGCCCCTGAATTGTCAGGTAATAACCCTACATCCTGTTGGCCGAAGCCGGTATTGCTCTTATTCACCATAATCACACCAATACAATATTTGGGGTAGCCTATCTAACTGTTGTCGATATGGCGGTCTGAAGTTCTGACTCGTAGTCAACAACAGGGTAGTCTTCCTCCTCGGGTTCGTGCCCGGCAAGATCACAGACAGCGCTAGAGGCCTACGGCCGGCCTCTATAGGTACCGGATAGGGTCAATCTAGGCATATCTCTGATGTCGATATCCGGCGTCTTGTCTTGGCGTATGTTGGCTTGTATGTTGTGGCTTCTGTTGTTCCGTGTTGTCTCTCCTCCTAGGGGGCCTTGTATTTATACCCATAGGTGTCCCCTTGTCGAAGTAGAAATAGGGAAACCAATATGGATACAATCCGAGTAGTCCTTGTTGTTTCCATGTAGAACTCTATTCATCCTTCCTTATGCGGAACTCCTCCTATATCCGAAGGTTGTTTCCGTATAATACATGGTATGTAGTGAGTCCTGCCGAGATTTAGTCAACTACTATTAGGTATGTGGTATCCATAACCCTGACACAAGGGGCTAGAGATCTCCATTTATTCGATAGAACAACAAACCAGTGCCCCAGAACAAGTGGGCAACCTGACCCTAAAGCTGATGTGAGCGATTTGATCATCGACATTTCGGAGATCCGAATGCGAGAGTTGACGCCACCCAACATAGAAGCCTCCCTAGGTCTTCACTGATGATCTTGCCAACAAAGTAACCAACAACAAAGAAATAGTGAAAAGGAAAAAAAACTAAATATAGCTAGCTCCATGAACTACCTGGAACACAAGAGTCCTAGACAATCTAATAGATCTGATTCTGCAAAGATTTTACTTATAAAACAAAAGAAACTAACTAGAGATGGACGAGATCGACAGGTCCCTCTTTCCTCTAACAAGAATAGCAGAGGCATTGGTAGAGGAGAAAGGGGGCCATATTGGAATGGCGATGGAGGGCGCATGCGCTTGGACGGACACTAGAGTTGAATATCTGTAATAAATAAAATTTACTAACACTAGAATGGGCACATTGATATTCAACCGATGTACATTCCTTTAATATTTATGACCAGGTTCATGGATTGGTTTTTAGTATGTAGAAGTGCTTTAGGTTTGTAGCAAGCCTCAAGTACACCCAATAGTTGGGTTCTCGGCTTGGTTATAACGTGGAGTACTACTCTCTTCATCCATCAAATGTCCTTCTTAGGAGGTTCTGGCGGATATAGGTTCTTTCAAAATCTTCGTCTCCCCAAACAGTTCAGATTGTAACAAATTGTAGCCCACTATTTTATTTCGCGAAAGTGTATTTTAGTGTAGGGTATACTAGACCTCTTTAATACTATTTTATCCTTTCTTTCTCATTTTATTTAACCGTCGAACCAAATATTACTCATGCTTCTCCTTGTTTTCTCCCCTTACTTATTTTCTCTGCGCATTAATGAATGAGATGTTGGTCTTTTTAATCTCCAATTAACTGTTCTTTGTCTAGCTAAAACTACACTTTTTTAGCGACAAAGCAGGTAGTTTACCACTACGCCATGTCCTAAATTTAGCAACAACTAATGTGTCGGCGAAGACCATCTTTAACATCAAATAGTCTGTCGGAAAAGGCCTTTGGCGACAGAGGGGGTGTGTCGGTGGAAAGCCTGACGGTATAAGGCATTACCAACAGACAGTTTGACATTATTATTTTAGTTCTACCATTAGACAAAGTTTTGTCCATAGGCCTGCACACATCACCTGCCCCCACAGACAATCTATGGTCAATAGTACTTTTGCCGACATACAACAATATAACTAACTTTTCACATTCCAATTCAATAGCAAATTACTGATAATTGTAGCTAGTTTAAAAGAGTGGAAGTAGACACCAAATTCCAGACATTAATTGATCACATACATATGAAGAGAATCAATTGCAAGTCATTAGCCCAAAAGATTACAGTACCATGTATTGTTGCCCAAAACATTACTCGCATTTTTTACATGAAATAGGCGCGTCTTTCTCAAGGGGAAAAGTGGAAGCATACTTTGAATGAATTAATGCAGTTACTGCCGTTAGCTGCAAGCTCTTTATATCTATTTAAATACTTTGCCTTCAAGATGGTTGGATATAACTAGTTTATATATAAATGCAAATATTTCTTTGTATTTTTCATTCTTTAAAAAATCATTATCTCCATATCTCCTCTCCTATATTAAAAGACCCCCAAAATGCAAAGGCTTCAGTGTGAGACAGTGAGTGTAGTTTTTGGACACATGCAAGTAGATAGACATCGATTTCTAAAACGTCTGAAGCTCAATTGTCAAGTATACTAGGCTTAGGAGACATCTGGAATCCTGTGTTCAATAAATCCTGATGGTTGAACATTGTTGCAAAATGTGGGGATTCATACAATAGTGAGTGTTGCAACCCTATCCTCCAATACTCTGTCTGCTGTGGAATTTCCATGGTTGAACTGGAGATCTAGGCTCCCTTCCAGGGTAGACTATGGTTGATGCTGTCCGGTGTGTGGCTGCAACCTGATATCAAGGTGAGTAGTAGGTGGGTGACACCGGATCTCCACCAGGCAAGAAGCGCTTGGATCAGAAGCAAATCAGACCACATGGCTTATTATGCAGGAAAGATTTGAAAAAAAAAGGGAAAAGGGTAGGGGGGGGGGGCGGTGGGATGGCACTTCTGTGTTGCTTCGCTGATTTGAGATGTGAGGGAAAAAGAAGGCATTGATTGTTCCAAGTAGTAGTTTTGTGTAAACTTGATTTGTATTTTACTATTCCTTGTTCTCCCCTTTGCATCATTTATCGATTGTTTATGTCTTTCTCGTGTAATTTTAGAGCTTATTAAACATTTCTACTGAATATGTACGTAGTATTCTTCTCATGTACGTGTTCATGTAGCATCCTATTTAACACATAAATTAGTGAGATTAGTCTTGTTTACTTTTTTGGCCTTAGTTTGCACGCAATAGATAAGTTTGTATATCAAAATGAATATTTTACAATTTTATGTACTAGGTTACACTCACCTAACAAGTTCGCGTATCACCAATTCAATTTACTCTAAATTTTTTACCAAGGAAAAAAGAACAAATCCCCCTTTAGATGGAAGTCCATTTGGCACTTTAAACTTTCAAACCGGACATTCAACCTCCTAAACTTTACATAAAACCGGACATCCAACCCCATAAACTTCATATATAATACCACACATATTACTATACATATAATACTAGGCAGTTTTCGATAGTAGTTTTGCATATTTGGTATTTTAAACAAGCAGCTTTAAACAACTACTATACATTATATTAACATACCATCAATGATAGGTTGTCAATTTATACCATACAATGATGTTATATTATTGTTACGCCAGTAAGTACATATGTGACATGATCAATGCTCAATCAACATATATGCAAATTAAATAAAAAAACACTTCATAAAACAACTTTGTTAAGAGGGTTAAATTTCCCGTTTCAAACTTTAAGGTGGTATATGAACTTTAGATGGAAGTCTATGGGTCGGTTATTTGGACATTTTTCATTTTATAAATCTATTCAGGTGTAAAATTGTTGGACAAAGTGTTAAAAAGTTGACATAATTCTATTCTAAATGTCCAATATTTTGAGAGGAGCGTGGGTAAGCCCACGAGTATGGTGGTCCTATTGTAGTTCAGTTAAATGAACAAAATTTCATTCATGGTTAAAAAACGAGATGTCTTCATGAAAATAGAGTAGATTGATTATAATGAATGGTAGAAAACAATATAACCTTGTAACTACAATAACAAGAGGTGAGAGATCTCCATTTATTCGATAGAACAGCAAACCGGTGCCCCAGAACAAGTGGGCAACCCGACCCTAAAGCCGATGCGAGCGATTTGATTATCGGCATTTGGATGACCCGAATGCAAGAGTTGACGCCACCCAACATACAAGTCTCCCTATGTCTTCACTGATGATCTTGCCAACGAAGTAGCCAACAACAAAGAAATAGAGAAAAGGAAAAAGCAACTCTAAATACATCTAGCTCTATGAACAACCTAGAACACAACAATCCTAGACAATCTAATAGATCTGATCCTGCAAAGATTTTACTTATAAAACAAAAGAAACCTACGAGAGAAGGACGAGATCGACGGGTCCCTCTTTCCTCTAAGAATAATAGCAGAGGTAGTGGTGGAGGAGAAAGGGAGCCATATTGGAATGGCGATGGTGGTTGCATGTGCTTGGACTGACACTAGGGTTGAATATTTGTAATAAATAAAATTTACTTAAACTTGCATGGGCACATTGATCAATTGATCTTTTATTGATGGAAATTGGGGGTTTGTCCCATCATGTTTATTTTAAATTGTTTTGAAACTTGTTGGTTGCGTGCCCGTGGGCAGAGGCCGGAGATGTAACCCATTTCCATTTTCTTAAAAATAATAGAAAGGGCACATTGACATTTGATCGATGTACATTCCTTAAATATTTATGACCTAGTTCATGGATTGGTTGCTAGTATGTGGAAGTGCTTTAGGTTTGTAGCGAGCCTCAAGTACACCCAACAGTTGGGTTCTCGGCTTGCGTGGAGTACTACTCTCTTCGTCCATAAAATGTCCTTCTTAGGAGGTTTTGGCAGATGTAGGGTTCTTACAAAATTTTCGGCTACTCAAACAGTCCAGATTCTAACAAATTATAGCCCACGATTTATCTCGTAAAAGTGTGTGTTAGAGTAGGGAATATTAGACCTCTTTATTACTATTTGATCCTTTTTTTTTCTCATTTAGGTTAACCATCGAACCAGCTTCTCCTTTTTTTCTCTGTGCATTAATGAATATTGGTCATTTTAATCTCCTACTTAATCCTTCATTGTATTTTTTCAGAGAAGGAAATTTTATACCCGGCCTCTATATCCAATTAGATATATGCTGCCTTTTAAATTGGTAACTTAGCCCTACAAACAATCCTATCTGAAATTCACCCCTATGGATATTTGAATTCAAGACCTTAGGATACTACTTAGGCCACTGCAACTACTAGACTACATGACCTTTTGCAATTGTTCTTTGTATAGCTAAATCTACGATTGTTTAACGACAAAGGAGGTAGTTTACCCGCATTTTGGACATAAAATAGGCGTATCTTTCTCACGGGGAAAAGTTGAAGCTTACCTTTAATGAATTAATGCAGTTACTGCCGTTAGCTCGAAGCCCTTTATATCCATTTAAATACTTTACCTTTACCTTTAAGATGGTTGGATAGAACTAGTTTATATATAAATGCACATATTTCTTTGTAATTTTCATTAAAAAAACATTATCTCCATATCTCCTCTCCTATATTAAAAGACCTCCAGAATGCAAAGGCTTCAGTGTGTGACTGTGAGTGTAGTGTTTGGACAGATGCAAGTAGATAGACAAAAACATAAATATTAGGGGAGGACCTAATATCAAATAATTAGAAGAGGTGAGACTTCGAACACAGGACGGCTAGCCCACTATCTTATGGAGTTAGCCGAAAGACCCCCAGATGTTTATTGATGCAAGTAGATAGACATCAATTTCTAAAACATCCGAAGTTCAATTGTCCAGTCCAGTATACTAGGCTTAGGAGACATCTGGAATCCCGTGTTCTCCAGAAATCTTGATACCAGAACATTGTTGCAAAATGCGGGGATTCGTACAACAGTGATTTTTGCAACCTTCTTCTCCAATACTCTGTCTGCTGTGAAATTTCCATGATTGAACAGGAGATCAACCATGGCTGCAGGCTACCCTGCACGTGTTTGGCTCTCTTCACGTGTGTGGCTGCAGGCCGGTATCAGAGGTGAGTAGTAGGTGCGGGACACCGGATCTCCACAGCCAAGAAGCGCTTGGATCAGCAGCAAAGCAGAGGATATGGCTTACTATGCAGGAAAGATTTGAAAAAAAGATAAGGGCGGGGGTGTGGCGAGTTGTGAGGGAAAAAGAAGGAATTGATTGTTCCAAGCAGTAGTTTTTTTTGCAAACATGAGAGCATAAATTATATGCGATATATCATTACACAGGTTTACATTTGACCCATACAAATTGATTTAACTTGTACATGTCGAACTTAAATATATATGTTTGTGTAGTGATAATACATATTTATTTATGTTGTCAATTTTTTTAAATCCATCGTAACTATTTGGATGACATGCAATCAGGAAAACATAAAAACATGCACGTGATTTAGTAACAACTAAAAATTGCTCTAAAATTATAGTGAGCCTCTCTGACTTATGGAGGCACTAACTGAGTTGAGCTAGCTATACTGGCTTGGCCTTCACCCAATGGTGTAAACATGCGTTGGTTCTACCTCTTGAATCTGTTGTGGAGTACTCTCTGTGCTTTTGTTTATAAGTTTAGTGTATAAAAAAGTTGGTTTATTTTACGGAAGGAGTAAAATGTAAAATGTCTTCCAAGCTTCTAGCTGAGCTGGACCAGTGATATATATCTTTTCTCACGGAAAATAAGTTAAAACTACTTTATTTATGAGATAATATAGTTACTGCGGCCAGCTAGCACTTCTGTACAAATTAATGAATGGAAAATTTTAGTTTACCTTCGAGATGATCGGATAGGACTAAGTTATAAATGTACACACATTATTTGTAATTTCTATGTTTCTTTGAAAAATCGTTCTTCCCATCTCCCCACTTGACCTCTGCTAATGAAAGGAACCACACAAAGGATGCATAGTGTGAGTGTTGTTGGTATTTCTTACGATTACAGCTAAATCCGCAAGCGCATGTAATACCGCTGTAGCACTTCACCTTCGAGTGACCCTAAAAGGATATCGAACTCAAGAAACGTGTGTAATCTATCTAAGAGGGAGATGGTACCGGTCTGTGTTGGTGCGAACTAAGTTGACGAATACAACGGCATGAGAGATCTGCTTAGATGCAGTGCAGGTCCAAAGGTTGATAAGATGCGGGCATGCCAGTCAGAGATGCGGGCATGCCAGTCAGTTTGATCCTGCAATTAGCAAGATATACAAATAGCAGATCAAATAACCGATCGGCTGACAAGCCGATGGAGTAGTTCCTGCCGATGCCGGTACCAGCCCATAGCGATTGGATTTTGAGCTATCGGTTGTATGTTTGATGTAGAATCTGACACTTGATGTAAATAATGATATAGAGACAATCGACTGATGATAATATAATAAAATAGCAATATAATTCAGTAGAAATCAATCGGCTAATAATGATATGATAGAATAAGCACTAATTCAAGGATTAAAGCATACATCAGCTGGAGATCCGATGTCATAAAATCCACAAGATTAGATAAACAATAAAACCTTTGTTGCGATTGGCTAAATCCAACTTGTATGCAATCCTTGTAAGTCGATGCAACGCCTAGATAACTCATCAGCTGAAACCTCGATGAAACCTTTATTGCCAATTAAGAAGCATGCTAGAGATTATGGTTCTAAGCACGACTTAATAGATCAAACTTAACTATTGCAACACTAAGTATGAAAAGAAACATAATATCTAGACAATCTAGACAATCAAGCCTTTGACTAATTTTCAGGGTGGTAGATACCTTAGCTAATATAATCTAGTAAAGCGATTTAGCCAATGGTGGCATAAACCCTAAAGTGAATCTCAGTCGATACAAGTAAATCGGGCTACCAAACTAGATTATTTGAGATATATGATTAGAGTGCTTAAATTGACAAGATCAGAGTGTCAAAGCCCTAGCCCCGTCAATGCAAACAACCATGACAAGTATAAACTCGTCGAAAAAGTAGAAAAGTAAAAGGGTGGCGATGCGCAGAATTTATTGATCTGTGGAGATAGTTTACAATGACCCCGGGTGTATATATTTATACCCATGGGTAGATACGAGTACTTATTGGACAAGAAAGAAACTTTCTTAAAGAGAAAAGAAAAACATAAAGTCCTTATCGGACACTAATCACACTTTCTTAAAGATAAAAGGAAACTAACATACTATTCCTAATTAATAGATTACTTGCCATGCCGCATCCTCCTCGAACTCGGTCTCTTCTGGATAAACTTTTTTTAATTGATTAATTTCCTTAACCGAGTATAGTAAGAAAACGACTATTGGCGACTTGATAATTCCCATCGGCCGATTCTAGGAATCTGAAGCCAATACTGACTCTAGCTGATGATGACTTTGGGGCTTACCAAATTTCACTATTAACAATAGGTTATCCCAAATATCATACTTATGTGATCAACACCGGTTACAGCCAACAGGAGTAGGGCTATTACCTGTCAGATAAGGGACCCGAACCTGTATAAAAATTATTGTCTCCATCTCTTTTACCTCAATCTCGCATATACCCTGCTATCGACGATCTCCATACCATACAAATACCGTAGTCGTGACCTCAAAAGTCGATAGTGGCATGCTAGGTAGGGGGATTTTGGTGCTTCAAGGTTTCGACGAGATGGGTTCAAGAGATGGATTCTCCAACAACCTCTATAAGTGTTTGTATATGCAATATTTGTCTGTTGATCCTGTTCTCTTATATCGCCCTATCTTGAAGTCAACCCTAATTGGTTTTCCCAACTTCATGGCTAGGGCCTAGGATTTCGTCAACTTCAATTTGGTTGTTATAAGATTTAAGCTGCCTTTGTGGAAAAACAATTTTTCCATAAAGACAACTGGGGTATAGGAAGAGTACCAAACTCTAATTGCTGAGGGAAACTTTAGCGAGGGTAGTCTTTTATTATCATGTGCAGATTCATTTTATTTTCAATTTTCAAATTCATATATTATATTATGTTACCCTTGAGCGTTCACTCGCGGACTATTTGTATCTAACAATCTGTTCTGAGTATTGATTTCAGAAAAGCCATATTTTAGGGCCTTGTCGTAGATTCTACAACTATTCGATTACTTGAGAACGGTTGGACGACTACTCGATTACTTGAGAATGGTTGGTGGAGTTCGACAAGGATTATGGAATAAAGGGATGGTGTACCCACTGAGATGAAAATTCTTGACTTCAACCCAAATTCTCGATTACGGCAGGACATGAAACTTAGTCGTATAACTCCGTACCTTCTTTGTCAACTGAGAACGACATTGTTATTCCAAGGTCTTCGGTTGAGAACATGAACTCGTTCATTTGTGTTGATTTCAGGCTCGTTTATGGCTGTTGTTTAGACTTCAATTCAAATTCACTTGTGGACCGTTGATCTTCTTTCAATAATGTTGAGTACTCCATGTCTTCTTGATTGTTGTCGAGAACGACCAAGTGAGCATGACAATGTTGACAGAGAAAGCGCGGATGACAACGTGAATTAACCAACCTACCAGTTTGGATAGTTATTTTCAGTAAATTAACCAAGGCATAAGTGCAACTACGCGATTTATATTATATTTTCAACCCTAGACAATCTACTAGATAATACTCTGTATTATGCAAATATTTTAGTAATAGAAAAACTTATTTGAGATAGGTCCCAATAATCCCCTCGTGCCTCGGACAGTAGTACAAGGGACATATATGGAGGAAAAAGGAGACCAGATTGAATGGTGGAGGCCACAAGCACTTGGAACGATATGGGTTGGCTATTTCTAATAAAATGAAATTTAATTAAACTAGAATGGGTTAATTATCCCATGTACAGCCCTTTAATATTTATCACCTTGCTAGTCCATGGATATTGTAGGTTGCTAGTACATAAAAATGTTTTAGGCTTTGTAGCGAGCTTCTTTGATGCCAAACCTAGTTTTGCTCTCGGCTTGCCCTATGGTGTGGAGTACTACTCTCTTCATCCTAAAAAAGAGCAGCTTTAACATAAAATTTTGTACCACAAAGAGTGTGTTTTTGAAAGAAGTCTACTAGACCTCTTTAATACTACTTCATCTCGTCCTTGCCATTTTAACCATCAAACCAGTAGGTGTTGGAAATATGGTCTTAATTCGGCATATTTTAATTCAGAAAAACAAGACAATAAACATGGCATGTGCAAAACAAAATGATCCAGTTATAGTGCTAAACATAAACATGCTAGTAACAGTAATAGCATCATCTAGTCGCTTTTTTAACACTAAGGTTAATAGAGTAATATACCCAGAGAACACTCCTGAGGATAAGACATTGTTGTTTGTTGTTGTTGCCTCTGTTGGTGTTGTCATTCTCGTCTCCTCCAATACCGCTGCCAACATGTTCACCGTTGACGCCTCCACCAGTCGACATGTTGATGAAGATGAAGTAGACGTTGACGAATATTGAGTAGTCACGCCTTGCACTCCCCAAAAACCTGATCGTCCGCCCATCCATGCAAATGTCGCAGCAGTGCGTGGTTTCGGAGGCCTACTGTCTCAATACGTGTGCAGACACTCGTCGGGATGGGATTACTGTAGCAGCAAAAACATTGGAAGTGGATGAAAAGTGTGTTTCACTTCTCCCGTGGGAGATCAAATCCATTCTCATTTTACAGAGAAATTGAAGATGAAGAGCAAGAGAGTCATGGAATAGGAAAAGGAATAGAGTAACTAATTGTCATCAACTAGCCATCAACTATCCTCCACTACACAACCATCAACCAACCATCAATTAGGAGTAATTGATATAGGTTACCAATGGAATAAGAATAGAAATAGAGTAACTAATTGTCATCAACTAGCCATCAAACATCCTCCACTACACAACCATCCACCAACCATAAATTAGGATTAATTGATATAGGTTACCAATTCATTAATCAAATGGATTAATTCTCGAAACTCTTCATCCCATTGATATCCCATAAGAGAATGAATACACACAAATTCCTAGCATAATGAGCCTTGGAATTTATTTGATTTAATTGATTTAAATGGATCAATCACTACTAGAAAATTGATATTTCATGGCGTTTACCTATTTTTTTCTCTGGCGGCTTTAAGCGAAAACCGACAGCGAAAATTTAACGAGGGATGTGGTGCTAATAACCGCCAGCAAAAATCCTTTTTCGCTAGCTGCCGGGTTAAGAGAACCGCTTGCAAAAATAGAGGTCTTTTTGCAAGCGGGCCTCTTAAGTGACCACCAGTGAAAATCAAATTTTTGCTAACGGTTACTAAGGAGCACCAAGTGTGTACTCCATCTTATCCTCTTGTCCTCACCCCCTTCCCCCTGATTCATATCACTCCACCCCCACATACGCCCATTCCTCCCCTGGTCTCGGCTACCACAGCGGAGAAGACGACGGCGACGATGGACATGGTGATTGCGGCGACGACGGCAGTGAAAGGGACGCGCGCGAGGTGCGCGTGGAGCAGATCAGGCCATGGGATTGGCACTGCTGGGCCTCCCTGTGCCCTCCAGATCTATTGGAGACGGGCTTTCAGCGCCACACTGCCGACCTCCTCTCTGAATCCAACTCGGCCCCAGACCTCCTCTCTCTCACCATCGCCGCTGGCGCTCTCTCCCCCCTCCCTCCCCCTACCCCTCTCCCTTCCTCACTGTGCCACGATGGGAGGCTCAGATCTAGGTGGAGGGGAGACGACCGGCGGGTGGCGGCGGCGGTTCGTCCACAGTGAGGGCGACAAGATAAGCAGCGTCGAGCTCTCTCCCCTCTCCACCAGCGAGATCGAGCCTCCACCACCGCTATAGGTGTGGATCCGGCCTCGTTCTCGCCAGATACTATGCGAGAACGACAAGGGCAAGGAGGAGACGACGACCTCGACGGTGTTAGTGACCGCGAGGAGCAGGAGGCCACTGTGAACCGGTCGTCGGCGGTGCCCAAGACCATGTGTGGCGGCCATCGGGAGCGCAGATCTGGCACCAATGACGATAAGTACTCCCTTCCAAAGGAAGTACTTATCTCCGTCCTCGTCAAGTCCTCCCTCGCTCCTCCGTGCACCCTCTGGAGCTCGGGCACCCAATTGCTGCTTGTGTGCACTCTCGACGTCCACTGCTTGCGTGCTTGTGTGCAATTGTGCATGTTCAATAGTTGAGGTTTGCTTATATTTTGTGGAATTTGTGCTCATTGATATGTTAATTTTTATTTGTGACATGTTCTTGGATTTGATTTGCAATGTGGAATGGGAATGCTGGGTTACTGCTTCTGGCAATTTTCAATTTTTCTTTGAACTTCTTTGCTGGCGGTCAGAGAACAGATGCATTCACATATTTTCAATTTTTTAATCAAAAATGAGCTTCGCTGGCGGTCGTCTTAACACATACGCCAGCAAAAATGGACCATTGCCAACGGCCCGCATAACAGAACCGCCAGCGAAAATCCGTTAAGTTCCACCTGTGAAAACTTTTATTTTCTTTGGCCTTTGATTTCAGGCGGCTAGCCTAACCACCAGCAAAGACTGATTTTGGCTGCCAGTAAAAACCATTTTTGTAGTAGTGAATTACCCAATTAAATCTAACAATAGCACTACTCTCTCATTCTCCTCTTCCTGTCTTTGCATAGTACGTAGTTTTTTTAACCTGTTTAATCTCTCTTTGACTAACTAAAACTATATTTTTTATGCCACTTTTATTTCCTTCTACCAATGACGGAAAAATCAAATACTTTGCCCTTAAAGATGGTTGGATAGGTCAAGTTTATATAAATGTACTTAGCTCCGGAAATGCTTGCGCTCGGTCGCCCAGGGTAGGGGGAGAAAATCGGGCGCCCTCCCTCCCCCCACGTGCATACGTTCTCTCCCTGGGACCCATCATATGTCCCTGCCACCTGTCACATGTCTCCACCATATACTCCATTGCAACAAATCACCTACATTTTTTGGAAACTCCCTATTAAGGGAATTTGGTTTATTTTTTGTTCCACAAAAAATGTTTCACCTAGTGTACTCACAATGTTTCACTATGTATAGATCTAATGTTGCAGTGAACGAAACATTCCATTGCAACAAAAAACCCACATATTTTGGAGACCCCCTACTAAGGGAATTTTGTTTATTTTTTGTTCCACAGAAAAATGTTTTACCTAGTGTACTCACAATATTTTACTATTTATAGATCTAATGTTGCGGTGAACTGAAATATTCTTTCGCTATTTGTTGAAACATTGTTTTTATATAAGGTGAAGCAACACCCGATTTAAACGAGTGAAACATTTTCGATCTACTTAGTGAAACAATTCTGATATACCTTGTGGAATATCGTACAACATTTAAAAATAATTCAATAATAAGCTATTTTTTTCGTCGGAATATATCTATGTGTGGTCTTGTTTTGATGATTTAATTGCGACAAATTTAATGGTGCAATCGGATCATGATTTGGATTAGTAATTTAAGAGAAAAATCAGTTTAAAATAGTTTTGCACGTAAATCGGGCGCTGACGTCAGCGCCCGATTTTCCCCCAAAGCATCGGACGTCCGACGCGTAGGCCCTTCCACTTAGTTCTTTAAAAAATATCATCTCTATATCTCCTATCCTATATTAGGAGCCACAAAAGGATATGCCAAAGCTATTTTTCTTAGCACACAAAAAATAGATTGACAACATGCAATTTCTATGAACATCAGGAGTTCAATCATGCAGTATACTGGGCTTAGGAGACATCTGGAATCCCATGGTCACGCAAATTTCTTCTGCAACATTTGTGTAAATTGTGCAGTTTCATGCAACAATGAGTGTTGCAACCCTCTTCTCTAATGCTGTCTATTCCTGTGTTCAGCCAGAGATCAACGTTCCCATCTGGATTACTAGCTAGGGTATGATGCCTGGTGTGTATCTGCAGGAACTTGGAAGAGAAGGAAGGCGAAGAATGTCACCATTATTTCCTTATTATGGGTTCGAAAAAATAAATATTTTTGCCTAGGGCATTGGGTGTTCCAAATACCAGCTTATTCTTCCTGTAGTAATCAACAGCAATTGGAGCCTTATGGGAAGTCGCTTACTTCCATTGGGCATAAAATATATTTTCAAACAAAATATGGTTGAAAGAAAATTATAGTTTACCGCAGTTAGCCAGCAGTATCGAGGACTAAAATTTAAGAAGTTTCCCTTAGAAGTGGTTGGATAGGGCCAGTTTAAAGTTTAAACATAAATGCATTCTTTGTAGTTATTGTGTTTCTTTAAGAAATCATCCTTTCCATATCTCCCTTCCCACATGACTATTTATATCAAGAGCCACAAAGGTCCATCAAGCTACTGAAGCAAACCGGAAAGGGTGCAGTTGTAATTCTGCACACACGAAAACAGATGGATAATTTGAATTTATATGTTCATGGGAGGTTCTACCACGCACTACATTAGGCATAGGAGGTATTTGGAATGCCATGGTTGTGCTATTTCCTTCCTTGGCAACGTTGGCAGCATGTCATGCCAATTTTTGTAGTGATGCAATTCCAACATCTACCCTTTGTCTGCATTACATCCACCTGAAGGTTCTGCAGTAGAACCAAAGATTAATTGGGGCTCCTCCGCATCAGATTGTGCAACCACGATGAAAAACTCTAGCTCCTTGGTAGTATTGCCTCCTTCCTTCACCACGCGCACAGGCGCCCACTCCATCTAGGAGGTGGCGATTGATCTGTGGGAGGTTGGCAGCAGACTCAATACCGAGTTTTTTGTGTTCTGAACTCTAAACTCTTTTCTTTGGCTATAGATATCGGCGAACCATCACGATAAAAATTTTGATCGGGCAAAGCTAGAACTAGGGAAGAATGAAAAGCTTGAGGTGACAGAATGTTACAGATAATTTTTTACTCACTGCTACAGAATACTAAATGGGTGCCACTTGGAAGCTCCTCTATGTACCGGTTTCCCTGACACCTTGTAGGGGAAACCAATAACAACCGGCATCAATGGGTTCCTCGATTTGCAAAAAGAAAAAAAGTAGGTTCGGCTCGATTCGAGTCGATCCTCCAAATCGAACTAAAATATATTGGAAAGCACAAGAACACAAGAACATTCATCACATAATCAAACAAACATTTACCATCCAGCATCCTAAACAAGCACAAGAATACAAGAATATTCATCACAAACTAATCGAATGGGCACCACCTCCTGCCATTGTCGGCGCGCTGTACCTCCCTGCAAGCTCGTGCAGCAAGGTTGGGCCGCCTCCATGCTAGACGTGGTAGGATCGGGCCACCCCCAACACTAATGTAAAACTGATATTTGCCCATATAGCAAAAATTACATATGTCCCTGTTCGAATAGGAACCAGCACTAAAGATCATTTTTAGCTACGGTTCAATAAATGTCATGCCATGTCAGGCCCACAATGACTAAAGATGGATGACCTTTAGTCCCGATTGGTAGCATAGCACCAACCTGGACTAAACATTGATCTTTAGTCCCGATTGGTGACACCAACCCGGACTAAAGATATTTTTAGTCATGGTTGGTATTACCAACCCGGACTAAAGATGCCTCTAGGGTTAGTTTTAAAAGAAAGCATCTCTATCCAAGTCAGACTAGTAATTTGCCCGTGCTAACTCTACGGTGTAATAATATTTTGATTAATAAATTATATTATTAAATTTCATGTTAGTCAAATTACATTTCTAGAATCAGTCTCAAATATTAATTTAAGACAAAGGGCAAAAATATCATATTGTCTGAAAAAAATAATTTAAGACAATCAACTATATCTAGGCTAAATTCTTTCACATGAGTCGCTTTTCAAACTGCTAAACGGTATGCGTTATGCGAAAAGTTTATATAGGAAAGTTGTTTTCAAAAATCATATTAATCTGTTTTTTAAGTTTTTTTATAACTAATTCTTAATTAATCACGTGTTAATCTATCGCTCCATTTTCCGTACGGAGGGGAGGGGTTCCCAACCTCTCCAAAAGAAAACAGCCCTAATCACCTCGACACAAGTCTAAGGATAATATATGTCCATGTGTGGCGGGGTAAAAATAAATTGAAGACACATTGCATGATTAGATCCAGACATTCATTTCAAAAGCATTATAAGACCAAGTGCATAGACATTGAAATGCCAAAAATTGACCTGGCATGGCCAAACTCAAAATAAAAGCTAAACCCTGTAAACATTCAAATTCTGTTTCTCACACATCCCACATTCCACTTGCTTTGATTTGAGTGAATGTGGTTAAGAATATGTTCATCTCGGATCCAAAATATACCTTGCTTAAGAAATAAGTTGACATGCATTGCAATTTTAAACAAATATTAAATTTGTTAGCTTGACCTTTAGAATTATAATAAATCAGTACCTATCAGGATATTCAACAGATTGTAGTGAGGTACACAAAAGAATGCCAAATTACTGCAAATAAAAGGAGCATCCACATTGGTCTCGACAATTCTAAGTCATTGCTTACATGGTCATGAAAGGGCAGTCACATTCTAATTCTGAGACAAGAAAGCAATACCTACATAAGGGTGTTACAGGCCACATAAGGGTTATAGGCCTCCCAACTGCATTTGCATGAATATGGAATAAAACAAATAGTGGCAATCCATTTTCAGTTAAATGGAACACACGGAGTTGAGAAATCAATATAAAATCAAATGCAGATGTTATAAGTCATAACCAATTGATTTTTTTAATTGTAAAAGCAATCAACCAAGAAATAGAGGGCAAAGTTCATCGATCATCAACTAATAATACCTTAAGTAGTCCCGCATTCTTGAAGCAGTCAAAAATTTTGGTTAACAATGAACATGTTATCTGATCATTTCAGATGAGCGGGATGCCTAACCTGAAATCTGCCTTGGTTTGTCCCTACGGCAAGATGAGTGCCACGCTGCGCCCAACCGATAGAAATTAACATTAAATATAGAGACCTGTCAACCACAGCGTCTCATCCAACCATAACCAAGTCCAATATAGTTAAAGCAATTGGTTTCTTAGGACTGAAAACTTTATCGAATTTCAGTCTCTCAGGAATTTTTCAGATAAAAATTTTGAGAAAATTCTTTCAGGTTATAAATCCTGAACTTCTATGCTGCATGTTGGACTGACGTACATTACTTTTCTTTCTTCTTATCTAAAAGTGAACTTAAGCAATTCTAATCCCAGAGATGGCCCTAATTAAAATCTGCCTGTCCAACGGTACCTGTTTTTATACATACATGCATGCAACAAAAAAAATTAAAACCGTTTATTAATCTATTATCATTGATGAATAATTATAATTAGAGCATTTGCCTTATTACAAGATTAGAGGAAGAGCATAATAGGTAAATGTAGATCAACCAACTCCCTTTTTCATGGCTAACATTTGATAGAAAATCCTCCATAAAAATCCATCAAATGTAATATTTATAATGCAATTACAATGTAAGTATAATTAGGGTTAAATAAGTCACATTAAACTACACAAAACAATTGCTAGGTACCAAACAATCTGTCAAACTCATGATCTCTGTCATGCAACAGAACAGTGGAGCTATAAAAAGATTGAAAGAACTGGATAATAATTTAGAAAGCCTGAAAACAGGAACTACGTGCAATTTGGGCCAACAGTTCACAAAGCAAATGTACAACAATGCTTGTTTGTTCAATCGAAATTAAAGAAGTGAACTTCTACAGTGTATGTATGTATGATGAGAAAAATGTGGACGACTGCGTAGCATTTCAATCTCATACCTGCTGTGTGGGTTCCTGCTGCTATGGAGGCTCCTGCTGATGTTGCTCGTAATTGCCATAACCATGTATCCTTTGATGTCCCGTACTCCCATCGGGGTTAACCTGTGGACAAGCAAGATGCAGCTAGCATCAACAGACAAGAATTCAACTCTGTACACAGAAAAACCCCCCTACAAATCCCAATATGCTATCACGGCAGAAAATCCACAAGATGGCGACCTGGAGGAAGGCCGCCCGGTGCCCTAGTTCTGTGGCCGCCCGTCGAGCTTGTCCGTGGCCCTGACTGAGGCGAGGAAGGCATCACGGTGAGGGATACTGGTCGGCAGGGGATTCCGGTGGCGGCGCGACGGATAGCAGATGATGGAGGCTCATCGGAGACCAAACGACGGCGGCGCGACGGAGACTGGCAACGGCGTGACGAAGGCCAGCGGTGGCGGATCGACGGCCTACGGGGCGACGGCAATTAGGGTTGGTGGCAGTGCGCTCCTGAGGGGGGCACAACACGTCGATTGCGCGTTCAGGGCAAGGAGATGCGTCCGCGCTTGGTAGGGGAGGCAGGCCCGTGGGGTCAGGCGCGGGGTAGGCGAGGTGAGTCAATCAGGATCGTTCGATCGGGATGAATGAATACGGAGCGTAGGATTTGATGAATGAAGTATAAAGGATGTAAGACCCAGTTGGAGAATTATAGGGTAGATGTGTGTAGTAGGTAGGATGGTAACGCGTGTGAGGGCTAAGGTGATAAATCTTGTTAGTTTTAAAAGAAAGCATCTCTATCCAACTCAGATGTGTGTAGTATGTGGGATGGTAACGTGTGTGAGGGCTGAGGTGATAAATCTTGTATTCGAATCCTACAACCCACACATTTTTTTACTTGGCATATTTACTCTAATTATTTCAACCGTGACTAAAGATGGTCCCGAATTGTCCATCCCGGTTGCACTAGTCCCTTTCTCTAGTAGTGCAAGCCAGCTACCGAGGGGAGGGCACCGCCGCTTGCCGTTGTGGATGCCGAGTACCTCTGTCCTCCCCTCAAGCCCGTGGCAGTCAGATCATGCTGCCTCCGTTGTGGACGTCGGGGGATAGTGAAGCCAGGGGCTGCTCGGTGATAGGCGTCGTTGCTCTCTGTGTGTCACAAGTGTGAGGAGAGGGAGAAACATGTTTGTGTGTGTCTGTGAGGTTAGGAAGAAGCAAGAGAGAGCATGGAGAGATTGAGATAGGAGGGGCGCAGAGAACGGAGGAAGAACAGCAAGGAGAGAGGAGATGGAGGGATGACCGAGATATTATTGGGGTGGGGGTGGACGTGGCATGCTTATCCCTTCGTCGGCTCTCCGTCCTAAGATGTATCATTTTTAAAAGAAACCGGCACCTACAAATTAGCATTGGTACCGGCTTTGTTTGTGAATCGGCACCTATAAATTGGCATAGGTGCCGGTTCAATCAAAACCGGCAACTATATGCCATCCCTTATTAAGGGATTATGTAGTAGTGGCTGTTTGCTAAATTCATTTCACTTCTATGAGTTATTACGTACTGTTTCTGTGCACTGCAGCAAAAGAAACAGAGAACTATGCAAAATTTCAAATAAAATAGATCGACAATTTTTGGAGTACATTAATCAGAAGTTTGATCATCAATCATTAAGAAACAATGGGCTTAGGTGGCAGCAGCAATCCCATGTTATGGTTAATGTTATATCCTTCCTTTTGATCCGGTCGTACCAATTCATTAGTATATATAGTTTTTTTTTAAACGGTATATATAGTTGATTGCAATAATTTCTACATCGCACAGCAGCAATTAGCCAAAAAGTAATGGCAGAATTGCAATTGGCTCAAACCCTAGTGGCATATATGGCCATATGGGCAATTGGCCTTAATGTTCATATATAAGTAAAAAAAGGATATTTGTGGATAAAATTCCTGAGCAGAAAGTTTGTTATTTTTGCATATAATGTTTCCTAATATTTTAGATAACAGACCCTAGTGTTCGAAATGAATTTTTTATTTGAAAAGCTAAAGATAGATAATTAAGTTTATGGCACTTGCTAACGTGCTCTTATAAAAACTCCATCAAGACACGGGACTCGCCCAATAATATAGCCTTTAATGGATCTAGCGAGAAATAGCAGACATATATCTCTCCTTGTCTGTATGAATGGAAAAAAATAGTGGGGCTCTGTGAGGGTTCTCACCTGGTTCTATTACCAGTGGCGAAGGCTCAAGTCCTCACCACTCTCATCGATCCTAGATCCACCCCTGAACATAGCATGTGATTAGGGCCGATCCTGAGAACTTTGTAGCCCAGGGCGAGATTTAAAACGGGACCCTTTATATATCATGGACATAAGAACTTAGAAAGAGCATCCAAGAGCAATATTTTATTTAAGACTATTTACAACCTTGAAATTTTCTTTGCACGTTTTTAGATGCGAAGCTATCAACGAGAGATAAAAAACTAGATGTATCTGAAAAAATTCAATATATATATTGACATCGCAGGGAAATGCAATTGTGCAACAGATAATTTATGCACAGATATTTTATGACATCGCAGGGAAAAGCAATTGGGCTCATAAGGGGCCCAACCCCCTCCACATCACTCCATCCACCAAATCTCAATTCTCACCCGCTACCCCCAGCCGAACTAGGGGGCTCCTTAGTCCCCCGCTCTAGGAGTTCACCCTCCGACAATCACACATTTACTTATTTATTGACAGTAGTTAAACAATTACAAATAACCAGTTTGAAATTTATCATTGCTATTTTCGTAAATAAGAAAAATAATCACAATAATGAGTAATAATACATGCGATAAGAAAAGACTCCAAACTAAGTCGTTATATCGAATATGATTTGGATTTAAATATTTCAATGTCCGGATATGGGATTGATTGTTAGGATAATTGATACTAACATTTAATTTAGAAATGTCAAATACCCATATTCAAAAGAAGAAAATATGGTTGCATAATTTTATAAGATATTAATATTATGACAGCACAATTAGCAATAGACCAAGATCTTGATAATTCTATAAACATAAACGTCATGTCAAGAATCAGCAATATCAAACATTTTTAAGATAAAGATCATATATTTAAAGGACGTGACTACACAGCTAGTTACCACTCCATCTATGAGAGGCACTATCCACCTATACTTCAAATACAATTTTCTCTTAAACTACTCATCCGATTTACGATCCGATTATATTGTTGTGTTCGTAACAATTAAATCTTTATAACAGCATCTCACATGATTATATTTTGATGAAAAATAATAAATTACTTTTATAATATATCTAAATTACTTTTAGATTTCACTAAATTACTTTTTAGACTTATAAAAGTAAATTCAATAAAGCCTAAAAGTAATTTACATATATTATAGAAGTAACTTATAACAAAAATAAAGTAACATTAATTAATGCATTTTTTCATTGGACGTGACTACGTAGCTAGTGGTAGCTAGTTTGTACTCCATCTACTATCTCCTTTCAACTTGAACCATGCAAAAGTTAGTTCCAATTAACATTGATGTTACTTTTAAAAATTGTTAAGCTTACGTACATTGATCTGTGCTGATTAAATTTAATTTCTAGATAAAGTCATATTTTTATCCCTACAATAAATTTACTTCTAATGTCGTGACAAAGTTACTTCCGTTTTATTTTAAGTTACTTTTATAATATATGTAAATTACTTTTAGAGTTTGTTGAATTTACTTTTATATGTCTAAGAAGTAATTTAGTCAAATCTAAAAGTAACTTTTATATATATATATATATATATATATATATATATATATATATATATATATATATATATATATATATATATGATAAAAGTAACTTACGTATATAATAAAAGTAATTTTTAAATATAAATAATTTTTTACCGTAATATAATAATATAAAACCTTGTTGTGAAGATTTAATTGTAATGAACACAATGGTGTAATCGGATTGTAGATTGGATAAGTAATTTGAGAGAAAACTTTGTTTGAAGAGGAAAAAGATATGGGGGACAAACTGTAGCCTCTCTCTCTATGACTCTCTCTGAACCAGGAATTGCTATGACATGTGGTTGGAGTGGTTTCATCTCGATCCTTATCCAGAAAGCCACGCCTGCGACTGCGAGGACCATGTAGAAGGACTCCATGATAAGGCGAGCGATAGCGCTAAAACGAGAGGGCTCTCAAATTAGATTTTACGATATTTAAATTGTTTACAAATAATATTTTTTGTTAAGTTCACTGGTACATCTTTCCAATAATAAAATTTATGGAACATAAATAAGATACCCACGCATGTACGTGGGCTATCTCCTTAGTTGATCTAATGGCAAGGGTTAGATGATGATGCGGGCTCACAGATTTTAAGCTTTACAAAAGTAAATGATTTGTAGATGATGATGTGGCCTCATAGATTTTAAGCTTTATAGTAGCAAATGATTTGTAGTGAGTACCAAATTCTATAGGAAGAAAGGATTTTTTTTTTCACAGGCAGCTAATGACACTGAGACGACATCAGCCATCTTCGTATGCATTTAAAAGTCCAGGTTACATCTGCAGCAGATATATATCCTAGAACATGTGATACCCTTTTTTATACCGTGGCATATCTCTCTGCATTTAATCTCGGACGATCATGAACACATCACCAGGGGCTTAACACGCCACGGTCATGAGTTGATCCATATATTGTTTATTGGGTGCTTGATTCTCGTGGCCAGGCCAACAATATGTTTATGAGATGCAGGGTTGATTGTGAAGTTAATTATTTAACATCTCAATTATAATTTTGGATTATATTTAAATCTGGGCGATTGCAAGGTAATAAGAAAATATGCTCGAGATCGATCTAATCCTAGAGCATAAATAAGAACATTATTATGACTTATAATCTCCAGAGCACGATTGGGTCCTTGATTTCCTGTGAATCACTCATTTGATACAGAAGAATAAGCTTAATGCAGGAGTATGGTGATTGTGCAGAAAAAAAAAATTCCTTGATCATCGGCCAGGTTGCAGCTTCTCCAATATTAAATGTAAGCACAGCTCCTAAAGCTGGGGATGACTGCTTTGCACGATGATCAAGCTAATCACACCAGTGGAAAACAATGTCCATACTCCAGACCGTAGTAGCTGCTTCGTAATGCAGACCACACGATCCAAAACAAATAAAATCTCTCATGTGATTTTGTTCAGGTTATATTATGTTGTCAATAGAAAATTTATTGCGGTTTTAAACACCCCATAGAACATGTGAAGGTTTTCTTTAGTACTAGTATTTTTTTTGTGTCATTTAATAATGGAAACATATTTGGGATCTAACAGGACCAGGTTATCGATCAACTAGTATAAAGCCAACAGCCAACTGCAAGAGTTTTCATTCATAGACGCATCGCATATCCACCTATTTCTCCTCTACAAGCAACTAATTCCATAAGCACAAGTTCTTCCTTTTCCATCGACCATGCCTGGAGCAACTACCGCCGCTATTGTTGACAGCCGCCGCGGCACACAACATTCGGAAGGTCCTGCAACGATCCTCGCCATCGGCACTGCAAACCCGGAAAACATCATGTTTCAGGATAACTTTGCCGACTACTACTTTGGTCTAACCAAAAGCGAGCACCTTACCGAGCTCAAGGAAAAGATGAAGAGGATATGTAAGTAGATCGATAATTGCACTTATCATCATTATTATTAATCATTTTTTACTAACTCTAATATGAAAAATTTGCAAATGCTTGCATATCGCGGAGTATCCTGCTATCATTCGCTATAAACCATACATAAATAATATATTTATGGTATGTAGAGAAAAACAAGGCTATAAACCTTAACATTTAGATAGGGACCTATAGAAATTAAATGTGTGATTTTAATTTTCTTAAGAAAAGTGCTTTCATTATATCATATATTAGTTTTTTAATTGTTCGAACAAAAAAATAATTGTTACTGTCATGGTTTTGTTAAATATGATAGCTGTTCCACCTATTGTCGCGTCCTCACCCTACCATCACACATGCAAGCAACAGAACTCGTGTACATATAAGTAAGGAAACTTACAAAGATTAATCCATGCATCTTACTGAAATAGCACTCACATATGATTTGGAAATTAGTGGGTAGAGTTATGGATGCACGACTACGTCGTCAGACAAATCATGTACTGTTCGAATAAAACTCATGTACTATGACGCTCTTCTGAAAATTTAAACATGTATATCTTCCTAAATATTTGGATAGGGCATACAGAGAAATCAAATGTGTGGTTAAGTTTCTTAAGGAAAGTGCTTGCATGTAATTATTCAAGCAAAAAATAATTGGTATTCATATTTTAATTTGAAGCATGTATAAATGCCCAATAATATGTTTTATTTTTTATGTAACCTCACGATTACAAGTAATAACAAATATACACGTGAGTTTCTATTTCCATTTCAGGTCATAAATCTGGTATAGAAAAGCGCTACATCCACCTTGACGCAGAGCTTATCAGTGTCCACCCAGAGATCATTGACAAACATTTGCCCTCCCTTGAAACTCGTGTAGACATCGTGGCTACTGAGGTCCCCAAGCTTGCTGAGTCCGCTGCGCGGAAAGCCATTGCTGAGTGGGGCCGTCCGGCCACTGACATCACTCACCTTATCTTCAGCACCTACTCAGGCTGTCGTGCACCTAGTGCCGACCTCCAATTGGCTTCGTTGCTCGGACTACGCCCTTCCGTTTCTCGCACCATTCTCAGTCTCCACGGTTGCTCAGGTGGTGGCAGGGCACTCCAACTCGCAAAGGAGATCGCCGAGAATAACCGCGGTGCTCGTGTCCTCATAGCTTGCTCCGAGCTGACACTGATATGCTTCTCTACCCCAGACGAAAGCAAAATCATTGGCCATGGACTGTTCGGGGATGGTGCTGGCGCAGTCATCGTCGGTGCCGATCCCTCAGTCGATGGTGAGTGCCCGCTATTCGAGATGGTTGCCGCCTCACAAACCATGATACCAGGAACCGAGCACGCGCTCGGCATGCAGGCCACTAGTAGTGGAATAGATTTTCACCTCTCCATCCAGGTGCCGACACTGATAAAGGACAACATCCATCAGTGCTTGCTCAATGCGTTTCGATCTGTTGGAAACACAGATCCTAACTGGAACGACCTCTTCTGGGCAGTGCACCCTGGCGGTCGCGCAATCCTTGATAACATAGAAGACAAGCTCCAACTGCATCCATGTAAGCTTGCGGCAAGCCGCCAAGTGTTGAGCGAGTACGGGAACATGAGTGGTGCAACAATTGCATTCGTTCTTGATGAACTACGGCGCCGTCGGGAGAAGGAACAAGACATACAGCAACAACCTGAGTGGGGAGTGTTGCTGGCCTTTGGACCTGGAGTCACAATAGAGTCAATCGTGCTGCGTAACCCACTCTCACGTGGTTTGAAGGAAAATTAATCACCACTATGAAGAATAAAATTTAAAAGTCATCTTCTGCACTTTTGGCATTTCACCACGGCAGAGTAATTAGTGTGAGTGCGTGACACTGAATCAATTGATCACGTTTTAAGTGGGATTATGGTGTACCGGCATGCATGTTTGTGTTGTCAATTCTATTACATGTTGTAAACAAAGGTCCCTGTATTGTAAATTGATTTTTAGTTATCATCATATTTACTCCAAGTGTTAATATTTTGGATCCTTAACAAAATTTGAAATACCATGTCAAGTTTGTACCTATGGAGATAGAATTTTTTAAAGTAACTTCGCGACGATGAAATTAACACTGTAAGTAGATAATATTTTATATGCGAAAAATTGTTAAAACCAAAAAAGAAAAGAGACTACTGTTGATCAGCCGATGATAGCTTCTGAGAAAGACAAAGGCTATTAATATTGTAAAGGAAGTGGGTTGTTGTGTTTTCATGCATGACACAAATATGGCTAGGGGAATTTAATATTAACCTCTTCAAGGGCGGCAGGTTGGATGATCCTGGGTGTTCCATAGATATCACTGTGTATTTTTGTGAGTAGCTTTGTCTTCATGCCACAATTAGATTGGTTAAGTTACTATGCAGTTTTAGAGCAGATACAACAGCAAGCTATAAGCCAGCTGCAAACATATTTTAAGGAGATAAATAAGGAGAGGGAAGAGCAGTGGGCTACAAATCAGATTTATAATGTAGTATGTAACTATTATATAAATAAGCTATTAGATTGGCTATAAATGAATTGAAGCTTTGAAGCTAGTAGTTGGCTATGCTATTAAAACTTGCTCTTATCCGGACTGGCAAAGTTGACTATTGGTTCAGGCTGTTGAGGCTTTATTGCTTTGCACGCGCAAGCTAGGGGAACGGCCTCGATTGCCTTCTCACCTCGCACAAGGAGCTGCTAGCTAGTGCATGATTCTCCCGCTGACATGTGGGGCCGAACCGGTAAAGACCCATGCAGTGACTGGAATTTGTGCCGGCGGAGAGTCGGAGATGAGCACAAAAGGCCTGGGATGATAGAGCCAACGGTGGGATGCCGGCAGGGATAGGGATGGTGTTTGGTGCTTGGTGCCGCCGCTACGGAGAACAAGCGGCTGGTGGACGATAGCGGCGATCTAGAAGACTGGAAGGCGGCGCGCGAGAGAGGAAAGGGGATCGATGACAATACGGAATGCGAGGATGGGGATGGCGTGCATGCTTTTCACCATTATTGTGTGGTTATTGAGAGATTCAGATGCCATGGCCCATGGAGAAGTTCCAGTAAAATCGACAGAAAGACTTACCTTGTGATATCAGATGACAAAAAAACATCAACCAATGCCTGAATTCAGGCCGGTCCAACCAAAAATGATCGCACACATTCAGACTCCACTGCAAAAGGAGTCTGGAGAGCCGCATGCTGGCTGAAGATCAGATGCGTTTCAACTCAACTTGCGGCCGCGGCACTCGATGGCTTGATGGTCGATCCGCTCCCCTCGTGCACACGGCCGCGTGCCGTGTCGCATGTCAGCGCCATCCCTCGAGGCCTCGTCTCGGCTAATCGGATGCAGTCATGCGGTGAGCGGGCACGGCGGCGACCACGGCGATGGGAGGTCGCTACTTGTTGGCGCCTTCGCGAGGAATTGGGAATGGCAATTCTCTATTCGCTACTGGGCTATTTTTTCATGAAAGTTTATTTTTCAGCCTTTTTAAATCGCTAAGAACACATATATAAAAGTTTTATTCACAAATTACTTTTCGTTTGCAAATATGTTGTTTGGTTTATTCTGTGGATAAGCGAAACGATGGGGCCATTAACCTTAGCACATACTCCCTCCGTTTCAAAATATTTGACACCGTTGACTGACCATTCGTCTTATTAAAAAAATTTAAATAATTATTTATTCTTTTCATATCATTTGATTCATTGTTAAATATACTTTCATGTACACATATATTTTTACATATTTTACAACAAAAAATTTGAATAAGACGAACGGTCAAACATGTGCTAAAAAGTCAATGGTGTTAAACATTTTGAAACGGAGGGAGTATTAATTAAACATCAATCATTAAAAACATGAAAAACGAATGTATTTGGTTTTTCTGAAAGGACTTCTGTACAGAATTTTTTTTATACAAAAGACGTGTTTTTTTTGAACTTATAAAAGACGCGTTCTTTTTGGTTTCGAAAGTATGTTCACGAAAATCGATGAAGTAGCTTAAGCTAGAAGCTGGTATCAAACGTACGGTGCTGTAGCAATGTTGGCTAATAGATGAATAATGTTGTACAACATCAAGGCGAATTAATTTGCATATGTCATTACCTGTTACACTTTTTCTTCCACAAATAAGTTACCCCCGGCCCCTTTCCTTGGCATAATAAACATCACGGAGAGATCTGTCACGAAGAGGTTGCACTGGATAACATTATCGAAAAAGTAATACTAGAAGCCACAGCCGTGACTACCGATGAAGTGATGGCGCTGCTGAAAACCTCTTTCTTCTAAGTGTTCATTACTGTTAAGAAACTATAATTTTTAGCTCCATTGTTTAGTTCCATTTCTCCATTCAGAACTTCATGGTTCACAAGTTGAGACCAGTCCAATGCGTACTCTTGCTGTGCATGACCACTCTTGCCGTGTATGTCTTTTCTCTTGCAGAATCAATGTGGCTACTGTAGTAAGCCAGTGTTCATTTCTTATGCCAAGGGCTGGGTTAATTGGATCCATACCACTACAAATGTAACAAATAAAAAAAAGGCACTACTATTCATAAAATCGGGTAGATGCATGCCACTGTAATATTCTAAAATTAGAATAATGTCACTTCATCACGATTTCCGTCCTCTCTGTCGCATTTTTTGCCGTCTCCGTCTTCATCTTGTTGTCCTCGTCTCGATGGCGGATGCATGGGCAGCTGGAGGACGGTAGCACGGTGCCGGAGGAGGGCAGCACAGCGGCGGATGGGAAGGAGCGGCGAGAGGAGGAGCTCTTCCGCCCTCCCCGCGCCCTCCGTGACTGTCCTCGCCGGCGGCGGCTGCGCCCGTGCCCGCCACAGCAACCGTCCACGGCAGCGGCCGCACTCGCTCCCCGTGCCCCTCTGCGACCTTCCCGCGAGCCTCCTCGCCGGTAGCAGCCGCGCCCGCTCCCCGCGCCTCTCGGTGACCTCCACGACCTCCCCGCGAGCGTCCTCGCCGCCGACGGCTGTGCTCGCACCCGCCTCCGCGACCGTTCTCGGCGACGGCCACTCCCCTCCGCGACCTCCGTAACCTCCCCGCAAACATCCTCGCCGGAGGCGGCCGCGGCCGCTCCCGCTCCCCATGTTTCGACTATCCTTGCCGGCAGCGGCCTCATCCTCTCGCTGCTTGCTAGTGCCTCCTCATCCTCGCCGCTTGCCTTCTCCCCGTCCTCTCGTCCTCTCGCCGCTTGTTGGCGCTGCCTCATCCTCGCCGCTCGCCGGCGCTGCGTCGCCTTCTCCCTGTGCAGATGTGAGATGTGAGAGAGGATGACGACGTGAGAGAGGAGGACGGAAATAGTGACGGGAGTGGCATGGTCCTAATTTTAAAAATTTTTAGTGGCACCCATCCGATAACGCGAATAGTAGTGGTATTTTTCTGATTTACCACATTTGCAGTGGCATGATCCAATTAACCTTAAAATTTAAGTAACCTATAATTTAAGTAACCTTAAAGGTGGTGTTTGAATCTCCTGAAGATGAAGATAAAGATTAAGTACTTCACGCAAAACGAGGTAATAATAACGTGTGATTAATTGAGTTTTAATTATTACAAACTTGAAAAATGGATTAATCTGATATTTTAGAACTACTTTCATATAGAAAGTTTTCAAATGGAAGACACCGTTTAGCAGTTTGAAAAGTGTGCCACGGTAATCTAAAATTTTATCCTCTGCTACAAGCAGAAACGAACAGGGTATATAAATAAACATATTTCTTTATAATTTCCACTTCTTTAAAGAGCCATCCTCTTGAATCTTGATATCTCTACTCCTATATCAAGATCGAGGTACAAAAGGGCATCCTTATGCTACTGGACTGAACAACAAAGCGTGGCACTCAGTGTTGTTTTGCACACATCTGGAAATAGATTGACATTTTTTTGAGGAAGTTCAGAAGTTCAATCTATCATGCACCCCCACAAAATAAATAAATAAATATAAATATAAATATAAAAAAAATCAATCATGCACCAACAAACGATGGGTTTCGGAGGCAGCAGGAATCCATGGTCGTGTTATAACCTTCCTTTGGAATACCAGTACCAATTCATTCGCATAGTTGGTAAATTGATTAATGTTGCAATTTTAACCTCAACCCTTATAGTCAGTCTGTTATGGATTTTTCAGTGAACTGGGAAGGATCAAGAGCTCAGCCAGGTCCAATACTCTGGTGATTGGGATCACACGCCATGCCTCGTGAGAATTCGTCTTCAATTCCCGGCATACTGGCCCTCTATCTTTACTGATTGCCAGCTCTCCAGCAGAGATGAGCGTCTTCGAAATCGTGTCATGGTGCAGAGTCGAAGCAATTCTTTTATAGAACCGGAGAAATTTTCTAGCCTCCACATGGTGAGATACACAAATATTAGTTTCCTCAAATTCGATTTGTAAGCCTCATCACCATTCACCAAAAGTTAGTTCTTTTTATTTTCTAAAATATACGGCTAGCCTTCTAGTATATGTTATCCAGCTGTATAATCCATGTTCAAAACAGATATTATGATGTAAAGCAATTACAGCCGTAGAACAGACTTGACATCCATCAGACTCAGAGGTGAGAGCTATATGTTCATTACAACCAGCGGCAAAACCCAAAGGGACAATCTTGAAGTTTATTAGATTTGCGGCACAACGAACGTTCCATTATCTTATTCACTGCATGATGATCCAACGGTTTTCAATTCCTCGAAATGACTAGCTGGATTATGGACTGTACCCACAAGTTTTTGCATGGCTTGCATGCCTATGAAATGAACATAGACGATGGCACTTGATCCGATCGGTTGTAAGGTCTTGATGACGCGGTTTAACCTAAAGGTTATTTTATAGGAGTTATTATTTGTAGTGTGTACGAAAGAAAATATATCCTCTTGTGTTATATAGCAATGCAAACTTGTACATCTCTAGTTAATGCAAAGGCCCAAAATAAATAAAGGTCTCATATTGACTTTCAAGACCCAATACAGAAATGCCCATGGGCATATTTAGAGCATCTGCAATGTTGGTTTTTGATAGGGTACTAGGGGACTATAGTGCTGACCCCATACATTGTGGCTGATTTTTTAGCAGCTCTCATCCTAAGACCAAATATCAGTACTGGTGCCTGGATCCAGCTTCCAATGGAGAGAGGGTGTTTTTGGGTCCACATGTCAAATACATTGTGTTAAGCTACACCTCTCACTTCTCTCGATTTTAATGTGTGTGTGTCCAATGATGATTCTAAGGGGTGTTTTATACATTGGAACAAGTTTCTCTAGTTTGCTATGAGGGATGTGTGCCCCACCTCTAGTACCCCACATGAACTATGCACTATGGATGCTTTTATACAATAGCTTAAAAAAAAGCAAGAGTAGTAACACATGGTCACAGGGACATGGAGGAAACATATTTTGGAGGCAACACATTGGGCTAGGAGGCATTGGGAATCCTTTGGTATTACACACTATTTATCTCCTTTCATCTGTAGACCTAGTGATTGTGCCAATGCTTGTAGTGCAATAGGTTGACTATCAAGCTCTAACAAGCTTATAGTACGCATTTTCGTTAAATCTCAGTTGAGGCCTTGAGAGCAGAATTGCTGAAAGCTAAACACACCAAAATAGCACACGCTGGACAGCCATGGACAGCCATGATGGAGAGGCGCGTACTATGTATTGCGATGCATCAATATGGTGCCATAAACCATCCACGTAACATTGCTCGCCAGTTTCGACTTTCTATTGATGACGCAATTAGAGAGATTTGTCTCCACGGAATGGACACATTTTTTTTCTCGGAATACACAAGTCCATTAAATTTCCATTGAAGTTTTAAGGTGATGCATCAAGCCTGCTTTTTTTTCCTGAAACCTTAAAGGTGTCGGTTCCTAAACCGACACCTTTGAAAGATGCCTCCTACTGGGTGGGTGTCAGTTGGAAAACCTATGACCGGTTCCCATCTAGCACCAATAACCTTTTTCTGTACTAGTGTGTGGAGTGTCAAGCTTGTTAGAAACCTGACCGTATGTGTTCAGGTCGGTCCATGTGTGTCATGTGTGTTCGTCACATGGAGGTTCGTCCGAGTTTAGCGCAGGCTAGCTGTGAGCGTGTGTTTCGGGTTCAGATGGAGCGCTGGCCTTGTCGTGCGTTGAGTATGTGCTCATGCTTGGCGTGAGCTGGGATGTGAGGATCATGCGAGCAAAGGTCGGGGATGGAGTTCGTGCTCTGTTTGTGCGTCACCCTGGGCCTATAAAAGTACATGTTCATCCGGTTGTTTATCACCGAGTTAAAAATACAAAAAAGCCGGCATTCGTTGCCATTGTCAAGCTTTGCAAGCCCTGTTACTCACTCTCGTATTTGTGTATGTTTGTTTATGATCTTGCCCATTTCTAACAAAGCCAACATTTCTAGCCTCTGTTTTCTTCTTAGATGCTAACTCCACTCTGTTTGTTTGTTTCTTCTTTTTTTTTTTTTTGCGGGAACCCTCTGTTTGTTTTTGTTTCGCTGATGGAGTGATATTCAATGTAGCACTACCGTGTAGAGACCTGTTCCAGTGCCATCTTCAATTATCTTGCAATGAATGTGCTACCAAATTTAACAATCCTACCCAAACAAAATAATCTCCTTATATATGCCAGCACCATAGTTCCTTGTTTCTTCTCACATGAAAAGATCACCCCAGCCTGCAGCGATGGACATCATATTCTCATTTCTTATGAAATACTGATAGGAATCGGAGACATCGAAAATTCAATTCATGGGTTACAGTATTCCTACATAGACAATGTCGATCAAAGTCCAACCAAGTATCGATATCTTATCTGTGCCCTTGTGCTGTGGAGTGTCGAGCCAACATTTCTAGCTTCTATTTTGTTCTTTTTTGCTTGATGTAGTGTGGTCGGCTGGTTTTAAGAAAGTGCCAAAGGAAGCCGCCGCCGCCGCTACTGCTGCCAAGGTCGAAATTTTGGATCAGATAGAAAGAAGGTAGTAGGATAGGGAGATATAGTATTATCTGTATTTTCATAATAATCAGTACACTACCATTTCGAGGACATTCGAATTTCAATCTATCATGCATCAACAAACAAATCAACGATGGGATTATGAGAGGCCGCAGGAAATCCATAGACGAGCTATATCCTTTGTATGGAAGCCCGCGCATCCGCGCGGGCATGTACCGTACGTAGGATTAATTTGAGAACATATAAATGCGGTATACCAGCGAAATAATATATGCAACGTTTCAAAATTGTGTTTTTTTCCATGAATTTTCTTTGTTAGAATTGCATGACGAATTTAATTGTTATTTATAAAATTACCTATTAGAGATTAGGGTTGGTAACTTACGGTATAAAAAATGGTTAATAAGACATATGACTCTTGAGGTTCCACAGGGAAAGACAGAAAACTACATTACATATACAACCATATATAATTAATGGCTCTACCCATTTTTTAGAAAAAATGATAATTAATTTATAATTTGACGGCAAACATCGATTGGTCATTGCTATGGATTATTCCTCATAGGAAATTGTGAGTTTCATAGTGAAAGAGAGAAAACTTAAGTTATAAAAGACATTACATACAGAAACCATACATAATTAATGGCTCTACTGATTTATATAGAAATATTATTAATTAATTTATTAAACAAAATATATGACCCTCGATTTTAGACCATTATTTCTAACCATTGGATATGTAGAATATCTAACATATTATGCAGAGTCTAACTAAGCAAATTATTCATCTTAGCTCACCATGGATGGTGGACATGTTAATTCGTGCCTCCGGCAGCATGCTCACATCATCATACTTAGAAGAAAAAAAAAGTGCCCTGCATGTATATATATATGTAACTACCTCATGCCCCTCTTTTCATTAAAGAAAAAAATTCTATACCCATGCATGCACACCGGGATGCACCGGCTAGCCCTCCAATTTGTTCACTCCATAGACAGTATGTTCCTTTGTTCTAGTGATTAGATAATTTAATAAGTACAAATAAGTATCTGAAATCAATTTTTATTAGTAAAATATCCATAAGGACAGCTCTGTAGACACCCTCTGTCCTTCTTTTCTTGGTGTATTAGTTGGATTTGAGCAACATGATATAGGTATTTTGGGCTATAAGTTAATGTCCAACTTCCAAAGGATTAAGGTTTCCCAACCCTTAGCGCCGAACACAACATAAGATCATTCATTTATCCTTAAAAGAATATCATATATTTTTATCAAGGCATTGGAATTAAGTAAATAGCATCAACATACACGTTGAGAGATATAATTAAGTTTGTTATGAGTCAATAGGTCCATTGATGCTATAATTAAGGTTAAGGTTAGCGGTTTATAGGTTATTTTGATTTTATTAAAAAAATAAGGTGGATATTTTGATTTTTAATGAGAACTTTTAGGATTTTTGAGTATGGATGTGGGTCCAAAATATAATAATTTTATTAGAAATTAAATATAATTGGTATAGATATTAAACTATTGACTTGATTAAAAAAATACAATGGTTCACACAGATAATAAATTGAATATATAATTGTAAATTTAAAGCTATTGAAGATTCTTTATTTTTTTATAAAACATACCAAGATCAATATGTATAAGATATATTATCTATGCCTATATTTGCAAGTGTATGTAGTCTTTGAAAGTACGATGAAATTAACTTACTAATATAGAAGATATTATATACCCTTAAGCCTTAACTTAATTACCTTCGAACAAAAGGGAGGCGAGTAAGGAAAAAATCACACAGACTCTTATCATGCGTATGGATGGAAGCATGTACGTGCGTTGGGCGGACTCGTACCGCTAGATTGATCTTAAGTTTTTTATTAAAGATAAATCTAATGGTATCTGATGGTAAAAAATATTAGGTTCACTAGATTAAATAAAACCAATGGTTAGATGTTCTCCTTTTTCCATAGATTTTCTAGGGATTAGTTAGAGCATCAGGTGTCATCTTTGGACCGTTTCTAAGAATCTCATGTGGCATATTAGGAGCTTTTTAGGATGTTTAATGGACTTTTATATAATAGATAGATATATCTACGTGGGTTTTTGAAATTTACTCCATAATATATATTTCCTTTTTTAATATTTTGTTTTTATTCGGTTGTCATGCAAAGAAAAATGGCATATATTCAAAGTTAGGAAAGTGTTTTTCTTATATATAGATTTGATAGGTTCACCGGTTTAAACCATCTATATACCTAAATCTAATAGTTTTAATGTTTGTTCATATTTGGTTTTCATGCAAAGCACAATGGTCTATGGTAAAATTTAAGGAAGTGTTTCTTTTATATATAGATTAATGGGTTCATCGGCTTAAATAATCGTTAAAATATTTTTTTTGAGGTATAATGGTTAAAATAATTGGTTCACCGATCGATTTAAATGAAAAGCGAAGGTTAGATGTTTTATTATAATATTTTTCCACGTTAAAATTTTCGTCTAGAAATAGGAAGAAAAGGATTGGAGGAGGGGAGAAAGCATGGCATTGCACTACGTACGTACATACGTACATAACATACGTACTGAGGAGAGGAGAGGGTGGGCCGCTGGGAGAAGGGGTGGGTTGTGGGATATTTTTTTATAAAGATAAATATAATAGTTGAAAATAGTGGGTCTAGCGATTTATTAAACAAATAGTGGGTCCACCGGTTTATTAGAACGCCACGTAGCGGTTTAGGAGCGTTTGTATGAAGTTTAATGAACTTTTAGTATATAATAGAAGATTTTTCTTTCTAACTAATAAAGCATAAAAATATGAGAAGGAAGAGTTAATCTAGGAAGAGAGCGGTGTAATAATTATAATTATAATTATAATATATGAGGTATATTATTAATTTTCATATATAATAGGTAGTTGTATATGAGATATAAGTACGTACGCTGGCTGGGGTTAGGTTTGGGTGGTTAACTTTTTCTATAAGATAAATCTAATGGTTGCAAATAATGGGTTCATTAAATATAATAAAAATCAACGGTTATTTGTTGGAGTGGCATATGGCGGTTTAAGAGTGTTTTTAGGATGTCACGTGGCGACTTAGGAGTGTTCGTAGAAAGTTTCATGGACTTTTAGGTAATACAGATCTAATAACGATGTAAAATAATATGTCCATCGATTTTAGTGGAAACCAATGGTTGGATGTTTCTCTAATTTAAGAGTACCACACAACGGTTAGAAACATTTATACGATATTTAATGGATTTTAACGTGTTTGATGTCTATTTGTGGGGTATTCTTTTCTATAAAGATAAGTTTAATTTTAATTATGATTGGGAAAAGAAAACAAAGAAACAAAGGGAAAAAAAAAAGAGAACGAAACAGAGGGCCGTAGCAGTACGTGCGTACTGCACTGAGGTGGTGGGGCCGGTGGGAGGTTTTGGTTTTAAGATAGATCTAATGATGTAAAATAATGGGTCCACTGATTTAAATGAAAATCGATGGTCAGATTTCTCTGTTATATTATAGTGTCATGTGGCAATATGAGAGCGTTTTAAGAGAGCCACGTGGCAGCTTGAGAGCGTTTATAGGGAATTTAATGGACTTTTAGTATATAATAGATAGATAGATAGATAGATGTACTTGTTTGGGTTTGCTTTCCTATTGCATATGAGGTAACCAAGGCAACTAT
This sequence comes from Oryza sativa Japonica Group, assembly GCF_034140825.1. Lineage (NCBI taxonomy): Eukaryota > Viridiplantae > Streptophyta > Magnoliopsida > Poales > Poaceae > Oryza > Oryza sativa. The sequence continues at coordinate 3,737,089 of NC_089044.1, forward strand.
ACTCATAGACTCTGCATTATCATTACATCAGTCTCCTTGAAAGCATTGTATTTAACAATTTTTTAACCTTTCCTTTTCAGCTGCTGGACTATGTGCTTGGTAAAGGTCATATTTCTATTCCGTAGAGCTGAACTAAAAACACTCGTGATGCTGCATGGAAATGAGGTAAATAGAAATATTGTGTCTTGAAAGAAATTAGATTATTGCTATCATATGTATTTTGAGGCTACAAGCAATTTTTTTGTGTACAAGGACACAAAGTACAAATGTGGATGTTGAATAATTCACAGAGATGAATTCGGTGTGACTGCCGTTTCCGATTTTTTTAGGGGAAACAAATTTAGCAACAAAGCTAGCTTTGAAGTGTATGGGTTATAAGCTATATATATTGCGGACGGTGATTGACTTGCTCATAGTAAATACCTACTTCAATTAGCCGATCTAGAAGTTATGTTTCTTTTTTATCCATACAGTAGCATTAAAAACTTCCTGCTAAATTTGTATCACTCAAATATATTGAGGATATTCTTTTTATTTGCAAATATGCAATGTAAGTGGCAAGGTCTACTCTTCAATGAAAAAGGAATTCTTAGAATTGTCTTTGCAGCAACGACATGGTGTGACTTGGTGTTTTCTGTCTTTTTGCTTTAAATCATCCTTTTGGAAAGGATCGAATGGAATAGAGCAGCTTGATAAGAACCTAAATGCTATCTTTTTGGCAGGTTTTGTTTGCTTGGTTGTTTGATCATTGTTGCAGCAGTGCCATCCATTTGATAAATAGCCTTGAATGGTTCAACTTTGACTACTTATAAAAGGTATCATACATTTATATAGTTATTTCTTGTCTAATTTCCTCTATCTGGGGTTGTGTCATGCATGTGAACAAGTGGATTGAGGCACAATTAAAAGAGCAAATATTTTACTTCACCTATAGCTCTGTACCTCAGTAATATTAGTGCTTTCCCTCTTTAAATGCTTATTGCACTCTCAAGTTGCATTATTCTTACACTATATCTATTTGGTAGAGGTCTCTGTAAAATCTACAGTCTCCAGTAAAAACTATTTGATGTTGGATATTAAGTTAGTCCTCCCAATGCCAAATATTATAGACTAGAGGGAGTAAATCATGAAGTTGGCTCCACATATTCCCATGTGCAGTGCATTAGAGATCACAACCTTGTTTGGTTGGTTGTTTGGTCAATCTGATAACATCTGCAAAAAACAAGTACTCAGGTTAACCAATGTCGCTGTTAATGCGCTATATGTATGCTCTTAATTCATTTTACAGAAGAGACCCACAGTTGCTGATACAATGGAAAAAAAATGTCCCTCTACCAAATCATCCTTTTTATTCTCTCCCTTTTGTTAAATCCTTTTGGTAACATTATTTTTTTAATATCATATTATCAGGAATCATATCAATTATGTTAATGTCCACATACGAGTGTAAAGTTGATCATATGTGTTAAACAATACACTGAGTTGAAAAGAAACCTGAAAATAGATCATGAGAAATCATATCAGTAATATTGATGTTCCATTTATAAAGCTCAGATTGATCATGTATTCAGTGAGACACTGTATTATAGTAGAAAGTAATTCTAATTTTTGCAACTTTCACCTACAAGAGAAATAGGGGACTTTATGACTTTATGGTATTAAAATCATTGGTATTAATCCAATATGATCTGCATGAATTACTGTCGCTATCACCAAATTTTTCATTGTGCTGTGTCAGATAGTTTTATGTGTGCCGGTTTAGTGAAATTTGAGATGATTCACAATTGGCTATGTCATGAAAAAAAAATGTTCGTCTGAACCAAGCCATAATTTTTACTACCATAATTTGTAATAATTCTGCTCATATTTTCTAGGGCCATATCAGTTATGTTGATGTTCATAAATAAATTTGAATTTGATCAAATTTTAGGTGAGACATTAGGTTGAATAGGAACCTAAAATAAATCATAATGGTAGGTGTTGCTATTTTCCAATGGCGAACCATCAGAGACTATATTAGTAATCTTGATGCTTTATTTATAAACCTAAAATCGATTATGTATTCAGCGAGTCTTACCATTACCGAGCTTTTCACTATGATATGAAAATCTTTTGCATGCAGTGATTCATAAAATGAGGCAGGTAGCATTATTAATATCATGTTTTTTTCCTTTGTATGTGTGTTCCGAACTATAGTTATAATTTCAGTTCATATTACTTTACTATAGTTTGACACTCAAAATCACTGGCTGCAACTTGTTACCCCCGCGTGCTACCCGCCATGGCCTGACGACATGGACAAAAGCTACAGCTTATTTGTACTCCTAATTCACAATTAAAAAAACACCTTTTAATTTTATTTATTTATTTTTTGTATGTTTTGTAGAGAAAGATTGGCAATGAACAGCGAGGAAGAGAGATGCTTGCCTTCCGTTGCGTTGCGTTGCGTTGCTTGCACGGCCATAGTGGCGCTATATAAATGCCAGGGTATGAGGCCTCTTCTTCCTCAGAGAGACGCCTCAACCCCACCCCAAGAACACCAAAGCCACATCCCATCCCAATCCACGGTGAGGTTGAGTGATCTGAGAAAAATCATCACCGACAAGCAGCGACAGGTTTGTTCTCTGAACTTCTCTGATCTTTTTAGAAGTAGGTAACACACAAGAAAGGTCCTGTCCCAAGAAGACTCTTCTTTCGGGTTTATTAGATTGGAAGAGTTCTTGTGTTTACGGGTTCTTTCTCATCCCATCAACTTCTCCTAGGAGGAGCAGAGATCCAGAGAACCTTTTTAGATGTGATAAATGCATTCAGCATAGGTAACACCGAATATGCATTCAGCATAGGAACCTTTTTACGGGTTCTTTTTCATTTTCCATTTTCTGTACACCGAATATACGTTTTTAGATCACCCAGCATCAGGCCCTTCCTCAAATCGATCTAAATATCATGGATCTACCATGAACCCTCACTACTGTTGACAGCCCTGACCAGTGACTGTGCTTAGGTGATCTAACCCACCAGCCCTCTTCCATATTAGCTGACCTAAAAAAATCCTTTCTATAACCATTTCACTATAAGAATAAGTTATTTCATTGTATCATTTCACTATGTAAATTTCGCATCCTAGGTATACGCCTCTTCTGATACATGTTTTCTCACTGGGCCTTATTTCAGCTCACGTATAAATGCTGTCCAACTTATCTATGTAGTTTTTAGCCTGCCCATTATTGAAAGAGAAACATGTATATTCGTACTTTACCCCTTTCAATTCTTTATATTTTATATTTGTATCATGACTTGCTAATATTGGATTCAGTTCCTAATATTTGACATATAGAAATTTACCATTTTCCATACATTAAAACAATACCGTTACAGGAAAGTAAAATAAATAATTCATACTCTCTCACATAAATCCTTTAGCTGCTATACTAAAAAAATGCCTACATCAGCTGTAGATTATTAGTCTTTTTCACAGCTATTTAGTTCTATTCCTACATTATAATTATCTTACATCTTATCATAATACAGCCAGTTAACCCACCACAATATCTTCTTACCATATATATCTTTCCAACTACAAGTAAAATTTTCATCACATGAATACTTACATACATCAAATTATAAATCACACACTCCACTGCATTTCTGCATATCCCAAAATACTAACTCTCTTTAAAAAATAAAAAAATACTATAATAAAAACTCCAATGGCTAGCTAGACCTTTCATAACCTTTTTTATTTATCAAATGCATCTAACTACATGTGTATATATATTGTAGGCTGTCACGCCCGGAATTTCTATCCAAAATTCCAAATGCTTACATGTGTGTAAACCCTCGTCCAAGAATCAGCCGAGGCACACAATAACAAATTGATAATAGAGTACAATTATTACTCTAATTAATAAGTGAATAAAAAATCATTACAGAGGTAGATAGTTCCTCTCAAACAATAAAAATCTAAGCAGCGGAAAAATAAAGCGCGCAGACGTCTCCATCCCACAAGCAGCTTGACCAGGGCTACGCCTAATCCTCCACACCTTCAGCATCACTGTAGAACTCCTCCTCTGATGAATGATTGCAAGGTGAGTATATGACATACTCAACAAGCCACGCAGCAAATATGCAAGTGCAGGGGATAACAAAGGATGGCATAGTATAATCTCATTTGTATAAATGGTATTTAATAAATACTTCAGAATTTAATAAAACAATAACGTATTTAATTAAACAATATTAATCCAACGCTATACAACATACCCATTGCATAGGCCCAACCATTCTGAACAACCAATCCCGGCTGCATAGTTCTATCTCCAAACCAGGAATATACCATTCCAAACCAGGAGCTAAACAAATTATTATCATCATCATTTATTATGGTGAAAGGTATGAAACTAATCATGAAAGACATTGTTCGACCCGCCCATAACCGCGGGCACGGCTATTCGAATAGTTTTACTCTGGCCAGAGGTGTACCACTGTACCCACAAGACACAACCTCAACATCATGTCAACCATGCGTCGCGATACTTAACAAGTACCCGAATAGAGATTGTGACAATACCCTTCGCATAACACAATTCAAACCAGTGCATCATTCCTGGATCATAATCACCCCCTTATAAAACAAGGCATGGACTCCCCAGCGACCCCCGTGGGCTTATCTCCGCCACTTCACAGTCTGGTGCTCTACAATGAACCATACTATACAAAAAGTAAAGCCGTTGCCCACGCTGGCTTGTGGTTGGCACGATTAATGTTTCACAACCGAAAATCGTGAACCGGTCATTAATTGTCATGAGCACGACCATCAAAACCATGTGCTCACAACCCACCATTATCATATTTTAGTTGGCATCTTAATTAATCAACCTATCATGATTAACCATCATGAGCTATCATTAAGCCATCATTAAGTAATAGTGAATTATTAATTATCCCATTCATATGAGCTAGAGTCTCTAAGCATGGCTAAGCATCCTAATTACTTTAGCTAAAACCATATAATGTTCTAGCTAATCAAATTATTAACCAAGTGACAAAGAATAGGTAATCAATATCAAAGGGCTATAACAAAAGCAATAGGTTATTTCCACCCAATGACATTCAAAAATAAATGCAATAGTTGAATAGAAACAATAGCTTTAAACGGGATCAACATGCTCAAAGGGTTGTTTGGGATCTGTGTGACTTGCCTTACTTGCCTTGGAACTCTTCAAAGTCTTCTCCTGCAAACTCAGACTCTCCGGGAACGTCGGAATCTAAGCATAAAAGAGCAAAATCACCAAAACAGTACATAAACAATCATAAACAGCACATGTGGATATTTTTAACATGTAGATCTCAATTTTAGAAAAATTTAGAGACTTGAACCAACTAAATCCGAGCTAAGATGAATTAGTTATGAATTTTTAAAGATTAAACCGGATTAAATCATTTATATAGATTTTAATTAGGTTATGACGCAATAAAGAATTATTTTTGAAAAGGAAAAAGGATTTATTGCGTCAGCGGGCTCGGGTTCACGGTGGACCGGGTGCACGGAGACGGTCTACGGATCGAATGGCTAGGATCTAATCTAATCCAAACGAACGGCCGAGATCGATCTAATCCACCACGGGTCTACGGCGGACGTGGCACTGACGTCGACGATGACGTCATCACCGGCGACGGCTCGGCACCCCGGGCTCACCGGCGAACGACGGCGCGGCGGTGCAAACGGAGGGCACCAACGGGTAGAGGGCGACGCGGCGAACTCACCGAGGACACGGACGACGGCGGACGGCAACGGACGGCGACGGCGGCGAGGTCGAAGCGGCGGAGACGTTCGGGTCGACGATGACGGCGATGCTCCGGCGGCCTTCGGCGGAAACGGAGGACGGGACAAGGACGGCGACGACTTGGTGATCCCGACGGCGGCCTTCCCGAGCGACAACGACGACCGGAGTGGCGGCGACGCACGGCTGGATTCGCGGCGGTGCACGGGCTAACGCGGAGGCGGCGCTACAAGCGGCGGCGAGCTGAGGCGAGGGTGGCGACGGACAGAGGAGGTCTAGGGGGTCCTTATATAGGGGCTAGAGGGCGGCGATGGAGGCCCACGGCGGCCGGCGACGGCGATGGAAGGTTTAGGGTTAGAGGAGAGAAAACGAATCCGAATCGAGCTCGAATCCAACAATTTCCAAACGAAATTAGATGAAGTTTCTATAGGAGAAAAGATAGAGGAGATCAAGGGGATCATTTTCCCTCTACCAATTTGACCGGATCGGGAAAGGGGCGACGGAATTTGGAAGGGGGCGGCGGCGACTGGCGCGCTAGGGCGCGGCTGCGACGCGAGGAGGAAGACGACCCTGACAGGTGGGCCCTACCTGTCAGCGGGAGAGAGGAGAGAGGGCGGGCGGCTCGGCTCGGCGGACTGGTTGGGCCGGGCGCAAGCAGGCCGAGGAGAGAGAGGGAGAGAATTGGGACGACTTTCGGCCCAAAGCCAAAAGTAAGATTTTAAAACCTTTTTCTATTTAAATTATTCATGAAATGATATTTCATTAATTAAAAATACTTTCTTGGCTCAAATAAATCCCAAAAAAATCTAGGAACTATAGAATCAAGATAAGTTTTTAATAAAATTTTATCTAGCCCACCTTTATATTGGAATTTATTATTTAAAATTAGATCTTTTCTTCAAGGCTTTTAAAATCATTTCTAATAATTCCATTTAAACAACAATTTATAAATTTAGGATTTTGAGGGTGTGACATAGGCGCAGCCATGTCTTCCGTAGTGTTCGCATCAGCGAGGTTGAATGCAACAAATCAAAGCTACTTGGTAAGTTCAAAGTCAAACAAAACTTTCTATCTACAGCATGCTGTTAGCGCCGCTGCGTATATGATATTTTGTTTCTGAAGCCTGTGCCAATCACACTTGCAACAGCATATGAAATGCAGCATGGAGATAGCCTGAGGTTAAAAACTTCCCATGGCTTGAAGATCAAGATCAGAATCAAGGAAGCTGCTAGCACACTGTACATGACGACAGGGTGGAAAGAATTTGCAGAAGCAACTGGATTAGAAACTGGAGAGACGATTCTTTTCAGAATGTCATCGCGCTCTAAAGCGCGTGTTATGCTACTGAACAGACAATGCCTTATTAGATGTCCAGTAAAGACCCCATCCACCACCTCATCAGACAAAAATAGGTCCCTTAGTCCATCAGATCAATTAACCAGAGCAAGCACAAGTGCGCATCCATCCACTAGCAAGAGCATTCCACCTCTGAGGAACGGAACAGGTACAAGACTTACCTCAACACATTTGTCCAACTTACACTGCCCATTAACATCCCTGTTCTTTTTTCGCCGCATAATAGAAAATATATGATTAGATCAGTCAGATGCTCCTCCAACTTACACTGCCTAAAAACACTGTGCTATATTGCCCCGTGCAAAATTCCACATACTGACCGAGTGATCTAGATCTTCCTATCTATGTTTCCACTCATACATAGTCATTTTCTGTTCCATCTTTTATTTCCAGGCAGTACCAAACGAAGCATAGCTGACACCTCCTTCTGCCACCAGCTTAAGCTGACAGCTGAGAATTGAAGAGCTACATCAAAGAAATTGTAGATTGTCTAGAAGAATCAAAGAGGTTCTATGTCATTCGTATGAACAGAACATTCATGGAGCAGGACAGAGTGGTAATTTTTCACGCAACATCTCCATCTCCTTATATCCATACCAAGCATATAACTGTCCCATTTCTTTTTCAGTACTTTGCAACTGAATTTTCAAAGAAATACATTGCGAAGCTGGTTCGGGCCAAGACAACACACATTAAAGTGCAGATTGCAGGAGGACCCTCAACAACAATGGTTATTTACAGATCGTCGGATACCCGCTACAACCTATCATCAGGGTGGTTAGCTTTTGCAGCAGCCAACAGCATCAGCCTACACACGATCTGCATCTTCCACTTTTACAGGGCAGGTGACCTCAGGCATCACCATAGATGCTCTGTAAAAGTTAGCTGCATCTTCAGTATGCGCTGCTGTTATCTACCCTACAACAGCTGCTGTAATACTCTCTATTATCCTTTGCTTAGCGTCTATCTGGCTTTACTTGCTCTGTAAGCGAGTGACTTACAGCTACTTATCGTTGTCCTCAGCTCGTTTTGTTATGCATAGGCTGAGCGAACAATCAACCACTTTATGTACAGGCAGCTGCCTTACTATAGTACGGCTGCTATGGTACTATTTGATTGTTTTCATCGAACTGTGCACAGGCGGCGCGCCATTGGCGCGCCCCAGCCTCTAGTGTATATTTAACACCTCTCCGATTTGATCGAGGCTTCCGTCATGTCTATGCTGCAAGCCGTTATCTGTTGTGACGAATAGAGAACGAAGTTGGAAAAGGAAGCTGGAATTTAGTCTGCTCAGGTCAGCAGATCTTCAAATGCTTCCTAGGCCCGTGTTTAGTTCTAAAGTTTTTTTCCAAACTTTCAACTTTTCCATCACATCAAAATTTTCCTACACACACAAACTTCTAACTTTTTCGTCACATTGTCGCAATTTCAACTAAACTTCCAATTTCAGTGTGAACTAAACACATTACTACTACTACATTTGTGCCCCTGATAATGTATTCTATTTTGTCTTGTTTTAATTTGTTGCAAGTTATAACTTGATATTTAAGGTCGTGTAAATCAATTTTCTTTACTGACATTTATAGGATGATGACCACGGTGACACTACGGATCGTATATATGAGCGGTTAGAGGCACTTGATTCATGTAATACTGCTGAAAAGCGTGCTGCTGAGCTATTGTTTGGTTTGGGCTTTAATGAACAAACTCATGCAGGCAAAGTAAACTTGGGAATTTTCTGGTAGTCGTTGGTCTGTGAGGATTGCTTTGGCGAGACCTTTTTTTTTTTTAAGCCGCGCCACGTTTTCTAGTTTTTATCTAAAGGCATACGGCTCATGGCAGACACTGACGCGGGCATGATTAACGGGTCTTGCCGGAATGCGTCGGGTCCGGGCAGGCACGATCTATGATCTCTACAGCACGTATTGTAGTATATATAAGAATCTTGCTATACGTACTACCGAGCTGTACGATTTGTATCCGACCGAGTCATATACGATTTGTATCCGACCGAGTCATGCATCCAAATGTGGGTCCAGACAAATAGTATATATGCTTATACATACACTAGTCGGATAGATGGGTCGGACGTATAGGCAGATGTATAGCAATTTCGTATATAAAATCCGAGCCAGCTCATGCCTGGCGCGACTGTGCAAGCAAAGCCCATACCGCCTCTCACTGCCCTGTGGACAGGATAGGTAGTTGTACTACCGTGCTAGCCGTGGAACAGCACAGCGTTAGCATATGCACGCATATGATCCGTAGGAGATGCAGTACTACTAGTAGTAGTGGAGCACGCTCGTACTGTTTACAGCGCAAAACTTGTTGCGACTAGTAGCTGTGCTCCTGTGCCTGCTCCATGGATCCATTAATCCCAGCAGCTGCAGCAGAAACAGCAGCATCTGATGCATGGTCCCCTCTGCACGCTGCTGCTACTCCTCCCTCCACTTCTATACTCCCTGCAAAAAAAAAACTGCGAGCCCTCGCCTCGCAGTCGCAGGCAAAAGCGAGAAAGTTGGCAACCTGCCACTGTCAGCAGCAACAAGGACGGAGGAGAGGAGGGAAGGAGCAGAGCTATTATCGCTACGTCCACCAAACGACAAGCAACAAAGCAGCAAGTGCATGACATTTGTGGTTCTGTACGCCTAGAAACGTTTTCACCACCGGTTCGGTGGTGATAATTTGTTGGTGACGATAGCTTCTGTATTACTACTACTTACTACCTCCATACTAAAATATAACAATTTTTAGCTATAAATCTGGATATTTATAACTAAAAATACTTATATTCTGGACAGAGGGAATTACTAGTTTGAGCATTGGTGCTTTGAGTTTTGGGCTGTGTTTAGTTCAGCGCAAAGTTTGGATTTTGGTTGAAATTAGAGATGATGTGACTGAAAAGTTGTGTGTGTATGACAGATTGATGTGATGAAAAAGAACTGAAGTTTGGATCAAACTTTGTATCTAAAGACAGCCTTGACTACTCTCTGTTCTCTCGAGTAAATGGCAGCAGTACTGCCAATCTTGCATTGATTTGCTTTCCGTGCTCTTCGGGGACAAAGGAGGTTAAAAAGCTTGCAGGGTATAGCAGGTAGTAATAAAAGGTTTTTGCTACTGTAATCTTAAAAACGAAAATTATTCTTGCATTTGCCATCAGTTGTCTCGATGCCTGATTACCAGTAAAAGTTTTAGTTGGTAAAAATAAGAAATTGCGCCCAGTAATTACCATATGGATACAGTCACCTACACAAGGATGAAAGGCAAAGTACAAGAAGCTGTAGTAAAGAACGTGTCGCCAAAAGATGGAGGCTTTTTCTGCCCTTTTCACAGTCTTACCTTCCCGAACGGAGAAACCAGCTGCTGCAGCACTATGATCCTCTATCCGATCTTCTCCCTCCTCACCTACCACAAAGGTGAGATATCAGGATATCAGGTGGTGTTTGTATACAAGAATTAAACTTTAGTCCATCACATTATATGTTTAGTACTAATTTGAAGTATTTAAATATAGATTACTTATAAAACTAATTATATAAATAAGATCTAATTTGTGTAATAAATTTTTTAAGCCTAATTAATCTATAATTAGCACATATTTACTGTAGCATCACATAGGCTAATCATGGATTAATTAGGTACAATAGATTTATCTCGTGAGTTAGGCTAAGATTATAGAATTGGTTTTATCAATAATCTATGTTTAATACTTCTAATTATTACCAAATATCCGATCTGATAGGAAAAAAAATTATTTTTTTTAAGTACCATCCAAACAGCCGCTCAGATAGCGAGGAGTCTTGTTGACCGGACGAACTAGTCGACAGAACAAGAAGCAGCTCATCCTAACCAACAGCCACGATTGGCCACGGATATTTGGCACAATATTTACTTGGCCCATAATCAGTAATACTACCAGTAATGAGGTTGAAGAGAAGAAGCATCACTCACCCTGGGATTGAGATCAGGTGCAGTCAGGACTGCATGTATTTTCAGCCATTCAATTTTGGGTTTGTTGGAACCATGCCACCCTATATTTGCAAAATTTAAGATATGACACCCATATCTCAATGACATGTAGGACCCACATGAGTCAATGACATGTGGGTTAGGGTGGCATATCACAAATTTTGCAAAATTTGTGTGGCATGATTCAAATTGTCCCTTCAATTTTATGATCAATGATCCTGTTCACTCTACAGCACCCTAACAATAAGTATTTTATTGTAAAGTACTTTTGCTAATGTAGCCAGGCTAATCCTTACCGTCAGATTTAGCAGCTACGACTCCTTAAGTTATAGTCCATACTATTACTGCAGCTGATCCGGATCCCTCACCCTAGGTCTCTCTTGTTTGTGTTGTGGCAGCAGCAGGAGCAGTAGCCTTCCTCTGATAACCACCACCCCCCTCCCCCTCTCACTCCAATTCGAACGAGCCAGAGACGTCTAGAATCTGTCCCGGTACTGTGTCACCGTATTTGGGCCTTAGGCCATGTATCGTGTTGGAGCCCATTAGGGTTACGTCAAGGGTTGGTTGCACGACCCTAAACTTTATATATCAGTAGCCGCCGTCACCTTTAGGGTTTGGGATTTGCATAGATTATTCTGTCGAGAACAGTTTCACCGCTAGATATGTTTGTAAGACCCCAACATGTGAGCTTAATCATTCATCTGCAATTTCGGTTGTATTCTATCTCGTTCTTGTTTGTGTTCTTCAATTGGCAAACAGGGATTAGCCTTCTCGGCGAGGTCATCTGCATTTCGACATGGGTGATAACTCGAGGAGACGTGGTGATGCGATTGTGGGGCTCAAGAGCGTGCGCGTTCAAGAAGCCGGATCGATTTGTGTCGCGACTCCGCCCAAATCATTGTTTATCAGAATCTTTCGGAAGATTGGGAACCCTAGTGCACATCATGGTCACTGGCATGGGTTTGTTCTGTTTTGGAGATTTGTTTTTTTTGTTGGGGAATGGTTTTAGACTTTGATTTCTTGGTGGGATTAGGGAAACATTCCATTTCAGTTGCTGCTGCTGGTTGGGGCTGCCAATGCCCAATGGATCCATTCCTGGGGCGATGGCCATGGTTGCTGTTGGGTAGAGGAGAGGGGGAGCTCAACCCACGCAGTGTGCAGGTGTTGTGAGGAGGATCAAGCTGACCTCACGCCATGCCACCACCCATCCCTCCAACGAACTGTTAGCCGATGACCGGCAAGAGCATGCTCGCATTCGATTCACGTTATCACATATGCACAAGCTCTCAGATCTAACGGAGAGAAGATGAACAGGAAAGAGGGATGAAGAAAGAAGATAAGGACAATTTGGTCTAAAAATCTTAGAAAATATAATGAACTAGCTGGGTGGCCCGCGCAATTGCGCGGCTAGCACCCATATAAAATTATATATTTTTAATATAGTTTTACTTCAAATTTATTAAATAGTTATCTCGTTGTCTTAAATTTTTAAAGACTAAACCTTATTATCGTCATGTTTCTATTTTTTTTTAGTTTTTAAAAGTCATAACAGTTGCTACCCCTTACTTCTGTCATATTATTCTTTATTTACTTGCTCGATTTACTACTGTTTTCTATTCATTCTCCTTGAAATCTTTAAAAAATGGATCTAAAAACTTATAGGTTTTAGAGTCTATTGTCCTGTTGGGCATCTTTTTTATAATTTCTAGAAGTCTCGTCCAATACTACCATCCACTGCATCTTCTCTTTATTGTCATTGCTATTTTAAAAATCAAACATAATTATCATTTAGATTTTTTTTTAACTTTCTAGAAGTTCCGCCAAAACGTCAGCGACTTTGTCACTGCACTTCTCTACGGCTCACCCACTGCCGCCCTTCTTTATTGTCATTGGGGTTTAATTTTTTTACTTTTTAGGAGTTCGAACCTTTAAAGTTTGGAGTTTATTGTCTTGTTGGGTTTCATTTTTTATAATTTTTAGAAATCCCATCAAACGCTGCTACTATACTCCTTTACAACCCGTTCGCCGCATACTCTTTATTGTCATTAGGATTGTAAAAGTTGAACATAACTATCATAGCTATCATTGGAATTCTTTTTTTTTACTTTCTAGAAGACCCACCAACGATCGGCGACTTTGCCATTGTACTCCTATACGACCTGCCCATTGCATCTCATTTTTATTATTATGGAGATTTTAAAAATCAAATATGATTATCATTGGGTTTATTTTTTTACTTTCCTGAAGTCCTGCCACCGCCTTGACCGTTTGCTTCACGACCTGCCCATTGTACTTCTTTTTAGTCCTCATTAGGATTCTATTTGGTGTTTTATTAATAGTTTTTAGATGTCCCATCAAACGCCACCACTCTGCTCCTTTATAGGCATGTTACTTAATTAATCTCGTCATGTGTTTCAGATGGTCTTTTCTTTTAGTAATCTTTATTTTTTTTATCACCAATTTTAGTTATTTATAAATTGTATTCCTAGCTGATATCTTATTTTTCTTTTTCTAATTTCATATTTTATTTTATTTTTTGTATTGTGTTCTTTTGATATTTTTATTTTTATTTTCAATTTCAGTTGTTTTAAAATTGTATTTCTACTTTAACTCTCTATTTAATTTGCCTAATTTCAGATTATATTTTATTGTTTATTCCAAACTTTAGTTAATCTACTATTGGCTTCTTATATGTACTCTTATTTCAATATTGTTTATATTCAATTCCGAATTTTAGTTAATTTTAAATTATATCTCTACTTGAACTCTTCTTTTCTTTTCTTTTTTCTAATTTTGATTTTTTTTATTTCGAATTTTAATTAATCTCGTATTGGGTTCTTGTATAAACTCTTCTTTTAATATTCCTTATTTTTAATTCCGAATTTTTGCTACTTTTAAATTGTATTCCTACTTAGAATCTTTTATTTTTTTTGCTAATTTAGGATTTTATTTTATTTTTATTTCAAATTTTGATTAATCTCGTATTGGGTTTCTATATGGAAACTTCTTTCTATTGCTTACATTTAATTCCAAATTTTAGCTATTTTTAAATTGTATTTTTACTTGGACTCTTCTTTTCTTTTTTTTCTTTTTCTCCTATTAATGTGGGAATTTCTAGCCCCACAACGAATATGGTGTCTCCTTTTAAAGCTGTTTTAATAATATAATAGATAGATAGATGGGTATATATTAGTATAAATCAAATAATTATTAAATTATAATGGCATGAGTCTAAATAATTAAATAGTAGTGGTATATTTCCAAACCACAAAAGTTATAATGGCATGAATCCAATTAAGCCAAGAAGCAATGATTACGAAAAATTCCAGCAGCCAAGCCAAAAAAAAGCAGTTTTTGAATTTTGAACGAGGTAGAGGAGAAGCCATCTCGCTGATGTGGTGGCTTGTCACGCCCTGAAGTTCCCCTCCTTGCTTTAAAATTCATAAAATAAATCGTTCGAAGAAATTGTTTAATTTAACCTAGAGTTGAATCCCTAAATTAATAAATGCAAATAATAATCGGAATCGGCATGTGAAATTTTTCTTGGATTCTACGTGTCAAAATATGCTAATAGGAATTTTAGTGGAATTTTCAAAGCCTTGGAAATAATTTTAACCAATTAAAATAAGCAAAGTGCAATATTAAATCCCCGGGAAAAATCCTTTTTCCCTTTTCTCTTTTCTTTTTCCTCCTTTTTCCTTTTCTTGGGCCGTCGGCCCATTCCTTCCCGCGCCGGCCCACCTCTCTCCCCTCCCCGAAGTCCTCCCTCCCTCTCTCTCTCCTTCGGGCGCCGACAGGTGGGGCCCACCTGTCGGTCGTCTTCCTCCTCTAGCCGTTGGAGCCGGCACTCCAACCGCCGGCGCCCTACCTCCTCCACTCCGCATCCGTGCCCCACTCCGCCGCCCGCACTTCCCGCGCCCACGTCGCCGCGACGCCGCCCACGCCATCGCCTTCCCGCCCACGCCGCGCGCCCAAAATGGGCGGGATTCGGTTTTGAATCCCCACTCTCTCTCTCTCTCTCCACCTCCCACGTCGCCGGTGAAATCGGGAGCCTCCCCGGCCACGTCCGCCTCCCCCTCCGCCTATAAAACGCTCCCCGTGCCCTCCTCTCTCGTTTTCCGCTCTCACCGCTCCTTCCCGCGCCTCCTACCGCCGTCCCGCCGCTCGCCGCCGTGCTCCGGTCGCACGCCGCCACTGCTAGAGGCGCCGCCGCGCCAAGCCACCACCGCCGTTAGCATCGCCGCCGCGTGAGCCATCTCGGCCGCCGCTCGGTTTCCACTAAACCCCACCAGAACCCCCTCCTCCCCGCACGACGGTGAGTTCCTCCCTCCCCTCCACCTCCGGCCGTCAATGGCGTCCGCCGTGGTCTCTCTCTCTATTCCTAATTCTTCTCAACTCCCTCCTTAGGTGTCGCCGCCGCCCGTCCGCCCCTCCTCGTCGTCGAGTCGTCGCCGCCGCCTTCATCCTCCGCTCCGGCCGCCATACTCGCCGGTGAGGATCCCCTCTCCTCCCTTTCCCCTCTCTCTCGTTTGCGCCGCCTCTCTCCATGCACTCGCCGTCGCCTTCGGCCGACGCCGCTGCCTTCCGCGCCAGCGCCGCCGCCTCCCGCCGGCGGTGCCGTCGCCGGTAACCGTGTGCCGCCGCCAGCTCCGCGCGCGCTGCCGCCCCATGGCCGGCCGGTCGGCTCGGAGCCGAGCCGAGCCAGGCACCACCCCCTTGGAGCCGCGGCCGGTGGGGCCCGCCTGCCAGCCGCACTCCATCCCGCCTTGTGCCACTGCCAGTGGGGGCCCACGTGCCGGCGTCCCTCCCTCTCTCTCTCGAGCCACTGACCCGTGGGGCCCACCTGTTGGCGCCGCCCCCTTTTTGCTGACGTCAGCCCTGGGATGAGTTATTGCGCAATAAATTGATTAAGGGTTTTTCTTTTATAGTAAAAACACAGATAATCTTCTAAAAATCATAACTAATTCATCCGAGCACCGATTAAGTCCATTCAAGTCTCAGTAAATTCATAAAAATGTATAGAATCCATTAAAAATGGTTTTGTTTCCTGTTTCAGTAGTCTTATAGCATGTTTTTCTTGTGTGCTTTGTTTGTCGCCTAGATTTCGGCCGTTTCGTCGATCCGCTGTTGCTTGAAGACGTTGCTGTGGTCTCATCAGTGTGAGAGCAAGGCAAGTCATATATTACAATTGATCATATTGTACCTAATTTACAAATGTCCCGCATTTCTATTAAATATTGCATTGTTTTACAATATCATGTGGGATGGGTTATACTACTCAGCCATATATTGTTTACCTTATGCCATTGATATCTTGGGTATTAAAATGACTAGATGTTGGTTTAGGAAATGCTTAGCCATGCTTAGTTCAACTAGTACACAAAGGGGGATCACATTATAGCATAGACTTCGATTATTGGCATAGCTTTGAATTAGTGCCACCGCAATGGTGTAGTTAATTAAAATACACTACATAGTGGGCTGTGGGTGCATGGTTTTGCTAGTCGTGCCCACGGCAATTAAGGACCGGTTCGCGGGATGCCCTGGAAGAACTTAGCGTACTTACCACAAGCCAGCGTGGGCAACGGCTGGGCTTGTAGTGTAGCTTTCCTCTAGCCGACGTACCAAGGCGAGGGTGGGCGTGATGGAGTTGGGTCGGCCGGGGTGTCCAGTTGATCGGCTTCCGGATTCACCGCGGCACGAAAGGGGGGCTGCCCGTTGCCTGCTGGGGACGGGGGCGAACCCTAAGGTGTGGTGCAATCGGTTAGAGGGGGGTTATGCGAAGGGTCCTGTCACGGCCTCTTTCCGGTATGTCGTGGTGGCATGTCGGCGCACGGAAATGTGTCGTGGGGCTGTGTCTTGTGGGTACAGTTGTACATCTCTGATCAGAGTAAAACTATTCGAATAGCCGTGCCCGCGGTTATAGGCGGTCGACAGATTCACCATGATTAGTCTCACCCCTAGTTGGCTAATGGAACTGGTTAGTTCAGGTGGTGGTTTGGGCCTGTCTCAACGTGGTGTAGCGTTGAGCAGTGATTGGTTAATATTGATTAATTACTATAACTGTTTTACTGCTTTCAACTACTGCTTTTAAATGCTAGCTTTATGCAAAAAAACCTTTAGCCTCCCTTGGATATATCCTGCATCATACCTCCTCTTCCGGTATGACTTGCTGAGTATAGTAGGTAGTACTCAGTCTTGCTCTCTTTTCTCCACACCAGAGTTGAGGTCCTTCTCAGTTGAAGATGTCTCCAAGAAGTTGGTTTCATTGCTGCCGTCAAGGATGCCTGTGGAATGGAGTCACCCGCTGCAGGAGTCAAGTCTTCAGGCTTAGCTCGTTTTTTTTTCTTTTCCGCTGCATTTGTAATCTTTTATATTTTTATAAGACGTGGATCTGTATGTCAACAATTATCGTTTGTGTACCCTGGATGGTCCTGGACAGGGGTTTAATGCACATTCAGCTTAGAAATTCTGGTTCGTGAATTTCTGGGCGTGACATGGCTCCTGCCCTGCGGAAGCCGCGTCTCCCCGTCGCGTCCGCCACCGCCGACGACGCCGCGTCTCCCTGTCGCGTCCGCGCACCGCTGACTCCACGTCTCCTCGTGCCCTCCGCCACCGTGTCTCCTCGTGGCCTCCATCGCTGCCGACGAAGCCGTGTCTCCCAGTCGCCTCCACTACCGCCGACGAAGCCGCGTCTCCCCGTCGCCTCCGCCGCCGCCGCATCGATGCAATCGATTTGGGAACGGGAGAGAAACGCGAGAGAAAGAGAGAGAAACGTGAGACGGCGATAGACAGGCAGGCGATAAGATTTTTGTGGTGTGAATGTGAACTAGAGAAGGAGAATTCGCTGTCCACTTGGGCCCACAAATGATACGATAGACTTGAAGTTTTCTTGATTTCTGTGGAGGAATCGCTTCTTTGTGGGACATATCCTCCCCTCCAGAAATCGTCTCTTTATGGGACGGAGGGAGTAAATAGTAGTGGTATATTTTCAAACAACAAAATTATAATGGCATGAATCGAATTAACCAAAAAGTATTGCAATGATTACGAAAAATTCCAGCAGCCAAGCGAAAAAAAAAAGAGCAGTTTTTGAATTTTGAACGAGGCAGAGGAGAAGCCATCTCGCTGATGTGGTGGGCCCTCCTGCCCTGCGGGAGTGCGGGTGTCAGGCTTTAATACCCCCCACCTCCCCTCCCCTCTTCTCACCACCGCCTCACATTTCCAACGCCGCGCCGCCCTCTTTCCTCTCCGACGACACCACGCCGTGTTCGCGAGTTCAGGAAGCTTCCACCGCCATGGCGGCGACCAGTGCTCCTCCAGTGGAGGTGCTCATCAACGACGCTTACCGCCAGATCCTGCTCCGCCTCCCGCCGACCGCCCCAAGCTGCTGTATCGCTTCGCCGCCGTCTGCAGGACATGGCGCAGCCTCCTCACCGACCCGGCCTTCCTCCGCCGCTACCGCGAGTTCCACGGGCTACCGCACCTGATCGGCTACGTCCACGACGGCGCTGATGGACGCGATCTGGTCGTTGCAAGGTTCGTGACCACCGCCGACACCACCTTCCGCCCGCGCGTGCCCGAGAAGGGCGTCGACCTCCACGTCCTCGACAGCCGCCACGGCCGCGTGATCTTCAGGAGGATTGGCAAGGGATGGCTCGATGAGTCGTCACTTATCATTTGGGACCCCGTCGCCGACCACCACCAGGAGGTGCCCCTGCCGGAGGCGTTCGCGCAGGAGGAATTCAACCTCACCGCCACCGTCCTCTGCGACGCCCTGGGATGCGACCACCTCGACTGCCACGGCGGCCCGTTCCGCGTGGTGTTCGTCGGCGTCCGCGACGAGGAGGGTGCGTCTGCCACTTCCGCCTTCAACTACACCTCCTCCTCCGGCTCCTGGACCGCTTCGCCCGCCGCCGCGGCCGCCGTCGCCGACGAGGATGACTGGGGATTTCGCATGCCCGCACCTAGCATCTTGGTGGGGGGGACCACGCTCTACTTCAGGAGCCCTGGGAGGATTCTCCGGTACTGGTTCGGCGACGAGATGGAGCATCTGTCATACGTCGACATCCCGCCGTTCATCACTCAGGAGACACGCGGAACGGTGCTCATGCCGGCGGCGGACGGGAGGCTGAGCTTCGCGGCTATGTACGGCGACATGACGATCAGCTTCTGGGAAACCGAGGTCAGCGCTGACGGTGCTGTTGATTGGGTCCACACCCAGAACGCGCTCGTGAGCATCCCCCTACCTGGAGTCCTCATCGGCGCCGCCGCGAGCTTGCTTTTCGTCCGCACCGAGGACGGTGGGATCGTCAGCGTCCAAGTGGGGAACGGACGATTCCAGATGCTACCCCAGCCAGCCCCCCAGCGGCAGCAGATATCTGCTCTCATCCCCTTCATGAGCTTCTGTACCCCATGAGGTAATGCTCGAATCTGCCGGGTCTGACGTTTTACACTCAGTTGCTGCTGTTTGATTCAGAGTCCATTCCGATTTCCTAAGTCGGGGCATGTTTGGTAGTCACTAGTAAGGTTGGATTTGTTTCGGGGTCATGAACCTCTGCAGTTTAATATTTCTGAATAAATTTTCATTCTGCTGATACGATCGATTCATGCTGAAATTGCTCGTGTCCGTAAGCCTTGCCCTCTGTTTGGTTCCGAGTCCATTCCACTTTGCTTCGGATTGTGGTGGAGTAACTGTTCTGTCAGGGGTTTAAGATTTGGTAACTACTGTTTCAGAGTCCAATTGTTATGTTGGAGTTGCAGTTCAGTCTTCAGTTTCAGCCTTCTACATTGTTCCGAGTTGCAGTTCTACAGACTTGCTCGTTCCTAAACTGTGTCTTATCTGCGGTCTACAACTCTGTCGTTTCTAGTCCAAGCATTAAGATCATGATTTCTGTTTATCTCAGAGCAATTGTATTTGTCCATTCATAGCTTGCTTGCTGTTCTTACTTAGTATACTTTTCTCAGATATATCGACTCGATGGACGCAGTTATTTAGTCAGATGAGTTTAATACCGTACGTGTGCCCATAATTCCACTGAACACACCCAATTAACAAGAGAGAATTCCTTATAATGTTCCTCTCTCTTTTTGGATGATGTGAGAGCTGTAAAGTCAAAAAATGAAACCCCAAGTGGGGTTGGCTGTTTTTGCTGGGGTGTTGTTGGGGTTTGTGGTTAACAAGAAATGAGTGGGTTGAAAGCAAACTAATTAAATCCCCTTTGCAGGTTTACATATCTCTGTCGCTAATACTACAAAGGTGGAGGCTGAAGTACAAGGAGGAGACATGGCTGATTTGGATGATTTTCAGAAGAAATCTTTACTGCGGACGACAGATTATGTGCCTGATGACTTGGGATAGTCGTGGTTTAGACTTTAGATGAGTAGTTTTCGTCTTGCTTTTGTTTCTCAGTAGAAAAAAAGGGGGTGCTTAGTTCCTTTGTGTTGTTCTGAACCCTGTCATGGAAGGCTGGTTGTTCCCAGCGCCTCTCTATTTTGGTTCTGCATTCTGCTTTCTTTTTGTTATTAAGTCGTTGTGAACTCTGAATGTTGTCTAGGCTGTCTCAATAAGGAGAGAATTCCTTATATGCCATTGAAATTTGGTCTCATCCTTGATATGTCCGTACAAAATTGGCTCTTCCTTTCTATATGTCATTGGTTCAAATTTGAACATCCTCTCATACCACTTTCATTAGTTGACTGTGTGTTGACTGTTAACTTGAAAGTGAAAAGACGTATTTATCCTGAGTTGTTAGGCATGCGGTACCTATTAGTTATAATATGGCAAATTTTTTCCACCTTTATGAAATGTTAGAGAACAAAACCAACCAACCTTGCTAATTAAACAGCTAGGATTATACTCTACTTGACTCATACAGTAAATACCAGAAGTCTCGTCTCAAACAATCGATAATCTATAGACTAACGGGAGTAGTAATAATTAGTAAGATGCCGGGGCCAGGGCCATCATCAGTTGTGGAGTTTCTGCTGGAGGATCGATGGAGAACGGGTCGACCTCGGTCATCTTAAAAGCGGCGAGACTTAAATGTCTCTTTTTTTCTCTAAGGCATTGCTTAGTTCGTGAAAAGAAAATTTTTCGGTGTCATATCGGTCGGACGTTTGACTGGATGTTGAAAGGGGTTCTCGGACACGAATGAAAAAAACTAATTTCATAACTCGCGTAGAAACCACGAGACGAATTTATTAAGCCTAATTAATCCGTCATTAGCACATATAGGTTATTATAGCACTTATGGCTAATCATAGACTAAGTTTAAAAGATTCGTCTCGTGATTTTTATGCAAACTGTACAATTAATTTATTATTCTATCTATATTTAATGCTCTATGCATGTGTCTAAAGATTTGATGTGATGTTTTTGGGAAAATAATTTGGGAATTAAACAAGGCTAATCATGGTTGTCTAGAGGTTTGATGATGACGAGGTGTTGCCTGTTTTGGTGGTTTGCTAATCAGGATGCGTCTCTAGCCACCTAGTAGTGTTTTGTCTCTTTTCTTTTATCTTCTCTATGCAGCTGGTGGTGTTTTGCTCAGTTTCCCTTGGGGAATACTGACCTGGTTTGTAAGCTGATAACCCCAGCAATACTCTAGCTTTCAATATAAGCTGGGCCAAGTGCCTTCGGTCTAAAAATGTTGGGCTTCTTGGTCGCTGGCGGCTTGATACCGATCCTCACCGCCCCTCCGATCGAGCAACCTCCTGTGCCAGGCGATCGAAGTACAAGCTGGCCAGCAGCCCGACTTGAATCATCTTGATGTTGGTGTCGTAGATGTGGATCCCAAACTTGCCGACGAGGCTGAGTCGTCTTGAGCCGCCGCGCCGCTCGAGTCGCTCGATCCATGGGGTTTGGATTCATTCTGAGCCTCAGGGGCGTGGTCAAGGCCGGGTTTCAGACCACACCAGGGCTAACCGAACGTTCAGGCCGAGTTTCTTTCCGTGTCTGGCCGATCCACATGGATTGGGCCTTGTTCCATGCCATTTCCGGGCGGAAGTTCATCTAAGGTCCCTTGACTTATCGACGAATCCGATTTTCGTCATTCAACCGCAAAACCAGATATAACGAGTCCCTCATCTGTCAAAACCAGTGCAGATGAGGTCCCTCGGCGGTTTGGACGGCGGTTTTGGCTGACGTGACGCCTACGTGGCTAATCTGACTTAGTCTTCATTTGACGTGTCGCTTACGTGGCAATTTGATCCGAAAAATAAAAAAACTCGTGGGACCCGCATGTTAGTTTAAAATAGAAATTAATTAAAAAACAGTGGGGGCTCTCCTGCTCACCTGGAAATATATAGATACTAGACGTGCTCGTCTGCTCACCTGTAAAAATTGAGAGGGATTGGGGCTAGCACTGGTTCGGCCGAACCACTCTGGTGCCCAATCCCTCTGTAATTTTCTGCAGAGTTCAGTGTCTCCCAGGTGTTCAAAAATTCAGCAGTTTTCAGAGTATGTGCTCGTCAGAAGCTAGGATATCTCCCCCACACTTATTCAAAACCTGAACTTTATTAAACAAAAACAAACTTGGCCACATTGGGGTTAACACCAATGAGCCACATTATTTAAAGCAAGTGCTTACATGATTGGAAATAAATGACCAAGCACCTACTACTACTTTATTCATGGGAGAGGAGACATCTAATTAGCATAATACTTATTCTCCTTCCCCATCTCTATGAATGCACGCTTGATCTTAGTGCACAAACCGCGACTAAGGGTATCAAAATTATTTCTAAGCTTAGCAAGCTCTACCCCTTGTTCTGCATTACGGTCCCTAAGCTCAATATTCTCCTTCCGGAGCTTCTTCACTTGCGCTGCTATCTTATGGACCGAGGGCTCCGGCGATTTAACTTCATCTTCTTGGAATTGGCCGGGTGCCCTTACAATTGGAGGGGGCATCAAATGATGCTTCACCTTCATAGGTGGAGGGCTACGGGACTCCGCTGCCCCTCCTTCTCCGATGCCATCAAAGGCCGGAGCAAACCTTTACCATACCCATCGCCGGTAATTCGCACTCCCCGAATGCAAAATCACTCCTTCTTGGGAGTGGACAGAGTGGCGGTAGGTGTGGTGTATTTGTGGAGCACATCATCCCCTGCCTTGGTGAATAGGGTGCCCATATATCGCTCGGCGGGAGGCGGAGCGGCCTTCTCATCGTCTTGGAAAAGACGTCGCGCCTTCAAGATATCGAGCTCGCCCGTTGTCGGCTGTCGCACAAGCGTATCCCTTCAGATTTTAGTCTTGGTAACATGGTGGCGGGAGAGGGATCGCGTTGCCGAACGGGCAGGGGAGGGGGGGCGAACGGGGCCAAGAAGTGTTCGGCCGAACCAGGGAGCTCGCCGATTGGCTCCAGATTCGCAGGGGAGCCTGGCACAGCTGCGAGGGGTTGAGCCCACACAACGTTCACCCATTCTATCGTGTATTCTTCCACCGAAATGAGTTGATTCGCTGGCGTAGGTTTTCCTTCAAGATTGTAGGTGTTGTTTGAGGAAGAACCAATGTATGGCATGAGAGATTTGCCAGCCATGAATGGCACAAGGGTTTGGATCAAAGGTTTGAGAGTAGATGGAGCAATTGAGTGGAGAGGCTTTTGCAAAGGAGGAGGATGAAGAAGAACTAACTCAGGGGCGTGATCTGATCGCTCTACCTCTAAACTCGCATCTAAATAGATTAAGAACGAGCGGGGGAGACTACCATTCGAAAATGGAGCTGAACGGGTGCCACCCTGTTCGGCCGAACTAGTAGGTTCGGTCGAACCCTGGTGGGTTCGGTTGGCCTCCATTTTTGTCTTGGCCCCACACCGACCTAAGCTAAGCACAAAAATGACAACTTTACAAGGTTTTAAGTGTGTATTAGATGAGATCATTATGGTTCATAATCGATATTCAATAATATCTACTTCTTTATCTGAAGTTTCATTCAGCTCAAGGAAAATCTTTAAGCGTTGACCGTTTACCTTAAATATGTTACCTGAATCGTCGCGGAGTGTGATTGCCCAGTGCGAAGAGGTGTCGATGACGTCGAACGGTCCTTCCCATTTACTGCGCAATTTCCCATGGTAGAAAAGCTTAACCCTGGAGTTGAACATCAGCACTTTGTCTCCTGGCTTGAATTTCTTGATTTTTGTCCTCTTATCATGCCAACGCTTCGTCCTCTCTTTGTATATTTTAGCGTTGTGATATGCCTTCTCTCTCCATTCTTCAAGTTCAGCTATTTGCATTTTCCTCTATTCTCCTGCTCCTTCAAAGTCCATATTCCAGTTCCTGATGGCTCAATATGCTCTGTGCTCGAGTTCTACAGGGAGTCGGCATGACTTTTCGTAGAGTATTTGATAGGGGGACAGTCCAATGGGTGTCTTGTATGCTGTTCGGTATACCCACAGTACGTCCGGCAATTTCTCCTTCCATCATGTTTCCATTTTGTTGACCGTCTTCTGCAGAATATTCTTGATTTGTTTATTTGGCGTTTTTGCTTGACCGCTGGTATGTGGATGGTAAGGTGTAGCCACGTTGTGCTTGGCTCCCATGTCTCGTAGAAGGTCTCGGAAGATTTTGTCGATGAAGTGCGAACCTCCGTCACTTATGACCATCCTAGGGGTACCAAACCTTGGGAAGATGATCTCTGTGAACATCTTCTTGGCATGCTTCGCATCCGCGGCGCTGCATGGCATAGCCTCAACCCACTTGGAGATATAGTCGACTGCCACCAGAATATACTCGCAGTTACGGGACTTAGGGAAAGGTCCCATAAAGTCGATACCCCAAACATCAAATATCTCAATTTGCAGGTTGTATGTGAGGGGCATTGCATCGCGAGCAGTGATTCCTCCTTGTCTCTGGCAGCTTGGGCATCTTCGGACAAATTCTTTTGAATTTTCATACATTGTCGGCTAGAAGAAACCACATTGCCAAATCTTGGCCTGGGTGCGGAATGCACCATAATGGCCACCATAAGGTGAGGCATGGCATCGTTCTATAATCTTAAGTCTCTCTTCAGTCGGCACACATCTTCTAAGTAAGCCATCGGAGCAGACCCTGTACAGGTAAGGCTCATCCCATATATGACGGCGGCTCTCGTATTTCAGCTTCCGCTGATTTTCTCCCAGTGTTATGTATTTTGACACCATGTAGTTCACTATGTTGGCATACCACGGGTTGGAGTCGCGAACTGTCATCAGCATGTCATCTCTCAAGGAATCATTTATCGGCTATTCCTGCGTGCCAGTGATTTGCAGCCTAGACAAATGATCTGCTACAGAATTTTCTACTCCCTTTTTATCCTTAATTTTTAAATCAAATTCTTAGAGCAGCAAAATCCATCATAAGAGACATGGTTTAGCATCTTTCTTAGTGAGCAGGTATTTTAGAGCAACATGATTAGTATAAACTATTACCTTAGCTCCCACCAAGTAAGATCTAAACTTATCGATAGCAAAAACAACCGCGAGCAGTTCCTTTTCAGTAGTTGCATAATTCAACTGAGCTCCGTTTAGAGTTTTGCTAGCGTAGCAGATTGCATGATGTTTTTTATCCTTGGTTTGGTCCAAGACCGCACCAACAGCGAAATTGCTTGCATCACACATAATCTCGAAGGGCAGAGTCCAATCAGGAGATTGAATGATTGGAGCTGAGACGAGTGCCTTTTTGAGAATTTCAAAGGATTTTAGGCACGCATCATCAAACTCAAAGGGAGCATCCTTGGCTAACAGATTGATCAGAGGTCGGGCGATCGTAGAGAAGTCCTTGATGAACCTTCTATAAAAACCAGCATGTCCCAAGAAACTGTGGATCCTTGATGTTCATAGGAGGAGGAATCTGATCTATTACATCGATTTTGGCACGATCAACTTCGATTCCTCGTTCAGACACTCGATGGCCAAGAACTATCCCTTCACGGACCATGAAATGGCACTTTTCCCAATTGAGTACCAGGTCCTTCTCTTGGCATTGTTGTAAGACTTTATTTAGATTCTGTAGACAATGATCGAAGGTATTTCCATAGACAGAGAAGTCATCCATGAAGACTTCCATAATGTCCTCGATCATGTCCGAGAAAATAGTCATCATACACCTTTGAAAAGATGCAGGAGCGTTGCACAGTCCGAAGGATATCCTACGATAAGCATAGGTACCGTATGGACATGTGAACGTAGTCTTACTTTGGTCCTCTGGATGGATGGGAATTTGATGATACCCGGAATACCCATTAAGGAAATAGAAAAAAGAATGATTTGCCAGCCGTTCCAAAATTTCATCAATGAAGGGTAGCGGAAAATGATCCTTTTTCATAGACTTGTTAAGTTTCCTGTAATCTATTGTTGGTATTTCTTAACGACATTACTAGAAATATAATTCCCAGCAATGGCGCATAAATACTTCTGGTATATTATGGTTACAGAGTTCATCCGCAAGCGCACGGATATACCATTGTAGCATTTCACTCGAGAGTATTCCAAGGTTATTGTATTTATTTTATCCCGTGGGAAGATCATGTAGAGAGAACTTGACTAATAATTTATATATTACTTGTGATAATCATATCCTAAGCAGGGGTTAAGATAATCCAAGGGTAGAGTGACACACAAGCAGTAGCTACTCATTCTCATAATAAATTATCTAAGCTAAGTAGAAAGAAAAAAAAAGAAAGAGAGTATATTCCTATACTTCTAGTATACATAGTATACATACATTCTAGTCATTTGATATACTAGCTAATACCCTCTATCCGATGCCCTCCTGGTACTTTGAGATGCCACCCCTGACTGTCGAGTTCCTTACGATAGCCCGTCAAGACCATACAATCGGGGCTAAATACGGAGGAATACCCTCCCCAGGGAATTAACTTAGGACTATATACACGCGCAGAGGAATACCCATACTGAGCTATCACCATTAGCGGCCCACTGTTGACGGCTGTTAAGTACCAAAATAACGCCGTCAATACCTGCATAAAACCATAAATGTGAATCATCCAACATAGTGGTAGGATTTATTTCTAACAATTTCCATGAGTGTTGATGTATATTTGTATGCAGGTGATCAACCACCAAAGTTGGGAGAGAATGAGCATAAAGAATGGAAATATATTCTGTGTTGATGGACTCACATGGTTTTGAGCTACAACATATAAATTGTGCAATAATTTGGAGCCAAAACATAGAGTATCATGAAGTGGGGCCCACATGTTAGCATTCTGAAGAAGGATGTGGGCCAGGGGAGCCAACCAGGGTTCGGTCGAACTCCCTAGTTCGGCCGAACCCCTAGCTGGCCCAGTCCAGCCCCTATTTGGTATGACGGTTGTACTCCTCATCCCAATGACGGTTGTGGCCGTTTCTACCGGTGGAAACCGTCATAGAGAGGAAATATGGCAAGAGGAGAAGGAAGATGCTCTTTCGATTCTATGAAGAATATTCCTAGCATCTCCACACTTCCAAGCAAGCTCCACACTATAAATACCCCTCTCCCCTCCCTCATTCACACACACCAAAGCATGAGCTGAATTACAAGAGGCTCTAGTGTACTTTATTGTATATTAGAATAGGGAGAGAGTAAGGTAGAAGGAATCAGAGGAATCCCGGAGTTGTCGGTAATCTCTTCTTATCTTTTGTATCTTGTTAATTACTTTGCTTTAATAGAAATATCATTCTGAGTAATTAAGATTTGCTTAGTGAGAATTACTTCTTGGTTAGTTCCTAATTAGCATACGGGATCATTGTTCACTATAGTCTATTTAGTGATTGCTTTAGTGTTTGATCGGCACTAGAGTAGTTATTAATTGCGTAGACGCGGTGTCTGGGTAATTAATCTCCAGGGGTTACTGCGTATCCCACAATACGTTTGAGGTGGGTGTAGAGGTGGTGACAGCCCTCAAGAGCACTTAAGTCCTCCCTGTCCGGGTACATAGTAGAGCAATATCTGGGAACAGCGGGTTGCCAGTGCCTGAAGTATTGCATTAGGATTAAACTTTAGCTTTCCCTAGACACTGTTTCTCATTAGGAAATCCTCTCTGCCCTCTGCCCACATTAGCTTTGTGTCCTTGGATGAACCGGAGGAAGAGATAATCACACATGTTCCCTTGGATTCGATACCCTTGGAGTACTCCATAGGGGAAGTGCTACATCGGTATATCCATGCGCTTGCGGATTCTATCTGTGATCGTAAGAAATACCAACAAGCATTTCTGGCGCCGTTGCCGTGGAACGGTTGTTGTTTATCTCTAAACCTTGTTAATCCTCGTATCATTTTTACCTTTTTATTCTACCTCTACCCCTGCTATCCCAGAGAAGTATTCTTGTTCAATCCTTCTCGACCATGGAGCGACCTCTCTTCGAGTTGTTTGCTCCTCGGGGCGAATTTTACGAGCCACCTCCTTCATCGGAGCCTATTTTAACACCTGGCTATGAAATTTGTTCCGAATTCATCAGTATGGTTAGGGAGAAATCTTTCTCTGGTTTTGGCTAGGAAAACCCCATCCATCATCTGCGGGAATTCGAACAGCTTTGCTCGTGCCTTAAGATTCGAGGCATGAAGCAACAAACTGTTCGGTGGAAATTGTTTCCATTCTCTCTTCGTGAGGGAGCAAAACAATGGTACACATTTACCGTTGGGTGTGTAAACGGTGACTGGGAGAAATTGCGAGATAGGTTCTGCCTCGCATTCTTCCCTGTAACCCGTATTACTACTCTTCGTGTAGAAATTCTGAGTTTCTAGCAGATAAATAAAGAATCGATTGGTGCAGCCTGGTCTAGATTCACTAATTTAGTTCAGTCTGGTCCAACCCTGTCTATACCCGATTACGTGCTATTGCAGCATTTTCAAACGAGTTTAGATAGGGAGTCTACATTTTACCTTGACATAACTGCTGGAGGGTGATTTATGCATAAAATTCCCGCCGAAGGCAAGGAAATTCTCGATCGCATATCGGAAAATACCTCCTTGGTCGGGCAGTGTGTTGAACCCCATCCAGAAGCATTTGTGTCAGGAAGGGAGGAACCTTCTTTTGCCAAGACTGAACCCAAGCCTTCAACATCTTCGAGTCTGACTACAGAGTCCTCCATGAAGCCATCGCCGGATTCCAGAGAAATTCAAGCTCCGGGTTGCGCTCCTAAATTCAGGGATGGTCCTCATACCGATTATGTGAAAACCTTGATAGGCATCCTCCCTGATAATACGCCAATAGAGGAAGTAATGGCGGTTCTGCTTCATGAGTCCCCTGAGTCTACTCTAGAACATGATGATCTTCATTTCATTCGAAAAGATTCTGGCGAGACCCTTGAGTTGCACTCCAAAGAACCACCATCACAACCTCCTATCGAGCGTGAACCTTGTCCCTCTGGCCATCAAAATGTTGTTCTCGACATTTGTCAAGAAACAACCTTGTTCTTGCACGATGCATCTCTTGAGAAGGAGAACCTGCAAGCCATGGACAAGCTTGAGACATCAACTCTAGAGGATGAGAACTCCACAAATGAGCATGAAAGCTTCTCTTTCAAAGTTTCCTCAGTGGTCATGCTCACATAAAGAATCTCCAGAGTCATGTCTGATTAGTGCCACATTCTTGTGCGAGAATCACAACCACCTAACAGTCCTCAACTCTATCATGTTTAGAAGAGTCGAGCTTGTTACCATAAATAAAGCATTGCCGGGAGATACCCCGGATTATCTTGGTAAGTTTTCTTTACAATAAAAAGCAAGAACCAATTTTTAGGATAATATTCACCTTCGGGTATTCTTGGTCAATAACCATTTCAGGTTGAGATTAAGAACGAGGGACGTACGATGCCTAAGAACTCGGGAGCTACATCAACTGTACATTTTGGTATTCCTTGGTGTCGAAACATACTTTATGAAGACTCCAACATCACACTTGGTTTTTGATGTCTTGCGACACCAAAGTCCAAGTGTGGGGGGCGACGAGCTTGCGTGACGAGTTTCATCAACCAATGCCATCTTGGTTTGCATTGGTGTTAGTCTTACCTTGCTGAAAAAAGAAGAGAAAAATAAGAAAAAAAAGGGAAAAGAGAGACGGAAGAAAAAAAAAAGAGAAATGAAAGATGGGAGAAGAGGAAGAGAGAAAGAGCGCTGACAGGCTACATCTAGATCAAAGACCGCATTATGTGCGAGTCTTTAAAATATGGCCATACACCTCGCTAGTAGCGATCATGCTGCCTCGCTACAACCAGCCCCTCTCTTGAGCTCATGTGCCGCCTTGGCTTAGCCTCCATCTACTCCTAGTTCTGCACAACTTCTCGCTCCCGCAACACGTACATGCATACAAGCAAGAGGGGATGCCCTATTCTTTCCTAGGTGTTAGCTGCTCCACTCCAGTTGGCACTTGCATAATTGCCCAAAAAGAGATGCATCCTACGTCTCTTCAGCATTGCGCCGACGGAGCACGCCTTCAAGGCACAAGGTTATTGCACCAGAGATGTGTGCATAACCAAAACCACTCGCTGGAGTTGGTGTGGTCAAAGTGCCTTCCTCCGCCACAACCTACGTCAAGACGGAGGAAAGATCGACAATCACATGTGACCATGCCACCGCTTCAGAGATTTCAACATATACATCATGCTGGCGGTAAGTGCACTCATGTATGCACCAAAAGATTCACCATTTTTTTTACTCATACTTATCTCTAGTTGAGTCTGGCTTGATCGTCCATTTTCGTATGCTATGGTTTGGGTGGACGTCGACATTCATAGGCTTTTTAAATTGAGCGTGATGCTTAGGATAAATAGCCTGCTTTATTCAAAGTTGACGTGGTGTCCACTTTGTTTAAATGAATTGTAGAGCTAGTACTTTCATGGACTTCGGATGTATACCCTTTGTGGACTAACCCCTGCAGGAAAAGTTTTAAATTTGATGGGTGAGTTCTCAAGTACGAGTCACGCTGAAGGTAAGTCAAGGGCCAGGAACAAATCAATTGCCAAAACATGCAAATGAGAAACATATCACCTCTCAAGGTGCACGGTACGTATATTTCCAAATGCTCCTTTATTATGTTATATAAGTTTATCGCAGCTTTGTTTGAGTTTTGCTTGAATAAAAGTTTGGTGAAAAAAAAAGAGTTTTGAAAAAAATGTTTTTAATAATAAAAGAAATGTCTCTCGAGTAAATAAAATGCCAAAATAAAATTATGGCAAATTTGTGGGATTGTGGGGACACCCAATTTAGGCTTGGTGCCCCAAAAATCCACTCGTGATCGTCCAGGATTTCGATCACGCACAGATTGATATACAGAACAGCTTTCGATTATTTACACAGGTTTGTTCATACAAGCTAATTATATAACTGTTAAAGGGTGAAAAGATCCAAACTAATATATCCTTATTTGAAATACAAGAAAATCCAAAGTTCTAAACTATTAAACTCCTAAATTCTTCAACTACTAAAACTACAACTAATAAACTCCAAAGAACTCAAAGAACTCCACAGGCAAAAGCTCGAGTGTAGACTAGCCTAGACAAACTTGTCGTTGCCGTAGATCTCGCTTCCTTCTGATCTCTTTGTTAGCACGTTTTCTCTATATGTCAAATTATGCAAGGGTGAGTACTTGTGTACTTAACAAGACATATTATAAATAATTAAAGGTGAAGAGATATGAATAAATAAAACAATAATAAATTAAAGGAATAATAAAAACCATAAATCATCTTTATCCTCAACAATTTAATTTTTAAAACTACTTATACTTTAGGAGTAGGAATCACCCTGATGACACAACTCCAGAACCGGGAGTATGGCACATTCGAATGATTTAATTCACCTCTACAGAGACTGTCCAGCTTTACCCACATGATGCCCACAGCTAGCTAGGCTGAGAACAACAGAGCCGTTCGAAGGTCCCACTTACTACTAGTTACTGCACGAGTGGGATATTGATCCGTCCTAGCAGTCGGGCACTTGCCAGGCCTAGACAAGGCTACTTGGTCGCTGCTTTCACGGGTTCCACCGTTGTGAACCATGCCCCCAACCTCCTTACGCATGCGTTCACCCCAATCCTGCTCCTAGTGAGCCAACCAACAGTCTTTCATATAGTGGGACAATGTACTAGGCTAAGTCCAATTACTTAATCGTGTGGATGGACGCAACTATGTCATTTCCATGGTATAAGGGGGTAATTATAATCCGGTTAAACCACCCAAAACTTTCCAAACTCCCCACACCAACTTCATCATTTATCAACATTTATAATCACAATATTCACAATCTCAATTCATAAATGCCCATTTTAACCGGATTCCTAAGTTTGTAAAGATGTTTGAATAATAAACCACATAAAATGATCTTAAATGCACCTTTTCAATAATCTCATGTAACAATGCTAGAAAGCATTAATAATTACCATAATGTTATTCTAAAATATAACATCTACCCATGAGATGTTAAAAGAGTAAATATCATGCATCAAATTTAAATATGAATATTATATCAAGGTTTCTATATGATCAAAATTTTAATTATGTCTTGCCTTGCGCCTTAAGATTTTCCGCGGCTTTAGCGTAGCCATCTGGGTCCACATCAGCTCCTTGGATGCCGATAGAACTTGCTGTACGGTCTAACGTACGAATACGAAAAAGATGGCAAATAAAGCCTATAAGCAAATTGCTACAAAGAAACGATAAAACCAAGGAATAAATAAAATTGGAGCGAGGCGAGGGGAAAAAGGAATGATTCCTTATAAGTTTGAATTTGAAAAATAAAGAAAGGTGATGGTTTCTATAGGTTGGAAATTGAATAAAATTGAAGAAAGGATAATTTTGGATAGGTGGGGTTTATTTGGTGGATTTGGTTTCTAGTCGGTGCTAGAGTAAAGTAGCACGACGGCTAGATATTTGGATTGGTTAGCCGATGCTAAAGATGGGCAGCATAACAGCTAAATATCGGCTCGTCTAGTCGATGCTACAATTAAGCAGCACAACGACCAAGGAGTTGAGAGGTTGGTGCAGGTTTACGGAATAGTGTTACTCTACAGTCGTGAGTGACCGTAGAGCGGTTAGGATTGCACAGAGCCAAAAGCTAGTGTGCGGCGTGCTGTGGAGGTCGAGGGAGCAGTGAGGCTCCGACCACTGTACGCGTTGAGGCGTGGGATGAGAAGAGCGACACTTCGACCTTAGGATTAGGTTATGCCGGGTTTTACGATCTTCGGTTTGACGTCGGGGTTTAAGACCACGCGAACGTCTCCATAGAAGACGTAAAGTTTCCATGGCGGCTTTTTGGTGGCTAAGGATTGTAAAAGAATGGTTTAAAGAAATTTGAATTCAAAAGAGTTTTTAAAAATAGATTAAAATTTGAAATGGTATTTTAAAATAAAGAAAAGGGCATTTAAAGAAATTAAAGGATAATTAAATTTTAAAAAGGGTTTTTAAACGATAAATTTAAAATTAAAGGGATATAAAGAATCAAATAATTTTAAAATAATTTTTAAAGGTTAATTAAAATAATTTAACATTAGAAAGTAAATAAATAAATAAGAAAAAGGGTATTGAAATAAAGAAATTTACATAAATTTTTAAAAATAGAAAATTTGGTATGAAAAGAGAGGGTTTGAAATCAGATGAATTTAGGTCCAAGATTTACTGGAATCGGATCTACGGTTTCAGAGATATGGGCTTCTAAAGATTGGGTTTGGAATTAAATAGAGAAAATACGAAATGTTACTGTGCAGGGGCCCACCTGTCAGTCTTTCTTTTCTCTTTTCTCTTTCCTTCTTCTTCCTCCCGTCTCTTCCTCTTTCTTCTCTTCGGTCGAACAGAGAGGAGGAGGAGAGGGGGCGCCCAGGCTCCAGTGGTGGGGAGGCGGTGACACCGGCGTCAAACCGCGTTCCCGAGCGATGCACTCCCGAGGAGGGTGGTGGCAGGTGGAGGAAGTGAGGGAGGGTGGTGGCAGGTGGAGGAAGTGAGGGAGATGGCCGGAACGGCGGCGGCAAGGGCTCACCTTGAGCCGGCATGGATGATGGCGGTGGTGACTTGACTTAGAGGTGGAGGGAGAGGGGAAAGGGGGAAAAACGGACTCGACGGATGGAGGCGATGCCGGTGGTGCGAGGAGAAGGGAAGAGGAGCTACGGATGAGGAGATCGACCGACGGCGTCGACGATCGGCCATGGGAGAAGAGAGACGGAGCTCGAAGAGCTCGGTCGATGTGGGAAAAACAGAGGGGGTTCGTTTACTTATATAGGCGATGAGAGGCGGTGGAGGAAGGGAAGGCGACGACGGCACGGCTCGGCGTCGGCTCGGGATGATGAGAGGCGGCGACGTGTGTCCTCGCCGGATTGGGCGTCGTCGGCGGTTTGGTGGTTGGCGGCGGCTCAGAGCGACGCGTGGCGCGGCGGCGGCGGGAACAATGGGCGATGGAGGCGGCAAGCAGTGGGCGGCGGCGGCTAGCAGCAGCGGCAACTAATCAGCGGACGGCGGCGGCATTACAGCGGTGGCGGCAAGAATGGCGGCGGCGGCGGCGCAGCTGTGGGGTGCCACGTGGGCCCCCAGTTTGCGGTGGAAGCGACGCGGTAGCAGCGTGGCAGCGGCTGGCAGTGCGGGCGGCGCAAAACGGCTGCGGCATCGCTGGAAGCGGCTGGGCGGTGGCGGCGCCCATGGTGGCGCGGTGGTGGCGGCGCCCACTGGAGGAAGAGGAGGCGGCTCGGCCTGGCTGGGCCGCGCTAAGTGGGCCGGCTCGGCTGGGCCGGCGGCCCGAGAGAAGGGAGGAAGGGAAGGAAAAGAAAAGGGGAATGGGCCAAATGAATGGGAGTTTGGCCCAAATTGAATAGGAAGTTTTGATAATTTGTGTAGAGGGTTTTGAATGGAATTCAAAGGAGATGAAAAATCAAAGGATGGATGGATGGATGTATGTGGACCTTTTTGGATTTTGGTAAGAAATAAAATAGGATTTCGAGGAAGTGAAAACTAAAGGAGATAAAATTTAAAAAAGGAATGTTTGAGGGTCTTTTGAATTTTATAAATGGAATTTGAATATAAGGTTTTTGAAACAAAAGGGTTTGAAATACTTTTTAAAATAAAACCAAAGATATTTATTTTGAGATATAAATTTTGAAAAGGATAAAAATAAAGATGCTCCAATATTATAGAACTCAATAAGAACCAAATATAAAACTTGTCAAAAAGATTTTCTCTAATATTTTAAAATTTAAAATTTAAAATTTAAAATAGCCGAATGGAAAGGAAAGGAAATACAAATAATTTATCTACTAACTTTGGATAAATTTTGGGATGATGACAAAAATAGATGGAGGTAAATAACTAGGATTTTAGCCTCCAAAATGTGTGGTATGGATTTTTGGTGAAATATTTGTGGCTAAAGGAAGTTTGGACTTTTTGAATAGGAGGGATTGAAAAGGGATATTTTATGGGCTCTGGAAATATTTAGGTGGAGATCCAAAGGAAAGGCATCAACATTTCATGTACTCTAAAGATATTTGGGTAGAGTTCAAAGGGAGAGTATTAACTCTGAGGAAATTGGAAACTGTCATTTTATGTACTCTAGGGAGGTTATAGAATGGCATTTCATGTAGGCAAAATTTGCTACAGGACAGACAAAAATCGTGTAATTGGCTGAGGGGCACTGAAAAAACGTGACACTGTCCGTGGACACTACAAAAATTGTGTAATTGGCTATAGGATACCGGACGTATTATTTTATAATTTCCAGAATGAAAGTGGTGAGATTTTTTACGAAATGCCTAGATTGCCCCTGCGGGTCACCATCTATCAGTATAATTTTCCTAATGAAAAGGAATCGCTGGAATTGCAGTAGTACTGGTATAACTACTGCACATGTACAGCTATGAGGCGCACTGTGCCAGCGTCGTCTACACTGTCTGCACTTGCTTCGCGGTGGCGTCTTCTGCTGCGCGGCCGCTGGACGGCACGGCGAGCCGCCCGCCGGCGCCGGCGGCGGGGAGGTCGTCCTCATGCGCCTCCTCGGGGCGCTCCATGGCGCGCACCAGCTGTACGAACGGCCAGTGGTCCGGCGAGATGAACTCCGCGCCCATCCTCTGGTACATGAAGTGGCACGGTCGTGTGCGCGACGAGCGACGTGCCAGGGGTAGTCGTCCCAGTCGCGCTCCACGACGAGCGACGCGCTCTCGCTGGCGAGGCGCGCGCCGTGCTTTGCACAGGCGGCCTCGACCTAGGCGAGGATCTCCACCGCCGCGGACCCGTTCATGCCTGATGCAATCACCGTGCACCAGTAGCCGCCATGGATCCCTGCGATGGCCTCCGCGGAGCGCAACCGCAGGAGCAGGACCTTCGCGGACAGCTCGACGGGCTCACCGTCGAATACCCTGCACGCTGCAGCCAGGACACAGTCACCGTGCGCCGTCGCCGAAGCCGAAGCAGCCTCCTCCTCCGCCGCCGACGCTGCCGCCATCGCGAGGTTAGTGTTAGGTTTGGGGATTTTGGGTGGGTGGGGTGGTGGCGAAGAAGACGACTAGGTTGGGTTGGTTCGACCGGACCCAGTCGGGAGCGCGGGGGCAATTAGGGCATTTCAAAAAAAATCTCACATCTTTCATCCCATTAATAATAAAATAATGCGTCCAGTGTCCTGTGGCCAATTACACAATTTTTATAGTGTCCACGGGCAGTGTCATATTTTTGGATGTCCCTCAGCCAATTACACGATTTTTGCATGTCCTGTAGCAAATTTTGCCTTTCATGTATTCTGGAAATAGTTGAGTAGAGATCAAAAGGAAAATATTGGTTATGGGGAACATAGGAATTGGTATTTCAAGTGTTTGGTTAGAAATCAAAGGGGAAGTATTTGGTGGAAGATAAAACTAGATTTGGTGGTAGTGTGGTAAGCTTTAAATGAAAAGATATTAACTCTAGAGAGATTGATATTGCATGTGCTCTAGAG
Organism: Oryza sativa Japonica Group; assembly: GCF_034140825.1. Taxonomy (NCBI): domain Eukaryota; kingdom Viridiplantae; phylum Streptophyta; class Magnoliopsida; order Poales; family Poaceae; genus Oryza; species Oryza sativa. Next base: position 3,774,075 of record NC_089044.1, read on the forward strand.
ATAGTTGAACGGGAATTGAAAGGGTATTTGTTGGAGGTGTTCGGGAATGGATTCAAAGGAAATATAATTTAGAGCCAAAGTTAAAGATTAAATAAAATAAACAGAGGGTTTTTTTATAAAATTAAAAAAAGAGCGATAAACTTTGCAAATAAAGTTTAGATCCAAATTAAACAAGAGATTAAAAACAGAGATTACTCCAACGGAAGAATCAAGTAGTACATGACTTAAAATATTTTGCAAAAATTTTTCCCTGAAATTTGAGTCCGTTACAGGGATCCACGCTCATTAAGTTTTCAATCCAATTCCTTTATAGCATGGATGTGAACAACTAATTTTGAGGCTATGATAAAATCTTTTCAATTTTTTGTAGTCCATCGGGTATTTGTTGTCCACTAACCTTTTTTGCAGGAAATAAAAAGACAACTAAGGAGCAGTGTACAATAACCTCAACATTCATAGCACTCTCCTTGGTCTATGAGAAAACAAAGATGCACAGCAGAGCAAATGCAATACTTTGTTACAGTCGATTCGATTCAAAGCTTGGTAAGTACGATCTGGTAAGAATCTCAAACACCCTGTGTATCATGACGTCATACATCCGCTCTGCTAGGATACCCACCATGCTCATTGTTGCCATAAAAAAATAAAAAAATAAAAGTGAAATAGAATAAAATAAATTTAGGCACTTCATGCGCCTAGAGTTACTTGAATAAAATTTGGCTCACCGGTACTTTACCCCGGTGAAAGCCCGTTTTGCTTTCGATGCTTTTGTTGAATAAAGATAAGGTACAAAACAAGTGTGGGGGAGTCTTTTCGGAACTCCTGACGTGCTACAGCATCTACTCAACATGACAATGCGATGAATACCATCCCACGGCCATGCACAAAACTCAGCAGTCAGAACCAAGTCTAGGTTGGGTTGGCCGAACCAAGTGTTCATCCGACCCATGCCTGGCTCGGTTCTGTCATCCTTCGCCGTGTGGTCAGGTTTGCGCGTCTCCTTCCTTATCCTCCCCTGGTTGTGAGTTAAACTTGGCAGAAAACTTGAATATAATTTAGTTTGATTCCAAATGAAAATTGAAAACATTAACTCTCAACGAATAAAATTTTCCTATGATTAATCATGTATGCTTTTTATTCTTTGCTAATACTTGTCACTTGTGAACAACTATCTATCATAGGGAATCTTGCTAATCTAAGTAATTGATATATGTGATATGGTTATGACAAAAGAAATTATTGTCCAACTGTCATGATACTTGGGATTTTATCTTTGCGAAAATTAAAAAAAATTAGAGCAATACTCCTCAGTGAATATATTATTACCTACCAAGGCCATATACGATTCTTATTGCAAAATCCTGATATATGTTTAGGCTGCTTGGCATTACATTGAGCTTTGTCAAATTATTGTGACCCGTGTGAGATGCTCTTCATACTTTCATGATTAAGATCACGTACACTCCATATACACATGTATGCTAAACTTCTACGCTAGAAGCTAGCATCCATCATTCATCATTTATTTTATCCATTAGCCACAAAATAAACACTCCACATCATTTATTCCTCTTCCTCCAAAATTCTTTCCAAAAGAGAGAGAGATAGAGATAAGAAAGGCATGGCTATGAAAAAAGATGAAAAAAATAAAGTCTTGCTCATACAAGTATGGAGCATTGATGAAAAAAAAAGAAAGAAAAATAGAGAGAATCTTGCTCATACAAAGTATGGGGCATGCACTCTCTCAAATTTCCAAATAGAGAAAATTGGAGGAGGAGGTATACCAAAGGAGTTGTTATCTTTTATTTTCCTTTTTCCATCCACACAATTTTCTATACACATACACATACCACGCACATGCACATTCTTGATCAGAGAGTATGACTTGCTATCTCCTTGGGTTCGGTATTTTGGCTTTGCAATATATGTGATGCAGGTATGCCCCGATTTATCCCTACCGAGCTCCACCTATACAACCTTTTAGAATAGGGACAATTCGGCAAACATGCCTTGGTGAGGATCCACAAATAAAAACCACATGAGTGATCTGAGAGAAGGTCATTTGAGGAGTATAGCTACTTTGCGAAAATATATAAAAACTCCAAGAGATTGACAAGAGGATTAAGGAGGACTTGAGTCACAAATGTTCCATTCATCAATTGCCCAAGATGGTAAGTTAGACACTTCAAAAGTTCACAGGCACAAGTATGGCTTAGAATAATGTGTACTTGTATTGTATCTTGGAAAATTTTATTCCACATTAATCCTTAACCTTTACTTGGGACGAGTAAAGAGCTAAGTGTGGGGGGTTTTGTTGACGGCTGTTAAGTACCAAAATAACGCCGTCAATACCGGCATAAAACCATAAATGTGAAACATCCAACATAGTGGTAGGATTTATTTCTAACAATTTCTATGAGTGTTGATGTATATTTGTATGCAGGTGATCAACCACCAAAGTTGGGAGAGAATGAGCATAAAGAATGGAAATATATTCTACGTTGATGGACTCACATGGTTTTGAGCTACAACATATAAATTGTGCAATAATTTGGAGCCAAAACATGGAGTATCATGAAGTGGGGCCCACATGTTAGCATCCTGAAGAAGGATGTGGGCCAGGGGAGCCAACCAGGGTTCGGCCGAACCCCTAGCTGGCCTAGTCCAGCCCCTATTCGGTATGACGGTTGTACTCCTCATCCAATGACGGTTGTGGCCGTTTCTACCGGTGGAAACCGTCATAGAAAGGAAATATGGCAAGAGGAGAAGGAATATGCTCTTTGGATTCTATGAAGAATATTCCTAGCATCTCCACACTCCCAAGCAAGCTCCACACTATAAATACCCCTCTCCTCTCCCTCATTCACACACACCAAAGCATGAGCTGAATTACAAGAGGCTCTAGTGTACTTTATTGTATATTAGAATAGGGAGAGAGTACGGTAGAAGGAATCGGAGGAATCCTGGAGTTGTCGATAATCTCTTCTTATCTTTTGTATCTTGTTAATTACTCTGCTTTAATAGAAATATCATTTTGAGTAATTAAGATTTGCTTAGTGAGAATTACTTCTTGGTTAGTTCCTAATTAGCATACGGGATCATAGTTCACTATAGTCTATTTATTTATAGTGATTGCTTTAGTGTTTGATCGGCACTAGAGTAGTTATTAATTGCGTAGACGCGGTGTCTGGGTAATTAATCTCCAGTGATTGCTGCGTATCCCATAGTACGTTTGAGGTGGGTGTAGAGGTGGTGACAGCCCTCAAGAGTACTTAATTCCTCTCTGTCCGGGTACGTAGTAGAGCAACATCTGGGAACAGCGGGTTGCCAGTGCCTGAAGTATTGCATTAGGATTAAACTAAGCTTTCCCTAGACATTGTTTCTCATTACGAAATCCTCTCTGCCCTCTGCCCACATTAGCTTTGTGTCCTTAGATGAATCGGAGGAAGAGATACTTTCCCTTGGATTCGATACCTTTGGAATACTCCGTAGGGGAAGTGCTACATCGGTATATCTGTCACGCCCAGAAATATACACCATTTCCAAACGCTCAGTGCATTAATCCTCGTCCCATGAGGCGAAGTACACATAGACATTGTTGATTATTACAAGCCACACTTGCGGAAACGTGAAGGAGGTACTTTATTACATGGGCGACTCTAGGCCCTCACACTCAAGGATAAACAAATAAAACAACGGAAGACTACGAAACAGCAGCAGCCACAGGCACTCGACGGCGGAGCGAACTAGAGATCCAAGCATTCATCTTCCTCAGGTCCATCCTCTGGATTATTTTTGTGAGCAAGAGTGAGTACCACCACCGTACTCAGCAAGTCACATCGGAAATGCAACAATAATGCATAGGGGAAATAAGGAAAAGGCCTAATAGGGTTTATTTGCATAAAGGCGTAGTTTAAACATTTTAATCAAGTTAAAGCTCATTTTAAAATACGATCCTGCTCTAAGCCAATATTTTAATATCACCAAGATCGCATGAGCTTGCGAACCTTCCTTAACCCAGGCTAACCTCCACATGACTACACCATCATGATTTCACCCCCCCAAGGTTTTATAAAACAACACGAACTTTGGGTACATTGCTCAGCTTGCCCATAACCGAGGGTGTGGCTATTCGAATAGTTTTTAACTCTGATAAGAGGTGTACAACTTTACCCACAAGACACAACCTCAACACGTGTTGCCACGCACCGGGTATCACCACGGTACTCAGATAGAGGTCCTGACAAGACTATCCATCTAGGTCTACCCAAAACAGGAGAACCCGCTGAGGTTTCACCGCCCGCCGGTTCCCGACAAGGTAAAGGTTGCCGGATCCCCCGGGACGAGACAAGCCCCCCCTTGCGCCGGGTGAAAAAACGGCCTTAATCCTGGCCCCACACCCTTCCAACCAATGGTCCCTATTTTGAGAAAATCTAAACTTCCAGTCAGGCCTTACCCACTAGACTTGTGGTTGCACGAAGATGCCTTGCAACAGAGGCCCGAAGACCGGTCCTTATATTAGCCGGGGTGCGACTACCAAAGTGACCAGCTTGCACCCCGAGCCCAGCCCAAAAATATATTTTAGTTGCACAAAGCATTTTATCACCCATCTATTGACAAACCCGTCAATAGTCCATAACTAATCCAGTTTTAGTTGTTAACCACCATAGTCTAGTTTATCCAAAAGTTCTAAGTTGAAACTAAGCACAACTAAGCATTTACCTAAAGCAACTAGTTAGTCCATCATGTAGGGTACTATACTAGTCAAGTTATAATTTTACTAGGGTTCACAATGATTATGGATATCAAATCAATATCATGGCCATAACGAAAGGCATAGGAATAACTAATAAAACAATATTAATAATGAACGGTATAATTTATAAAGCAATGCAATATAAGTAAAACAACATAATTTTCACAATATGGGATTCAACATGTTCAAGGTAGATATGACTTGCCTTTATCGCTCACAAAGTCTTCGACGTCAACGGCGATGAACAGCTGATCTTCCGGAACGGCAGGATCTACACGACCAACGCGAATAAATACAAAAAGACTAATAAAATCCATATGAACAGAAGCAATAAAACACATAAATGGGTTCTAATCATTTTTAGGATAAATTAGAGATTTGAACAGGTCGATTCCGAGTTCAAACAGTTAAGATATGGCCATTTGAAGTTTAGGTGCTGTTTAAATGGAAATTTGCAATTTTGTGAATTATTTTTCTAAAGGAAATTGATTTATTGCACAGAGAAGAGAGAGGGGGTCCACGGGCGGGTCCCACTTGGCAGCCGCTTGATACACCATGAGGGCGGCTCACGGCGCACAAGCACAGCCGGGAAGGAGAAGCACCCAAGCTAGGCAGCACACCGGCGACGGCCAACGGCGCGACGACGGTACGACAGAGCACGGGAAGAGGAAAAACGGAAAGGGGAGGAGGCGCCGGTTCTCACAGAGTAGACGCGGCGGCGAGAGGTCGACGGTGTTGCCGGCGGTGAGGAAGAAATGGTGAGAAGCTTCGGGTCGTCGGTGTCGTCGTTGTTCCCGCGGTCGTCGTGCTCGACGGAGGGGTGGACGGGGAAGGGGAGGAAGCGGCGAAGCGGATGGTGGCGACGTGGGCTCCGATGAGGTTCCGACCACCGGTGAGGGGCGGCCGGAGTTGCGACGGTGGCGGCACAAGAAGAGAGCGGCGCGGCGGCCATGGAGAGAGGAGAGGGAGAGGGCGGCGGTGTGAGGGGAGAGAGGAGGGAGTCGGGGGTCCCTTTTATAGGCCAGAGGGGAGGGAGAGAGACGCCGGGTAGGGAGATCGACACCGGCCATGGTGGAGCTCACCATTAAAGAACATTGTCAAAATCCGCGACGAATAAAGCGGGATTGAGTGGGAAATTATGGGGGTAATGGAGAGGATGAGGTGGGAATTAATTCCCTTCAATTAATTTGATGAAACGGCGAGTGGAGGAGGTGAATCGGAGGTTGCCGTCGGTTGGAATTCGGCCGGAGAGAGAGGATGGCTGGAGATTAGGGATGACGAGTGGGACCCACCTGTCATCGAGAGGGAGCACACCTGTCTCTGACTGGGCGCGCGGAGGAAGAAAAACAGACTTCGGTCTGTGGGAGGGGGAATGAGCTAGGCTGGCCCAAGGAGAGGGAGGGGATGGGGTGAGAAGAGAGGGGTTGCCGGGCTGGGCTGAGAGAAGGAGGGGGAGAGATGGGCTGGAAACAGCCCAACAGGAGGAAGTGGATTTCTTTTAGCTTTTCCTTTTTATAAAATTCTTTAACTGTTTTTGTTGCCTTAAAATTATTTAGGATGCTCTGAAAATTCAAGTAAAAATTGGTTAAACATTTTGAAGAATGTGGAATTTATTAAAAATACCCACAAGCCAATTTGACATAAATCTTGGTGAATTTTAGTTGTTGGAGGCTCTTTTAGGCTTTTAAAATTTCTAGAAATGCATTACAGCACGATTTAAATTTAGGGCAATTTTTAGGGCGTTACAATATCCGTGTGCTTGTAGATTTTATCTGTGATCGTAAAAAATACCAACACCCACCTCTCATCCGCCGCATATAACCCCAAATAATGATATCCCGTAATCTAGACACCACGCCTAAACTATCAGATACTACTCTAATATCATCGTCCTGACATAGAGTAATTGCATATGCAAACATTATACCCGCACCGAAGCATCTCCCAGATAAGCTAGCAGTATAATCAGTATAACATGAACATAATGTAAAGTTGGCATTCATATACTCGGAAAGTATTTCAATACCATAAATGTATAAAGAAGAGTATTCTAAATAAAGTACATAGCTTACAAAAGAGAAGAGAAGAGTTACTATAGCCATACCCGAACTCTTCCGAAGGCTTCCGGACTCCTGATTTCTACTCTATTCCTATTCCACTAGCTTAAGAACATTAAACTAACTTGAGAGAATATAAGAGAGCTCTTGCTTGAGGTGTGTGTTGAAGTGAAGAGAGTGAAGTCCTTATATAGAGGTAGTTATGACGGTTGTGGAAGCAGAATTATCCGAAGTGCCCTCCAACCGTCATTGGGATGCAATCCTGGACGTCCACGCCGAACCCTGCATCCAACAGCATCAGGATGGGTTCGGCCAAACCATGGGCTGGGCCATCCCGGCCCATCTTCGGCTGGTGGCCTCCTCTATTGCTCCTTTATGCAGACTTGTGAATTTTGGCCCAATTCATCGTGTCAATTCTGAGTTCTTAGCCCATTCATGCATAAGTCTGATTCTCGACATCGTCCGAATGATTTATCGTCTTAGTTGATGCCGATTCTCCTCCATTTAATGATCATTCTCTGCAAAAGGTTAGTGAACCTAATACTGGCGGAATATTATTATTCTAACATGTATATGCATTGATGCATTGCAAGCATAATTAGTTCTCCTCTATTTTGGTAATATTGATGGTCGAAACTGATCGATAACGACCGTCAAAAAACCCCCCCAAGCTTGAACCTTTGCTCATCCCGAGTGAAGGACGAAAGGAAACAAAAACTTGATTGTTGATCAGGAGTTGCTACTATGCTGTATATCTTAAAGGTACAAGTGCAAGGTATATGTACTCTCTCTCAGATTAAAAAATCTTTGGCACAGTGGCTTATCCTTATCTCTGATTCCCACGAGACACCGGTTCTCCTTGCCTTGGGCGGTTGAAAGACAACATCAATTATAGCACCAATCACCCAATCTTTATTCGACTCTTATTTCGGAGGTTTTCAAATGATTTTGCAAAAGAAAGCCAAGTTCCTCAAATGATTCACTTAGTCTCTCTAAGTGTATCAATATGAATTTCTTACCATTTTTGCCTTTTTGATTCCTACTCTAAGGTTTGATATGTTTAGCTCGGTAGGGATCAAACATGGCATACTTGCATTCAGATTTATTACTAAGTTAAAAACGTAGACTAAAATAGATAACTAAACATACTCAATATCAAGATCGTGCAAAGTGTGTGATATATTGTGGAAATGGTATATAAAGAAAAATAAAGAAAATGCTTCTCCTTTGTGCTTACTTTCTTCTCCCATAAATCATTCTTTTATTAATTAGGAGAGGGCATAGCTACACATTTCTCTTTTTTTTTTCTTTTTTTTTCATGCTCATGCTTGTGAGAGCATAACTTATTTTTTTTCATAACCATGCCTTTCCCTCCTTCCCTCTTATTTATTTTTTTCTGAAAGGATTTTCTTTTTAGAAGAAGAAAGCACGTGAAAGCATAGAGAATTTATTTTGGGGTAGTATGGAAATGGAATGGAATATTGCTTAGCTCCCAGTGTAGGAGTTTAGCATGTGCATATATGTGGGTGTATGATCTTGATCATAGAGCATGAGAAGTTCATGGTTTAATCATGATGGCACTTTTTTGGTTCTGGTAGGAATTTATATCAATTGAGGAACTTCAAATTTATCATTTTGAAAAACAAAACATCCGGAATTTAAGTCAAACTAGGATCAAGATCATAGCAACCCTTATTTACTATTTCATATCTTGCAACAACCTAGACTCAGATCAGCAAGTGCAACTCATTTACCTCATCTTCCAGAAGTGGCTCGGGAGATTCGTGAGGGGGAACTGCTGTAACTGTAACACCCAAGAAAACCACATAAGCCTGGGATGCCACTAAACAACCACACATAAGTGCCAAAACAAGAAAATTTTGGCAACAACTACCTTAGACAAGAAAACATCGCGGAAGCATCAACATATAGATTAAGGTTATGATACAACAATGGACTGACATGTAGGGATAGGCTTGAAAAGGTAGCTCATTAATGGTCAACACTTCTAGTGTTTAATTAACCCATTATGTCTAAACACAAGTAATCCTATCAGCATATTACAATAATCATGACTAAGTGAGATCATGTCGTGCAACAGTGTAGCTAATCCCATCCCTTCACGCAAACATATCAACAGCAAGTACCTGAAAAGACTATAAGGGGATGAGAATAAATCTCAGCAAGCAAACGGCTTTAACAAGCTACTTAAACCACAGGTGGATTATATAGTTAATTAAATACTAAGTTATGATTCACATAAAGACAAGTTGAATATCCATAGACTAAAAATATCATGACGTCACCAATCAAATCCATATACTCACAAATCCCAGAGAAGAAAACACTTCTCAAAGATATCTTCGATCGATATTTCACGTAACATCCTGCAATATGTACATATGCAATGCAATGATATGTACTCCTGCTTTCACACCCAACAGGGTGAATAAATGCATATGCAATGCAATGATATGTACTCCTGCCTTCACACCCAACAAGGTGTGAAGCTGCATCGTATTACGGCAATATACGATGTTGTACCGGTACGGTCGCAACCATAGGTTCACGACATAACTTCAAATGCAATGCAAGTGATGCAAATGCAGTATGAAATCCAGAGTATAACATCGGAACCAAATTCCTTCGATGGAGATCAGTATAAGGGTATTATAACCAAGAGCATAAAGTATAACCATATACAGTGTAAAATCAATAAGTGTGATTCAGATAGGTAAATCCTCTGTGCAACAAATAATAATATATCGGTTGATGATATATAATTTTCAAAGTGAAGGTAGAATAAAATAACAGGTTAAAGCTGTAGCAAACCACCGCTACGTTCACTTGCCTTCACTGATGATGAGATGAACTCTAGTTGCATTCCGAAGTGGCATCACCTGAATAAACACCGGCTCAGACTCAAATAACATGCATAATCATTCAAGAATCACACATACGCTTCCTACGCTGGGATCCCACCCCAAACAACATTAAACAAATCACCGATAATCTTCCTATAAAAGCAGCATAGATTAACAATTCGATACCTCCAATTCTACATCACATAACACAGCAAAATATATCATTTCTGACATCTACAGAACAAGAGTTACAACTTTCATTTAGATAACAAAATTGAATTCTTCCATTTAGCTGGCCTAAAACATGGCACAAAACAGAGAAGTGCATCTGCCCAGAAAACTGTGCAACAACCATTCAAAAGAGCACTGACAACAAACTACAAGATAAAATCTAACAATTTTTATGTAGGAGGTAGATCACAACATATGCTACAACTTTTGTAAAAACAAGTTTCTCTGATTCCATCTTTAAAATCCTCTAAAATCCCTCTGAACCTCGACTACAGAAAAATGCATCGATATTTAGACAGCCAACTTCAGAAATTGATACCTCCTAAACCACTTGATATAAACTCATGCCATTTGGTCAGAAGATAGATCTACACGTTTCTACAACTTTTGTATAGAGACTTTTCGCAGGAAATCCCATTATGTTGGCCGAAAAGGCAGCCAAGGTAGAACTGTGCAGGGTGGCAGATCAGAAAAAAAACCCGGTTGAGGAATAAATCGGTGGATCCCCAAACTTACTCGCTTCCAACACTTGATCTAAACCCTAATAGAAAACCAAAACAGAGGGACGAAATCATGCATTGATACCTAAGCCTCCATGGGCAGCGGGTAATCAAACCCCACATTTCCATCTTCACCTCGATTTCCTCCGCTTCCTTCTTTCCCTTTCTTCTCCTTCCCTTCTTCTTCCCAGATCTGCAGCAGGGCAGGCATGGGGGAGGTCGACCAGAAGGGGAGGTGGGCGCCCCAAGGTACCAAATGACGGCTAGGGGGAGGTGGGGAGGGGGACCTCCTAGGGTTTTGGGGTGTGGAGGGGCAGCTGGGCCTTGGGCTGGCTGAAAGCTAGCCCAGCTAGCGAATAACTATTGTTTTTCTTCTAATTTCAAACACCAAAACCTTACGGACTTCCAATATATCCTCTACGGTATTCTATTTTTTTCTAGGGCATTACAGTAACCTCCTCCGCTAACTCAATCTCTGAGAGAGAGTCGGTCAAGGCGAACCTTGCCCGCGAGAATGGAACTGAGAATTCATTCCCTCCCAAAGTTATCTTGAGGCTATCTAATCGGAGCGTGTTTATGAGGAGTTGCTCAATGGAAAGCCCGATTAGAATGACAATATCTCGGATTTCAAAGACGTGGAAATCCAAGACCGCCTCCCTGTCTTCAAAGTAGACAGGCACATCTTGCACAATCCCAAATCCTTCGATGATATTTCCGTTCGGGTGTTTGAAGAATTTGTTTGTCAGGGTTACTGGCTTATCGCTCAGATAAGCGAATGCAAATGACTCAAAGATGAGATTAACCTCGATAGTTGGACTGTAAAGAATACCAATGTCGTTCCCCTCCAGATGACAAGGAATGATTCAGGGAGCGGTATTTATCCGAATTACTTCGTATGAAAGCTCTGCCTCCCTTAGCCATTCGTCGCTCATTATGGATGTTAGCTCCCGAACAGTTTCCCGTAGGAACCCAAGTTCCATAAGATCAGGAGGCGGCAAAGGGACGAGTGGTTTCTTTTTACTAAAATAGTTTAGGGTGTTGCCATAGTCTTCGTCAAAACCGTCCCTTAACAGAATTGCGGCATGGTCCGAAGTCTGAATTTCTTCATTCGCAACGGATGGCTGCAAAGGAACTTTCTCATCAATCGAGCCAGTGGAAGTGGAAGGTTCAGATTGTGACTCGATTGTTGAAGGTTCCTCTATCTTGGACACGGATACCTCCGGAGGGGGTTCATCAGACTGTGCCATGAAGGAGGTACTTTCTAGAATGCGGTCTAGAATTATTTTTCCTTCCAACGGCGTTTTGTGCATGAATGATCCTCCGGCGGTTATGTTCAGATAGAATGTAGATTCCTTATCCAAACCCATATGGAAATGTTGCAAGAGCATATATTCGGGTAAGGACAAGGTTGGTCCGGACTGCAGTAAATTAGTGAATCTAGACCAAGCTGCACCGATTGATTCGTTTTTGATCTGCTGGAAACTGATGATCTCTACTCGAAGGGTAGTAATACGAGTATCTGGGAAGAAGGAAAGACATAATCTGTCTCGCAACTTTTTCCCAACTAACATTTACACATCCAACGGTAGAGGTGTACCATTGCTTCGCTCTCTCTTGAAGAGAGAACGGAAACAATTTTCACCATATGGTTTCTTATCTCATGCCACGAATATTAAGGCATGAGCAGACATGCTCAAAGTCTCGTAGATGATGGTAGGGATTTTCTAGATCAAAGCCAGAAAAAGTATTTTCCCTAACCATGTTGATTAGTTTGGAGCGAATTTCATAGCCAGTTGTATAAGTTGGGTCCAATGAAGGAGGTGGCTCATAGAATTCGCCCCTAGGAGCAGACAGCTCGAAAAGAGGTTGCTCCATAGTTGAGAAGAGTTTGACAGGAATACTTCTCTGGGTAGCAGGGGTAAAGGTAGAATAAAAAGTGAAAAAGAGATACGATGATGAACTGGGTTCGGAAATGATTAGCAACCGTTCCCCGGCAACGGCGCCAAAAATGCTTGTTGGTAATTCTTATGGTCACAGATAGAAATCCGCAAGCGCACGGATATACCGATGTAGCACTTCCCCTATGGAGTATTCTAAGGGTATCGAATCCAAGGGAACTTGTGGTTTCAGATCTTCATTCGGTTCATCCAAGGACACCAACAAAGGATATGCCAGGATAGACATGATTTTCTGTTGATAAACAGTGTCTAGGGAAAGCTTAAGTTCAATCCTAACGCAATACTTCAGGCACTAGCAACCCGCTGTTCCCAGATGTCGCTCTACTACATACCTGGATAGGGAGGACTTAAGTAATCTTGAGGGCTGTCACCACCTCTACACCTACCTCAAACGTACTGTGGGATACGCAGCAATTACTGGATAACAATCACCTAAAAACCACGTCTAAGCAATTAATATCTACTTTAGTGTTTATAACTCACCAAAGCAATCACTATATTTTAGTTAATTATAGTGAGCAATAATCCCGTATGCTATTTAGGAACTAACCAGGAGACAATTCTCATAAGATAAATCTAAATTACTCAAGAAAAATATTGTATTGAAATCAGAGTAATAAACAGAATAAAAGAAATAAGAGAAGATTACTGACAACTCCGGAATTCTTCCGATTTCTTCTACTCTACTCTCTTCGTATTCTAGTATACAATATAGTGCAATAGAACCTCTTATAATTCAGCTCAAGCTTGGAAGTGTGTGTGAAGTGAAGGAGTGAAGCTACTTTTATAGGGCAGTTATGACGGTTGTGAGAAGGGGAAATGTCTGAACTGCCCCGCAACCGTCATTAGGAGAGCATCTGGAGCATCCACGCCAAACCCCAGGATCAATGGCGATCAGAGGGGTTCGGCCGAACTAGGGGGTTCAGCCGAACTTGGGCTGGGCCCTCCCGGCCTGGCCTTCGGCCTGTGGACTCCCCTGACTCTCCTCTGTCCATTTCTCGGAGTTTTGGGCTGAGTCTTTGATATTTTTATGACTAGTGAGCGTGCACGTGCAAGGCATGTCAGTATACTGAATAGAGAAAATAAAAGAAAAATACATCCATCACTGATGCACATCGACATATATCGATACATTAAAACTTACATTCACCGAATGAAATAGCATAAAGCATGTACGTCAGAAACCGGAATAACCTGGTTTAGAGTCATGGATGCTGATGTTAGCCCAAATGAAATAGCATCATTGCGCTCTACTGTATTAAGATTTTCCATTGAATCCTGGATTTTCTAATTTGTTTTGCTTCCCTCAAACAAATGTTTCTGATATATCATAGTTTGAACGTGATACACAGCTATAGATAAGATGCAGTGCCAAATTTGGACATCTTCAGCTATATAGTTGGGTGTTCTAAGTAGACAGGTGTATCAATCAAAGAGCTGCAGTATGCTCCCCATGTGATCTCAAAAGAAAAAATAATTGGCTACAGTGTGAGGTACCTTGCAATGCTACAGAAATAATTAAGAAACAAAATCAACCTTTAGATGCCACGAGGAGAAATAATGTAATTTCAGTGTTCAACAAACCAAATGCTAAGAATGGCATCAAATCCTGGAGACAGAGCTGCTCCCCCTTGGCCACGCAAGTATGTCGATGATATATGCCACTAACTCCTAGGGTCCAACCATTGCTATAGCATTACTGCATTAGGTTTAGAAAATAAAATTTTCAGAAAAAGTTCAGTGCTTGTATGAAAAGTAGGAAGTGGTATATTTGACCAAAATTCTTCAGAATTTGAATGAGATGCAGAGCTCAACGATCCATTGATCGAACCACATGCAGAGTTAGTAACTGAGGCGAAACACAAAAACCTCTTCACATCAGGTCAGCCTTACGCTACCATGGTCTGTTGCTTTAGAGAACACATATAGTAAATCTACACGAATTTCGTAAGAGAGAACATATAAAGAAAGCGCTAAACGTTTAAAAGCATGACAGTTTTCACAGTGAGAATTAGCATGGCTCTTAGACTCTTACAATAAGAACCATTGTACCTGAGACTTCGGTTGTAAGAAGATTGTCACAAGAGGAAAACAATGCATCTTAGTAACTATGTTTCTGGCAAAAATTCATCTTGTGATAGCCAAAGCAGAAACTGACAGCAACTCTTAGCTCTGAGTTGAATCAATAAACTACTAATAAACCATTGCTCAGCAGTTTTTTTTTCGCCGGGCCGGCGAATAGCCGGCCGATGTATATTAAGAGAAAGAAAAGGAATGTACAAGGTTGCGCGGTGCGTCAGAGCACCACCATTACCGACACAAAAGAAAAGAAAAGGCTAAAATCTCACAGCAAAATTTGCTACAGGGTGGCAAAAGGGGCTAACAAGACCTGCAGCCATCCAGGTCTCCCATTCATCCCCCATGGCCGAGCAGAGCTCGGGAACCGTTGCCGCGATTCTATCGAACACCCTCGCGTTTCGCTCTTTCCAAATCAACCAAGTTACAAGTATAACCCCCGCATCGAATGTTTTGCAGTCAACCTTAGCAACAGATTTCTGTGCTGTAAGCCACCAATCAATGAAATCCGCCAATGGCGAAGAGCACGAAAGGCCCAGACGCGTGTGCACCCGACCCCAAATCTGCTGGGTGTAAGCGCAGTCCATGAAGATGTGCTAACAGGTTTCCCCATCGTTGGAGCACAAATGGCACACCCGGGCAAGGCTCAATCCGCGGCGTTGTAGATTGTCGGCGGTGAGGCAAGCGTTGCGCATTGCGAGAAACATAAAGAACTTGCATCTCGCCGGTGCACGGGATTTCCAAATAATCTTGCCAAGTGGGCACTTCATCCTGCCTGCCGAAAACAGGGAATAGGTTGAGCGCACAGAGAACACACCATCCGGAGCTGCCTTCCATATCATCTCATCCCGACTAGCAGGGTCAAGAGAGATTCCAGCGATCACATCCCACAGATCTAGATATTCGCCCAATGCTTGAACCGAGAGGCCGTCTCTGATATCTGAGACCCAGGAATTATTACGGAGAGCAGCCGCCACAGTCATTCCACTATTCTTAACGAAAGATAAAGAGGATAGGTCCTCTGTTTTCCACTGAACCACCATCCGGCAACCAATTATCTTTCCAAAATAGAGCATCTTATCCATTCCCCAGGACCACCTTGCAGCCGATAGGAAAACAATGCAGTCTCTTCTTATCCGCCGGCGGCGCGAAACGCGCCCACGGTCGCTCCGGCTGCGTTCGGTGGAACTAGATCCACCTAGCACGGAGAGCAATGCCCATCAGACGAAGATTTCTGATCCTCAGTCCACCATACTCGAACGGACGACGGAGTTTATCCCAGACTACAAGGCTACACGACCCAGCCGCCTCTTCATCACCTTTCCAAAGGAATCCCCGGCATTTCTTCTCTATTTCGTTGATCGCCAAGACAGGGACTTCCAAAACTGACATGAAGTAAAGAGAGTTCCAAAACTGACATGAAGTAAAGAGGTAGGGCCATTAGGACATGTTTGATCAGCGTTAGGCGGGCATCAGGGGATAAAAGCTTGGGTTTCCAGCCAGCCAAGCTTTTTGCAAGCCTATCCATCATTGGTTGAATCTGCTCCTTTGTTGGTTTTCTGACGGAGAGTGGCAACCCAAGGTAAACAATTGGCAGCAACTTGACTGGGCAGGACAACACATCTGTTACTTCATCAACTTGCGCATCAGAGCAGTGAATTGGTGTTAACGAACTTTTAAGCAGATTAGAGACCAAACCCGATGCTTCACCCATCAGCTTGAGCACAAAATTGATTGTCAGCGCATCGTGTCTGGAGGGGTGGAAGAAGATCACCGCGTCGTTGTCACATCCCAATTTTTATTAATTTTAAAATTTACCTATTTCCAAAATTTAAATAAATATCGCCTTTCGCTTTTGTTCCTAAAACAAGCTTAATTACTTTTATTAAATTAATTAATGATGATGTTAATTTTTATTGTGTGTTTATTCTAATTGGAGTTATTTGGATTTAATTAGATTTTGGTTTGCGAGCTCAAATTATTCTAACTCCCTTTATTTCCTAAAATAACCACTCAAAAAAAATATCATTTGTGCAGAAAGCCTTCCTTTTCCTTCCTTTTTCGCTTCCTATTGTTTCTTTTCATTTCTCCCTCTCTTTTTTCACGTACGGACTGAAACAATATTTTCTGTTTCTTCCTCTCCAACACCTGGATCCAGCTCCTATCCCAAATATTGTTGCTTTAATCCCATGAACCAGCAGTTATAAAAAAAGAAGAGATGAAGAGCAAATCAACCACCCAGACTTTACATCTTCCTATCAATGCAAACATTTGACATTTAATCCTCTGTTGATTGCTCTCTCCATCCACTATGAGTTTAATCACCTATGGGTCATCAATCAGGATACGTTAGCAAGCCAAGAGCCAAATAATTCCCCTGCATTATCTTCAATTGAATCACCAGATAACTCCTCCACTCAACATTGATTCCTTCTCTCACTGTATAAACAGACTTCCACCATTTTTCTGCGTTCTCAAACTCTCAAAGGCTCATAGAGCCAATTCCCACACTTGGTCTGCACCGCTTGCTCACCTAGGGCCGGCGTCGTTGTGGTAAGACACTCTCCTTCCTCCTATCTCAGCGATGGCGCTGCATCTCCCTCCTCAACAACGTTGACAATCGGAGGTCATGTTCACCGGCGACGATCACCGGAGGCATTCGCCAGTGTCACCACATTCTTGTGTCGGCAAGTGCTGTTAGCGAAGCTGCTGTCTTGCTGGTCACCATCATTAGTTCATTTGTGCCTCTGCACAAGCACGTGATGTGTCCTGTGAAATCACAGGAGCTTTTTGTTCTTTTCTCCTTGCCACTAACTGGTAGTTCTCCTTCAAAATGTCAGAAACCACAACCAAATATAAATCCCTGCTTTAATTCCTATACTGATCGTCCAGTCCCAAAATAATCCCAGATCTTTTTTTTTTGACCAAGGGCATTAAGCCCCCATTTCCATTACTAGAAATGAGAAGACTACAAAAGTTCAGGTTCAGATACAGAGCAATCCCAGACAAGCTATCAAGATAGCTGGTTTTGTAGATGACACCAAACATAACAGAATAGCAGCACATAGCTCTAAAATTTAAAGCCCTGAAACATAACCAACTGGTGATTCAGAAATACAGCAATCACCACCCAAAACCCTAAATTTTGTAGTTGCAGCTGACATCCAGACCAATAGAGAGAGAACAATCTTCAGCATCCAATCCTTCTTGTAGCGGCCCTCCATCCATCCTTGGAGTTGAAAATTTCACTTGCCACCTGTCTTATGAGTTTGGCTCCTAAGAGCAACTTTCTTTGATCTTCCTCCAGTCTCTGCAATGGAATCCAAGATTCCAACCAATGACAAACCGAAAAAATCACATCAGTTGGGTCATTAGGGAGTTTATTCTCAAAACAGGCTTTGTTTCTAGATTTCCAAATGGCCCAAAGCACAGCAGCCACACCAGTGACAACAAGTTTTTTAAGTTTCTTTCCAAAAGCAGAAATCCAGGAGCTAAACAGTTGATTGCTATCAAAAACAGGTTTCAAATCCAAAGCACAGGAGATAATGTTCTAGATCAGCCTTGCCATAGCACAATCAAAAAAGAGAAGCTGAATGGATTCTTGTTGATCACAGAATTGACACTTAGTGTCACCTTTCCTCCACCCCCTCTTAAACAAGTTGTCTTTAGTCAAGATTTTACCCTTTAGCATGAGCCAGATAAAGATTTTGATCTTCAGGGGTATTTTAAACTTCCAAATTTTCTTGAAAGGAGTAGGTGTCTGTTGAATACAGAGAGCATTGTAAAAAGATTTGACAGAAAATGTCCCTTGCTTATTCAGATTCCAGCTGAGCCTATCCTTACAGCCTAGCTGAAAGTGTAGATTTGCAAAGTTTTGTTTAATAAGATTCCAATCTGTCAGTTTTTCATCAACCAAGGTCCTTCTAAATTTGATCACACTCCAACCTTTTTCTTTTATCTTAGCTAAGGAAATAAGTTTTGTCAAAGTGATATTATAAAGAGCAGGGAACTGAGGGACAAGTGGGCGGCCACCCATCCAGCTATCCTCCCAAAACATTATAGATCTCCCATCTCCCACTTTTTTTGAACATAGACTATAAAATTGTTCTTTTACTTCCAGCAGCCCCTGCCAAAAGTAAGAGTCTCCAGGTTTTGCTTTCAGTACAGACAAGGGTTTCTTCGTCAAGTATTTATTCCTAAGAAAATCTTGCCACCATCCCTCTTCATTTTCAAGTTGCCAAATCCATTTCCCTAGTAGAGCCTTGTTCATAAGATCAAGATCTAACACTCCCAACCCCCCCTGTTCCTTAGGAGTGCAGATAACTGGCCATTGAACAAGGTGGTGCTTCCTAATGCCCTGATCCTCTTGCCAGAGGAGCCTTCTTCTAAAGAAATCCATTCTCTCCCTCACCCCTTTAGGAATTCTATAAAAGGACGGCATGTAGAGAGGGACATTACTTAAACTGGAATTGATCAAAATCAACCTTCCACCAATTGATTGAAATCTCCCTTGCCAACACCCCAGCTTGTGCTCCATTTTATTTTCAGCTGTTTTCCAATCCTTTTTCAGAATTCTTTTTTTATCAATAGGGACCCCAGATATCTCATAGGCAAATCACCTATGTTACAAGTAAAGAGTTGGCTATATAAATTTTGTCTATCCTCTATCAGCCCTATGCAGAAAATTTCACTTTTATTGAAGTTAATTTTGAGGCCTGATAATTGTTCAAACAAACACAGAATATATTTCAAGTTTCTGGCATAATCTAGATTGTCAGGAATCAGAAGAATAGTGTCATCAGCATATTGCAACACAGCAACTTTGTTTTCATCATTGACACCTAATCCTTCTAGCAGGGAATTGTTTTATGCTCTATGAATCAACAAAGTAAGGGCTTCAGCAGCTAAATTAAAAAGCAAAGTTGACAGGGGATCACCCTGTTTGAGACCTTTGTGGGTTTGGAAATAAGGACCAACTTCATCATTTACTTTGACAGCTACCTTCCCTCCTCTGATGACTTTCATCATCCAATCACACCATTGAGTTGAGAAATTCTTTGCAATTAGCATTCTATAAATAAAAAACCCAATCTATTTTAACATAAGCTTTTTCGAAATCAATCTTAAAAAGAATGCCACTTTGTTTCTTTTGGTGAATAGAATTCAGAATTTCATGAAGGATTACCACCCCCTCCAGGATAAACCTATTTTTGAGAAAAGCTGTTTGGTTTCTGGAGATAATGTAAGACATCACACAATCAATCCTGTTCATCAACACTTTTGTTAGTATTTTGAAACTCACATTCAGGAGACAAATAGGTCTAAACTTTTGAATTTGAGCAGCATCCTTAGTTTTAGGAACCAGAGTGATAATGCCAAAGTTAAGTCTCTCTACATCCACATCCAGAGTTCCTTTATGAAATTCATTCAAAAGCTTTAAGAGATCAAACTTTATCAGGTCCCAGAATTTGGCATAAAACTCCCCAGGGAACCCATCTGGAAAATAATCCCAGATCTAATCCACCCATTTTATTTTCTATAAATCTATTTAATTTGAGCTCTCTATTTTTCTGTTCTGTTTATTACTTGTTTGCCCATCGTTTATTTGCTTCTGTTTTTTTTATCGTGCACGAGTAGACGTCGCTGCCGAGGAAGGAGCAGGTGCAGAAGAAGTTTGGGTTGGAGATTCTACTGGTGAAGGCAAGTGTACTCCTTTGATCAAGTTGATCCCAGTGTGTAAATATTATTGTCTTCAAATTATATGCATGTTTTATTTAAAAATTAGCGCTTTGGGTAATTACTGTCCTAATTGCTATAAATAAATTCCTGCCATGTTATACATTGCTACCTGTAAATTCTTTGTCGCCACGTATTTTGGGAAGTGAGCTACTGGAATGAAAAGCTCTGATAGGTAGTTGAGCTTAGCCATGCGCATAATGGTTTTTAAGCAAAAATAATATTAAACTTGACTAATCATATACTCAACATTGTTTTTATAACGACCATGTGGCTGTGTGCCGTCTTTTGGTGGCATGTGATGCATCGTATGATAAACATATGGTGGAAAAATTGTTTTAGACTGGGGTGATGGTGGATCTGTCTGAACCTAGGGGGGAAGCCTTCTGTGTGCGTGCTTCCCATCGACCTGTGTGGTCCTTGAGCTGTGTGCTCCTTTTGCTGTGTGCTTGAGGTCTTTAGTTTAGGCAAGTCGCCCCGGTCAATTGAGGACTTTACTTCGTGCGCCATTGATCTAAGCCCTATCGTGCAACCACACGTTCTCGTGGGAAGGATCTAGCTTAGTACGCTTCCTAGTCCGGACACTGGCGTCCCAGGTGGTTAGATGCTAGGATTTTGGATCGTATCGTGGGACCTTTCACCTGTGTGGCAAAGGGAGGACTGCCCATGAGGGAGGCCGGTGTTAGGGCGAGGTAGGGGAAACGCTTTGTTACTCTTTAGAGTTTGGCCGCACCGAAGGGTATCGTGTGAGTAAAGTTGTACAACCTCTGCAGAGTGTAAATCTATTCGAATAGCCGTGTCCTCGGTTATGGACATGCTCGGTGATTTCACATGAGGGGTAGATTTTCGAAAATTTTACTTTGGAGCGAGCTGTGTGCAAGATAAATTAATATGTTTAGTTTTGTGGGATTATATTTGCATTTCAGCATTTACATTCTGTACTTATTTTCTTTTCCGGTATTTAAATTCTGTTTTTACTGCCCCCTGTATACTTTTGTACTAATAAAATGCCATTTAAGCAAAATAACCCCTAACCTTTCTTTGTTAGCCTTGTAACATATAATGCATGTTTCCGTACACTTGTTGAGTACTTGTTGAGTGCTTTATGTGCTCACCCCTGGTGCTATCTCACCAGTTGCAGAGGAGGCTTATCCTTTGTTTCCAGAGGAGGTTGTGGCAGTGGATGATGACTAGGCTCGCGTCTCGGTCGATTGCCTGTGGCAGTTTGATGAATTTCACTTCGCTGTTTATCTTTTCCGCTGTGTTTCCCTTCGCTTTTGGGGCCCTGCGCGGCCGAATAAATATGTAAACCATGTTACTTATGCACTGGTTATATATTATATGCGTGATGCGGTTGTGATGTTATTTCTGTATCCTGTATATGCTAGCATGATCCTGGTCTAGCATTTTATACAGAGAGATCCTATTCGGGGTCTCGACAGTCATTGGTGTAGAGCGAGGCACGCAGCGGTAGATGTACATTGGCAAGAGGAGAAAGCTCTCCTCGCTGCACAGCCGTTGCGCATAGGGCCGCCAGAGCTTCCGTGACGATGACGAACAACAGTGGAGAGAGGGGATCCCTTTGACGCAACCCACGAGCAAGCCTGATCCGTTGCGTATCTCTACCGTTGATGATGACAGAAGTAGAGGCGGTGAAGAGCAAGGCCGCGATGCAATCCCTCCATCGGACCCCAAAACCCAGGTGCCGGAGCAGATCCAGAAGGAATTCCCAGGAAACAGTATCAAACGCCTTTGCAATATCAATCTTCAAGAGCATGGCTGGCGTTTTAGAACGATGGAGGTTTTTGACCACCCCCTGCACATACAGAAAATTCTCCTATATCCTTCGGCGCCTGATGAAAGCAGACTGTGCCGGCCCAATTAGCTCATCCATCCTCGACGCAAGTCGCAAAGCCAAAATCTTGTTGAGAATCTTGGCGAAGCTGTGAATCAAACTAATCGGCCGAAAATCTGACAGTTGATTCGGTTCCTCCTTCTTTGGCAGCAGGACAATTGAGGCTGTGTTAACAAGGTGAAGATGCTGGGCATTGGATCTCCATGCTAAGTTAAGAGCTGCCACCAGATCATTCTTGATAATTTCCCAACATTTCTTGTAGAAGGTGGCACTAAAGCCATCCGGCCCGGTGCCTTGTCGCTCGACATTTCCAAGATCGCCTTCTTCGCCTCGTCTTCAGTAATGTCGCGCTCCAAATCAGAGAAATCATGCACCGCCAAGCCGATCGCATCGAAGGCAAGGGATGCCGACGGGGGGCAAGGCATGCCAAGAATTTTGAGAAAATAATCATACGCAGCCTGAAGCTTGTCCTCTTCAGTTGTTGCAATGATGCTGTCCTAACAAATAGAGGAAATTGTCTTCTTCCTTCGACGAGCATTGATTTTGAGGCAGAAGAATTGAGCCGTGGTGCCTCTATGTTTCAGGAAAAGCAAGCGGGCATGCTGTTTGAGCCGAATGCGCTCCAGGGAGGCGAGCGCGAGGCAGCGACCTTTCAGAGATGCCCGCAATGATCTTTCACCAGCCGACAGAAGACGATCATCCTGGGTCTTTGTCCAATTGGAAAACTACTTCATGGGCGATCGCGAGTTGCTGACGGAGCTCACTGATACGCCTGGCTCCCCAGGACCGTAAGGCAGCAGCAGTTGCACGCAGCTTGAAATGAAGGCTGCTGAGTGCATTGGAGCCAGCCGGCGCTGCCTCCCACGCCTGACAGACCACATCCTCGAAATCCTCCAATTTGGCCCAATAGGATTCGAACTTGAACTTCCTCGGCCTATGCATCATCTGATCGCAGGCCAGCAACAGGGGACAGTGATCAGAGGCAGAGGAGCTGAGCGCTTGCAGGTGAGCATCACGGAAAATTTCCTCCCAATCCCCATTTACTAGCACCTTGTCGATTTTTGTTAGAGTCGGTCGTTCTTGCTCATTGCTCCATGTATAGCGACGCCCAAACAGATACACCTCGCGCAGCTCAAGGGCATCAATGGTGTGCCTAAACTTGCTGATCAACCGTCGATTTACATTCCCATTGTTTTTATCACCGTCCGTGGCCAAGAGGTTGAAATCTCCGACCACGCACCAGGCCCCGACCACTAGCTGCCTAACCAGCAGCAATTCCTCCAGGAACAACAATTTGTCGCTGTCCAATTGGGGGCCATAAACATTGGTGAGAGTCCAACTTGCCCCACCTTCCAGGTTGGAGAAACAAAGAGAAAGCGACCACCGTCCCTTGTGAAGACAGGAAACAGAGAAGCGATCATGCCGCCAAGCCGTAAACAGCCCCCCCTTGTTCCATCAGCAGGAATGAAATCAACACCATCCAGGGCATGTCCACACGACTGAATCGACAGGGACCGATCTAGAACATCTAATTTAGACTCCTAACAACAAAAAATAGAAGCACTAGAGGTTCTAACAACTTCCGCTACAAGGGACCTCTTGCCAGGGTGGTTTAGACCCCTTACATTCCAGACCAAAAGAGTACAAGACATGAGAAACGACCAGCTTCAACATTGCAGCACATGCGGCAGTTTTAGGCTGCCGCTGACACCGCCACACTGCAGAGCGCCGCCAGCGCCTGTACATGAGATGGCGCTAGGGGAGCCTTGAACAGCTCGAGGTACCGGAGGATATCCCGCTCGTCCGCCTTGTTCTCATCCTCGATGATGCCGAGTCTCTTCATCACCACCCGCTGTGCTCTGGTGATCATGTGGATATGTTTCCCACTATTCTGGGCGGCAAGGCGCTCGCTCCTCCTTGGAGTGTACGAGGACGGGCGGTGTCGGTGCCGAGGCTGGTGGGGACGCTTCCCGAAAAGTGACAAAGGCGGTGGTCCCACCAGATCAGCCAAGGCAGGGAGCGATCGTGGGTCAGCCCACTCCTCTAGCCCCGGCCTATAAAGAGGAAAGGCCCGCGGGCCAGTGAGCTCCCTGCGGCGGCGGTAGACAGCCAATGGGCCAGGGACGAGCAAAGCCAGCCCAAAAGAGGGAGCGAGGCGTGGTCCCGGCAAGTTGAAAAAATCTCCATCCCGCTCAGCGGGCACCAGGACCGACGAAGCATCAACGTCAGGGCGCACCGGTGATGACGAAGTAGGTGTCAACATTAATGGCTCCTCAGGAAAAAGCTCTCTTTGGAGACCCATCTCCCTGGTAGACGGGGCCACAACCATGCATGCCGGGGCTGACGAGGGGTGAGTAATGACGCGTGGAGACGGTGGGCCCAGAGCCGCCAAGCCTAGGGAAGAAAGCTGAGGCAGAGCCGGTGACAACGGGCAGCGCACCGGCGAAGGCGTTGAAGGCGAGGCATCCCAGGAGGTGGGGGCTGCCAGCACTGGAGAAGCACCCCCCGGACTCGACATCCGCGGCAGGAAAGGCGCAGCTGGGGGCGGTGGCGTCGTAGCCGGAGGCGATGCCGTCGCAGCTAGGAGCGGAGTCGTCGACTTAGCTGGGGATGAAGCCTCAAGCGCTAGCACAGAGACTCCCTCCAGAATGCACCGAGGCATGCTAGCTGGCATCACCGCCGCCCGAGCGGGGAGCTGCAGATGGGACGCAGGCAAAACGGGTACGCGCTACAACTGCCGTTGAAAACCCCCCGCCGAACCAGAACCCATGTCTGCCACCAAGCGCCGGCCCCAGCCCCGTTGCATCGATGCGACCGAGGAAGGTGTTATGGGTGCGGCGGTGAGGAGGTACGAAGTCATCGTCTGAAGAAGAGCCTTCCCGAGGCTCCTGGAGCGGGTCGACCACCTCCATGATGTGAAGGAGTAGGTCGAACTTGAGACAATGCTTCTCAGACGGTGGAGCCGGCGGCCCTTCGGCTAAGAGCACCTCGAAATATCCGGATCGTCGGTCTCTGGCTCGTTCCACCATTCTTGCGTCGGCTCAGGAATGTCGAGGGCAAATTCCTTGGGAATGGCGGAAGGGTTCACCGCCCAAGGCAGCACTTCCGTCATGCAGGCATCATTCGGCGGGAATGATTCGATGAACTGGCAGTCCACCTTGTTCAATAGCTGCTTGAGCTCTTCTGGCTCGGCCGCATGGGGAGGGAGGCCCTCAATTGCCAGCCGAACGATGTGTCTCATTTTGGTGCTTCGGGCATGAATGGCACGGTGCCAGCGACGAAAGGTGATCCTCGCGCCAGCAACTGCCAAACGGCCTGAGAGATCAAGAACCGCCATGCAGTCTTCCTCGCGCGTGAAGGATATGAGAAAATCGGAGGGTCTAGTCACTTCGACGCGCACATTGTCATAGAGCACACCACAGGAACGACGGAGCTCTTCCACCACCATGGCCGGCGAGACCTCCTGCCGCCCAGAAAGAACGACAACGAGAGCACGGCCCCTCAGATTCTGCTCCCTCAGATTCTGCTCGATGGCCGACATCCGCTGGGTCTAGGAGAGGACCCCCCCTCCCCACGCCCGGGCGGAGAAGAGGGTCGCCAGCGCCTAGCTCATCCATGACTTTTGCCGACGAAGCAGAATCGGGCGCCGACACTGTGACGGGGAGCGCCTGACGAGGGGGAGGGGCACCGGGACAGGAACCGCCGAGAGCGTAGGCGCCTGGACGACGGACGCAGTTGACGGAGCGGTCACGTGGATAGGAGCAGCAGCTGATGCTTCTTTCACGGTCGGGGTACGTGCCGCATGGGCGGTGTGCGCAGGAGCGGTTGGGCGCCGCGGACGAGCGACGGCTGGCGGCGCCTGGATAGGTGGCTCGTCTTCGTCTTCTTGGTGGAAGGTATAGTGGCGCTCAAGGTGGCTCGGATACCAGCAGTGGTAGCACCTTGGCGTAGCCGTGCAGCCGTCTTTAAGGTGGCCCAGACCTAGGCAGCGGAAGCACCTCCCATGGAGCCACCGAGGGATGGGGCGAGCAGGGCGAGTAAAGATGGTGGTTGGACGGCCGGCGGATGGCCCTCCTTTACTCCTCCTCTGGACCACACACCAACCTGCATCAAATGTCTTGCTGCGATAGGGTAGGGGGAGCACGGGAGTCAACCCGTGGGGCCCGGACGACGTCAGCCCAGGAAGCGGCGGAGGACGAGGGCGTAGAGGCGACGGCTTTGTCTGGACGGTGACCGTCGGAGCGGCCAGTCGCCGGAAGGGGTGGGTGGGAGGACGACAACACGGCTCTCACTCTCTCTCTCTCATGGCGCTGGTCTTCCTCAGCAGGTTACCAAATATATATATGATCAATTACCAAATATATATATGATCAAATATAGTGTATCAATAGTTAGCTGAACAAGGGCGTGTACCTGTGCTTCTTCTGAAACTGAACGAATGGATGGCTGCTTCCACTGCTTGGAGTGGCGGCGGCGGGCTCGCACGAGGCGAGCGGCTCCCTCGTCGACGACGATGGCTCCGGCGGGATGTCCACTACTTGGAGTGGCGGCGGCGGGCTCGCACCTGGCGAGCGGCTCCGGCGGAGGCGGTGGTGGCGGGAAGCAGCGGGCGCGTAGGAGGCGGCGGCGGCGATACTGCCCGCTCCCTCGGCGACGACGACGGCTCCGGCGGGAGGCGGTGGCCATAGGCAATCCGAGGCAGCGGCGGGGTAGGGGAATCGGGAGCGCAGCCCAGCGAGCGGAGTGAAGGCGGCGGGCTCGCACGAGAGGCGGTGGTAGGGGACGACGCCGGCGACGAATATGGCTCCGACGGGAGGTCCACTGCTTGGAGTGGCGGCGGCGGGCTCGCACGAGGCAAGCGGCTCTGGCAGAGGCGGGGAGCGACGGGCGCGTAGGAGGCGGCGGCGGCGATGTGGCCCGCTCCCCGGTGAGGCGGTGAGTGGAGTGGCGGCGGCGGCGCCCAGGGGGGCGACGCGTGAGGGATTTTTTTTTCTTTTTCTTTTGTCTTGACCGATCGCTAATTTCTGTAACCGCTGCTTTCCTCCTCGAGGTGGGATCACTAATTGCAGGGGTGATCCAACTTTTGATATAAGCCGTTGGATGAATAGATATAAGCCGTTGGTCAGGAAAAATAGGTGTTTGATGAAATCGTGCTTTTTATAGTAGTATAGATGTTTACGACCCATCCTTGTATGGATACTTGTTTCTCCTGACTTTATTCTAGATTTCCTCCCAACTTCGGGGTTTAACACCTATACACCAACACTTGTGGAATAAGTGAGATTAAACACCTATCACTATGTTGGATGTTTTATTATCTGAACTTTTATGCAGATGTTGGCGGTATAGAATCGGCATTTAATAACCGCCAACACCTACCACCTGGGTAAAACCTTAAGCAACAAGTCTAGCTTTATTTCTCACAATCAAACCATCCTCATTTTGTTTATTTTAGAAAACCCACTTGGTTCCAATAGTATTATGTCCAAAAGGTGGTTCAACTAAAGTCCAAACTTTGTTTCTCTCAAAATTTTCAAGTTCTTCATGCATGGCGTTAAACCACGATTCATCAGTTAATGCATGAGTAACATCTTTGGGTTCAAAAGAAGCAACAAATGTAGAATTTGCACAAACATCATGAGTCGTTACCTTAGACCTTGTAGTCTGCTCACGTATATTACCAATAATTTGTTCTGGCAGATGTCGTCGTTGAATATGCAAAGGAGCAACGACTTCTGAAGTTGTTTCACGTTCTGTACCCTCACTGGTCGAAGTTGTAGCCTTTGGAGGACCATCTCGATCAGCATCAACAGAATCGGAACCCGACGACCATGGCCGGTCTGACTGCACCTCCTGTGCCAGTCTGACCGGAGGCGTTCCGGCGATCTGACCGGCCTGGCGCCCGGTCTGATCGGCCGAGCCGACCTCATCATCGTCGTTGTCGCTGTTGTCTTCAAAAAATACGACCATCCTCCCCCTGAACCTGTGACAAAGTACCTGCAATTTCGGATCTAGTACCTGGACTAGCCTCATCAAAAGAAACTTCGCAAGTCTCAACAATTTTGTTAGTTTCCAAAACAAGTACATGATAGCCACGTGAATGTGCGGGGTAACCAAAAAACATTCCATCGGTAAAGCGTGCCTCAAACTTATCCAAATTTCCAGATTTCAAGACAAAGCATTTGCAACCAAAAACACGCAAACGTGAAACTTTGGGTTGATGTCCAAATCGAAGCTCATAAGAAGTTTTTCCAAGTTTTGACCTTAAGAAAACATACCACTTTCCTCCAACAGATTGCACTCTAGCTGGACCAACAGTGTCCATGTGTAATAGCTATCCCGGTGCATCCGTCATCACAGAAACAATAGGGGCATGTGAAGAAGAAACCATCTTAGCATGACGACACGGTGTACAAACCAAATCAAGATCTTTCTTAAGTTTAGGCAAACCACGAACAAGATCCAAACCACTTAATCTAGTGAGATGATCAAAACCAACATGTCCAAGTCTACGGTGCCAAAACATCACATCCTTATTAAACTTAGCAACCAAATATGTTATCACATGTGAAACCGGATTTTCAAAATCAGCTTTAAACACTCTTCCATAGCGAGAAATATTCAACATAGAATCACCACAAGAATCAAATACTTTACTTCCAGTTTTCTTAAAGTGAACCTCAAAATTTTCATCAACAATTTGTGAAACTGAAAGCAAATTATACTTTAAGTCCTCAACCAAAGCTACATTTTTCAATTCAAACTTGTCATTTACCTTGAACTAACCTGTAGCGAGAACGGCACTAGTAGAAACATCACCAAAGATCATCGATTCAGTCTTAGATGTCTGTTTGAGGGAGGAGAACCAATTTTTATCACCGGTCATGTGTCGCGAACAACCGGAATCCACGATCCACATGTTCTCCTTCCTCACCACCAAAGCCTACACACAAGAAGATGTCGAAGCCTCAGTACTGGGGTTAGATAATAAGAATTTAGAAATCCAGTACTGAGACACACGACCAGTAGATCCAATAGGCATGTACCCACGTGCAAAAACAGTTTGAGAATTTTTAGAAAAATCTCTCCAAGGCCGGTCTGACCGAAGTATAGTAGCTGGTCTGACCGATGCACAGCCACCGGTCTGACCAGTCGCCGGTATGACGGCGGGACCCACTGCGGTCTAACCGATTTCCTCAAGGGAAAACCAGATTTTTGCCACTTTGATTTTGCAATTGCAATTTCTCTCTCCTTTTTCTGTTTACGAGCTAATCTGAAACAAAATCTAACAATATGTCCATCTTTACCACAAAAAGAACAAGTACACTTTTTTTTAGAAGATGGTTTTGAAAGATTTGTTTTTGTTTCTCTTAGTGTTGTAGAAAGAGAAGGCCAAATTCCAGCAGACTTAAAAACTGTTTTCTTAGCACTTGGTTTTGTCAAAATTTCACCATATTTAGTCACACTCAAAACGTTTGGTTGATTTTTGGTGAAATATTCATGAACATCAAAACCAACTCCTCTATTGTAACTAGTCACTTTAGATTGATCCAAAATCATGTTAAGTTGTTTCTTACCATCAGAAAATCTTTGCAAAGAACTTTTCAAATAAGAAAGCTCCTTTTCCAAATTAGCATAATTTTCACAATCTACCATGACACCTTTGCTTTTACAAAATTTGGGGCAAGAAAGCACTTCATTGTTTTTCACAATATCCTCCATGTACTCAACACGTCCTAAAGCATCTTTTAGTTTCATCTTATTTAATGTGCATGTTGAGCTATCCAAAACATCATGTTGTTGTTTAAACTTTTTGGCACAAATCATGTTAAACATCAAACTAGCATGAAAAGCAATTTGATATTTTTTTCAACAAATTTTTAGTAAAAAACAACTCATCCAAAGTGCGTGTATGCAAGGCAAATCCAAGAGCAAGAGAAGATCTATTTTTCAAATCATGTGCAGCATTGACATCTCTAATTTTTGAAATCTCATTCATTAAAACCTCACAATTTTTACAATCATCATCATTGGGAATAAGAGATTTTAATCTAGCAATTTCAGAATTAAGAGATTTAATAATAAATTCCTGTTTCCTATACATCTTCTCACACTTCTTATTTTTAGCACTTAAAATAAGAATAGCTTCTTCAAAAGAACTCACCTCATTGTCTTCACACTCTGAATCCGATTCACCACGTGCCATGAAGCAAACACCGGAGATGTTCTTTCCCTTATCTTCATCTTCACTTTCTCCATCTATATTGCTTAAAGGCTCAAAAGCGGCATAGACTTTCTCAAACATCTTCTTGAGATTCTCCTTAGTCTTCTCCCCTTTGAACGTGCTCTTTGGCTTGTTCTCCTTGGTCTTCTCACCATCATTGTCTTTCTTCTTGCCTTTATTCAAAGCTTAGGACAATGCGAGCGAAGGTCATTAAGAGCACCACATTCAAAGCAACGATTTGGACCACCTCTTCTCCTGTACCTAACATTGTTCATAGCTCGAGCAAACTTGTTAGTGACCAAAGCCAAGTCCTCCTCCTTGAACTATTTGAGTTGCTCATCGAACATAGCATTAATTAAAGAAAGAATAGTATAATTCAACGAAGAAGCACCAACATTCAAAGAATTCGAAGAAGAAACCAAAGCACTAGAATTAGAATCAACTTTACGAGAAAGAATATTCATCTCATGTGTTTTGAGTTTTGTGTAAAGCGAATCCAAAGTCAACGTAGACATATCAACAGACTCTTGAATTGATGTAACTTTCATCTCCCAAATAGACATGTCAAGACCATTCAAAAAATGACGAGAAACCTTAGATTGTGTGTAATTTATATCATAAGAAGAATCAACAGATCTAAGATCACTCAAAATTTTGTTGAACCTAGAAAGATAGTCATCCAAAGCTTCTCCATGTTTCATCTCAAATTTTATGTACTCCTTTTTGAAAAGATCTCGATGAAGTTCTTTAATATTGGTAGTTCCTTGATGAAAATTTCTCAAAGCAATCGAAATCTCATTGGCGGTTTGAAGATGAGAAACACGATCAAAATCCGAACGAGAAATCCCACTCAAAAGAATATTGTGAGCTTTGCAATTATTTTCAAATTCAGTTTTTAAAGCAGCAGTATTAATTTGATCAGGAATCACATAAGGATTAGAAACTTTTTTCCAAATATCAAGATCCTTAGCCATAATGTAAGATTGCATCTTACTACACCAATAAGGAAAATCCGTTCCATCGAAAACATGGGGCTTAGTTATAAACTTATTAGCCATGGCAAAAACTCTAGATCGGTTAAAATCTAAAGAAGAAAACAAGGCTCTGATATCACTTGTAGGATCGAAACACAAGAACTAAGCCAACCAGAGGGGGTTAAATGGTTGGTATACCCAAAAACCCAAACTTTTTGCGGAATTAAATGTTACCCTCAAATTCAACGCATCGCGGTCTGACCGAAGTAGTCGCACTGGTCTGACCGCCTGGAGATCGTCGGTCTAACCGAGGTAGTAATATCAGTCGAACCGCTGAGATCAAACCCTGCCTCCTGAAGTCGCCTGATGTCGTCGACGGTCAGACCGTAAGTACGCCGCCGGTCTGACCACCACAATGCCGCCGGTCTGACCGCCGGTGTTTCGCCGGTTAGACCGCCGAACCCGAGAAAACACAAATCGAAGAACTCTCAAAGTAGATGACAACTTTATTACTTCTCTTTATGTTTACAAAGTGTAACAACAGCACTCCTCATGAAAATCTCGATTAAACTCGAAACCCTAACTAAACTTTCAACTCAATGCTCTCAAAAGCGATACCGGGAAACCTCATGCTCTCTCTCTATTTATACATGATGTAGGCAGCCTAATGCCACGAACCAAACTCATACTAGAAGTCCTAATCCACCTAGGAAACCTTCCCGTACAAGAAACAAACTTTACAAACTCCAATCATACCAAATTTGGACTCCTTGTAAATTCGACTCCGCATCCCATACGCACACAATACCTCCATCGTATGCCATATGGAATCTTCACCAACCACATGCATTGACCTCTAGCCTAAGTATCTTACATGATATCTGACTGTCACGAACATTGCCTTATCCCCAAGTCAACTCCCGATCCATCACCGACAATACTCTCCCGAGGCATCTAAGTCACCTACACATGAATCAAACAAAGAAACCATATTCCGAGGCCAAGCTATCTCCAACTTGACTCATTACTAGCAAAGAACAGTATTACATATGCATAGTATCCATCTAGAAGCCATAAACATGAAACAATCACGGATATCCAAACAAACAACCCGAAACCGAAACCGACACAGAGTC
This sequence comes from Oryza sativa Japonica Group, assembly GCF_034140825.1. Classification (NCBI taxonomy): domain Eukaryota; kingdom Viridiplantae; phylum Streptophyta; class Magnoliopsida; order Poales; family Poaceae; genus Oryza; species Oryza sativa. The sequence continues at coordinate 3,806,442 of NC_089044.1, forward strand.
GGCCAGTCAGACCGCGGGCTGAGCCGGTCTGACCGCGCGATACATGCCGGTCTGACTGGCAGCACCTGCCCAGTTTAACCGGACCCAACAAAAACAGTAACCCTGTTCATCACCTGAAAAATCAATCATCTCCAAAACCACTTCGCCAATAATCTCCAATATCAAAACCAATAATCACAGATGCCAATTGTTCATCACAAAATAAAGAATGAAAAACACTTTGATTTTACACGATGGAGATCGTATGACTCAATGAGCCACTCTTCGATTCCGTAAATCTGGATTGTCTCCGGGACCCCTACTCATTTGCCCTATGTCATTTTCTCTTCTTCATCTTAGCAGGGTTTTCATGTTTGAATTTTGATATTCTTGCACTATAGTTATTGTTGGGTTTAGTCCCACATCGGTAATTGATGATGGAGGAGCACGACTTAAAAGGTGGGGGCGGTTCTCACCTATCAGACTAGTCTTTTGGGTTGTGTAGGCCCAGGACCTAAAGTTATGGCTCCGGTTGGGCATATAGTGGAGCAGCAGACCCAATGTGACTTGGGTGGCCCACGGTGGTGGGCCAGGTTGCGCACTCTAACGGTTATTATGTGGATATCTGGGACATTACACCATCACTGAAACGGTAAATGGTCGACCATAGCAAATCATATCGATCAAATAACTTTATTTCATAAAAATTAAAGTGAACCAACTGCGTGCAGTGAAAATTGCCCCTCTGAGCATGACAACCATGTACATAAACATATCTTCTCTCCTCTCATGGGGTTTAATCTATTCTAATCTTTATTCTCACATGCCCACCACGGTTAATTTGCTCATCCTAGGTTGGCTTCACGGGTACCAGGAGGATTCTTTGGCGGCTCATTGGCATTTCTAGGAGGATCCTTCGTCGGCACACCTGTACCTCCTGCAAGATTATTCCTTGGTGCCTCATTGGCAGGAGGATCATCCTTGGGTGCCACATTTCTACCTCCGGCAAGATTATTCTTTGGTGGTTCTCTCGCAGGAGGATCATCCTTCGGTGGCACATTTCTACCTCCGGCCAAATTATTCTTCGGTAGCTCCCTTGCAGGAGGATCATCCTTCGTTGGCACATTTCTACCTCCGGCAAGATTGTTCTTGGGTGGCTCTCTCGCAGGAGAATCATTCGGTTGAACACTGATACCTACTCCAAGATCATTCTTCGGCGACTCTCTCGCAGGAGGATCAATCCTCGACTGCACACTTGTGTTTCTCACAAGATTATTATTCTTCGGTGGCGAATTGGCAGGAGGAGGATCGACGACCTTCGGCTGCGCAGTTCTAACTGCAGCTGGAGACTGTGATTGCTGCCCTATCCTGACTACGGTGCGACGCAGGTTTGTGTTCTTGGGGATGGTCACCTCCAGCATGCCGGCCTTCAGCTCGGCTGTCACCTGGCTGCTGACAAACTCCTTGGTCAGGAGCAACCGGAGATGGAAGGAGCCAACGCCTTGGACGTCGTCGAGCCGCCGCGGGTCGCCGCGACCGGCCTTACGCTTGATCTCGAGCAATTCGTCGGTGGTGGTGATCTCCAGGTCGTCCTCCGTCAGGCCGGGCACCTGCAACCACAGCTGGACGTTGCCCTCGTCATCCTTGATTTCCCACCGTTCTTTCCCCTCCGGTGGCGGGACTTGGTACAGTAGAGCTGAATTGGATCACATATTATCACATTAAAAACCCCTTTGAATCACTGGAATGAAAAAAACGAAGTAATAGGAAAAATATAGAATTCTGACAGGAATAGTGTAAAACAGAGAAATACAAAACACACGAAAAACTTAATTAGGAATAACCGTTTGATTGAACTGCATGAAAATATGAGAACTTGAGGAGAGATAAAGACTCAAATATTTTTTTCCATGAGGTTCTACCTCATGTTAAATTTTCTCCAAAATTTGAATAAGAAGACACATTACATAGGAATTTCATAGGATTCCATAGGATCAATTTCTTTGATTCAAAGGGCTAAAGGGCTATGTAGGAAAAGTTCTTATAGAAATAAAATCCTCTAAAATTCCTATAAATTTTCTTTGAATCAAAGGGGCCTTAAGTTTTATTGCAATTAATTTGTTGAATTCATTTTGATTTCTAGGTATATTAGCCACAGTTAGAAAAGAGAAAATCAAAGCTGAGAAGAACAAAAAAAAACAGAGAAGTGAATTGAAGGAGAGTCACTACCGGTGGGAGGAATGTTGAGCACAGGGCGATGTTTCTCCGGCGGGCCAACAGAACGTGCCACCGGAAGAGTAGGCCGCCTGCACTTGACGGCGGCGGAAGCCGGGAAGAACGGCGGCGGCGGCGGCCTCCATGACTGTGTATGGCTAACCCGCCGTGCGCCGGAGGACGCCCGCGTCACCGGCGACCGGCTCGCCGGAGCGTAAGAGGCCACAACCATCGACATTACGACAATCAACACACACGCGCTATAGCATAGAAAGAAAAGTAATTAACAAGTCAAGAATCAAATATATATATCATCATATGTATAGGAGGAGATCGAAATGTATAATGGGTTAGCTGTAGTACATGCCTTCTCTCTTCACTCTGGTCTAGTGATCTGAAGCCATTTGTTGCTGATTAATACTGAGTACAGGGAAGCTAATAAGCGAGAGTTTATATATAGAGAGAAAGGAAAAGCAGCTAGGACTGAAGTGTTGGTCATTTTGGGCACTTTGCTTGGTCGGGTTAGCAGGGTATAATTAAAGAGAGGAAAAATTCAGATCGAAGGGCTGTAGATACCAGGCCGGGAAGCTGCTTTGGTACGTAAAGCATTATTCTCCGGTGGATCAGTGGATGCTGCATTATCTGTGCCTTGTAGTACGTACGAGCAACAGTTTGACGTGTTCTATCAGTGTCGGCCATGAGTGTTTCTTTTTTTCTCCTTTTTTCTTTTACTCTTTTTCCTTTCTTCACGAGGAGGAGATGCTACTCATCATCATGCTGCGTTAGTAGTCGAAATTGTAACTCGATTAAAAAACTGAGGTACTAATTGTCGTAATGGTCATGATGAACCAATTAATCCAAAACCAAATTAATGTTTATCAGATCTCGAGAGTGCATCTCGATGATTCCACAATTCATGGGCTCCCAAAATACTTATTTCTGTTTGTTTTCCTCTTATCCGGCTTCAAGTTTCACAACTCAAATAGGATAATGTTTTTTTAAAACTTTTATAATATTTTGTTGAGGGGTATTTTTGGTCACGGATACAGTCGAAGATTGTTCCCTTGTTAATGGCGTTGAAACTGGAATCGTAGTGGCATTTTGACAACTGACAACACTAGAAGAAAACCAGTGGAATCTGTGAAAATAAGAAAACTGAGATGGTAAACTGACAAATAACACAAGCGCCCTAATGGCAATATAATGCAATCGGCCCCACAGAGAAACTACTAGCCTCATCTCTTCACATATGCTTATGCTTACCAGCTAAAATTTAAATTTTCAATCTTAAATTTCAAGTTGATTTTGGGGTTTTTTCATTGAAGTTTATTTTCCAGCATTTTCTTTTAGATCTCTAAAAATACGTATATAAAAGTTTTATTCACAAATTATTTTTCGTTAGCAAATATGTCCGTTTGGCTTATTCCTTAATTATAGTTGCCACGAAGTTGTCTTGACCAAGTTAACTTAATTAACTAGCACGAAGTTGTCTTGACCAAGTTAATTAATTAAGTTCTATCTTTATATATAGTTGAAATTAAGTTGTGCAAAAATAAATCAAGTTTCAACATATCTAAAGTAGCCAACACTAGAATTTCTATTTAGATACCTGAGTAATGTCTAGGTGGAAGTGTTATATGTATCTAACTAGATGATGCCGGTCCCACGTCTTACTGCAGGATGGTATTACACAGATTACGGTTTTGAAATGATATGCTGAAAAAGAAAGGGCGAACAAAAGAAAAGGCATTTAGTAGTTCACAATAAACCAAAATATGATTGTCCTTAGATGACTTGGAATAATCTTTTGATATTAGGCTAACTCGTAAACTCATCAATGTAATGTCCATATATGCAATGTGCCACAATAAGTGCGAAAGAAATTGCACCTTGTTATAAATAGGGATAAGTCCATTTTACACCCTTCAATTCTTCGTTTTGTCTAAAATACACCCAAAACTCTAAAATTGGATATTTCACATACTATGACTTTCAATAACATTCACTTTACACCCCAGAGTGGTTTTTACCCTGGTTTTGGTACACCCCAGGATGCCATGTCAGCGGTCCCTGCCTGTCATGGTGTTTTCTTCCTCCTTCACCCTCGCCGAGCTTGAGGCGGCCATGGAGATCTCGCATGCTTGAGAGAAGAGGGGGCGGCGGCCATGACAAGGTCGGCGTCGAGATTGATGCGGAGCTCACCCCCTTTGTCGTGCTCGGGAGAAGCACGAGGTTGGCGGCTAGCTCGACGCAGAGCCTGCCCCATTGGCTGAGGTCAGAGAAGAGGGGGACTAGCGATGAGTGGCGAGGTTAGAGAAGAGGGGTCATCGAGCACAGAAAAGAAGGTTCACCAACAAGCTCTATCAAGGATTGATGGACGTGGACAAACCCCACTGCATCTGGGTCTAGTGGCGGCTGGTTGAAATTTGGGAGTCTCTCCTCCCCAACATCTACGAGAGTACGAGACCAAGGTGCGGCTCTTCGATTCTCTCCTCCACAAGGCCTCTACTGTCCCTAGCTCCGCCACCACCCTAGACCCAGCACCTGCCGCCCCCTTGCCAAGGTCGAAGAAGATGAGTGCCGGTGGCGAGGCCTCGAGCCCACGACAAGCTCGATGGAAGAGCCGAGGCCGCTGGGCCTCCACCACTTCGAGTTTGTCATTGTCCGTGTCATCTCCGCATCCAACTCGAGCTTGCTCAAAGCTGCACCATCTTCACCGCTTGGTTGCCATTGTCTGCTGCCTTTTCCAGTCTAGAATTAGGCTGAGGCAAATGCGGAGGCCAGTGGAGCTCGAGCTTAGACAGCGGAGCTCCACCGCAGCTCTCCTCATGAAGCTTATGGTATGAGGGATCAGTCTCAAGCACCTGACTGGGCTGTAGGGGAGAGGCATGGAGCTCGTTGGATGGCGTTACCTGCGGCGGCCGCAGCAAAAGGGCATGGAGCTGGGGCGCGGGGGGGGGGGGGGGGCGCCCCGGATATATATATTCTACACCCCCACCCCTCCTTCCCAGCCCAACTACTAAGCCCATCCCGCCCTCCCGGGCACGGCCCCGCCTTCCCCTACTCCTCCTCCTCCTCCCCGATCTCTCTCTCTCCATTGCCCCCCTCCTCCCTCTTTTTTTTTCGCCTTTTCTTCTCCTGGCGCACTCCTCTACTTTTTTTTCTTTTATTCGCTTTTTCTTCTCCTAGCGCACTCCTCTACTTTCTTTTTTCTTTTATTCGTTTTTTCTCTCCCATCTGCCATTTTTCCTTCTATTTTATAGAAAAATTAAAAATAAATTGATGAATTCAAGACTAGAACCATTTTCCCTTCTATTTTATAGAAAAATTAAAAATAAATTGATGAATTCAAGACTAGAACCCATGATCTCATGGTTCATAACAAACTCTACTAACCTATTCACCTCTATGACACTATGTGATTTGAGATCATTGTTTGCTTTCTTTATATATTTGTTCAAATTTTGTGAACACAAACCCGTTATGTTACTGTAGGAATCATACTTTTTTACTATGATTCGGTAGTAACATTATCGCAGAAGTGCAGTAACACGATATGTTACTGTGAAATGTATAGGTCATTACTGTGAAATTTATAGGTCGTTACTGTACGTTTTGCAGTAGCATTGAGATGAAATTGTAGTAACAGAGAACATATGATATTAACGGTAATACTATAGTACCACTACTTGTGTATAGCTAAATTTTTAAATCTCAATCTTATGAAAAATACAAGTGTTAAAAAGTACTTCTCTTTGTCCATACAAAGATACATAATAGCAAGCTTAGTATAAGTATACTTTTGGAATTCTAATCTTTAACCAATAATATCTCTCACATCGCATATTATTTTTAGAATCGCTTTCACCATAATGCTTTAAAACGACATTACAACGAGACAATAGTCCTGTTACTACACAATGATTGAGACAAAAAATACTTAACGAAACTAGATCCACCATGACTATTTTATAACGCTGTTACTGTAGAAAGTAGTCGTGTTACTACACATTGGCCGTCGCGTTACTACGCCGTTCCAGCGAGACGAGAACTTAAAAAAAGTAAACCTCAATCTTTAGAGAGCAATATCTCTCATGTTATATATAATTTTTCTAATCCATCTGCACCATGATGTTTGAAAAAAAGTGCTTAACAAAACTAGATCTATCATGACTATTTTTCGATGTTGTTACTACGAGAAAGTTGTCCTGTTACTAAACGATGACCGTTATGTTACTGCGGAATTCCTGCGAGACGTAACACAAAGTGGTAGGCGGGGGAGGGAGTCAATGGGCGGGTTTGTCTCGGGTTTGACCAGCGGGAGGAGGCTTTGACTATTCTTTGACTGAGGTGGAAGGGGGGATTTGGACCCTAGGAAGGGTGGGGGCGATGGGATTGACCTATGGGAGAGGGGGGTGTAGAGTAGTTATTCTAAGGAGATGTATACCAGAGATGTTCATAGAATTTTTTTTTTAGAATATCTACCAGGGAATACATCACACATGCATGCAGGCACAAGTGAAAGCACAACAAAGATGATCATTTTATTTATTTGGATGCAGCCGGAATAAAGCTTGCATACATAAGCATACTCAACCTTAGGAAAACAGCAAAGGATGTATACATAGAGAGAGAGAGATCAGATCATGGACCAGTTATTGATATATATGAGCTAGAATCTTAGGCAAGATATAACTTGCACCGTTGCTCCGATCCTTCATCACAGATGACCATATATGAATTCCATGGAAGCTCACTGAATTCTACTTGACAGAGATATCGACATTGATCTTCCTGCGGACACTCTCCTTGACCTTGCCAATGGTGAGCTTCAGCTCGCCGGAGGTGAGCTTTGCCTGGACACCCTCTCTACTGTACCCCGCCGGGAGGAGCAGCCGCGCGTAGATCCCGCCGCCGCTGAACTCGTCGGCGGTGGCCTCCTGATGATCTGCAATGGCACCGGAAGTAGGAGTATTGTAGTTGCTCTTTGGGCTCGCCTTCTTCTTCTTCTTGATGACGAGCACGTCCTCGTCGATCTCGACGATCAGATCTGCCGGAGAAAGCCCCGGCACGTCGAACCACAGGCTCACTTCATCTTTGTTCTCCGCCACCTGCCACCGCTCGCCGTCCACCGGCACCGGGTTCACCAGAACTTCACATGCATTTGGAAATCAAATAACCAAATTAATGGATAATTCATTCCCTTTTTTCCCTTCATGTGTTGCGTATGTGTTGTTTACAGCAAATATATATAGTTTTGTCATTAATTGATTTGTGAACTGGTTAATGGACTTTCTAATTAATACATCTATGAGTTGGCCATGAATCCAAACTTACACAATAGTGCCATGCATCCTAGCCTAAAACAGCAGTTCCAATTTTTATGGGTTCTTAGTTGCAGTTCTTATTAGATATTTGTATTTTTATGCCTCCATATCTTAGCTTTTTTTGTTTTAAGTATCTTAAAACATAGTCTAAAATACATATTTTCTTTAATTTAAAAAATCATATTCAACCCAACAAGGTAAACTATTGAGGGAAACTTATAACACATTTTTTTTGTTGTAATAAGACTACAGATATCACTTCAAATAAATAAACTAGTGATAATTCTTACTAAATGTTTTCTGCCGATTTATCAGAAATAACTATTTGAATATTGTCCTTGAAGATCATTCCATGTCATAACGGCATTAAGTTTTTTCAGGGTGAGAAAATACCATGCATTCCAATAACTTTATAAACCTCATAACACAAAAACTAAACATATATTATATTTGCAGACATAGGAAGTAATGGTATATAGTGTGTAAACGTAATTCTTTCGAAAGGCATAAATAAATAAAAGTGTGCCATTCATGGTGCAATGACAATGTGACAAATAACTCACCAACGGGTGAAATGCTGAATGGCGACACATCTATTTTTGGGTCCCCTGGTTTGTTGGAGCTAATTGCGAAGCACGGCGAAAGAGGCCTAGATTTCCTCTCCGACGCAAGGGAAACAAACGCTGCCGGTTTCTTGGATAAGAGACTGCCAGCAGAGCTCACCGTGGGGCGGATGCTCAGGAAGGTGCACGAGGTCACCGTCGACATGTCAACTTGTGGAGGTACAGCTTGATTTCTCAAGATAAATTGTATGATGAAGGAAAAGGCTAATGCAAGAGGGTAAGAGTACTACTACCAGCTCTTGATCTTGTGTGGGCTTAGCTGTGTTATAGAAGGGGCCTTTTTATAGGTCTTACGGACTGCAGAATGTTAAACTGTGTGAGGAGGAGGTGATCACCTTTGCTTGGGCCATGCACCACTTGGAATAATTAAAGAGGTTTGTGAGTTAGTTGCTTTTGTAAAGGAATTTGCAGCAGCAGCTGGTTAAGATTATTCCAATCTTGTTGCTGCAAGGCAGGGGAAGGAATAAGACCAGGCGATGTACACATGTTTATAGTACTACCCCCATTTGGTCAGTCTAGAATCTGGGGTTCAATTGCTCAGGAAAGCAGTTGATCGGTGATCACGAAGTGCATGCAGCATCAGGAAACATGAGGACAAAGAATGCATAATTCAGCCGTATTAGTTATCACCACTGCTTTATGCACAGTTCATATTCTTAGTGTGCAGTCCAAGTATTTAGACATGAAGTTTGTAATATGCCAATCCCTTCTTTCTGTAAAGTTGGGACCCAAAGCTGAAACCTCAGTGTTCCACGTCATCATTAATTATCAGCTGTTTGATCAGTGGATGAGATCGCATATGAACATTGGATGAGAAGATCTCCGGGTGAGATATCGAACAGTGCAAAAACCTCCCTCTGTAGAAATATACGATGGTAGCAGCCTAAGAAACCGTCGCTAAGAATAAGGAGATGAGAGGCCATGGGCCATGGTTAATGCCATTTATTCTCCTCCAAAATCTCTCTTAATTCTTCCAGATTTTTCACTAATCATATGCATGTAGCTGAACAGAGCCAACGCCATTTGATCCGAAGAGGCCAAGAGTATGGGGAGCGTAGAATCGAAACACAAGAACTAAGCCAACCAGAAGGAGGATGAATGGTTGGTATACCCAAAAACCAAAAACTTTTAGCGGAAATAAAAGTTACCCTCGAAATCGATGGAGATCAGTCTGACCGGAGTAGATTAGCCGGTCTGACCGAAGCGTAGCCGCCGGTCTGACCGGTGTTGAATCTCCGGTCTGACCATCGATGTCACCTGCCGCGCCTGTCGCCGCCGCAGGTCTGACTGCCGTGTTCCCGCCGGTCTGACCGCCGGTAGATCGCCGGTTAGACCGCCGAAACCCGGTAAACACAAATCGAAGAACTCTTAAAGTAGATGACGACTTTATTGATTCTCTCTATGTTTACAAAGTGCACCAACAGCACTCCTTACAAAAAATTTCGACTAAACTCAAAACTCAACTCAATTGCTCTCTAAAGCGATACCGGGAAGCCTCACGCTCCCCCTCTATTTATACAAAGGTAGGCAGCTTAAAGCCACGAACCAAACTCATACTAGGAGTCCTAAACACCTTAGGAAACTCTCTAGTACAAGACACAAACTTTGCATAACCAATCATACCAAATTTGGACTCCTTCCAAATTCGACTCCGCATCCCATACGCACACAATACCTCCATCGTGTGCCATATGGAATCTCCATCAACCACGTGCATCAACTCTAGCCTAAGTATCCCACATGATCTCTGACCACCACGGACGTCGTCTTATCCCCAAGCTGACTCCCGGTCCATCACCGCAAATACTCTCCCGAGGCATTGAGTCACCTACACATGAAATAAACAAAGAAACCATATTCCGAGACCAACCTATCTCCAACTTGACTCATTAGTAGCAAACAACAGTATTACATACGTATAGTATCCATCTAGAAGCCATAATCATGAAATAATTACGGACATCCAAACAAACAACCCGAAACCGAAACCGACACAGAGTCGGCCGGTCAGACCACAGGTTGCACCGGTCTGACCGCGCAATACACGCCGGTCTGACCGGCAGCACATGCCCGGTCTGACCGGTCACATAAAATAACAGTACCTGTAATTCACTTGTAAATCCAATCATCTCCGAAACCACTTCGTGAATAAATTCCAAATAACAAAACCAATAATCTCCGACACCAATTGTTCATCACAGAATAATAATCAAAAACACATTTGATTTTAGTTCATCACAGAATAATAATCAAAAACACCTTTGATTTTACAGGGAATGCATAATTTTTTCTCTTCCATTTCACAGTTTATCGATTGTGGGTTCTAAATAAAAAATATGTTAATTACTTCTTGACTTACGCCATGAATCAATGACCAGTGTTTATCTTGCAAACCCAGTTAAGTTCTTACTTATCCTGAACATTTTTGTGATAGTATGTTGGTGAGCTAATCGGTTGGTCCCCTTTGTGTAGGTCGAACAAATAAGGAGGCCAGATTTTAAAGATTCAAATTTATTGTGTTTAGTTAAGCAACACAACTAGGTCAGCACTTAATCCCTTTTTTTTGTGTATGTATGGATATATTCCCTTTATTTATTTATTTGTACTACTTTAGCATAGCACTAGGCTGTCTTATATGGAAATGGATTGGTTCAATCTAAATGCATAAATATGCATTCCTTTTGAGCAAATGCAATTCCTATTTACTAGGCACTTCAATTTCAATTCTTGTTGCTTGGGCTTCTCGTGCAATTCCTACTTCTTCCTTTCCTTTCTTTTCCTTTCCTCCATTCTCGTGCTCGCTTCTTCAATTCGCTCTCTGTCCTACGGGCTCAGCCTCAGCTTCAGGTGAGCGAGTACTTCATCTCTGCTGACTGCTGCTTCAGCTTCGTTTTCTAGCTTCAGGTGATGCAGCGATATATACTGTATAATTGATGAAGAGCATGATGTTAGAGAGCACTTGATGGCCTCGGTAAAGATACGGGTGCGGGGGCTGGCTGATGCAGCGGCCGGAGGCGATCGAGCAACGAGGAGATTCTGCCCGGGGTGGTCATCTGCCTCAGCATGTCCGCGCGCTTCTCCTCCGCAACCTCTGCCACCGTCACCGACAGAGATAGGAGATGGGAGACAGCAGGGGCGAAGCGGCCCGGCCCCCTCCAACGATGATTATCATGCAGCGTTAGTGATGATGAGATTGAGACGTATATACTTCCTCTATTTTATATTTTATATTATAGGACTTAATTTCTAGCATTACCCATATTTATTTATATATATGTCAATGAATCTAGAAATATATATATGTGTATCTAGATTCATTAACATCTATATGAATGTGGGCAAAGTCTTATAACCTAAACGGAGGTAGTAGTTACTACGTTTTTTACGAATTTCTAAATTAAATGTGTGAAAGAAAAACCATGGAAATTCTAGAACTTTTGCCTGCCAATATAATAGACTATGATGAAGAGGGGAAAACGGATTGTTGTTTTATGCCTAGCTCATCTGCTATACTAGTGAGAGACTCCGCGCGCGTTGCTGCGGGACTTTCTCTATGATAAATAGAAAATGTTAGGTGCAAGATGCATTTGACTGCTTATATATATACGTAAATATATATTGTTCTAAAATTTGTGCATCACTTCAGCGTTAGATGCAACTTGATTTAAATACATCTTTCAACTTTTTCAAAAAACTTAGAAAAATTCATGTTTCCAAGTGCTGTTGGTTTGGGCCAGATCATTAGAAAGGAAGATTGATGAAATTCATCACTTCAATGCTTATAAACTTAGGCCTTTCAAGCCTTTTAGAAAAAATAGGAATTATAATTAATACTCGATAAATAACTAAAAAATTCATTTTATTGGTAGTAGTGAATAAGCATATGAAGAATGCTAGAAAGAGTAATGCATTAGAAAAATTTAAGTGTGTCATATCATGGTGAGAGGAAAGAAACAAAGAACACATGAGGAGGGGACAAAACAGTAGCATGAGTATTTGAATGGAGTTGTAACCATAATTTACGCACCATATGAGGAGCAAACACGGTAGCCTGGCATTAATTGGCAGTGAGCGAATGATATCAACAAAACCATCAGTGATTTGAAGCCTGTGATGGTAACTTTAGTAGAAAGAACAATACATTTGAAGCCTGTGATGGTAACTTAATTTAGTAGAAAGAACAATACATCGCGAAAACAAAGTAGAAAAGGTCACCAGCTATTGCATTGCTGGCTAGCAAAAGGTTTCACGATGAATTGTTCTGGGATGGCTAAGACATTTTATATGTTATGGACAGAAATATAAATGGGGACATCAAAAGGGAAGATGAAAGGAGAAGTCACGGAAAAAATTTCAATCGATGAATATGTGTAACGGTTCATTTTATTGGTAGTGCTAATTAAGGCATAAACTTGATTAAGACGAATGTTAGGAAGGCAAATTAAAGCAACGATATGTGCATGAACATAATTATCATAGGAGTTAGTATGAGGCCCACTAAAATTATTTTAGGACAGACTTAATAGATTGGTAATCTACGTATTGCATCCGTCGAGGTGGACGGTAATGATGAATTGAGAGAAGCTTAGGAGGAGATTGGGGATCAATAAATGGAATTAAGGACGACCTTTGATCTTCATGTCAGTGATGACGGGTTTTTTTTTGTTGTAATTGCTCTTTCAAGTGGTTTTGATGATGCAAAGTAGAGATTCAAACGTGCTGGATTTTAATAACAGTGGGCCAACGACGGGAAAGTGGAAGGCTGTTTAGGTGAACCTGCTTACATGGGCCTAATTGGTGTAGATGGTGGTGCCATGTGCAGTCTTGAAGCGTTGATTTAAGATCTAACGGTCTCAGCTAATTAGGGTGACGTGGCTCATCCTCAGAGCAGCTTTATAGCTAGTGGGTACCAACTATATATAGAAAGAAGAAAGAAGAGATACGTATAGAAATATTGCTACCTTATTCTAAAAATATCATGCCAACATCGTGAAAGTTGCACAAGAAAAAAATTACTCTAATACACAATCAGTCCTAAATTTTTGTGGATTGTCTTGATATATTTATTTAAGTAATACTCCCTTCGTATTTTAATGCATGACGCAGTTGACTTTGTGACCAACGTTTGACCATTCGTTTTATTTAAAAAATTTATATAAATATAAAAATATTTATGTCAAGTTTAAAGAACATTTGATAATGAATCAAGTCACAATAAAATAACTAACAATCATATAATTTTTTTTGAATAAAACGAATGGTCAAACGTTAAAAAAAAAACAACAGCGTCATACATTAACATATGGAGGTAGTACCTCATAAGTTAGTCCCCCATGTCTAGATCCTGCTTCACCACTTATGGGGGACAAAGAAGGAAATACTAATGACACGTCGGTCTCAATTTTATTTTTGCACAAAATAAGCGATAATGCTCTTCGTCGGTCGACCGACGGGGGTTGCAAAAAATTGGGCGCTCCCCCCATGGCCCCGCCTCCCACGCACGTGCATGCAGTATCCTAGGCCCCACCAAGATCTCTGTTCCCACCTGCCACGTGTCTCCACCAGATATTCCATTGCAACAAATAACCCACATATTTTAGAAACCCTCTATTAAGATAATTTGGTTTATTTTTTGTTCCACTAAAAATGTTTCACCTAGTGTACTCATAATGTTTCACTATGTATAGATCTAATGTTGCAATGAACTGAAATATTCCATTGCAACAAAAAAAACCCACATATTTTGGAAACCCCCTATTAAGGGAATTCGTTTTATTTTTTGTTCCACCAAAAAATATTTCACTATGTATGGATCAAATGTTGCATTGAACTGAAACATTTTTTTCGCTATTTGCTAAAACATTGTTTTTATATAAGGTGAAACAACACCCGATTTAAACAAGTGAAACATTTTCGATCTACTTAGTGAAACAATTCCGATATACCTGGTGGAACATCATGCAATATTTAAAAATAACTCAATAATAAGCTAAAAAAATTTCATCGGAATATATCCATATGTGGTCCTGTTTTGAAGATTTAATTGCAACGAATTTAATGGTGCAATCGGATCATGATTTGGATAAGTAATTTAAGAGAAAAATCAGTTTAAAATAGTTTTGCATATAAATCGGGCGTTGACGTTATGCTGACGTCAGTGTCCGATTTTTCTCCAAACCGATCGGACGCCCGACCTATAGACTCATCCCAAAATAAGTGCCACTTACAATGATGTTCGGATCAATACATCATGTAAGCACCATGTCGATCAATACTGCCATTCAAAACTATCGAATAATGACTCAATTTATTTATACTAGTTTTAAAAATTGAAGGTATGAAATATATTTGATTTTACGGTTGGAGGATGAGATTTAAACCATACCCTTATTTGAGGGACTTAAAGTGGACTTCTTCCAACAGTCTAAGATCAGAAAAGTACGAAGGCCCAGCCCTAGGAGGCCCAAGCTGCAGTTGACAGTGTAGCGCTAGCGGCCTAAACCGGCCTATGTGCACAGACGCTCTGTGCACTTTGGAATCGTTTCTGCAATTGGACGCTGTATTGTAATTTCTACTACTACATGTTTTATTTCTTTCAAACTGAAATTGTTGTTCGGTTTGAAAGTTCTCATCCATATTTGAGATCTTTGCAAATGTAAAACGGACACAAGCAATGGAGATCCCTAAATTCAAAAGAACATTTTACAATTATTGTGTAGGAAACCATGATAATAGTATACAGAAGAAACCTGTGCTAACTCTATTACAAATATCAACATTCAGACAGTTTTTTTGGTAGAGAACATTTATATGTAACTATAATAAAATTAGACTGTAACTCGTATGTAATAGATAAAAATGGTGTGTGGCCCTACTGACTAGCAACTCGAGCATGTATGTAACCAATCGTGTGCTCAATTCTCGCGACTGCACACCCACACTCACCTGTTACAAATATTAATACTGCATTCTACTAATTAACAATTTGTCTTTTCTTTAACGAAGTTCAACCCATTTTATGTACAAAACATACATGCATATGAAAATTATACACCTTGAAACCGCGAAAACATTTATGATTCATTTATTGTGTATTCAAATTTACAATCCACAAGTTTCATCAGACATGGAGCAGACATCTGAGTGACTTCCCCTCTTCCAGCAGCTGGAAAGCTTTGTTGATGTCGGCGAAGGGCAACTCTTGTGTTATGAACCCATCAAAATTTATGTTAATCTCCTGTTACAGAATCAAAATTACCATCCATTAAACATTTGCATTAATCTGACTCAATGAAATTGGTCAAAACAATTTCGGTACTTACACCCTGCATGCACTTCTCCACGATTTCAGGCAGCTGGGACTTTCCCTTGAAGTCACCAAAAACGCAGCCAGTGATCCGACGGCCGTCAAATAACTCCATTGGATGCAGCGGCAGCATCCTGGGCGTTGCATGGATCCCCAGCACAACGGTCAGGCCCCATCCCTGAATTCCATTTCATTCAGAATACAGGTTTAGTTTTAATGAAACAACGCAAATTTTTTCATAACTATTTGTATAGTTTTTCAAAGAGCGGTAAAAACACCGGATATTTTCACCGCTTACATCATGTGTGGAAACGAAGGCCTCCCGTAGAACATCGGTGATGCCGGTGCACTCGAAGCTGTAGTCGACACCGCCATCTGTCATCTCCATGATAACCTAAATATAAAATATCAGGACAATGTTTTGAAAAATGTTTAAATTGCCAACATAGGAAAACGAAGTTCAGTGTGGTTATGTAAGCGGCCAAATTATTTGTACCTCGTGGACAGGCTTGCCAGATGCCTTCGAGTTGATGAAGTCAGTGATGCCCATCTCTTTGCCTGCACAAACATTTCAGGCCGCCCATGCTTAGATGCAACCTAAGAAATTCATGATTTTTTTTACTGCAAAATGGGACTTCTAACTCCTACTATTGCATCTAGTGCAACTTTTTCAAAACAGAGATTGCTATTTTGTTGATAAATTTAAGCAGAGAATTTTGTTGAAGATTTGTGAAGACCTTGTAAACAGAGAACTCCCAGCTGGAGCAACTTTTTTTCTGTCCTTTCGGTTGATAGAGAAATGAACTTGAATTTTGTCAAAGATAAATAATGCCTCCATGGGACATACTTTGACTGAAAAACTATTGGAAAACGAACACGCCAAATTCCGCAGCAATGAACGAGACATGGTACGTCCTTTCTCCTATTTTCAACAAGAAAAATGGACAGATCTTGTATGAACTTATTTGTCACTTGTTGCTTCTGACAGTGAACAAAAGGAAGGCGTGCACGCCTAAAATAATTTTCAACTCGTGGCGTTTTCATGAAAAGTTGGATTATTTAGCATCTTCTGGAGCATGCGAAATATCAGACTGACAAGATTTTTCTCATTCACGATGTCATCCATATTACGATTATCAACCATTGACATTAGAAATTCAGAATTATTTATTATATGCAACGTCAGCAATAACTATGAGATCTAAGAACGAAAAGAGCTCGGTTCATTCTGTCATTTGTAATTGTTGAGGTTTATGTGGATTTTTTTCATGGTAAATTCAAATTCCTGTGCTTTAATTTGTTCAGTTACTTGTGCAGCTCAATAGTTTTGCTTAACCAATTTTGTTAGGTCTTACTCTCACTTGTTTAGGAATTATCAATCCACCAGTGAGAGAAATTGAACTAATATCACACTGTTTTGAAGGAATTCATGTAAAAACATAAATCAAAAAGAAATAAGTATAACCAATCTCTAAGGACGGAGCTTTTTTTAGAACTCATGCAGTTCTATCTATTATATACTAAAAGTCCATTAAACTTCCTACAAACGTTCCTAGACTGTCATGTGGCATCCTATAAACGCTCTAGAGTCGCCATGTATCACTCTAATAAAATAGTAAAAATCTGATCATTGATTTTCATTTAAATTAGTGGGCCCATTAATTTTGATCGTTAGATTTATCTTCAATCAAAGGAAAAAAAAATCTATGTCCGGAGTCCGGACGTCAGCCTTGGTGCGCATGTATGTATGATCCCTCCAACCATCGTTCCTCTCTTTTTTTTAATCCCCATAACAATTAAAATAAAATACTTTTTATGGGCCTAAAAAGCCCATTAACATATTAGATCTAGCCAACTCTTTATATATTCTCTCCTAATAAATAGTTTATTCAACATCATATAAATATTTTTAAACATATGTCCAGATTCGTTGCTCTTGGATATGTCACATCATATTCTAATTTGAGTTTTTATGGGACGGAGGGAGTATATAGTACTCTTAAATTAGATAAAATCTAAAAAAATAAAATCTTTTAAAAAAACATCCCAAACCTCCCTCCGCGCTCCCATGCAGCGTTAAAGCACATTAACCATCTTATAAATGTTTCTAAACCACCTAGTGACACTTCTAAATTAGAGAAAATCATAAAAATTTAAAAACAAAACATCCAACTATTGGTATCGACTTAAATCGTGGACATATCATTTAGGTTGTTATTAGATTTTTATTTTAAAAAACTCCCAAACCTCATTTCCTTCCTCCCTGCCCCTACAATGTTAAAGACTTAAAACTACATTAAACATCCTATAAATATTTCTAAACCACTAGGGGTCTCTTTTAAGTTTAAAAAAATCATACAAAATTATGAGAGGAAAAACAAAACATCCGACCGTAAACATCCAACACATAGGTTGTTAGAACAATCATTTTTTTATGAAAAAACACCCCCTCCCTCCCTTTCTGTCCCCGTGCGGTGTGTGTTGTTCCTTTTCTCTTATTTTTTATCTTTATTTATGATAACTAAAATTAAAATTATCTTTATGGAGAAAAAAACTATAAATGAACCTTCCACATGTAAGGTCTAAACAGGTATCCCACTGTCCATGTTCTTCTCTTTCTTCTCTTACTATAACTTGGAACAATATAAATTAAAATAATTATAACTTTTCAAATCATATATTCAACTTACGATCTGTTTGAACTATTATATTTTTAGTGAAATCAATACTTTCATATTCATATTGACTATATTTAAATGCCAACATAAAAATTACATTCTAGACCCACATCCATCTTGAGGCAAACACTAAATAAAAAAGATATTAAAATTCGTCATTGAAAATCGGAATATCCCACCTTAATTTTTAATAAAGCTGGTACACCCATTAGTTATATCTGGTTAGACACCTAACAACTTTCTATCAACTTAATTAAATTCTCTCAACATGTATATGGGGGCTATTTGCCCATACAATTTGATATTTGAGCTTTTTATCAATAAATGATCGACTTAGGAGATAAATAAATAATCTTTAAATGATCATAGCATCTAAATTATATATATGATCTATGAAGTCACTAATAAATTAGAGAAAAACTTTAAATGATATTGTTTTTAGTCATAATGTGTACCCCATCTAGCGTTATTTTTTTATAGACAACATATCATATTGATCGTATAAGCATGCGGGTTGCAACAAAGAATCTTAGTAGTGAAACAATGATGAGGTGGCCTTACCAATATAATGAGTCACTTCCATATAGGAATTAAAAATCATGTCATTTATTTAATTTTCGTAGAACTTGCTACGCTACATTGTAAACTCCTAACATTTAGTGTAGAACAATCTAGAAATGTGTATTTATTACATGACCTCTATTTTAATATTTCTTACTCTATTAAAGTGAGATAATTTAGAAGAGATGACTTTACCCCATGTCAGGTTGTAGGCTCAACCCACTTATGTTTTCAACCTAAATTGCAGAGATCAAATAATTTCAAAGTTGCTTCATAGAATGGAATTCTCCAAATTTCTTTAAAAAATGGACATGAAAATAAACAAATTTTATCTGTTTTTTTTAAAAATATGGTTTAAAAACCCATTCTAAATAGAAATATTCAAACTTTTAGCAGCGCTAATGGAATGAAAATATGTAAAACTTCAAATAGCATCTAACAAAAAAATTGGATATTTTGAGAAAATGTTTGGGGGTAAGTTATCTCTGTAGGAAATCAAAATACCCAAAATTTTCTCATAGGAACTACATATATTGTTTCGACAATACTTTCTCATAAATTGAGAAGTGTACTGACTCGAGTAATTTTAGTTTAGAATTTATGTGCTGCAAGGGTAATCAGAAGAAAATTATAACTAGCATTCAAAACATATTAAATAAGTTCATTTTTTGTTTAGATATAGTAAAAGAGTATTTTTTAAGACAAAGTCATCCACACATGGATATTCGTATAAAATTTTACGTACATTAAATAAGATGCACGCGCATATGCGCGGGCTACCTTCCTACTTAAAAATAAAAGCAAGTTTAGAAACACGGGGCATGAGTTATTTTTACATCTCCTTTAGAGATGGTGTTAGCATGTAAGCATTGGGGTCATATGACCCAAATGACTTCCCGCTAATGTCACTATTAATGCACATCAGCAATAGAAAAATGCTCATGTTTTGGGGTTTGTATCCTCTGCCATTCAAACTCGAATGGTAGAGAACTACAGTGATCCATAATGCCATTAGCTATTTTTAGCCATTGGATCAAGTATGGATGCACGAAATCAATTGCTACAGTAATCCCAGTAAAATAATTAATCAATTTTTCACTGTGATTTTTACTGTAAAGATGGTAAAACACTGTAGCATCCCTCACATTTTACTGTTTGCCTCGACATTTACCCCCTAATGGCGAGGATGCTAACCCTATGTTTTGATACCACTGTACCCCTTCAGGTTGATAATCCTTATCGTTTTGGACGAGGGCACATTCTTAAAAAAAAACGACAGTGACCATTATTTTTCATTATAATATGTATAAAATGTTAACAAATATATGATTTTTATTAAATTATTTTTTAAGACTAATATATACATGTAGTCACCATATTTGAAAGATAAATATTTTAAAAATGATTCATAATCAAAGATTCTAAAGTTTGACATCACTCTTGTCTAAAACGATAAATATTATCAGTCCGGGGAAGTATTTAAAGAGTGACAACAATAATATTATTTTCTAGATCTGCTACTGAAAGTCTCCCGATCGAAGGAGTCTGGAGTGTGATCGGTCCATAAAGGTTGGTCTCATATATACATTGCACAGGAACTTAAGATCGTCCTCAAGATAGAAGCTGCTCATAGGCTTATGGTCCGGTCAAAGAAAATAACACAATAACCAAATGAATCTATACGTCTGATTACGATGCTTTGTACGTTTATGGATAACTCAGTTGCAAGAACAGGTCTTAGATGATCTGTCTAGCACTCTCATGTTTTTTTTTTCTTTTTGGAAGTGGCATTGTGTGACTTGTGTCTCAGTTTACTCGGGTTAATCTACCACTAACTTGAAATTGACTAGCAAAATACTCACTAGGATATTGGATAACAAATGTACCTTTGAGCAATTAACAACTCATACCACGTGGAAAGTTCAAGAGTTCTTTTGCTCTGGATGCATCACTTGGAAAGTGACATGATGGTCATCAGTTGTCAAAATTACTATTGCATTTATAATTTCGTGATTATGCAAATTTTTCTATCTCAATCAACTGATCACTGATCGGGAAAATGGGGCCAGAAATTAGTTCGGTCACATCATATTCTAACGAGACCAATGTATTAATTAAATTCACGCTGGCACAAATTGAACGACAATTTTTTTTCTGCGGTGCATGACAAAGACGTAAAAATTGGCCAACTAAAGGAAAAAAAAAGTAAAAAAAGGAACAGCGGAAATATATACGTGGCTAAAATACGCACCTTTGGAGAATTTTTCAGGGTTTATGTCAACTCCGATGATTCGAGATGCTCCTCTCAATCTGGCACCTTCGGCAACCTAAAAGAATTTTAAAATAATCAAAATTTATTTTCTTTTGTTTGCCTTTTCGCATCCTAATTATTACAAACATATATTTTGTTGCCAAATGAAATGTACGTTATAAAAACGCTAGAAAACACATATTTGTAGAAAAAATATTTTATTGCCTGAGTATTTCTCAGTAACTAATTTACTTACCGCAAGACCAATGGCACCAAGCCCAAATATTGCCACTGTGGACCCCTTGGAGACGTTTGCAGTGTTCCATGCAGCTCCCACTCCTAATTAACAGCAAAATCATAAACAATTTTTAATTCATTATCTAAATGAACGATTGCTAATTAAATTCAAAACATTAAACTCTCACATTAAACTTTCAAGAAATCTACACTTCCATATATATGCAGTATCAATCAAACTTTAAGGCTTTCATTTTCACACATCGATATCACAATGATAGAAGCAAATGCCCACCATTATCATCTAAATTAATAAACAGGGATAAGTACCCAAAAAAATCAAATGGAGGGCCATGCTGCAGAGACCAATCTCTGTAGCATTGTGGGCTGGACATGGAGCTTGGTTTTGTTCAGTTTCAGAGTTGGACAGAGTAACCAATCTACTGGCATCCGTATCCAAGGTGTCCCATGCTGGACTGTTGGATTTCAAATAAAATCAAAGGAAACATCGATATCTAGTCGGCACTTGACAAGTCCATGAGTGTCCAGATGCATGCTAGCCAGTTTGTCCATGTGTCATGTTAATCCAGCTAGCTGAATTTCCATGTATTGACAGACAGCATCTCAACAAATTTTCTGTTCAAGATCATGGGTGCCCCTGCCTGTTTCTCCTTTATGGTTTATATATACTTTTATGTTGGCTTGTTAACTACTACCTCCGTCCCAAAATATAGCAATTTTTAGCTATGAATCTAGACACACATGTGTCCGTAGCTAAAATGGTTACATTTTGGGACGAAGGGAGTAGTGTATAGTTTATAAAACAGTGGTTGTAACTTCTAGGTTATAAGTTCAAGGAGATATAGTCGTAACTCCTGTCTCAAAAAATTAACTTGGCTCATCAGTGTAAGAGCAATTCATGTCATTTTAAAAAAAAAATCCTAATACAAAACTAAAATGCCTATTATTGAGTATATACTATCTCCATCCTAGAATAATTACATTTTTAGAGAAATAAAGACATATTAGCAACCAACACAATTTACCACTATTAATAATCACACTATATGTACACATTCCATACATACACTTGATTAAAAAGAAAGTTAAAAACCATTTTTAAATTTGATTAAAAGGAAGGTTGATCAGTCCCACCACAGCATAAATACATTTTTTTAACAAAATTTGAATGGTAGAAATACAATTATTCTGGAACGGAGATAGGACAATATTTTCTTCACTATATAGGACCAAGTCACGGTTGCTTACCTGTGGAGACCCCACAGCTGAGGAGACTCATCTTCTCCAAGGGAGCCTTAGGGTTGATCTTGACAGCGCAAGCGGAGTCAATCACAGTGTACTCAGCAAAGGTGGAAGTGTTGAGAAAATGGTAGACCGGGTTGCGTGCACCGGAGGAGCGGTCGATCATGGTGAACCTCGTGCCACCATCGGTGACCATGGTGCTCTTGAATGGGTTGACACGGTAGGTTTTGCATAGGTTGCTCTTGCTGGACTCGCAGTAGGTGCACGCACCACACTCGCCGGTGAAGATGGGGACAACATGATCTCCAGGGGCAAGATCCTCCACACCCTCTCCCACGCTCTCCACCACCCTGTTTTTTTAGTTGCATATTGCTATCAGGTGTTGTATAAAAATGGTAACGTCTTTAATGTGCCAAAAATATACTCTTTAGGATGAGTGCTTTTACTATGACAAGATGTATTCAGTTTTGTGAAAACATGCAAATATTCATTCCATTAAACATGAGAAATGGAGAGTAAAGTTGATTCTAGCGCAACCATGTAAAAACATTGTTAAAATTAATGATGAGCTCATTTGCGCTAAATAAAAAAAAGGATAAAGGTTTTACATTTCCCATAAACATCACTTGTATGTAGACTAGATTTATATGCCAAAGTGATCCGAAATTTTTTATTAAAATGAAATGGAACACAATTGATGAAAATATGTGAGGCTGGTACAAAGAATAATCAAGCATATGAGGTATCGTCTAATCCCATGTGAGCTAAGCTGGATTGTTGGACCTATGCTTTTGGGGAGCCGGCGTTCTATATATCGTCTTCATCTGCCAACTAACAATAATTAATTGTATTTGTATTTATTAACAACTGGTTATCTGTCACATGATCGATCTAATCGCCATACATCGATCCTACTTTATGTCAGACAAAAAAGATATCTCTAGCTTGTTGGCATGCACCAATTGTAATTAAGATCGAAAGCACGACCAGTTTCTGATCAAGCAACTCTAATAAATCCACTTATTAGCACGTGTCTGGTGTAACCCTGGTTATGTAGACATCATATCGGATTTTTTTTTATTTGCTTAATAATTCTTGGTTTCTTAAAAACCATCTTTTGGAGTATCTTGACGGTGATCTCTAATGTAGTACCATTAGGACGTCCAAGATGACTTTTCTTAAGATGAAGTTGACCATCATTTCACCATTAGCTTTTTTGCAAGCAAAGTCAAAAATGCAACATCACTTTATACAAAAGAAAAAAATTCAATTGCAACAGAAATTTCAGACTAGCCTTTTGGTCTTTCCTATATATATTAATTCTCTACTGAACTAAAGCTAAAAATCCTATTTCAACCACTTTTATCTTTCAGCCAGTTTAATTAATTGTTACATATATACTTACATAGTACCTAATTAATTTTCCTCAAGAACCTTTTTTTTGCATTTGCTTGTTCAAAACGAACATGCATGTAAATTAAAGCAACAGATGAATTTTCAAGAGCTTAGTTATTATAAAGAGAGGAAAAAACACAGAGAAAAATAACTTTTAACTAGAGAAAAAAGGAGGATAAAAATTAAAAGAGGGTGAAAGATCAAAGGTGTAGTACTCACCCTGCTGCCTCATGACCCAATATGCGAGGAAACTTTCGCTGAAGCTCGTTCTATCATCATCATCATCATCACGCCAGCCAAAACAGCAGCATCACATGAACAGACAGATTGAAGGACAAGGCAAGAATCAATCAATTAACAATGCTCGAGAAATAATTCAATTGTGTACATCTTTGATATAGAAGACAGAATTGTGTATGCTTTCCTTCATACAAAAGAAGTTAAGTAACTTAATTAGCAAAATTTCATGAACACGATTACTGCATATTCGTCTATCTTTTTATATACATCTCTCTATATATGTATTTGTATGTGTATATATATGTGTAGAAAGATATATACCTCTCCTTTCCAGGCGCTGAGGTCGGTATGGCAGATAGAGGTGAAGAGCACCTTGAGGCGCACCTCCATCCTCGCCGGCGGCGCCACCTCCACCTCCTCCATCACCAGCGCCTCGCCGGGGCCGTGCGCCACCGCCGCTGCACACGCATGATCGTCGTCGTCGATCGTCATCTCATCATCATCGATCACACCGGCCGGCCGGCAAGAAAAGCTTGCCGGCCGACGATGGCCGGAGAGGAGGACGAAGCTAGATATAGAAGGCGATCGATGTCGTTTTAATTCTCACCTTTGCATTTGATCGGCTTCCCTTTGGTGTCGGCGCCGGCGCCATTGGAGTGCAGGGCGCCGTTGCCGATGGCAGTGGCATCCATGGTGTTTCTTGCCTTTGACTTTCCGAGGAGAAATGTGGATTTCTTGATTGTAGCTTCAAGTGAGGCAAGTTGATGGGTTTATATAGAGATGGCATGAGGAGAGAGATTAGCTGGATATATATATATATATATATATATATATATATATATATATATATATATATATATATATATATATATATATATATATATATATATATATATATATATATATATATATATCTTGTAGATATGATAGGGAGGAGACCAACAAGGGATTAAATATTTTGTTTTCTTGAAGCTATAGGTTGAGATTTTAATTTGGTTTCTCTTTTATTTTCTCAAAAGAGGTGCATCAATCCAACCAGCCACCGCTTTAACTCCTGGCACACACAATTATGCATAGCTGGAAGTATATCTGTTTCAAATTACTTGTGGTTCTAGCAAATCTCATACAAATCAAAAGGATATCGAAGATTACATAGTTGCCCCATTAAATACATCTCAATTTTTTTTGTTTTCAAAGCATATAAACCAATGGGAGTTATTGGGAGTTTATGACTGTATTAATGCATGACTATATTGATGAAAAGGTGGAGATAAGATCACCTCTAAAAAGGCTTTGAATTGTGAGAACCATATAAGTAATTTGATAAAAAAAATGAAATGCTAGAATGGTAAGTAATATATATGAAACTGAGGGAGTACTGATTTTTTTGAAGAAGTTAGGATTTATACTTAGCTAACGACTATTAAGCGTGTTCAAACACGGTGTACTAGAGAGTTTGTGATTAAGGTGATGTGTTTGTCGGTATATCTTGCTGTGAAAAAACAAGGTATGGTTCATGTTCGCCAAACACAATTTTACTATAAAAATTAATTTCTAATTGTATAAAGGTAAAGCTCCAAGTAACTCCATTTTTCACTCAAACAATTAAACAACGCCCGCACCCAACTAAAATCAGCTTTTTTAAAAAAAAAAACCATATCCAACAAGATAACCTATGTAAAAGAAAATTTATTTTTTCATGGTAATTTGTATATGATTTTAAATATTGGTGTTCTAAACCAATCTTACGTCCTATGCAAATAATAATTAAATTAAACATCCTGAAAAACTCGAAGTATAATGTTACTATCATTCACTCCACAAATTTCACCTTAAAAAAACGCCTTTTCACTAAAAAAAATTCACCTTAAAATAAGACTCGTGTAATGCGAAGCGAGAAAATTATTGAAAAATAATATTATACAGAAAAGCGAACAATTTCATGCATGGTGTTGATATAATAATTAGTACTGTGGCAAAATAGTTTAAACTAGGAAAGTGGTATTTTTCCAATAAATCCTACCATTTAACCTACATAAAGTTGGATTAATTGACAGGGGTTAAGCATGCTATTATACCGATCGACACATACACGCTCCACCATTGACTTTTGAAAGAAAAAAATGGAAAAATTAGGCCAAGACCACTAACATTAATTAGGTGTAAAGAAGAGGTATGAACACCCGAAGCTCATGAGTGGAGGATGCTGTAAATTATATATACTCACAGAGTTGTAAATTTACAGGTTTGATCTTTTGATTACGACATGAACTGTAGTTTAATTGCAATTGATGGCATCGTATTAAAGAGACAGCAAACTCTTCTATTTGTATTGAGTGTTTTAGCAGGAGACTAAATCGATCTACTTATTATCAGTCCATTTGTGAATAGCAAGTAAGCACATGAACAAGCACTGCAATCAATGATCAATTTAACATGTGGCGTAAGAAATAAATGTGAAAATAAATCGTGGGTAGATACTAGGGATGAAAACTGAACGGATAGTTTTCATCTGCTCCAGAGAAATTAAAACGAATATAGATACCTTTCGAAACGGATAATATAGATACCTTTCGAAACAGATAGTTCGGATACGAATACGGATATAGTATCGGGGTTTCCGATATATATGGATAATAATACGGATATCCGGTGAACACCCTATTTCTTAATAACTCTATAACCTTCAATCTACCTTTTTAGATTTTAATAGTAACACATATCTTAACACTAGTCCACATTATTATTATTAGACTTTTACATAATTTTTATAAATTATACTATATTTTATATAAAATGAGCTAATTATGTACGATGATATTTGTTTCTATTAGAAATTGAGGTGGTTTCCGTGTTCCGAGAAAAAAATGTTTCCATATTCATGTCCGATCATATTTGATCCTTATTCATATTCAAGATAATTTGTATTTGTTTCCATATCCGTGCTATTCGTATTTGTTTTCGTATCCGGCAAAAAAATATGAAAACGGATATCGTATGAGCATTACACATTCGTATCCGCTCCGTTTTCATCCCAATAGATACATCTTGCCACTGGACCAGTTTCTCTTTAAAAAATTTAATGATATATATGTATGTATGTATGTATGTATGTATGTATGTATGTATGTATGTATGTATGTATGTATGTATGTATGTATGTGTGTGTGTGTATATATATATATAGTGAATCTATTCTACACCCCTCCCCTAGAATAACTATTCTACACCCCCCCCTCCCATGGGTCAAACCCACCTCCCCCACCCTCCCTAGGGCCCAAAACCCCTCCTCCTACCTCGGTCAAAGCGTCCTCCCACCGGTCAAACCCGCCCACCACTTTGCTGCTCTCGTATTGTAGGAATCGTGCAGTAACAGGACGGTCATCCTGCAGTAACAAGACAGCATTATCGCAGTAACAACGTCAAAAAGTAGCCATGATGGATCTAGTTTCGTTAAGTGTTTTTTTATGAACTTTATGGTGCAAACGGATTGGAAATACAAGATATGATGTGAGAGATATTGCTCTCTAAAGATTGTGATTTACCTCTTTTTTAGTTCTCGTCTCACTGGAACAGCGTAGTAACACGATGGCCAATATGCAGTAACACGTTTGCTTTTCGCAGTAACAACGTTAAAAAATAGTTATGATGGTTTCAGTTTCGTTAAGCACTTTTTTTTTTACGAACACCATGATGCAAATGGGTTAGAAAAATAAGACATGATGTGTACGTTAGTACTCTCTAAAGATTGAGATTTAAAATACTCTAGATCTAAAAAAACATTACTACTATAGGGCCACTGTTACGATGCATGTTCTCTGTTACTGCAAATTTCGTCATATTGTTACTGCCAAAAGTGCAGTAACAACCTATAAAGTGTACAGTAACAACCTATACTTTTTGCAGTAACATATGATGTTACTACCTTTCTAAGATAATGTTACTACCGAATCATAGTAACAAGGTATGATTGTTA
Source organism: Oryza sativa Japonica Group (assembly GCF_034140825.1). NCBI lineage: Eukaryota > Viridiplantae > Streptophyta > Magnoliopsida > Poales > Poaceae > Oryza > Oryza sativa. The sequence goes on from NC_089044.1 coordinate 3,834,492, forward strand.
TAGGTACATAACTGATTTGGTCATAAATCATCATATGGTGATTTGATTAGAAGTGCTCGCTATGAACCATGAGATCATGGGTTCAAGTCTTGAAGTTGAGATTTGGGGGAGGATGAGAAATCGGGAGGAGGGAGGAGTGACGGGACAGGGGGTATTTTTAATTGTTCTAAAAAAGAGAGAAGGAGGGAGAGAAAAAAAAGAAGAAAAGTTGAGATTGGGGAAGGATGAGATGGGTTCAAGTCTTGAAGTTGAGATTGGGGGGAGGAGGAAGGAGCTACGGGAGAGGGGGTATTTTTAATTTTTCTAAAAAAGAGAGAAGGAGGGAGAGAAAAAAAACATAAGAAAAGTTGAGATTGGGGGAGGATGAGAAATCGGGAGGAGGAAGAGAGAAGACGGAGAGAAAAAAAAAGAAGAAAAGTTGAGATTGGGGGGAGGATGAGAAATCGGGAGGAGGAAGAGAGAAGAAGGAGGGAAAGAAAAAAAAAGAAGAAAAGTTGAGATTGGGGGGGAGGATGAGAAATCGGGAGGAGGGGGAATCGGAGAGAGGAGCGACGGGGAAGGAGGGAGGTGGGGATGGAGGGGGCGCGGGAGGGGAGGAGCGACGGGAGGGAGGGGGTGGGGACGGATAGGAGGTGGGAGGAGGTGTAGAATAGTTATTCTAGGGGAGGGGTGTATAATAGAGCTACTCTATATATCTATACTAATATAAAAAGGAGGAGCCACCTCTTTCAATCCTACAGGCCAAATCAACTTATGAAATCCCTACCGTTCATCCGCATCTGCGTCGCCCTGAGCCCTAATCCCTGCCGTCCACCCACATCGCAGGCCCCATTCTATCTCCACCGCTATTTTCGCTCGATGTGCCATCCTCCTAGCGTTAACACCGCCGCTCGCGATAACACCGCCGTTTCTCCATCTTCCCCAGATGACGCGAGCCCCCTTGCTCCCGCTAATAGCCTAGCGCTGCTTCTCGAGGCGCGGCGCGAGCCGCTCGCAGATGCAGCGACGACCAACGAGGTGGCCAACAAGAAGCTAGCGTCAGCGTAGGGTGCCCTCGAGATCATCGCGCGGGCACAGAGGTGGAGCTAGGGTTACAAGCGGCAGATGGCGCACGTCCTATCGCTTCTCCTCTGGAAACGATGTTGATGAGATGCCGCTGCGCCTTGGTCACCATCGCTCTGTTGGGAGGCCACCTCCCCAAATCAGTAATGGCTGGCACCTCCCCCAAGCTCCCATCGAATCCACCAGTCTCCTCCACCACCAGACCCGTTTGGCCTTCTTCTCCATCAGATCCAAGTATATATCCAACGATTCCAACCTCTGAGGCACCGTGGGGCCACTGGATCAGGCCTACTCAGTGACGACGGTGAGGAGGAAGCTTGTGGCGCCGCGGAGAGGCAATGGGGGCGGTTTCAAGCTCGATAGGCTTGTGAGTGGTCATGACTCATGACATCCGCGCGCGGCGGAGCTCGGTGCCATGAAGCGCGTGTTGGAGGACACGGAGTAGTAATTCAGCGGCGCAGGCTGCCCTTGCCGGTGCATCCATCCATCCGCTCTGTCTCTGTCTCTCTCTCTTTCTCTTGATACTCGATAGCATTTGGTGAACTGTCTCCCTAATTACAGCCAGTTTTGCCTGATTCAACTGGGATTGTTTTGTTTTGTTGCGTGCAGTGATGATCTTGCTTCTCCATGAGTAAATATCAAAGCCTCGAAGGTGGGATCTGATTTGGATGCACTTAAGGTCAGTAATATCCAGTTTCCCTGCAGTATGTACTGTTGTTTGCTGTTGAAATTCGTTAATTTATCGTGACACACTAATGTGTTTCTGCTGATTTGTATCATTGGAATTAGAAATTGTGGATTTGCTTTTGATGCTTGATATAATGGCTTTAAAAGAGGCTCTTGGACACTGTGAGGTACTGAGGTGAGTAGGGAACTTTGTTCATTGCCGTGTTGGTGCACCATTGATTTGCATTTCGGTCGATAATTATGCTGCAAGCAGCTAAACATACATTTGCACCTGCTTGATTCCCGCGTAAACATGATGGATCAGTTGAACTCAAAGATAAGGTACAAAATGTTTGTTCTGCTTAGTTGCCTCTCTGAGTCATGAAGACTTTCATAAGCTTTATTCCTGCATGTTGGACATGCTACAACTGATTCTACATCTCTTGCTTCCATTGCTTGCAGCCATGCTTGACATTTGCAAAACCCATTGGGTGGATCAGTTTAAAGCTAATATACTATATACTAACACTCTATTTGAATAGGATATCAAGGGATCTATTAACGTACATCTATTGTTACTACCCTATGCAAATTCATGAGGAGTTGCATTGACCGCCTCACTTTTCTATGTTTCTGCCACCATCGCAATCTCGAGGTCACAATTGCTCTTGGTTCCCATCCATCACAACCATTTGTTCTGAACTTAGATGCTTGTCCCCTGAGAAATCCCCTTCTGGCTTCACTTGTTGATTGCTAAAAGTATGGTACATTGACTATCCTATTTGATTCCTATGAACATCGATGCTCACTGTTTGATACATTTCACTGCCATTCATTTGTTTAACATAAGGCATGCGCATTTAAGCTAGGTGCATGTAATAACCCTTGGGGCCACTTAATGGATCTATTCCCTTTTACATATGCACACATGAGTAGTTATAGAGGTAAAAAAAGTATGCATAGTTTTATATGATCAGTTTCAACTATCACATGCAACATGAGTCATCGAACTTAGTGTGGAGAGAAAATTTGCTCCTATTTGTTTTGAGATATATCATTGATTTATTTTCCAGTAGTTAGCTTCCCTTTTCAGCAAATGTGATCATTTAAAGTGATTATTAGCTGATTTAAGTAGAAAATCCCTGATTAAAAGAAATGAATATTGGTGGCATTGTATCTTTTATATTTGCATATTTATTTACATTGTTATTTTAATACTTTTTGCAGTAGATTTTCCTTATTAAATGATAAACTGAGTTTTTTTACAGCTGTACCATCCATTTTTATGTCATTGTTGTTAAATTAATTTGATTATTGATTGTTGAGAGCCTCACCAGGTAAAAAGGAGCCATAAAAAGATGCTTGCTTCACTTAAATTTATGGATAGAAATAAATCCAAGGTCCCATAGACAATACAAGATTTTATGGACCAAAAGCAACTTTTCTTAGCAGTATGTTCCATTAACAATGGGGCATGTAGAGTCAGACTCTTCGGGGCTTGATAGCATCATATTGAACTATGACATAATATCTATGATATAATATCTGTTATATGTAAACGGATTGGATAGCCTACTAAAATTATATATTTATTTCTTATGTTTGATCTATGAATTGTGTTCAGTTTCAGGAAGAATTCAATGCAAAGTTTAAACTGAAGGCCCCAAATTGTATAATAAATTTAAGGTGGTCTTGATGAAGGATCAACTTCATTTTCGAGATATATGGAATGCATGCAGATTTATAATACATTCTCATTAGTTCGAAACTCAGTACTATCAGATTTTGTATTTCTTCGATATTTCAAAATCCCCTGTGCTTTGGTTGCACTATGAGAATTTCTAATTTCTTTCATTGTCATTTGTATAGATATTCAAATGATGATAGATTTCTTCCATTTTTCCAATGATTTATTTCTTTCTTACATGGATCCTTGTGCAATGTACTCTGTTCGCATACAGTATAGTTTTGTTTTCCCCCTTTTCAGCCTGAATATAATTTTCAGGAAGTTTTGATTCTTCATTCTTCTATGGATCGAAATGAATCGGTTTGGCTATATATTGAGTCTGCAAAATATTAGATTGATGGAATATATATTGTGAAAAACGTGCATTGCACGTGCACGATTACTAGTATATATATGTGTGTGTATGTATATATACATGTATATATGTATATGTGTGTATATATATACATGTATACATGTATATATATGTGTGTGTGTAAATTTTTAGTGTAAATTTCGATATCTCTCAAAACCATTTTACACTTTAAAAATATGTTAATTGGGAAGCTACTTTAAAAAATAAACATGGAAGCACTAGGGATGCAAGTGGGTAGTTCCGCTATCTTCATAAAAATCCGCTTGCTAGTTTATTTTCTATATGGTAGTATAAAATTTAGAAGAAAAAATAAATCAGAAGTGAGATAAGCGGGCAATCGTTCTTCCGTTTTAGCAGATAAATTGCGCCACGATGCATTTTGGACATGTCGATGTCCATACCGCTCAATGTTCTAGAGGACGACAAACATAGTATTTTTCAAGGTACAGTTGCACGGGAGCTTCACCAGATGAATTACGACACTGAACAATTTGCACTGGTTTCACGCGATCTTGGGGGGACAGATCAGTTAATTACGCCTCTTAATAATGATTTAATCAAGACCACTTGCATTAAACATAAGAAAGAGAAAAAAAATGTATCGAACGGTCCAATCGAGTTGTAGCACGTCACACCCTGTTTGACCCGCCAAACCACTCTTACGCATGCACACGTTCTGTTTACGGTCCAATCTATTGGTTATTGGTTATTGATGATTCACGTTGTATTCCATCCATACTCATAAAAAAAGTCATTAAAGACAATGTGTAAGTTAAACCTTATGAATATAAATTATAAATAATTCTCAAGTTGTTGAGTTTGAAAATGTAAAAAATATATGTATAGATTTATCTTGAAAAATACTTTTATAAAAGTATACATATATCACTTTTCAATAAATATTTTTATAGAAATAAGAAATCAAAGTTGTGTTTTAGAGACCGTGTTGCTATTCTAAACGATTAGTATGAGTATGGAGGGAGTAATTAAGAACCGTTTACTGTATATTGAACTGCTAGTAATCAGGCTTTGGGTAGCAATGGACTGGTTTCGGACGTCCCACGGTGACATTCTTGATATTGTGACACATGTCGCATTGGAGGTTTTCTGTTGGTTGCAGTGTCCTTGTAATAATGTCTTCGTCGGATCGGATTCTCTGCAGAGTGATGACATGATATGACCAAATGACTTATTATATATCAATTGCTCTCCGACAATATCTTTCATTTTGGTTCGACGTTAGTCGCCAGATGTAATAGGAGCGAAATTTGATCGATACAGGAATGAGCCGTTGATTTTGAAGATTTTTTTTTCTGGTTTGAGAAAGATTAGGATTGTAAAATCGTTTGATTCTTATTCTGTGATGAATAATTGGCATCTGAGTTTATTGGTTTTAATATTTGGAGATTATTAGTGAAGTGGTTTTGGAGATGATTGGAGTTACAGGTGTTAAACAAGGAGTGCTGGAGATTTGGTCCAGTCAGACCGGGCATGGGTTGCTGGTCAGACCGGTGTGTATCTAGTAGCCAGACCGGGCAGCCCGCGGTCTGACCGGCCGACTCTGTGTCGGTTGCGGTTTCGGGTTGTTTCATTGGATATCATTAGATAATTTGTGTTTATGGCTTCTAGATGGATACTATGAATATGTAATACTGTTGTTTGCTAATAATAAGTCAAGTTGGAAATAGCTTGGTGTCGGAATATGGTTTCTTTGTTTGATTCATGTGTAGGTGTCTTAGTGCCTCAGGAGAGTATTGTCGATGATGGATCGGGAGTCAATTTGGAGATAAGGTGATATCCGGACGGTCAGATATCATACGAGATACTTAGGCTAAAGATCAATGCGCGTGGTTGGTGAAGATTCCATATGGCATATGATGGAGATATTGTGTGCGTATGGGATACAGAGTCGAATTTGGTACAATTGGAATTTGTAAAGTTGGTTTACTGTATAGGAAGATTTCCTAAAGGGATTAGGACTTCTTGTATGAGTTTGGTTCGCTACCTACCTCATATATAAATAGTGAGGGAGGGTGGCCTCCCGGTATCGCTTTAGATAGCATTGAGTTGACAGAATAGTTAGGGTTTCGAGTTTAGTCGAGATTTTTGTGAGGAGTGATGTTGTTGCACTTTCTAAACACAGAGAGAAGTAATAAAGTTGTCATTTACTTTGACAGATCTTCAATTTTTGTTTGCTCGGGTTCGGCGGTCGTACCTGCGATCAGATCAGCGGTGGTGCGGCGGTCAGACCGGTGGGTCAGTGGCGGTTAGACCGGCGACGGCGACAGGAGGCAGAAGCAATTTTCGGGTGGTTAGACCGGGCAATCTACATCGGTCAGACCGACGGCTTTGGCTTGGTCAGACCGGCTAATCTACTTCGGTCAGACCGTAATTCATCGATTTGAGGGTAACTTTTAGTTCCACTAAAAGTTTTGGTTTTGGGGTACTACAACCATTCACCCATCTATGGTTGGCTTAGTTATCGTCGTTCGATCCTACAAGGATTACATATAACTATTAAAACTGTTGTAAAAAACAACAGCTATGCATACTCTAGCCCAACCACTTATAGAAATATGTCTTTAAGTGATATTTTTTGTTTTTAATTAAGCTGTAATTTTTAATTTTTAATTCAGAGATATTTGCCCTTCAAATTTTATAATAATATGCCAAAATAAATTTCATGATGTAAAATACTCGTCCAGATTCGTAATCATCCTAGTTACAATATTTAGAGCCGGAGGGAGTAAAAGAGTTTGGAGTAAGAAGAGAACATATAATTACATTTGACCAATCATCATATTAAAAATACAACTAATTATTTTATTGTGACTTATTTTTATATATTTTTAAAAAATAACTAATTATTTTTTATATATTTTTAAAAGTTATTAAGGCGTGATCGTAAACGTAAAATTAAAGTCAACTGCGTTATTGGAAAACCGCAAGAAGTATTGGGCAAAAGTATAAGATCGTACATTAATACTGCAAATTAAATTAATAAGTACCCATCCATATGTTAGTTAATATATGGGGCCGTGCAGACGTGGACGAATTTCGCACGCTACTTTCTTTTCTTGCCCCCAATCACACGTGGTAACTACAATACGTGTAGATACAGACAAACAGTCATAGAGAGTGATGCAATCAGGCAAGCGACTTCTCCATGTGTCCGAACGTCGTCACGGCAGATATTTCCATGTGTTACAGTAGCCCACCTGACAATGACCAGACCATAGAGACATGACAGCATGTAGTACAAGAGAGACTTTCTTTTTATATGTTGAATATATTTTTAAGATAAAAACAGTATAACTCATCGAAAACTATTTTCCAAAAGTAAACCTATTGGTCATGTTACACCACCGTAATAATTTTCGGCGAACAATATGTTGCCTGGCTACAATAGTCGCGTGGCAGCCAAAAGATTTAATTTTAAGTCAACATAGTACCACAGATTACAAGCCTAAACAAAAGCTTAGCCAAACAGTTTTAGCTTTACCCTAAAATAGGAGTGGAGCTGGGTAGAACGCTATTGCAAAATAAACTAGAGAGGTGGAGCTAAGTTTAGGCTGCTACACAACTCCACTCCAGATCCAACTCCTAAAACTAAATTTAGAAGTTGGAACTCTACCAAATAGCCCATATGTATCTAAAGTTTTCTTTAAACAAAGTTTTGGAAAACAAAGAAATTAAACCTACAGGAGACAGATTGCAATTAAGATACATATATAACATAGCAGACATGTGCAATTCTTTTTATCCACTTGGTTTTGTCAAGGAACTACGTACATGTTGACTGGAGCAAGTGTACTGGTTGGAGTTGGCGTCGGCTTTTTTTTTTTAACATAGTGGGAAATGTTGTCTGCTAATTAGTTCACTTTAGCTTAATTTTGCCCAATAATTTGGGGCTACTCCATGTGGGAGTTGCTCAGATGTGTGCTGGATTTCACTATATTTATAAGAAATTCATTCAATTGGACTCGATCCGGGTCAAGTCGGCATGTGACTACTTGTACATATACAAATGGCGCGTGCACGAAACACCTTTGTTTAATGATATCATTAATTTCAATTTGTTATTTATCAGTGTCTGGCATTTTCCGTGCTACTTAATTAAGTAGAATAAATTACTGGACCACAGCATGACTCAAATTTTAACTAATCACATCTGCATTTTTTTCGCGTATATTGAAAATAGCCAGTACTCTTTTCTAGAAAAGAGAATGATATACTGTCGTTAGAAAAATATAGAATGGAGTTCCCTTTGAACGATTTACCTCTCCCAAGATTCTTGCTGGATCGTCACGAAGACCAAGGTAGACTTGAAAAATGTAGTCGCAGTTTTAGTCAATCTAAAAACAATGACTAGATCACGACCTGGAATGCAGTGCAGAAAATACATGAATTACCCATACTTTTTCTTGACTTTTTTTGTTTTTTTTCCTCTTATCACATGCCCCCATGCCTCACAAATGGAGTTACCTAAGAGCATCTTTAGCAGAAGCCCTCATTTTAAAGCCCCAAAAAACCAAATGAGGGCTGCCCCCAATTTCCTAGGACCCTACAAATGCCTTCAACTCCACCAGCAGCCCCCATTTTTTAGACCATATTTATTATTCTCTTTTATATTAATATAGACTATAGGTTTACGTCTAATTTAACATCTCAATAATTAAAAGATAAATATTTTACAAGATCATCTCGATGTAAAAGTTAATTATCAGGTGCATTATACACGAACAGCACAAACTATAGAGTATATATTTAACCAAACTACTGAAATATTATCCTATATGCTGTTTCAAAGAAAAAAATTGAATATATACCACTGTCTCTCTCCTTAATCCTGTATGTCTCGACCCAAAGAAAAAAATATTGTCTTTCCACTGGAATCCTCTATGCCTCTGTAAAAAAAATGCAAAGAAAAATCTACTCCCTGCATTCTGCGTGCAGGGACATTGCAGGGGCAAGCAGACAGGCAGAAGAGGGACAGGCGGATGAAAAAGCAAGGGGATGGGCTGGTGGGCAGGCGCTAGCCCTCCGGCCGGCAGCGCCGCCAGCGCGAGCAGGAGGTGCGCGCGGGTTGGCAGGCAAAAGAGCTAAAATCAGTGCGGTGATTCACCGGCGTGCGAGCGGATGGCGGACCTATCTGGGGTGATCTTGCCAGCGGTGAGGGGTCAACGACTGAAATTTTTACAATTTGGTCCTTTTTAAAAACTTATTTTACAAATAGACTCCTAGGAAAACTTAAACCAGAAATGGTCCTTTTTGGGACGCCAGAGTGGCTGGTGCCGTACCCTAACATGGCGGCGCCAGCCACACTGGCGCCGTGCCCGTGCCACCGTGGCACTAGGGCTGTCGTGGAGGTGCTGACTAGGCAGAATGGGGGCGCCAGCCACACTGGCGCCGCCCCTCATACCACGGCGCCAGCATGGCTGGCGCGCCCTCCTCTGTGGGCCGACCCTTAAACCCCGTGGGCCCCACCACCTTTCTCCTCCCCACTCCCATTTTCGCCAAGTCCCAGCCCGAGCAGCAGCGCAGGAGTTCTTCCCCTCTCTCTCCCCCTCACCTCTCCACCTCAAATCCAATCAATTTGAAGCCGTTTTTCACGGGATTTTTTGTGGAAATCGAAGAGAAAGGTAGACTCCTTCATTCCCCCTTTTTTTTCGTTTTTATTGGTTGAATTTGTAGATCGGTGGGTAACCCTAGAACCCCTTTTTTACCCAAATTTATGATTTTTAGCATTTGTTCTTAGGATTGGCTTGTTGTAGTGCTATATGTTTGCAATGTACTCATTGGTGTCATGATTTTTTTAACCATATATGTGGTAATGTTAATTTTTGGATGGTTTGGTTGGATGGATGGATGAAAAATTATGGTTGAGGCATGACGGAGGTTTGGGTTGTATGACGGAGTATTTGTAATATTTCGATGTGTAATGCACTAGTAAACTTGTTGATAGTTGTAGGTGGATTAAATATTTTTTTGGAGTAGTAGCTTTGGGACAATTTAAGTTATGCATTGGTTATAATATGTCGGTTTGGACTACGTTTAGGAATGAAGATTTAATTTTTGTTGCAAAGTTACATTTGATTTTTTGGTGTAGATGGATAGACTTGTTCGTGTTTACTACGGTGGTAGAGTGGTGGAACCTTATGTTGGTGCACATGTTGAGTTTGAGGATATGTCATTGAAGACCATTTTGTTTCCCACCCACCCAACTCTAGATGAACTAAGGTCACGAGTGAAAGAAGTTCTTGGATGGACCGAGGATAATGTGGAGATTCGTTTTTATGGGAGATACGATGTTGGTCAAGGGCATAAGTATATATTAAATGTGATAGGTCAGTTGGAATGGGAAGTTTACTTTGATTTGGTAAAAGAGTCTCAGTTTAGATCTCTAGAGGTGTTTGCATCAAAGTTAGTTCGTACCGTAGAAAATTTGGATCTAAACAAATCTCCTTCTTATCATTACGTTTAGAAGAATTTTGTGACATATTATTCTCGTCGTGGAGGGGGTGCAAGTAAGAGTGAGTTGGTACGAGAAGACTTGGAGGGTGAAGGAGAGAAGAAGAGACCTTTGCTTGGAAATGATTTATGGGAGGCAGGACCATCAAAGAGATATTGCGGTACTGATGATGTGGATGCAGCGAGGGTGATGAAAAGGGAGTTAGTACAAGAGGGGCTTGATCTAAGTGAACATTTGTCGGCGAGTGTTCATTGGTCGTCGTACGGAGTCAACCCTGAATACCCGACAGAAGTAGCAGGCCAATATGTGAATCCAGATGATTACTTTTATGTCGAATTGAGTGGTGGTCACGATTCTGTCTCTGTAGAAGTCAATAGAGATGATGTTGACGAGGAGGCAAGTGTTGAGCAATATGATGTTGAACTTGCTGAAGACTCTGATGATGACCGTCCATTCCCTCCACTTACTAATAATGACAAGTTAGCATTAGAGGAATGTCGTGCGTTTGAGAAGGTGTTTGGGAGGAAGCCGGACATTCCTGAGTTTAGGGACCTAACACATGCCCATGGTGCACTACTAGATGGCGGCATCAACCTAGATCAGTTGCTAGAACCATTCCAGGTGGATGGTCTCAGAAAGGGTTTAGAGTTCCCATCCATGGTCGCATTGAAGCTATGGCTCCAGGAGTACGCCATCGTGCACCATCGTCCATACCGTGTTGTCAATTCTGCCGCAAATAGGAGGTACACTATTAAATGTGAAAACCCACGGTGCAAATGGAAGGTCCATGCAACTAAGAGGTCTAGTGGCACGTGGAGGATATCACGGGTAGGTAAGAAACATAGTTGTGCTACTGCCGAAGGTTCAGGGAGCCACCGGCAGCTGACATCAAAGTTCATAGCAAATAGGTTATTCAATGCCATAAAACTGCAACCTACACTCTCTGCTTCTGCGTTAGCTTTGTATATATTTGAGGTTTTCCAGTATAGGGTGAAGTATGGCAAGGCTTGGAGGGCACGAGAGGAGGCTATGAAGCTCATTTACGGTGAATGGGGTGAAGCGTATGTTCGTTTGCCCACTTTGCTGCAAGCCATTAAGCAGAGGAATCCCAGTATGATCTACCACATCGATACTCATCCTGACAGGGTTGTCAACGTTGATGTTGTGACCAAGAAAATTTTTATGCGTGCATTCTGGTGCTTTGGTCCTTCCATTGAGGCTTTTAAGCATTGTAGGCCAGTACTAGCTATAGATGCAACCTTCCTAACTGGGAAATACGGTGGTGCCTTGATGACTGCATTATCAGCTGATGCGGAGGACCAACTTGTACCTTTAGCTTTTGCCTTGGTGGAAAAAGAGAATTCACGAGACTGGTGCTAGTTTATCGATCTTGTCCGACGGGTTGTGGTTGGGCCGCATAGGGAGGTTTGTATTATCTCAGATCGACATGCTGGTATAATGAATGCCATGACGACTCCTATTCCAGGATTGCCACCGGTTCACCACCGGTGGTGCATGAGGCACTTCAGTGCTAATTTCCACAAGGCCGGTGCGGACAAGTATCAGACAAAAGAGCTCCTAAGGATATGTCAGATTGACGAGAAGTGGATATTTGAGAGGGATGTTGAGGCACTAAGGCAGCGTATTCCCGAAGGTCCTCGTAAATGGCTTGAAGATGAGTTGTTGGATAAAGATAAGTGGTCTCGTGCATACGATAGAAATGGCCGCCGGTGGGGTTACATGACAACCAACATGGCCGAACAGTTCAATAGCGTGCTAGTTGGTGTTCATAAGCTTCCAGTGACGGCCATAGTATCATTTACGTTCATGAAGTGCAATGACTACTTTGTGAACAGACATGATGAAGCTTTGAAGCGAGTCCAGTTAGGGCAGCGTTGGTCCACCAAGGTTGATAGTAAGATGAAGGTGCAAAAAAGTAAGGCGAACAAACACACTGCAAGGTGTTTTGATAAGCAGAAAAAGACATACGAGGTCACAGAGAGGGGTGGTATAACGCGTGGTGGTGTTAGATTCGGCGCAAGAGCCTTCAAAGTTGAAGGTGAGGGGAACTCATGTTCTTGCCAAAGGCCATTGCTCTACCATATGCCTTGCTCACATCTTATACACGTTTATATGATTCATGCAATTGATGAGGAATCTCCCAACCGAATGCCGTATCAGTTCTCTTCAAGAGCCGTTGTGAACACATGGGCAAGTCGCTTTGAGCCATACCTCGACCCCACACAGTGGCCACCGTACGATGGTGAAGAATTTGTTGCTGACCCAAATTTGAAGATTAAAACAAGAGGGAAGAGGAGATCGAAACGATTCAAGAACGAAATGGACTCGGGTCTGGGTGGTTCTGGAAGGAAACCACCTTCATGCGTTCAACTTGATGCTGCGCCGGTGCAAAATGATGCTCGTTGTGTCACCAGGAGGGTCACAAGAAAACTAAGTGTCCTACGCGTCCAAAAAAGAAGAAGTCCAAAAAAAATATAAGTGTTAGGGAGGTAAATATTTTGTTTTCCTACTCATGCTCTCGCATTCATTTTCTTTTAATATATGTCACATTGGTAACTAACGGTGAATTTATTACTTTTTCATGTAGGATGGCCAAGGAGGGACAACCGCCGACTTACCCAGCCTTGGAGGCGTACTACGAGGCCCGTCATCGCGGGGCTGTGATCGAGGCGGGGAGGGTATGAATCGGCATTGATTCACTTGTGCATAAGTATCGGTAGCGTGTATTTGACATTATATTAACTAATTGATTTACAATTGCTAATGCAGGTACTTCAACCGCTCCGAGTCAGAGCTCATGCCCCCCCAGTGTTCGACGATAGGTAGATCCCGTACCTAAGGGCTGCCGGGTTGCTCGGGGTGGCCTTGGTCGTGAGCAGAGGAATGCCAGTGTTCAACGCTCCTGCGTTGACAGCACTTGTGGACAGATGGAGGCCTGAGACACACAGCTTCCACCTCCCCAGTGGTGAGATGACCATCACTCTACAGGATGTGGCTATGATCTTGGCCCTCCCATTACAGGGGCATGCCGTGACGGGCAGGACAGAGACTCCTGGATGGCATGCACAAGTGCAGCAGCTGTTTGGCATTCCACTGAACATTGAGCAGGGGCAAGGGGGGAAGAAGAAGCAGAATGGAATACCCTTGTCTTGGCTGAGTCAGAACTTCTCACATCTTGACGACGATGCTGAGCCATAGCGTGTTGAGTGTTATGCCCGTGCATACATCTTGCACTTGTTGGGAGGGGTTCTGTTTCCTGATGCTGGGGGTGACATTGCTTCGGCGATATGGATTCCTTTGGTTGCCAACCTTGGTGATCTGGGCCGTTTCAGTTGGGGCTCAGCAGTGTTGGCGTGGACATATAGACAGCTCTGTGAGGCCTGTTGTCGTCAGGCACCATCATCCAACATGAGTGGTTGTGTGCTATTGACTCAGATGTGGATGTGGTTAAGACTACCGGTTGGAAGGCCTAAGTGGAGGCAAAGCTTCACTCCTTGGCCCTACAATGAGCCAGACATGGAGAAGACAGTGGCCTACCTTTTTGAGAGTACTGCCACTGCACATGCTCACCAGAATGTGGCATACAAGCATTATGTCAATGAGATGGACTGCTTACAGCCTCAACATGTAAGTACTTCCAATATCACTTCTAGTTAGACATTTACTTCTTTAATTGAGATACTAACCAACAACATCTCTTCAACTTTTGCAAATTGAGTGGTTACCATACCACACAAATGAGGCTTCAAGCCTGACCCTGAACTCGATGTGCAATCGAGACTCTGACTATTTCATGTACTAGTGCCCATTGATTTGTTTCTGGGCAGTTGAGTACCACCTTCCGCACCGTGTCATGCGACAGTTCGGGAAGAAACAAGATTGGCCGGTTGAGGACATCTCAACTGGAGTTGAATTACACAAGTAAATATTTCTTATCTTTGTTTGCTTTCATTGTCAATGTTCAATTTTGTACCATTTAACCCTTGTCGATGCTCACTATTGTTTCATCACCTTCTACTTGTCTAGGTATGACAGGGTGAGAACAAAGAAGGTGAAAGACTGGGGGCTAGAGCATAATAGATACATTGATGAATGGAGGACAGCCGGAAGGAACGACAGGTACATCGAGACTATACACCAAAATCATCTTTTCTCAGAGTACCTTCGTTGGCTGCATAGGACATATAGACTGTTCCTCCGCCCTACTTGGACGGAAGCCGACATAGAGGATGACCGCGACTCCGATGAGGGGCGGAATCCCTATGATGTCCGAACTAGAGTTGGATATCAAATGGAGCACGCCCCACTTAGAGACAGAGTCGTAAGTTTTCTTGCATTTGTCAAAATTATTTCCATTTGCACCCTAGACCCTAACATATATCTTCTCACGCTTTCAGTCGAGAGAGCTCCTCAGGAGTGTGAATGAAATGGGGCATACCCTCCAAGCTCCGAGGGGTGGTGAGGACACGGAGAACACACTCCGCAATGTTTTAGAGGTAAAATTTATTTAGCACTTTGTATTACTTGAGTTATGCCTAACAAACTTCTTTTTTTTTGAAATGCAGAAAGTTCGTCAAAGGTGCCGGAAACTTGCAGCAAGATTAGGTTGCAGGTCGGTTGGATTGGACGACGTGTACCAACCGGGGAGACTACCACCACCACTACCTCAATCCGCGCGTCCAAGTATCGCTCGACACTCCATCAGGATAGAAGAGCGTGAAGGAGTTGGTGGCTCGTCGTCGTCACGCATTAAGCAAGGGAGGGGAAAGGGGAAGGCGCCGGCTCCACCTAGCGACGACGATGACGACGAGGACGAGGAGGATGAGGACTACGTCGCACCAGACGCCGAGGAGATAGACATGTCACAGCTTCCCGACGCGCCTCAGGGGACGCAACCCACGCAATACAACTTGCGATCCACTCGGGCAGCGAAAAAGAGGTAAAATGAGCTTACCATTCTCAAATGTTATTTGATTTCCCTTATTTTGTTTTTAAAATGTTTTAAACATTGGATTTTCAAATGTAGGTACACTCCGGTCTCGCAAGCAATTCGGCGCCAACGGAAGAAGTAATTTGTATGAAGTTAATCTATTGGTTGGTAGTATGACATATGTGGTGCACTATGTGATATAAAATGTGATGGACTATGTGAGGACTATGTAATGGACTTTTGACATTGTTTCATGTGTGGAATATAGGATGGACTTTTGGCATTGTTTGATGTGTGGGATATGTGATGGACTTTTTGCATTGTTTGATGTGTGGAATATGTGATGGACTATGTGAGGACTATGTGATGGACTTTTGGCATTGTGATTTGTGCAATTGGAACCTGTTTTAGTCTGTACGAATCTGTGAATTGTGATTTGAATTGCGAACTGTGAATTGGTACATTTGTGCAATATGGATCTTCAATTTGCAGGGAGGCAGAGGGCGGCGCCAACCACCCTGGCGCCGCGGTTGGGGAGGGCGGCGCCAGCCAGTGCCGCGAGGCAGAAGGGTTTCGGGCTGGGGGAGGGCGGCGCCAGCTACCCTGGCGCCGTGGTCCATGAGGGCGGCGCCAGCCGAGGCCCGGAGGCGGAAGGGCTTCGATGGGGGGAGGAGGGGAGCGCCAGCCACCCTGGCGCCGCGGTCGGGGGGGGCGCCAGCCGTTGCCCGGAGGCAGAACAGGGCGAAAATTTTTAGGGGGGAGAAAGTTGGTGGGGCCCGCAGAGGAGGGGCGCGCCAGCCATGCTGACGCCGTGGTATGAGGGGCGGCGCCACTTTGGCTGGCGCCCCCTTCGGCCTAGTCAGCACCTCCACGACAGCCCTATTGCCACGGTGGCATTGGCACGGCGCCAGTGTGGCTGGCGCCGCCATGTTGGGGTACGGCGCCAGCCACTCTGGCGTCCTAAAAAGGACCATTTCCGGTTTAAGTTTTTTCAGGGGTCTATTTGTAAAATAAGTTTTCAAAAAGGACCAAAATGTAAAAATTTCAGGGTCAACGATGGCAACCGGAGGAGATACAAATGCATCGCAGGGTGTTGTGGGAACGTGAGATGAGCGCGCAAAGGGAAAATAATGTTTGCACCAGAAAAAATGTCGATAGGGGCCATCCTGTTGAGCCCCCAGGGGCCAAGACTAGAGGCTTCGAGGGAGGATTCAGGGGCCTCCTCACTTTGGGGTCTATAGTAGTCTCTGTTGGACTTGATTTTTTCATGTTAACCCTCATAATTTAGTTAGGGGCTAGGTTTAGGTCCCTACTGGAGATGCTCTTAGCCTCAGCTATTTCATGATATTGAAAAACTGGTAGCCCATCTATTAATTATTATTGTCTTGAAAGCTAGGTGTAAACCACATAAAATAGCTAGGTGTAAACCACATAAAATTATCGTATCAATATACACATGCCACAAGAGTACATAAAGTTTCAGAGACAAAAGTATTGAATAGTCCCACATTGGTTGTGAAAAGGCAAGGCACCTAATATATAACTGGAGGAGCCCCTCAACTCATTAGCTAGATTTTGGAATGGAAAAGATCCTTTACTGTCTAAAAAGGTGTTTATGGCCTATTTGAATGTGGAATTCCTCGTCATTTTTAAAAGAATCAGCTCAAGTTTCATATCAATGGACAAAGAAAAAAATCTTGCATTCGAAAGGGGATCTTCCTAGGATTATTCCTAGTTACTATATTTATATCAATATCAATGGAAACATAGAGAGGAACAAGGTTGAGCAGAAATTAAAGATACCTTTTAAAATAAAGATTTTTATGTGGTATTTTAAGTAGTTCTTGCCAAAGACAATTTAGTGTGAAGGAATTGCAATGGTAGTAAAATATGATGCCTTTGTATGCATAATGAAATTTTCTAGCATCTATTCTTCCACTGTTAATTTTGCTAATTTTCTTTGAATATATGTTTGTTCTCTTTTGGCCTAAAACATCTATGTAGTATTTCTCACATATTTAGGAGCTGGCTTGCTTGTATTGACTAAAAACCAAACAACATACTACCTCTGTTTTTTAATATATGACGCTGTTGACTTTTTCTCACATGTTTGACCATTCGTCTTATTCAAAAATTTTATATAAATATATAAGATATAAATAACACTTAAAGTACTATGAGTGATAAAACAACTCATAACAAAATAAATTATAATTACGTAAATTTTTTGAATAAGACGAATGGTCAAACATGTGAGAAAAAGTCAACGGCGTCATTTATTAAAAAACGGAGGTAGTATTATAGTACGAGCATTCTCTTTATGTTAGTTTGTATGGCTAAGTAGAAATTGTAGAGGCTTTTTATAAAGTCCCAACTAAATTTTATATGCACTAGCCAATAGCCTGTGCGTTACAAAAATACCCATTAGTGCCGGTTCTTAAGGCCTAATAGGTGTCGGTTTTGGATCCGACACCTTTTGGTCGGCACCAATGATCAAAATCATTGGGCACCTATAATATTATAAGTGTCGGTTATACCATCAGAACCGACACCTATATGGTACTATAAGTGCCGGTTCCTGCAAATAATCGGAACCTACAAGGGGTAAAGGCCAACACTTTGTACTCACCACATAGGTGTCAATAAAGAACCGGCACCTATACTAATAAAAGCCAAAAAAAATAAATAGCGCAACAGAAATATATCCTGAAACACAAAAATGACACAATATTATATTCGCATCCTCCACATCCACATCCTCCACACAAGTCACAGAATATTACATTCACATCTTGCACATCCACATCCTTCACATTTTTCAGATTTCAGATTACATCACAAAATAAATATGGGGCAGCTGTCCAACTGTCATTCAGCAAAAACATACCCTATTCTATGATTCTAAAAATTGCAATCAAGTAATATTGATATTTGTAACAGGTCTACGTCATGAAAAGAAAATTTCCAGGTTTACTGCATTCTAGCATCCTCATATTGTTTCAAATTCATGGAATACACAGGTTCATGGCATATACAAAACTGCACCATCAAGTTCAGATTTCAGATTGCATCAAGTTCTATATTAACTTTCCCAAAGCTACACAAAAGCATTTTAACCCCTCCTCTCCAGTGACTCATTTCTATTAATACTAATAGGATATTCACAACTCATCTTCTGCTACTCCTATCCATCAACACAACAACTCATAATTTACAATTAATCTTTCCTGAAAAGATCAAGTTCAGCATACATTTCAGAACAAGAATTTACCAAAATTTCCCCATTTCAAAACACACACATATCAAATGATCAAAGAGCGGCTCCCCAATTAATCTGGACCACAAAGATCGATCAGCCAGGCAAGCATATGTTATAATACATAATTACAGCATCAGGCAAGATCGATCACCTTGTGTTGGTGACCGGAGTCGACGCAGAAGAACACGACGGTGTTGGTGACCAGGAGGGAGGGTGGACAGTGGGAGGAGGACGGCGTCGGAGGGCAACGGCGGTGGAGGACTGTGTCGATGCAGAAGAGAGGCCAATCAAAAAAAAAATGCAAAGAGAGGTCAATTATCCTACAACAGCTGCTACCTACAATTCGTGAGCTAGATTTGCAAAATTATTCTTAAATTGCATCAGCATTTCATCCTAAATGACCAAATGCTAATTTATAAGAATCCACCATTTCACAACACAGACATTACAATGCTCAAAATCTTGGGGCAATCAAATATTTTCTCAAAGCTTGTAGGGGAGGGGAGAGGAGAGGAGAACCTCTTGGCAACGGGCCCAACGGCGTCGGCGTTGGCTGGCGGGCGAGCGGGCGCTGGAGGGAGCGGCGGCGGTGAAGGAGGACGGAGGGAGCGGCGACGCAGATCCAGGCGATGGCGCTCCAAGCAGACGGTAGCGGTGGGCGGTGGGCGGTGGCAGCGGACGGTAGCGCTGGAGGGTGGCGGACGGCAGCGGCAAGTGGCGACGACGGCTGGCCAGATCTGAGGGAGCGGAGGGCGCTGCCGCAACCCGTCGCCCGCCACCTCCTGCCTCCCCTCCTGCCGGATCCGGCGGAGGGGAGGGCGTCGCCGCCTCCCGTCGCCCGCCGCCTCCCCTCTTGCGCCGCCGCCTACCTCCTCGGGCACCACCGCCACCCATTGCCCGCCGCCTCCCCTCCAGCCGGATCCAGCGGAGGGGAGGGCACGACCGCCACTGCTACTGCCTCCGCCGTGTGCGCGAAAGAAGACGAGAGAGGCGAGAGAGAGATAGAGATGATAAGGTTGACTTATAGGATAAGGCCAATGCATCGGCCTGGATCGGCTCGGCAGCTCGGCTCGGTTTGGATAGGTGCCATTTTTTAAAAAAAAAACGACACCTATAATTTATTATTGGTGCTGGTTTTTAATTAACCGACACCTATAATAGGTGCCGGTTTTAAAGTAAAACCGGCACCTATAATTGCTTAAAGGCATCGGTTTTATATGTTTTCAACCCACGGAGGAGGAAAAGGCATTATAGGTGCCGGTTTTAGTTAATTCTGGCACCTATAGTGCCGATCTCTATGGGCTTTTTTTAAGTAGTGTTTCTACCTTATTAAATCAATTATTAAGCACTTAGTTCAAGAAATATTATGATTTTCCTTATTGAACATATAGGTGGTTTTGAAATTTGGGAAGAGTCAATTATAAAACAGGAGATGACTCATTAAATGGTGATGTACGTAATAGTATAAATTATGAGACCCACATGTCAGTGACAGGGTGGGTGTGAAAATGGACACTACCACTACTAACATTTTAAGTAATATAGATTTACCTTTTAGGGTAATATATTGACATAGTTTTTAGGCAAACTATAAAGGTGTGATAAGTACAAAGAAGTCATACACATTGCATATAAGAATCTGTAGTATAATGCTCATGCAGATCTGCGCCAACTTTATATGAACATTTACTAAATAGGTTAGCTACTCAAATAAGATGTATCTCTCTTTTTGTGTAGATGTGTTTTAAACTTGTGTCTTCTCGTCATCCTTTGATTCTGTCATTTACAATTGGTCAAATGATTGAGCCAAAAACTTTATAATAAGTGACTATAACTTCAATCTGTCAAAGCAGAGTCCATGTTATTCACTGTCTTAAAAATATTTATTTCAATATCGAAGTGCTCAACAAACAAAATTTTACCATTGAACTTAACACAATAATTTAAATGTTATGGCTCTGTACAAGGCATAAGAATTCAGTCTTGTCTATGGGCACAACTTAATTTTAAGAGGCATGGCTCGCAGTTCCTCTCTAATAACAGTGGAAAAGCTCAATTAATAAAGCTGAAGCGCAGGCACCTATGGCTTTATTTGAAGGGTAATTTGGAACCATGCCATTATAATTTTGCAAAGTTTGAGATATGCTATCCTGACCCACATGTCATGTATTTATTTTTATTTTTATTTGAAAGCATAACCGATTGTCATAAATCAGATGTTGCAAATTAATAGAAAAGTGTATTTGCTAACGTAATTAAACATCATCTTTAGTCATCTCTATACCAAACGTTTTTTTATTATGTAGGCCTTCACGTTAATTATAGACTGACAAAAGGGGCTAGAAATATCTGCATGAATAAGAAATTTCTGAAATACTCAAATTAACAAGGAAAAGGAATATACTAACAATCTAACCTACTAGAATATCCAACAGATATTCATTGGAGAGATAAAAATTTGGAATGGATATTTCTGCCCCATGGCAAGTAGTAGGCCAGGGCTAGAGGTGAAATCGGCCCGAGTACCGGTAGTGTCAGATCACAACATTCTCATATCCTAACCCATCTCTTCCTTTAAATTCGGAACCGGATACTGGTAGTATCGGATAACATGTCACTCATCTCGTATCCTATCTCTCATATTATTTTCTTTGAATCGGATTAGGGAACGGATATTTATTTGTATCTCTAACTCATAGATATTTAATACTAATTAAGAAGATAATTAAAGTGCTAAAAGAGATACATCAAGGAACAAATTATATAATATTACATGTGAGCTCATAAAAATAGTGATTAACTAATCTTTTATCATGTTTATAGGTGAAATTATAATATAATTGACATATATTTTATAATATGGGACATAAGGACGGATACAACTATTTCCAGTTCCTAACCCATAGTTTTTTACGGAAAAGAAGAAATAGATAAGGAAGAACAGTAAGAAAGGGAATTGACGACTGGCTTCAATGGCTTCACATCAAAGGTTAGTAGATCGATTGAATTCCGCATGAGTAAGAGGTGATCATGTTTAGGCTAAGAACTTAAGATTATATTAAGTTGAATAAACTCCAACACAGATATGCAAAATGGATACAAAGAATACTACCGATGCAGATCGATCTACGGGTTGATGAATACTTGGATCGAATCTTCGCACATGCTCACTTTCCATTTTCATGGAACCCATTGCATCAAGTCTCATGTGTGCAAATTCAAATCTTACCTCTTGGTCTAACGAATTTGCATCAGGTCTCATGGCGGCCAATTCCAACAAGGTCAACTTCAGTCCTTTCCTCTCGTTGCCGCCCCGTGTACCATTTCACCCATGATCAATCACACATCTTCAATTGTGACGCATGAATTGATGGCATGTTTGGCCTTGTGGCCACACAACAGAACAGGTCACAGAAACACCTAGCTAGATCCTGAGCTTTACATGACAATGACGTGGACAGCTTAGTCTTGTGTGGCTTCTGAGGCGTCCAAGAAGTTCCTCTTCTCGCCACAACCGTGTGCGTCTGCCGTCCTTCATTAAGTGATCATATTAGCAAATTGATGGCCTGGCCTTCTCGGAACACATGTTATAGAGTGTTTGAAAGGAGGGGGTTGGAGAAAATTAACAAGACATGCAAAACGAGATGAGCCATTAGCATATCATGATTAGTTTAGTATTAATTATTTTAAGCTTAAAATATGGATTAATGTGATTTTTTAAAGTAACTTTTGTATAAAAAAATTTAAAAGAAAAGTATCAATTAGCTATTCGGGAAGTATATATGCGCGTGGAAAAAGCGAGACTTTTTTTCTCTCTTTGTCCCTCTCTAGAATGCATAGGATAAGCGTATATACAACTAGTCAAATAATTGTCTTTTATTTCTAAATTTTCGATTTCACATGGGCCACTATCTCTAAAATTATGATCCAAATTTCTAAATGTATGATCGAAATTTTGAATGTCAATGTCTGTCTAAAATTTAGATGCCATGTGTGCCAACTATGTTTCATGATTGCTGAGGAGACAAGCAAAGACTTCTACCTAAAATTATTATTTTTTAAATCAGCTTTGACTTATTAAATCGAGTTTTATGATACTGCAATAGGAATAGATGATGGAACTTGTATTGCCGGTTTCCAGAAACAACATATTTCTTTTTCGAAGCACAGCAGTATAGACACATATCAAACACATTTCGGTTGCTTAACCCGGAGAATCCCAAGAAGCCGCACTCTGTTTTGCATGAGCGGTGACTTGCAATAGAAGCAGAGAAACTCCAACCTGGATTTAATTTCTTTCTGAATGACAGCATCACTTTTCCAAAAGCTAGTCACTCAAATCAATTTATGGTGTTTGTCAAATTA
The DNA here is from genome assembly GCF_034140825.1 of Oryza sativa Japonica Group. Lineage (NCBI taxonomy): Eukaryota > Viridiplantae > Streptophyta > Magnoliopsida > Poales > Poaceae > Oryza > Oryza sativa. The sequence goes on from NC_089044.1 coordinate 3,857,369, forward strand.
ATGCATGGCCAGGCAAAGCTTGCTTGACAATGCTGGTGCAACAACAGTATTAATATATCAAATTAATCGGCAATTGCAGTTTGCAGCTTTTTTTTTTCTAATAGCCAACTTTTATTAGTTGCTTGCAAGTACTAAATATTAAATCCGGCAACAGGAAGATTCAAACGTGTAAGATGTACCCTCAATATATTTTATACATTCTGAATTTCTTTTCTTCGTTCGGATCTGATCATACTAGACTATTTTCTTCGTCAGATTCTACTATTGTTTATTAGTCTACCCGTCTTGTAAATTGTAGTTTTTTATGGAACGAATATAAAGTCTCCTGATGCCAGGATATAAAATTCATCTTCCATTATTTTTGCTTTAGTATAAAAGTGCCAATAGTCTTTATCTAATTCAAGCTATGAGGCTAGGCGGCTATGAGCAGACCTTGAGGAACCGTTGAAAAACAATATTATCTTTTAGAATGACAATCATGGAAAGATCCAATGATATATATTTTAAACGGTGGATTGTACTTACGATATCAATAACATATTTTACTATTTCCATGGGAGAATGAAAATGACTGCAAAAACTCTAGAAAGGAATGAAACTATCCCATTCTCACAGCTAATGGTGTTTTGGTCAGAAGCAAACCGAAGAATTTATAAATAATTCAGTAAATGTCACACGGATAACGCATTCAAAAGGTTGTAAATATATTCCAATGAAGGAGGACAAGATTACGTCTTACTAGCTCCCCTCCCAAAATGTATGATACTGTTGACTTTTTGCAAAACGTTTGATTATCCATCTTATTTAAAAATTAAAAATTTAGTATTAATATGTAAAGGTATGAGTTAAGATTGTGGTTTCTTTGATGATAAAACAAGTCAACTAAAAAGTAATATTTATATATATATTTTGACTAGGACTAATGATCAAACGTTATGCAAAAAGTTAACAGTATCATATAACTTCAAACAGAGGTAGAAGTAGAACCAGATAGTTTCTAAACAATTAACCACACCATGCAAGACAAATTTGGCTGCATCTTATAATTCTGTATTTTTAAACAGAGGACAAGTATGTCGTTGAACTTCGCAGTCACTATTGACTATGGCCCTTCATCCAATTTGACATTGACATTGTGTGTGATCCTACATAGTTGAATCTCAGATACTTGGCTCAAAGTATGTCCAAGTGGCTCTTGTAGGATTTAAATTAATTTTCGTTTCTTATATAAAAAAACTGCATTTGCTGCAATATGCATTTCACCAGTTAGCGAATAATGATCCAATTCATGTTGAAGCTTGGTTCGAAAAAAAACCAAACTACATTTGCCGACGCAACAAGAATTATAGTTTCTGACTTGTTCCGTTTAGCATTGGTATTTGATAGCCAATCCCAATTGATAGCTGATAGATACAGCATAAACAATGGATATTACAGGGGGAGAATAGCAATAGCCAAAAAAACGTACGTCACCAGGATAAGATCGTGGTTATCCCAAATCAAAGTTGGACAAATGGAAACAATTGCAGACATTAATTAACCAATTAAAACAAGTCAGATTTCTAATATATGTGATCATTTTAGATAGCCAAGTAGGCAATTCAAGGGATTGATTTGCTCACAACACGATACATGGCCACAGCATAGTATATTGGTTATGAATCGAATAGTGTATTAGAAAATCAATATATCGTCAAGACCTATAGTATGTAGCAGATATGATTCCAGTAAAATAAGAACATGAGTAGATGTAGCTCAGCAAGCAAAAATGCAGTACATTGGCTTTTTCTCTGGTTCTGACGCAGCTAGTTGCAGTACCAATTTTCCACCACCCATCCAACCACAACAATAAGATCACGTAAATTAACAAGACCTGCTGCTGTACATCAGCATATCGGCAAAGGAAGTTTTAGTAAACATATAGCCGGCAACATTTCAACGATTCGCTAAAAGGGCAAGACAGGAGATATTGGAAGCCCTAATCTGCATGAGAATGGTTGTAACATATTGGAAGATGATGCTAACGAGATGCTGCACCCTCAAAACCTCCACGGTTGGATGGACCTACCATAAACCAATACTCAGTGCCCAAAACCAGCAAATAAGAGTCCTAGCAATCTTCTCAGCAGCATATGTATTGCCCAGAAAACTATGCCATACTGAATTCTCGCCTTCAAATCTATGTGTCCAGCGAATCAACCATATCAGTGTCCACTGCAACATTTTTAGACACACTGCAGGAGCTGCTACCAACTCGCCGATAGAACAGGAGATAAGCTGAGGATGTCCTGATGTCCTCTTCGCCAACAGATGAAACGTGGCTATCATCAAAATGATACCAACTGTCCTCTTCTACTAACTGCAGATACAAAATGTACAGCAAAAGGAATTCAGCAACCAACAGGAAACACCTACTAAGTTAAAAGGATATGCAAGGCCTAGGAAAACTTAGCCCAAAAAGTACCTTTGCATACGCAGAGTAGTGACCACCACCCATTCCGCCGTAATGATTGATCACTGCATAGAGTTCATAAATGGGGGGCTGATCACCTCTTGAGTGATTTGCATATCTACTCATATCAAGATCATGGATTGGAAAGTTGACAAAGGTATCAAGCTTGTTCTTCATAAACCGGCTGTATGAGAACCTTTTTAAGTGAACTACCAATATCTCAGGCAACCTCCATAAGTCAAGCTTTTTGCTGGCTTGCTTGTGCTCCGTGCATCTCGGACAGTACCTGCTCAGATAAGCAAGAAAAGTGATGCAAGCTCAGACATTGACCAAGGTGCTTTCTTTATGGAAAAAACAGAGCAATTTGCAAGTATCAGTCAATAAGACAGAAATAATACTAACCACATGTCATCAGGGCCCAGAGGTTCATCCTTCAGAAAAGCATCTAAGCATGAAAATAAATTGACTGCTTCTTGCCGATTTTTCTTTGACATAAATCCAGGCTTGAAGACCACAGAAAGTTCATCCATGTACTTAATGTCATATACTTCATGTTCTCTATCAGACCAGTCCATTAATAACCTCATGGTCGACCCAGGAACACCGTTAGAATCTGCATCAATATGCTCTCTCTTATTAGCTTTATCATCAGTCAACCAAAGCTGAAATGGCAAAACCTCTTCATCAGCTGCTTCCTCATCCACATTTGATGTAGATACATCTTCCTCACAGGTGACACCATTGTCTGTCAGTACAATACCATCCAGGCTAGGTCCATTGCTATTTAACTTGGTTGCAGATTCATCCAGAGTATGTACTTTTGCCCGCACAAATGGAGCCAGAAGTGAAGAGACAGTTGCATAAATATCAGCTTTTCTTGTAGAGTCACTTGGAATACAAGTCACAAGAGGGCTTCCAATTAGCTTCCGACTAAGATTAAACATGGACTCTGAAGTATATCTGCATAAATTAACAAAACAAATCAATGTGTAAGCACAAAAATGGAAACCAGTTCCAAGGAATAGAATAGTAGAAAAAAGAAAATCACTACCATCAAATACATGGCATGTATCTGAGGTAAGAAATCTCAATGTCTGTAGCATTTTTTTTGTCAGCTACACTAAACTATTCTCACGAATCATAAGCACAAAATTCTCACTAGAACCAAAATTCAAATAAGGGCAGGGTTCACCTATTCTAAGGAGCAACAATAGATGAACGGACATCATGGAAACACATATGTGGTCCTTGCTAACATAATTACAGACTCACCTATCAACCACCCGATGCAGGATCTCTACCCTCAAGAGATTTTCAGAGCCAACCGGTAGCCTGTAAGCAACAAGTTTGTCTTCATCTTTTACATGACAAAGTGGTTCTGATGGGTTCCAATAGCGGTAAATCCGATGATCATATACCTAAAGAATATGATGTTTATTAGCTATTTACTGAAAAAGAGTTATGCTTCAAATAACACCATTGCTACATAAGAACAAACTGGATTTTTTACCTCTGCAAGTAACAGTGTTTCGCAACTTTGTAAGCAACACATAACACTCAGAGATTTTATAAGATCTCCACAAACTCCATTCTTTTGTACCTTCACAGTGTAAGGCATGGGAAGGGCATCTCCAGTACCACTAAATACAGTTACATTAATCATGCGAGTAACTGTTGAGGGCAATGGCAGTGACAAGTACATGAATGGGTCAAATGTAACTGAGATTTTCTTACAATCTGGGCAAACCAAAGTGGACTTGTACTGACCCTGAAACATCAACCAAATGAATTGATGTTACTGCAGAGATGTGACAATTAACAATTATCGTACACCACAAAATACGCCAAAGGGGAAAATGCTACTGAAATTTGAACATGTATATACTCCCTCCTTATAAAAATATAAGGTGTATTCACTGTTATTAACGTCAAGACTTTGACCAACAATTTCTTTATTACTAACATACATATCATTTATGTGACTCAAAAGCATATCATAAGAAAGTTCCTTTGAATGTGAATCTATTAACATTGATTTTGCATCACAAAAATTATATTCTAACATAATAATTGTTGGTTAAAGCCTAATCCAAAAATAACATATGCCTTCTATTTTTGTATGGAGGAAATATTACAGAATGAAAGCAAAATAACTATACTATCTCTCCCACTTCCTAAAATAGCTTCAAGAAACATCAATCATGTTTCACCATCAGAGAGCAATCATTAATCAACGCTATAACATTGTTCTTTAGTATTTTCTTCTATTGAAAATACCCATCACTGCTTCATAAATCGACCAAGTAATAACCAACAATTGGTTCAAGCCAGATTCAACTCAAGACATAGCTTGATACAACGGTGCCAACCACATAAGTGGGTTCACAGGTCGACCCACTTGTCCCAACATATATACTAACCGATCAGAAATATCCAACAAATTCTACAGTGCTAACTAATAATACCAAGCACCAGAACTAGCTAGTATCTTGCACTCAGCAGCAAGTAAAAGGCTGAGCAGTTTGTGAGGTAAATCTTGGTACGCTACATCTGCTTGCAGACAGACCTGGCCTAATCTTTCAGGCCTAGTCTCAAGAAGATAATCATTGCAAAAGCAGCAAGCAATGGAAAAGGTATACTGATGAGTGGTGAATAGTTGTGAGCATACATAAACCTAATACCAAAATGAGCCATGCCACATTCAGGATTTTTGTATTTTCATTTCCAGTTTGATTTTAATTCTCTTTGTTCGGTAAATGGCTTTAGATCATTATGCCATGTTAAGGTACAAAATATGCCAACCAGCAACCAATCATCATGCCAACGGCTCAAGCACATCTCACGCCCCTACCAAACCACAACCCTACATTCCCGACTAGATTTTCTATTACATCTCTTTCCTCCCTCGGTTCCACAGTTTCACCAAATCAATTCAACGACAGAGCAGCGCAAGGCATGGCAGGCAGTCACAGAGCGGCAGTGGCACAGCAGGCCAGCAAAGGAGCAACGTCAAGCGGCACAGGTCAGCATTGGCATGTTCCGAGGAGAAACAGATACTGTTTTCTAACTGAACCAAACTGAATTATTCGGTTCAGGAGCTCTTTTTTGTGCAGCAATCATTCTGGTTACCACTATTTCAAAACCGGTTGTCAAAAAATAGAAAACATCCAACAAAATTAACCAAAAACTGAATATCCCCACTACTTATGAGGGCTCTACAGAAAATAGTACCCGTTCTCATCCCAAAAACGGTTAAATTTTTGTGATATAACCACTGTTGAAATTTCACCTGATCCCTGCCTCAAAAAATAACCTGTTTCTTTAAAAAAGAAAATAAAAACCTGTTGTCTGATTACAAATAGTTTCAGCATTACCAAGTTCATTTCCATAATACGAAGATGCCTAAAGAACAACCAGAGATAGGGAACCCTTATTCAAAAAAATGCAGAAATATCTTTAAAATAATTCCAGATCCAAACAATATTTGCTCCACATGGTAAACATATACACGTAGCAAAGATTTCATTACCTGGAATTTATCAACAATTATAGAATCATTTCGAGCTTTATGGTAATTCCAGCATTCCTCAGCAAGTTCTTCATCAGGACGGCCATCGGCATCCTTTGCTTCAATATATGGTTTCTTTTTCACACGGTTGAGATCTTCATGCAGACCATCCAATAGAAATGCAAGTAACTCCTGCATAAAAGAGGGGCAATAAGTAACAGATCAATCTTCTTTAACAAAATGTGAACAATCTAAATTGCCAAATTTTGTCAAATAAATATAGCTTATCCAAACAAGAACTAAACGACAAGATGAGGGAGGCACTAATATATCAAAAAGCATAATAAACAATCCCTTATTCCGAAAGACACATTTATTAAAGGTTGCAACAGGTAATATTACACAATGAAAAAAAAATGTATGGAGAAATACATCAAGTTCTGAAAACAAGCAAAGCAGGGATGCATAAGTAGTGATAAATAGGATGCATCAGTTCACAAAATGACAACAAACTGTATACAAGACGATGACGGTTATAAAAGAGAAGATTACAGCAAGGAAGATAACAGGGACGCAATTAAAACAGATTCTAAAGATGGAAAACATATTCAGGAAAAGAGCTGAAAACTTGTGTCAATGTGTGGCCAAAAAGGATGCACCATTTATCAGAACAGCGAACAAGCCAAAAAGCAGAGACAATTTATCTCTTTGACAGGACATGTTGATTTATGCTACAAGTCGTTGACTTTTTTTCTAGTCAAACTTCTTTAAGTTTGACCAAGTTTATATAAAAATTTAGTAACATCTACAACACCAAATTAGTTTCATTAAAACTAACATTTAATATATTTTGATAATATGTTTGTTTTATGTTGAAAATGTGTCTACATTTTTCTATAAACTTGGTCTAACTTAAAAAAGTTTGACTAGGAAAAAAGTCAAAACGACTTATAACAAAAGTTTGAGAAACATAGATATAATCATAGTTTGACACAATTTAAATAAACAACCAACACTATGGTTAAAAAACAAATTTCACAAAACCTCAGGTTTGGAACGATTGTAACGCAAAATCCCAGCTTTTATAATTTGTTTCGAAGAACCCCAAATTTTTGGCCACACTCTTATACCACTATTTATGCATAACACTTGTACAATAAAATAGTATGCGGTATTGTTTTTAGTACATGTAAGAATTAGACCTGGGAGTTTTATTACCCAAAACCTAGGGTTTTGTAATAAAATCTCACAAGAAATTAATGCATATGTACTTCGGAACTGAAATGTGCCTTAACACTAACAGTGCACCGGTGTGTTGAAATGAAAATTAACTTCATAGTTCTGGGACACAACAGCATGTTATCTTAAAGTAAGAAATACGTTTATAATGTACGACTAATTAATGGAAGTTACAAAACAGAACAAAGGTGCAAAACTCAGTGTCAGCACCATTTAACAGACATTTATAAGAAGTGTTTAGGAGAAACATTCGGAGCAACCTGAGAATCATGTTGATTGTATCCACTGAACTGTGGAGCAAAACGAGAAAGTTTTGTCTTGAATGGACGTGGAGCTATAGAAGTTCGACCAGCTGACCAAAGTTTTCTCAGTAATTCTCCAAATGCTGTTGCAAGTTCACCCTGCTCAATGGAGATGTTCTCAGAAATCACCAATAAGATCATAAGTTCGCAATCTACATAATAGGACAACATGCATTACCTGTAGCCCAAGTGGATTTTCTGTATTTATCTCCCGACTGTAATCCTGTAAAAAGTACTCCACCAATGGAGGTGTATGCACCAAGGATTGTATAGCACTGTTCATGAAACATGTATTTCCCAAGTTATGTAAACCACTCAGTCCATGGATATCATCCTTTGTGCCATTGGAGAAACTATAACCATCTTCTGCGTCCCTTAATAAAGGACTAAAGCTATTATCTTGGGAAAAACTGGAACCAAATCCAGATGAAAAACCATTTGAAAATGCAGGACCTCCAGCAATTGAAAACGATGATGTTGAGGGTTCCAACGGAATTAATGCTAGTTCATTATTTGATCTTGTACCAAGATCCGAACACCAAGCATCATCTGCCTTTGCCTCTATGATAATCTGCAAGCATAAAGAAAGAAGTTGCATCTTCAGTTAATGTACAGACAGAAAATAGAAAATTGTTGGCTTGCCAACAAAATAGGGGTAAATCGTTAAGAATAATAAGATTCAGGACACCCACAATACAGATAGTGAACATCTTAGAAGCAATAGTACATATTCATACCAGTACATATTCATACCCGAACATTGCAATGGTGCAAATGTAAACCATATTCATATGATAAAACACACTGATCAGAAGCATATTCATATGATAAAGACAAATGAGCCAACTTTATTAACTCAAAAACAATTCTCATGTCAACCATAATAGAACTTGAAAAGTGCAAATGTAAATTAAGATAATAAATTAAGCAATATTTAGGAGTTAGACAATTTATGACAAAGTCATTATCCATGTGCAAGGTGACATCCTAAGGCAGACAGCAGACCATAGATGAAAAGGGCGCATAGCAACAATAACAACAAAAAGCCAGCGACCATCTCGCTGCCAGAATAAAGGAAACAATCATAGGTTTCAGCAGATAAAACAATAGATATGTGAATGGGAATTGCATAGTGCATAATACCTCCTGGTCCATCATCAGTTGAGCTTCCTCAACCGTCTCATTAAGATTTATCAGTTTTTTTCCCTTTGTCTTTTGGTAAAAATCCCAGATGTCGATCTGAAGCATTAAAGTAGATGGAGCAAAGAATCATATACATAACCATAACTGACACTACAGATAGAGATATTAGATGAATAAATGATGATGCTTGTACCTTAGACTGTTCGACGGACAAAAGTGAGCAAACCAAGCTATAGAGCTCACTAACTTTGGCCTGAAAGCACCAAATACAAACGTCAAAAAATAAGTCAAGTCAATTGCACAAGAAACTAGAGTATCCAAGAAAGAAGATAATAGAAAGTTAACAAATTTACTGTTCAACAAAAGAGTATCTAAGAAAGAAGATAGTAGAAAGTTCATCTTTCTACTTTTTTAGTAAAAGTGCTATTAGTTCAAGCAGTTAGTAAAACCAGCATTCAAAGTATTTGCCATTGCGCATCAAATTTGTAACATTTTTTTCCTTCTGGTAATAGTCAACCAAAAATATCAGATCAAATTCTGAAATTCAAGGGCTCAGCATACCAAAGTAGAAGATCGCAACAAGCAGGTGATGAACAGATGCGATTTCTTTGACACTTCATCACAAAGAGGGAATCCTCATTGCTTTATTTCATATAATGCAAATGTGTAAGCACTGGTTTTTATTTGACAAATGTGACTCTCCAACAATGTGATCAAGGTATAAAGAATGCCTAAACTGATCATCTAACCTATCAAATATAAGAAATGCTCCGATTTGTCCCACACAATAAGCACAGATCAAGGAGGCATGATGGCTAAGATAAGCTAATGTGAAATACAACCAAATGTTAACCACACAACCTCTTTGAAGCAATAAATTAGGGCTGGATAGTGGAATCATCATTGTAATAACTACACTATTGATTTCATCATCAATGGATAACTATGGAGGGACTACATCCCAAAAGAAATGCCAAACATTATGAAACCAGGGAAGTTTCAAGGAGCATCAGTCGCATTATTGACGGTTAATTACATATGAAGCACAATGTCACAATATAAATCAAATATACCATACCTTTCTACTAATTCTGATAATTCTCTCCAAGCTGTCTCTTCCATCAAATAATTTCAGACGGAGGGGATAGACATCCACAATGTAACTTCTGGAAGTTGGACTACTACAAATTACTCTTCTTGAGAGTTCTGGTCCACCTTTGTACCTGAAAAGTATTCATGTGTCCATGAGTTGATGATCCCAATTGAAGAAGAATGTATTCAAGTACATTAGGCCATGGACATTAGGGATAAGTTATGGTTACACTAGTATTCTGGCATAATCCATTGAAGAGCAACCTGACCTCATGAGTGAAAACGCGTACAGTATGCATTTACCAGTTAGCACATCATTGTTTTAAACAAATATCAACAGGAAACAGAAAAATTGAATAGGGCAACAACTAATTGCCAACAGACTGAGCAAACAGGACTACAAACCAGGCTTTTTTGGTTTGCACCTAAGTGGAGCACATGCAATCTACAATGTGGCATATCAAAGCCCTGGCAGCCCAAGCTTGGCCAAATGAACAAGAGCGCCTAAAGAAAATAAGAACTAAAAAAATGTCGCAAAATGGAACTGTAGTTATATGATCAAATTTTAATCAGGCAACCATTTTCTCTCATGACAAAAAGTAAAGAGACAAACCCGTGGTTTTATGGGTACAACAAACTTTCTGACATGAAGGCAGTTAAACAGACATATAACATTGCATACCATTCATGTAGCTTCCTCCATACTTCCTGGGGCACCAAAGCGTAGTCATCTCCTTCCCTCAGGGTTCTTTGAAGCTCTGGCTCATCACCAATACTGCTGCTTTCCTCTGAAACTAGCTTTGAGTTATCTATCTCTCCTGGTCTACTTGGAGCTTGAGGAAGCATGTCAGCATCATTCTCATCAGGTTTGATTAAGCCCACATAGCTTTGCCAGTTAAGCCACCAGCTGCAACATTTGCAAAGTCCACACGATGTAATTTATCAGTCACAAAATTCAGATAACATGTGCACAGCAACCAATTGAAATGAAATGCGAACGGATTAAACGGATCAACATCAAACAGGAAACCAAGTCCCACAAGCAATGCTGGATGACATTTACTTGCAGCCAACGAGAAGATCCTGCGCATTGAACTACTTGGACAGCTCAGATATATATATATCATGCCTTACTCTATAAACTAGTTTGTAATATTTAATACAGGAGTTTGCAAAAAAAAACATTTTTATTAAAGATATACTACAAAACAACTCAGCATGGTGCCTGACGATTATATCATTTTACTGTAGCGCCCCAACCAACACATCCCCGGAGCACAACAAGATTGGATCGCGACTCCGCATCACGCGCCAAACGGCACGCGTCGGATCCCCAGCCCCAATTCGAACCCCTGGATTTTCCCGCAGCATAGATAAGATCCCCACGGCCGCCACACCGCGGGAAGACGGGTACCTAGATGCTCGCCGGAAAAAAAAATAAAACAAAATAGAACGACACTAAATCAGGAGAGGCCGCGGCGGCGGAGGCGACCTGTGGGAGACGAGGTAGCGGAGATCGCCGTCCTTGACATTCTCCTCGGCCTCCCTGGTGAGCGCGACGACGAGGTCCCGCTCCTCCTCCGCCGTGCACGGGAGGCAGCTCGCGGCGTGGAGGAACCCCTCGGCGCTCGGTATCGTCATCCCCTCCCCGCCGCCGCCGCCGCCCGCGCGATCCCGCCGATCCAGCCCCCTCCCCACCGCCACCGAATCGAGCCCTAGGGTTTGGTAGCTCGCGAGACCTCCTCGCCTTTATTTTTATTTTCTTTTTTTCTCGCGAAACAAGAGGAGGAAGACGATGAGGCGAAGAGAGAGGGAAGGACAGAGAAAAAGAAGGGAAAAAAAAAAGAAACACTCTCCAATTTGGAATTACGGCCTGTCTGTAATAATAATAATAATAATAAGTAAGCGGACGAGGCGGGTCGTAGAATCACCCCACGTGAATGACAGGTGGGGCCGGGGAAGGGTGGGCCCACGTGTCGGTGTCGTTGGGGGCGGTGGTGTGGCGGGCGAGTGTTCTGGAGAGGAGGCGTGCGGCGATCTGGATCCGTACCGTGAGGGGATTCCGCGTTCTTGGTGTCGATGACAGGTGGGGCCCGCTGGAGGTGGGTTTCGGTTTGGCGTGTATTGGCGGCTACGAATACCGCGTGTTGGAGACTGACTGCTACGGTGGTGGTGGTGGGCCCACGGGTCAGCGTGAGTTTGTGTTTTTGAGGCCCACTGAAACTGGGCCGACCATGGGCTGGCCCATCCTGCTCCAACATCAAGCATTCAAAACCCAGCCTTTCTTGCAGGTTGGGCCTTCTTGTCAGGACTTAAAAGCATTCATCACCTTAGGACATGTTGAAAGCATGTTCACAGGTGGAATCTGGTAGAGGCTTTCAGAGACTATCTTACAACATTCATTCAAGACGATAAAAGACTAACAATCAATATACTGAAATATTTTATTATTATTTTTCCTTCCTTTTCTCCATCCTCACGTAGTAAAGTTTCCTTTTATAAACAGACATTATGGGTCATGCATATCTTTATCTATTTTATTTGTGTTAGAAAACTTATCTTCTTAACAACTCTAAGAGCCCACTATTAATTACCGTTATACATGCCCTTAGGGCATGATCAATGATAGAGACGGGTATGGTCTCTTAAACAATACAAGATTATTTAGAGACCATGTCTTTACGATAATTGAGACGACAAAGGCTCTAATCATTAACTCAAAAAATATTCCTTTTGTTAATATTCTTTTCATATTTTTATCCTCATGCAACCATATTTCCATATTATAGTGACTAAGAGTCGTTGTTAAGCCGTTGTCATACATAACAACGATGTTTTGTCTCTCCTCTTTCTCTTTCCTCCATGTCAACAAGTATTTCTAATTAGCAATGCTAAGAGACCACTATTGACAATCATTGTACATGCCCTTAGGCCCTACAAGAATACTTACCATATCGAAATTTTTGTTTGGTTGTGATAATTTTTGTTTGGTTGTGATACACGTTTACCGATCTCACGATGACAATTCCCTAGCCCACTATTACATATGTGTAATATTTGTGGACAACTTGGATAGAGTTACACACCCACAACTCCACCACCACACTGGTGCTTTCTTGTACAATTTGACATACAACTAAACACATAATATATATACAGCATCTAACTACAGTACATCTTAAGTTGAAAGATAGGTTTAGCCCTAATTGTTTGTAACACTTTGGCAAAAAAGTGACTCAGAGTAAAATTTGCTCTATTAAAAATAACCCAAAAAAATCCAATATGGGAAAATTGGAACCATACCATTATAATTTTGCAAAATTTGAGATATGCCATCCTGACCCACATGTCATTAACTCATGTGGGTCCTACATGTCATTGAGATACATATGGCATATCTCAAACTTTGCAAAATTATAATGGCATGGTTCCAAATTACCCATAAAAATAATGCAATGTTGTCTTAGAGGAAATCATTATACAAAAATGACAAGAAAAATGTTTTATCTGTACCAGTACCACTATGCATTACTTAGAAAATGGCAGACCAGATCAGGGTTTTGTCATTATTTTTATAAAGGGGCATTTGCAAATTTGCCACTGGTTTTTTCAATATTGCAAGGATACCACTCGAATGACAGTTCTAGTGGCATTTTTATAATTTTTTAGTGGCAGTTTTGCAATAACGATTCAAAGTAGTGGTAAATTTGCAATTGCCCCTTTTATGAAAGGTAATGGAATAACATCATCTTTTTGCTTCAAAGAAGCTATAGCCACTTATTACATAGTCCGCTCAACAAAGAGCAAATAAAATTTAGGAATTGAAAGTGCAAAGACTAATAACTCCAACACTTGAGGAGACATACATTTATTCAATTATATTTGTAAATCTCCATCCATAGTATATCTACATGACCGTTGACTCCAAGTTTCAATATGTAGTATGTATTAGTTCCTTGTTTTCATCATACCTTTGTAGTTATGCCCAGAATCGAAACCAATACCTTGCCAAGGAAAATACTTGCACATAAGATTGATAGAGATTTGTCAAAAACCATAACATTCCTAATAAGCCATAGATCGCAACATATAGCAAATGCTCTTACTAAAATAAGTTTTTTTTTTGTTTTTGAGTCAATACCCCCTTAGCCAATTCTCAGATATATGTGAGATACTATTTGGAGGTATTAGGCCAAAAGAAATATGAACTGATATCCAGAGAAATTTAGCAAAATGGTGTACCATATATAGTGTGACACGCTCAGTTCAATTTCACAACTGACCATGGTACTCGTCCTAGCTAGCTAGCTAGCCTCCTGGGTTGGATGCTCTTCAAGATGCCCAATGTATAAAACCCACTTATCTTATACTTTCTCCGTTTCTAAATATTTGATGCCGTTGATTTTTTTTAAATATGTTCGACCGTTCGTCTTATTAAAAAAATTTAAGTAATTATTAATTCTTTTCCTATTATTTGATTCATTATTAAATATACTTATATGTATACATGTAGTTTTACATATTCCACAAAAGTTTCTGAATAAGACAAACGGTTAAATATGTGCTAAAAAGTTAACGGTGTCAAATATTTAGAAACGGAGGGAGCAGCAACAAGGTAAAAAGCTCAACAATGTATGAAACCCACCGTTGGACTCGATGGACCTACTTACATTAAATAGCAAATCTGAGATGACAAGCTGCAATTCACATACTGTGTATGACGAGTGGGTTTAAGATATTCTCTCTCCTTTAAAACTCGTTACTATGCCTGATGCCGACTCCTTCCAGCAAAAATCTTACATGTATGGGACCGGTTTTATTGTCTTTTCACTCCTCTTTACACCTTCTAAAATCATACATTGCACATGCTCTTAATGTTCTTGCAATTGCAAATATAACATGGGACATACGGCAGACTCATATATATCCTACCTTCGGTTTTTAATATAGGAAAAAGTACGAATTACCCCCCCGAACAATCGCCGTCGTCCGAATTATCCCCCTGAACCATAAAACCGGACATTCTTCACCCCCAACTATGCAAACCGGATAAATTACCCCCTGGACCCAATCCGCAGTGGTTTTGGTCTACGTGGCGTACACGTGGCAATCCAGTCAGCACTCTAGTCATTAAAAAAAATGTGGGACCCACCTATCATACTCCTCATCCTCTCATCCCCTCTCTTTTCTCTCTCACTCTACCCCTCTCTCTCTCTCAAACGGGTCAACAGCGGCGGCAGGGGAGGACGCGGCGGCGGCGTGCGGGTGGTGGCGGAGCGCGGGGAGGACGCGGCGGTGGCGGGCGGCGCCGAGGAGGGGGGATGTGGAGGACGACGACGAGGATGGCGCGCACGGCCGTGGTGGCGGCGTCGCCGGAGTTCACTGATAGCTCATGGCGCGTCGGAAGAGCGGGCACAGCCTGAGCGTCGTCCTCGTCGCGAACCGCCTCGCCGCCGCTGCCGTCTTGCTTCCTCCGCCGCCGCGCTCGCCTCCTCTGCCGCCACGCTCGCCTCGCCGCCAACCGCCTCTGCCGTCAACCGCGCTCGCCTCCTCTGCCATCGTCCCCCCGCCAACCGCCTCACCGCGCTCGCTTCCTCCGTCGTCCTCCTCATCCCCCCACCTCGGCGCTGCCCACCGCTGCCGCATCCTCCCCACGCTCTGCCACTCCTCCGTCGCCATCCTCGTCGTCGTCCTCCTCATCCCCCCCCCCCCGCCGCCGCCTCCGCGTCACCTGCCGCAGCCACCGCCGCCGCGGTGCATGCCATCCTTGTTGTCGTCCTCCTCATCCCCCCTCCTCGGCGCCGCCCGCCGCCACCGCGTCCTCCCCGCGCTCCGCCACCGCCACCGCTCGCACGCCGCCACCGCGTCCTCTCCTGCCGCCGCCGCTGACCCGTTTGAGAGAGAGAGGAAGAGTGAGAGAGAGAAAAGAGAGAGGATGAGAGGATGAGGAGTATGACAGGTGGGTCCCATATTTTTTTAATAACTAGAATGCTAACTGGATTGCCACGTGTACGCCACGTAGACCAAAACCACTGCGGATTGGGTCGAGGGGGATAATTTGTCCGGTTTATATAGTTGGAGGTGAAGAATGCCTGGTTTTGTGGTTCAGGGAGGTAATTCAGACGACCGCGATAGTTCAGGGGTAATTCGTACTTTTTCCTTTAATATATAACACCGTTAACTTTTTTTATATGTTTATCATTCGTTTTATTAAAAAATTTGGTGTAAACGTATAAAAATATAAGGAAATATTTAGTGACAAATTAAGTCATAAAAATAAAATGATAATTACATATTTGTTTTGAAAAAGAGTAAATTGCATTACTGGTAAATAACCTTGTCAGGTGCGTGCAATTTAGTGTATGAACTTATAAAATGCTTATTTTGGTGTATGAACTTGTCTATTACGTGCAAACTAAGGCTAAAATGGCTCGATAAAGACCAATTTTTCTACGTTGAACATTATAAATTACAAATTAGTAGATGACTTGCATGTACATAGTAGAAATGTTATATTTGTAAACTTAGATTCCACTTTATCTTTCTTTGTTTCTGTCCCTTGCATCAGTACTCATATTTTTATTTTTTTTATGCAATTATTATGCCTTATTATATGTTTATCCTTCTTATACTAATGTTTACATAGAGTTTAAATCAACAACAGAATCAGCAAGATTAACCTTGCAGTGCGATTTTAACCTTGTTCGCACGCACCTAACAAGTTCGTGCACCAAAACGAGCGCTTTACAAGTTCATGTACTAGATTGCACCCACTTGACAAATTTGTGTACCGCCGATGCAATTTACTCTTTAAAAAATGGAGAGAGTATGAAGCTCGTGTGAGCACCTTTTGCAAAGCTGACCTGCACATTCGGCAAAAGGTCACAGATTGTTTTGTGTATTTTTTTTTACAGAAAATCTCATTTTGAAGTTCTTATAAAAATCACGGTCTTCCCCAATATCCGACCTTCGCTCGTCGTTAGGATAGAGATCATGATGGCTCGATGCCTATGGTTTGATCCATATAGGTCTAGTGTTCACCGATTGGATCTATCGATCTGGTCTTAGTTGATTCTATTCAACAATTAGGTTTGTGTTCGTCGAGGGATGAAACCTTACTTGAATGTGTTACCATGATGAATGGAACTTGAGATTTATGGAAGAAATCTGTTAATCTAATCTTCCTTGATCCAATCTGGCATCGACGATGAAGCGTACCCTTGTTGGGGCCATCTTTTAGATACTAATAGATAAACTAGCAGTTGCATCTAAGCTGCACAAAGCCATGACACTCTTGGTGGATGCATTGGCATGAAGACGTACTAAAACTTCACACCTTCTTTCTGTATATTATAGTCGAGTTCATATGTGTCCTCGTAGTAGTTCCAGTTGCGAGTTTTATGCTTTTATCATTAGCCCAGCATTGATCTGTTTGTTCATCTTTGTTTGGATTTTTATCATTAGTGATGTTGTCAATACCTTCTCTTTTTTAAAATATGTAGCTTAAGTTCATGTCGGCATAATTTACTTACTTTTTTTAACAAGTAAAACATCCCTACCATTCATCAATCTATCCAAACAAATCAACCCCCTGCGCTGCTTCTGTCTTCTGATCCGATGCTGTCTGTCCACGACCAGATCAACTCTTTTTTTTACCGGTTTCCATCAGAGAACTGTACTTAAATACTCCAGCACGAGACCTATTACTGCCAAAATGTAACCTATCACTTGGATCCAACCAATTTTTTTTCTTCAGCTTCCCAAACTTTGCAGTTCTGCAGTTGCAGTTCCGGATTCAGAGAAAGACAATAAATAGTACTCTCTCCATTCTAAAATACTACTATAAGAGAAAGACAATAAATAGTTTACGCCAAAATTGGAAGCATGATTGAAATTGGAACGATGTGACGTGAAAGTTAAAAGTTTATTTACGTAGAAAAGTTTTGATGTGATGGAAAAGTTGAAGTTTGAAGAAAAAGTTGGAAACTAAACCAGGCCTATTTAGGTTGTGTTCGGGAGGAGGGGCACGCAAAACGATGTTCGCATTAACGCGTGATTAATTAAGTATATTAATATTTTTTAAAAAAATAGATCAATATGATTTTTTAAGCAACTTTTGTATAGAAACTTTTTGAAAAAAAAAACGCAGCGTTTAGTAGTTTGAAAAACGTGCACAGGGAAAACGAGGGTGGGGAGCTAGGAACTCCAAACAAAGAACGCAGCCTTATAGAGGTTTTTATAGGAATTATTTAACATTCGAGATTAAATAGCAGAATATTATAATTGATTAAGAATATAAAGTAATTAAAATATAAATGGAGATGTCTATGATTGATGGGATGAAGAGATAGGTGAAAAAATAGTTATATTTTAAAATAAACTTAAACTTTAAAAATAACTACTTCCTACAATGTAACTCATTTTATTATTTTCCACATTTATATTAATATTAATGAATCTAGATATCTATATATATATATATAGATAGATGTATATGAGAAATGTTAGAATGAAACGGAGGGAGTACATTATAAGATGATGTAAGTGCACATGTACTCCTATAATAAAAAATAACTCAACCTAAAAGAAGATGTGACATCTTCTAGTGTAAAGAATCTGAACGAATAGTTGTCCAGATTCATCATCCTAGAAGTCTGAGGTTTTTTTTCTTCTGATGGAAGGAGTAGATTTGTGCCAGTGTAGGTGCAGGTAGTACAGTTCTACATGTACACCCATTCTGCCACTCAGTCCCACAAGGAGTTAAAAAAGGTGTCCAACAGACAGCACACGTGAGAGGACATCTCATCCCAAAAAGAAAAGATTCATTCATTCAGTAGTACTACTGCCTTTGCAAAACAGGTGCTCTTTTGTCAGTAATTTACACATGATTAAATTAGGCTATGATGCACCAAGATGACCGTTTGTTTGGACCTAAACAAGAGGGTTTCCCAGTTATTATAATCAACACAGCCATTGCATGACTGCATCTGCAAAGCTAAAAGCTAGTGGTACAAAGTGAAGCTCACTAGCTAGCTCACAAGTCAGAGAAATGTGTTACTTTTGGTTGTAGTAACTGATAAGATGAAAAGCAACAGTATCTGATCCTCCAGTTCAGTGCAGGTGCAGCCTACTTCTAAGGCCCCGTTTAGTTCACAAAATAAAAATTTTTGGGTGTCACATCGGACGTTTGACCGGATGTCGGAAGGGATTTTCGGACACGAATGAAAAAACTAATTTCATAACTCGCATGGAAACCGCGAGACAAATCTTTTGAGCCTAATTATTCCATCATTAGCATATGTGGGTTACTGTAGCACTTATGGCTAATCATGGACTAATTAGGCTCAAAAGATTCGTCACGCAATTTCCCTCCTAATTGTGCAATTAGTTTTTGTTTTTATCTATATTTAATGCTCCATGCATGTGTTCAAAGATTCGATGTGATGTTTTTGGAAAAACTTTCTGGAAACTAAATAGGGCCTAAGCTTTGCAGGGAGTTGCCCAAACTTCAATCAAAAGGTCATGTCTTGTTCAGATTCATAGTATTAGGTTATGTCAAATTTGGTAATATGTTGTAATATTTTGGAAAATATAGAGTAGTGACTTTGTATCGTATCTAAGCCATTATCTGTTAATCACTAGTGTTATCTCCCCAAAATGAACAATTTAATATCAAAATTCAAGAGAGGAAGAGCTTCAAAACAGAGAAAAAAAAGTCTAGTTTAATGACACTGACCAACCCATTAGATTACCCCCTCAATTACAAGGCCATATCAATTACAACAACATGGCAAGGACAGAGATTAAATTAAGGGACATTCACCACCATCAATGCCTTTGTCCACTGCAGCAACAGCAAGAAGCAATGCATCCCAATGTGCGCCTCCTCTGACTCCATTAGAAACCAGAGGCTTCCTTCCTACTACCATCACTTGATCTGCTCACAATCACAATGCCATCATCCTCATCAGGACAGCCACACATGCTGCTACAGCTGCTTGTGTCCACCATGTCCACCAACCCTAGCAAGCACAAGCACAAGCAAAACAAAAGGGAACACCTCAGCAAGTGACCAAAAGGGAGCAAAGCTCCAGTGAGGAAACAACAACAGACAGATCATATGCCACTGAAAATTCTTCTTCCCTTGCATGATTGCAGGTTATGCATAGATAGATCGTAATAGGGGACGACAATCGTGCCCGATTGCCCGTTTACCGCCTAGTAACAATCTTATTACTCTATTAGGGTCGGGCATGTTCCTATTCTTTTTTATAATTGCTACTTCATTGCCTGATTGGTTTATGCTTATGCTAGCAAGAATAGGGAGAATCATGTTGATGGTGATGCAACATGTCACATCTAATCTATTTCAGCTTGAGCCCAAACTTTATACATTGATCATTGTGTATGTACTAATGTTGATTAGCCATTCTTGCTTTGAATGCTTTAATTGCATAAAAATTTGTGATTGTGACATCAAGTTGTTGTTGGATCAGACAGTAGTCTTAACCTGCATCATGCTCCTTTATGCCTTGACATTCCTTGTGTTTGCAAAAGCACCAAGCATGATAAATACAACACTTTTCAGATTATCCTAAACATTTTTTTCAGCATTTGATTACACTGAACAAGCTAGTCGTTATCATCTAATCCAAGAATTAACTTTGCTAATTAATCTACTTCTAATGAAAAGAAGAATCAAAGCACATAAAAATTATGCAGCATAATTAACAGGAGAGCAGGGGAGAGCTTACTGCCGGCTTTGCTGAGGCCGAGATGCTGTAGTAGCCGCCATCCTCGCCATGGCCATTGTACTCGCCGCCGCCGCCAATGGTGCCGCTGCCGCCGCCGATGCCGCCGCCGCCGCCGCCGGAGTTGGTGTTGTCCTTGGGCAGGCGGTAGGAGAGCTCGTAGACCGGCGTGCCGTCGGGCTTGAAGAGGCCGTAGTTTCGCTCCGACGTCGGGCCGGGTTTCATGTTCTCGTTGAAGAGCGCGAACATGTAGGCGCGCAGCGCCACCGACGGCCGGAGCGGCGTGCCCTTCCCGTCGGCGACGAGGCGCATCACGTTGCCGTTGTACCTCGCGGCGTTCTGCGGCGTCGCGCCGGTCTCGTTGGCGTCGCCGGCGGACGGCCACCCGGTCTCCGACACCCGCACCTCCACCGCCCGCGCCGCCGCGGTGTTGGCCGCCGCGATGGCGTGGTACACGGCGTCCACCTGCGCCACGAGCAGGTTGGGGTAGTGCAGGCCGGAGGAGGGGTCGGCGACGCCGGCGTAGGTCGGCTCGAGCAGCGCGTACTCGAGCTCGACGCCGGTGGGGTCCTCGGCGTAGGCGAAGTAGGGGTAGGCGTTGACGAGGAACGGCGAGCCGGTGCGGGCGTGGAAGTCGAGGATGGGGCAGAGCAGCGGGAGGAGGTCCTTGCGGAAGTACGCCGACGACGGCGGGTACGACGTGGCGAGCACGCCGAGGTTGTGCGCCGTGGTGACGGCCACCTGCTTGTCGAGTCCGAGCTGCGCGAGCGCGTCGTGGAGGCACTGCATCGCCGGGAGCAGCGACCGCGACAGCGACGAGCTGTTGGCGCCGGTGAGCACCTCGTTGCCGACGGTGAGCACCGCGATCTTGGTCGCCGGGAGCGCCGGCTGGACGACGGAGCGGACCCACGACGCGGCGCCGGAGGGGGTTGACACGGCAGCCAGGCACTCGTCCGGGACGCCGACGACGAGCTCCACCCCGGTGTTGGCGAACGCGCGGAGGGTGGCCGGGTCGGCGTCGTAGAGCCGGACTCGGCCGACCCCGAGCGACGACAGCATCGGCGGCACGGCGTTCGCCGGGGGCAGGTTGTTGCCGACGCGGCCGTAGTTGATGCCCAGCAGCACCGACGACGTCGCGTCGGCCGCCGCCGGGAGCAGCAGCGCCGCCATTACCAGGATGAGGGGCGGCATTGCGGCGGCGGCGAGACGGCGACGAGGAGCTGAGTAGCTGGAGCTCGGGTGAGCTTGGAGTGGACAGTGGAGTGTGGGAGTGAGGGGAATTTGGGCTGGAGCGTTGTGGGGGCGTGGGGGGTGGGGGGTTGGTGGTGGTGGATGCTGCACTTCACCAGTTTTCACAGTTGCAAGTTGCAAACCGTACCGTTAGTGGAGTGTGAGTGGCCGTCGGATATACTCCTTCCGTCAAAAAAAAAAAACCTGGAAAAAATTAAAAAAGACAAATCACGCATAAAGTATTAATAATGTTTTATCATCTAACAATAATAAAAATACTAATTATAACAAAATTTCATATAAGACGGACCGTCAGACATTGAACACGGAAACCCAGGGTTCGTCTTTTTTTTGGACGGAGCAGGAAAGTTGAGAAAAAAATGAGGATGTTGAGGGAATCAATCAATCTATTGATAAAAAATGGGTAAAATATACCCCCTCCATCTATTTTTATAATCATATTTTATCTTGGCACACAGATTCTACTTATCATCCAATTAAACATGCTACTAGTCATTCCTCGTAAACAAGCAATTCATTAATATTTACATTTCTCGATACCTATGTAGCCAATCTTGTGTGGAAGAATGGAGAGTCACGCATTAAATCCAAGAAAGTCATTAAGAGGATATGTTGTTGGATTGAAATATGCCTATCAAAAATAAATTTTTCAAATTTGGAAATATGACTATCAAAAATAGATGGAGGAAGTATTTGGTTGGGTCTGATTAGTGTATATATTACTCTCTCCATTCCAAATTGATCTACAAATTTCATAGGCACACCAATACCAAGAAAAGCTAATACTATAACTCTCTAATACTATATTTACTCTAGCAACAAACTCGATACATGCACCATCCCCACTATTTCCTAGCCAATAGCAAATCAAGATATTGCACGTTGGTTATAAATACTTGTGTGCATGGATGCATGCATCAATGTCCATTTACTCCAATGCACAAATAACGAATAGACTTAATGAATGAACACAAATATGATGATCATTTATAAATAACCTAAAAAAAACTATATGTAGATCAATTTGGAATGGAGGGAGTAGTAAGCACTATATTTTTTTTATTTTTAATTACTATATGCAGGTTTATGTGTCGTAGTGTTTCTTTGAGATGGACTCAAGAATAGGGTCTGTCACGACCGAAAATAACCCAACAGGTTTTCCATTCGTGCATGTATTATTCCTCTTCTCACGAGGCGAGGTACACAACAGTTGATACAATATCAGAGTTTAACAAGCGGAAGCGTAAATAATACTTTTATTACATGGGCGACCAAAGGCCAAACACACATAGATAAACGAAAAAGCACAAATGACTAGGACAAAGACCATAGACACTTGACGGCAGGCACGAGCTAGACACTGAAGCCATCCTCTTCCAAGAACTCCTTTTCTAGGTTGGGGGAAAAATTGAGCAAGATTGAGTATAATCACCGTGCTCAACAAGTCACACCGATAAATGCACAATAAATGCAAGGGATACAAAGCTATAATAATAAAGGGTTAGATTTTGCAGTAAAACAACATTTTAAACCACTTAGTTGCTCAAAGCCATTTGGTAAATTCGAACACAGGTCTACAAAGTATTATAATTATTCACGGTCGTGAACCCACACGAACCTGCCTTAACCCAAGGCCTACGAAGAGTCGGACCAAACTGGTAGCCTTAAAGCCGAGCTCCAGCTCATACCAAGCCAACCCAGGCCAACCATTCCAGGTTTTAGTTGATTAATATGTTTTAAGAGTGAAATCACTAACTTGGGTATATTACTAGGCTTGCTCATAATCGAGGGCACGGCTACGTACTCGAATAGGTTATACTCTTATCAGAGGTGTACATATTTACCCACAAGACACAGCTTCCTCACGAGTCATCACGCGCCACATACCACCACAATATATGGATGGAGGGCGTGACATAGTTCTTCACTCACCCTAGCCCTGAACAAAAGTACCGACTCAACGCCCACCTACGGCCGGGGTTCCCGGGACAGGTAGGTTATGGTCGAGCCCTACGGCATCAGGATACCCTTGGGGAGTGGCCACCCGGATGCCCGTCCTGTGCCACAACATCTCGACTACCGAACACTCGCCCATGTAGCCTTCATTTGCCTCAGAGATATCCATCACCCGACTTCATCCATCTTTATCAGTGTCCTTTTGTTCACGACCAGACTAGGCTACAAACTAAGCCTTACCCATTAGACATGTGGACTTATGATAGTGCTTTGTAACAGAGGTCCGAAGACTGGTCCTTATAGTGGCCGAGGTGCTACTGTCAAAACCATGCACTCCGAGCCCAGCCTAAAACCATTTTGGGGGTTTTGAATAGAGAGAAAGGTGTATGTCCAATTCCAGCATATGCCAACCAATCACGAACATAAATATTTTTTTCATCATATCATAATCATGTAAGATCTTGTTGTACAGTTTTAATTGCAATGAACACAACAGTGTAATCGGATCGTAGATCAGATAAGTAATTTAAGAGAAAATTTTATTTGAAATTTAGATGGGTAATGAGGATGCAAGTGGCAGGTGCTACTACTTTCAGTAAGAAGGGTAATGAGTTGATACAAACTGTGACTATTTTTGGTAAAAAGGATGGTCGCTGGTTAGCACTAATGAGTGCATGCGCTCCCTGTAGTCGCGTCCTAATATTTAGAGGCCAAAAATCTAGATTTTACCCAAAAGTTGTGATGGGCAAATATATTTTTATTGCATTATTTAAATGAGGTTTAATCCTTAGCCTAGATAATTTGGAGGCGTTGATATATCTTAAAAGTTTTTTTTAAAAAAATATTCTAAGTAGACATAATGATACTTTGTTGCTCCATTTCTTTACATGACCATTTATTTTACATGAGTGGATTTTATGCCATGAAATGCTTGATGAAATGTTCTAAATATTAGTTTGAATATTCCAATGAAACACTCTTTTGGTCATTGTAGTGGTGACCATTATTTCATGACACTCATCAACATGGTTAAAGCATTTAATATTTGATTTGTAATTTGTATTAAAGAATTAATAATAAGTAAATTTCACTTCGGGCCACCTTTTGTTACCTATGTTTCATTTTGGACCACCCTTTAAGCAATATTTTCACTTTGGACTGGGTAAACTTACCTTTGTTTCACTTTGGACCATCCAACTCTCTTCTCAAGCATATGAACGATCTTGATTACGCCGTCTCCTACTCGTCGATGAACTGCCACAGTTATATGTAAGACTATTTCTTCGACATATTACAAGTTTGATGTAGATGGATAAAAGAGTAAGGGTGGTCCAATGTGAAACAAAGGTAAAAATACCCGGTCCAAAGTGAAAACATTGGTCCTAAGGTGGTCCAAAGCGAAACATCGGTAATAAAAGGTGGCCCAAAGTAAAATTAACTAATATAATAATTAACTTGTACTTTATTTGGCTTTGCTTTTTGTGCATAAATATTTACAGGGTTAATAATAAATAATGTATTCTCGTATATTATATTTATTACTCAAGCGTAGGTCTCTACTTTACTTTGTGATCATTTATGGTTTGGCAAGCAATAGCAATCATAACAACTAGCATGATGCAAAAGTTTTAAAATGTTCGAAATTTTAGTGATTTTTATTATTAGGAATTTTCAGGATGTTACGCATTCTTTTAGAGGTGAATCTCCTATGTGTCCACTACCTCATCAATTATTATCCTAACATCTGTCTGGGCTATGGTGAATTAATTTTAATTGATTAAAGAGATATAAGCATGTCATCATACCACCGCATTCCTTGTGAAAATATAAATACGATACCCTTGGGAATACTCATGGGTGAAATGCTACAGCGGTATCCGTGCGCTTGCGGATTTATATGTGATAGTAAGAAATACCAATAGCAGCATTGTTGGAGGCAGGGAAGTGTAGCTGGAGGACAGGGAAGTGTAGCTAGAGGACGTAACATAGCTTTTCTCCCTTGGGAGAGATTAGGAGGCCTGCTGGTGTACCCGGTTGTTGTTCTTCCGTCCATTCAGTGATGAAGTCAGAGAGCACTTGAGACTTGATGGCTACCCGAAGTTGGAAGGAGATGTCAAACGCCATCAGCTGTGCCCACTTGGCGATGCGTCCGGTGGCCTCTTTGTTAAACATGACATAGCGGAGGGGGTGAGAGGTGACGACTGACACCGGATGAGCTTGAAAACAGTGGCTGAGTTTGCGGACCGTGATGAATATTGCGTGGCGTAGTTTCTGAATCTGCGTGTATCGCGTCTTCGACTCACTAAGGACTTCACTAATGAAGTAGACTGATCGTTGTATCTTCTTGATCGATCCATCTTCTTCTCTTCGACACCTAGGACTGTGCTGACAACGCTTGAGGTGGCGGTAATCTATAACAGAATCGGCTCTTTTGGGAGTGTTGTGAGGATGGGTGGACTTGTTAGGTACCGCTTAAAGTCGTTGAAGGCTGCTTGGGCTTCTGGAGTCCAGGTGAAGTCATCAGACTTTTTGAGGAGCATGAAGAATGGCATGCCACGTTCGCCTAGTTGGGACGTGAAGCGGTTAAGTGACACCATGCACCCAGTCAGCTTGTGCAGCTTCTTCAAGTCGGCAAGCGGCTCCATTGAGTGGATGACGGCTATTTTGCCAGGATTTGCCTCAAAGCCGTGGTTGGACACCATGAAGCCAATGTTGGAATTTTCTACGCACATAGATAAATCCGCAAGCGCACGGATACCGTTATAGCACTTCCCCTTAGAGTGACCCAAGGGTATCGAACATAAGGACATGTGTGTACTATATACGAACGGGATTCTATCCAAGGGCAACAATAAATGCTAGGCTTAAGCTAGAGAGGATTCCTATGGACTTAATTAACTAACTTAAGTTAAAGGTAAAACTCTATCGAATGCTTCGGGCACCGGGCCTCCCCTGGTCTGCCAAGCTGAGTCCGACCTTGAGCTCTATGATGTACCCGAACATGGAGGAATACAAGGGACGGACAAGCTATCACCACTTGCCGTCTACCTCACTTTCCCTGGAGCACACAACAAACGAAGCTAATGTTGATGTGAAAACACGGTGGCCTGGGAGATCTGCTTAACTCCAGTGCAGGTCCAATGCTAGCCTCGAGTGTGTCAAGCGCGTGCCAACTGATTTGATACTGCAATCATCAAGTGTTGGCGGCTGTTAAATGCCAATTCTATGCTGCCAATGCCTGCATAAAACATCATGAATAACACATTCAACATAGTGGTAGGGTTTAATTCTAACATATTCCATGAGTGTTGGTGTATATTTGGATGCAGGTAATAAACCGTCAAAGTTGGGATGAAAACCAGACTTCAATGAAGGATTTCTTTTATCCATCTAAGAGTGGGCCTTAAACTTTGTAGAATTATTAGAAAATAGGCCCATCGCTCCTCGAATTGGATAAGACAGAGCAAGGGGAAGGCCCAGGCTGAGGCAACAGGCCATCTAGCCCAGCCTAGGTGGTGACAACCGTTTGATTCATGTTTTGGTATGTACGTTCCTGATTTGCTCCTGATGGCGGTTGGAGGGCAGATTAGACATTTCGCATCATCATACCTACCCTATAAATAGAATTCACTTCACTCATTTCAACACGCACTTGGAAGCTTGAGCTGAATTATAAGAGGCTCTATTGTACTATATTGTATACTAAAATGAAGGAGAGAGTAGAGTACAGGAAGTCGGAGGAATTCCGGAGTTATCGGTAATCCTCTTCTTGTTTCTTTTACTCTGATAAGTATTCTGCTTTAATTAAATATCATTACGAGTATTTAAAATTTATTCTATGAGAGTTACCTCTTAGTTAGTTCCTAATGAACGTACGGGATCACTGATCACTATAATCCAGTAATTTATAGTGGTTGCTTTAGTGTTTAGCTAACATTAAAGTAGTTATTAAACTGCGTAGACGTAGTGTCTGGGTAGTTAATTTCCGGTGTTTGCTTTGTATCTCACAGTAGGTTTGAGGGGGTGTAGAGGTGGTGACAGCCCTCGAAACACTAAAGTCATCCCTGTCCGGTACGTTGTAGAGTCATATCTGGGAGCCAGACTTTACAGGCAACGGTTCGATGTCGGGGCCAATAGACCACGAGCATCCCCATGGAAGGCGTAAAGTTCCAACTGGCGGCTTTTTAGTGGCAAAGGGTATTTTGGAGTAAAAGGAGATATTTGAAAAGCAAATAACATTTAAATAAATTAAGAAAATTCAAATAAAATAGCAAATTGGGTATCAAAATGTAGATTTTGAATTTATATGAATTTAGGTCCAAGTTTCACTAGAATCGGATCTACGGTTTAGGAGATATGTGCTTCTAAAGAATTGGATTTGAATTAAATAGGGAAAATAGGAAGAGTTACTGTGCTGGGGTCCACCTGTCAGGGAATATTCTTAATTTCTTCTCCTTCCCGTCTCCGTCTTTTTTTTCTCCTCCTTCCAGCCGGGTAACAGAGGAGAGAGAGGGAGTAGGGCGTCGGTGCTCCGGTGAGTGAACGGCCTCGACGGCGGCGGCCAAGCGTGTTCCTGCTTGCTGCGTATCCGGGGAGGTCGGTGGAAGGAAGAGGGAGAGAGGAGGATGGCTGGAACGGCAGTGGCAAGAGTTTGGTTGCGGTTACCACAAGGAGGGGCGATGGTGGCCAAGCTAGGGGTGGAGGGAGAGGGGAAGGTGGGAAAATGGACTCTCCTCAGTGAGGCAAGGTCGGTGGTGAAAGGTAGTAGGAAGGGGATCAATGGAGGAGGAGATCGTCCAGTGGTGGGTGGCGGCCGAACATGGCAGGAGAGAGAAAGGAAGAGCTCGAGGCTCTGTTGATGTGTGGAGAAAAGGGGAGGGCTCGCCTTCTATTTATAGGCGGCGAGAGGCGGTGGCTAATGGCGGTTCGGAGGAGAAGGACGACGAGGATACGGCTGCAGCGACGTGGAGAAAAGAACGGCGGCGCCGGCTCTGTCCTCTGATTGGCTGACGATGGCGGTTCGTCCCTGCTGCTGACGTCGGCGTGATGAAGTGTAGCTGACGTCGGGCGGCGATTCCTTCGCGTCGACGGCAAGATAGCAGCGGCGGCGGGAAAGCCGCGGGCGACGGCGCAAGACTACAAAGCGGCGGCGCCATGGCTGTGGGCGGCGGCAGCGGCGGCGTGCGCGCCCACAGAGAGAGGAAGAGCGGCTCAGCTGGGTTGGGCCGGCTTGGGCTGAAGAGGAAGATGAGCCGAAAAGGAGGGAGAAAGGAATTTCGGCCCAAAATATATTTCGTGGATTCTAGAGAATTACTTGTGGCTAAAAGAAAATTAATTTGGAAGAGGAGGATTAAATAAAAATATCATTCTAATATTTATAATATTGCTATTCTTGTGCCGAGAAGACTTAGTTGAGGAAATTGGAATGGGAGGCTAGATCAAAATAGGAGCATGACCAAAGAGTTAATGATACCCCAACTAAAAGAACAATTGAGAGAAATGGTGGAACTTTTGTATGAAGGTAAACTGGACATGAGGAGATTAAACTATGGAGTCATAACTTTGATCCCCAAGGTTAAAGATGCTAATACTATCAAATCGTTTAGACCAATATGCCTCCTCAATGTGTGTTTCAAATTTCTCACCAAGATCCTAACAAGGAGGTTGTCTGAAATTGCTCAGAAGGTAATAGGGGAGAGTCAAACTGCCTTTATTCCAGGAAGGCAGAATCTGGATGGGGTGGTTATCCTACATGAAGTTTTACATGAACTAAAAAAAGAGAAGAAATCAGGTATCATCTTCAAGCTCGATTTTGAAAAGGCATACGACAAGGTGCAATGGAGTTTTTTGTTTGATGTTCTGCATAAGAAAGGTTTCAGTGATAGATGGATTCAGTGGGTTAAAATGGCAACCATAGGAGGGAAGATGGCAGTCAATATTAATGGGGAGGTGAAAGACTTCTTTAAGACTTATAGGGGAGTAAGACAGGGGGATCCACTTTCCCCTCTTTTATTCAACTTGGTTGCTGATGCTTTATCCGAAATGTTGAATAATGCTAAACAAGCAGTACCACATTTAGTTCCTGGTGGCTTGACACACTTACAATATGCTGATGATACCATACTTTTCATGACCAACACAGAGGAGAACATTGTTACTGTGAAATTTCTGCTATACTGCTATGAGGCTATGTCTGGTCTTAAGATTAACTACCAAAAGAGTGAGATCATGGTCATAGGTGGAGATGAGATGGAAACTCAAAGAGTGGCTGATCTGTTTAACTGTCAAGCTGGAAAGATGCCTTTTACTTACCTAGGGATCCCAATCAGTATGAATAAACTGACCAACGCTGATTTAGATATTCCTCCCAACAAGATTGAGAAAAGGCTTGCTACTTGGAAATGTGGTTACTTATCTTATGGGGGAAAAGCAATCTTAATAAACTCATGTCTTAGCAGCATTCCTTTATATATGATGGGAGTTTACCTATTACCTGAGGGAGTGCACAATAAGATGGATTCTATTAGAGCGAGATTTTTTTGGGAGGGATTGGAAAAGAAGAGAAAGTACCATATGATTAAATGGGAGGCCTTATGCAGACCTAAAGAGTTTGGAGGACTTGGCTTCATTGACACAAGGAAAATGAACATTGCTTTGTTATGTAAATGGATCTATAGACTTGAATCTGGGAAAGAAGATCCCTGTTGTGTGTTGTTGAGGAATAAATACATGAAGGATGGGGGAGGTTTTTTCCAGTCTAAAGCTGAGGAGAGCTCACAGTTTTGGAAAGGCTTACATGAGGTGAAGAAATGGATGGATTTGGGGAGTTCTTACAAAGTGGGAAATGGTAAAGCAACCAACTTTTGGAGTGATGTTTGGATTGGGGAGACTCCTTTAAAAACTCAGTATCCCAACATTTACAGAATGTGTGCGGATAAAGAGAAGACTGTCTCTCAAATGTGTTTAGAGGGGGACTGGTACATAGAACTGAGAAGATCTCTGGGGGAGAGGGATTTGAATGAGTGGAATGACCTTCATAACACACCAAGGGAGATCCATTTAAAGGAGGAAAGAGACTGTATAATCTGGAAACTAACCAAAAATGGCTTTTACAAAGCGAAAACCTTGTATCAAGCTCTAAGTTTTGGAGGAGTCAAGGACAAAGTGATGCAGGACCTGTGGAGGTCCTCCATCCCCTTGAAAGTCAAAATTTTATTCTGGTTAATGTTAAAGGGGAGAATACAAGCTGCTGGGCAGCTGAAGAAAATGAAATGGTCTGGAAGTCCAAATTGTAAACTGTGTGGGCAGACTGAAGATGTAGATCATTTGATGTTTAGATGCCATATCTCTCAATTTATGTGGTGCTGCTATAGAGACGCCTTTGGTTGGGATAATATTCCTAGTTCTAGGGAAGATCTTTTAGAGAAGTTAAACATTCAAAAAGATGGACAAAAATCTGTTTTGCTTGCATGCTTAGCTGCAGGCACATGGGCGATTTGGCTGATGCGAAACGATTGGGTTTTCAATGGAAAACTAACCTCTGATCCCTCTCATTTGCCTCCAAAGCTGTTTCTTTTCTTCTACAGTGGAGACAACTGGCGCCGCAGATCCAGCGGAGCGATTTGGACGCCTCAAGGGCCTTACTGCTTGCCAGTACTCGAAGGGCAACAGGCTCAAACCCCTGATGAAGACCTGAATGATTTTCAGCTTATACTCCAGGGATGTCTTTTTGGTTGTTCACTCTGAGTAGTTATTTCTGGCTTGTCTTTTGGGCTGTGCCAGCAGCCATTGCGCTCTATCACTTACTGGGTAGTCTCCAGCCCCTTTTATCTTCATGTCTTGTTTTACTTTCTGTATGAACCTTGTTGGCTTTTTAATGAAAGCTGGGCAATGCCTTTTCTCCAAAAAGAGTTAATGATACTGTAGAAGATTTTGGATGGAGAAGAACTAAGGAATTTTAGAGGCAAACCTAGATTATGGGTTTGTCAAAGAAATAATTCCAATAGAATTGGAATTATGGTGGTTTGAGTTCAAAGGATAATATTGGAGGGTTTCTTGGACCATAATTCATAAAAGGTTTTTCAAATAATTTGAATAGAGGAATTTTGTCAAAAGAAGGTGTTAAACCAAATCAAGAAATACCTCAAGATAAATTTTAAATGAAAAATCATAAAATAAATTAAATACAGAGAGAGATTTTATGCAGGTTAGTTTTAGGAGGTTCCTTTGATTATATTTTCCAAGGTTTAGAAGGTTATTAAAAACATAAGAATCGGCATGATGCAAAATTAGCATATGGCTAATTTTTGGGATGTTAGGGGGGGGGGGGGCTGCCCACCCAGCTTAAGGGTGGGGGGGGTGAAACCTCAGCGTGGTGTGATTGGTTAGGGGGAGTTAAGCGAAGGGTCTTGTCACACTCGCATGGTGACGTGTCAGGTATAGCACGGTGAAAAATGGTGGATTGTGTCTTGTCTCTTATGGGTACAGTTGTGCACCTTTGGTAAGAGTAAAACTATTCGAATAGTCATGCTCGCGATTATAGGCGATCGACTAGATGCACCGTGATTAGTTTCACACCATTAATTAATTTGACTTAATGAACTAGTGTAGTTCATGTGGTATGGTTAGATCTGTTCAACATGGTGTAGCGTTGTTCAGTGGAGGTTTAATCTTGCCTTAATTAATCAACAATTTTATTGTTTTCAACTATAAATGTTTACAACCGCCTTTATGCAAATAGCCACAAACCTCACTTGTTTCCCCTTGCACGATTGTGTCATTGGTGTGGCTTGCGTCATACGGTGGTTATACTTAGCCTTGCTATAATTACCATTTTTCAGAAGTGTAGTGCTACTGAGTTGAAAACGAAGTTAAAGTACCAAGGCTTATACTCCAGTTGTGTTTACTAGGATCACCTCTTTTCCGTTGCTGCCTTCTTTTGGTGTGATGACTAAATGCCTATTCTGTAAGTATTTACACTTTATTTACATTTGGATCTATATATTAATTTGTTATTTTGTGTACCCTAGCTTGATTCTTGGACAAGGATTTATACACAGAATAGTTTGAAAATTTGGCTAAATTTCTGGTCGTGACAGCAGAGTTCTTCACAAATGCACTATAGGTAGAGATCCAAAAACCGCGCACTATACACATTTTGTGAACCTTAAGCCTTACTCGTTCTCTTGGTTGTGGACTCTATGCCAGCGATTTAGGAAAATGGCGGCATGGCTAGGATGTGCCGATGATGCCGTCGAACCAGCTCGACGAGACAATGAGGGGGTGGGGGTGGGGGGGGAGAGGGGTGGAGGAAGGAAAGTCGGAAGGAGGGAGAGGGAGAGGGAGAGGAAAAGGACGAGGAGCAAGTGGAAGTCGGACCCTCCCCTCCTCCCCACAATTATCAAGGGGGTCCATCTCGATCACAGTATAAGAGGGCTCAGTTCAGGGATCGGAAGAATACCCTGGACCATCCTAGTGCTCCTATGGGTAGGAAGAGGTAAGTTAGTTGGCATATCTATGTTCGAACTTGTGCGAACCTTTATTTTGGCTTCTTGTATGCTGTAAAGGGTATGGATGGATGTGGCAAGGGATGTGGATGTAGTGCTGTGTATGGATTTTGGATGGATGGATGTGAATTGATTTCGGATGGATGGATGTGTGCTAGGGGTGTATTTGCAGGTGGTGATGACTGGATATAGAGCTGGTTGTTAGTTCCTGCTTGGGGCCATACTTCATAGCTAAGGAAGATGGCGCTGAAGAGTCCAAACTTAGCTCCATATAGCTTAGCGCTAAGGTATGGCCTCTAGGCAGCCAACTGCAAGCCTAGCTCAGAGCAGGTGCATCGGCACTGAGCTTGAAAACCTTGGCGCCACGTGCATTGGCGCTGAGTTTGAACACCTCAGCGCTCTACAGCCTCGCATGACTATGTTCCAAACCGCAAAGGTAGATGGTGCTGAGGCCTTTTAGTCCGACGCCGAGGTTGGCGGCTTAGCGCCTCATGGCTGCACAACACAGGAGCTGTGTTGGACGAGATGACCTCGCGCGGCAATGTCCCGAAGGAGGTCTTTCCTTCTGGCCCCATCTACATTGGTGCTTAAGTCTTTCCTTTCAGCGGCAATATGGTTGGTGAAGAGCCCCTGCCATGTAAGTGAGGTGATTGGCTCGGGTTCCATGTGAACACGGGAGTCAGCGCCAACGGACCCGGTGTTGACGCGTACAACCTCCACAACAAGGTGGTGGGGCTGAGGTCGTGGATCATTTTTGGTTGATTTTTTTTTGCATGGTGTAATTTCAAAATAAGTTTTTAGAAAGGATCAATTTGTCAAAAAAAAGATATATTCATTCTCCGATTTTGCTAAACATCACACGGGTGATTTTTCGTTGATATTTGACAGATTTTTGCCCCTACAATTATGCGCCGAGATCAGTACACGATTCTGCGTCAATGTTGTCGTGAGGTGGAGAGGAGACCTCGTGGGTCCCACGTTTGCCGCTGATCACGATTCACAAGAAATTTACATCCTAGCTACGTGTAAATATCCTATATAACTAAAATAAAATATAAAATTACAGTCCTATTTAACTAAAATTACATATGTAAATTCAGTTGATATTAATTATAATCCTATTTAACTAAATCTACATTTGTAAATTCAGTTGATTTGACATGTAAGTGCACTGTAATTTTGATAAAAATAATGTGTAAGTAAATATGTACTTATTATTTTCTTTAAAATATAAAATTACAATCCTATATAACTAAAATTACATTTGTAAATTTAGTTGATTTGACATGTAAGTGCACTTTAATTTTGATAAAAATAATGTGTAAGTAAATATGTACTTATTATTTTCTTTAAAATATAAAATTACAGTCTTATATAACTAAAATTACATATGTAAATTTAGTTGATATGACATGTAAGTGCACTGTAATTTTGATGACATGTAAGTGCACTGTAATTTTGATGAAAATATTGTGTAAGTAAATTTGCATTAGTTATTTTATTTCAAATATAAAATTACAGTCCTATATAACTAAAATTACATTGTAAATTTAGTTGATATGACATGTAAGTGCACTGTAATTTTGATAAAAATGTTGTGTAAGTAAATTTGTATTAGTTATTTTATTTTGTAGTCCGTTGGATGCAAATCCAAGGGAGGAAAAAATCTGGGTGATTAATCACCCGAGTGATGCATAAGCTGTCCCTTCATTCTCTCAATCCAAATTTCATCGGAGTT
This sequence comes from Oryza sativa Japonica Group, assembly GCF_034140825.1. NCBI lineage: Eukaryota > Viridiplantae > Streptophyta > Magnoliopsida > Poales > Poaceae > Oryza > Oryza sativa. Next base: position 3,892,307 of record NC_089044.1, read on the forward strand.
ATAGTTGATAATAGCTCGCTGCGGTTAACGGCTTTGGGTGGGGAACAGGGGAAGGCAAAACCTCTGCTTGCAAACTCCAAAACCTTCTGGAACGTTTCGTCGTTCGAATCGCCCGCACCAAAATCCCACCCCTCCTCTTCCTCCTTCCTCTGCAAGCAAAGCAACCCGGTGGAACACCACGCGCCGCACCCCTCCTCCACCTCGCTCCTCCGCTCCCGCTCCCCGCCGCCGGCCATGGTGCTCGAGCTCCAGGTCCACCCCACCCCCTCCTCTCCCCCATTTCCTCCCTCCTCTCGCTTCCCCCATTCGGCGCTCGCTCCGCGGCTACCCGCGAGTTCGCTACGGTGATTAATTTCTGAAGGTTTTTATTGTTGGCTGGAACCCAATGCATTCGCAGAGGAGCATGCAGGCAACTATGATATGCGTCGACGACTCGGTGTGGATGCTGAAGGAGGACTACCCGCCGACGCGGCTCCAGGCGCAGGCCGACGCCGCCAACCTCGTGTTCGCCACGAAAATGGCGGTTCGACTGCAACCTCGTGTTCACACAATTTTTGGGGTTTTTTTTTTTGACTCCGGGAGTTTTTGGGGGCGTCGTGTTCGTTGCAGTCGAATCAGGCGAACACGGCCGGGTGCCGGCCATGGCTGGGGACAGAGTGCGCGTGCTCCTCGCGCTCACCAGCGACCCCGTCAAGTTCCTCGCCTGCATGCGCGGTGCGTGACTGGCCCCCAATCTCCATATAGGGTGTGTTTGGTTCCCGGTCAAGGTTGGATGGGATATGGCGGTCCATATTTTCCTGGATATGGCGATCCAGTTTTTTGTTTGGTGGAGTGAATATGGTGATCCAGTTTTTTGTTTGGTTGTAGGGATGAAAGTGGATATGGTGATCCATTTTTTTGTTTGGTTGGAGGAGTGGGATGGATGAGTGGGTACAATCACTCTTCCATTAGAAGTGGTGAGTTTACCCCTATTTCAACCTACTAAAAAAATAAATAGAAATAAAAAACAGAACGAAATAAAAGGGGAAGGAGAAAAAAAGAAAAAAGAAAAAAAAATCTTCCTCTCTCGAAATCGCCGGCCGCCCCTCGCCTCCTCTCTCGTCCTCGTCGGCCGCCCTTCGCCTCATCTCTCGCCCTCGCCGGCCGCCGCCGCGCCTCCTCCGGCCGCCGCCGCTCCAGATCCGGCCGTCGTCAGCGCCTCCTCTCTCACCGGCCACCGCTGCGCCTCCTCTCTCACCGGCCACCGCTGCGCCTCTTCTCTCACCCACCGCCACCCCGTCTCCTCTCTCCCCGACCGCCGCCGTGCGTCCTCTCTCGCCGGCGCGGCACGCCGCCCCCAGATCCAGTTGCCGTCGGCGCATCCTCTTCCCGTCTCCTCTCTCACCGGCCGCCGAGCTCGCGTCCCACTGCCGCCGCGCTCGTCGCCCACGCCGGCCGCCGAGCTCGCTGCCCACCGTCGTCGCCTCCTCTCTCGTCGCCTGGCCTGGCTGCCGCCGAGCTCACGTCGTCACTCACCCTAGCCGCCGCCAAGCTCGCACTGTGGTGAGAGGGGTGACGCGACCCACTATCGCTCGCCCCCGCTCGCCCGGGCGCTCGGGCGGCTGCATCCGGCCGAATCGGCCGGATCCCCCCATCCAGCATCTGGGGGGAATATTCCCCTCCGGGCCGCCCTATCCCACCTCCGACCAGGAACCAAACACCCACAAAAAATGGGCCGCCATGTCCTATCCACCCATATCCCTCCATCCAAACACATCCATAATTGTGTGATTTCGCCTGTTCCTCCCACTATTCCAGAATGTGGGATAGTTCCTTGATCAATCCATGATCACTTTGGTTTGGTTTGGTAACTTTGATAAATGATGGTTGGTTGGTTAGCGTGCAGTCGTGCATATGGTTTATTGATCAATCCATGATGTTGTTTGCAAAAAAATGTAGTGTTAAATGAACGCTAAGTTGCCAAGGAACCATCAACTTTGCTTATCCTCCTGGAATTCAATTCTGAATATATGGTTCTGTCTTGTCCAGGATTATCAGTTCAGTTAGAAATGATGTTAGTTACTGCACAATAGTAGTTCACTGATCAATCCATCACGTTATTTGCCAAATGGTGACAAGCACACTGATCTCTTTATTTTGTAGGGTAGTGCTAAGCGCAAGGAACCATTAAATTAGCTTATACTACTGGAATGCAATTCTAAACATATATGGGTCTGATCACTTAGTCAAATATGATCAAGGATTAAGTAGGAAGATTTGTGGTTTCTGTGTTGCTTATGGAATATGTAACCACATTCTGTTGTTGTACGACTTAGCAAAATCCATACGAAGAAATGATGCTGATATATGTCTCCCATGTATGGTTCACTTGTTTTTAAAGGCAGTGTGGTAGTAATTGTACATTCGTACTGTCATAAACTCGTCATCTATATTTGCTTTCATTTTTTTTGTACCATTCTAAAATATTACTACCTCCGTTTCAGGTTATAAGACTTTCTAGGCACACATATATGTATAGACTCATTAACATATATATATAAATATGGGCAATAATAAAAAGTCTTATAATATGAAACGGAGGAAATATCTATATTACAAGGAAGAGAGGATATGTATGGAATGAGAACCGCAAAATGTTAAGTCTTCTTGTGATCGATCAGATACTTGATAGTTGATAATACTGCTGCTTTAAAGAAATCATGTGCCACATATATTCCTATAACTGAAATACTTATCTTTGCAGGGCTGAAAGTTAGTGGTGAAGCAAATTTGACTGCTGCTTTAGAGGTTGCCGAACTGGCACTGAGAAATCATGCCGACAAAACACTGAGCCAGAGGATAGTTGTTTTTGTTGGCAGGTATCTATCTATCTATCTATCTATTATCTATCTTCTATTATATACTGTCCATAAGACTTCCTACAAACGCTCTCAAGCCGCCAAGTGGCGCTCTAATAAAATAGAGAAAATCCTAGAAATTCTAAGAAAAAAGCAAAAAATCTACCCCTTGATTTTCACTTAAATTGGTGGATCCAATATTATACACCATTAGATAAAATTGATCTTAAAACAAACTAAATACTATGGGTCCCACCTATCCTCCTCCTGCGCGTTGGCAGGTGGCAGGTTCGTACGTACATGTACGTATGCTTCCTTCCTTTCTTTTCCTTTTTTTTCTTTTTTCCATATATATATATATATATATATATATATATATATATATATATATATATATATACACACATACTATACTAAACCCAGGGTGCGTAATAACTAAAATGCTCCTCCTCACATCCTACCCCCCACCCCACGCACCCCCCCCCCCTCCCGCCGGTGCACCCCAGCTCTCCCCTCCCATATTTACGGAGTAAATTGTTTACTATCAAATCTATCTGCTGCCTATATTACTCACTCCCTGTCTTGTAGTAGAAACCGTCCACCCACTTTCTCCTTTCTCTCCACTTTTTACGGATCTGGTGCTCCTCCCCTGCCCCACCGCCGCCTACGGCCAAGGAGTGGCGGTGTGCAGGCGACGGGCGGCCGACCTAATCACCGCCCACTCCCACCGGGGGTCGTCGTCGGGTCGTGGCCGTATCGGCGTGCGGCTCCGGCAGCGGCAGTTCAGGGATGAGGAGGAGCGGCGGCGAGGCGCATCCAGCCACGGCTCGGAGACGAGGAGGTTCGGGCGGTGAATCCGGTGATGGCGAGGCGTGTGGGCGGCGTGCGGCTATTGGCTCGGGCTTCCTCCGGTAGCCAGCGATGGCGACGCTTTGCGGAAGCGGCGGGCGCGGCCGGCGACGACGACGGCCTGCGACGGCGACGGCTTGCGGCAGCGGCAGGCGACCGTCCTCCACCCGGATCCGGCGGTGGCGGCCCGGTGGCGGCGGGAGGAGAGCCCAGCGGCGTAGTCGGCAATGGCGTGGCCGGCGACGGCGACGGCTTGCGACGGTGGAGGATGGGGGAGGCGAGGGGGAAGAGGCTTCGTGCTCCTCCAATCGGGCGCATTCGCCGCCATTCCGCCCGCGCTCGCCGAGGCCATCGGCGCCGCTGGGTAGGGCGCGAGCGTCTTGGAGGTGATGGGCGGGGCGCGCAGACTGCTCGTGCCGGACCCGACCGGGACCTGCTCCCAACTCCCGTGGCATGCGAGTTGAGTGGTGCCAGATCCGTTGGCTACGACTGGGCAACGGCTGATCCGGGGTAGGCTTCGTGCTCACTGGTGCTGCCTTCTCCCATGACTCCGACCTCCCTCTCTAGCCGTCGCCGGCGTCCCCTGCTGGATGCAGTCAATGTAGGCTCGGGACTCGCCTGATCTGGGGTGGATCGACGACCATTGGGCTGTCGAAGCATAGCAGAGACCCAGGCAGAGATGTACTCCCTCCGTACCAAAAAAAGACAAACCCTGGTTTCCGTGCCCAATGTTTTACCGTCCGTCTTATTTGAAAAAATTATGAAAAAAATTAAAAAGACAAGTCACGCACAAAGTATTAATCATGTTTTATCATCTAACAACAATAAAAATACGAATTATAAAAAAATTTTATATAAGACGGACAGTCAAAGTTGGATACGCAAACCCAGGATTTGCCTTTTTTTGGGACGGAGGGAGTAGGTTGCTGCTTGCAGGTCCGCCACTGCCCGTGGACAGACAGTGCTCGTCGATCGCATTTGCTGTAGGCGCCAGCGACTAGTCCTGCCAGGCCTGACTGGAGAACGGTGGGATTTGGTGCTGCTGCACCCTCAGCGGCGCTGGTTAGTTCCTTTTTTTTTTTATTGGATCGATGGAAGTTCTGAGCTGAGCTTGTTACTATTGTGCTTTTGGCTTTTTGTGGTCTCGATCTAGTTGAACAGAGCTGTTCTAAGAGCATCTTAATATTATTCCCTTGCTTAGCAGTAACCAAGTATTACAAATCAATAGCGATAAGTGTATGAAATAAAAAATTTGCCCCTTTATATCTTTGTAGTTTGTAATAAGCCTGCTAAATTCTCAATGTTCATGTGTTCTGTTCAAAATTTATATGATTCAGAAATTATCCAAACCACTTGTGCTAGCGTTATTCATAAATTAAGATGTCATGGCTGATATGATCTGTGTATGTTTGAATTTCGACAGTAATCTCAAATTTATACAACTCAAAACTTGTATAAACCACCGGTGCTATCTGTTAGAGCTTGCATTTTCAGAAATAGCTGTAATTGGACATATTTTCATAAATGATCATGTATTCTTAGTGAATTTGGTTCTATGTATTGTTGTGATGATTGCTGCTTTTGCTGGATCAAGCATCATGAGTGAATAGCCCTGATACCAGAGGTTTTTTTTTTTTGCAACGCATGAAGAACCATGCTCTCATCTTAATTTTCATTTGTTCAGTCATGAATTGTTTGTGCAATATATTCAGAAAAGTGTTCCCATGTGAATTTCATTTGTTTAGTGATATATTTGTGCGTGCAATATTTGGATAACTGCCAATAGCATCATCATCAGGTTCTCTGATATGTTTGATAAATGAAAACTCTAGAAGCTCAATTAGGTAGCAGTTCTATGAAGTTTTGTGGTTCAACAGAGCATATCAATTGATTTTCTCTGAACTACTCTCTGAAATTTTGTGGTTCAACAGAGCAAAGGTGTTTGAATAAAATAATCTACAACCTATTAACGTGATGATGGTAACGTTTTTTATCAGTGAAGGATTAAAACTCCTTGATTCCCATTTATTTATGCGAAGGAAAAAATGAGCCATTTTTTATCCCAGTTTTGCATCGCGGAGGAAAAAAAAATCTATTTTTCAAATGTTATTTACTGATGTGTCATGATTCATGATCTGAGAATTTATCATTGTTTTAGACGGATCTATTTGGTTTTACTTAAATGCTCACCCTCTAGTTTTAACCCTTCTAGAACTGTGCCATCTGCCCATCTGTAATATAGTGTAGTGGAATGATTCATTCGGCTCAGTTGAACTAGAAAATCTAGAAAATGAACCTTGCAGCTGAATGATTTATTCCGATCATCTTGACCAAATAGATTTATTTCTGGATTTGGTATTTGCTTTCTCATTCTGCTGAGTTGCACAATGTTCAATTGTAGGCTGGGAGTAAGGCGAGCCCAAGAACATTATAGTCCGGATTTAATTTTTGCTTTCTCATTTTCAGGTATAGCAGAGTACATTATGCTCATGTGAATACAACCAAGTACATTTTCAGATCCGGTTGCTAGCTAGTGCCATGGAGGAGCAGCAACGGCCACCTCCATGACGCGACTCCGTCAATGTCCAGCCAGCGCCAGCCATCTCCGCCACCAACCACCGGCCGGTGTCTAGATCTATGTTATATTGTCATGGAGTAAAATGTTTACTCACACCATATGATTGTTTCATGCCGTGTAGGCTTATTGTAAAAAAGTTACTATTCTCATATTTCTCATTGTATTCATATCGTGTAGGTTTATTGTAAAACATTTACCATGTGCTAATAAGTGTCCGTGAAAAATACTTGAGTCTATTTAACTATATTTAACTAGATAGTAAAATTATTACTCAACAATAACGAATTAATCTAACATTATGTTCACGAGTAATTGATTTACTTAGTGAGGCTCTAGTGTGAAAAAAACCAATAACTTATTGACGAAAACAATATTGGGCGCGGACGTAATCTCCTAGTAATTCTTTTACTTATGGTTCCACGTTAGAAGGAAAACAACATAAATTAATTGGGTGTGCGGGAGTGTTAGTAACTCGTTTACTCATAGGTTGATAGGCTCTTTTACTACTATAAGTAATTTACTTACTAAAAGATGGTCGCGAAAAAAAAAGAACGTGGCATCAAAAAGGTGCGGGTGTGGGGCGGTTGGGGGTGGGGGAGGAGAGAGAAAGGTGGTTTTTCTGGGTGGGAGTGGGGGTGGGGTGGGGGTGGGGGGTGGGTAGGGGGGCATGTGAGGGGAGCATTTTAGTTATTACGCACCCTGGATATTTTTTTAAACAATCATAATTTTACAAAACAAAGAATCTACCGTCATATAACAAAGAAACTTCCTTTCAAATATTGCACTATTTTAAAATAAATTTTACACATTTATATTCTGTACCTATTAAACGCACTCAAGCCGCCAAGTGATGCTCTAATAAAATAGAGAAAATCCTAGAAATTCTAAGAAAAAAACAAAACATCTACCCCTTGATTTTCACTTAAATTGGTGAGTCCAATATTATACACCATTAGATATATCGATCTTAAAACAAACTAAATATCATGGGTCCCACCTATCCTCCTCCCGCGCGTTGGTAGGTGGCAGGTGGAGTATATACGTACGTACATGTATGTATGCTTCCTTTCTTTTCCTTTTTTTCCTTTTTACATTTATATATATATAATGGATATATTTTTTAAATAATCATAATTTTACAAAACAAAGAATCTACCATCATATAACAAAGAATCTTCCTTTCAAATAATGCACTATTTTAAAATAAATTTTACACAATTATATTGATATGTACCTATTAAATAAACAATATCTATATTAATTAATTTATACATGCACATAAACTGATGGCCCCATTACATAAATCATCAGATCTACTTTTCATTACCTTGGTCTATTATTCACTGTTTCAAAATAAGGTCTACACCATTATATTGTGTACCCATTAAATTAACAATTTAAAATCTATATTAACTAATTTAACTTACACTAGAACTGGTGGACTTATTATTATAATCATCGGATCTATTGTTTGCTAATAAATAAAGTGTCCGAAATTCTCTTTTTGCCCGCTGCACAATACACGTCTGCACCTTTGCCTTTCCCATGTGTGACAAAGTGTAGTGTCTGAGACATATAAGGTGATCACAACCGCTGTAAAGCTTCCACCTTGCCACAAATCAAATCATATATGGAGATGATTAATTTTGTTATAACATGAAAAGAAAATTAAATGTGTGATGCAGTGAGAGAATAATTAAGTACCATGGATTGTGTTTTTCTCAACACTAATTAGCTCTATTTAAATTGAAACCGAGAGTTGATTACATAATAATTATAATGTATCTGTGTTATGTCGTATTTGGATTTTGTACTATTTGTTCGTATAGGTGAAAGGAATCATTATGTTATAAATATGAGCGCAATATTGACGAATATTAATAGAACTCTTACTACGACAAGGGTGATAAAGGGAGTTTAAGGCCCTCTCTTTTTTTCCCGATTCCATATTTTGGAATTTTGTTTGCATGCTTTCTAAGTTTCTAAATAGTGCCTTCTTTAAATTAACAACATTCTAACTTTTTAGAAGTCAATTCATTCATTTATACCCTCAAAAAAAATATCACATAAATTATATAATTCATCAATTTCAAAAAAACTATCACATAAATTATATAATTCATCAATTTCAGCTATCCTAAACCTTAAGTACTACATATTTTTTTTCATGCGAGTCATGGTGATAAATTATTAAAGTCGTAAGATGAATATGTAAGAGTTACTCTGAACAATTGTAAATAGGTGTCAAAATTAATTGCTATTAATTAGACATCTAATGGCTTGCAAGCCACAAAATTAATTTCACTCTACATGTATATAATCATGGACGAAGCTGGAACAAATATTACCATATGTCCCATACATATATATTGCACAGTTAATATTCTAATTACATGTGTTAAGTCATTTAAAATTTCTTAAAATGCTCTCAAGCTGCGACGTGGTGCTCTAATAAATTAGGGAAAATATTAGAAATTCTAAGAAAAAAACAAAGTATCTATTTCTTGATTTTCACTTAAATCGGTAGGTCCAATATTACAAACCGTTAGATTAAATTGATCTTAGAACAAACTAAATAGTACGAGGTCCCATCTCTCCTCCCGCGGCATAGGTACGCACCTACGTGCATGGGTACGTACGCTTCCCCTCCCTTTTTCATTTTTTCTCCTTCTTCCTTTTTTTCCCATGCATATGCTTCCCTCTCTTTATTACTATATCATGCGCCTTCATGAGACGATTTAATCAAAAGAATTTTGAGTATCTTGCACTCGTATTTTTCATTTGCGGTCGTACTACACGGTATGCGTATAGATGGATTATATGATAATTAACTAGCAATAGTTTTTTATTTACTCGAGAAAAAAGAAACATGATTCAAAAATCGTAAGTACTTAATCCATCTCCTACTTAAGTTTGTGAATGGTTTTTTAAGATACGTTAAGAAAAATAGAACCCTTAAATTATTATAAAATAACATTATCCAAACTTTAGTTTGCCCTTAATCTATGAGACAAAATTTCTGAACAAACAATAATCTTACCTTTTAATAATATAAGTGCCCGCGCATACGCGCGAGCCACCTTCCTAGTTGCAAAAAAAGTTGCATGATAGATTCTGTTCCAAACTTCTCCTGTCACAATTCTATGCTGATGTGAATTGGATGCTGTGGATTTGTGACTGGAAGGAGCAATAACAATTTGAAATTTTTATCTGAGCTGAAATTATGCTACATTGTCCCTTGCAGCCCTGTAAAAGATGAAAGGTTAGGGGACATCGGAACAGTTCTGAAGAAGAATAATGTTTCTCTTGATGTTGTTGAATTTGGTGAATCTGAAAACTAGAAGCTCTTGTTGCTGCAGTTGGTGGCAACAGCCACATAGTTCACATCCCACCTGGGGAAGATCTTTGTGTCGTCCTTTCGAAGTGAACATCTATTATGTTATCTGCTGGTTCTTACCCAAATTCCTAGTGCTAGAATATGCTATCACTAATCAGTAATAACCCTATTCCTTTCAAAGGTCACCAATAATTACTGGAGATGAAGGAGGGGGTGCTGCGTTACTATCCTTATTGAGATCACCTCTGCTGTCAAAAAAGGATTATGAGGTAGATTACAAGAAGGAGGCGGAATCTACCTCAGATACACCTACTGACAATGAGAAGGCAAAGGTATGCTACTGCGTTACTATCCTTATTGAGATCACTGGCTTTCTTTGTGCACAAGTTTAACTACTATCAGATCATGAACTCTGTGACTGCAGAATTCCATCAGGGATATATTTGTATTTGTGGTATTGTCTATCTGTTTATTGCTTCGGAGCACCCATCCCTCAAAATATCCCAAATCACTGTTCACCCTTGTAAGTTAGTGCCTATAGCTACACACTATGAACTTCACTAACTTAACTGCCCTTGGGAGTGGTAGTCCTGTCCTGTCTAGTATTCTCCAGGACAAAAAAAAAAAAAAACAACAACAACAACTCCAGCAACAATCTATTTCCATGTCAATTTTTAGTAAATAGTAACTGAATTATATGAATATGAATAAACAGGAACTGCATTTAGACTTGTAATCTTGGATCTGTTTAGAATTTTATATTAACATTTTCTTATCTGGGAACTTAATTTTCTTTTGAGGCTGGCCTTGAATGTGTTGCTAGGAACCTGAGCCACTTCCTCATTTGTTTTCTTCACCTTCTAACGATGCAAGTTGTCTTGAAAAAAGATCGGAATGATCATGATACTAACCATCATTATTTGATTGCTTTTGTGCTATTTTAGTGGCACTGTGGCAGGACAACGTTAACAGTGTAATTGGTGAGATAACTATAAATATTATTATCAATGATTTTTAAGCTTTGAAATCTATAACATATGGTTATCACCATCTTTGTAATATGCAAAATGTAGTAACACTAAGTCAGGATTACTTTTATGGCTTCCTTGCCTTTTATTTTTTAGATAATGGAAGCTTTATTAAGACTCAGTTAAATACATCAAGATGATACATTCCAACTGAGTCCACCCGGGGCCTCTGCATAGAATGCACACAGCCAAAACACTGGATCTAAGAAGACTTCCCCATCACAAAACACAAAAACTAGTGGCTATCAATCCATAGACTAGATCGCCACCCATGCTCCTGGGTAAAAAATTCTTGTACCACCTAGTCCAACTGTTGCAATACCACCGCAATAGTATCCCGAAGTCCCGGTTTGTGGAGGATGGCCCAGGTGCGTAGCCACCGGGTGACTAAAGTAGTAACCTGCAAAGGAGAAGACAACACTTTGTTATAAAAAATTACCCCGTTTCTGCTTAGCCATATGGACCAACAAAGAGACGTTGCACACATCAAAAGCAGATTTCTCATGTCTTTAGGAACACAAGTAACCCAATGCCCAAACAAGTGAGTAATATTTTGAGGAGGTTGTATGTTCGAAGCCATATGAACAACATACCATACCAAGCGAGAAACACTACATTGAAAGAACAAATGTTGAATGGTCTCTTCCTTGTGACAAAAGCAACATTTTTTACTACCTTTCCAGTTTCGCTTGGCTAGGTTATCCTTGGTTAGTATTACTCCCCGACGTAAGTACCATAGGAAAATCTTAACTTTGAGCGGTATTTTTACCTTCTAAATACGTCTATTGATATTTGGGATCTTTTGTGTGTTGTGAGGTTGGTGGTGTAATTTTGTTTTATCTTCTATTGGTCGTTACAATGTTATCAAACAAGCTAGTTATTTATGTCATGCATGAAGAAGGGCTCCATACGATACAAGAAGCTCTTTCAAGGTTTGAAAATGCAGAACATGCAGGAATATCCGACGATTCCTCATCCGGGCAGGAGTTGGAATTAGGTTAGTTATTGGCTTATACTACGTATTTTCTGATTTTACAATATCGTTTTCCTCTTCAGCCTTGCTCTCTTGGTGCTATATACGTTGGAATACGCGTAGGCTACGATAGCATAATCAAAATTTTTCTACTGCGTAAACCTGGTGTTTACACCCAAATTTGGCACCTATGAACGAAATAGGGGAAAATTGGCAAAGTTTGGAAAGTGACGGGTTTACTTACTCGAGAAGGCAGGTTTCGTGTTTCCTTTGGTTTCTATCCCGAGTTGGATGTGGAGAAGGGCCTGTAGAGGGCAAGACCAACCCCTATTTAAGGGACAAGGCCGGTTCATTGTAAAACCCTCCGAATACAATATACTTGAATCGTTCTTTTACTATGTTTTCTATTTTACCCTAGTTTAGTCCATCTTTGTCGGTTTGCGCCGTAAACCGTCCACCGCCGCTGCGAGAGTGCGACACCCCTTTGTAGGTTTGTCCTGAAAACCTTCTGTTTTGCCCACGAGACGGGTAGTTATCCTCATATCGACTTAAATCGGCCTAGAGGCTGATTTTGATCTCTAAATCGGCTCCGCTAGCTGGTTTATCTTTTCTTTTTGTAAAGCCCATCTTGATTTGGCCCTTTGGCTAGATCGAGGTGGTTAGCGACTCCATATCACCGCAAGGCGTTTAGGTGTTGCGATCGTGCTTGTCGACTTGTCAAAAAAGTTGCCAACACCAGGAACCATACAAGTATTAGACCATAGATCGTTATCACTCGACGTGCGACCCTATAGGTTCATGTACACTCGGCTGTAACCTGAAAACTCCTTTTCGGTCCACGTGTCAACAACGGCCCCTAGCAGAACGTATTGACCACCGGGCATACATAAAGATTATATCGCCTAAACCTCTAGTGCATACTTGTATGAACTCCTTTGCCTCACGATATCGATTAAGCTCAAGGCTAGATATGTGCCATCCTCTATTAGCTCAATCATTCACTCGAACCTATGATAGATTATATAACTTGTGATAGACTCATCAATCACCTTTGGCATGGCCATGCACTTCCATAATCTATGACATCGAGGGGCCCAGAGATATCTCTCCATAGGAGGGGCAAATCCCATCTTGATTATTCATATCCCATTACATGTTTCATAGCATACCCCAAAACTACTTTTATAGCTACCCAATTACGGAGTAGCGTTTAGCAGTCCCTAAGTAAGCTACTACAAATGTTGGGAACCATGATAATCTCGGGTCTAAGAATTCAACACCAACACTAAATGAGATCACTGATGACACAACACATATGGCTCTTGCAGTGTCTCATGTTGGGTCTATCCAACAACATGTTCCCCAACATGTGTCCACATTATCAATTTGGTATCTCTATACCATAATGCATGAGACATGATCATCAATTAATACATGTGCTGATCATTTAAACATTTTTTGTTCCACATATTATATTTGATCAGGGATCCTTTAGAAATAGTAACATACAACATAAAGAGTCTCATGAAAGAATCACATATTCATTAACCAATAATGAGTTATCTATTTCAAGGAACAATGTTGGATAAATATGAAAACATAGTATGTGATAACAATCATCTCTATGATTGCTTCTAGGGCATATCACCAACAATATATTGAGCAAGAAGTGAGGAGATTTACTACCATCTTCTTTCTCTCCTCTCTCTTCTCTTCTTGCACTCAGCTCTCGTCCTCTCCTGTGCTATATATCTGCCTCCTTTCGTTCCGATTCTACTTCAGCAAGATTTCAGTCTTGAGTGCTTCAGTAGATTATTCTGTTCACATTGCCTGAGTGACGTATGTGGGCTCTGCTGCCCAGAGCACGTGCCCACCCACCATGCCGACGGGAATGCCGTCGTTATTGAGGTGAGTGGATCAAGAGCGCTTCTTGTCTTCAATTTACTCTTTCTTGCTTCTGAATTGACCTTTTTTGCTTTCTTAGAAGGTACATATGGTGGAAGGTTCCTCTGCTCTAAGCCACCACACGGTCAGGAGTAATGGACTTGGCTATAACTGGATAAAAATACGGAGAGTAGACTATCAAGATAATACGTGGGTCATGATCGGACAAGGCCGACCAAGAAGCACTCGCTCTAGCATGAGAGGGTAATGCAAGGGATGTCATGGTCTTATTTCTCTGAGGAATGAATATTGTAGCCCTGCATGCAAGGTAATACCAACACAGATGATTTCTATCGCAGTATTCTTGTTATTGAGTTGAACACTAACGAATTGCAGTTCAGTTTTTGCCGGAAAAAATAATTTGCATTGTCTATCGCATTATTCTTGTGATTGAGTCCCAAATTTCAGTTTCATTGGTTGAAGTTATTGTTGAGTCTACAGAGGAGTCATAAATTAAATTTCCATTGTATGACACTGACAGATTGTTGTTTGCTTTAAGTAATGGTTGTATAAACCTGCCGTAGCAGGAACATAATGCAAAGCCTTGTGAGCATTGACTTCCATGGTTCACATACCAGAGATAGATTCTGTACCATTTGTTTGAGAGCATTTTCATCTGAAAGGTGTCTAGACCACTCAATGCATCATCCTGTTGCTGAGCAACCGAACGTTTATGTCCTTCACGTTATTCGACGTGATGGATGGCTTCTGATACCATATCAACAACTACCTTCAGACATGATAATTGGGATTAGGGTAAGTACCCTTCTAATGCTATTTGTGCTTGAAATTGAGATAACTTCTACTATTGTATGTATGACTAAAATTGATATTTGCTAATTATAGAAGGTACAACTCGAGGATGGAAGTTTTGGTGTACCACTAAGGCCACGTCTACCCCCAATTCAAGATGGAGAATACATATGTAGCAGATTGGATTGTGAAGAGGGGGTCCAATTTGCTGCTGACATATGTAGCATTTTGTGCAAGCATCATGTCCCAGATTAGGACGTCAAATCACTGATGATGAAGGACAACATTAACATTCTCGGGACTTATCACAAGCTGTTTATCTGATTACAACAAGATATATAATTTCTCTCTTTACTCTTTACCGTCAGGAATTAGCATTGTGTGCAAATACATACTCAACTTTTGAAATTCTGAATCCAAATACATACATTTCAATACTATTAAACATTTCAATACTATTAAAAGCACATCCTTGAACAGATCCAGTGCAATCTCAGGCCAACTCTCGTGAGGGTATGTTTGAGAAAACTTATTGTAATAGATGCAAGAATGTTGGTCACCTAAATAGAGATTGTGTTGCTTTTGTGTTTTGATTAACTGCCAACACATAATACTGAGGACTGCATCTTTGATAAACAACCTAGACCCATAGGAAAACTTGTGGGATATGGAGCTCCTGGGTTATATTGCATCATGATTCAGAATACCAAACCTATCTCTTTAATGGAACACTCTCAATCATTTCTGATGGAGAGATGTCCGATCCTATGGCTTATATCAATCATTTCTGGTGGGGAGCTAGACATGGAAGATTTCCCAATAGGTTGAGATTTGAGGAGCTCTCTAATTTTGATCATTTCACTGTAAAATGGACTAATGTGTATGAGAGAATGGATTTCCCAATAGGTTGAGATTTGAGTAGCTCTCTAATTATCATTTCACTGTGAAAGGGAGAATGGACACAACAATGCTGTGCATTTAGTTTGGGTTAATGTGGGTGGAATCCCTAACGAGATGAAAAATTACCAAGCTCTTTTTAAAATAGATTCAAATTTGGGGCTGGTAATGGAAGTAGGTTTAAATTTGGGGCCAGTAATGAAAGTAGATATGAAGCTAGCAATACCATTAGAGTCAAAGTAGGAATGATGGAGTTGGGTGTGCTAGCTTTGAAGTTGGTGCTTACAACCCTAAAAGGTTTTTTTTGTATTAATCTGTTTTTACTCTGAATGAAGTGTTAGAAAAAGGATGGTTCAAGGATGAATGTTTTGAGGAGGGACATACATAAAGGAACTTCAAACATAAGACAGAATTAGAGAGAAGGTAAGCAGCCAGTCAATGAGGAGAATAAGAGAGAAGACAAGCAGCCAGTCAATAAGGATTGTGACATGGATGCAAGAAGTCTCAGAGTATATATATGTCAGGGAGGGAGGTTACTTGCGAGTCTGTTTCCAGAACTGATGAACAAATAAAACAGTGAGAAGTGTGTGAAGATACTTCAAGACAAGGAGTTGGCTATAAGATTGTAAAAAGCATAAACATGAGGGAGCAGTCAGGAAGCTTTGAATAGACAGAAGATGACTGAAAAGATCCATATGCAAGATAAAATGGAAACACATGGTAGATGCATGATGGGTAAGGAATTCAGTCACAGGACATGGTGAGAAAAAGGTTCTGACATGCAGGAGACACACAAGGATATAAATATTGAGGTTAGTGTGCAAATGAGGAAGACAGAGAAAAGGTAGATTTTGGGGAGAGTGAGGTGTTTCTTGATTTACAAGATTCTGAATATAAAACTAACTCTGAACATTTCTGGCAGTAGTAGAAAGAAAAACAAAAGAGAAAACCTTGAAATTATGAAGGTCACTTCTAAAGTTGTTAAGAGAAATGGGAGAATATGAAAAAAAAAGAGTTGAAATGTTTGTTCTAGAATATTAGAGGAATGGGTGCTATAGAAAAGGAATATTAGAGAAATGGTGCTATAGAATAGAAAAGGTTGGAATGTTACAAAATCTGATTAGAGAAAATAATGTGATTTTGTTGGTATAATGGAAACAGTGAAACAAGACTTTTTCCCTACAATGCTGAGGGGATTAGTGGTCATGAATCTTTGTGCTGGAACTGGATGCCAGCTTCTGGCAAATCTGGAGGTATTCAGTTCGCATTAATACTAAAACATTTGATATCTTGGAAGTTACTAAAAAAAATTTGTTTCAAAGTAAAGCTGATGAATATTACTACCAAGTTTAAATGGGATTTGATGGTAATTTATGGAGCAGCCTAGAAAGAGGAAAAGAGTAGTTTCTAAACTCATTTGGCAAATCTTTTACAACAACCAAAAAATGGAAGTAAAGAAAGTGAAAAAAAACAAAGCTAGTGGCTATAACAAATGGAGTTTCATTTTCAATGCGATTATTGAACAAGCTAGTCTAAGAGAACTTTGTTTGGGAGGAAGGCAATTTACTTGGAGTAATAGCCAGGACAGCCCAACCCTAGAAAAATTGGACAGAGTTTTTATAAGCAATGAATGGGAGGTTCAATTCCCACTCACTGCTGTTAGATCTTTGCCAAGGGGCTTGTCTGATCATAACCCTCTGATAGTTACCACTGGAGAAAACACAGTCAGTCAATCCATTTTTCATTTTGAACAGAGCTCATTCCTTAGGGAAGACTTAAATAAAGTAGTGGAGGAGGTCTGGAACAAGAATTATTCTGGGACCAGTATAGAAAAATGGCAATTGAGGCTTAAAGCCCTTAGGAAAAAACTAAATAGGTGGAACAAAAACTGGGAAAGCTTATATAAGGGAGAAAAGAAGGACATTCTAGAAAGAATTGATGCCATTGACATTAGAGTAGAAAGCATGGGTATGAGTGGTTCTGATAGAGAGGAGAGAAAGGAACTTGAAAATAGACTCAAATTTGTTATTAGGGAAGAGAAACTGAAGTGGATTCAAAGAAGTAAAGGAAGTATTACAAGGGGATTGTAATACTATGTTCTTCTATGCTAAGGCAAATGGGAGGAAGAGGAAGAGTCAGATTCATAGTTTGGTGCATGAAGGAGAGGTGATTGAAGGATAAGATAAGTTTGTTGCTTCATATTAGAAATTTTTACAAAGATCTCTTTGGACATTCAAAGGAAAACATGTTTTCAATTGATATGGCAAATGTATCTAAGGTGGCAAAGGAAGATATGAAGATGTTAACCATTCCTATCACTTTAGAGGAACTCAAAACAATGATTTTTGAACTAAAAAAGAACAAAGCCCCAGGTCCCGATGGAATAACAGGAGAATTTTACATGCATTTTTGGGACTTGGTCAAACATGACATGATTGACTTGATAAATGATTTTATCAAGGGTTTAATAAATATTGATAGATTGAACTTTGGAGTGATTACATTGATTCCCAAAACAAAAGATGCCTCTCAAATACAAAAATTTCGTCCCATATGTCTGCTGAATGTAAGCTTTAAGATAATAACTAAAGTCCTCATGAATAGACTCAACACAATCATGGCATACATTATCTCTAAACAACAAACAACTTTTCTGAAAAATCGTTTCATCATGGAAGGAATGGTGATATTACATGAAGTATTGAATTCAGTACATCAAAAAAATGCAGAGTGGGATCTTGTTTAAAGTTTTATTCGAAGAAACATACGATAAGGTGGACTGGGTCTTTATCTATCGAATTCTGAAAGCAAAGGGATCCCCAGATCAATGGTGTGAGTGGAGCATGAAGGTGATTATGGGAGGGAATGTGCATGAGCAAATTGGTCCTTATTTCAAAACTCACAAAGGGTTAAGGCAGGGAGATCCCCTTCCCCCCTACTTTTCAATTTGGCAGCAGAAGCTTTGACTTTGTTAATTCAGAGAGCTGAGGAGAATGGTCTGATTGAAGGTTTGGGGACTAGTGGAGATAACAAAATTGTTATCTTGCAATATGCAGATGACACAATTTTCCTTATTGATGATAATCTGGAGCATGCAAAAAATTTGAAGTACATCTTGTGTCTGTTTGAGCAACTTGCTGGACTTAAGATAAAGTGAGGTTTTTTTTTTTTTTTGCTTTGGGAAGCTAAGGAAAAACAACATGTATATAGCAATATTTTCACCTGCAATGTGGTTGATTTACCTCTGAAATATTTGGATATTCCCATTGACCAAAAAAGAATACTAAACAAGGACTGGAAGGTGGCTGAGAACAAAATGGAGCATAAATTGGGTTGCTGGCCAGGTAAGCTGCAATCTATTGGAGGAAGGCTGGTGCTGCTTAATTCAAGTTTAAGTAGTGTTCCTATGTACATGCTCTCTTTTTATGAACTGCCAAAAGGGGTGAAAGATAGAATGGATTACTTCAGAAAAAGATTTCTATGGCAAGAAGATCAAGGTATTAGAAAGTACCATCTAGTTAATTGGCCCCTAGTTTGTTCACCCAGAGACTAAGGAGGTCTTGGGGTGATTGATTTGTAAGCAATGAACAAAGCTTTGCTGGGAAAGTGGATCTGGAAATTAGAGAATGAAGAGGGTTGGTGGCAAGAGATCATTATTGAGAAATATTACAAAAACAAACCACTATCTGGTCTGAAACTCAAACCTGGTAATTCACATTTTTGGCAATGGATTATAGAGGTGAAAGATGTTTTCTTCAGTCTGTGAATAAAAAAGTGGGAAATAGAGAAAATATTCTTCTTTTTTTTTTGGGAAGATAGCTGGATAGGTGGTAGACCTTTGGCCTTGCAATTCCCTGAGATTCATAACATAGCCTTGACAAAAAAAAAAAAGATCACCATTGCTGACTTGAACAAAAAAGGTATTGGTTCTATAAAATTCAGAAGGGATCTGTATGGAGCCAAACTGAGATATTGGAGAAAAATTATACACAACTGGGAAGAGTTGAATTTGAAAGAAAATTGTAGAGACAAACTCTGATGGACCTTGTCCAAAGATGGGAAATTCACTGTGAAATCTTTCTGTAATGCACTTAAAATTAAGCAAGTGAATTACCCTCATAAAAAAATCTGGAAGTTCAAAAGTACCTTTGAAAATCAAAGTGTTTCTTTGGCTCTTTACCAATAATAAAATCTTGACAAAATGACAATCTTTTCAAGAGGGGCTGGAGGAAAGGTGATAATAAATGTCAGTTTTGTGATAAGGAAGAAACAATTCAACACTTTTTCTTTGCTTGTCCCACGGCTAGATTGATTTGGAAGATTATTTCTTGTGCTCTAAATTTGAAACCTGTTTTGAACAGGCATGAACTGTTTGGTTCCTAGATTAAGAATGCTGACAAATTCATAAAAAATCTCATTGTGGTTGGGATTGCTGTTGTGATATGGTCTAAATGGAAATGTAGAAATAAAGCTTGCTTTGAGAAAAAACTTCCAAATGATCCCACTGATTTAATTCACATGGCCTATAATTGGATGGATGCATGGTCAATTTTGCAGAAGCAGGAAGCAACAAAGAGGCTGGTGGTGCGAGCAGACGACGATCGGTGGCCTGCGGCGGCGGATCGGCGGATGACCACGGCAGCGTGGCTTGAAGAAATTGAAGACAGAAAGTGATTTGGGAAAAGGATGAGCACAGCTACCTTGCCTGCTTAAATAGTTGGGCAGCGGGAGATTGACGGTAGCAGTGGTGCTTGCTCGGTTTTAAGATTTGTGCGACAACGTCGGCACCATCTGATCGAGTTCCTTCGAGCGACTTCAAGCGCGTGTGTCGTGCGCGTGGCGGCACGCGGAGCAGAGCAGGCAGGTGCGAGGCGGCACGCGGCTAGCGCGGGCCAAGCGCATGCGGGCAGCGGGCGCAAGCAAGGCGCAGGGAGGTGCGAGGCGAAACGCGCGTAACGCGAGCGGTGGCTGGAGCGAGCGAAACGAGCAGCGTGTCAGTTGGAGGCTCGGCCAGCAACGGCAATGGGCTGCTAGCTGGGTGGTTGTGCGGGAGATGGGTTAGAACAGCCCAATACAGAGGAGCAATGGAAAGTAAATTGGGAATATGGGCTAGATTGCAAAGAATTCGGCCTGAGGAGAATCATAGTGATCTATTTAAATTTTTGAAGAGATTTTTTAATCGAATTCTTGTAAAATATTTCCGAATAGGAATCTTTGGGATTGGGGATCTTAGAATATTTGCATGATGACTTCGGGCTAACTTAAAAATAAACACGAGAACTTAAAAATAAACACGAGCTCTTCGGATGGTTTTGGGAATTTTTTTTTGTGATATCTTGGATTTGGTTTGGAGGGAAAACTAAACGAAGTTACGAGGGAGTTGGAAAATTAAAAGGAAACAAAAGGAATGTAAGGATTGGGAGGCTTCAATTCGAAAGAACAAAGAACAACGACTTTAAAGATTTTCGTAAAAAAATTACCCTGAAAAATATAGTATGTTACAGGGGCAGTAGATAGAGAACTACCTCAACCTAAGCACTTTGAATCGCAATAAAGAGAGGCTCCCAGCAAAAAGAGGTGCCCAACTCACATGACAAGCTCACACTCCCTGGCTGGATGTCATATATTTCAGAAAGACATTGTATAATATACTCATCAATGATTTACTAATATTATTAAATTTTCATATTTTTTAACGCGAATTTGTTCCTTAGCACAATGTAGGATAAAAATGAAATTTTCTCATGGTATTCTTCCACTCTTCCATCTCCTTGTTATCTCATTTTTCTTTATTATTGATGATGATACTGATAGCTTTAGCCAATAAACACTGCCAGTTGGTTTGTGTGCCCATGCTTTGTATTATATTATTTGTAATTTTTACAGGAGTTAGTAGTAATTACCGTGACATATTAATTACACTGTATGCTTCCAAGTTGATTAATTAGATTTTAGAATTTGAGAGATATTTTTTCTTAAATATCATCTAGAATGCTCTTAACTAATATATATATAATTGGTAAGTAACATTTGTTGTAAATCTGATGATCATAGTGCGCTATAAATATTGTTCAACTGATTTATGACTTTCACTATGTATAAGTATATATTATGTTATATTATATAGTTTAAAATTAGTTATCTCTAAAAGTTAATTTCCTATTCAACTGGGTGGTGGGACATATATTTCAAGGAGTGCTGGCTCGAAAAACTCCACACAAAAGTTGATTAAAATTTACGTTGACAATTGCCACCTTCGACCGTGTTGTACTGCCGATACCTAAAAAAACAGCAAACATAATTTAGTCACGCTCTCATGTCACACAACGGAATTCAGCAGACATCAACCAAATCATGGAAGAAATTAAGTAGGGAATTAGGCACTTTGATCCAAACTTTGCGAGGAAGTAGGTATATTAACGCAGTTATCGCATTAGTAATCAAACTCATGATTCGACCATAAAACGTGATTATTCCAGTGTTCCATGCTCATCCATATACACTATATCACTAGAGGGATTAAAACACAGCCAATTATCTTCCAATATTAGAAGGATTTCCTGTCACTAGAGGGGTGTTGGATTTTCTGTCACTATAGGGGATTAAAACACTTACTGCTAATTTAATCATGTGATGATTAAGTAGATATATTTGATAATTACAATTTTATTTTGTTATGGGAGACCAGGCCTCTCCCTTCTCCCCTCCCTATGCCACTAATCCAAACCTGCCACTGATCCAAACCAAATACAAATAAAACCATGTGAGACAGTAAATCTTGGTAACGCACTATACAAAACCCAGTGCTGCAACGACACAAGTTTTCCTCGTATGAGGAAATTCCACACAAGAATCATAACAAAAAAAATCGTCTAAGTCCATCTAAAAATGAGGACTCAGAGTTCAATCAATAAATCGCACACAAGAACCATCTAAGTCCATCAAATAAGGCTCAAACACGGACAATGATCTATTCGGCATATCCCTCCGGAACATCTTGCATCATTTTTGGTACTCTGAACGTGGTTACAGTCATACTCATCCCGTTGGTGCGTAAGGGCGGGAAAACTCTCCATCATGACTAGATGTGAACAAGCAAAAATAAATAAATAAATAAAATATAAATCCAATAAAGATAGCGCATGGAGCAATGTTAATCCAAAAGATGGCGCATAGAGAGGAAAAAATAGAGGATAGTTTGATCAATCCTTCGACCAAAACCGTATTTGTGTCAGGGTGATGGGCAACGGCGTGGTTTGGGCAGCAATATACACAAACCTAAAAAAAGCTTGCGGTATGCAAGGCATGGCAAAATCCTCTGCTAAGAAATAGTCTAGTAATGGTTGAGATCATCCATGATTGGAGAGGACAAAGAGCAACACGAGAGCAATAGAAAGAGAGGGGTGGGCGCCTGGGCGGGAGGGATAGGGCAAGGCATGAAATTTGGGGTCTTTCTGTTAAAAGGGATGACATATAAGATGTGAGTCTTATAGGAGGTCAAAGGGTGGGCGCCTGGGCGAGAGGGATAGGGCAAGGCAAGAAATTACACTAATGCTAATAAAAAAGAGTATAACTCTCTACTAGGTGGAGTCTTTATGTTAAAAGGGATGACATGTAAGTTGTGAGTCTTATAGGAGGGCCCAAATGTAATGCGTCTTCTTCTCGATGAAGACAAAGTCCGTCTGCACGCTCGCCAAGTGTTTGACGCGGGTGTTGACGGTTCTTAAATCATGATATCTGACCGTCAATGCTTGCATATAATGGAATAAAATATGGTATCCAACTTAGTGGTAGGGATTATTACTAATCGTATCCACTAGTATTGGTGAAATATGTTGCTGATGGTTGTTATCAATCAGTTTTGACCGTCAATATTACCAAAATAGAGGAGAACTAGTGATACTTGCAATGCATAAATATGTTAGAATAATAATATTACACTAGTATTATGTATACCAACCTTTTGCAGAGAATGACACTAAAGTGGAGGAGAATCGACATCAACATAGACGATAAATCAATCGGACGGTGTCGAGAATTAAACTTATGCATGAATGGGCAAAGAACTCAGAATTGACACGATGAATTGGGCCAAAATTCACAAGTCTACGAAGTGAAGCAACGGAGGAGGCCACCTGCCGATTTTGGGCTAGGTTGGGCTGGCCTTGGATGTGGGGTTGGCAGTGACGCTCCAGATCTTCTCTTGATGACGGTTGCGGGGCACTTCAGACATTTTGCAGCGGTTACAACCGTCATACCTGCCTATAAAAAGACTTCGCCTTCTCACTTCACTCACACACCTCAAGCAATATCTCTCTCATTTCTCTCAAGTTCAGTTTACTAGTATCTAGCTGGTGGAATAGGAATAGAGTAGGAATCAGGAGTCCGGAAGCCTTTGTAAAATCAAAGGTGTTTTTGATTATTATTCTATGATGAACAATTGGGCATTGGAGATTATTGGTTTTGATATTTGGAATTTATTCACGAAGTGGTTTTGGAGATGATTGGATTTCATAGATGAATCTGCAGGATTTTATCATTTTGTGCGGACCGGTCAGACCGGGCTCTGGTAGCCGGTCAGACCGGCGGTGATCGAGCGGTCGGACCGGTCAGCCCACGGTCTGACCGGCCGACACTGTGTCGGTTTCGGTTTCGTGTTGTTTATTTGGATATCCGAGTTTATTCCATGATTATGACTTCTAGATGGATACTATACGTATGTAATACTATTGTTTGCTGCTAATGAGTCAAGTGGTTTTGGAGATGATTGGATTTCATAGATGAATCTGCAGGATTTTATCATTTTGTGCGGACCGGTCAGACCGGGCTCTGGTAGCCGGTCAGACCGGCGGTGATCGAGCGGTCGGACCGGTCAGCCCACGGTCTGACCGGCCGACACTGTGTCGGTTTCGGTTTCGTGTTGTTTATTTGGATATCCGAGTTTATTCCATGATTATGACTTCTAGATGGATACTATACGTATGTAATACTATTGTTTGCTGCTAATGAGTCAAGTTGGAGATAGCTTGGTCTTGGAATATGGTTTCTTTGTTTGTTCCATGTGTAGGTGACTCGATGTCTCGGGAGAGTATTTGCGGTGATGGACCGGGAGTCGGCTTGGGGATAAGACGACGTCCGTGGTGGTCAGAGATCATGCGGGATACTTAGGCTAGAGTTGATGCACGTGGTTGATGGAGTTTCCATATGGCATACGATAGAGTTATTGTGTGCGTGTGGGATGCGGAGTCGAATTTGGAAGGAGTCCAAATTTGGTACGTTTGGTTATGTAAAGTTTCTTTCTTGTACTAGAGGGTTTCCTAAGGTGTTTAGGACTCCTAGTATGAGTTTGGTTCGTGGCTTTAGGCTACCTACCTCACGTATAAATAGAGAGGGAGCGTGAGGATTCCCGGCATCGCTTTTGAGAGCAATATAGTTAAGTTTTGAGTTAGGGTTTCGAGTTTAGTCGAAATTTTTGTAAGGAGTGTTGTTGGTGCACTTTGTAAACACAGAGAGAATCAATAAAGTCGTCATCCACTTTAAGAGTTCTTCGATTTGTGTTTCACCGGGTTTCGGCGGTCTAACCGGCGGCGCACCGGCGGTCAGACCGGAGGCATCTCGGTGGTCCGACTGGCGGGCACACGGCGGTCAGACCGGCGGCGACAGGAATCGGCGGCAGGATTTCTCGGCGGTTCGACCGATCGATCTACATCGGTCAGACTGACGTTCATCAGGCGGTCAGACCGGCGCAACTACTTCGGTCAGACCGCGATCCATCGATTTCGAGGGTAACTTTTATTTCCGCTAAAAGTTTTCGGTTTTTGGGTATACCAACCATTCAACCCCCATCTGGTTGGCTTAGTTCTTGTGATTCGATCCTACAGCCTTCGGAATAGTTCGGGTATGGCTCTAGTAGCTTTTCTCTTCTCTTTTGTAAGCTTTGTACTTTTATTAGAATACTCTTCTAAATACATTTATGGTATTGAAATACTTTCCAAGTATATAAGTACCTACTTTACATTATGTTCTTGTTATACTGAATATACAGCTAGCTTATCTGGGAGATGCATTGGTGCGGGTATAATGTTTGCATATGCAATTACTCTATGTCATGACGATGATATTAGAGTAGTATCTGGTAGTTTAGACGTGGTGTCTAGCTTACGGGATATTATTATTTGGGGTTATATATTGCGGATGAGAGGTGGGCCGCTGATGGTGACAGCTCAGTACGGGTATTCCTCCGTGCCGGTATATAATCCTAAGTTAATTCCCTGGGGAGGGTATTTCTTCGTATTTAGTCCCGTTTGTATGGTCATGACGGGCTGTCGTAAGGAACTCGGCAGTCAGGGGTGACTTCCCGAAGTACCAGGAGGGCATCGGATAGAGGGTCTTAGCTAGTATATCGGTTAACTAGAATGTATGTATACTATGTATATTAGAAGTATAGGAATAGATTATATTTCTCTTTTCCATCCACTTAGCTTAGATAATATATTATGATAATGAGTAGTTGATGCTTGTGTGTCATTCTACCCTTGGATTATCTTAACCCCTGCTTAGAATGTGATTATCACAAGTAATATATAAATTATTAGTCAAGTTCTCTCTACATGATCTTCCCACGGGATAAAATAAATACGATATCCTTGGAATACTCTCGGGTGAAATGCTACAATGGTATATCTGTGCGCTTACGGATGAACTCTAGAGTTGCGGCTTTGGTATATAGCCGCCTATCGCCGCTCGGGGGAGGGGGAGGGGGGCGCCGCTCGCCGGTCGTTGCTCCGTGTCGCCGCAGTCGCTCGGGGGAAGGAGGGTGGTGGGCGCCGCCGCCGCCTCCGCTCGAGGAGATTGGGGGCGGGGGAGAGGGGGAGAATGAATCCTAGGGTTAGGGTTAGGGTTTAGGTGTATTTATTTAGGTTAGGATTAATCTAGACCGTCCATTCGATCGGACGGCTCCAGCTGCTCCCGCGTCATGCCGCCGGCATATTGGGCCACCGAATGGAGGACACAAAATGGACTTCAACGGAGAAAGGAAACAGGCCAGGCACATTGAATAGACAAAAGGGAGAAAATATAAACTTTTCTATATTCGGCCCAAACCTAGAATGAAGGATTTTAATTCTTTTTCCAATTAAATAATTGTTAAATGATGTTTGTATTATTAAACATTAGCAATTAAGCTTTGATAATTCCAATAAAATTTCAAAGAGCGTAACTAATCGTGGAGAATTTAGTAAAATTAAATTTAACAATGTCATTTTATTTCTCACACTGGCTTTACTTGTAAATTGATTTAATTATACACTTACCTACTTAAAAATACCAAATATTTTAGCAAATTTGTATTTTAATTAATTACATAATGTAAATTTTTCTTAAATTTTTCTTAATTTTCTAGTCTGTACACTTTCCGTTGCAACCCACGGACACTTTTTGCTAGTAATATATTTTTCCGGTCGTCGCATCTTTTCACCCGCGTGATTTTTCGTCACATCTTTTTCACCCACGTGATTTTTCGTCCGTCACTTCTTCGTCCGTCATTCATCACCGCGTCGTTCATCACCGCGCCTGCAATGCCGGTGTCCGATTCAGAAATTTCGAAGAATCGGACTCTAATTCACCCAAACAAAATCAGTAGACGGATTCATGGGAGAAACCAGGAATCAAATTCTAATCCACCCTAATAAAATCAGCATAGGGATCCATGAGGAACTCCAATCCACCCAATAAAATTTGTCCGTCACAACACCCCCAAATCCCATCCCAATCGGAATTCAATCAACCCCCGAAAAAATCCCAATTGGAATTCAATCGCACAAATAAAATTGGAATAGCGGTGCATCCACGAATCATGTGCAGCAAGCAAGCCCACCAAGCCCACCAGTTGCAGATCGATGCTAACCACTTCTAGATCGAAGAAGTGGCGTGGGGAAGGAGGTCTTCTATCTGCCCGCCAACGTCACGCCCTTCCTTCCCGAGCGCCGCCGAGCCGCCCGACGCCGCCCCCATCCTCCTTCTGGCTCCTGGACGCCACGCGTGCGTCGAGCTCGCACCACGCCATCGCCGAAGCCGAACCAAGCTGCGCCGCCGGCCCAAAGCCACCGCGGTCCTATCGTTGCCGCGCCCGCCGAGCACAGCCGCTCTCGTCGCATCCCCAACCGTGCCGGAGCTCCCTCCCTCTACCCTGGCGCACCCCGGTGCCCTGCCCTCCGGCGCCCTCCTGCCTACGCCATTTGGATCGCTGCCGGCGCTCTCCTGCCTGCAAGCAGCCGAGAGAGAAGAAAAAAGCGAGAGAAGGAAGGGAAAGTGTGAGAGAGAAGATAAGAAGAGGAAAAGGAAAGAGAGAAAAACGGTGGGACTGGGACCTACCAGGGGACCCACTGCTCTAACCCCATCTCCGTGGGACCCACCATTCTACCGCTCAGCTCGAAAAATAATTTCCAAAGTCCACATAGCCTCCCTCTTCCTTCATTTGGCCAAGCCCAGTAGATCAATCAATCTCTACAAAAGTTTATAATATGTCTCACGTCCAAGCTCTAGGCCAAAGCCCATCAGCAGCCCCTCCCCTCCACCAAAGTCCAAATTGAATCCTTCTACATCCAAATTAACTAAATCGACCGTACAAATCAAATTAACTAAAACTTGTATAGGAGATTAGATCAAGTAGCAACTCGTGGCATGCTATTTTATCAATATATATTGCCCATGATCAACGTCTTGTTGTAGGAACCAGAGCACTTGTTAGGTTGGCGCGTCATACCCATGGGCATCGGCTTCTGGCAGTAATATTGTGCACCACTTTAATTCAGCCACGGCACATGCCTCACACAACCATGTTCCCATTTCGTTGATCAACTCAATGATCTCCTTACACTCTCAGCGCGCACACACACCACGCCGACCACCATCTTGGAGTCACCTCTCCAAACGCATCATCACGGCATTGCACACACCTCATCTCCAGCTTTGTGGTCATGTCCGAGCACCGTAAATTAATTATTGTTGTGCTGATCAGCTCCGTATGTGTGGCTCGTGGCCGTAGTACACACTGATATGGTTATGATCCCGGTCGAGTTCTTATAACATCAAACTTCAAGCCTCATTCACCAAAGTCTTCGTCCGTTGCAGCCAGACGCGGCTGCTACCTACCATGCTACGGTCATCGTTCGGCCGTCAATTGGTCTAAGGGTGCTTGCTGATTTGCTAGTCGATCGTGCTACTGAGCCACCCCATAGATCTACCTATATCTTCAGAGTCCATGTTGACTCGCGTCGTGTAAAGGTGGAAATCAAACCGGCTTTGTCTTTTTTTATCTCCCTTTCTTCAGAATAATAATTTATTATGAGCTACTATATTTCTCTCTATCATTTGATACTTTTTCTAGCGAGCAAAAGTACAGAAGCAGTGCGAAAATAACTTCGGTTAAGAACAAATATTTTTAGTTTTAATACACCGTGCGAAGCACGGGCATTTTGATAGTAAGAATTAAAAGATTAGTATTTTTACTTCCGTCACCCTTTGATTTTCGTCCGTAGCAGCATCATCTGCACGATGCGACTGCCAAGGACTCCGCTTCCTTAGTTGCTTTCCCTCCTATCGCGCGTGCGCACGCTTGACGCGCCTCTGTGCGACTGGATTTGAATACGAGTGCAAATACAATATGGAACAAACAACACGCGCTTCCTAAGCAGGCCGGGTTGCTGACACTAAGTTTTTGATTGTTGGGGTTAGGGGAAGGGTGCTGCCGGCGAGGATTTGATCCGATGGGCTTAAAGGAGAGTTGACATCGGCCGATGGGGAGGAGGTGTGGGCATAAGACGGTGATGGGGACGCCGCTCGGCGCGGTGCTGTGTAAGATAGCCGGTGTGGTGGTGCTGGTGCATGGATTGAGCGATGTCCTGCCAATCGAGGACAGGAGTTGCCACTTGTCAGGCGAGAGATGGGGGAGCTTGCCCTAGCAGGAGAACGAAAATAGAGAGAGAGAAAAAAGAGGCGAGAGGAAGAAGACGATGTGGAAGTCGTTTGATCAACATCCAACGGCTGAGATCGTCGACCGATAATAATGAAAAGAGAAAAGAATCCTCCGCAGCGTCGCAGCTGAAGACCGGATTCGCTGCGTCGGGCTCATTCGGTGCCGTGACCCGTGATAGTCGACGTGTTGTGCTGGTATGGATACACACTCACAAATTGTCACAATTTCGGACTCGACATGCCGGCCTATATATATACCCTAACATGCACGTACGTCATCCATTAACGATCGAAGCGCATCCTTTTAGCAGGCACAACTACAATTGGGGAAACCCTCCAGGCTCTAGCTAGTCATGCCGCCGCTGCGACGAGCCCGCGCACGTCGCGACGCCACGCCGTACACCGGCGGGTGGCTGTCGCGCCGGCGTTGCCACCAGAGAGGCCGAAACGACGGCGCGCTTCTGACCACTCTGCCAGACCGCGTGTTCTCCGACGCCACCGACGTCGCGCGCTTCGCGTCGACGTGTCCCCGCTAGCTGGGGCAGGTTCGTGGCCACGCACGTACGCCGCTACAATCTCCCGCGCACTGCCGCGGCCAGCTCGGTTCCCCACTCGGTTCCTCCCAAGCCTCGCCCTTGGCTGCTTCCACCAGGAGAACGACGTCGGCCGCTGCGCGTGGGGGCGGAAGTGGCTCGCGGCTTCGAGCTCGCGGCAGCCGCGCTTCTTTCCGGCGGCATCCGCCTCGCGGTTCCTAGGCCCGTTCTAGCTCCCGGACGGCGAGGCCTTGCTGCTCGACTACGCCCAGCCAGTGGCGTCCCGCAAGGCCGCAACGGCCGCGTCATTGGAGCTCCGGCGCGACGCGCGCCCGCGCCAGCAACGGCCTCACGCTCGTCGTCTCCAACCCCATGACCGGCGGCGACTGTCCAGGCTACTACAGTACTACGCGTGTGCGCAATACTCACCGGTGACGACCTCGACACGCCGCCATCGCGCTCCTTCTTCCGCCTGCTCATCATCTACAACCGCCCCGGCTTCACGGCTATGCGGTGCTACTCGTCTGACGACAGTAGCTGGGGCCCGGAACGAAGGAAACCATACTGCGCCCGGCTAGGCCATGCCTTGGCGGCGGCGTGGCCTACTGGCCCTTCCACTGGGAGGCGTTCGTCGGCGCGCGCTATCGGACTCAGCCATGGACGTGTGTTCGGTGCCTTACACGTATGGGGCAATGTTCAAAATAGCCGGCTAAGGCTTTTAGCGGCTAGTATCTAGGGAGGCTAAGAAAGGCTATAGCGGGCTATAGCCCAGCTAACCCTATTTAGCGGTTTTGTAATTGCCAGACAGAAATCAGTCAACAATTATGCATATGAACATGGAATCAAGAAAAAATCACGGACTGAAACAAATTAAGTGTTCTTTCATGCCTTCATTACAGTCTAGACAACACAGATTGCTGGCTTGATCTTCTACCTCCCCTTTGGGCCACTGGCGAAGGCCCAAGGCCTGCTCTGATTTTGGCCCAGGAGCTAAACTACAAAGTGAGTGGCGCTAAATGATCTGCAGTTTAGCGGATTTAGCCGGTTAATTGCCGCTATGAGCGGAAAAAATCGTTTAGCGCAAAAGGCTAACTATCCTAGCTCCAACCCTGCCCAAACGCTATAGCCCGCTATAGCGGTGGCTATAGCCGGCTATTTTGAACATTGGTATGGGGGATACTGGCCGGTTCTCCGCATACTTGGGGGTGTTGGCGGACAGGACGGAGTTGCGCTACATCAACGTGGGGACTTCTCGCCGAGTGTCCCAGCTTGTATTCTGCTCGTTGAAGACACAATTAGACGACACTGATG
Organism: Oryza sativa Japonica Group; assembly: GCF_034140825.1. Taxonomy (NCBI): domain Eukaryota; kingdom Viridiplantae; phylum Streptophyta; class Magnoliopsida; order Poales; family Poaceae; genus Oryza; species Oryza sativa. Next base: position 3,923,321 of record NC_089044.1, read on the forward strand.
CATGGAGAGTACAGACACGACGTACGTGCACTGTGTACGTCCGAGTACCAGACCTCAGGCCGGCGAGGACGACCCCGATCGAGCTCCGGTGGTTCGGTGAGAAGAGCGGTACGGTGGTGTACACCGTTGGGGAGGCCAATGGCGGTCTTCGCGGTGAACATGGCGGATGGGACAGTCCAGAAGCTAGCAGACGGTGGCGGCTACAACACATGCAGGAATATTTAAGGTTACTAGAAAAAATACCCGTGCGTTGCAACGGGTACAACAGTACACGAGTTACAATTCCGAATAGGACTCCAGCACCAAGCTGGAGACGGACTCCGTCTCGGACTCGCCTTGCACTCGCACTCGCAGGGTAGCCGGGTAGGGCCGCAGGGGTGAGGTTTTATTATATTTATTTATTTGTAAGAACTCATGCATTTAAGAACTCACGAGGTGGATCCTGTTTGAGAGAGTTTGGTTTGTTATTTTAGGATGGATGGCGCCGAACGCGTCACAACAGCCTCCGCATCCGCCTCTGGCTCCTCCCTCGCCTATAAATTGAGCAAGCGCGCCAGCTAACTCCCCACACCACACTCGTTCTCCACCATGCATAGCCGAAGCTCAAACCCCTCTGGGTAGCCGGGAACGGCCGCACCACCACCACGGTCTGCGCCGAACAGAGCACCGCCCCCCAACCCACGCCAATCAAATCTCCACCACGGTGATTTCCCTTCCATCTCCTTGCGCCAGAATGACCCTAGGAGACCCTTCAACCCATTTCATCAACTAATTATAGGGCCCCCTCTCTAGAGCGCCGTCATGTCACCACCGTCACCGACCTCTGCCGCCATGGGAGCTCGTCGTCACGCCGCCTCAGACCGCCTCAACTCTAACCGAGCACTGCACAGGGTAAGTCTCCTAGTAGTCCTTCCTTAGGCCATCCCCTATCCCTTAATCGAATCTCCATAGACCGTGGCACACCGCCCGCCCGTCATCTAGAACCGCTGGCACCACCGGCCATGGCGCTCGCCGACTCCAGCCTTCCCCGGCCTTAGGCCGAGCCATCCCCTCCACCGCTCATCGCCGGCGAGCCATTCCCGAGCCGTTGTGCCTCTCTGCCTATCGAGCTGCCTGTAGGTTGAAGAAGAAGGACCTAGTCCTGTTATTAGGGTAAAAGGGGTTCTTTCTGCAAAGCGCCAGACACTGACAGTTAGGCCTAGGACTTATATGTAATTTATGAAAACTTTAGTGCTTGGCTGAAAGTTTAGAGGAGTGCCCCTCACTGAGAGATGGACCCCACAGTTTTAAAATGAATACAACCGTGTGAAATGATGTTAAATAATCATTGAGTGTAAATCGGCTGTAACAAAAAATCTTAATATAGAACTAATAATAATTACGTCACATATTTATAATTTTCACATCTTTATAGTATTCACATGCTAGTACCACATATAACAAAATTAATGAATGGAACAGCACATTATTGGCCACATATTGATACTACTTTGGAAAGTTTGTCTATAGTTTCATCTGATTCTCATTCCTAATGCTTATAGACAATTGCTAATCATATGTGTAAAAATTAAAAGAAATGGTAACTAATCCTTTTGGAAAGGAATGGATCTGCATTTGCATGCAGAGAAGCAATGGTTAAAGTTGTTTACAAAATTCTACACAATGGTTCTCATTACATAGCAAAAGAAATACTCCCTCCTTCCCAAATTGATCATCATATATGTTTATGCACCAAGACCAATGATAATTTAAATCACATCAATCAAGATACCATGCACACATTCTCCCACAATACATGCATCGATTAACACCATGCCAATTACACCTTAGCATGCACACATTCTTCCATGTTGTATTAATGGTATTCTGATGAAATCCGTGTCCATGCGGTTATATGATGATCAATTTGAGAAATCTTGAATTTCATAGTGTGATGATCAATTTGGGAAGGAGGGAGTAACGGAATGGTTACCATGGAAGACAGGGTTGTTGTGGAAGAAGTTAGTGCTTGACACTTGCCTCAACACAGTCATTTCCTTACAGTGCTAGCTCTGCATTGCCAGGAACTAACACATACAACAACCCAACAAGTCAGAGGCTTCATATATTTGTATCCTTTTCTCTTCATGCCAATATACATATCTCAAAAGTTTGAGTCCCTGGACAAATAAGACAACTTTGAGCTTAAGGTGTAAAAGTCATAGTAATGTTCATGCAAAGCATTTTAGTATGTCAACCTCTTTAGTTCTTCAAATTTTGAAAATACAATATGCAACTAATACCATTGTCAAACAATATGTGCTTTCTAATATAGTTAAATGAAAAAAGAGAAACATTTCAGTTCATTCTGAGACCAAGTAAAGAAATATGCAATCCCATTGTTGACCCATCTAGAGTAGGTTTTAAGTCATAATGAAAAATCATGTATTGTTTAGGAAAAAAAACTAGTTATTTGTTGCATACCCATGAGGCTCTGTTGTTCCGTCTAATTCATCTCTTCATGAAAATGATCGGTTGACTTGCTCTCATTTCACCCAAGAGCCACCGGTGTCTGCCCAGCCATTCTGTCAGGGGTGCAACAACCATAAGTTGATGACCGAACGTGGAAATATTATCATGTAAAATAATTAACCAAATTGATAAAAACAAAAAAAAAGTATTTTGGTTAGTATTTTCAGGAAAACCAATCAAATTATATATACCTATAGGCTTGCATGCTATTTATAAGGCTATGTTCAAGTCATCTAACTATTGGGTTGCTCTCTAGCTTATCTTGATCTAGCTATGCACTTCTGTCCGAACATGAAGAAGAAATTCACTTTGACGTGTTTAACTTGGTTGTAGTGGAACCACAATGAAATTTTTGGGTCACCTAGTGGGAGTTGCATGTTGCTCTGGAACTGAATTTGGCAAGGGCACTACTTTGATCAGATATATGAACCTGAAACTTGTCTCTACTTTGGTCAGATATATTATGAACATCTGAATATCGAGGCTGGAAACCTCTTATATTGGTATATTTTCATTCCAAATTACTATTGCTCACTTTGGAACAGCAGTGAACCAATAGCAGTTATGCACAGGGAGCACCCGATCAGACCCTGCTCCTACTGTGCTGGCCAAACAATTGTAAACAAGCTTGCAGTCAAGGTTTTTTTTTTATAGAATTTGGAGCTTGCAAACAAAAGGTGCAGACAGTATTAAGAAATATAGATTATCATCAAATGTGCAACATTTGATAACAAAAACAAAAATTCTTTTGGTACATTCTCTAATTGACAGTAAATAGATTAGTGTAAGGATTGAAATACCCCTGGGCAAAAGATTATAGTTAGTTGTTATAAAGATTGAAGAGTACAATTTCATCTGTGGATTGCAAATAAATTATGAAAATTCCTCAGTGGATTTTCTTGAAAAATCATCATTTGATACTGTTAGACAATCAAATTAAAGGGTCTGTTTGCACAAACGTATGCTGAAATCACATCCAGATTGTTTCAGAGGCATTTAATAAAAACATCTACTGGGCATGCATTTTTAATCTAACATTCTAATAGTAATATCATCATGGCCTTTCTGGAACAACTTAGAACTTACAGTGAAAATGGAAAGTGATTGAAATTAACTGTGCATTATGCCTCTCTATGAATGAACAATATTCTGCCCCGTATGCCTCCTCTGAACAGGAATGGATCTATTTAAAAAAATAAGGAACAGCAAATTAAATAACAAAGCAAAGCAGACCAAGCCTCCAAAGTCTAAATCAACAAATTGAGGATGGAGTAATCAGCCACTCCTTGCACACAGGATCCCAAATCATAGCTGAGAAAACAGCAGTGGCGCTGCAGCCGCGGTACCTCGTGTCGGTGTGGGACCGAAGCGAAGCCTCGAAGGCCAAAAGGGGAGGAGAGGGTGGGATGTGGCGCTGGGGGTAAGGGCACGACATTGGTCAGTTGAGATCGGGGAGTGGCGTCGGCAGCGTGATCTGGGCAGGCGTGGATGCGGGCGCTGGCGGTGGCGGAGAGGAGCAGATTAGCGATGAGCGTCGACGGCAGGTGATGCGGGGTGGAGAAACGCCGGGGACGGGGATGTGGGGCGGGGGACTCCACAACGGTGGAGGTGGATATGACGACAACGCTCGATCCAATGATGGGCGCGCGGCAAAGGGGATTCAGCGACGGTGGAGGACGCGGTATCGGTGGCGGCGATCTAGGAGGAGGTGCGGGACGGGAGGGAGGTGTGGTGCCGCGGCGTATTGCGGAGGCCGAGGGGACTCGCGACGAGGAGGATGAGCCGTGGCGAAGGGGGAGCGGCGCGGCGATGTGGGGCGGCGCTAGCGTGTTTTTTTTTCCCGCTGATTGCGGATTGCGAGCAATCCGTAGGAATCGCGCGTGGGTGGTGCAGAGGGATGCGGAGGAGTAGTGTGCCGCTCTGAAGCGTGTCGATGTACATTATGTTGGATCGCATGTCGGGAAAATATGTGCTTCACCATCACCACTACGAATTTTTTAAATAAAAGTAGAGTAGAGATATACAGAACAGAAATGCGTCTTCTCTTCCCTATAGGAAAACGTACTTCAAGCAGTGCCCTTTAGTTTCTTTTATAAACAAATTATTAAATCTGAGAAAAGATTTTCTGTTAATTATTTATGCACTATAAAATGCTGAAAATTTGGAAAATCATAGAAAATTCATTTTAGCTCCGATTGAGGTGAACCAGATTTTGTTAGTTTCCAACTCTCTTTTTAATACTGCACACTCAAACTTAGAATCACTGTTGTAAAAAAATTCACTAATTTAAATTCGAATAGTACGTACCGTATTTTAATATCTTAGAAACGTGATAACTTGCACATTCAACATCGGATTTAGGCGAATCTTTCTCCTAAATTTATATTAAACCATCATCTATACACTGAACATGTTCATGCACCGTGCATGATATTTTATCTTGGAGTTTTATTGGATTTTCATTTGAATATAGGTTTAAATTTAAATAGAGGACAGATCGATTGTTGCCGTTGATGGGAGTGTGCAGGATCAAGAAATATTCGAGTAACTCTTGAGCAAGCAAGTACTATTAGATCAATTCCTCCTTCGATCATGTTGAATCATATATTTTCGCAAATGCTTTATTATGTTTAAAATTGCATGCGGTGTTTGCAAAAATGTGGGACTTTGGTAGAACAACTCCTAATTGTTGCATTATCCACCTTGATTATTGATCACCCTATTGTTGATGGACCTAGGATGGGTTGTGGTCCTATCCAAGCACCAATATGGGTATATTCGAGCTACTACTATAGCTATTGCTTAGCCATGCTTAGAAAATTTGCTATGGTTATAAATGACATGATATTAACTCTTTCAAATGGGTTATTTTAAAATGTTGTACAGAGCGGTTGCCTCTGTTATTATGTGAAAATTGGAAACTGAAAATGATGATTTCAAACTTGGGCGGCAAGTGGTGTGCATATGGTGATAGTTCTACGCTGATAGGGGGAGTGTTCGCCCGAGTCAATTAAGGACCGAACTATGTGTCACCAACTAAGCTTACCGTGCAACCACATCTGTCGGTTATGGGGCAACCTTGGCTTACTAAGTTGTTTACTGTTTAGCATTGCATTGGAAGGCCGTTGTAGTAGGGACTAGTCTGAGCGATAGCTCATAGGAGCTACCCATGTGACCCTCTATGGGAACGATCGTGTTCTCCATATGGCATGGGCATCTAAGCATATCCAATATAATGGATAGTGCCTTGTTGAGGGAATAGATGTGTTACAACATTAGTATTAGGATGGGGCCCACCTTTCCTAGCGGCATTGGTTCATGGCCAATGTGGAGAAACACTCTCCATGCTCATGCAAGGCTAGACTTTACGCAATGTAACGGCTTCGTTGTGACCTCTAGACCGTGCTCAATGTGTAGAGTGTGGGTTACCGACGGGTACCGAAACAACTAGAGTGTAGCCTTTTGGCTTCTATCACATCATGTGGGTAAAGTTGTACAAACTCTGCAGAGTTTAAAACTAATCGATTAGCCGGTGCTCACGGTCATGAGCGACTTGGTGAAATGATACAAGTATAGTGTTGGTGATTTGTTAAATGAATTGCGATATGGGTATGGTGAATAATGGTGATGATTTTGCCTGGTGTGGGCTGATAATATAATGATTACTTGCTACCATGGAGGGGGCACAAGGATGATATGATGATACTTATATTACTATTATTATGCTTTACTCTTTGATTTAAAAATTCCGTTTCAATATGTTATATTTATATTGCGAAACAAAAATTGTTTTACACTGAAAATGAGCTACAAATATAGCCATCTTTGGGGAGAATTTACTATTTGCCACTCTCTCAAAATGCCAGTGCTCAAATGCCACTCTCCCAAATTTTCATTCCCAAATGCCATCCGGACCCACATGTCAGCCTCACTCTCCATTCAAACAAAAGTGATGCGGGACCCGATGATGAGTGAGGCTGACATGTGGGCCTGGGTGGCATTTGGGAATGAAAATTTGGGAGAGTGGCATTTGAGCACTGGCATTTTGAGAGAGTAGCAAATAGTAAATTCCCCCGTGTATTGACCCACCGCTCATTTTGATCTCAGCTTGCAATAGTCCTAGGTTTCCCAAGGTTTGGGTAGGACTTGCCAGTACCTCGTGTATTGACCCACCGCTCATTGTTGTTTTTAGTCTTGTTTACAGGAATCGGGTGTTTGCGCTGCTAACCGACGTTTCCTTGGATAGTTCTTTCTAGGGTGATTATTAGTCGGTTGCCTGTGTCATTTGGTAGATGGGTATACTGAACAATTTATGTATCTTTTCCGCTGCGTTTTAAACTCATTTCAGTGGTCAGTTGGCCTAACCACTTTGCATGACTCTTACACTGCTAAGTTATAAGAGCTACATTTTTTTTACTTGTGTGCCATGTACATGGTATGGATGTGGTAACAATATATATTGTGGATGCGTGTACTACGCACTGATCATGGGACTAGTACAGTGTACGCTCCAGGTATTCGGGAATTCAATCCCTGGGTGCCGACAGATTTTTAGGAATTGGCTGCACGACATGTGATTATAATCAAGGGGGTCCAAGACGGTATCGGTCCGTACTTCAGGTAGAGCAATAAACATATGTAATGATCGCTATGACGGTTCAATTAGTCACAAACCAAAAAAATACAGATATATACATTGAAATTTATCAGACTTACTTAAAGTTGTATGCGGTCATTATGACTCTTTTTTTTTTTTTGAAATCTTAGGAATGCGTATCCAATATATTGTGTCACAGTAAGAAACTTGGTCTTGTACAAGCTCTTCTTATATTCCGTTATATGTTCAGGCGTTTTGTTCTTTAGCTGCTCAGACTTTTCTGATAGAGTTACGATATGATCAAGGGTTGTTGCTTTTCGGAGGTTTCTTCTGGTTCAATAATGTTGCAATCGATTGAACCAGAAGAAACCTCCGAAAAGCAGGAACCCTTGATCATTCTAGCACTAGGAAGGATGTGATTTTGCCTAGCTGATATTGACTGCATCATTCTGGGGGAGAAGGAGCCTACCTGCATGTGCGTCTAATGAGATCGGCACTTCTGTATTGGATGAGAAGGCATGCATGGACAAATCCACCCGAACGAAGTCACCAGCCACTACCATTGTGCTCACCACCGGTCGATGGTGTCAGCCATTGGGCAAGCAGATCAGCTACTACTAAGCTTCTGCCTGGCCAGATCTGCCACTCCTGATGACCGCCATCTCCCCACATGTGAAGAGGATGAACAGTGGAATCACCAGCGTAGTAATCACCAGAAGGTAGCATTGGCAACTACTGACCTTGTCAATCTGCCATGGCTAGAGATCGGAGCAGATTAATCGACCGCCTCCGGAACTTGCCACCATCAGATCCATTATTAGCAAGTCCAGATTCCATAGGAACGACTCCGGCGACCTCAGTCAAAACAGGACATTGCACGAAGATACGGGAAAAAGCCCAAGAATGGGTGGAACCCAACACTATACTGGCTAAACTACTACTAGTAGGAAGGGGCTTGACCCCTCTTTCAGCCATCACTGGCAGTGAGCTGCCGGAACCGAGTAAGAGGGATCGAGAGAAGGGGATTTTTCTGTTTGTCGCCTTTCTTATTGTTTCCAGAGAGCTCCCCAACCTCCCTATCTTGGGAGAGCGCCAGAAGAGCACATTGTGATGAGGACATCACTCCTTTGGATATACACAACAATCATCCATCGGTCATTCAAGAACCAATCACAAGAGCTCGCACGCAACAATTGAATTTAGATGTGAGCTCGTTCCTATGTTTATCTTTATATGATTTTGAGAACAGATTGCTACCTAATGATTATATTATGATTAGGAATAATGGAGAGGACAAGGAGACACTTAGAGAGGGACTTAGAGGTGTGGAGGATCAGCAAGGAGGTCCAAGTCAATATGGAGGCCCAAACCAAGTCAACTTCAAGTACGTTTCGTAGTCTAGGACCAGTCTGCACTAAAATGGGTGCCTAGGTCGCATACGTGCTCGGATTGGGGCTTTCTTTATATGGATGGAAAGCTAAGAAGATAACATTTCCAATGGTTTGGTCCCATATCCAAATTCTTTCCGAGTCATTGGGAATCGACCAAACAAGTTGACATCTAGAATCTGTTTCGGTGTTGCGTCGCCGTATTTTGGTCTTTGGGCTATGTATCGTGTTGGAGCCCATTAGGGTTGCGTCAAGGGGTATTTGCATGACCCTAAACTCTATATATTAGTAGCTGCTGCCACCTTTAGGGTTTGGGTTTTGCTTAGATTAATCTGTCAAGAATAGTTTCGCTGATCCTTCAGTTTGTAAGACCCCAACTTGTGAGCTTAATCATTCATATACATTTTGAATGTATTCTTTCTTGTTCTTGTTTGTGTTCTTCGATTCACAAATAGGGATTAGCCTTCTCGGTGAGGTCAACCGGGTTTCGACACGTACGGTTGATAACCAGAGTAGACGTGGTGCTGCGGTTGCGGGGCTCAAGAGCATGTTCGTTCAGAAGCCAGATCAATTTGTGCTGTGACTCCATAAAATCGACTGTTTATCAAAACCTTTCAGAAGATCAGGAACCCTTGTCCGCATCACATTGGTTACTAGGAAAGTATAGTGGAAACTATATCTTACATGAAAACTTGAACAAGATATTTTATAAATGTTCGCAAAAAATTAAAAAAAATCACACATGCTATATGTAAATAAACAACCATACGAATAACACTATTATTGTTTTTGTCTTTTTCTCCTATGTTTTGGTCTTTTGAGTTTATCCATCAGTGTTACCAGTCTATGTGGGAGATTCTGATTCTCAAATTGGACTTTGAAAATGCTTTTGATACAATTGAACACTCTACAATTTTGGAAATAATGAAGCATATGGGTTTCCCTGCAAAATGGATAAACTGGGTGAAGATGGTTTTTAGTTCTGCAAGTTCATCTGTTTTGTCAAATGGAGTCCCTGGGAAAATTTTCAAGTGCAAGAGAGGGGTTAGGCAAGGTGATCCCCTTTCTCCTTTGCTTTTTGTGCTTGGTATTGAATTACTTAAAACAGTCTTAAATAAAGCTATGAGAATCGGACTGTTATCTAAACCTATAAATGTGCAAGATGAGGGGGACTTTCCAGTGGTTCAATATGCTGATGATACCCTCATTTTCATAAACGCATCCTAGAGAGATTTTTTTTTTCCTTAAGGATCTTTTACACACTTTCACTCAAGACACTGGTTTGGAAATCCATTATCATAAGGCCAGTATTTACCCCTTGAATGTTCCTAAGGATAAATTAGAAAATTTGCTCTGTTGCTGGGATGTAAAGGTGGGCACCATGCCTTTTACTTACTTAGGTTTGCCAATGGGTATACTACAAACTAAGAGCGGTTGACATGGCACCAATGGTGGATAGAGTGTAAAGGAGATTAACTGCTAATGCTTCTTTAAAGCATCTGCATAAATTTTACACTGTGCAAGACTTTCCTTGGGTTAGACTTATATGGACTTCTTACAGCAGAACAAAAGTGCCTCACATGATCTTTAATAAAGGATCTTTTTGGTGGAGGGATATTATTCAATTGGTTAATATATACAGAGCTATCTCTAAATGCTCAATCCAGTCTGGTACTACAATATTGTTTTGGGATGATATCTGGAATGGGGAAGACAGAAAACTTAAGTTCTAAGCTCTCTTTTCCCAAACCACAGTGAGATGGGAATCTGTAAGAAATTTTTCTGGCTTCCATCTAGAAGATTGTTTCAATCTTCCTCTAGAAGCGCAGGCTTATGGGCAGTTCCTTCAGTTGCAATGAGTAGTTTATCTTTCAAAACTCAAAGAGGAGATTCTTGGTCTTTCATTTGGAATTCTCAAGTGTACTCTACTCAGAAGTTTTATCCATCTAACTTTTTGGGAATTTCGATTCCAAGGCTTTTCATTTGGATCTGTAAATCAAAGTGCATCAAAAAGAATAAGGTTTTCGTGTAGTTACTTCTGTGGGATAGACTCAACACTAGAGATGTGTTGGACAGGAGGCATTGTGCCCCTGAAGATGTTGTTTTGTGTTGTGGTGTTTGTGGAGGACCAAGAGAAACCTTGCTTCACTTATTCTTCATTTGTCCTTTCAGTAAGATGTGTTGGGAGCGTCTGGGAATCAGGTGGAATACTAATTTGAAAATTTGCCAAATGCAGGTTTTGGCTAAGGAGGAAAGGTTTCTTGGACTTTATATGTTTTGCTTGTTGGCGCATTTGGAAGCAGCGAAATAGCCATGTTTTTTAACAATGTTCAGCCAGATCTTAATAGGTGGTTTGTTGCTTTAAAAAATGAAATTCTTCTGCATGTTTGCAGAATAAAGGATTCTCTTAGCATTCTCATTCTTAGCTTTTTTTTTTGGTTTTTTTGTTCTGGGGCCTTTGTTTTATGTTCTCTGTACACGCGTTCTTTTATTTTAATATATAGCTACTGGGCAAAGCCCTGGTAATATTTTCCATAAAACTTTGTATGGTTGTCTAATTTTACCTTCGCTATTTTGTGACCACCATTCTTCGGCAATAAAACAGGGAAAACAATGCCTCGACCAACTAGGCATTTTGCAAGTATCATTCAAATAAAGAAGAAAATATAAGACTTAGCACAAACTTTTAGCCTCTTCCTGAAATACTAACCTATGCAGGTAATATCAGAAATCTGAACATTGGACATAAACATTCTGCTAGCACAAACTACTACTACGTACAGAAACTACAAAAGAACAAAGGTTACAGTCACCTACAGAAAACATAAACTAATCTATAATAAAATTACTACGCATATGAAATTCCACGGTAAATTCAATAACATTATGATGTAAGACATACAAAAATTTGGCTATGAATTCAATTTTGTCAGCTGCCAAATGTGTGAGCATCATGTAGAACATCGTATGGAAGGTGCAAAATTAAGGTCTCACTACCACACAAATACACAAAGAGGACGACACTATAGGTGACGGATGTACTAAAACTGGCATATATAAACCTTTCCCTGTCTCCAAGGGCTGAAACATTAAATAACCAACACATTTGAGCAATTATAAGTAACAGTTCTAGAGAAAAACCAGTACTGTATGTGCTGATTTTTTCTAAAAAAAGGAACCTTTAATTTATCATAGGTACCATTTCATTAAAAAAATCAACATCTATAATATATTATAGGTGATGGTTTTTTAATAAACCGACGCCCGTAAAACCGAGCCGAGCCGAACCGGTGGGTGGGAGGGAGATACTTTTTGCCGAACCCATGAGTACTTGTACTCGGCCTTATCCTCTCCTCTCTCTCTCTCTCTATCTCTGTCTCTTCCTTCCCTTCCCCACCCTCCCATTCTCCTCCACCAACACCCGCCGCCGATCACCACCGGGATCCACGAGGCGATCTGACGTGCATTGGATTGGGATCTCCTACATCCTTCCTTTCCCCTATCCTTCGAGCTGATCAAGCCGCCTTTTTTTTTTATTTCTGGAACCTCAAAGCTACCGGTTCCTAAACTGGCACCTTTGACTACCTCAAAGGTGCCCCCTGTTATGTTATGTGTCATTTGGGAAATTTAGCATCCATGGGGTTTTCCCAACCGGTACACATTGTTGTTTCTGTAGCAGTGTTTGAATTAATAAAACATATAAAAATGAGAAACTAAAAAACTTGTACGGATATGGAATATTTAATCAGCTGGCAATATATGAGTATAATAAAATTTCAAGCTCGGGAATTAAACTGAAATTTCTATACAAACAGGACTTCGAACGACCATATAAGTTCAATTAAGGTCTGAAATAATTAAACATGTGAAAAACATAAACTGAATTAGACATGGCACATTTGAAATGCATCATTACAATTTAGAAACAGGGACATGGTATTCAGAGCATCACTATACATTTCAAAAAGAGCAACCTTACAATCACCCTAATGAGCATCGTAATTCAAACTTGTGGCCTATTCGGTTAACAAATTATGAGCAGTCTCAGTTATTGTTTTTCATCCCAGCTAGTGTGTACTTTGGTCCTCTCTGCAACAAAAGGAAATCCATTGAATTGGTGCCTAAAAGGGATTTCTTAGCTTCACTGGTTGCTATACTTCCATACATACCTATAATGCAAAAAAAATAAAAATGAAAAATCCATCTCCCAAACTGAACTGAATTATATTAGACAAAGTAATCATACAAGTGTGGAAGCTTAACACCCAAACCTAAAATCTAGCAAACACTGCAATTCGTATTAAATTATAAAGATTTAAATTTCTGAGAGAACAATGCAACTTACCTATTTCACTTCCTGTGGGGCTTTTCTTTTAGCATAAGCTCTATACCTCCATGAAGATTTTATGGGGAGATAGTAATCAACTAATTGTCATCCCTTTATATAATTATGCTCGGGAAATCCTTAATGAATACCCCCCTGCCTCTGATGGTTAGTGAGATCTTGCATGAAGCTTGGAAGCTCCCTTAGATTGGGGCATTGCTCAATCAATAAATACCGAAGAGAACCCGAGGCAGAACAAAGAGTGTCAGGAAGACGCTCTAGCTTTGGAAGTCCAATGATCTGCAATGATCGAAGACTCCATAGCCCATCCATGGCCTCCTCTGGATGCATCAAATCCAGCTCCGGGCAATTGTCGATGAACAGCTCTCGCAGACTGGAGAGGTGTGTCATGCTGGCTGGGAGAGAAGGAAGCTTTGGGCAATCACTGATCCACAGCATCTGTAGGGCAGTCAACGAGCCAATCCCTTCTGACAGTGATGTTAGTTCACTACATGAGTGAAGCTGCAGGGATGTTAGTGAAGCCCAGCCACGAAGTCCTGCTTCTGGCAACTGCTTTTGCTTCGATGTCAAACTCAGGTACCTGAGGCTGATTAACTTGTTTACATCTCTCGGCAACTCGATTAGTTGGTCACTTCGATAAAGATCAAGTGTCTGAAGGTTTATGAGCTTGCATAGGGAATTGGGAAGGTATTTTATGGTTTTGTTCCAGGTGAGGTCAAGATACCTCAAGTGCTTCAAATTTCCAATTGAATCTGGGAGTTCGTCAATTCTAACTCCGGATATAATCAATACACGTAGAAGCAATAACTTGGACAGCAGCACTTCCAGAAATTTTTTGCTTAAAGAACCATGATTACACGAACTAATAAAAGTTCGAGCTTTTCTTGCTTTGATTAAATGCCTGGGAAATTCTTGCTCGTGTGTGAAATCCTTAAGGTCCCATACTAGATGCCTGACTGTTTCTGAGACTTGTTGCCCTTCACAGTTCACAACAGCTAGGTCTGTGTCCAAAACATATCTACCAAGATCATGTACAATGTCATGTAACTTGCAATGTGGCATGCTTCCATCAAAAGTAATTAGAGAGTCTTGAAAAAGGGAACTTCCTATCAATTCAATAATGTACTGATTACCAACATCTATTTCTTCACTCAATTTGTTCGAGTTCAGTAGCCCATGTGCCATCCAAAACATGATTATGCATCTTCTGTAATATTCGAAGTCCTTAGGAAATATGGATAAATAGGAAAGACATGGTTTAAGGGCAGCTGGAAGAGCATTGTAACTTAACTTTAGCACTGGCATTATATCTCTGTCACCTTGTACAATTTTGCACAAGTGGTCTTCTTTAACACGTAGCCATTGAGTTTCATCACGCATGGTAAATAGTAGAGAACCCAATGATTTTATTGCCAGTGGTACTCCAGCACACTTCTTCACAATGGACTCTCCAATTTTCAACAACCACGGATATTTATTTTCCTCACCTTGTCTGAATGCAACTCTGGTAAAAATTTGCATGCACTCATGAAAAGGGAGTGCACCCACCTTGTACGGGTCTGAGGTACCAACCATAGATGCAACAACATTTTCGCGTGTAGTAACAATTATCACACTACCCCTTGCACCACTTGACAACAAATTCCTCAGCTCTCTCCATTCATTTACATCACGAGTCCACAGATCATCCAATACCAGGAAATAATTTCCATTCTGCAGAATTCCCCTGAGCTTATTTTGTAAATGTTCCAAGTTTAGATGCTTGCAACTCTCACCACTGGCAGACTCGATTATATCTTGTAGTATATTTTTCAGATTAAATTTATTAGAGACACAGGCCCACATCATCTTGCTGAACCTCTCCCTGATTTGTTGATCATGATACACCATATTTGCTAGTTCAGTTTTCCCAATGCCTCCAAGCCCAAGCAGAGGAAGCACAAAAATATCATGATGTTCTGCTGCTCTTAGTATCTTACTAACAATCTCATCTCTAGCATCATCCCTTCCAATTATATCAGGTTGATACACAAAAGAATATGATTCTCTTTCTGGTTCTTCAGAACACTGACCACCCACTGTCCAATCGGTCAGTCCAAAGTCCTTTTTACTAGCGGCTATTTCGTTAAGCTTTTCATGAACTTCTCTTATTCTGCTGCTCCATTTCTTCTTCCTTTTGAGCAATTTTCTTCTCAATTTCAATCGAGAAATATGTACACAATTGGTTTGAGTAACCACATCTTTGCTAACTCTGCGCTTCAAAGTTTCAGTTGACGCATCGTCCAAAATGTCATCTATGTCATACATGACATCTTTCAGTTTTCGCAGCCATTCCTTGAGTGCACTAGAAGTACTCTGCTTCCTCTCTGCGTCTAGAAGAACTCCACTAATAGCTTGCAACGAATTCTGTAGCTTCCCCAGTTCTTGATGCACACTCCTGTCTGATTTAATCCCCATCAAACCGTGTTCACTAACAAACAAAATTATTTTTCCAATAATTGACACGGCAAAACTTGACAGAAGTACTTCGGCCATAGTTGTAAGAACTGAGCCTTCTGAAAAAAAGTAAAATATGTGACAGACCTGTGGATGCCATACAATATAGGCCACTCGATAAGGAAGGAAAATGAATCAGCACATGACTTTTAAGGCTAAATAGTGAACTTTTGTTAGAAATGGGTGATTTCATAGAAAAAGATATTATATAAGATTCAAGAACACTTGCGTTATATTTGTGAAGATTAATTGATTGACACAAAAACAAATACTAAAAAGGAACTTGGTATCAAATTAATAGAGAAGAAATAGAGACCCAAGTTGAGTCCAAGAGGTTTCTGAACTTTGGTGATGGTGGTGTACATCCACACCTCTCACCAATTGATCTGGGCTTAGTCCCTATCTGCATGCCTTATGGCAAATATATACTATGAACTAAATTACCTGTTACCTGTGCCATGTAGCTGCTAGTGGTCAAAATTTGTTAGGGGATGATGACTGTTATATTATGATCCGAATTAGACTGGTAATTCCACTTCCAAATATGAAGTTCTACTTCTAGTCCAATTCTGGATGATGTAACTCGTATAATATAACCCTTAAGAGACATAGTGCAAGACAATGCTAAATATAAAGAGCAAACAAGTTCCATTTAACATCCTCAACATAGTGATTATTATTTTGTAAACATCAGCCCCCAAACGCACACAAGGGCACGAATTTCCTTATTGCATAGTCACCTAAAATCCTGTATCACTAAACCAGAAATTGCAATTCAATAAAGCAGAATCTGATTACAGTAGAGCTTTACTGAAACTTCTGTTATATATGTATGAAAATCATGCTCTAATAGTATACCTTTTGGTGTTTGCAGGTGCTCATAGTGCAGTTAGCCAAAAGAAATATGATTTAGAAAATGAATGCCTCAATTACAAGAGAATTAGGTGGTAAATAATCTAAATTCTCCAATTACAAATACAAAAAAAGAAATACTCTAAAAAAACTCAGATTCATCCTCCTCCCTCTTCCATGTTGCTTTTCACCTGGGAACCTAGAATCCTGCCCCTGTGAGCTGTGATATCTTTTTGAGGCATTTCCACAAACAGGTCACAGGCAATAGAAAAATCCTAAATGGCTTTAACAGCAAAGGTAACAAGAAAAGCCTACCAGCAATACAATTTACAGGAATGATCGACTTAGAGATAGGGAGAAAGATAGCAAGACGGAGAGATGAGAGATCGATCTCACCAGTCACCAGCCCTGAACCCCTCGCCTGCTTCCGCAGCCTCGCTGTCAGCAATCTCCAGAGAGAAACGGAAGAAGATTTTCAGGGATCGAGCGGGCAGGTGATGCAGATTGGCCTCGCCGTGGAAGCCTGATGCCAAATTGCTCCATCCTCTGATGTCAAATCGCGTAAAAATTATATATAAGGAAGAGAATTGGCCTACGGTAAGATGAGAAAAGCCGAGAGCGGACAGCGGTGGGTTTAGCACAATTCTATGTGCGCATGCCCTTGGTAAGTTGGTATGTCGTAATTGGAATTTGACAACGGACAATTCATGGAATACCTGTTGACATCACAATTTTTGTCACTGGGAATTAATACTCTGGTTGGTTAGATTATTTTAGTTAGTAGCGTGATCCCACGAAAGTGAATATATCTTTACTTTCTAACTAGCATGGTGGCCCGCGCAGATTGCGCGGCTAGTATCATTATATTTTCTCTCATATAATAGCATATATGATTTTTATTATATTATTCAAATATATTAAAATGACAACATAATTTTAAATTTTGCAATAACTTTACAAAACTACTAATGTGTAATATTCATATTGTATTTTATATACGTGTTAGTTATTAATTATTTTTAATATCAAATTTTAGTTATTTGTAAATTATATATATTCCTATATGGACTCTAGACTCGTCTTTCAATATTTCTTTTTTTTAATTTCGAATTTTCTGTAAATTGTATTTCTATATAGACTCTATACTCTTCTTCCAACATTATTTATTTTTATTTCTGAATTTTTATTATTTCTAATTGTATTTCTACGTGGACTCTAAACTCATATTTCAATATTCTTTAATTTTTAATTTCGAATTTCAGTTACTTCTAAATTGCATTCTTATATTGACTTTAAATTCTTCTTCCCATGTTTTTCTTAATTTCGAATTTTAGTTATTTATAAATATATTGTATTTTTATACGGGCTCTAAACTCTACTTTTAATTTCATTATATTTTTTCAAATTTTAGTTAGTTTTAAATTCCTATATGGACTCTATACTCTACTTCTAATAATCCTTTTTTTAATTCTGAATTTCAGTTATTTCCTAATTGTATTTCTATATGGACTCCATACTCTACTTCTAATATTCCTTGTTTTTAATTCCGAATTTCAGTTATTTCCTAACTGTATTTCTATATGGACCCTATCCTCTACTTCTAATATTCCTTATTTTTAATTCCGAATTTCAGCTATTTCCTAATTGTATTTCTATATAGACTCTAGTCTCCTCTTCTAATATTCCTTATTTTTTAATTCCGAATTTCAGTTATTTCTAAATTGTATTTCTATATGGACTCTGTCTTTTCTTTTTCTCCGATTAATGTGAGAATTTCTAGGCCATGAGAGCGAACGTGAATGCTCCTTTTTCTACTAATTTTATTTCTATATGGACTCTATACTCTACTTCTAATAATCCTTATTTTTAATTCCAAATTTAAGCTATTTCCTAATTGTATTTCTATATGGACTCTATACTCTACTTCTAATATTCCTTATTTTTAATTCCGAATTTCAGCTATTTCCTAATTGTATTTCTATATGGACTCTATCCTCTACTTATAATATTCCTTATTTTTAATTCCGAATTTCAGCTATTTCCTAATTGTATTTCTATATGGACTCTAGTCTCCTCATCTAATATTCCTTATTTTTTAATTCCGAATTTCAGTTATTTGTAAATTGTATTTCTATATGGACTCTAGTCTCCTCTTCTAATATTCCTTTTTTTTTAATTCCGAATTTCAGCTATTTCTAAATTGTATTTCTATATGGACTCTGTCTTTTTTTTTCTCCGATTAATGTGAGAATTTCTAGGCCATGAGAGCGAACGTGAGGGCTCCTTTTTCTATTCCTTTAATAATATAATAGATAGATTTACTTTTGAGTTAATTGGATCCATATGCCATTGCAACTCTACCAACTCTAATTTACTTTTGAGTTAATTGGATCCATATGCCATTGCTGCCAAAGTGCCACTCCCTCGCCCAGGCTACCGCCGCCGTGTGAGGGTAGGGGCAAAATCGTACTCTCACCAGTGTTTCTCTCTCTCCAAATTAACAAGAAATAATAAAATAAGGCCCTGAGTGTCCAGGAGCTAATTACACGACTTTTGTGATGCCCGACGGCAAATTCTCGTTTTTGTGGTGTCCACGAGCTAATTACACGTTTTTTCAATGTCCTGTAGCAAATTTTGCCATTAAACAAATATCACTACTATTCGTAATATTGGTTCAATGTCATTAGTATTTTGTAAAATTTAAACAATGCGACTGTATACATCTCGGATGCGGATAGACTAGATATTTTCATGCCTTACAGCCTCATCTTCTGGCCTTATGGTTATAAGTCAAAATTTGAATTTTCAATCTTAAATTTCGAGTTGATTTTGAGGTATTTTTTCGTTGTAGTTTATTTTCCAGTCTTTTCGTTTCTTTTCGATTGCTAAGAACACGTATATAAAAGTTTAATTTACAAATTATTTTCTTTTTGCAAATATGTCGTTTCGCTTATTCCGCCAATAAGCGAAAGGATGGAGTCTTTATTGTCGTACAAACCAAAATGCACACAACCCACCTCCTCGTGTTCTACGTGCATGCTTTTCAAAATGCTAGACGGTACGTTTTTTGCAGAAAGTTTTTATATGAAAGTTGCTTAAAAAAATCATAATAACCTTGCACGCTAATGGACCTCTATGTTTTCCGTGAATGGGAAATGAGTTCCCAGCACACAGAAACAAACACAGCCTTAGAGGTTAACAAGTGGGACCCGTATGTTACACTTATATTCTTCCTCGACTCTTCTTGCTCGGTGATTCTAGCCGTGGTAGGGCAGCAGTGGTGGAGCGGTCGGCAATGGGGCTCGCCGACGACGATGCCCCCGTGGCTGGCTTCCTGACAGCGTGGTGGCGAAATCGAGGGGGGGCCAGGCGAGTGTAGGATCACACAAGACCAAACAAACCTAACAAACCTACCAGAGGAGGGTGAATGGTAGGGAAAACCGAAAACCCAAAAATCTTTTTCGGAATTAAAGATTACCCTCAAAACGAATTAGACGTCGAAGCCCTATCACCGCTGGTCGAACCGCCCTCCTACCGCCGGTCAAACCACCGAAGCCTCGCCGGTCAGACCGCCCGTAGACCTGCGGTCAGACCGCCGCTATCCCACCGGTCAGACCGCACGCACACCTGCGGTTAGACCGTCGGGACCCATAAACACCGGTAGATGACAAACTCGAAGATGTAGATTGAAACTTTTTGACATTATTGCATCAACTAGTGTTTACAAAGTGCACCAACAACACTCCTCACCAAAATCTCGAACTAAACTCGAAACCCTAACTTTCTCTCAACTCTAGTATCTCTAAAATCGATACCGGGAGGCCTCATCTTCCCTCTCTATTTATACATGAGGTAGGCTGTGCATAGCCCACGAATCTAACACAACTTAGAACTCCTAACCCACATAGGAAACCCTCTCTTGCAAGTATCCAACTTATCTCTTTCCTTATCTTAATCAATCTTCCTGAATTCGGACTCCCTTCCAAATTTGACTCCTCTTACCATATGTACACAATCCCTCTTGTATACCATATGAATTTCTTCATCACCATATGCATTGTCCTCTAGCCTTTAATATCCCTCATGATCTCTTGATCTCTGGACATCAACTTGTCCCAAGTTGACTCCAATCTATCACCGGCAACACTCTCCCGAGGCCTCAAGCAACACCTGCACATGCAACAACCAAGAAACCATATTCCGAGCCCAAGTTCGTCCCAACTTGACTCACATTAGTATAACAATAGTATCCATACGCATAGAAACCATCTAGAAGCCAAATCCCCGAAGGAAACATCCAAATCCAACAAGACAACCCGAAACCGACATCGAACATGATCCTGCCGGTTAGACCGTCGAGCCGGCTGGTCTGACCGCCGCAACATCTGTGGTCTGACTGGCGGCACGCGACCAGTCAGACCGCTAGGGTCAACCGAAACTGCACACTTCACAAAATCAACCGTCTTATAAAATCTCCAAAATAACATTAGCAAACCACCAATATTTTCATCACAAAATCTAAATCAACTCCTTGATTTTACAGCGAGTTCAGGGCGCCGAGGAACAACAGAAGCAGCGGTGCACTCCTGCTCGAACTTTGAGCAGCATGCAGTAGCAGCAACAACAGCAACAGCCTAGGGTCGCTCCTTGTCTCGTCGTTGCACCTAGAAGTGGCACGCGGTCAAGGAGTACCTACATGCCATGAGGTAGAAAAATGGCATGTCATTGTAAGACTTTATAGGATTTTCAATGAATGTCATAACAAAATCCTTGAGATCACTGATGCATCTGTCATACGAGCCTTCAAGGTAGGCGTCCGAGTTCAGTACACCATCCAAGAGTTGGCGACACAAAACACACCCTTAGCAATGAGGCTTTTCCAGATTGCCGACATATGTGTCCATGTTGAGAAAGCTATTCGACACAATGATGGTAAGATAAAAGCAGGGGAGGACAATGCGCCGAGCACAAAAATAGAAGCAAGCTACTCAATGAAGCTGAAGCAGCTAGCCCATGAATAATAATAGGAAGCGCATGATAGATAGAGTGGTATTGCAGTGGATACAAAACTACCTCAACCTAGGCACTTCGAATCTCAATAAAGATAGGCTCCCAGCAAAAAGATGTGCCCAACTCACATGACAAGCTCACACTCTCTGCTGGAAGTCATATCTTTCACAAAGACATTGTATAATATACACATCAATGATTTACAAATATTATTAAATTTTCATATTTTTCAACGTGGATTTGTTCTTTAGCACAATGTAGGGTAAAACTGCAATTTTCTCATGGTATTCTTCCACTCTTCCATCTCCTTGTTATCTCATTCTTCTTTATTATTGATGATGATACTGATAGCTTTAGCCACTAAAAACTCCCGGTTGGTTTGTGTGCCCATGGTTTGTATTATATTATTTGTAATTTTTACATGAGTTAGTAGTAATTATGTATGCTTCCAAGTTGATTAATTAGTTTTTAGAATTTGAGAGATATTTTTTCCTAAATATAATCTAGAATGTTCTTAACTAATAACATATATAGGTGAGTAACATTTGTTGTAAATCTAATGATCATAGTGCGCTATAAATATTGTTCAACTGAGTTGTGTCTTTCACTATGTATAAGTATATCATATGTTATATTATATAGCGTAAAATTAGTGATCATGGTGTAACATATATACTACCTCCGTTTTAGGTTATAAGACTTTCTAGCATTACCCACATTCATATAGATGTTAATGAATCTAGGCACACATATATGTCTAGATTCATTAACATATATATGAATGTGGACAATGCTAGAAAGTCTTATAATATGAAACGGAGAAAGTATTTATTTATTGGAATAGATGTCAATGCATTTTTCTCTAACTTTGGTTAAAGTTAATTTCCTGCTAAACTGGGCGGTTTGGTTAAAGTTAATTTCCTGCTAAACTGGGTAGTGGGACATATGTCTCAAGCAGTGATGCACGAAAAATTCCTCATATAGGCAGCTCAATTGATTAAAATTTATGTTGACAAGTTCTGCACCAATTGCCAGCTTTGGTCGCATTGTACCACCGCTACCTAAACAAACAACTAATAGAATTTAGTGATGCTTTTACGTCATACAGCGGAATTCAGCGGACATCCAAATCATAGAAGAAATCAAGAAGTATGACATTAGTAATAATACTTTGATCCAAACTTTACAGTAGCGAAGCTAGAATATCAATTTGAAAGGGGTAACTTACTGAGTAATAATAATACTTATAAGTTTTAACTAGTTAGTTTAACATTTTATAATAGTTTTTTTCTCGTCTCTGCCGATAGACTCTTTTCTTCTTCCTCGCCTCTCCTTCTTCCTCCCGTCCACCCCGATCGTCTTTCTTAATTTCTTCACCTCCTCTTCAACAAAAATGGATCTTTCTCCCTTCATAGAACAGATTTTGCATGAGGATTTCGTGTCATGAGAGGTTTTGTTCCCGCTACTCAGCCATGGTTTGTTTGTCCTGTTGTCCGGAACACGCCGCCATCCTTCACCCTGGCACCAATGCTGTTACAGTGGAGGTAGTTGCGTTGCGGCAAGAATCTTTCTTTCAATCATCTACATGTCCTGTCTCATGCATCTGAACTAACTCCACATGTTTCCTTCTTTTTGACATATTTTCATTGTTAATGGTTTTCCTGTACTGAGCCATCGAGATGCCAAAAATAAGAGGATGGGTTGTAATTGGACAAGATTCAAAGGGTCAAGCACGAAGCAAACACCTAGATAATGCTAGGAAGAGATAGGCTGAGGAAAACACTTTCGGGTCTGAGGGAGAAATGCCGCTGCGATTACCAATAGCGTCAAGATACAACTTTTGTAGCCCGAAATCCAAGGTGGGAATAAATTGTTTGTTTCTGTTGTTTCTAACTGTTTTGTGAGTTCGATGATTGATCATTTTCTGTTATTGCCTTTTCTTGCGGGCATTTCCTTTGCTCTGAAATTGGATTCGTTGAATCGAGTTCAATTTCTTCTGCAAAGAGTCCTGATTTCATTTTGTGAGTTCGATGATTGATTATTTTATGTTATTGCCTTTTCTTGCAGGCATTTCTTTTGCTTGGAAATTGGAATCGTTGAATCGAGTTCAATTTGTTGTAGAAAGAGTCCTGATTTCATTCTGTGAGTTTCGATAATTGATTATTTTCTGTTCTTACCTTTTCTTGTGGACATTTCTTTGGCTTGGAAATTGGAATCGTTGAATCGAGTTCAATTCGTGCTACAAAAGAGTCCAGATTTAATTTTGTGAGTTCTTGATTTCTCTCCCATATAGGTTGCGGAGGTACAACGGGGCCGGAGCTGGCAGACAGTGCAAAAACTCGTAAACTCGAGTTATAATCAAGAACATTTAAAAGACCGGTTCTGTTTGACATGCAAGCTCAGCTTCAGCTCACAGAAGTGTTTGGACCATAGGCTTCATCATCCAGTTAAAGAGCGAGATAACCTTGTGGTGTTGGAGATTGTGATGGAAGATGGATGGAGTGTCAATGTCTTATCTCTGGGGAACAACTCCCAATAGGTTCTTGTGATAGCATAGATGTAAATTTTTAAGACCAGTTTCAGTTCACTGGTAACTTTTCTATGCAATGCAGAAACAAAAAAAAAAAAAAAACTAGTTCTGGATTGATTTGCTCAATTTCACCGCGCGTCAAGCTTGTGGACGGCCAGTGGCGGAGGACCCGGTATGGCGAGGTCTGGCGCTCGCCATACCTTAGGCTGCCTGCGAGTACCCCCTGCTCCGGCCTTCAGCTCCAGGGTCAAGCCGGGCAGCGGCCATGCGCGGCGTCCAGCCGACGTGTGACGCGATGGCGTCGGCGTGGTGTTGACGAAAAACACGAGGCCTGGGAGATCTGCTTAACTCCAGTGCAGGTCCAAAGCTCGCCTTCGGGTGTGTTAGCGTGCCAGTTGATTTGATCCTGTAATCAACAAGAAATAGAGACAAAGAAACCACGGTTAAACCTATAAATGATAGCCGGTCGGCTAAGTGCCGATGACATATCATTTATCTTTGAGCCGATGTCATATGTAAATCGATCGGCGGTTGTAAATAGGTAATAAAGAACTAAATCTACCCGATCGGTTGTAGATATTAACAATATGTAGTTCTTATATCGGTATATACTTAAATCAAGTGATTGGGATAGATCGGTCGCCATGCCGAAACAGTATAAATCACTTAGATCGAAATATATATTAATAAAAGGACTATATATGTTCATGGCATAGCCGATCAGATTGATCTAGCATGTATCGGCTAATACTCCGATACAACTCTATGTTTAGATGTTAAAACAAGCAGAATATGCTAAACAGAAGCTTAGTATACTTAGATGCAATAATATCTTGACATAAAGGGTGGATTTAACATGTCAATGAAGCATATAGAGCAAATATAGTTAAATCAGATAAGGTAGGCTGAAACTCCGATACTACCCTAATTGGCAACCAGAAGGCATGCTAGAGATTGATATGCTAAGCACGACTTAATAGATCAAACTCAACTGATGCAGCATTAAGTATGAAAAGAAGAACAACATCTAAACAATCAAGCCGCTGGAAATTTCATAGAGTGGTAGATATCTTATATAATTTAAATCAACGTTGAAATCTAACCTAATCGACTGCCCTTTACCGATAGATGTTAGCCGATTGTAGGTTAGATAACGATATTGCCAGAAATTATGTAAGATATATGATAACTCGACGAATTACATAAGCAAGATTAGAATATCATAAAGATGGAAGCACTAATCCCGAGAACGCAAGCCGTCATAACAAGTTTTATCTTTTGTTGAAGATCGAAACCGATGCAGCTCAACCCGAAAGCAAGAACTCGTCGAAATAAAACTAAAGCAAAAGGGTGGTGATGCGCCGAAATTGTAGTGAACATGTGTGTTAATTGATTACACGGGGTTCGGGGTCTATTTATACCCGAAAATTACAAACTATGTCCATATCGGACACGACTCTTATCTCTAACATACTCTAAGATACCATAAGTCTTTGCGGCAGACTTTTGCCCAAACATATCTCTATGGAAATTACATAAAATATCCAAATTAATAGATACAATTGCCTTCTCAGGACTCTATCCATGTGCGGCAATCATCTTGAAGTACCTCAATTCAACCCGATGTCATACACCAAGTCGTATTGTCGGAATTGGCTGTATCGGCTTACCTAGTCCGACTCAGACCCAGCCGATCCTATTCGTAGCCGATCTGGACTCCAGCCGATTCTTGCTCTGTTCTCGAATCGATCTCCGCCTTCGACTCCACTTCGATCTAATCTTCTTTTCCGATGCCGATATTACCAAATTTGGTTGTTAACACGTGGGCAATGCATCTAGGCTAGGCGGCGAGCATCTGCAGGCTGCAGGCCGGCATGGCGGTGCTCGTCTGCTCCTAGTGTCGCGGTGCCACCTGGCATGCACGGCTGCGCCAGGGGTGAACCTAGCATGGGACATGGGGGTACATCTGTACCCCCAAAATTTTTGACTAATAATCTTTGAATTAATAGGTATATTACCTATATATATCATTAGTTGGGTCAAAACAGCTATTCTTTAGCCTAAAATCACAATACAACTCATAGAAAACGGCTCTGGCAGAACAACACAAGCTCCTCGATCTCGTCTCATGACCCTGAATCTCTGGTTTGTCTATGGGGCTTACAACCAGAATACCGAGCATATTGCATGCCTTCCTATGGTTTGGGACAACCAACCAATGGCAGCCGTGTGCAGGCGCTGCTCGTGGTCACGGAGAGAAGCCGAGAACAAGCAGCTGATCGACAAGCCACTGCACTGGAGAAGCAACCTCATGGCTCAATGGGTTGAATGTGTTCGTATCATATATATTTTTAGGCTCCTAACTCATCTTTCTGTAGTTAATGTTTGATTCAATTGATGGTTGCTTTTAGGAAATTTGATTAATGTGCATATCTGAATTTATATGGTAGAGCAGTCAAAAAGTTAAATGGTAGTGCAAAAATCTCTATGGAGTGTTTGGGATGAAAACATACTATCTCTTCTCCAAGATTTAATTTTTCTTTAGCTATTTTGCAATGTTTCTATTTTTATTTGTTCTAGCAAGAAAAACTTTCTCATTACTTTTCCTACTATTAAGCTTTAGTTTCTTTATGGAACAACGATTTGATAACTCTGTACACCATCTTCAAAATCCTGTGTCCGCCACTGGGCTGCACGCAGCAACCCAGCTCTAAGCCGAGCAGGGCAGCTACACCAACAAGTCAGCAAGGGCAAGGCAGCAAAGCAACTGGCCCGATTCAGCACAAATGGATAGAAAGGGGAAAGGAAAGGCTTTGGCATCTTAAAAAGATAACATTTGTTGAGTATTTGACAAATGACAAGTGAAAACATTGCAATTTGCAAAAGTTAATGCACAATTTGTCATTGATTCACATGTGTGTAATTTTGTTTGTAGATTTGAAGAGCTATTTCACCAGGTAGTCTAGTAGTTGTCGAGCAGTATGCTTTTACTGTTTTACGTTTCATTCAACTTGTTTTTAAAGTCGCATAAGTGGTGATGCCAATTTAAAGTCACATATTACCACTTATTATAAAGGTCTTTTTGGCCCTCTTGATGAGTCTGACCTTCAGTTTGATGAGAATTATGTTACTGACATTCCTCAAGTTTCACAATTGGAGAATGAAGCCTTAACTAAGGATTTTACTGAAAATGAGGTTAAGGATGCTATTTTCCAAATGGAACACAACAAAGCTCCGGGTCCAGATGGATTTCCTGCTGAGTTTTACCAAGTTTTCTGGAATGTCATTAAATTCGACCTCTTAGAACTGTTTAAGGACTTTCATTCTGGGAGTTTTCCCTTATATTCGCTGAACTTTGGTACTATCATTCTTTTGCCTAAGTGTGTTAAGGCTATGAAGATTCAACAGTATAGACCTATATGCTTACTTAATGTTAGCTTTAAGATTTTTACCAAAATTGCTACAAATAGAACAATGGATATCGCTCAAAAGGTAATTAGTCCTACTCAAACAGCGTTCATTCCTGGGAGAAATATTATGGAAGGGGTGCTTATTTTACATGAGACTTTACATGAATTACATCGCAAAGATAAAAGCGGTGTAATTTTTAAGATTGATTTTGAGAAAGCTTATGACAAAGTTAAATGGCCTTTTGTACAACAAAAAACTTTGAGAATGAAAGGCTTTTCTCCTAGATGGTGTGAGTGGATAGCATCTTTTATTCAAGGCGATGATGTTGGTATAAAGGTTAACGATCAAATTGGTAATTGTTTTCAAACTTACAAAGGTTTTAGGCAAGGGGATCCTTTATCTCCTATTCTTTTTAATATAGTAGCTGACATGCTTACTCTATTGATCAAGATGGCTAAAGAGGTGGGACTATTGAATGGGATTATTCCCCATCTTGTTGACGATGGTTTGTCTATCTTGCAATACGCATATGATACTATCATCTTTTTGGAGCATGACTTGCAACAGGCAAAGAATCTGAAATTGATTTAATCTGTCTTTGAAAAGTTACCTAGCCTAAAAATAAATTTTCACAAGAGTGAATTATTTTGTTTTGGTCAGGCAAAGGAATGTTATGAGCAATATTCTGGTATCTTTGGTTGTAAGTTAGGTGCCTTTCCTTTTAAATATCTTGGAATTCCGATGCACTTTAGGAAGCTTACTAGTAAAGATTGGAAACTTATTGAAGAGAGAATTGAGAAAAAGCTTAGTAGTTGGAAAGGCAAGCATTTATCTGTTGGTGGTAGATTGGTGTTGATTAATTCTGTTCTTTTAAGTTTAGCCATATTTATGATATCTTTTTTTAGGTGCCGAAAGGGGTTCTTCGTAAAATTGATTATTACAGATCGCGGTTCTTTTGACAAGGGGATGATCATAAGAAAAATTACAGGCTCACTAGGTGGGATGTTGTTTGTCAACCCAAGGACCGGGGGGTCTTGGGATTCATAATCTGGAGATACAAAATAAATGTTTTTTAAGTAAATGATTGTTTAAGTTAATTAATGAGGAAGGGGTTTGGCATGACTTATTGAAGAGGAAATATCTTTATAATAAGTCTATAACCCAAGTTGATAGGAAACAAGGGGATTCCTATTTTTTGCCTGGTCTTATGAATGTCAAAAGTACTTTCTTAAATATGGGCTCTTGGATTGTTAATAATGGGGAACAAATTAGATTTTGGGAAGATAAATGGCTAGGCAACTTGGCTTTCAAGGATAAATATCCGTCGTTATACACTATTGTCCGAAGGAAAACATACTCTATTGCCACTGTTATGGGATCTGTTCCGCTTAATGTTTCTTTTAGGAGAGCTTTAGTTTATCAGAATCTTGTTTGTTGGCATGAGTTGTGTGCCTCTATAGTACATATCCAGTTGAATAATTCGTCTGATAGTTTCATATGGAATTCCCATCAGAATGGCTTGTTCTTGGTGAGGTCTATATACCTAGCTTTAATTAATAATGGCTATATCGAGAGAAATAAGTGTATTTGGAAGCTTAAGTTGCCACTTAAGATTAAAATTTTCATGTGGTACTTGCTTAAAGGGGTTGTGTTAACTAAGGATAATTTGGCAAGGCGTAACTGGAATGGCAGCTTGAGGTATTCTTTTTGTTTGAAGAATGAGTCTATTCAACATCTCTATGTGAATTGTCATTTTGCGAAGTTCATATGGATAGCAGTTCAGTTCTCTTTTGGTTTTTAATCTTCCAGTTAGCATATCTCATATTTTTAAGAAATAAGTTCATCTGAGGTCCCTTAACTTGTCAACGAATCCGATTTTCGTCCCTAATTCAGAAAACCAGACACAACGGGTCCCTCAACTATCAAAACCGGTGCAGATTAGATCCCTCGGCGTTTTTGAGAGTGGTTTTGGCTGACGTGGCTCCTACGTGGCTAATTTGACTCGGTCTTCATCTGATGTGGATTGACGTGGCGCTTACGTGGCAATTCGATCCCGAAAAATAATAAAACCCGTGGGACCCACATGTCAATCTCACACATAAATAATAAAAATGGGGGACCCACGTGGGCCCCACATGTCAGTAGAACTCACCCTTCCTGTTCTTCCTCCTCCCTCCCAGGGCGCTACAAGATAATTGAGCTATTGCCACCAAATTATTACAACAAAAAATAATTCGTAGCAATATATTATAGTATTGCAATGATAATTTTTCTGTGGCAAATAATTATTTTTTATTGCAACGATCTACAATCGTTGTTTTATTTAGTACTTTTGTTGCAATAGAAAATGAGATATTGCCACGAAAAATCGTACTGTTGCAAAAAAACATGTTCTATCGCCACAATTTTTATTTTTGTGGCAATTTATATAGTACACAGTACTTTTCACTATTTTTTGTTGCCATGATCAACAAAATTGTTGCAATAAAAAAATTGCCATCTCATAATTTAACTTTATTTTTTCATATGGACACGGATTGAGACAAATTTTATATGGAAATTATAGCTCTCGACGAGATCTACAATTTTATAGGTGATAACTTTTTCATTTGAAATCTTTTAGATATCAAATCTATGATTCAAATCTCAGTTAGCTAGGCTCAAATAGAACTATATGCATTTTCGAACAGAATTGATGTGTAGTTGAGTTGGTAAAGGAGAGCACACCTGAAGGACAGGTCTTGGGTTCGAATCCTAGCCAAGACACAAAATCAAAAAAAAAGAGTAGATAAATAGATAGGATGATAGACTAATATTTGAACTTTTAACTTGGTACGTAAAACTAATGCTACATATGGAGTGGTGGCAATAATTTTTATTACAACGATGTGAAGTGTTGCAATATGACTTTTTGCCACATCCATTCCGTGGCAACATCTAAATTTATTACCACAAAATAAAAATCGTTGCAATAACCTATTACCACGCTGTTTATTACTACGGCTAGCAACGATTTTACAATTGTGGCAACATGTATCTATTTCCACAATTTTAGTATTGATGCCACGATTTTTTTCGTGGCAACAAATGATTTATCTAGTCGCGATGTGCTCCAGTAGGACATGGCGGCGCGAGCACATGGTGCAAGAGGAGCGGAGGAAGACGTCGGGAGCCGCGAAGACGGTGATCGACCCTGGCCACGCCGCGAGCAACGTTGAGTTGGCGAGGAGCGGCGCCGCGGAGGCCATCTCGTTGTACCACAGCGAGGAGAGCACCCTCGCCAGCTGCTCCAGTTGCTGCTCGTCGCCCAAGCCCGCGACCCCGGCGTGGACTGGAGGCGGAGGGCTCGCTACGTGGCAGTATCTCGGGAGCGGAAGTGTCGTCGTGGACTCGTGGTCGTGGCCGTGGCCGCAGCAGGTTCGTCGAGAACAAAAATGCCTGGATCTCTATCAACTGGTTCACTCAGCTCATTCACTGTACTTTTTATTAAGCATTCGACTGTCTCCAGAGCTTCAGACTCAATACAGCAAGAAGAGAAGGCTCTAAGTCTGTCTTTCCCACAACACCCTCCTCGGCCAAAATAGCCTTTACACGATATAAGTTGAGAAACACAGTCCTGCACTTCATCCACTGACATAGCACCACCAAGGATGACCTTGATGAGCACTGGATTTACTTCAAATTTGTATTCTGATTCCAGACCAGCAATCAGGTTTGTCAGAGCTGCCTCAATGTGTTGGTCAGTTAAATCGTACATTCGTATCCCAAGAGAAGGCATTTCCATGGCCCCAGCCATGATTCCTCCATGTCTCTGTTCAAAAGGAACATAACATACCAGAACCAAAAAGTTATTAAAAATATGATCGATTTCAACAACAGAAAATTCAAACATTTTTTTAAGGAATGCATCAAGCGTTGTGGAATCAATTTTCAGTTTTTGCCATAACATGAGAAATCTTACTTCAGCATCTTATCAAGGTGGTTGTTGAGCTTGCTGAGGCGTCGATCAGCGTCGGGGTTGCCTCCTCCGCCGCCGCTCCGACAGCGGCGATGGCGGCCTCCCCGGACGGAGCCTCGGCAGCGGCGGGCGCGGCAGCGGCCGCGAAGGGGTCGAGCATGTGCAGCGACCGCGGCCGCCGCAGCCAGAGCCACTTCCCGCCGCCGATTCCTCTTCTGCCCACAACCGCCGGAGCCGTGCCTCCGCCGCTGCGCGCCGCTCCCTTCTCTCCCGCCGGCCGCCGGCCGCCGGCCGCCGCTGCCTCTCCGTCGCCTGGAGAGAGCAGAGGAGAGAGACGAAGAGAGGAGAGATGGGGAGGGAGGAGGAAGAAGAGGAGGGGTGAGCATGATATGTGGGGCCCACGTAGGCCCCACCATTTTTATTAATTTGTGTGTGAAACTGACATGTGGGTCCTACCGGTTTTATTATTTTTCCTGATCGAATTGCCACGTAAGCGCCACGTCAATGCCACGTCAGATGAAGACCGAGTCAAATTAGCCACGTAGGCGCCACGTCAGCCAAAACCACTCTCAAAACTGCCAAGGGATCTAATCTGCACCAGTTTTAATAGTTGAGGGACCCGTTGTGTCTAGTTTTCCGATTGAGGGACGAAAGTCGGATTCCTTAACAAGTTAAGGGACCTCGGATGAACTTACCTCTATTTTTAATGGGTGGCTTTTGGGAATTGATAAGAAAAAGAGTAAACTGATACTTGTTGGAGCTTCTGCCATTTGTTGGGCAATATGGCTAAGTAGGAACGATATGGTTTTTGAAAAATCACCATCATTTTCCTATATGCAGGTTATTTTCAGGGCAACATATTGACTCCGGTTTCGGGCACAACTACAAAAGTGTGATGAAGATGAAGAGTTTCTGAAAGTTGCACGTCGAAAGTTAGAGACTACGGTTATGCAACTTTTTATCAATTATGGTTGGAGATTTACAAATAGACTTCAATAATTGTGATCTCCTTACGTTAGGCTGGATTCTTTGTTATTCTCTAGATTTACACTCTGTTTTTGATTGCTACTATGTAATAATTGGTTGTAGCTCTTTTGAGTAAAGGCCATCTAAAAAATTCAACTTGTTTTTTTTTAAGTTAATCCATGTTAAAGGTAGTCTTTTAATCCATCTTTACTCTTTCTTTTGCATATTCTATATATATTTATCATATCTATCGATTATATATGTATTGCTAAAAGTCTGAAACATTATTCTTTCAAGTATTTTTCAGTGCCTACCCTTTTATTTATGCATTTATGTAGATGAATTGTGGTTTAGTGGTTGTTTCCAGGTTGAATTTACCGTTTTGACAACTTGACATAATCACATAACGTAGACTTGCTGAAATTCTTGTGTGTCCTCTCGGTCTCAAGACCTAGTCCATATGCCACACCACTTTTTTTTCCGTCCTCCTGCAGGGCGCTAACCACCCACGACGGACACGGATGCAGGCACATCGATTGCCAGGAGGAGGTGACAGTTTACGCCCATTCGATTTTGCTATATATTTGTCGACAAATTTTCCCTCAAAAATTTGACAGATGTAATTACAGTACAATCGTAGTGTAATTACACTGTAACTTGCATGTAATTACACTGTAACTATAGTGTAACTTATATATAACTTTCAAAAATCTCTCCGTAACATGTTATTTCGGTAAAATGGAGGTCGTGGGAACAAATTCTTTCATATATGTGTGTGCTATGATTTGTTTTCTTCCTCACCAAAACAAATCTTGTAATAAATCTAATAATTCAAAATTATGTGAAACTTATATATAAGTTACAATGTAGTTACATGCAAGTTACAGTGTAATTATATATAAGTTACAGCGTAATTACATTATGATTGTACAATAATTACATCTATCAAATTTTTAGGGAAAAATTTATCGACAAATGTATAGGCAGTCCAACGGCCATTATATTGGTGCAGCATCTCCTGAAGAAGGAATATTGCCGCACCGGTGGTGGCAGGTGATTGAATCGATCTTCTCATCTTCCCTGCACTGCAGCAGACGGTCTTCCTCGACGACGCCCATGGAGTCTAGGTGAGTACTTGCGCTCAGACATCCTCGTCCCCTTCCCTCACTTTCTACGATTCTACTCGGCCATCACCGGCAGCAAGCCGGGAAGAAGTCGCTCGCGGTCGCACCGCGCCATGGAAGTCAAGCAGAGTCAGAGAGGATGACAGGTGGGCTCGTGCCCTTTACTTCCACTGGCACGTGGGTCCCACCTGTATCCTATAATATCAGCCCTTCTTCTTCCTTGGCCAGTAGCCTCTGACCGCGCCGCCGCCACTCCACTCCACTCCTCTCCACCGATGGGTTTCAGCCACCGCCACATGCAGGCAGCTGCGGCCTCCCCTCCTCCGATCCCTTCCAGTTCCAGCACACCACCCGCCCCTCCCTCTCCTTCTACACCCCGCGCTGCCTCCTCCGCCACAGGCCACCAGCCTAACCCCCGCCGACGGCCACCGCCTCTACCCTCTTCATCTCATCCAGCGTCTCCTTGCTCCTAGCCGAAGACGCCGAGCACCAGCACCCCAAGCCCTAGATCCGCCGCCACCTGCGGGATGTGTTTGTGCGGTGGCACTATCTTTGCATTTCCTTCCCATGGAGGCTTTGTGCGTTGTACTTTTGGGGGCTTCAATTTGGTGGGGGTTCAGGGGGAATTTAACTATTTGCCATTTTTACGTTTACCAATTATCCAAATACCCTTCTTTCTTAGGTTTGTCCTTAATTTTTTTTTGCCCCTATAATGTGGTGGCATCTTAACTATTTGCCACTGTGGCATGCCAACATGGCAACACAGTGTAAAAATCGATGTGGGACCCACTTGTTAGCCGCACAGCTATCCTCTTTCCCCCTCTCTCGCTCTCCGACATACCCATCGGCTTCCGTCGCTACTCCTCTCTTTCCCAGCGGCGGCGGTGGCGATGCGCCGGCTCGCGGCTGCGGAGGAGGAGGGGGAGCCGAGCGCTGCTCCTCTCTTTCCCAGAGGCGAACCATGTCGGCAGCGGCGACGGCGTGCCGGCTCGCGGCGGCGGAGGAGGGGGAGCCGAGCGCCACCGTAGTCGAGGATGTACGCACTAGACTGGACGTGCGAGGTCATGCTCACGTTGTTTGCACCGACGGTGGTCGCCGTCCTCGCCGAGCGCCTGTCTCTCTCACCATGGAGCCATGGAAGGAGGAGGGGGAGCCGAGTGCCGTTGCGAGTCTGACCTCCACCTCGTTGTGCTCGGCCGCAACCACGGCTTTCAATCGGCCGACGACGGCGTCCCTCCCTCCTCGGCCATCCACTGACAACGCGGACGGCTCCGCGGATCTTGGCGAATCCTGCGGTTGCAGCTGAGCGCGGTGAAGCGAGGTCGGACTCTCGGCGGCGCTCGGCTCCCCCTCCTCCTCCGCAACTGCAAGCCGGTGCACCGCCGTCGCCGAGAGGAGCAACGCTGGCAGCCGACGGGTAGGCCGGAGAGCGAGAGGAAGGGGATAGCTGTGCGGCTCACAAGTGTGTCCCACGTCGATTTTTACACTGTGTTGCCATGTTGGCATGCCACATGGGCAAAAGTGGCAAATAGTTAAGATGCCACCACCTTAAAAGGGCAAAAAAAATTAAGGACAAACCTAATAAGGGCATTTGGATAATTGGCAAACCTAAAGTGGCAAATAGTTAAATTTCTCGTTTCAGAGAGATTCATTTCCTTATCATCTGAAACAAATTGTGAACTTTTCTTTGCAGGCAACAAAAGGATCTAGAGAATAAGAAACAGTAACCTCTGAGGTATGCATCTTCAGATGGGAAACATCTATGTTTTCTTCTGATAGGTGTCATAATTTAGAGATACTACTATGTCTGATTTTATCCAAGAGCATTGCTTCAGAAGTTGTTTAATTATATTTTACAGTGTTGCTGTGCTCTTCTTATTTCCTAGTCCTCTGCATGACACTTGTTTTAGAACTCTGATCCAACAGAACTATGTGTGTGCTGTTTTATGCTATGCTCTTTGTTTTTTCCCTGGGGAAAACTACGGACTTTGCTTGATATATATGTTGCATTGTTCTCCTGTTAAATTTGACAATGCCATGTTATCACTGAATCCTAATTTCACACACTACTATAACATTTTTTTTTTGCTTGCCAATATTCTTGCTCTAATGATATTTTGATTAATGTTCTCCTTGCATAAATCATGGCTTTTCATCTCAACATATTTAGATGCAAATGGTAACTTAATCTGAGGGATGCTTCATCTTCTAGCATATATTCACTTTGTTAGCATTTTACTTTTGTTACAAACTGAGGAACTGAGAGGTCTTATTATAGAGGATTCCGACTTCCTATGTTGCTTGACAATGATGCCAAAGCACAATAAGCTGATCTCTTTCACAGCTATGTGCAGCCATTGGCCTTGATTTCAAAGTTGAAGGAGGAGAAGAGTTCTGCCATTCAACAGAACATGAAGCTTCAAGAAGAACTGGTTAGCTTGATTATGCAAACATTTAATGACCCATTATATTTTTTAACTTTGGCAGTAAGAACTAGATTAACTTACCCCCCCCCCCCCCCAAAAAAAAAAAAACTAGTTAGGTTTGAGTAACAGCTTTGTCGCTAAATTTGCATCTCCAATAAATAATCACCACATGATTTACTCATTCCCTGTTCTTTTACTGTGGCCAGCAGTGACCAGTCCACCGGAAAAAAACACTAATACAATTTTTAGCTTTGAGTTAGATAGATAGAATAAGCAGTTTACATGCGCTTTATTTATTTTTTTTTAACTTTTTTGTCAAGTTTATTTGCAACCCACTAATTTCTACAAGTACAGATGTATTTCGTTATCTACAAATATCATCTTGTTTGTCTATTATGGCTTTGTGCATCAATGAAATCTGAATCTGAACTGCAACACTCACGTAGTTTCATTTATCTTCTATTGGAATTGAACAGGATCTTCTAAGGAGGCAAATGGGGAGTCAGAACGGTGGTTTCTCACTAGTTTTTGTGCTGGTTATTGCTATTCTGAGAATCCTGCTTGGTTTTCTCATTAAGAGATGAGCGTCTGTGATCATATATCTTTGTTCCACTTTTCTGTGAAAGAGTTGATAGTCGTGGGTCTTGTCTGTTGTGTTAGCCATTTGTACCAACTCATGATCGTCTTATCTTAGGACCTGATTCATCTTGTAATTTCTGACTATCAAATTCCAATCAGTGGCTGCTGCATCCAGTCAATAAGTCGTCTGTCCATTATCCTGTTCGAGTATAAGCTTTTTTTTGGTCAATTGTATTCATCTTTTGACACCTGTAAATATGACACTTCCCCTAATATTGTGGCTTGCGATATGTATATGCTGGATCCTTGTGAATCTTACGGAGCAGGATTTTCGTTACTGTTGGTTTTCAATATATATGAACAATGTTGCTTCAACATTATGGTCCCAGCTTTTGTCATTTGTATGTGTTTGTTCAACTGGTTAGCTTTATACCAAGAGGGTTTCTCTGTATAACAAACAAAACAATGGCTGTGTTTAGATCTAAAATTTGGATCCAAACTTCAGTCCTTTTTCATCACATCAACCTGTCATACACACATAACTTTTCAGTTACATCATCTCTAATTTCAATTGAAATCCAAACTTTACGCTGAACTAAACACAGCCAATGGGTTAAAGCATAAAATGGCCATGCTAAGCTGTCAATTCCTCCTTTCCAAAATACAAGCATCTCAGCTTTAATGGTCCCTCTGGCTCGTTAATTGATGAGACAAGTATAGCCGAGTTTAGTTCCAAAATTTTTTCTTCAAACATCTAACTTTTTTATCACATCAAAATTTTTCTACATAAATAAACTTTTAACTTTTTCGTCACATCGTTTTAATTTTAACATATTTTTAATTTTAGTGTGAACTAAACACATCCTATCATCAAAACAAATCACGCGACAGATTCGTAGCAAAATGGAAAAAAAGAAACAAAAAATAGGAGCCATTTCGCCGTCTCCCCAATCTGAAACATTCAAGACGCGCTGCCGCCGTAGCCTCCGCCGCCGCGAATGGACTGGTCAGGCCTCCCCGGCGACCTCCTCCGCCTCTTCTCCGGCCGCCTCCACGACCCACTCGACTTCCTCCGCTTCCGCGCCGTCTGCCGCGCGTGGCGCGCCGCCACCGCCGCCGCAGCGGCCTCCCCTCCTCCCTTCCTCCCATGGCTCCTTGCCCGCCCCGCCCCCATCAACCCCACCGCCGGCCCCGGCCCCTCCCTCTCCTTCTACTCCCTCTCCTCCGCCGCCCTCCGCTCCGTCGCCGCCCCCTCCGCCACCTGCTCCCTCCTCGGCCACACAAACTCCCACCTCCTCTTCTCCGACCACGGCCCCCTCCTCCTCCTCGTCAACCCCCTCACCGGCGCCGACCTCCCCCTCCCGCCTTCCCCCTTCGACGCCTTCTCCCCCATCACCCAGGGCTACTACCTCCCCGGTCCCGACTCGCCGGTGGTGCTCTACGACACCAGGAGGATCTTCTTCCACCACCCCGCCGGCGGCGGCGGCGGGTGGACGACGGTGCCGGTGGTGGACCTCGTCGCCGAGAACATGTACCACGCCGGGAAGGTGTTCGTCTGCAACGACCGCGGCCACCTCACCATCTTCGACGCCGCCACGCTTGCCGTGCTCGGTGACGCTGCGCCGCCGCCACCACCGCCGGTGACCCTGCACAGGGATGCCTTCAAGTGCTCATCCTTCGTCCCGTCCGGCGATGATCTCCTGTGCGTGATTCGGTACTTCAGGCGCAAGAACACAGAACAAGCAGGAGAATTGCTGGAGGATTGCCGTGCATTGGAGGTTCACCGGCTAGAGATTGCGGGGGAGAAATCGCGGTGGGTTCAGATGAGGAGCATTGGAGACAGAATGCTGTTCGTTGGTCTCTACCAGGGATTCTCGCTCCGCGCCGCGGATTTCGCGGGGCTTGAGGGGAATTGTGTTTACTTCTTCAAGATGGACAGAGCCAGCAGGTCTTTCATCTACCGGTTCAGCATGGAGGATGGTCAAATCGAAGAGTTGCCTGGCCCCTCAATGCATGCTTGCACTTGGTTTGTGCCAAGTTTGTCATAGCCCTCATTCGTGGACTTATAAGGTAATCTTCAGATAGTTTTGGTCAGGCGTTCCTCTTTTTGGTTTGAATACATTGCTCCAAAATAATTCATGAAAATGCTGCTTTAAGACATGCAATTTTCTTGTGATATGTTAATCGAATGAAATGTTGGCTGATAATTTGCAAGTTTGCATCATAAATTAGAATAGCTAGCTGATTAGCTGTGTGATTGGAATGTAAAGTTTGGGTACTGCTAATCAGACTGATAATTGCCTTCATTCTCTTCACAAATGTGTAGAATTGTGGATACTTCTTGGAGTTCGAGATAGTCAGTTATTTTCATTACCTGTGAATTCTTCTTGATATCAGTGCCAACCTTGCGACATTGAAGCAAATTCATGTATGCAAATATCTATGATTAGATAAATGGGCAGAGGAACCTAACTTCTGACACAGTGTTAACTTGTGTTAGATAGTTGCTTATTGAGTTATTCCCGCTGTCATTTTGTGATTTTGAATTAAAAATTATGAGATCTCTGTTCACTTAAACTTGTTAAGAAGTCCTATACTTTCATTCAAATTTTACCGATATGACCATAATTTCCGAAATAATTTGAATTCTTGAACAAAATTTGGTCAAATATGAACATTTCTTTTTATCAAATTCACAAAAAATTCCAAAAGTTTTAGTTGAAATCATTTCGTGTTGGGGGGTTCACAATTTCGAATCCTGCTTTAATGTTAAAATGAAGTGATTTGCCATGGTGAAATTTGGCAACATCTCTAAACTATAGTTTAGTTTATTTATTGTACAATACATATTGCCATATTCCCTATCAGAATTAATCAAGAGCTGACACTCCATATTTAATCATTATTAATCTTGTGGCACTATCTTTGCTGTGACACTCTTCTTGTAGCATATGTGTGGTCTAGGACCTCAAGGTCCAACCTATTGATGCCAAAATAAAACTTTCCAAATTTTGGTAAGTTACCAACATGGTAGGCTATTTTTTATGTGTTTAGTTTAGTGCCCAGATATACATTACCAAATTTTGGCAACATTTGGCCTGTCCAGATTTTGGTAACTTACTATGATGTTGCCAAATTTCATAAACATTAGTGCATAACCAATGTCTGGTAGCAAACCTAATGCATCCACATGTTAGATTTTATCAAAAAGATGGTATGGATTAAAATGGCATCAATCTGAATGGGTCCTGAATGTTTTTATATGCTATGTCAGCACAGATAGTGCCTATTCCCGTCCGGCGATGATCTCCTGTGCGTGATTCGGTACTTCAGGAGCAAGAACAGTGAACAAGCAGGAGAATTGCTGGAGGATTGCTGTGCATTGGAGGTTCACCGGCTAGAGATTGCGGGGGAGAAATCGCGGTGGGTTCAGATGAGGAGCATTAGAGACAGAATGCTGTTCGTTGGTCTCTACCAGGGATTCTCGCTCCGCGCCGCGGATTTCGCGGGGCTTGAGGGGAATTGTGTTTACTTCTTCAAGATGGACAGAGCCAGCAGGTCTTTCATCTACCGGTTCAGGATGGAGGATGGCCAAATCGAAGAGTTGCCTGGCCCCTCGATGCATGCTTGCACTTGGTTTGTGCCAAGTTTGTCATAGCCGGGCTATGATAGCCCTCGTTCGTATAGACTTATAAGGTAATCTTCAGATAGTTTGGGTCAGGCGTTCCTCTTTTCGGTTTGAATGCATTGCTCCAAAATAATTCATGAAAATGCTGCTTTAAGACATGCAATTTTCTTGTGATATGTTAATCGAATGAAATGTTGGCTGATAATTTGCAAGTTTGCATCATAAATTAGAATAGCTAGCTGATTAGCTGTGTGATTAGAATGTGAAGTGTGGGTACTGCTAATCAGACTGATAATAGCCTTCATTCTCTTCACAAATGTGTAGAATTGTGGATACTTGATAATGGGCAGAGGAACCTAACTTCTGGCACAGTGTTAACTTGTGTTAGATAGTTGCTTATTGAGTTTTTCCCGCTGTCATTTTATGATTTTGAATTAAAAGTTATGAGGTCTCTGTTCACTTAAACTTTTTAGGAAACCCTATACTTTAATTCAGGATTCAAATATTTGTTTTCGCTATTTTTATCGGGATCACCGATATGACCATAATTTCCGAAATAATTTGAATTCTTGAATTTGAACATTTCTTTTCATCAAATTCACAAAATCCAAAAGTTTTAGTTGAAATCATTTCATGTTGTGGGGGGGGGGGGTGGTTTCAAAATTTCGAATCCTGCTTTAATGTTAAAATGAAGTGATTTGCTATGGTGAAATTCGGCGACATCTCTAAACTATAGTTTAGTTTATTTATTGTATAGTACACAACTACACATTGCCTTATTCCCTATCAGAATTAATCAAGAGCTGACACTCCAGATTTAATCATTATTAATCTTGTGGCACTATCTTTGCTGTGACACTCTTCTTGTAGCATATGTGTGGTCTAGGACCTCAAGCCTCAAGGTCGAATCTATTGATGTCAAACAATGGCTGAAATTTGATAGCCTGTTCAGATTGATGCCAAAATAAACATTTCCAAATTTGGTATGTTACCAACATGGTAGGCTGTTGTTTATCTGTTTAGTTTAGTGCCCACATATACATTACCAAATTTTGGCAACATTTGACCTGCCCAGATTTTGGTAACTTACTATGATGTTGCCAAGTTTCATAAGCATTAGTGCATAACCAATGTTTGGTAACAAACCTAATGCATCCACATGTTAGATTTTATCAAAAAGATGGTATGGTTTAAAATGGCATCAATATGAATAGGTTCTGAATGTTTTTATATGCTATGTCAGCACAGATAGTGCCTATTCCTGTTTGAGCTGAATATTTTATGTTGAATGATGGCCAGTTATGATATACTGTATATCTGAAATCAAGATTGCTGCAGCTACTCTTCTACTTGCTTGCCCAAGGTCCATAACCTATGTCCTAGGAACAAAATTCTGAAGTCAAACACAAGAAATAAGTCACAGGTAGGTCTAAACATGCTATTATAGGCATATAGAGTTTGTCATGTTCAGAAATTTAGCATATAGAGTTTGTCATGCTCAGAAATTTAGCCCACATTTTCAGTCTATTGTGTATAAACCTTTGTCCAGGAAACTATGTCAGGGTACATAAAACGACAAATTAATATACAGATCTAAATGTAAACAAAGAGTAAAGGGGGACTCATGTGAAAACTCCTTTTTATTAGCGTGTTAGGCTGAAATCATCTCTTGGGCTTGGCGAGCGTGCGGAAGATGAATCAAACCCCACCCCTATACATTAAGAAAACAAAATGTATTACCTCTCTTTCATATTTTAAGTCGTTTTGATTTTTTTCTAAGTCAATTTTTTTATTGATTTCACCAAGTTTATAGAAAAATATACCAATATTTTCAACACAACACAAAAAAAATATATGTTCAACCTTAGATGTAATGAAACTAATTAGTTCTATAAGTGTTGCTATATTTTTCTATAAATTTGGTCAAACTTTCAATAAGTTTATCTTAGAAAGTCAAAATGACTTATGATATAAAACGGAGGAAGTATCTCCTATTTTTTTTTAAGAAAACGAACTATTACGTATGCAACTAGTGAATCAATGAAACAAAAATAATTAATAGCTAAAGGTGGTTGAGTGAAAAAAAATAATATGAAATGAAGGGAATAATCACAGTCATAAAATTTATATACACTTGAAGGCAGATTCATGGAACCCACTAGAAAAAGATCTTTGTTAGCTCAAAAGGCAACTGACCGCCATGGGTCTCGTTTTTATGACAAGGGAGACGCAGGTCGCAGCTTGGGATCAGGATCCTCTGCAGTCACTGCACCGTGCCTTTATAATTGACATGTGGTCCCGATGTGTCGTCAGGCAGGATCTCAATCCTGCGGCTTGAGGCCACAGGTAGCGGTTGTGGTGTTGCCGTGCTCAGATTGGAAACGAGTTTTTTTTATTACTCCATCCGTCCTAAAATAAGTGCAGCTATGGGTTTCAGTGTCCAACTTTGATTGATCGTCTTATTTAAAAAAAATTTATGATTAGTATTTTTGTTGTTATTAGATTATAAAACATGAATATTATTTTATGTTTGACTTATGTTTTTTATTTTTTAAAAAAAATTAAATAAGATGGACGAATAAAGTTAGAAACGGAAACTCATGATTGCGCTTATTTTGGAACGGAGGGAGTAAGTGATTGTTTCGTTTCACATGTGAGACACGTTTTTCTAGGCAAAATTTGCTCTAGGACACTCAAAAAATGTGTAATTAGCTGTCG
This sequence comes from Oryza sativa Japonica Group, assembly GCF_034140825.1. Lineage (NCBI taxonomy): Eukaryota > Viridiplantae > Streptophyta > Magnoliopsida > Poales > Poaceae > Oryza > Oryza sativa. The sequence goes on from NC_089044.1 coordinate 3,965,860, forward strand.
GACACCGTAAAGACGTGAATTTACTCTAGGACACTCCAAAAATGTGGTAATTTGCTGCAGGACACTGGGCGCATTAAAATATAATATATGCCCAACTAATGAGAGAGAAACCACGTGAAATGACTATTTTGCCCTTATCTTCTTCCTTCTCCTAGTCTTCTTTTGTTGTCGGAGGGTGTGAGGTGCCAGCACACGGGGGTCTATGAGCCCTGCCTACGGGAGCACACAGCAAGGAGGAGGAGGAGAAGGCGTGTTGCTTCTCGAGGAGTCCTCGGCGTAGCATCCAGTGGCGGCCGGCTGCCACCGAAGCCGACGTGCACGAGATGCAGCAGGTGGTATCCATGGATGCGCTCTGTGTGGTGTGCTACGCCGACGATCGCCACCATCGTTACCCGCCACCGCAATGCTCCTCGCCGCTGTCAAGCCCGCACTCGTCGAGCCGCTCCTTCTCCCGGAGAAGGTTCGAATTAAATTTGAAAATATACTGTTTATTTAATTTTTTCTCAATAATATTCGAGATGCAAAACTTTTTACACAAATATACCATCGGTCTCGCTCAACCGTTGCGCGAGAGTGATGTGGGAATGACGTCGCGAGCGGTATCGCGCAGAGAAAGCGCGAGACCGCGCGGTCTCGCGCTGCAGCGGCGCGAGACCGCGCGGTCTCGCGGAATGGAAGAGAGAGACCGAACGGTCTCGCAAAATCAAACAGCGACACAGTCGGACGGCTCGATTTGATTAGTGATTAATTACTTAATTAACAATTAACTAATAATAATTAGTGATTAATTATCCTAATTAATGATTAATTAATAATTAATTAATCACTAATTAGAATCATTAATCACTAATTACATCGGCACTGGACCGGTATCGCTCGTGCAATGAGCGAGACCGCGAGATGTCTCTTTTAGTCCGCTCGGTCTCGCTATTCCAATCCGCGAGACCGTGCGGTCTCATGCTTTCCCTGCGCGATACCGTCCACGACGTCTTTCCTATGTCACTTTCGCGCAACGGTTGTGCGAGACCGACGGTATATTTCTGTAAAATATTTTGCATCCCGAATATTTGTGAGAAAAAATCGAATGAACAGTATATTTTCAAATTTAATTCGAGAAGGTTCTCCATCGTCTTCGACTACTCCGTCTAAAAATTTTTGGAGGCCTAGTAAAACTAGCAAGGAGTAATTAGTTAATCAACACCATAATCTGTTAATTAGCCAAGAAATCAGCAGCATCATCAATTCTGTACTTAGGTGTAATTTCCCTCACTGTACGTTAATCTAAGAAATTTGCACACGTGAGAGGAGCGACGGAAAAAGACAGGAAGAAGAGATAAGAAGATGAGAGTAAAACTGTCATTTTATTTGGTTTCTCTCTCATCAATTGGGTGGATATTATATTTTAATGCGCCTAGTGTCCTGCAGCAAATTACCACACTTTTGGAGTGTACTAGAGCAAATTCACGTCTTTGCGGTGTCCGACAACTAATTACATATTTTTTGAGTGTCCTGTAGCAAATTTTGCCGTTTTTCTATTACCGACGGTGAAAATACTATTAATAAGATAAATATTTGCTTGTCTTTTCCCGCAGTTATGAATAGTAGATTTTGAAAATACCTGAATAGGTTCTCTTTGCTGTTCTTTTTTTTTAAAAGAAAAAACTCATACAGCACGAGAGGCATGTGTTATAAAATCGATTCCGTCATACTGGTTTGTAATTTACAATAGAAAAAAATACAATCAATTCTCCAGCCAAAAATAAATTAAATCATGTGCACATGCGGGCATGGCTAGGGTTTCCCAAACCGCCGGGGCCAGGGTTACCGCGTCCCAGCGGTAAGTACGGTTACCGCGCGGTAACCGTGAAAAATCGTATAAAACCGTGCAAAATTTATCAAAAATTCAATTTTTTTTAAATTTATTTGAATTTAAGAAGGTTACCGTGATATTTATATTACCGTACCCCGCGGTAAGCCCGGTAACCACGCGGTTATCGGCGGTAAGGTAAACCCGGGCAGGGCAACTTCATCCTTGGATATTCCTTTTCAGGCCAGCCAATTTGTTTGTACAGTGTAAAGAACTGTCCAGTTTTTGTGCTTCCACATGTACCAGGCTGTTATAATCAATAACTATGAAAAAAAAAAGTTTGGACACTACAAATATGAAAAAAAAAAAGTTTGGACACTACAAATATGAAAAAAAAAGTTTGGACACTACAAAATTTGTCCAATTTTCTTGCCTTCCACTACATGTGTCATGCTGGTACAATAAACAACGAAAGAAAGGGTTTGGAAAAAGGAAGTTGGGAGGAACATGCTCCAGAGTCCCTTCCGTGATCCTGTCCCATTCATTTGCACATAAAACGCAGCCCTAATCATCTCCAGTACTGTACTTCCTTTCCAGCAATGCCTCCTGCATCCATTCTGCCCATCAATGTCACCAGCTTGCTGATAAACGGTTCAATTCGGACATCCTGCTCAGGTTGATCCCATCCATTCGAAATCTTGATCACATACAAATCCAATCAAGAAAAGCAGGAGTAGAAATGGAAAGCATGGAGAGCAAGCAGCCACATCACATGGCCCCTTGCCACAATAACATCACAATCACAGGTGCCAATAGCATCACAACTCTTGATGAGTGATGACAAAGCACCAATTTGTTGCCACACACACATGCAGCAATTCAATCCACCAACATGGAGGGAAAGAGATCACATCAAGAAAATAATTAAAAAAAAAGAAACCATATCAAAGAAGAAAAAGAAGGGAAAAGAAACAAGCTGAGAATAAGGACAGACATGGGTAAGCAAGGTACAGCAGAGACACCCACATCCCTTGGGATGCTAAGATAGAGGAGGCGGATATCAACATCATATCATGAACAGTCCTAAGAAATTGGATGAAGAATCAATCATGGCTCGCAATTTACATAAATCATCACAATTATCGCCTCAGCTTAACAAGGATCACCATAATTGTCAACAGCAATAGCAGTAACAATAGAAAGGGGGGAAAATAAGAAGAAATTAGAAAGAAAAGCAAACAGAAAGAAGAGGAAAGATTTCAAAGCCTCAATTTCTCAATTGTCCTAACAAAACTTCTTGGCGCTGCATCTAAATCGCCGAAGGATCACGCGCGCATCTGGCGTCTCCTCCTCCTCTTCCTCCGCCGAATCACGGGAGGAAGGAAGGAAGGAATCTCAGCCCCAGTTCAGCGGTGCGCCGTGACGAGCGTCTCGATGAATCGGAGGCCGTCGAACCGCGGCGCGAACTTCTTCCCCTCCACACGCTGCTCCCCCGCCGCCGCCGCCGCCGCGCGTTCCGCGTCCCTTGACAACGACGAACCCTGACGAGCCAAAAGGAGAAAAGGGGATCAGAGGAGATCGAGGAAGAAGAGAGGGGGAGAAGAAGAAGGGGATCGGGGAGGCAAACCTGGTTGTGGCGGACGAGGAAGGCGTCGCACCTCCCGACGGCGGCGGCGGCGGCCTCCTGCTGCTGCGGCGGCTGATCGGCGCAGTCGCAGGCGAGCAGCTCGGCCCCTGACGCGGCGGCCACGGCGGCGGCGGACGCGACGGCGGCGGCGATCCCCCACTTCATGGCAACGAGACGGCTCCTCCTCCTTCCTCCGGCGACGCGCCGACCGAAGCGCGGCGTGGCCCACCGGCGTCCGGTAGGCGCGGAAGATTCGGGTGCGTGGTGTGAACGCGAGGAGATGCGGTAGGCGGTGGAGGAGGAAATGGCGGAGTGCGCCGTCGGCTAGTCGCGTTTTAATTATAGCGGAGGAGGGGCGGATGTGGCGTGTTGGGGGAATTAATCGGATTGGAGTTTTTTCCGCGTCGCGTCCGGTGGGGCCCACCCGCTCGGCGCCCGGAGCTCGTCTGTGCGGGTGGTTGAGACAGAGAGCGGCGATCCGCAGACGAGCGGAGCGGAGCGGAACCTCGGTGAATGTGATGGCTGCCTGCCACGCCACGGCCGGTCTGCATTTGCTGCTCCTCCACGTACTGTACTGTACATTTCGTTGGGTCAACTGCTCGTCCACTCCCACCTCGCGTTGACGAGCTCTGCCTCGGGGGAAAAATCTTTCCACCTGTACTGTTACCCTTTGTACTGTGGCTATAAGGTTGTCCATGCGAACGTTTCTTTTAGGACCGGATCCATCTCTCGTAAGAGGGGCACGACTTCTCTATGAGACACACACCTCACTGTGCTACTCGGCCCCTTTTCATCAAGCCACGGAGCTAGGCTCCATGTTGGACGATGTCGTGGCTAAGTCTTTCATGGTCTCTGCTCCGCATATGTATCTTTCCCTTCTACCCTTGGCCGGAGGTGGTGAGGTAGTGGACGAGCTGGAGGCGGTGCAACAGCGACAACCTAGCGACAACGCAGCAACCCACTAGATCCAGCCTCCCGACCAACCGTGGAGAGAGAGAGAGAGGCGGTGACTGGCGGAGGAAGAAGGGAACCAGCAACCAGCACTGTCAGCCACCCCGCGCTGCCAGCCACCTCGTGCACCGCTCGCCCCTCTCGTTGTGAGGAGGGAGAGAGACAGCGGTGAGCGGCTGGAGAGAGAGGCAAGCGGTGGCGAAAGAGATAGAGAGATAGGCGACGGGTGACGGAGAAAAAGAGGCCGGGCTAAAATAAAACGTAGGGGTAGGATAGTAAAATGCACATGGGCTCCATGGGCTAGAGAACACACGTTGTGGGACATTGTGGGCTAGTGTGTCTTCGGACACTTGCCTCAGATTTTTTGTAGGGGCATTTGGAGTGTCTTCTATTGGGAGATATGTTTCTCATGTGTGGTCTCAGCTTGTATGACCCATGTGAGGCCACTGATAGGTGTGGCTTCTATTGGGATACCCTAACAGCCCCATCGTTTGACATACTGGAGGAAAATGCGAAACGGTATATTTGTAAATAAAAAAATAATTTATGAATAAAACTTTTATATACGTGTTTTTAGTGATCTTAAAGCAAAGACCGAAAATAAACTATGATTGAAAAATCCCAAAATTAACTTTAAATTTAAGGGTGAAAATTTAAATTTTGGCTGATTAGTATAAGCAAAAGCGAAAAGATGATGTTGCAAGTTTTTTCAGACTAGGATATAACCTCGGTTTGTGTTATTATACTTTTCAAATAAATGATGTGGTTTTTTTAAAAGAAAACTATATAAAACTTGTCTTAAAATATTAAATAAATATATTTTTAAATTTATATTAGTTAAAATCCAATTAATCATGCCTTAATAATTTTTTAGTTTATCTTTCCCTTAATCTTTCTCAAACACCGTCGTTTGTTTGCACGATACATTGAAACATTGAAAATTTGTGGGCTTTAAACATGTATTTGGTCTGAGGACCAAGTAGGGTATAATGGAACCATCACTGTTTTTGGATCGAATTAGACTTTTTTTTTTTTGTTGGAGAGACAGGGATGGACTGGAGCTACTTCGATCAGTGATTTGTGAATGGAAAGAAACTAACGTCCGTGACCAACTTCTCTGTGGTTTTCGATAAACCCATACCTATTTCTGATCAAGTGATCGATCATATTAGGTTGGATCCAATGATGCCAAAGTCGGGAGCGGCAAATGGCAGAAATGGATGAAGTGCTCGAGGAAGAAGTTGAATGTGTGCGGTAAGGAAGAGAAAGCGGAGACCGCCTCCATCTGCGACGCGCCACTGCCTTCACTCGCCGTCCTACCTTTCCGACGCCACTGACTGCCCCCCGCCTCCGCTCGCCGTCTGCGTTCGTTCGTGACGCATCCCAGCTGAGATGAATTGAATAGAAGAGAAAATCTAATCGGCTAATCAATAAGGGTCTATTCGGTTCACAGGATTTTAAAATCATAGGAATATGAAAAACGTAAAAATAATTTAGGAATGCACGTGCAAAACAAAGGATTGGAACACAGAAATTTTTCCTATACTTAGCTAAACAAAAAAGGATGGAGTGGATGTTGTCATTTCTGTGGAATTAGTATATTTTGGAGGATTTTTGGAGGATTGGCATAGCGTTTCTATGGAAAATTTTTCTTTGAATCCTACAAACCGAATGCATGGATAGTGCTTATTGCATAGGAATTGAGATTTCCTTTAGGAATCCTTCGAAACGAATAAGGCCTAATCATCTGCCCTGCCTTGCTTCCTTGGCTCGGTGCCACTTTCCGCCGGCCAACCACCGTACGTGCGCCCGTGCCGGTGCCGGCTTGCCGCCGCCGCCGTTGTCCTCTACATATGCACGTCGCGTGGCCACCCCTTGCTGCGGCCTTGCCGTCGCCACTCGATCGTCGGCCCCGATCACCGCACGTGGACGCTGGTCACCGAGAAGGATCAGGCATGCCAACCAGGCCACCAGGAGCCCTAACAGTAACAAGTAGGCCGATACGCGAGGCGAGCAGATGATACGCGGAAAAGCTAATTAGCACGCACGCACGCACCGCTAACGCGCATTTTGATGAGTTAAGTAGCTAGTTAGTTAGTTAAGAATAATGACAAAATTAAGAGGATACTATTTTTTTGGAGAAATTTTTTACTAACAAATTGAAAACTTTCAAGTTAGATTTGAAAATTTTGGACTTAAGATTTAAACTTTAAAGTCAAATTTTAAAAACTTTCAACTCAAACTTTAAAAATTTTCAACTCTGTCGGAGATATGGGCCCGGGGGTATGCGGAGTAAAGGAGTATGCGGAGTAAAGGAGAGCTGCTTCCCTTTCCAGCCACGTGGCTCTGCGAGCTGGTCCCACCTGTATACCTCGTGAGTCACTAAGGCGATGGGGAGAGCCTCGGGGGTCGACGACATCCCCTCGGGGGTGACGTCACCCCCTCGGGCTCTCTCGTCGTTTTAGCCCGAGGCCCTCTCTCGGGGGGAAGTGTGAGAGGGGAGTCCAGGCTAGGCGGCCATAAATGTGCAGCGCCCCAACCGTCCCTTGCTGCATTCAATGCGGCGAGGGCAGACGTGCGGCGTGCCCGACCGACTCCTGTCAGTCGGATGCGACCGGTCTGTGACCAGTCTATTGCCGGTCATGGTCGATTGAACGGGTGGTCGTGCCCCCACGTCGCCTCTGTCTCCGCGGAGTGGCGGTAGGTACGCCCCGTCACATCCGGGCGTCGGTCGATGCAGGGCTACCGCAAGTCCTCATTCATTTATGAGGGAATGACAGGGCTGCCCCCCGTGTCAGGCGGGAGACGGCGCTGGGCCCCACTCAAGGACCGACCGATGCTTAGCTTCCAGCAAAAGGCACGGGTTGAAACCCGGTGGCAGTAGGGAGAAGGGCCCCCTCCCCTCCCTCCGATGGAGGGGAAGGGTAGAAACGGCGCATGTGGTATCCCCTTAAGCTATAAAAGGAGGACCTTGCCCACCAAAAGAGGGGGGCTAGAGAGAGAGGAAGAGAAGGAGGCAAGGGGAACCTTGTAAAAAAGTTCATTGATAATCCCAAACGCAGGAGTAGGGTGTTACACTCCAGAGCGGCCTGAACCTGGGTAATCGACTTGTGTGCTTTCTAACCGGGAATCGGAGGGACGAACACGCGACTTCGGAGAGATGAGTCTCTGACCTCGGCCGAACTCACGAAAGGGGGGTCACGCGACTCCCCGCGATCGGGGGTCTTCCCTCGACAAACTCGAAATTTAAATTTGTAACACAAATTTTGAAAACTTTCAACTCGGATTTGAAAATTTTCAGCTCGAGATTTGAAAACTTTCGAAACCAGATCTGAAAACTTTCAACTTCAAATCTAAAAACTTTCAACCCAAAGATCTAAAAATACATGTGCTGAAGATTAAAAAAAATAAAAAAAAACACCAAAAAAGTGAAAATCACAAAAGGGAAAAAAAAAAGAAACAGAAGGTACCAGCTAGGGCGCGCGAGACCTCCGTTGCTGACGTGCGCGCGCCAGTTAGCAACCCACATGATACGGCAATATATTTTATGGGATTTTTTTTTTGCCGTACCTACCTACATGGGCCTTGGGTCGGCAATTTTTTAGGTGGTCCGGGGACCACCAGACCATCCATCAGATCCGTCGGTGATTACATTTCCTAATAATACGAATCTAGACAGATAATGTCCCATTCATCTAAAATTCCTTATATTTCGAGAAGGGGAGCGTAATTAATATGTCTATAGCACAGCAGACCCGCCTAACCTCAAAGACCAAGGGAGGATGTCGGCAATTGGCAATTTAGCATGTTTCATGGGCCACAGTTCAGTGAGACCCGCTAGCTGAACATCATCTTCGGAGAAAAAAGAAGACGGGGAAAGCGAGGGGAAGTAACGTCGTCGTCGCCGTGGAATGTACGCATGGCTGGGAGCATCGCGTGGGGAGAAAGCAGTCCCCAGCCGAGGAAGGCGCCCAACCGATAGTAGATATGCTCCATATTTGCATCATACGCATACTTCCCCGTTATGTTAATGTTAGTGCCGTTCCATTCGATTGATCCATTCACCCGGCGCCTCACGCAAGCGCTTGCGTCGCCACGGATTGTGACAACCGGCCTCATCCAAATTGCCAGTTCCATGGGAGTTATTTTTATATACAGTTTCAGTTTTAGCTTCTTTCGCTTTTGTTATATATTTTTTTTCAAGCTTGATGAGTGGACCACACATGCATCATGGCTAGATAAATGAACGACCTAATAATCATAAAGAAATGAAATTAAGGCCCTATTTAGTTTACAAACAAAATCTTTTCACCAAACAAAACTAATTACACAGATTATATGTAAATTGCGAGACGAATCTTTTAAGCCTAAGCGTTCTATGATTTGATAATGTGGTGCTACAGTAAACATTTGCTAATGACAGATTAATTAGGCTTAATAAATTCGTCTCGTAATTTACACGCAATATGTGTAATTAGTTTTTTCTATGTTTAATACTTTAAATGTGTGTCTGTATATCCGATGTGACACGCCAAAACTTTTCGTCTAGCGAAATAAACAGAGCCTAAAAGTTGTTGAATATAAATATGTAAGGATCATGCATCGATCAACCGGGGCCGTCGCTGTTGTTCCGTCATGCTGTCCCTCCCTCGTCGGCTTTCTGGTTTGGTTGGACGTGCTTTTCGGAGATAGGGGCAGTGCGTGTGCGTCGAGAATATACCTCCCTCCAAAATGCATTCCTGTACACATTTTTTATGTGCAAAAGATGGAGTACTAGATTAATTAAAGGAGAGGAAAAACAAGATGAGGCTGCATGAGAGATGCTATATGTCCATTCAAAAGTGCGTGTTGGGATGAATTATCCAAAATATATGGTGCACCTCGATCGATCGCCTTGCACCTTTGTGATGCGTTGTGATGGATAATTGGATACTGTGTACATTGTCATCGCTAGCTTATGTATGGTCGAACTGATTAGACATGCATATGCATCCGCCGGTTCTATATCCAATTTAGGATATCCAGAGATTAGGGATAAGATTCAACCAGATGTTATTCATGTATAACTAGAAAAATATCCGGGGAAAACCATTAAACATAAAAACTGAACCTAACGGTTTCTCTAAATTCATGGAAAAAATATTAGTATAGGCATGTATACTAGATAACCAACTAATCAATACTAAGTTAATGTCAACTTTATTTGGTAGGAAAATAAATTAGATTAAGTAACATGACACTATTAAATAATCATCACTGTACTGCTGTTAATTTCTAATTGTCGATGAAAGACTTGTCGAAAACAACTATTACGGGCGAGGAAAATAGGTGTGCTCGCTTTGACTTGAGCAAACAACTATTATCCTTTTCTTTTCAAATTCCTTTACAGTAGACAATCATATAAAAATTTTAGAGAAAAATCAGTAAGAGCTGGTACCTTTTGAAAAATTTTCTTTAAAGTCTATCCCTTTTATTTGATTCCTTCATTTTTTATGTGATATACTCAAATATTATTTCTGTAATTTTTTATGTTTTCTATTTCTCTATTTTATAGTCGTATTTCTGTTAAAATTATATGTTGTTCTTTTAGTTTCTATGGTTTTTTCAATCCTAAATTCGAAGAACCACCCAAAAACAAACTGAGAGGCTGTTTTGGTACAGCTCCAACTCCTAAATTTAACTCCAGGAGTTGGGTATAGAGTGGAGTTGTGGAGCTGCCTAAACCCAGCTCCACAACTCTAGTTCATTTTGTGAGAGAGTTTTACCCAGCTTCATTCCCAGTTTTGATAGAGCTAAAACTGTTTAGCTGAGCTCCAGTTCTAGGAGGGATGGAGCTGGAGCTGTGCCAAACTCGCCCTGAATTCCAAATTCGTGTGGAGAAGAACCGCGGGGAAAGTAGGCAAGGCAATTTGCAGAGTTCCAGTGGTGGGAACAGCGCAAACGTGGACAGAGAAAGAGGCATAGGAATACAGTGGATCACGGGGCAGAGAATCTGTCTGCGTTCACACTCACTTGTGAAGATTTGGCTCTCTTTGCGTGGTCGGCGCGAGATGCCCCACATCCATTTTCACCTTGGGTTACTTTATTTTTCACACTGTTACCATTAGTATTACTCGCTCTCTTGCCAAATAGTACTAAGTTGTTTAATTTTTTCTTCTTCTGTTTATTCCAAATACTAGTAAATTAAAGTTAGTGAAAATAAAAATAATAAATGTATTAGAAGCTGATAAAATAAGAAATAGTTAATTTAATAAAGTGAGCATCTTTTTAGTTTTATAATGAACGGACGGGAGTAGTATTCACTTTACTAGCAGGCGAGGCGACCATGTCATGTGTACTTGAAGCCTGACATTTAGCGGAAAGTCAACTTTAAGTAATTACTCCGAAAAAAACAAACCCTGAGTTTCCGTATCTCTCCGTAAAAAAAAAGGCAAAACCCTGGGTTTCCGTGTCCAATTTTGACTGTCCGTCTTATATGAAATTTTTTTATAATTCATATTTTCATTTTGTTAGATGATAAAACATGATTAATATTTTATGCGTGACTTGTCTTTTTATTTTTTTTTATAATTTTTTTAAATAAAATAAATGGTCAAACGTTGGACACGAAAACCAGGTTTGTCTTTTTTTTGACCGGAGGTTTGTCTTTTTTTTTTTTTTTTTTTTTTTTTGACCGGAGGGAGTAGGCAGCAGTACTTCTACTAGGCATCGAATACTCGAAATGCGACGCGAGCCAAATCAATATACCTGCCCAAGAAAAAAAACGTTTGCCAAAATTTGCACAAAATTCAAACTCAGATTAAGCAGGAAGAACAGCACAGTCAATTAATGATGGTAGTAGTAACTAATTCGTTCATCTTTCACCCATCCTGAGGCTAACTGAAATCCATTCTGCTCTTCGCGAATGCTAATCTAGCTACCTAACTAAGCCATGAATCCTGCTCTGCCATGGCGGTTCAACGGTGAGCGGTGACGAGGGTCTCGATGAAGCGCAGCCCGTCGAACCGCGGCGCGAACCGGTCCTCCGCCGCGCTCCTCCGCCCATTCCCCCTCGACGCCGGCGACCCCTGCAGAAGTAACAAACAAACACGCGCGAGCGTGAGCAATCCACACCCAGCCACAAGGAACAAAGGTCTCGGGATGGAGCGTGCCGTGGGATTGGAGCATGGGGTGACGCAGCGCTCGGTGGCGGCGGCGGTGGCGGCGGACGCGACGGCGGTGGCCGCGGCCGAGGCAGTGGCGGCGGCGGCGGCGGCCCACTTCATCTCCGGCAGACGGCGAGGGGGGGAGGAGAGACCGCCGCCTCCTCTGGAGAAGAGCGAGTGAGCTGAGACTGTGATGGCGGCTGCTGCTGCTGCAGTGCTCACACACAGTCACACTTGCGGCTATTTATGGCGGGGGAATTCGGCGGCGGAATCTTGCGGGGCGGATTCGGGCGGATTGGATGGCGTGGCGTCACGGGCGGTCGGTCGGTGGCGCCGGCGCCGGCCACGTGGGGGCGGCGGTACAGTCGAGGCAGTGGACTAGTGGTGGAGTGGGCGGCTGTTAGCGGCAAAACGAAATGTAGCTTGTCTAGCAAAACAGAAAGGCAGCTTTTCTGGATTAGAGCTTAACATTAAATAGCAAGTTACAAGAAAGTTAAACGTGGCCATAGTGGCCTCCTAATTGTGCGTGCCACACTCCTTGCCACTTCGCGCCATCCCACGAACTGGAGCACACCACGCACGACACCACGGACTCCGCACGAACGCAGCGTGCGTCAAGCCCACTATGAACACAAACAGGATGAACAGATCATGTACAAGACTCAACGTAAAAACGGAGGGAAACTAACTACTCTGAGCAGCTAGACTTATTACTAACAAATCACCCCCTTAAGTCTGACCGCTCTTGTCAAGAGAACAGACACCGATCTTTAAACGAAGCTCCTGAAACCTGGTTCTGCCCAGAGATTTGGTGAATATATCACCGAGCTGCTCCGCAGTTCCCACGAACATCATTTCGATCAGTTTCTTTTCTGCACACTCCCGGATATAATGATATTTGACATCGATATGCTTACTCCGGTCATGATGCACTGGATTTTTTATCAATGATATTGTGGACTGGTTGTCCACCTTCAGCAGCGGTGCGGCGATCTCGTCGCCCAGCACCTCCGCTAACAGCCGCGCGAGCCATACTCCTTGACATGTTGCGGCGGCTGCGGCGATGTACTCGGCCTCACAGGAGGACAATGCCACCACCTTCTGCTTGGAGGACTGCCAAGTGATAGGCCCGCCATTGACGAAGAAAATCTGGCCGGACGTGCTCTTTCGCTCATCTGGATCGCCAGCCAGATCACTGTCAGAGTAACCAACCAACATTGGCAAAGCGCACCGTGCACCTGGGCCAAATCGAATTCCCCAGCAGCGAGTGCCTGCCACATAGCGCAGTATGCGCCGAACGGCTGCGAGATGATCTTCCCTGGGTGACTCCATGAAGCGACTGACATACCCAACAGAGAATGCCAGGTCGGGTCGCGTGTTGACGAGATAGCGCAGACTCCCAACCAAGCTGCGATACAATGTAGCATCCACAAGTGGAAAATCTGAACCCTTTCTCAATTTCAAACGTACCTCCATGGGAGTCTGACAGGGATTGCAGTCCTTGAGTCCTGCCTTCTCAAGAATCTTGCCGGCATATGCGGCTTGCCCCAGCGTGATCCCATCACTGTCCTGGGTAACCTCGATGCCGAGGTAGTATCTGAGTGCCCCAAATCACTCATCTTGAAGAGCTTCATCATCTCTCCCTTGAAGCTGCGGATCTCGTCGTCGTGATCGCCGGTGATGATGAGGTCATCGACGTAGACGCCCACCGTCAGTCGTCTTCCTCCCCTGGTGCGTGTGTACACACCATGCTCGGAGCTGCTGCGGTGAAAGCCGAGTGACAGCAAGGAGCTATCAAGTTTGGCATTCCACGCGCGAGGCGCCTGGCGCAAGCCGTAAAGAGCTTTGTGCAGGCGATACACCTTGTTCTTGTGGTTGTCGTCGACGAAACCCAGCGGCTGCGAGACATAAACTTCCTCGAGCAGCTCGCCGTTGAGGAATGCCGACTTGACGTCCATGTGGTGGACTTGCCACCCTTGGTGCGCGGCGACGGCGAGAAGGAGGCGCACCGATTCCAGCCGGGCGACAGGTGCGAAGACCTCGTCGAAGTCCACCCCCTGTCATTGGACGTACCCCTTAGCGACGAGGCGCGCCTTGTAGCGCACGATCGCCCCCTGTTCGTCACGTTTCAGCTTGTAGACCCATTTTAGCCCAATTGCACGGTGGCCATGGGGTAGGTCAGTGAGCGACCAAGTGTCGTTGTCGACGATCGCGTTAAGCTCGTCTTGCATGGCGCCACGCCAGTTTGGATCCGCCTCAGCCAGTGAAGCAGGTTCGTCGGCGCTCACAACATGGAGCTCGAGCTATTCCAGCACCCGCGGAGCGTGTCCAGGCGGTGAGGCATTCCCCAGCAGGTTATCCACCAGGCGGTAGCGAGGCACGACGTCGTCATCTGCGTCGGCGTCCAGGATGGAATCCTGGGTAGGCGGCATGACAAACTCAACCGCCTCCGGCAACGGAGGCGACGGAGGTGCCGGCGTCGTGGGGGCCGACGGAGCCGGCGATGGTGGCGAGGGCGGAGTCGGCAACGAAGCAGGTGCCGTCCCGATGGTGGTCGTCACCACCTATTCGACGGTGAACGGCTCGAGCTGGGGAGCACCATCGGGCGTCACTGGTCCCCAGTCCCAGGCGGCGTCTTCATCAAACACCACGTCCCTGACACATGGACGCGCTCGCTGACTGGATCATAGAGCCGGTAGGCCTTCGAGCCTTGCACGTAGCCGAGGAGCACCATTGGCGCACTCCGGTCATCGAGTTTCTTCAGCCCGGGCTTGGTGATCTTGACGTGCCCCCTGCACCCGAAAGTGCGCCGGAAATGCATAGCGGGCCGTTGGCCATACCATGCTTCATAGGGCGTTTGGTTGTCCAAGCTTTTCGTCGGCGAACGATTCAAGAGAAAGACCGCTGTGGACATGGCCTCTCCCCAGAACCGCCCAGGAACACCCTTCGCCTTCAACATGCTGCGGGCAGTGGCGACGATGGTTTGGTTTCGATGCTCCACTACTCCGTTCTGCTGCGGGGAGTAGGGCGCCGTCAACTGCCGACCAACTCCGAGATTGGCGCAGTATTCCCCAAATTCGATTGAGGTGAATTCGCCGCCACGATCCGTGCGCAGTGCACGGAGTTTGCGCCCGGACTCCACCTCTGCACGGGCCTGAAAGTGCTTGATGGCGTTCGCGGCCTCATCCTTGCTCCTGATCAAGGTTAGCCACATATAGCGGCTCATGTCATCGACAAGCAACAAAAAATACCAATTACCAGCCGGCGTTGCAGGTTCGATCGGCCCACAGAGATCGCCGTGGACGAGCTCCAGGTGTTCGTCAGCGCGGTACTTGGACTACGTCGGGAACGCCGCTCGCCGCTGCTTCCCGAGCAAACAGCCATCGCAGACTTGAGTGACTTGTTGCAGCAGCGGCAGCCCACGAACCATTTCCTGTTGCGCGAGCTTGCGGAGAGCAGGAAAGTTGAGGTGGCCGTACCTGGCGTGCCACCGCCACGCCGGCTCGGCGCTCCTTGCCGCGAGGCAGACCGGACGGTCGATGTACAGATTGATGGTGTAGAGGCAGTCGTCGGAGCGTCGGACACGGACGAGTAGGTGCCCTCGAGGATCCCACACGCGCAGGACGCCGTGATGAATCAGTACCTTGCTGCCGGAACGATCCAGCTGTCCAAGGCTGACGATGTTCGCCATGAGCCGCGGGATGTAGTAGACCCCGGCGATGCCGCGGTGTTCCCCGAACCTGCAGGAGAACAGGACGGTGCCGCGGCCCTCGATGCGAACCACCGAGCCGTCGCCAAACCTGACAGTGCCGGTGACCACCGTGTCGAGCTCGGCGAAAGCGGAGCGGGACCCGGTCATATGGTTGGTTGCGCCAGTATCCAGGATCCACATTGCCGGATCATGTTCGCCACCGTCGTCTAGCTGCGCGAAGACCCTTGCCTCGACTACGGCGAGTTCGCCCATCGGCGAAGGCGCCCTCGGCGCGCTCGGTGGCGAGACGACGTTTGTCGGTGCAGCGACGCGAGGACGCGGCGGATCCAGCTGCACCTTGGCTAGGAGCAGAGCAGGCTCTTCGTCCTCCTCCTGGGCTACGTAAGCTTGCTGGGCCTTGGGCTTGCTGCGACAGTCTTTGGCCCAATGTCCCCTCTTGCCGCAATTCTTGCAATTTCCCGGGTTACGGCCTCCCGGGTTGGCTGGCTTGGGCTGGGCCTCCTTCGGGGCTCCACCGTCCTTCTTCCCACGCCCTCGACCCCGGTGGTCGCCGTTGCCGCCGGAGGAGTGAGCGGCGTCTTGCAGAGAGGCCGCCTTGCGGAATTTCGCCAGCCATTCTTCCTCGGTGAAGAGGAGACGGCCATTGGCGTCGACCTGACTCGATGCCGCCGCAGTCTTGCGCTGCTTGCGTTGCTCGACGGAGCGCAGACGCCCAGTAACCTCCTCGAGAGACACCTCATTGACGTCGAGCAAGGTCTCAATCGAGATGGCTATTTGCTGGAGATGTTCTGGGACAACCTGCAACAATTTCTGAACGACCTCAGCTTCAGTGATATTATCACCTAAGGTGCGAAGGTTGTTGGCGAGGCCGCCGATCCGCATCGAGAAGTCGTCGACGGTTTCACCGTCCTTGAAGAGGATATCACCGAATTCTCGGCGCAGCTGCTGTGCATTCACCTCACGCACGCGCTGCACACCGATACGGCGAGTCTTGATCGCTTCCCACGCCTCCTGCGCCGTCTCCTTGACAGCGAGCGTGGCGAGCATCTCGGCGGGCACGGCGCGAAGTATCGCGGCGAGCGCCTGCCGGTCCTGCCGATAGTCGACGAGATCATCGCCCTCCGGCTCCACCGCGCCCCACAGACCTTGGGCCTGCATGTTCACCCACATTACCAGCGCCCAGTCTTGGTAATTTGTGTGGGTGAGTGTCGGGTAGACGACGCTGCTCGTGGTCGCCTCGCGGACGACGCGTTCCACCACGACTTGGCCGCGGCTGCCATGACGGCCACGGCGCGGAGACGGCGAGCGCCAGCGACGACGCGGTGGTGAGTGGGAGACGCGTGGCGTTGGTAGCGACATCAGGAACCCCGGCGATCACCGAAGGCTCTGATACCAATTGTTAGCGGCAAAACGAAAAACTGTAGCTTGTCTGGCAAAACAGAAACAGAGCAACACAGAGTATTTTGGCGCTGCATTAACTGGCAGCTTTTCTGGATTAGAGCTTAACCTTAAATAGCAAATTACAAGAAAGTTAAACGTGGCCATAGTGGCCTCCTAATTGTGCGTGCCACACTCCTTGCCACTTCGCGCCATCCCACGAACTGGAGCACACCATGCACGACACCACGGACTCCGCACGAACGCAGCGTGCGTCAAGCCCACTATGCACACAAACAGGATGAACAGATCATGTGCAAGACTCAACGTAAAAACAGAGGGAAACTAACTACTCTGAGCAGCTAGACTTATTACTAACAGCGGCAGCGGTGGGTGGCGTCGGGAAGCCGCGGGCGCGAGCACCGCCGTGGGCTGGACTTCACTTGACTTTGGGCTCTCTCTCTCTCTCTCTCTGGGCCCTGTTCACTTAGATGGTCGTGTGGGCTCGGACTACGAGGGCCCGTCAGATAAAACTCCCTCAACTGTCGTCCGAGTAGCATTCATGTTCTCCAGCCATAAAATTAGATATATCAACTCCTTCAATTATTAAAATATGTGCAAACAATATTCCTAGATGGTTTTGGAGGTGGTTTCGGCTGACATGGCGGTCTTGACCGATTCTTTGTCCTACGTGGCGCTTACGTGGTATTAAAATAAAAACAAAAATCTTATCTTTACTATAGAGTTATAACCTACTAATTCTAAAGCTCAACATGCCACCTCATCATCCACTAGCAATAATACATACAAAACTTATCATAGTGTAACATGCAAGCATGCAACATCATCTATAATTCATTGAATTCTACAAATCAATATCCAATCATCTTCCTTCACATTATTTTTCACAATATTTTTAACATATATATATCCATTATTTTTATAATACTTAACAAATATTCATCCATATAATCAAAGTGCGGAATATTATATTTCATACAGAGTCTACTAAATTTATTTCTCTATTAACATAGTTTCACAAATCAGTTTTATTTGTTTTTAATAACTAATAGAATTTTTATTTTTAGCTAGATTATTACAAAATATAAAAGTTACTTAGTAATTTCCGCAGCAAAGCGCAGGGAATCACCTAAGTTAAAAAAAAATGTGGGACCCGTATGTCATTCACACAAAAAAGTATTGTGGGACCCACATGTCATCCTCCCTCTCGCTCTCCCTTATCTCTCTCTCGGTAGCTGCGGCGGTGATGGTGGGGACGAGGCGGAGGGGAGCGACGGCTGCGGCGGTCAGGAGGAGGAGGAGAAGGCAGAAGAGGTGGTTTTGCGGGGACGATGCGGCGGAGGCGGAGGAGGAGGAGGACGGTGTGCTTCTGGGAGGAGCTCGTGCTTCGACCGCTCCCGACCGCCGCTGCTGCCGCTCCCCTCGGCCTCGTCCTCACCTCCACTGCCGCCACTCCCGACCGCCGCCGCCACCGTTGCCACCGGTCCCCTCCACCTCGTCCCCACCACCACCGCTGCTGCTCCCGAGAGAGAGAGAGGAGAGAGAGAGAGAGGGAGGGAGATAAGGGAGAGAGAGGGGGAGGAAGAAGGGAAGGAGAGGGAGGATGACATGTGAGTCCCACAATACTCTTTTTTGTGAATGACATGTGTCGCACATATTTTTTATTTTTGTTTTTATTCTAATGCCACATAAGCACCACGTAGGACAAATACTCGGTCAAGACTGCCACGTAGGCGCCACGTCAGCTAAAACCACCTCCAAAACCACTTAGGGACATTGTTTGCACCGGTTTTGTGGTTGGAGGACATGAATCATACTCGGGCGATAGTTGAGGGAGTCCAAGTATACTTTTTCCTTAGATAAAATCATAAAAGGTGGTCTTTAGGACTTGGCAAACTCTTCTTGGAAAAAGTAGACCGAAGGTCCCTCAACTTGTCATCGAGTTACAAAATCGTCCCCCAACCGCAAAACCAGATATCCGGCGTCTCTTAACTAATCAAAACCAATCACAATAGGTCATTCTGTGGTTTTGACCCCGGTTTTGTCCTACGTGGCGGCTGAGTCAGCGTGGGACCCACGTGGGACCCACATGTATGGATGCCACATCATCCTTCTCTCTCCCTTCCTCCTCTCTCTCACTCTTGTCACGTTCTCTAGGCAAAGCCGGCCGGTGGCAAGGGAGGAGGCGCCGGGGAGAGGCGGGAGAGGAGGAGGTGGCGGGCGACATGGCGGCGGCGGGTCCTAGATGATAGTGCCAACTCTTTTATCTTCTTTCTGTCTCGGCAATGGTTGCCGACAGAGAGGGGCTGTTGCCGGCCTCCTTCCCCTTCTCTTCTCTCCCTAAATGAAATCGACGGCTGGCAGAAGATGAAGAAGATGACGCCGGCCTCATCGCCGACCTTCCCTCCTCCTTCCTTGAGCTCCTCGCCGGCGCCCATGGCCACCCCGCCTTCCTCTTCCTTCAAGGCGCAGCTCGCGTCCGTGCTCGGCTGAGCGTCGGCTGGCTCTGTGTGGCGGCAGCAATGAAAAGGTGGGGCCGGCGCCGGGGTGGTCGTGGAGGCGGCGCCCGTGCGGGCCGGCCTGGCCACGCGCGGGGGGGGGGGGCGCTTTTTCAAGCCCCACATTAGTCCTACGAGGTGATCAAATAAAATATAAGAAAAAAGTACGAATTACCCCCTGAACAATTACGGTCGACCTAATTATTACCTCCCTGAACTTGAAACCAGACATAGCTCACCCTAAATTTTCAACACCGGACGAATTACCCCCCTATGCAATTTAGAGTGGTTTTATCCTACGTGGCGTACGCGTGGCAATCCAGTCAGCATTTTCTTTTTTTTAAAAAATGATGTGACCCACATAACATACCTCCTCTTCCCCAATTCCCCCCTCTTTCTCTCTCCTTGCGTCGTCTGGCGCGGGTGCAAGTCGGCGGTGGGCGGGTCACGGTCGGGCCAATCGACACGCTGAATCAGGGGGTAGCAGGATCAGCTAGAGTTAGTCATCCTGCTTCTTGAGCTTGTTGACACGCTGCTAGAGCTGGTCAAGCCTGACGACGAGGAAGGTGACAGGGAAGAAGGATCCAGTAGAGGACCAGCGCAGTGGCGATGAGGAGCGCGCTGCGCTGCGGCTTCATGATGGATTTCTGGTGGCGGAGGTGCTCGGACGGGGTGCAGTGGTGCTCGTCATTGTAGGTGGGCCGCACCTCGTACTTCCAGTAGATGTCCATCAGCAGGAAGAGGCAGAAGAGCACCATCAACATCATCGTCTTCAGCGCGCTCCGCACCACGGAGATCATCCCGCACCGGGAGCCTGTCCAGCACTGGCAGCGTCAGAAGCAGCACCATGATCGCCTCAAGCACCACCCACTCCAACGTCGTCGCTGCCGAATCGAAACTCTCGGATTCGAGCTCGTGGAGGAAAAGGAGGCGAGGGATATGGGGTGAGCGCCGCGTCATCGGCATGGGCGCAAGTCGAGCGGCGCGCGGCCCCATCCCCTACACCTCCCCGCGCGCCGCCCTCCGCTCCTCCTCTCTCCCTCCCGCCCCCATCCCCTCCTCCTCCATCTCCACCTCCTCCGACTCCCTCCACCACCGCGCACTCCTGGCCACCCACTCTGTCCTGGCCTTCTCCACCTCTGCCTCGGCAGCGGCGGTGGCAGCCGAGGGGCCCACCGCCTCCGTGTCTTGTGCGTCGACCGCCCGCTTTCGCGCGCTGCCGTGCGCCGCTGTGCGCGCCGGCGCGAGGAGAGAGAAAAAGAGGGGTAGAGGAGGTATTACACGTGGGTCTCACCATTTTTTAAAAAGAAAATATTGATTAGATCGCCACGCGTACTTCACGTGGGACAAAACCGCTTTGGATTAGATTGAGGGGGGTAATTCATCCGGTATTGAAAGTTTAGAGTGAGTGACGTCTGGTTTTTAGGTTCAGGGGTAATTGGGTCGACTAGAATAGTTTATGGGGCAATTCATACTTTTTTTCAAAAAAATAACTTTATTCCCAATCTACATTAAAACAATATACTAACAGATAAGATTATATCCTCGAATCTGTACTAACGTGACAACAAATTTCCTCGAAACTGTGAGGAATATTTGATACAATATAAACTATCACTAATACAATATGTCTTATCTAGTTGATGAAAAATGCCACTAAAAATAATAAGAGGATGATACTAATAGGATGAAGATGGAGGAAAGAAGACAAAAAGAAATACCATGACTTACATATCCTAGCACGTTTGCTTTATAGACAGAGAAATTACTATATTAGCAAAATATCATAGTTAGTTGAGTCATTTTTTTACTAATCACACTAAAGTTTGGTTCAAAAGCTTAAATATGCATAATATTTATAGGCACCAGATTTGAATTCTGCTAGGTGGAGTCATGCAGCCACAACTCCACCACCACGCCACCACGGTCATTTGAGACAAAAGTTTAAAATTATATTGCCATTTTAAAATGTTAAATTATATATGCTATTATATGAGAAAAATATAACGATGCTAGCCGCACAATCTGCGCGGGTCCTATACTATTTTAGTCGGTTTCCTCTCCACATGATGAAACAAGTAGCGTCATCTGTTGACTGCCCTGCCACGGGCACCTCCCCCGCGCGCACGTCACGCTTTTGTGCGAGTTTATTCAAATTCTGAGGCTTGCCGATTTGTTCGTCAACAAAACAAGCCCATCAACACACAATCGTTAAAATGGTAGCCCAACTACCTGATAGCGTCACACCTGTGCCTCCTTGTCTCCTAATCACATCATCCTTTTATTCAGAGCAAGCAACATCAATGGGGATCAATCTATATACACACAACAAGCATACCTTGTTTGTAGAAGATCTGCAAACATTACAGAAATTAACCTACTGTACTAAGCTTGTCAGCCTCTTTACTTCTTTAGTTCTTCCCTCATTCTGATAGGCTGCTCCAATCGATCCCGCAAAGCCAGTCCGCAGTGTCCTCTTCCGACTATCGTCTTTAGCCTTCTGTGTCTTTTGTTCAGAGCATTAGCAATGGTCAGCTCAGATGTGGTACTTTCTTGTAGAAAAGAATTAGTTACTCGGTTGACAAAACTAACATAACCTTGATTAACTGTTACTAACTGACAAATTTCTCCATCAGGTTAGCATATGAGGGTAATGGGGATTGTTTTGTTCAGTTTTTACTATCCACAGACATTCCAATTGAATCACCATGCATGGGTGCTGTTAAGGCTATCAATGGACATTTTGCCCTCTATATAAGCTGTTAGAATGCGCAGCCCGACCCATCAACCGTAGGCCACCCAGATCATATTGGGCCTGTTCTACCACAGGCCCAACTAGCCACAACTTTAGTGGTGCTGGGCCTACACAATCCAAAAAAACTAGTCGATATAGGTGAGGACTGTCCCCACCTTTTAAGTCATGCTTCCCATCATCAATTACCAATTACAACGTAGCTTCCTTTATGGATTAATACTTACACTGACAAAACTGGCATTGTTGATTTCGGTTAGTTTAAAAGGTACTTAGTGACATATGCTGCTACATGCTTCTACTAATACTTTACTAGTTCAGGAATCTAAAGTGCCTAACCTAGAAAACTGCAAGCTGAAACTTTAATCAAAACTACAAGAACTAGTGAAATGTTGAAATAGGTAGCCGACAAATCTAGACTTTAAATAAAAAGGAAAACAAAGTATTGTTGCTAAAAACTAGGTGCTGTTCATACGAAAAAGGACAAAACTAATACGGCTAGATGAGAGCTGTGGTACAGCTGATCCTAACTTGAATTAAATTTAAAAATATACTTTTTTTAATAATTTGCATTTATATACCTGGGTGGTAAAGTTTAGCAAACATATACCTCCTCCACGCGCTGGAAATGCGGGAGTAAGATAGTAACACAGGGCACGGCGCGGGAACGCGGTACCGTAGCCTGGGAGTGCAGGACCGGCACGGTCGCGCAGACCGGGGGTGCGGAACCGAGCCGGTCCCGCGTCACGGCTGTGCGAGTTGGTGTTGCACGCGGGACCGGCCACCGGCCCGACCGGTCACACAGAACGCAGCCCCAAACGGTAGCACCGAGCCGGTCCCGTGGGGCATCGATGCCACATTCCTAGCGCGCGGGATCGCACTACTACTCCGCACCTCCATTCTGCGGGACCGCATCGAAAGTTGTTTTGTCCACCGAAAGTTCTTTTGTCCTCTTGCTCCATTTGGCATTCTCAGCCAGAAATAAAGGAGAGAGTGATTCTCTTCTCTAGTCCTAGCATTTTTCAGGGGATGTCCGCCAAAAGTTTGTTGTCGTCTGGTTACAGAGCCTACTCGTTGAGTGCCTATAAAATGAAAGTTACGAAATGAAAGAAACAGACTCAAGTATAGCATATAATTCATATTCGTAGAGTCTATCATTGGTGTAAGCTTCAATAAGTTAGTGCGCTTTGCGAATTCACAGGCCCTATCTTGTGGTATGAACTGAGTACGCGATGATTTATGGCGCATATTGGGGGCTTACCAAAAGATAATGCTGTGAATTTGCAAAGCGCTCAAACCCACTGAAGTGTTGTGTAAAGGTAAATATCTGTAAGTGTTCGTGAAGGGAAAGCGGGTAAATATTTCGAATTTATTTCTTTAGAAATGTAGCTGACACATTAGAAAGTTTGAACACACAACATTACATATTAGTTCGAAAGAGCAAAATATAAAATCGTTCCACTCATTAGCCTCATCATCAAAATTTCGTGATGTGCTAGTGTCCTTTTTCTTTCCCTTTCTTCTAGCACTAGCTGGAGGTCTGCGTCTTGACAAAGATAATCTTTCAGGTGAATGTCACTCGCGGACAGACCTATGTGCCACCTTAACACCGCTGAAATCAACATGCCCGTAGTCTTGGGTCAGCTGAGTTATTGGAGGTGGTTCATCAATATGCGACGGTCCTATCTCGTGTAGTGCTGTTGACGACCCCCACCGTAGCTACATGGTTCTCTGTAGGACTGTGTGCTGTCGGCATATCCTATCATTTGGTCGGCAGTGTACATTCCTACAAAACATGGAATCCAAAGTTGTAGCCCACTAACATACTGGAGCTAAAATATTTTAAAGTATATTGTAATTTGTACATGTTGTTTGTGGTTGCATGATAGGTGATTGACTGAACAACCAATCTCCTTGGCCTAACATGTCCAAAAAGCTTGGTCCTTGTGGTTGTACATTTTCAGTTATGGACATTTGGTAGATCCCCTGCAGGTGCAGCGCTAATTTAATATCGCAATATAAGGATCGTCAAAAATGAAACACATTATGTACGAACCAGTGTTGTATGTGGAAGCTCCATACCACTGATCGTTCATACCCGTTGGAAACATGAGCATGTTAACTTAAGGTACACCTGCAAAATTAAGCAAATATGTTTGTGACTAACTAAATTACAAAATGATGAACATTAACATGCGTGTTTATTGAACTACCGGAAAACGCTACGTGCCCTGGAAAGAACTGTAAGCTTCCATCTTCTGTACACATCAGAGGGACCATTTGGCTGGATCCTGCGAACCACACAAACCCTCCCTGCCATTCACTGGAGGTACTTACACGCAGAATAGAAGGGATCACTGCTATACTACCTGCAATAATCTCTATAGGTGAACATTGAATTTAAAAATAGCACCAGTTGATCCATGTCGGAAAAAAAAATAGGACCATCTAATGGACAACAAATAATTAAGCTTGGTTTTTCTAGAGCTTTTCAACTCCTGCCTCACATATATGAGAGAGCAAAGAAAAAAAATGCATAGGGAATAGAACTTGCAATAGAACTATAGAAATAAAAGGCTTTCCAAGCAATCCATTGTCCCACACAGCGCATGGCTGTAGAAAGGTTTGCAAAGTTCAGAAAATAAATGGTAAAACGACCACCTAATTTCAGTATATTCTGAAAATTAGTCCATAAAAATAGTGTGTATTGTACTTTTAAGTCCATAGATTAAATTAGCATTAGGCGGAACAATTAATTCTATAAGTTAGGCCACTTGTACTTAAAAAAACTGTGCATGAAATGAGCTAAATTTTAGGACGATTTTCATAATAATGCGTAGAGCTTTTGGTTTAATTTAGAGAAAGGTTACCATAAGTATAATGATTAAAAACAATTCGTGCATCTAATATAATTCATATATTTTCATATACATAGCTTGTAACATGTTGATTAAAGTAGTGTGAATGCTAGACTATATACAGTTGTACTAGATGAGAAGTTAACAAGTCATCCATGCAAAAATATTTTGTGAAACAGTTTCTACCCGGTACCGATGTGAACCCTTGATGCCACTGTGATCCTCCTGTTATTGTTGGTATAGGCCTAACCACTTGCGTGCTAACAAGTTAACAAGTAGTATGCTCGAAAACTATTTGTATCATAATAGGCTTTACCTGCATTGTCCGATCGGTTTATCGTAGACGGTGCCACAGGCCTTGCCGACGTCCAGGACGTGTGGAAGCTGAGGGTCTTGCCGATGTGGAAGGCCTAGAAGAGGTAGACGGTTGTTCCGGTAGGGGGTCCGCAAACCTGTGTCCTGTGGGACGGTGGACTTCTGATGCATGCCTGTACTATGCCCCCGCATAATACGTTTGCATTTCTGTCGCATTCGGTCTAGAGCAGACATCATCTCCTCGAGGGACCCAGCTATATTGTCACGCAGCTTCTCCCACAGTGAGGTTGTGTCAGAATATAGTTCCTCCACAATATCGCCCTACGAAAATAAATGTTACAATGATTACAGGTTGCGGTAAGATTATTGTTTCATTAAAAATTTAGTGGATAATATGTTACCGTCAGGTGGGTAACTGGCGCTGACTGCATAGGGTACAGCGTGTCCACGTTGGCTATTTCAGGAATATCTGGATCCTCTATTGTCACAAGACGTACATGTGTTTGTGCGATGTACCACTTGGACATACCACTTGGACAGCTGGAAGACATCAGCCGTGCACGGTGCCGTGCATCGATGCCGTGCACCGTGCATGGCTGATGTCTTCCAGAATCCTACCCGTTACTCAGTAGAGACATCGATGCATGGCACCATGCATGGCTAATGTCTTCCAGTCGTCCAAGTGGTATGTCGGTCTTCATAACGCGGACTTTCCCAATGTGGGGAGTCGACGAACGTTGGTTACCAAGGTAACTAATTTTTTTACACACTTACATGAATTTTTGTTAATTTTTTTGCTGCAATTATTGTAAATTTTGTCTGACGCAACAACTCGTTATGCAAGGATGTCTTGTTGCAGGCATTCTTCTTTTTGTTAGGATGTTGCAGGCTAGAGGGCATTACGATTACATGGTAGCAAGACAACAAAGTGCACGCCGACGGAAAGCAAATAAAAGGGAAGACACTGACGAGGAAGATGAAGATGTGTCATCTAGAGACACACGCCGATAGATTATACACAAGGGACTTCTAACTGCATTGGTCGACAGATGGAGGCCGGAGACTCACACTTTCCACCTCCCGTGTGGAGAGATGGCAATTACACTGCGAGATGTATCCATGCTTATAGGGCTACCACTTGCAGGACAGACAATTGTCCTCCCCGACCCACCTGTGGAATGGAGGGATGATATTATTGGAAGATATGCTTACATTGTTCCAGAGGATGATAGAGACATGAAAGGACTTTTCTATAAAGATGAAGCGCGCGGCCCTACGTTACACTGGCTCATCCAGTTCGAGGAAAAACTAATTCATACAAAAAACTTCCATTGATGATATTATGTTTTGTTATTGAAATTTTCTGTGTACCTTTGTAGGTTTCTTTCACGAGAGAGGACGTAGAAAATTACCATGTGGAATTGCATTTGGAGGCTTACCTTCTATGGCTTTTTGGATGGGTTATGTTCACAAGTGGACACGGATACATAGTGGATGCGAGAATGATTTCCATAGCAAGATTTATTGTGCAGGGCAACATAGAAAGTTTTCCCTAGTGGAGTTGGGGATCAGCAGTTTTGGCTACAACTTACCGAGATCTATGTGAAGCATGCACAAAGACAAGCTTTAAGCAACCTATGTTTACTGGTTGTCCGTTGTTGTTCATGCTATGGTCTTAAGAACGCTTCCCATTGGGACGACCATACGTGCCTGGAACTGTGGCATATTCTAGCTTATTTGGTAACACTACAGATGATAGGCCTACTTATGGCATGCGTTGGTGCTAGGGACCGGTACGTAGAAATTTTTTTTTGTACATTTGCATTTAGTTCGTACAGCTATAATCTTACTATTTATTTAATAACATGCAACCACAGTGGACGAACGTTCAGGCTCGAAGCGTGTACGAGTACTTCACTGAGGCGTTCGATCTACTTAAGGAGGATACGTTCAGTGGTGTCCATACACGGAAGAGGAGACACAACGTCGTGCCCCTGCCGACCTCAGTATACTCTACTTGCGTGACTCGTCTTACTGGCTGATGAAAAAGATGCTTGTCTACGATATAGCCGTTGAGGCGTACAATCTACAGCGTGTAATGAGGCAATTCAGCCTTTACCAAGAAGTGCCTCTCCTGCTTGGTGAAACAGTCCCCCCCTCCAAAAAAATACACTTATAAGTTAAATTCAATTGGATTCCCATTAATTACCGTGTGTCCGAATTATACTACTTAACTCAACACCTAATGATGAGTTTTTTTGTTAGAAAAGAGGAAGGGAGATGCTAGCGTGTGGCGAAATATCGTTGGTAAGATGACCCCTTGGGTCGAACAATGTTCGAGGGCAACATTCGATATATTAACGAATCCAGACCGTACGACCGTCGTATGTACGCGTTGTACATGCGGTGGTACATCGCATAAACACGCGTATGCCTTGTGACAATAGAGGATCCATATATTCCTGAAATAGCCGACGTGGACACGCTGTACCCTATGCAGTCAGCGCCAGTTACCCACCTGACGGTAACATATTATCCACTAAATTTTTAATGAAACAATAATCTTACCGCAACCTGTAATCATTGTAACATTTATTTTCGTAGGGCGATATTGCGGAGGAACTATATTCTGACACAACCTCACTGTGGGAGAAGCTGCGTGACAATATAGCTGGGTCCCTTGAGGAGATGATGTCTGCTCTGGACCGAATGCGACAGAAATGCAAACGTATTATGCGGGGGGCATCGTGCAGGCGTGCATCAGAAGTCCACCGTCCCACAGGACACAGGTTTGCGGACCCCCTACTGGAACAACCGTCTACCTCTTCTACCTCTTCTAGGCCTTCGACATAGGCAAGACCCTCAGCTTCCACACGTCCTAGGTCGTCGGCAAGGCCTGTGGCACCGTCTACGATAAACTGACCGGACAATGCAGGTAAAGCCTATTATGATACAAATAGTTTTCGAGCATACTACTTGTTAACTTGTTAGCATGCAGTTGGTTAGGCCTATACCAACAACAAAAGGAGGATCACAGTGGCATCAAGGGTTTACATCGGTACCGGTAGAAACTGTTTCACAAAATATTTTTGTATGGATGACTTGTTAACTTCTCTAGTACTATTGTATATAGTATAGCATTCACACGACTCTAATCAACCTGTTACAAGCTATGTATATGAAAACATATTAATTATATTAGGTGCACGAATTATTTTAAATCATTATAGTTATGGTAACCTTTCTCTAAATTAAACCAAAAGCTTTACACATTATTATGAAAATCGTCCTAAAATTTAGCTCTTTTTCATGCACAGTTTTTTTACGTACAAGTGGCATAACTTATAGAATTAATTGTTCCACCCCATGCTAATTTAATCTAGGGACTTAAAAGTACAATACACACTATTTTTATGGACTAATTTTCAGAATATACCAAAATTAGGTGGTCATTTTACCATTTATTTTCTGAACTTTGCAAACCTTTCTACAGTCATGCGCTGTGTGGGACCATGGATTGCTTGGAAAGCCTTTTATTTCTGTAGTTCTATTGCAAGTTCTATTCCCTATGCATTTTTTTTCTTTGCTCTCTCGTACATGTGAGGCAGGAGTTGAAAAGCTCCAGAAAAACCAAGCTTGATTATTTTTCCCCATCATATGGTCCTTTTTTTTTGCTGGCATGGATCAACTGGTGCTATTTTTGAATTCAATGTTTACCTATAGAGATTATTGCAGGTAGTACAGAGTGATCCCTTCTATTCCGCATACAACTACCACCAGTGAATGGCAGGGAGGGTTTGCACGGTTCGTAGGATCCAGCCAAATGGTCCCTCCGATGTGTACAGAAGATGGAAGCTCGTAGTTCCTTCCGGGGCACGTATCGTTTTTCGGTAGTTCAATAAACACACATGTTAATGTTCATCATTGTGTAATTTAGTGAGTCACAAACATATTTGCTTAATGGATTTTTCATTAATCCGGCAGCCCCCACATGAACAGATGTGATAAATTTCAACGCATAAATCTCCATGGGGAATACTCACCTTGGGGATCGATGTGGCCTCGTTGTTCATTGATGGTCCAAGATTCAACTCTTCAGCGGCGAGATCCAACAGAAACACCTCTGCTGCCTGGCCCTGGCTGCGCCACAAGCCCACAACCAGGAGCTCCAACCGGCGGAGAAGACGCCGACAACATCGAGGTCGCTGCTTCTTGCTTCGCCGCATCCTCTCTCGATCTCTCTCTCACCGACAGCTTCTCTTGCTTTCCTCCCATTCATGCAGGAGAAATTGGAAGATGAGGATTTATGTTTTTGAACTGTAGCTTGGGCTCGTTTGTGGCTGAAGGGAGGACACGCCTTGGGCTGGCTTGTGCACAAATCTTGAAGAAAAATCCCATGGCCACAAATCCAGCTGACAAAAGCGCAAAAAAAAAAAAAACAGCAGGCAGCTGTCTAACAAATCCCTAATTTTGTAATCTGCTCCCGGTAATAAACCCTTTACTAAACTAGCGGTGAAGATGCAGCTCTAGATCCAATCCGTCCATCTGGGCTTTCCCCTTCTTCCTACCATGATCACAGCCGTCCATCCCCCTCGCCCTCGTGCCTTCGCGACCCTGCTCTCCTCGGTGACCGTGTAGGCTTGCCGCCGGCACCATCAGTGACTCGACCAGAGGCTTCTCGTTCCCGCGCTTGCCACCGGAGCCCAGCCGGAGCGTCACATCAACCGTGGCACTCGCCGGCTCACCCGTCGTCGGCGAGGACGATGGCGACGGCGACAACAAGCTGCTCTTTGGAAAGAGGGATCCCGGCGGCCACCTGTGACCAATCTGCGACGGCGGCAGCGGCAAGAAGCTGAGTCGCACAGGTGTAAGACGCCAGAAGAGCACCGCAAGTTGCACGGTTAGAGCAACCACCGGAAGCGGTGGCGGTGGCGACAACGACGACTGCGGCGGCGGTGGCAGCAGCTGCCTCGCGGACGTGATCCTCGTGGCGGCGGCAGTGATCCTCGTGGCCGGCCATGGCTTGCTGCGACGGGAACCTCTTGCCGCACACCCTGCACGCGAACGACGACGACCTTCCCTTGGGCGGATCGCGAGCACCACCACCAGCTGGCTTCGTCGCCGTCTTCTCCTTCTTCCCCGCCACCGGCGACGTCGAGCTCGCGCTGGAGGAGCGCGGCCTCATCGGAGACATGGCTGCCGGCCGCGATGGATCGATGAAAATGGGTAGTCGTAGTGTAGTAGAGTACAGGAGGGGATTTCGAGGCGATCATCGTGATCTACGTGTCATACGATGTGGTGGTGCTAGCTGCTTGTCATGCATGCCACGCGAGAATTGGCGGTCGGATCCGCTGGTCCTTGCGTACGTGCGTGTACGCGTGTGCAGTCAGGGAGGCCATCTGCAACGTACGTTGGCACGCATCGGTGCATGCATCTGAGCATATATATACGTGTACGGAGAGCCAGAGGCTGCAAGCGTATCTACGGTTATCAACAGGCGTCACCAGTCAGCGCCTAGCGGCAAGCATGCATCTCATGTTTAGTGGTGGCATGAGACAGCTAAGCTAGTGTGGCATGCATGCTTGTGGGCTAGGCCGAGCTCGACGCTGCCCGCAAACACCAGTGATTCTGTTGGGCTTTCACTTGGCAGTCAGCATACTTGTTTGGGGGAATAAGTTCACTTTGAGTCCCTCAAATATAGGTTCAATTTGATACGCATCCCTCAACAGTAGTACCAGATATATTGATCCTTCAACTATTAAAATCGGTGTAATTTAACTTCCTCCTCGATTTCGAGAGTGGTTTTCATGAACGAGGCATGTTGACTTGTCTACCGGTGTTGGTGTGGTAGCCCCATCACAAAATATCAGTGGGTTCCACATATAAGTGACTAGTGAAAAATTTAAAAACTGGCGGGGCCCACTTGTTAGGTCCCTTCTCCCCTCCTAATCTTTTCTTGGAGAAGTGGGACGGGCGGCAGCTAGCAGCGGTAGGGCGACGGTGGCAAACATTGTCATATGCCTCCTCCGCATGCACCGTGGCTATCGTGACACATCTGATACGTGCTTGATTCGACACAGTGTGGTGGGCCCATCGTCGCACATGGGGACGCTGCAGAGGTGGCGGAACAGCGATGACGTGTCGTGATGTCTCCTGGTTGGTGTATCTATCAGCCACGACGAGGACAGCCTGTTCGGCAACTATGGCATAACGACAGGAAAATATAAGTGGAAGGAGGAGGAGATGATGAAGATGTTGCGGCCAATCGCCCACCTTGTTGGATTTGCTCCCTTGCCCACGACAAAATCTACGACGGCCTCAAGCCAGTTGACGACCTAAGTCGGCAAGAGCATGATTTGTCCTACCTCCTCGCCGTCACCACTGGCCTACTGAAGGGACCCCCACAACGCCACGGTGAAATACGAGCTTGAGGAAGTTGGGCGGCTTTAGGGTTTTCTTCTCGACAGTATGATTATGGCTGTTAGGGTCTGCTCACCAGGGTGTTGCCAAGTGGTGGTCACCATGGAACCTGCCCCCTTCTTCCTTATCCTACTCCACGCCTTGCGCGCTCGCGCCCGCTCTCCTTCTACGTGTCATCACCATCGTCGTTCGTTTGTGTCCACCGACCACGTCATCTGCCATCATGACGAACCGCTCCCTCTCCCACAGCTGCAGCGATGCTAGGACGAGGCCACCGGTGCTAGACATGAGCTGCACTGAGTGTGGAGGATTTGGGAAAAATATAGAGGGGAGGATTTGGGAAAAAAGATATTAAGTGGAGAAAGAGCCTGACAAGTAGGCCCTATAATTTTTATTTTATTTTGTCCCCAGTCACTTACACATGGGCCTCACTTCTATTTTGTGATTGGGATGCCATGTCAACACAAGCGGACCAAGTCTAGTTTGCATCCCTCAACCAGAGACGGAGGCTCCTTGACTTATGTCGTGATGCTCCTTTCTCCTCTCCTCCCCCAAACTGTTATGTTGTAGGAGTTTGTCGGCGCCTCAGCTTCTATTTCCAGCTTTACTCTATTTGGGCAACACCTACATGGCTCGAGCATAACCTATTATCGGCTCCGCGTCATCACATTGAAGCTCTTACACCATTGAGCCTCGCCCCGAATCTTGCTATAGACGCTGACCAAACGCACACCACTCCCTGCTCCTCTCTACTCACCGTTGTAAGTCTCGGTGCCACAGCATTGGCTTCGAGGAGCCACACACCAACAGGTCCTCCTCACCTCCAAGATAGTGGAACTTGCATTCTCTCGTTCGATCCACGGTCTCCTCCTAATACTGTGCTGAAAGAAGTTAAGAAAAAAAAATTTATATATGGCTAGAAATGAAAACAATAAAAAACGATATTATTTTCTTACGAAAACTATATTGGTACGGGAGGAATTTCCCTACAGTTCTCATCACGAATCTAAACACCGTTTTAGATAAGGATGAAAACGGCTCGAAAACAAATAGAAATCACATCTACCACAGTATGGATTGTCTCTCGCAGGAAGTTAAAAACAGTCCCACCACCAACTCTATGTTGGCAAAAGAATGCGACCAGCACAGGATGAGTTAACGAGCTTAGGTGGTGTACTACTACTAACTCTTCTCTAATCTTATCCGTATCTGTATATTTGCAAGTG
The DNA here is from genome assembly GCF_034140825.1 of Oryza sativa Japonica Group. Classification (NCBI taxonomy): domain Eukaryota; kingdom Viridiplantae; phylum Streptophyta; class Magnoliopsida; order Poales; family Poaceae; genus Oryza; species Oryza sativa. Next base: position 3,998,569 of record NC_089044.1, read on the forward strand.
GTGGAGAGACAAAATTAAACGGTACAGGTCCCTGTATAACCCCCTCCGATGCTAACAATAAATTAGGTAGGTGTCGAACTGTCGACCGATATATGGATCCGATCACGTGTCACGCGATGCACGATTGTACCAACACACAGACACAGTTACGGGTAGTACACAAGTTAGTTAGCTAGATGTGAGAGCTGAGATCTGCATATTGCCTTGGTGAGCCAGCGACCGTACCCTGGAAAGCTGAGGCCAACACATGCATCTGCAAAAGCTTTGTGCAGCATATGCAGCTGTGTGTGGGCGCGTCGCGTATATGCGATGCGAGGCGTGCAAGACGCTTCGGGCCAATCAAGGGCAAATCTTTAGTTATGCTCTGAGCTGGGGTTCGTTTCTACCGTTGATGAAATAGTATGAGGTTAGGTGGTAGAAAACAAAATAAAAATCATTAAGATATGATTAATTAAGTTTTAATTGTTATAAATTTAAAAGTGGTTTATCAGATATTTTAAAGCAACTTGTATATTAGAAAGTTTTCGCACGAAATATACTGTTTAGCAGTTTAAAAAGCGTGCTAACGGAAACTAAGATAAAATCCATATCTTAATGAAAAAGAGACAACCTTATCAAATTTAGACAATACCAAATTTTTTTATAAGTTTTGACGTTACCTAAATTTTGATAGTGTTGTATGTGTTTAGTCTGTGCCTTTTCAAAATCTACCTCCGTTTTAGGTTATAAAATGTTTTAACCAAACTGCTTCAAGTTTGACTAAGTTTATAAACAAATATAGTAATATTTACATTAACAAATTAGTTTTATTAAATTAATAATTAAATATATTTTTAGTAAATTTATCTTGGATAAAAATATTACTATTTTTTTCTATAAACTTTATCATACTTAAAACAATTTGATTTTGACCAAACTTAAAACATCTTATAACCTGAAACGGAGGGAGTAGTGGCTTTGTGAGAGAAAAGTTTGGGAACTACTATCAATTTTTTGATATGGACATCTGTTTAATTTATTAGCTTATTAAAACTTAGTAACATAAAATTTTCGTTTGGTTGAATGAAACAATAATAAAGTGAACAAGTCCTGCGTATCTGAATGCCGGTGACCCCTCTTCGTGGTAGCAGTCATGATTACGCCCCTGGCTGGCCACCATATGGGCCATGGCCGGTGCAAGCAGGGTGGACAGCACAGCAGCAACAAGCTTGAGAGAAAAAGCTTCAGGATGCACGTTGCAATGTATGGTAGATGGTGACTGCTTGGTGATTGGCAATTTCCTTGGTATTTTTAGATCCTAACCAACCAATAATATTTATAAAAGTAAGATATTTTAAATAAAAATAATTATATATTATGATATTTTGTTTAATGATAAATCTAGTAACATCAATTTTACATGATTGATCTTTTTTATTTCTTTGCAATTAATAGTTAAAGTTAAAAATATTTGACTTGTCACTATGCTACAAATGTTTATATTTTAGGACGGAGTTAGCTCCGTGGGGAATTCCGATTAGTTATTTTGAGAAATAATCTCTCTGTCCCAAAATAAGCGCGACCATAAGTTTCCGTATCCATTTTTTATAATTAGTTTTTTTATTGTTATTATATTATAAAACATGAATAGTATTTTATGCGTGACTTATATTTTTTTAGTTTTTTAAAAAATGAATTTAAATAAGACGGATGATTACAGTTGGATACAGAAACTTATGGCTGCGCTTATTTTGGGATTGAGGGAGTAATACTACTACCGTACAGCTGTATTTTCCAATTACATGGGAAAACATAAATGCATGTACGCTTTCATTCGACCAGGGGATGTCCTGGCCGCTTCGTTTGTTAGAAACCATCCTAATATTTATGAAAATTAGCAAAAATATATATGTACTCTCCTCGGCCCATAATACACTAATCTATGATTAAATGTGTTATTATTTAGGACAACGGATCTAGACATGAGAGCATGTCCACCACCACTACTAGAGACTTTTAAAGAAGTATAAAACATCTTTCTTTTAAATTTTTTTTGATGACATATACTACATATACCACTTCACAAAATCCTAAATCGACAATTAACTCACACATATGGAGTGAAAAAAATAAATTCATCATATCCAAATTTATCTTTTCTTTTCTCAAACTTGTTTTTTTTAAAAAATAATAGATGCCACTTATATTCTATATTGTCAATTGTTTTAAATTTTTTGTAAATATTTATATTGAGTTTGGAGAAAAAAATACCCATGGAATATCTGCTCGAGGATTAGTAGAATCCATTCCCCATCATTCACACTATGTCAGTTTAGTTTGCAAGTTTAAGTTGTGTGTATAAGTTTAGATGACAAGAAGTGAATTAAATTGGCATAAGCGCAATGTGCACATATGCTGTACAGCTGCCTTAATTCGTTGGCTAGCTTAATTAGCTTGCTCCTCAGTAATATAATTAAAGTGAGTAACATCTAGCTGCACATTTTTGGTTTCTGCCGGTTGTTCGATTCTTCCTCGTCCATAATGATAACGACAATCCTAGTGCTTAATTAAACGATCCCCAAACTTTGTCAATTAATTAATGATGAAACCAAACAAATTTTAAGAAATCTAGTACTCCGTACTTACTAAAACTACTAGTAAAGCAACATTTCACAGTAATTACCTGCTGACGCGTGAGGGAAGAAGTGTCATAGTCGTTTGGCACCCTACATGGATGATTAAATTCCTCCCATGGCTGACGGCTGTATCACACTTACACACAACTGGAATATAACTATATTTACTTTTTTGGCAGTATCACACTTACACACAATTGGAATATAACTATATTTATATTTTTGGCATTTTCTAGCTGTCCTGACATCCCTTAATCTAACATAATGCTTTTCTGGTCACAGTGTATTGCATGGGTTTCTTGCATGAGTAGCCGATTTGTGATGGCAGCATGTGGTGGAATTTTTCGTGTTAACAGTTGTGGACCTACTGTGGACTTTGAGTGCATACTCACTACCTTTTTTTCCTTGTTATGATATAGTGGCCAAATCCGAGTAGAAAAGAATCTGGGTACTACTCCATAGCATGGTTGTTCAAACCTTCCAAGGAAATAGTTTACACTAGGAATAACTTTGTTAGTCATGATGAACCAGGATTTTCTTCGCTATATGTGTCTTGGTACCCATCATATACATGTGACTCAAATAGTTATAAAAATATAAAAAAAAGTAATACTAATTGTGATGATATAAGTTTATATACAAACATGCAAGACTATATTTGATCTATAACTAGAGAAACAAAATAATAAAATTAGATAGTGAATAGTGCCCGTACAACGCAGATAAAAATTGTTATTTTTTTCTTCATGTGTAGATCGCATTTAGAATTGCATGTTTTGTAAAGTGTTTTATATTATCATCGTCTATATTATTAAATTTTACGAAATTTTTATATAACTGGTTAAACTATATGCATTTACCTAGTTGCCAATACTTCTGTAGTCATGATGCCGAGTTTGAAACTTGTCTTAACGACTCAGGTTTAGTCTGAAATAAATTATTAATTAAGTGAATTGTTACGTTGAATTATCTACTTTATTATGGGGAATAATTTAATATTTAATAAATAAAATTAAGAAATAATATAAAACAACTGGTCCTATATTGGAAGAATTTTTTTTTTTCGAGAAAATGTATTTTTCAAAGCGTAGAGTAGTAGATAATTTATTTAAATAATTTAAGTAAGTAATCCAACAAGAACTAAGCCTTAAACTTTCTAAATTTCAAGTGTTATTGCACCCGAGTGTGTCTAATTGCAGTCATCAAAATCTAAAGTTATGTACTTATGATGGACGCAAACATGCAGTCATGTATTCACGACTTCTTCCATGTGGAGGCTTCCTTCCCCTTTTATTGAACAAGCTTATTGTTTTTAGCAGTAGAATCAGACGTAGACGTATAGTGTGGTTGCCTTGTTCTTTTTTCTGACTATAGTCTTCAAAGATTGTAGAATTGTATTTTTTTTCCTGTATCAATGGAAACGTATATTGTTTACACTTAACTGCTACACGCAGACAATGTCAATGGGACAGTGAGATCACAACCAGCATTACCACCTAATACCACAGCAAAATTCCAAAGGTAAAACCCACAAGCAATTAACCCAGCAATAATCACCAACCATCAGCAGCAGCAGCAGCAGTGCCAAAGCCAGTGAGAGTCAGTGACCATGTGGCCACACACACCATCATCATGAGCAATTGAGCTTCAACAACAATTCACTCCACTTTTCCTTGCATTCTCTCTCTCTCTCTCTTTCCCTCTCCACCTTTCCCCTTGCTTTTCTCTCTCACCTTCCTTGAGCCGCTGAGCCCCACTCCTCCTCCATTGATCCATCCACTGCTGTTGAGCTATTTTATCACTCATAGAGAAGGCACAAGAAGCTTGAGGAGGAGACAGATGGGGAGGGTGGGGGAAGGTGCATTGCATTGCCAATTTGCACACCAAGATTGATCGATTGATTGGCATTAGGGAGATGAGATGAGATTAGATTAGAGAGAAGAGGGAGAAGAAAGGGTGGGAGACAGGTGGACAAAAAGGGTAAAGCGAGAGGAGGAGTAAAGGTGGTGGAGGAGAGTGAAGGAATCCAATCCAATCCAGTCTTGATCGATCCGTCGCGCGTGCGTGCGTGTGCGTGCGTCGTCTCGTCCTCCTCCCCAGATTGGGAGCAGAGCAGAGTAGAGCAGGAGTGCGCGCGAAGCAAAGCGGGAGGAGGCGCCACCGACACCGATCGGATCCCGCATTCCGCCGCCGCCGCGCACGCCCGGAGTGGGTGGTTCGAAGCTTCTTCAAGCTCGCTTGCTAAGCGGTAAGCATCGCTCTCCGTGTTCTTCGCTGATGGTTTGATGGTTTCTTGGGGGGTTTTCTTTGCTCTTCTTGCTGCGCGGTTTCTTGGGGAGGTTTAGCTGCGGCCTGCGGGTTGCAGCAATCTTGATTCTTGAAGTTGAATTCGAGGTTCTTTTCTTGATTCACCTATGCGATTTCTTGTGTCAGTTTCTTGGCCGATTCTTTTTTTTCTCTCCTGCGAAATTGATTCAGTCTCATCAGAATTTCGTGCTGTTGGCTCCGCAAAAACCTTGATGAAATCCCTCCATTTTACTGAAAATCTTCCGATTGTTAGATACAAGTGCAACGCCAAATCCCGTTAATCTCCCCAAATCGACAAATGAATTAACCAGAAATGGCCATTAATCCCTGCCATTGACGGCCGTACATGCGGGTTTTACTCCAATCCTACGCTTTCCTGCTGCTGCTGCTGCCGGTGGCAATTGATGCATTGCCTCCCCAGCAGAGCAATCACCAGTAATGGAGGGTGCAAGTACAGGAGAAAGTGGCCGGAGCAAGGAGGAACACATGGGGGCATGTTCTACATTTACTCATCCATGCCATGGCCCCCGGCAACTGTGGCTGTGGTCTCTTCCATTGGCTGCGTCTGCACCCATGGTGTCCTTCCCTGTGGGATGCAGCCTGTTCTTGCCATGATCTGATGAAAGTGTGTGTGTGGTTGTACAATTGATACTTTGATGCGGTTGCGGCTAATTGACGCGACAATGCCCGCACGCTCGTGTCGTTGTCAATCTTGTGGCGATGATCGGATCAATGTGGCTGCTAATCGATTGAGAAATTGATTTAAGGTAGGCTGGATGATGGTGACATGCCTGTCTTGTTTTGTTGTTAAAGGCCACATTCTCTGTGTGCCTTTCAGGGTTTAGGAGGAACAGTGTGGTGTTGGTGTACTAGTGACAAATGAATGATCCGTGCCGCGTGACCAAACCGCGGATCAGTACACATTGACAGACAGATGCATTGCCAGTTTGATTGCTCATGGTGTTTGCTTTAAGGATCAGTTTTTAGGGGGGGGGGGGGGGGGTTACTTTGCTTTAAGAAGGTGGCTAATTGTTGTCATGTATAGGCGTACTATATGATTGTGGGTGCAATTTGACTAAAGTATTAACCACTTGTTTAATTACATCTGCTTTGGATGCGTGTGCTTCCTCCTGCAAGGTCATCTGTCCTATGTCTGAAGGTGTATGCTTGTGGACGAGGCAGAAGTTGTTGAGTCGATTATCTGCATGTCCTTGTCTTGATGGTAGTGAATTGGATGCCATGCGTGCCCAGCAATAAACCAGGTCTTGACTGAAGGACTTGTATATGCAAATTGATTTCCTGCTGCGGTGTCTTCCGTAGAATCCGAGTCGCCTAAAATTATAGTAGCTTGTTTGGTGCTTGCCAACTTGTTTGGACTTATATGTCAGTTGCATTGGTTGTTTATTCCTTCGTTTCTGTTTTCTGTACAGTTGGTTGCTGGTTACTGGATAGGTTAGTTTTACTTACTTTTGTAGCCTTCTGAATCCTGCATCGTTATCTTGCCGCCATCATGTGATAGATCTTCATTTTCTTTAGTTTGGCTAGCTGAAGGTATTGAACATACTTGATCAGAGAGATAGCGGGGGATGGATCGAAGAAGCTGGCCTTGGAAAAAGAAGTCTTCTGATAAATCATCAGCTGGAGATGTGTTGAAGAGTTCCGGTCAAGCAGAGCAGGTTTGTGTCCATTCTTTGGCTTTCCTTCCTTGCAATCTTGATCAGTTGATATGCTGATTCATTCAGTCTATGCATCACTCATGAGAAAAAAATAGCTTCTTTCTTGTCTTCCTTTTTTTTAAGTCAATGATCTTCGTAAATCTAAACAACATATTTTGTTTTTATTCTTTTATTTAATCTGGTCATCAGTGGCTACTATGAAAGGGTTCATTTATTCGCCAACTGTACTCACTTTTTTTAACAAGAATCCTTTTGTAAACACATATATACAACTGATGGCTCTTCTTTAATCTGCCCTTTTTCTTCCAAAGAATTATACTGTGCTCCCTTATACTCTGTACTTTGTGAAATTGATAAGCATCCTACTACACATGGTGTGTGTGGCTTTGTTGGGAAAATTGTGCTTCTTTGTTATATATCTACTTGATACTTTTCATGCTTTTATTTTTCCGAAATGAATATATTGCGCATCAACCCAAATAATTATGCTTGTTTTTATTTGCTATCCAGTATATTGACTTGTTTTCTATTTCAGTATCTCTGCATATTAATATGCTATGGTTACACAGCTTTGTCCTGCATTAGTACCAAATCATCACCTGCCTGTCCATAGGAAAATAGAGGGAACTAGTCACAAACTTTACTAAGAGATGCTCTTTTTCAATTTGATTTTTAACTTTATGTGATACTGATACCCAACTGATGTACTCAAATTTAAGTCTGTGTCATGTACCACTTTTGTTATGGTAATGTGTCATGTACCTTAGATTGTGAACTAACATAAAATTGCTTTTTGGTCAAGCCTGCTGTTACCCTTTAAGTAGCAGGCAGTGCATTTACTCGTTAGACTTAAGGTACACTGATTTTATCGTTAGTGCTAAATGCCATCAATTACATCCATTCATTTAATATGTCAAAAACTAATGCTGTTTGTTTGATCAACATGGTGGTTAAATACTCATCTTGATTGATTATCCTTTTCTTAAACTATTTTCCTGTTTTTCAGGATGAACAAGTACCAAAATTTGTGCAGATTTCACCAGAAAGATACACAAATCTTACTGAATCAGAAGAGCAAGTGAAGATTCTATGTGATAAGGTGAATGTGTTGAATGAAAAACTATCTGCAGCACAATCAGATATTACTACCAAAGATAGCCTAGTAAAGCAGCATGTCAAAGTGGCAGAAGAGGCTGTATCAGGTTTGAAGCTGATTGCTGCTATTCTTTACTTTTTTTTTTGTTGGATAGACTATTGAGTAAATTGTACTGTATCATGATTTCTCCCCAGGATCTTGAACTTGGTCATTTCTATTATATACCTTAGTAACTACTGGAGGTGTGCAACATAACATTTTATTTGATGCAATAAAATCTGTAGTAACCATAACTAGTAATCTAGTAGTAAGACTCCCATAATAAAAGTAGTAAGACTGAATTTTCTCCAGGAGCATTTTGTAAATTAATGCGTGTACCATCATTGTAGGTTGGGAGAAAGCTGAAGCAGAGGCCTTGGCGTTGAAACATCAACTAGAAACTGTTACATTATCTAAGCTAGCCGCTGAGGAAAGAGCTGCCCATCTGGATGGTGCTCTCAAGGAATGTATGAAGCAAGTGAGGACAGTGAAGGAGGAAAGCGAGCAAAAGCTGCAAGATGTTGTCTTTGCAAAAACCAAGCAGTGGGAGATGATGAAGGCCGAACTAGAAGCAAAATTAGCTTCTTTTGAACATGAGCTTATTAGAGCAGGTGCTGAGAATGACGCACTCTCAAGATCTCTTGAAGAGCGGGAACACTTAATGATGAAGGTTGGTGGGGAAAAAGAGCAAGCAGAATCTCAGATCGAAGTGTTGAAAGGCACTATTCAATCTGGTGAAAAAGAGATAAGTTCATTGAAGTATGAACTACATGTTCTTTCCAAAGAATTTGAAATTCGCAATGAAGAAAAGAACATGAGTGTGCGTTCAGCTGATGTAGCAACCAAGCAACATGTAGAGGATGTCAAGAAAATATCAAAACTGGAAGCGGAGTGCCAAAGGTTACGTGGTCTTGTTCGGAAAAAGTTACCCGGGCCAGCTGCATTAGCTCAAATGAAGCTGGAAGTGGATAGCTGGGGCAGAGACCATGCTGATAACAGATTGCGACGCTCCCCTTCAAGGAGTTCTAATTTCCATCATCCTTTGTCACCATCCCCTGATAATTCTCTTGAAAACTTGCAGCACATGCAGAAAGAGAATGAATTTCTGACTGCACGCTTGTTATCGATGGAGGATGAAACAAAGATGTTAAAAGAGGCGCTGTCAAAGCGTAATAATGAGTTGCAGGTGTCAAGAAACACATGTGCTAAGACAGCAGGCAAGCTCCGCAGCATGGATGTTCATATGGTGAGTGCTAGGCAGTATAAGAATCCAACAAATTCAAACCTTGATGTTCACCATGATGGTGCACTGAGCCTGAATGGAAGTAACCCACCAAGTCTGACTTCCATGTCCGAAGACGGAGTTGATGATGCAACAAGTTGTGCCGAATCTTGGGCCAATGCTTTGATATCTGAGCTCTCACACATCAAGAAAGATAATGGAGGTAAGGGCAGTTTGACAGAAAATTCCAATCAGATGGTACTCATGGATGACTTTCTAGAGATGGAGAGGTTGGCGTGTTTATCTCCTGAAGGAAAAGAATGTGGAAGCTTTATTGACAAGAAGAAGGCCACTAAAGTTCACACAACTCTCACTACCATCACTAAACGGGAAAGTGATAGAGATTCATGGCCATCCTCGCAGTTCCCAGATACACCATCCAGCAGTGAGCATCTGCCTGAGAACTCCCCACTTTCAAAATTGCACTCAAGAATTTCTTCTCTCTTAGGTTCTCATTCACCACAGAACAATGTTGGCAAGGTCCTAGAGGGTATCAGAAATATCCTAAGAGATATCAAGGAAGAAGCAGAATCAGTGAGTGCAAAAAAGAATCAGCCTGATAACATGAATGGACTTGCTGATAATGGATCTTTGACAAAGCAATCCAAGAACCTGAGGGATGTGGATCATGGTCTAAGACATGCTATTTTGGAAATTCTTGATTTTTTCCAGCCATTTAAAAGACAACTATCTGAGGTCCAAGGTAAAAGTTCCCACCAAAACACAATCCTTGAGAAAATAGAAAAGTTCTCCACTATAGCTGACAAAGTTGTGCTAAACGAAAATGCTCTTGCCGAAATGGTGATTGCATTAGCGGAAATTTTGGCAGGAAATTCTGCTATTAAACTCACATTGCCGAGAGACAGCATCACTGAAACCGAGAGCAATAATCTGGACTATGTTGATAAAGTGACCTTATTGGAAAACAAAGTGCATCATGAGCCAATTAAAGATAGCCTTGCTGATATTTGTTCACTTGCGCCTCATTCGTCTTCTGATCCTGACTTTGAGGGTTCTAGGGATGCATTTGTTGTCAAAACCACAGTGCAGATGTGCTCAATGGAGGAATATGAACAACTGAAATCGGAGAAGAGGAAATTGGAGATGGAATTAGCAAAGTGCAATGAAACTATCGAATGTAGAAAGCTTGAGTTTAGTCTGATGGAGAAAAACATGGAAGAGCTTACGTCAAAGTTATCTGCATGCGAGAAATCGAATAGCTTGACTGAGACACAGCTGAAGTGTATGGCTGAATCATACAAATCACTTGAGTTACACAAGTTGAAATTAGAAAGTGAAATAGAAGTTATGCATAGACAAATAAATACTTTGAGAACTGAACTTGCTGATGAAAGACAAAACCATCAGGACGATTTGGCGAAGTACAGAGATCTTAAGGAGAAGATTGAAAGGTGAAATACCTGTCTTTCCATTTTGGTATTTCCTTAGTTTTTCTTTGTTGAAAGGACTTAGATAGACTATTTTATCATCTTGTTTCCTTTAGTTTGTTGCATGTTTAACAGATTCTTCGTTGACTTTGTTTATGTCATGAAGGTATGAGAATGAGAAGAATACTTCATCTGTAGATGAGGATGCAGGTGTTAAAATAAAGCAGGTAAAAATTACTAAGCCTAAACTTCATGTTCGTAACTGATTATAAACCTATGTAGTTTGTTTACTCCAGCTTCTTTCATTAAATATAGAATAAGCTGGTCGAGCATTGATACCACGAGAAATTCACCTATGTAGCGAGCTGGCTGCTTGCAGTTAGGGGGACCTTGTACTGCTGAAACTTCCTTCTCAATACAAAGATACGCGAGTCTTTTGCGTATTCCCCAAAAATTAAATATGGAATAAATTTCATAAATGTACAGGCATAACTATTAACGCTCATTTCTCTGAACTTTAATATTCCTTGTTAAAGTTGCAATTGGTTCTAATAGACCTGGCCACTGACAGCCTCAAATCATGCGTCCCAGTGCATCCAACAGCCTATAGAAAAGTGTCCATGTGTGTCTATGGTGTTGAGTGATGAGAGGCAACATTAGACCCTTTTTAGCTGATCTATGTGCCCAATACTTATGACATGCGTGTGTCTGTGTCAGCAGCCTGCTATGCACAAGCCAACATTTCAACAAATTGGTGAAAACTTAGAAGGTGCCAAATAGTGCCAAGACCAATTGCTTGTTGCATGGGCTCTAAATCTATAGTTATGCACAAAACATTGCACCCAAATCTATAGTTTCGTAGAATTGGTTCTTAGAAATCTGTGATAATCTCTTATACTATATCAGCTCATATAGTGCCAAACACATGAATTACACATTTATTCCCTTGTGCTCTCCGAATAAATACTTCCTGGACAATAAACGCTTCAGTGTCCTTCAAATTCTTTCTTTTAAACATTATTTTTTTTCTGGTCATGTTGTGTATTCCATAATATATTCTTGGTTAAAATAATGGCAGGACAAAGAGATCGCAGCAGCAGCAGAGAAGCTTGCAGAATGCCAGGAGACAATATTGCTTCTTGGCCGTCAGCTGCAGACTCTTCGCCCCCCTCCAGCAGAACCACTGGGTTCTGTGTTAAACCAACAACCTGTGGGGGTGTTTTCTGAAGATCAAGCTAGAACAACCCAAGGCTTGCATTTTAAGAAGCTGTCAGGTCAATTTGATACAGATCACACATTCTCAAGTGCACCGGGAACAGGAAACGTATCTCCGCTAAATGGATATAGAACACACAAAAGCCCCTCCAATCTTGATGGAAACACTTACTTCGCTTCTCCAAACAACTCCAAGCGTCCAAAGCACAGATCAAGGTCTTCTTCCTCTTCCTCATTTACTAACCAGTTCACAGAGAAACAGAGCCGAGGTTTCAGTCGGTTATTTTCGAAGAGCAAGAGCGAATACTAACCGACTTTTGAGCTTGTTTTGCTTGTCGTGGCAAGCACTGCAGGTGTATATTTTTGCCAACAAAACCTACCACCTATTTGTGTATTATGTAGATGATGCCTGCACTTACCAGATTCTAGTAGTTTTTGCTTGAGATTTTAGCTGTATCCATATTCAGTGTGGTTGTCAGCCGTCAGTACTAAGAACCATCCTTTGCCCTGGATTTTTTTGGGTTGCTGTTACTGCTTATACCTCATGGAACCTCACTGTAAATTTGCCTAGCTACCTCGATGAAGATTGAGAAGGTAATGTTGTTAGCGTGAAGAGATTTCTCTTGCCAAGGTTCAGTTAACCGCTAGCTTGTGTTGTGGTTGGTTAGTTCTCTGTACAGATAACCTGAAAAAAGTTTGGAGTTTGCTGTCAAGTTTTTGATTGTAAAGTATTTGGATACTCTGTGTGCTAACAGTTTGGAATGTAATGTGTTGCCCCAGTTCAAACAATATCAGTTTTATGCTGCAACCGAGTTCAGTTTTGTATATTTTCCCCCTTTTTTTCGAGAACACAAGTTACTTATATATACAACAGACAATCAAGATTTTTTTTTCTCATTTCAGTGCAATATTTATATTTAAATACGTAAGTTTATTGCTCGTGTTTCCCAATGTAGACTTAGAGAATAAAAAATTCAACAACTTTATCGTAAGTTATTATAGTGATGAATTTCTTTTGACCCAAATACAGTGATGAAATTTGAGATACTAATTATTCAGATGCACTTTATTGCTTACTGCTGTACTATCAACAAAATTCTCTTTTTTTTAATCAAGAGACAAACGTTTCTTTTTTTAACTTTGATGTATTATAAATTTAGTTAATAAGGAAAATGATTCGAAATTTCAGTAGAAAAAAAAAGAGAAAAGAATTCGAGATGGCCCAGAAACAAAGTGAGCTAGGTGGCACTGTTGATTTGGGCCAACTTATCCAGGCCATCCCATGCATGCGGAAAAGCAGAGGGCTAAGCGGAAATAAGTCCAATTTTACTCTCTCAATATAGCTCCAATCTAACTTTATAACCCTAAACTGTAATATCAGATATCTTGATCCCTAACTATTAGTAAAACTTTATAATTTAACTCTCTCAACAGTTTTACTAATGTGGCGCTTGATCCGGCCTATCTTGCTAAGTCATCCTGTGTGGCCCACATGTCATTCTCTCTCTCTCCCTCGTTTCTTTCTTCCTCTTCCTGTCTTCTTCTTGATGGTGGTGGTGTCTGCCTCGAACCCCGCCGCGCGTCTCCGGCTCTGCCACGCCTTGGTGTCTTGGTGATCAACACCTCAAACGCCGAGCACCTGGCGACGGCCGCCATGTGTGTACTGGCTCTTGAAGTGGTTGATGTAGTCGGCGGAGATGTCGATGGCATCGGTGGGTCGGGGAGGCTGCTGACGACAGCGGTGGCAAGGGTTCGCGATCGCGTCGCGGCCCCACACGAGCTCAGCGGCGAATCCATCCGCGCTGTGGGCGAGGTTGCCGATGACAGCCATGGATTGCGCCACTTCGGGTCATCCGCCACCGCGCGGCTGAACCGGAACCCGATGACGAAGCTGCAGCACGCGAATGTGGTGACCTGGACGAGCAACATGAGCTCGCACTCCTCCATCGTCGGCGTCGGCGGTAGTAGCTCATTACAGGGGCGGATCCAGGAGGGATTAATAGGAGGATCAGAATAAACTATATAAAATTATAGTCCCTCTTCTAATGAATACTTCCTCCTTCTCTAAATGTTTAACACCGTTGACTTTTTTAAACATGTTTGACCGTTCGTTTTATTCAGAAACTTTTGTGATATGTGTAAAACTATATGTATACATAAAAGTATATTTAATAATAAATCAAATGATAGAAAAAGAATTAACAATTACTTAAATTTTTTTGAATAAGATGAACGGTCAAACATTTTTAAAAAAGTCAATGGCATCAAATATTTCAAGATGAAGGTAGTATATGACAGAAAATTTTAGTGGGGCCTTCATGAGGGATCTTAGGCCATTCCCAACCCAATGACTAAGATGTTGTCCATAGTATTAAATACGCTGCTACATAGGATGAAAAATAACGTGGCAAGTGAATAAATGAGGAAAGAGAAGGAAATCATGTCTTGCATGAGACATGGTTTCTACACAACATCCAAGACATCATGTGAGATAAGTACCATTAAATTTTAGTATAGAATAGTGGTGTTTGCATTGGAAGAGTGGTGTCTACTACTAGTTTCTTGATGATGTGGAGTTTATGGAAACTATGTCTAATGTTTTGGGTTGGAAATGGCCTCATCGTTACAACAGGGGTAGTAGGGGCTCGAAACCCCACAGACCCCATGGTGGATCCACCACTGGTACCAGGTACCAGAAGGGAGCACACGTTCACTACGTGAAATCTCACCTATACAGAAGAAAGGAAAGGGATAAGTCACTTAAAGTATGCCGTAGCAACGGGATCCCGTTGTGTAGCTGCCCTCATTATTAAAGCTAGTGAAATTTGACTCCCTCAGCGGTTTTGATAGTAGTTTTTGTTGACGTGACACATTGACTTGGTCCACTACATTGATGGCAAAAATACAGGTGAGGTCCACATATAAGCCCCCTTCTTCCTTCTCTATCTTTTCCCCAACAAGCAGTAAGTGAAGGCGGCGGCGATGCTGATGGAGGTGCCGCGGGGAGCGGTGGATGCAGCGGGCAAGGCGAGGCAGCTCAGGGACTTCTCCACTAGGATTGGCTCCTCCAGGGTGGCCAGATCTTCTCCCCAGGCTCGTACGTTACCCTCAAGTTCAGGACCTTGTCAGCTGCGTCGCCGCAAGGACTCCACAGCCTATGAGGAGAGGGGGCCCGAGGAGAGGCTAGTGGTGGGGGCCGCCTCATCTCCTTCACGAGACCAGCACTACGTTCTCTCCCCACCCCACCATTGCGTCGGCGCCACGAAGGAGCTTTGTGCGGAGTTGGCCACGTCGACAACACCATCAAGGATCAGCAGTGGTGGATCCACCATGGGGTCTGTGGGGTCTCTAGCCCATGGTGGGGTCTGTGGGGTCTCTAGCCCCCACTACCCGTGTTGTAACCATGAGATCCCTCATGAAGACCTCACTAAATTTTTCTGTCATATATTCATTAGAAGAGGGCCTATAATTTTGTATAGTTTGTTCAGACCCTCCTATTAATCCCTCTTAGATCCGCCCCTGCCTGATACCACGTACCATAGGCGTGCGTGATACCTCGTCACCGGCGTCACTCCTCTGCAACCGGAGTAGCACATCACAGGCTGGTACCTGGTACCAGTATGGTACCAGCTGCATGGTGTGTAGTACCTGGTACATGTGGAATCGGAGAGATTCAAGAGGATAGGACAGGGGAATCGATACTATCCATATAAGCCGGAGAAAAAAATCAGCAAAGGAAATCATCTACCAAAAAAAGAGAAAAGGAATTCAACCGGCGGTGAAGCATTGCCGACCGGGGAGAGAGGGGGGGGGGAGGAATCAGGCAGAGTGGAAGGTAGTGCGAGGGGTACCTACAGGTATCGAAGGAATGGATGCGAGCAGTGGCGCAACACCGCCGCCATGGGGAGGCGGCACGCCGTTGCACCGCCGCACCGCGTGTTCTTGAGTCGGCAGGAGTAGCTCTGCGCGGCGCCGCCTTCCCCGACGCCGGCGAAGGAGAGCGGGCCGAGCGTCCTCCACGCCCAACGTGCAATCCCGTGCAGCTAGCCGCCATCGTTGTGGTAGTCAGAGAGAGAGAGAGAGGGGGGGGACAGGAATGGGAAGAGATAAAGAAGAGGATAAGATGCTAGATATTTAGTGGTAGTAGTTATCCCGTGTGTACAGGATACTGTTGAGTAGTTTTTCTGTTTTATACTTGGGGGTTGAGGTATCCGGTATTGCGGCTGAATGGTACTATGTATCAGATTAGATCTATATTTGAGGGAGTCAAGTAGACTTTTTTCGGGCTAAGTGTGACTGTGTGAACCAAGTTGAGCCAAGTGCGGATCGAAAGAAAATTTATTTTTCAGATTCATTATTTTTATCTCAGCCGAGTTAAATAAATGCTGAAACAAAATTATTCTTTAAGAAAAGTTGAATAAGAAGGGATGGAATATAAAAATTCATTGAAAAAAAAACATCAGAGGTGCATCCAATTGTATTTTTTTCACTAAATAGCAAGGAGGCACAATTAATTCACGCTAATCTCTTATGTTACAACCGTTATAATGATATACTAACACGTTGTTGACTTTTGAATATAGGTTTGACCATTTATCTTATTAAAACTTTTTTACATAATTTCTATTTATTTTGTTGTAAGTTGTTTAATCACGAAAAATACTTTAAGCATGATGTACTCCCTCCGTTTCTAAATATTTTTGACACCGTTGAGTTTTTAACCACATGTTTGACCGTTCATCTTATTAAACTTTTTTTGAAATACGTAAAACTATATGTATACATATACGTATATTTAACAATAAATCAAATAATAGGAAAAGAATTAATAATTACTTAAACTTTTTGAATAAGACTAATGGTCAAACATATTTAAAAAAGTCAACGGCGTCGAATATTTAGAAACGGAGGGAGTATATGTTATGCATTTGCACAAATTTTTAAATAAGATAAATGGTCAAACGTGCATCCAAAAGTCAACGGCGCCATCTATAAAAAAATAGAGGGAGTATTGTTTAAGATAATAAAATAATAGGTTTAAGATTACAACAATTATTATTTTTATGTTTCAAAACTAAGCATTGTACAAGGCCCCGTGTTTAGTTTCTCCCTATTCCCAACTTTCTATCACATCATATCACATCAAAAACTTTTCTACATACATAAACTTTCAACTTTTTTTTTCGAACTGCCAACTTTATTTAAGCTTCCAACTTTTTTCAGGAACTAAACACACCCTAAGTTATATTTATTGTTTAAATTCCAAAATTTTGTTTGGAGTTTGTCAATAAATAGTTATGATGGAAGGAGAATACACCCTTGATATATTAGATATTTCCGAAAATTTGGAAAATACTCCATATTCGGCAACCTAAATAAATCAGGTTTCGGAAAAGTATGGTTGCATCTAAAAGCTTTCTGAAACCTCAATCTATCTACAAGGAAGATCTTTAATAGTATATATATTTTAGAACTCTTACCGGCATCGTGGGAGGTGCTTTGGGTATCCTGAAAATTTTTGTTTTGGTCATAGCGGGTAAAGTTGGAGAATAGGTCTTATAGAGCAGTTATTTTATAGTATACTTTTCTTCTCTCAATTATTATTACAGTCCTTCTACAAAAAAATTATTACAGTCTAATTTTTATTCTCAACTTATATTAAGTATACATTTCTCATCAGTCCAAACAAGACAATTTTAGTACACACGTACACATACCACAATACACACACATAATATCACACTCACACAGGTGTGAATGCATCCTTGATCTCACTAATTTGAGTGTAGTTTGACCATCATGCATCATGGATGGATATATTGTCTAACACTTTGAGATGCCACGTTATCCCTTGAGCAGTGTCTCTCTGGCACCCTCTCACCAGGGTTTACACTTTCGATTTTGGTAGGACCAAAATTTATGAAATTTCATGATTTTCGGTACTTTTTTGGACCCCTTTTTTTTTGGAAATTGTGATAGATTTTGACCGAATTTGAATAAACTTGTACCAACTGCAACAAAAATTTGAGAAATCCCGAAAATTTTGGTTGATATATTGATTTGCCGGTGGGATCCGAAATTTCAAACCGAAATTGCAATAGCCGCCTCCAAAAGCCCTTGGCCCCCACACGGCTAGCTGCTACACCATCTCTGTTTGATCCATTATATTGCCTCCAACGTTATTTGCTCTAGGGCCGATTTCGCCATTGGGCTAACATGTCAGTCTACTGGATACACTACGAAAAAAAAACTTTTTTCACGTGGTTGGCTCACCCGCCTGTCAAAAAGGTATGAAAAACAACAATTTTTTTCCATGCGGGATGTAGCCTGTCCAAACTCGCAATACTTAGATATGCCCCCATTCAACCGAAACTCTTTATATTTTGGGACAGAAGAAGTACTATGTATGGATGCTTCTGACCTACTTAATATAATTTCACACCAAATAGTAGTTTAATTCCGCTACCCCAATGTTTAAACTCCATATCACAAAATTATTTCTCTGATCTCCACTGACCACTGTACTATTGCTTATTGGGGCAGATTACTTTCGTAAGACATCTATATTCTTCCATGATTTACCTTAATTGATTTAGAACCGACTTTTTAATTTCTTCATAGCATTGAGAACTGTGAGGTGGTTACTAGCAGGTTTTAAGGAAACCGCTTCATTAGGACCAGGACCAAGGTCACTTTTTTGTGCAGTGTTAACCCTGACTACCATTATTCTTTTATATTTAAATTAAAGATTACTTAAACTCAACATCGAAAGGCTTCATTTTGAATTGTGTTAAACTTGCGTCTTTAAAAAATATTCCTTTTTTTTTCATCCACAAATTGAACGTCTCTTTTTCTGTTTGGTAAATTGACATGCCAGCAACTAAAAGCTACTTTTGTGCAGCTACAAGCATATATAACACTATAGTGTGTAAATCAAGTCAATGCCAACACTACATATAGAATTTCTAAAACAACATAAGATGGCTCTTCATTAATAAGACATTTACTTCAGTTCAGGGTAGCACTGAACAGTTGGTACCATATATTTGCAGCATGCAGAAATATATTCTTTTCCAGCTAGCTACTCACATTATTCTACTAAAATACTGTCAAATATATATAGATATGCATTTTTTTCACACCAAACTTGAGAAAGGTAACTAATATCTATGAAGTGCTGGAAATCAAGTATTTAATTTGGCATCTAGCTAATATCTTGTGCTTATATATATTAAGAAAAGACGTTCTCATGTGTGATGGTGTCGCTTATGTATCAATTCTAATAGTAGGAGAATCCAATACATTTGATATCACGCACGATAAATTTGCAAAGAATAGTAACAGCTATATGGAACTTTTGCGATCCTTGCACGCAAAATGTACACATTAATGACACGATTCATTGCATATATGACAACTGTTGATTAATGCTCTTATTTCTAAGAAAGCTAATTAAATGCATTACTAATGATCCAACTAATTATTACATTCTTTAGTTTGTACAAATAATACTTGTTTCCTATTAATGTTTATATTCTTACTTGTGCAAAAGTTGCAGAAATAATATTGTTACAAGGAATATTATTGATGCTAGGTACCAGCTAGTTATAATAGTTACTAACTTACCATAGTTACATGTCAAATTTACCCTGCTTTGATAATTTACGGTAGTGACGATCTTCCTTAAGAAAAAAAAGACCTGTCTAATTAATTAACGAATCAAAGAGTAATGTAGAGACACATAATTAACTTACTTAACTAGTAGCAGTATCCCTATTATTATGCATATATAGTACCATGTATTTGCACGCATGGCCGGTCGCCACAGAAACATCATCTTAAATTAGCTTAGAGTACATGCCAAAATTAACTCATATGCATATGCATGTTCATTACGGTAATAATTAGTTACCTACATGGACTAGTAGTAATCATGAAACTTTTCAATGCGGTTTGGACACATTAAAGAGCTAGCTAAACTGAAACATGTACTTTCCTATGGCATCATATTATTCATATCCCAACCGCTTGTCATTTTCCAACAATTGATAACAAAGGAGTCCCTGAATACAAGGGCATATGATATAACTTCAAGAAACATAAGGAGAGAAAACATTGTTGTGTGCATGCTGCATGGTCTTAGTCAAAGATGTCCCACCAAAGCTATGCTTCCTGTCTGTCTCTCACTCATCTATATATCAAACTCTAAAATATAATCCCCTGCCAATCATTTAGCCCCAGATATACCACGACTCTTCATAGAGAAATAAACTAGTTTAATTAGGCTTGTTTTAAATGTACTGTGTCCCATTAGAAATAGCTAGCTAGCTAGCCAGACTGAATCTAAGACTAAGGTTGCACCATATGAATACTTGCATTATTGTAGTTGTAGAAGCACGAAGCAAGTAAAAGGAAACCAACACCTGGCTCTAGCCTCCAAGTACTCACATATGTTCACACTTTATTCAGTTGCCACCATACATATATGTTCAGTTACCATTAACCCCAAAAATGCTCATTTTGCTACTTGCTAGCTGTTGTATATATTATGGCAAAAAAAAAAAGCTCATTTGTCATAGAGAGATCAGAAAGTCCCAAATTAAGACTGACTACACTTCACTTCAGATGTTCAGTTAGAACCTTGAAACAGAAATCAAACAAACTTCAAACACAACCGTAATTAATCTGCGATGAGACAAAGATTTTTTTTTTGTATATTGAACTAAATTAGACCAGGTTTTGTTTTTTGCAATTAGAACTGTTGCAATGGAACAGTGATCAGGGCTACAGCTAAGCTAACAAGAACTCATCCCCAAGCTTCCTCTTTTGGAGCAAACTCCCAAGCATTATAAAATGGTGCAAGTGGGCACCCCTTGCACCCTAGCCCAAGAACAAAGATGATACGCGAAAACCGGGCAATGCCTGTTACCTACCATCTCCATCCCCAACATCACCATCATCGTCTTCCTCGCCATCGTCGTCGTCGTCGTTCGATTTTTCGCCTCAACGACATGGAGGATTTGGTGAAAAAAATTTCACCATTGGGATTAAATTCTCTTCTTGCCTCAACCAATGCATTCATGAATGATTAACACCTGATCAATTAGTCCATGAGCTAGCTAGCTAAGCTGAATTGATGATCACACACAGTGAGGAGGATCACTGTGTGTGAGGTGGCGGCTCCAGCTTGGAGCTCGACGACGACCGTCCATGGCGGTCAAGAAGCTCCCTCGCCAGCGCTTGCAAGTCGCCGCCGTCGCTGCCATCGTCGTCGCCGCCTCTGCTGCTCGACGAGCCGTCGCCCATCCGGTCATAGGGGTGATGATGCAGCTGCTGGTGGTGGTGTTGCTGCTGCTGGTATAGTCCCCACTGCGGCTGCGCCGCCGGCAGTGGGTCAAAGAGGGTGGACAGGTCGGCGGTGACCGGAATGTTGGCCGCCGACGACGATGGCAGGTCGGAGAAGTTGAAGTTGGCGGCGGCGGTCATCGGCATCAGTGGCTGTGGCTGTGGCGGCGCCAGGGTCGGCCCGGCGACGTAGGGCGGCGGCGACGGCAGCTCCATCGTCGAGAGGTGACCTTGCAGGTAGTTCAGCTCGGACTGGAGACCTGCCACCTGAGAGTACATATACACATGGGGAATTGAACCAGATCATCATCAGTAAAATGGACAGAAAATTAGTACTTGGCATAATCAGATCAAGAGAAAATGTAGGTAGCTATACTATATACAAAAAAATCTTAATGAAATGCTGATCATATTAGTAAAGAAAAGGAAGAGGAGAAATGGTTGGGAGCTATACTAGCTGCAGCTTCAAGAACTACTAGAGATTGATGCATCCTAATTCCTAGCTAGGGCTTGCTAAATTACCATTTTTCTTTTGTGGGTGTGAAATCCAAGCATGTATGCATACCCTCCTTGATTTCAGAGCAAGAGAGAGAGAGGGGGGGGGGGGACAACAACCTGATGCATGATATAAAATGATGTGATAAATGGGGATATCATCATGCATCTATCTATCAATCTATCTATCAGAAGATTCAGAGAAAGAATGAAAGAAGAGAAAGCAAGAACAAGAGAGAGAGTAGATGATGGGATTTAATGATGAGATGGATGATGAGATGTGCACATCATCACTGGTAGGCCTGAGTAGTAGTGAGTAGTAACAGAAAGAGAGAAGTCCATTTCTCCAGATTAACTCCCTTGCTTAGCTTGCTAGCCTTCTCTCCTCCCCAAAAAAGGACTCCTTTGCCTTCTTCAAGAAAAAGACATCCATCCTTCCTCCAAAAACCAACCAAATCAAACCCAAGAAACCAAAACCAAAACCAAAACCAAAATAGAAGCTCGATCGATCGCACAACCACCATGACGAACATCTAAATGACTCGCCGCCACCGACGGCGACGATGAGGAGGAGGAGATCGAGTGAGTATGAGTAGTATATACCTGGTGTTGGAGGTGGAAGATGTGGGCGACGCAGCCGTAGACGGGGTCGCGGAGGCGGGCCTGGGCCTCGTAGCAGATGGTGACGACGGCGTCGAGGCGGCGGTGCGCCGGGATCTGCTGCAGCAGCTTGGACACGTTGCTGGCGCCGAACACCTTGTGCACCGCCGCGAAGTGCGCCGCCCCGGCCTCCGAGTCGAAGTAGGGCGCGAAGATGCACCCCTGCACGCACTTCCGCCGCAAGAACTTGCACGCCCCGCACGGCCCACCTCCTCCTCCACCTCCGGCGCCGCCACCTCCTCCTCCTCCTCCGCCGCCGCTGCCGCTGCCGCTCGCGCTCACAACCACCGACGAGCTCATTCTTGGAATGAGCCCCCACCACCTAGTCTCTAGCTCTCTTCTCCTACCTGCTAGATGTTGTTACCTTGGCTTGTGTAGGGTTAAAACTAACTCAAGATCGACCGACTAGTAGCAAGAGAGAGATAGACAGCGAAAATTGTTTGTTTCTCTCTCTAGAACTGAATCGATTTTCTTTCTCACAAATGGTAGAGAGAGAGAGAGTGTGTGTGTGGAGTAAGAATGGAGGAATGAGGTGGGGGCGGCTGTACATATAGGAGGGAAGAAGGGCAAAAGCGTAAATACAGCAGCAAAGTGATAAGTAGGCTGTTTGCAATCCCATTGGTGGAGGCTGGTGTATATATCCATATATTTCTATACTAGTCCCTACTTAATTACTGCCAATTTTGGGCCTAGCTAGCTTTATTTACTTTATTTTTATTTCTTTCTATGTTTTCTTAAATGCATTTTTATTTCTTTATGTTGTTGCTGGAATTATACATATTAATGGAATTTTTTTATTTAGGTCATATATAAATGTATATCAGCTACTAGGTGGTTTTCTATCTCTGTGTTTTCTTTTTGGTGCCGTTGTATTGATGAGACTTTAAAGCCAAGGCAAATGCTTGCAATTGGCCTTGGCAACAAGTACACTTCTCTTTCTCAAAGGGTTAGAATATTGCGTGAAGCAAACTGGCCTGGCTGGGGGAGAACAGCAAAGACCGAAAATTAATGCCAATTGCATCCATCCATTCGCTCTCATCTCTCTTTTTTTGTTTTTTTGGGTTAGTTTCTCTCTCTGTCACCACCATATATATTGATCACATTTCACACCACCTGCACAGACCAACAAGGATGATCTCGTCGCATGCACTCTCTCCCATGTGATCCTAACATGACATTCTTCCACTCAATACGCCACACACAAAATTGTTAGTTTTTTTAATCATACCAGAACTTTTATTTAGATAAATTATAGTGTATGTATATATTATAGTTAAGCACAAAAATAAATTATAATGCAGACAGGGTAACCCCAAATATTGACTAGGATGATGTAAAAATCTTATTTTAGCACAAATTGAGGGTGGATAATCGGGATAATATACCAAATAGAACCGCTAATGCTATCAATGGTAGCTTATCTTGTCCATTCAGTATAAAAGTATACTTCACCGATTTATTACCCCATACAATTTGAGCGAGTAACCGACAAAAGTTTCTAAACATAGATTATCAATTGTAATATATCATTATTTATATTTTTTAATTCATTCCCCAAATAATACTAATGCTACGATTATCGGAGGCATCTTCTAAGTTTAGCGTATTGGCACACTGACATGATGGTGATTGTCCAGATAAACTTCTAAACATAGATAGAACTAATGTTACGAATCGTAACGTAACTATTTAATCTATTTCAATTCATTCCTCACAGAAAAATATATTCATCGTTTAATAATCCCACATAATTAGAGCGATTGTGGATGTAAACTTCTAAATATAGATAGCACTAGTGTTACGAATCGTAACGTAACTAATTATTTAATCTATTCCATACCTCTTAACAACTATATATATCATCATTTAATCGTTCCACATAATTAGAGCCGTGGATATAAACTTCTAAACATAGATGGATAATGACATATATGATACACCAGATCATAATGCTAGTGCTATATGAATTGTAAGATAACAATTTAATCTTTTGCAAAACATGTAGTTAAAAAGAATAAAACGGTAGGTTTATCGGTCACATATTCTAAACTTAGAGCTCTAACACAAATACATTCTATTAATCATGCCATATCTAGATAAACTTCTAAACATAGATATAGTTCTAGTGTCATGAGTCGTAATGTAACTGTGTACGTAATCTATTTCATTCCTGATGAAAAAAATATTATATATCATCGATGGTCCTATAAAATTAGAGCGATTGTGGGTGTAAACTTCTAAATTAACATAGATAGATCAAGATATAATGACATATCATGAGAGCGACTGCATAGATATAGACTCTTTAACATGGATTTCATCTAATATGGAGTGGTTTAATTAGTAGATTTGATATAAGATGGTAATGTTGTTTTACTTTTATCTTAGCAAGGACTAGTAGTGTCAAGGTAGAAAGCCAACTTCTCCAATTTACTGTTTGAATGCAGTGGTGTAAGTAAATGGTTTTATTGTTCTTTTAGTAGACAGCATAAAATAATATATGTAAAACTATAGCTTGTAGGTGGCATCCTCTAATCGACAATATCAGTTTTTTGTTCTATATTTTCGCACATTATAACCAATATGTGGTGATATGATTTTTCAGACATAGATATAATCTATAATGCCACATATATACATTCAATCAAAATTTCCGCAATATAACCGAAGTGGTTGATATGAACATCTAAAGTTAGATGGAGAGCAAAATGGGCTGGATTATGTATCAGTAATATATTACCATCATAAATAGCGTATATAATTTATTATTTTTTGCTGGCTTTGGATTGTATCACTAAAAAAGTGCAGTTATTTTTTTCGACGTATCTATCTAGCTAACGCAAGGATAGAAATTCAAGAGCTCCAAAAAGTTATTCTTTGAGTATGAAGGCTTAATTAAATATATAGCTAGCTGCCAGCTGCGTCCGTACGTTGTCAACGTATGCATGTTATGAACTGCTGCCTAGCTTTGGACTCTCTTCATTCAGTGATCGATCGATCAGGTGAGAAGTAAAGTAAATGTGTGGCTCTGATCTGCATTCTGCAACGCGCTAGCTACCTTAAGCTTACTGCATTGCTCATCTCACATCCGTTACAAAGTGTACGTACCACACATGTTAAGCCAAACAGAGAGAAGAAAATTAAAGCAAATGAAAGAGAAAAATAAAAAGGACACGACAATGACCATCTGTATCCGGAAACCGTTGCAGAGCTTGCGTGAATTTCGAGGCATCGATGGATCGATCCATGCATGCCCAGACATGCATGGGAATCACCGCCAGCCATCAGCTCTAGACACTTCACCGCCTGCAGTTACGACTTACAAAACTTTATGTTTCCTTGAGGTTACATTTGACCAAGATCATATACGCGTAACACGTATATATAATCATGCAGTAGTTTAATTTTTATATGAAAGATTTTCTCATATACATATAATACATGTATAATATGTATGAGATATCAAGATAATGGGTTACAAAGGATGTGATTGTGAAATAAAAATAGATGCAGGGTCGGGATAATATGGGGTGCGGTGGAGGTTAAAACTTATCCTTTAAAGAGTGAGATAATACTTCTCAAACCCAATTTTCAAACATGTCATACATAAATATATGTATGGACAATGATTTTATCAGTTTTTCCATAATCACATGTGTTATTACAGCAAAGAGTACCTCTTCCTTGGGTAAGATATAGTAACATGTAAATATGTGTGAATGATGTGTGCACAGTTTGAACCAAAGCATATGCTAGCTTCTAGGTAGATGCAGCACTAGAGCTGGCATGCATGGACTGTGTGATCACTGTACAGTATGGCCTGATTGATCAGGAGAGTGTGTACCAAGCAAACCCTTCTTTCTCTCTCTCTCTCTCTCCCATACACACAGAGAATATAATGTGCATCTGAGATCTATAGATGGATGCGTGGAAGCCAAAAGACGGCACCCTGGCTAGGTAAGAAACTTGCATGCTTGACCACACCTCTCAAATTCACCACTTAAAGTTTTTTGTGACTCAAACACACAATCTTATCACAATTTAATTAATTAATTATGGGCCAGGTGTCCATTGATCCATCGTTAATTTCTAGTTATACTAATCATCAAATTAATTGTCACATCAAACTGGAATTCATGATCAATAATTGACAACGTACAACTGTATCACTGATAAAAAAAAACATGGAGTCCTAGCTACAAAATTCTTCAATGTCAGTACTAACCATCCATATGGAGAATGCTGCTAAATAGTACTGCACTCTTTCATATGGAGAATATGCGTACATATTTAGCTTATACCCTAAATATATACATATATCAAAAATACCCCTGGAGTTGAAGAAATACCATGCATCAAATAGATCCAAAAGTGGTTATTTCCTTTTTGTCCTTTCTTAAGTTCTCCATTTCCACAGAACTACTATAGACAAATTAAACCACTTTTTTTGGTTGAAAGTATCCATTGCTTTATTAGTTGTGCTTATATATATTACACATTAATTCCTTAGCAAGCATCTGCTGAATTATTTATTCTTTTATGCAAGGAATTAAGATAATTAAAATGAATTGGTCAGCAACAGAATTTGGTACTACTACTTTACAGGTCAAGTGAACTCCAGGCATATATATGGATGTACATACAGTTGAGATCACATTTTTTTGTCTTGCATTGCTCCTGAACCTTTTGTCCTTTGCAATATATCTTGGACGGCAGCAAAGCAGTTACTTCAACTTTATTCTGATATTTAGGAGAAACTGTTGGATGGATCCATGCAGGATCCAGAAAACATGGTAGTGATTTACAAAAGCTGTACTAACGTAGCTTTCTCCTTGGAGCAGCTCCAATGTGATCCATCGATATGAGAGGCTCCAGTTTTTGTCAAAAGTATTATAAAAATATATATGTGGCTACGTACCAGAAGTATTGTACTTGCCACTGACGCCAAATTAAACCATTCAAACTAATATAATTAAATTAATTAACTGTGTAACGTACGTTTAATTAATTTATTCATACATTTTTAATTAACTTTAGTCACGATAGTAGCAAGCTTGATGCGTTGATCAGGTGACCTGTTTCTTGCAGCGTTTGTTCTATCTGGAAGCTAGCTGGTTAATTTTGACTAGTTTCTTGCAGCCGTACACAGCCAATGTTTCCATTCATGTTTGTATATGTAGTCTACGATCGACTTGATGTATTTATTCGCATACAAGGAATGTAGGCAGAGCACTAGCTACAGGACAAAGGCACCATATTTTTCCATCGATTTTAACAATTTAGCAACTTCTTAACTTAATATGATGCAAGAGAGGAAGAGACTGCATCGATTTCTGTGTATTATATATGAAAAAAAATGTTTTAGTAATAACTTCTTACCGCTGAGTTTTCTGAACTTTTTCCTCACGGTCACAATTAAGCAATTTTAGGGGCTCCTTTCAAACGTGGAATTGAAAAACGGAGAAATAGAAAAAGCAGAGGATTTCGACATGTATACTAAAGGATTGTAAAATACAGAAAAAATATAAAAATAGTCGTTTGATTAGACCTGAGAAAAAACATATAAATCAGATATAAGAAAGATAGTCTTGAAGGATAATTAATTTTTAAGATGTTGGAGCTCTTGCTAACTTATTTTGTTTTTAAAACCTCTACGGGATTGACTATTCCATAGAAATTTTAAAGGACGATTAAATCCTTCGTTTTAAAACCATTCCTAATTATTTCTCCAATAGAATTAAAATCCATTAAAATTTCTATGTGTTTTTCCAGTAAAAAAAATCAAATGGACCCTAATAACATGAAGGCCCGTAGAAACACAGAGTTAGATCATCTAGGTGCATGCATGCAAGAATTTTATGATAGTATTGTCGGAATAAACAGTTTTTGTGATTTTTTTTAGCATACCTTGGCCTAGTAACATAAAAGCCCGTGTGGCCCATTGTTTAGTGTTGGTGGGATTAATCTCCACAAAGTGAGTTTAATTAATTAAGCAGGTTGGGCCAGTATACGATCGACATGTTCCAAACATAACACATGTTAAGCCTTTTACATGAAGAAATGATCTAAGTATAAGTACGTCCCAATAGCTAATTAGACCTAGTTTTATTTCAAATTTTGAGATATAAGACGAATTTCTTTGATAGATTTGACTTAGGTACGTTTAGCGAGTTTTGAGGAATTTGACTTAGATTTGACATATTTTTATATCATTTAAGTTGGATTTGATATACATTTTTTAACAGATTTGACAGACTTAGATTTGTAAAAACTACTAAACATACTCATAATTTGACAGCATCCATCCTTATCTGTATATAGTTTCTTTCTTTTTCTTTCTTTTAGAGGTATTTTGGTCTTTTTATCCTGTATATTCCATACACTCCTAACACTTGGTTAGAAAAGGGTCGGACAGCGAGTTCCACTACTACATGATAGATTTTCCTAGACGTCGCCCCCTTTTGTTTCCATGCGGTCCGTAAGTGGAACCGCATAGAAAAATAGGGGGACAAGCGCTGGGCTGTCACCCGCACGGGAAAATGCATTATCCCATGCGGGCTACTAAGCCAACCGCACACAAATTGTCACCCGTACGGGCCCACCTCTTTTAACCACGCCCGCGCGCACCATCTCCCACTCCACCCGCTCCTCCACCTCCCTCTCTCCCACTCCACTCCTCTCCTCCTCTCATCCCACTCTCCTCTCCTCTCCTCTCATCCACTCTGTCTCGGCCGGCCGGCGGCGCGGCAGCATGTGGCTGGCGCGCGGCCCCTCCCTCCCTCTCCCTTGACTGTGGGAGCAAGCGGCGGCGGCGAGCGACCACGGTGGCCCCTCTTCCCCTCTCTCCCCTCCCCTTGCAGATCCAGCGGAGGGGAGGCATGGGGGCGGCGGATCCAGCGGCGCGCGCCCCCTCCCCTCCTTTCCCTTGCAGATCCGGTGGAGGGGGGCCGACGGATCCGGCAGCGCGCGCCTCCCCTCTTTCACCTTGCATATCCGGCGGAGGGGGCAGCGGATCCGGCGGCGCGCGGCCCCTCCCCTCCCTCCCCTTGCAGATCCAGCGGAGGGGAGGCATGGGGGCCCGGTGGAGCGGCGGCATGCGTCAGCGGCTGGCGTGGAGGTGGGGCGACGGCGTCGGCGACCGGCGGATCTATCTCCCCCTTCCTTCCCTCTTTGTTATTTGTGATTCTTTGTAATTTGTGAGATACGTTCTTGGAGTTCATTTGTTGCTGCGAGATGTGTTCTTGTGATGTGAGAGTTCATTTGTTGATGTGAGATGTGTTCTTGTAATGTGAGATCATTGTTTGTCGATGTGCGACTACGGATCCGGCGCCGGCGACGGGAGCGAGCAACGGATCCATAGCCAGCGACGGGAGCAGGCAGCAGATCCGTAGCCAGTGACGGCGGTGGGCCTAGGTTAGGTGGCGGTGGCGGATTAGGGTTAGGTTTTTTTTTCTTTTTTTTTGTTTCGATTTTTTGTTTTTCCGTGCGGGCGGCGTAAACTCCCGCACGCGAAAATCACGATTTTCCCAGACGACTGGGTGCGTGCGGGCCGCCCTCCCGCACGCAAAAATCGTTTAGCCCGCACGGGATAATTGGTATTTGTCGGTAATACGGGCCCGGGGGTACGCACAATAAAGGGAAAGAATCTTCCTATCTGACCACGTGGCAGCGCGGCTTACTTTTCTCCCCCCTCCCCCGGGGGGTGGGGGGGGGGGTCGGGCGGTTATGAAGTGGCCGGGGGGCCTCGGGGTGCCCCGGTGCACCCCTCGGGCCCTTGGAGCACGATGCCACGAGGCCCTCACCCGGCTACCACGTGGCGGCTGAGTGAGCAGAGCAGGAGGCGCTGCCCAGCGCTTTAAATGAGCAGCGCCGCAACCGTCCCTCGCCGCATTTAATGCGGCGTGGGCAGGCATGCGGCGCCGCCCTATTGACGCACGTCAATCGGCCTTGACTGGTCTGCGACCGGTCACAGGCGGATGGGATGGGTGGCAGTGCACCCATGTCCCGCCCTATGTCAGGCGGAGTGGGGGCAGGTATGCCCCGTCCCATCGGCACGCAGCCAAGTGCGCCCTTGTACATGATGAATCCACCAAAGTCTCCATGGAATTAAGAGGGAATGACAGGGATGTCCCCCGTGTCAGGCGGGGAACAGCACTGGGCCCCACCTAGGGGCGGTCGACCGCCTTGCTTCCGGTTGAAGGTATGGACGGTAGCTTGCCCCAGGCTATGTGGGTCCCCTCCAATAGGGAAATAGGTAAAGACGGTGCATGTGGTATCCCCTTGAACTATAAAAGGAAGACCTTACCCACCGAGAAAGGGGACGACTCTTGATAGCTTGGGCTCTAGGGTTTCCCAGGAACTCAAGATCTCTTGTAAGAACTCAACCATAATTCCACACACAGGAGTAGGGTGTTACGCTTCCCAGCGGCCCGAACCTGTATAATCCCTCGCTTCTCGCACTTGTTGGCAAACGAGCTAGTTAGCCAGATCCTAGGTGAAGATACGCTCTTGATCATCGCGCCTTATCCCCCGGCCGAACTCACAGAAGGGGGTCTAACGACCTCCCGCTAGAGAGGATCACTCCTCGACAGTATTGTAATAGTGTTCGATATGAAAACCGGGGTCAAATACACAAAATATTAAAAAAATAGGACAAAGTTGGTAGTTAACTACCACCATCCTTGTCCCTATGCGTTTATATATGCACAAGAATGATATGCATACCACCATCCTTGCACTTATACATGTACTTCCTTAATTATAAACATTATCTTGTGAAAGTGCTCCGATTGGAAATTAGTCCCAACCTATTTAATATGTTCCGGCATAGTACACCAAGATTATCACCAAGTAACTAGATATTCATGTATGTAATGCACAAACCCACTACGAGGCTTTTAAGTTGAGATGTTTTACAATAGTCTCTACAGTAGTATAATTAATATAGCCGTTCATCTTTTCTAATCTAATGAATTATATATATTTGCACCACCATATCAATTAGTATTTATAGAATTGTTTTTTTGCCGGTAGTACTCGTAACTAAAAAATAATTAGTTGAGAGATTGCCCCTACTAGTAATAATACTTGGTGGTAAAATAATACCAATAGAGATCACCGTAAAAACACCCTTTTAATTATTTAGTCCTTGCACTCTTAGGAGTTTGCACCTGATATGGTTTCCATGTGTGAACGACATTTGCATCAGGCGTGCGTTTGTACTACTGTGTGTGTTGAGAGTGTACATCTGTTTTTTTTTTTCCGGGGGGAGATTGTAATCGATCGGTTAATTGTATTTACTGTCAATAGATGTATAGATGCAGTGGCGGACGCAGCTTTAAAATATAAAATATAGATGGAGCGGAGAACGGAGATGTTCACTCGATAAGAGCAATCGAACATAACACATATCATATTAATAACATATCATATTAATAGTTCATTCGTATAAGTATCTCAATCTATTGGGTGTTTATACCTTGTTATACCTAATTTTGATGGTCCATGACTACTATAAAGGGATAAGGGGGTCTTGAGAGTGTAGGGCGATACGAGTCGTAGCTGAGTCGGTCGACCCAACCTGCCTAATGGGTAGATCCGCCTCTTTAATAGACGTACATAGGATAGGAGGACAAGGAAGTGACAAGTGGTAAAATGTTCCAATATAATACAGGTACGCATTTGGGAGTGCATGGATGCAGCAACAGCGGCCAGCGGCGCGGTCGACTGACAGTCACCGGCCGGGGGACAATTCCATGTATCATCTTCCTGGACTTGTCTTTGAGTTTTGCATGCTAGATGATTGTTACAAGCTGCGAGAGAGTAAAAAACACATTACATATATATATCCCCTCTTCTCTCCCAATCCTACCGTTCATCTTCTACATGGACTACTCAAGAGACAGGATCATGTACTTATCGGTATAGGATATTAGTTTTTCACTGCTACAGAATCGGTCATCGGTGACCAGGCATCACTAATGGGTGAACGTGACCAGTCCTAGATGATCTTATCTTTGCCAAGGCTAATAAATACCCGTTTAAAATGAGGCAATGAGGGATAACCCATCATAGATGTGGTGTCATTTGTGATGTGTCGTAGATAGTAGTGATCCGTCATAGAAAATTCACTACGATAAAATTCATTTGTGATGTGTCAATGAGGGCACTCATTTTTATCGGATGATAAATACAACATGTCAAAGATAAAAAAAATGAGAAACCATATCTAGCGGGTCCTTTTTTTACCCGTTACTGTAACAACCGAGACCACCGTACCTCTTCTTTTCTGATTCCCACCGTGATCGGTACCAATTGACCAAGACGATGAGACCACAAAAATCTTGTCCTCTTATATCTCTATCTCTCCCTCCCCCTTCATCGATTCAGACTTCCACTAGTCGGTAAGCCCCGAGTGCTCATCGCCCGCAGCCTCCGCCTCCGTCCCCGAGTACCCTCCCTCCATTGGTGCCTCTATTCCCGAGTGGCAACTGCCGTTGCCACTGAGCCCCAAAGACACGAGATCCGGGCTTCCTGAGGTCTGGTTACGCTAGATCTAGCCACCCCGCCCCCGACCTCATGTAGCTCAATTTGGCACTTGCCATTGTCCCCCCTCCCCCAAGAACAACGATGACAAATTAACAAAAAGTCCATGCTATTATATTTGCATTTCAAGCTACTTTCTTATTTATTTTGAAACGACCTACACCAGAAAGTGCAAAGTTTCATATTGATATAGAAGAAAAAAAATTACAAGATTATAAGTCTGGAAAATTGTAATCAGGAAAAAAACAAATAAGGACACCACCATCATAAGTTAGCAGCTCCACCCACAACCCAAGAGAAGGACTAGCACAAAGCTGGTCATCGCTAAGCTTAACCGATCGTAGCTAGACCTACAATAATGCAATTGCCGGCCGAACACAGACTCATCAAAAAAGGTTTGTTGATGAGCTCATGGTTGTCCTCATGTAGAAGGGT